>NC_133026.1:51478000-52744000 GCF_048771995.1 Taeniopygia guttata | reverse complement strand
CAAATATGAATGTAGCCAAGTTTTCTCAGTTAATGAATAAATCCCCCTTTTAAATAACGGGGCAATTTTGAAATCTCCATCGAGGCAGCATCCTGAGGAATGCCTACATGAGCAGCAGTCATCACCGAAGGCCTGTATGAGGCTGCAGCAACATCCGCTGCAGCCCAGTTCATTGTTTAAACAGTTCCTAACTGCCCTTCCCAGAGGTAAGCTGCAGCCAAATTGTTTTCCTTCATTTCACAAACCAGATATGTACGGCTTATGTGAACAGCCCTAAAGTTTACTTTAGTCTCTGTGTAAACACCTTCTACCACATATTTCAAACAAACAGTTCACTTCATTAGAAAGGCAAACAGCGTAGCCACAGAATACGAGCACTTGAGGAGAACCACACCGGGCAGAGAAATCCTCTGCCCCTATGTAAACACCGCCTGCTCTGCAGCTCTGGGCAGCATCCGCCCGCAATACCACTTCAAAAGCCTTTTCACAAATACTTCACATGACTGTTTGCAAGTAAATGATAACCCAAAGAGATTATCTGCAGGGTTGAGAGCCCTGATGACTATCACTACCACTGCACAGGCAGAGAAAGAAAAGCCAAAACACTTGCTGCCAGTCCGGGGTGAGATATGAAAGTATAATAAACTCGGTGGCAAACCAGTAACATCAACTAAACCTGTTAAACTGGAAAAGCAATGCTGCTTTGGTAGCTTGCTTTGGTGTATTTGGCTCCACAAAAGGCAGTAAGTTTTACCCTTAGCAATGAAAACGTTATTATACCTCTGGTTTTTAACTGAGTTGTTAAACTGGCAAACATCAGAGAGCTGTACAAAAGAGTGAGAAAGCTGCATAGCCAACAAATCACCAGATAAAGCATTAAGCTTATTCCTTTTGGACAAAATACACACAGCAATTCAAATGCCTCAGGAGAACACAAATACTTTAATATCCCAAAACAAGTACAGAAGGTGTAGGGAGGAAAAAAGACAACTGGACACAGAAAGGAGAGGCAATGGAAGGCAGCCAGTGCTAGGAGGCTCCTCTCCCCTGCTCTCCCCTTCTCACACCCATGCGATTCCTGGGGATGCTCATTGCTGAGCTGGGAATGCACCTATAAGAGAGATACACAGCTTAGAACTGCTTTATGCCAGCTGCAGAATTTTATTCAAAATACTGTCATTTGCACATTTGAGGGGAAGGACACAGGACAGCTTATTACAAGTTAAAGGCCGTGTTCATCAGTACTTTCATTACCAGAGCGATCACAGCAAGTTACAGGGATGGCATCTCTGCATCAGTCATAAAGCACAGACCCCCAGTAAGCCCGGAGCATTCACATAACCCTCAAAAATAAAGTATCAGCTATCCATATGCTCTTAAATAAATTCTCAGGCTAAAAAAAGAGACAACCAAAAATCTAAATATCCTTCAGAAAGTTTGTATAAAGGAACACACTGCATCTGGCTGTACAGTGAGGGCTCACAAGCTGTGAAAGTGCTCCTCTCATATAAAGAGGAGAGGAACAGATAACATTTTTATTAGAGGAAATCAAGGCTTAACAAATATGGACATGAAGGTTAGGACACCTCAGCAACTAACTTCAACCCTGCAGTGATGCAAAACATACTTTTCAGTTATTTCCATTCTCGGGATAAAATTAAGTCCCACGAAGTCAGAACTGTTTTATCATTCATTTCAGCAGAGTCAGCATAGCCAGCTCTTGTGATTGTATCATAAGTCCTATTTTTCTTTTCAGTGTTTTGGTTTTTTTAAAGCTCCAGTATTTTCAGTCATGTCAGTCAGTAAGATTTTCAGCTTTCAATTAAGGGGAAATAAACCCCAAAAACTAACCAAAAACCACACATATGTTTACAGCTGGTATGCTTGCAGAGGAAAGCTGGAAAATGAGAAACCCCCAGGTGTCATAACATGTGAGCAAATAAAAAGATCCAAAAAACCCATACATGAGCAGGTATTTAGGTACAGACAGGATCTTGCAGTTGGTATGTATGTGTTTTGCATGATCACATACACAAAGTTATTATTTTGACCACCTAGATACTAGGTGACAGCAGGACAGAACATCTGTGTTACAAACGATATCTGTTGGCATTAAAATCTGTGCATTTTAACAGTGATTCTCTTTGAAGTTGTTTGCAGAGATTTTGGTCCATACCAGAATTGCTCTTCAAATTCCAATGATATTTTATTTGGCAAAGTAGATGCTTCCTGTACACAAAGTAATTTTTGTCTTATCAAGAGTTGAAAATTCTACTAAATTCTCCTTATATACCCAGATTGTAGTCTTTAAAGATTGCTTTCTAAAAGACACGAGGTAGAAAGGTCCTTCCTGAGAATTTTAGTGGAAAGGTTGAATTTAGGTTTTAAGTGGAAATCAAAAAAAAAAAAAAAAAGTTTCAGCATGAAATAGAAAAAATTACAATCATAGCCAGATCTTTTAGGGGCTACAATAATGCCAGCAATACATTTGCTATTATTATTAGCACAAGCTGACCTAATGCAACTAACATATGTTTTAAACCAGTTCTTGGAGAGCTGATAATACTAACCTTTAGGTGCCAGGAGTTGGGAATTTCCCAGCGTACCAAGCTGGTTGACTAACTGACACTAAAAATAGGACTCCAAACCCTGCTGCTCTTGTGGTTTATGTACAGTATGATTTTCTTCAAGCAATTCTGATCCACTCAGAAGGGTGAAAGAAAAATAAAAATCCATTTCTTTCAATGGCCTCGGGCTCTTCTAATACAAAAAAGGGAGAAACAATTTATTTTTATTATGCCATTCCCCAATCTTCAAGTTAAACCAGACCACTTCTGCAGTTTTTTACAACATTCCAGGGAGTCCTCTGTTGCAGTTTTTTATTCCCTAGCATGTTTAGCTACTAGCTGAAAAAGTTATGCCTACCCAAACACCACATGGTTTTGTGGAGCTGGTGGTTCAAAGTGCCAGAGTTAATCTAAGCTCTATCTCAGGCACCAGCCAACAGACCTCAGCTTTCCTTCCAAATCCATTAAACCCTCTTGCCACAAATGTCCAGCCTGCATGGAAGTCAGTTTGGAAAAAAGGAAATCACACATCCTCTGACACGCAAACACAAAGAAGAATCCTAGAAACACAGGAAAAGCATTATCCCATATTTCTCAAGAAGCATCATTTCTGCTCCTCTGTTTACTTGAGCAGTGCGCAATTAGTTCCATTTCTTCTACCCATACTGCAGCAATAAAAACCTCAAATGAGCCTAAGAGAATAACTCACGTAGGCATCTTATGAGTGCTCTTTTAGGACTGAAATACATAACAAGCATTCAATGAAGAAATCCAGGTCTCTATTTTAGCTCCGTAAGATATCACCATAGCTTGTCTTTTCCATGTGTTTAACTTGGGGTGACAGTTCTTTGCAAAAAATGACCTCTCACTTGATGCCCAAGCCCAGGGTCATCCTTGAGAGACTCTCAATCACGCTTGAGTTCAGCAGCCTTCTTGATAGAGGAATGTGAACAAGTCAGATAAACAATAGCCTGTGCTCTTAGATTCCTCTTGATGACATACTCTCATTAGTCAAAATGAGATGGCAACCCTTCACTGATTTTTACAATAATGGTGGCACAAGCTGCCTTTTAGTGCAGATGAAGAGCACGTAAGAGGGGCTTGTCCCTTTCTCATACACAAACACCAGCAGGGCTATAAAGCAGCAACAAGTCCACTTGGCATTTTCTTCAGTTTACCAAAATGGATCTCCAGAACTTGCTGAACACTCCCAAATGGTTAAAGCAGTTAGCAGGTTAGTAGGTGGAAAGCTATTTTTCATGGAACTCATTAGCACATCATAGGTAGCACACAGAGAAAACCAACAACAGAGGTAATCACCACCACCAAAATTTTACTGGGATGTAGTGAATGACCCTATGATGTGGTATGGCAGAAGCTGAAACTAACAGGAGCTGTTTCAAAAGGACCAGTATCCAATTCAGTTCCAATTCAGGCACCATCTAAATCCTCAGAACAAGAGGTATACGCCTTTCATCCCCTCTCACCTGGAAGATTTTGGGATGGTCAAAGTGAGGCAGCAACAACCAGGATTAAAGGGAAAAGAAAATCAGCATTTAAGCACCAAGCAGGCCCTCAGCGAGGGCTGCCCCATCGTGCCAGGCACATGCAGGGAGTTCTTGGCCAGGTGGGAAAGCTGTTTTCAAGATGAAAAGCTCCCTTTGGCTGCTTTTGCTTCTGGCATTCATTCCTATTTGTATCTGGTTGTGGGTTTGGCATAGAATTTGCCTTTTGAAAAAAAATCAGGGGAGTTTGCTTTTCAGACACAGGCTTAGAGAGAAAACAAGAGACTCACATTCCCTCCTCTCTCAAGCTGCACATAACAGGGCAGAGGTCAGGGGGTGCAGCAAACCCTCTGTAAGTAATCCCCAATTAAATTCATTCTTAAGTGAAGCACTTGGCTCACGGGCAGATGGCGTTTCTCCTGTGCACGTGAGCTCAGCAGACAGAAATCCCCAGCTCGAAGCTGTATGCCTTGAACAGAGGGAAACTCCTCTGGCACTGAGCTGGTGCTCACTGTGAAAACCTTGATGAAACCAGAGCCAAGTTAAGGGGACGGGCATAGCACCAGATTTGCATCAATATGCTGCTCAGTAAGACTGAAAACCCAGTTTGCTCACCTCAGTTACACAAACCCAGCAAACTACGCAGCAGACCTGGATTGTATTGACTTTTTGGGAGCCAGAAAGAGGCTTGGCAGAAGAAGAAATTTAACCAACCAAAGTAGTCTTGTTAAGTGCTGTAATGTATATTCCGTTCTTTACAGAACACACAAGTCTACCAGGAGTAGGGACATTTGGTACATGCATAGAGCAGCCCACTGAGGCTTTGCCTGCATGCAGGCGATCTGACCAGCATGTGCAGACATCAGACAATAGCAAAGCCGTACTGAGGACTGGGAGCAGTCTCCCATCCACGAGCCACACAATGATCTGCTATGCTCCTTCAGCCCCAAAATGCCATGTACAGCTAAGCTATCACAGGGTCTCCCTCCTGCAGCCACAGTCTCCCTCCTCTGCTTTGGCAACACTCTTCTCCTCATCCATTATCACAACCCCCTGCCATTGCTAATACAGCAGGGACAGTGGAGAGGGATGAAAAGCCTGGAGCTGCTGCCCCACATGCACAAAGCCATGGCTGCACTATATTTGTGCAATCTGGTTCATAAGATCCCCACAAGAGCTGAGCTGTGGTAATATAAACCATGACAGTATAAACCCTGGCATTGCAGCTACCATCCTGGCCTGCTTATTCAGGCAAGGAGCCCAGAGCTGGAGTAGCCTGCATGTTGCCCACCCCACTCAGCATCAACACCTGAGCTGATGGGATGCCGCTAGGCACAAGCACCAGCGGCAGACACACCTCTGACTGCATGGACTTGCAGGCTCCATGCTAACCCCCCAGCCCAAGGAATGTGGGCACAAGCCCTGCTGTGGCCAGCAGGATGCTAAAGTAATGCTCCAATTCTGCTCCCAAGGCAGCAGTGATCAGAGCCAGCAGCTCAAGTGGGGCTCAGCTGTGCTAGGCACTCTTTGACATATACGGACACATTCGCACTCCTGTAGACCATCATACCTTACCAGCTCTTTAGCAGACTGAGGGCTAAAGCAGGCCAGGGAGTTTCCAGCCTGTCAAGTAAAAGTGGCGTCTGTTGGGAAGAGCTTTACAAGCCAAAGTTCTCTATTTAATATCCTAGTGCCTCTTCATATGGTGTTAACCCCACCATGGAAACAAGAAAAAAAAAAGTGGGGGTTAGGGGAGTGGATAAAAATCAGACTTTGGATATGATCCAAAACCCACATTCCCAAAACGGCTGAGAATCACCACGGGGATAATTCAGTACATCCTGGTTTTCATTTGACAACTTCAGACTCAAACCCCCAGGCGCTGGCATGGGGGACTGTGCATTTAAATCCTGCCACACTGCTCCAGCCACAGCATCTGGAGTGGTTGCAGCAGCCACTGCTGCCGTAACAGGTATTACTTTTGCTGCCAAACCAGCTGGGGAAGAGGTATTGGCAAAGATCTGGCATATGGGTGCAAGGGCTTTTAAACTCTTTTTCCCCCACCACTTGCTGGCAGCAGCCTGTGCCAATACAGACACTTTGAAACAACAGAAAAGAACAGATAGAAAATTGAAGGAGAATCAGGAAATAAAGTACAAACTAAAACAAAAAATCCCCATCAAGCCAGAGTCCAGCATAAATGCATGTTTTAGGATCTGTGTGGATAATGAGCAATACTAGAAAACCTCTGTGAGAAGGCCTCATAGAGCTCATTTGTTTCTGAAATAGGTACAAATCTGGCAGGCAGCAACTGCAAAGAGGAGTAAGAAAGGGGAAGGGAAAAAGAGACCGGAGTTTGGCTCACGGATGAAGAGAGAGGGAAACTGGCCTCCTGCCAGGATTTTTGTGAATGGGTGGGTGTGTAGTATCCATTTCCTCCCAGTTCCAGGGGGGAAAAAACAACAAGGATGTAGGGAAATGCTTCAAATTATATGTTATTTGGTCATGTTTCAAAAATGTGCAACTGCTGTCACATAATTTGATATTTTCCTAGTATTATGACTATTTTCTTGCAGCCTAACTTCTTTCTTAACAAAGATATTTTTCATTGTGTGCTGAATGTATTCAACTTTTACACACTAAATGTCTATTTATAAAAAATGAAAGCCCTTTAAGTGAAAAATTCTGAATTTATGAGTATAAAGACTTTAATGTACCTTAACTGTCTTAAATTCTCATTCTTATTTCTGCTAAGCTAACATTTGCTCCCAAGATAAAGGGGCAGCAGCAACCTTGCAAGAGGTCTAAGAGACAATTTCACAGGTGTTGCAAAAATTATAATTTCTCTTAAGCATATTTAAAGCATAACTATTGTACTGCAATTCTGGCAAGACAAAAAAGGAAAGACCATCTGATGACAAAAACAATAACTAAACACACAAATGAAATTAGACATCTAACATGGTGAAGTTTGAGGTGTTTCTGCTGTTCCATAGCTGTATGATCAAATCTTTCATTGTTTTGATTTAGTTTTTAGTACGAATGTATAGTAATTATAAAGCATGTCAACTGTGCAGTAGAGATATTCTAAGATGCAATAATCAGGAAGCATTGACAAGATTACAGTGATTTAAAAATTAGCTGCAAAACAAAGTAAGCAAAACTGTCCAAAATATGTCACAAAACTCACAGGAGGGACCAGACCTAAGAGGAAGGAGTATACAAAAATTAAAGCCAAGAATAAAAGAGTACGGCTCCCCAGAAAAGACTGAAATACAAAATTTTTAGATTCCCTAAAGTTATAGTTCCCTAAGGTCAAACCAAACCCAAACTTCCATTTTTGACAGCTATTGAACCATTATTGACAGTTTTTTGAACATTCTAATTCAGGTTGTCAGCAAGCTTGGTAGTGTTTTAACTGCTTGGTGAGAACTGTAAAGCTCACAGTAAGATACTGGAATAAGAGAGTGGTATTTAATTCAGAGGGAGTATCAAAAATTAAATATAACTTAGCCCTGCCACCCACAAAATGTAGGCAGTTTAGGTTTCTCCTAACCAGCAGAAAAGTTGCAGGACTGCCCCAAGGGAACTCCAGCAGCCATTTGTATAGTTTGTATATACCAACAGGTTCATCAAGGAGCTGCTAAATAAACAGCTTTAGCAATCACAGGTAAAAGGGGGACTTATCCTACCAGCCACAATTCCCAAAGTGAGCCAACTTATCTGAGTCTGCTTCTGTACCACAAAGAGCAGTTAGGGACCAGCAAAAGTAGAAACTCTTTTTGATAACTCCTCCTCAGCTCAGCTTCACAGCAGGATTAAAGTAAGACCTCAGGGTCCACCTGTAAAAAAGAACAGCCTCCAGCCCTGAAAACTCGTGTGTGCTTGAAAAGCATTTCAAAGATGCAAAGTAGAGGCCGTCGCTTAATAGAACCCAAGTATTAAATAATGATAACCATTTAACATTCCTGCAGAGCCTTTTGAGTCAACAGCTTGTAACTTTGGACTCAGCTGACAGAAGAGCAGAACAGCCATGCAAAGCAAACAAAGTTCTCCTTGAATCTCTTCAATCTCTTCCTCTCAGGGTTAGAATTTTGATTTTTTTTTTCCCAATTTCCTACCTTCAGAAAGGTTATGTATTTTGTTGCTGTCCTGCCACCTTGCATCAATTCAATTTTTATTCAAGTACAGACATAAAAAGGAAAATCAATGACCCAAATACCTGCAGGACCAATTTAATGCACCTTAATGAAGGTGGAGTAAATGTCACAGGCTGCCCTGCATGCTTCCAGCTCTCAACACTGACTACACAAGCCTTACACCAGTCACCAACATAATCTCCCCTTATTCATGTTCATCGTAATTTTTTTGCCTTCCTCTTTCATCCAAAGGAAGAAGCGAACAACCAGAACACAGGCTATGAATAAATGCTCTGCAATACAAGACACATACATACATCTACAGAGCAAGAGAAACAGAGAGCAAAACTATTCTCGCACCAGGAAGTTGCTTATGACTTCCATGTGAAAATAATTAAACATAGGCAGGGCCAGAAAAAAATATATGGAGCATCATCATGAGTTTCTTTTACAAAAAGAGGGAGATACCTATGGATTCTGGAGCATGGAGAGTAAATACAAAACAAAGTGACAGAACTAAAACCTGTGAGGTACTAGAGGGACCCAAGGGAAAACAACTAACAACAACTGTACATATATATTATCAGATGTATATGCAGTTTTCCCCTACATGGTGGAGTCTGAATGTATGAGATTGCTGTTTAAATGTGATCACCAGAATAAAGTACGAGAGAGCTCTATGCCCTAAATTTTGCTGCCTTATCCTCTGTTAAATGAAAAACTCACACTGGCCAGGTGTTCTGAGTCTGGGTACCCATTAATCAGTATCTAAACATGCTGCAGAGACACTGTATGAAAAGAGAAGGAATAATATCGAAAATAAAGTACAAGGTGAGCAGAATCCAAGAAAAAACAAAAGGGAATGGAAGCAATACACATATATAATAGAAGCAAAACACCTCTAAGATAAATTCCTCTAACTTCTTGGGCAACTCATCCTGCTTCTAAAATTATGTATCTACAGACCTCATCAGAATAGCCCCAAAAACGTAGTGAGGAGGTTAATCCATACGGATAAGCTGAAAGCCACTAATTGACCTATTATCAACAGGTTGACCAACACTGACATCAGTAAAAGACTTCAGTGGGCCCTCAGCCCATATGTTGAATTAGGCATATTTTTTTAAGGGGGAGGTATTTATTTTAGAACTGATTTTCCTTTCCTTGCAACTAGAATTCTACTTCAGTTTACTAACACTTAATGCTATTTTCAACATAAAAAAACCCCAACAGAACTCAGGAAGAAGATGCATTTACATATATTAACAGTTAAAATTTAATTTATACATGTTTACATAGAAAAAAAATATTGGTAAGATCTCACAAAGACTTTGTGGTTATTTTTAGCTGCCATAATAGGTTGTTAGTGCAATAAAACCAAATATTAACTACTGAATGACTACAAAACCACTTGCTTAGTGAAGATGAAAGATATGTACTGACTGCATTCCAGTAATTGTTTTCTATGCAGAAGTGACTGCTGCCATTATTATTTTTTTTCTTGAAGATGAATGTCATTAGATTTATTGGATTTACCTATGAGAGCATAAGAAAAAGAAATTTGAAAACATGCATACCCACAGCTTTTTAATGTCTTTTACATATTAGTGGTGCCTACACAATTAGGCAGAGCAGTTAGGCACAGGATAAACTTAAAAGTTTATCTGCCCTCCTTAGCAGAAACCCTAAGACTGTATAAATCAGTCCAAGGTGCAGGCCCATTCTCTCTCCACCTCACTTGTCATGAGCTCAAGTCAGGGCTCAGAGCAGAGACAGGTCAGACATCACAGCTTACACAAGAGACCAACTGCACAAAGATGCTCCTTTACTTTCTCCCCAATACATAGTGTTTTCAAGATAAAAGGTTCATCCTACAGCTTTTTTTCCCTCTCTCATTGCTATAGGTAAAATGGCCAAAACTGAGCTACCCCTCATGGAAGAGCAATACAGCATGTCACATCAAATTCTCAATTTTTAAATTTCTCAAATTCAACATTCTACCTCAAAACTGAGCAACTGACAATGTCTGATTCTCACCAAGTCACGCCAGTGGTGTGTCTGCACTTTTCCATGAGGTCAGACGAAATAGTTAATTCAAATAAAACTTTAATATTTATGAGCTTGCTTTGACACCTGGTTTTCACGTGAGCATTGTATGAGTATTAATAGGGATGCAAAAGTATGACAGAATCATCCAGGTACCTGTATGTACAACAGCATCCATGTACATCAAGCTGCTCATGTACCAGTTTTCAGAAGAAAGCTTCCTTACTGACAAGTCACTCGTGCTAATTGAAGTCCCACACTAGGCTACAGTAAATGACAAGTATCTCAGGATCTTACATGAGAAAGCTTTCCTTTGATATATCTGCAGACTTGTCATGCTTTTCTGACTTAGTGTAAAATAAAAACATGGGACAGGAGGCTTTTGAGACTCCAAAACATGAAGAAAAATAATGGAACTCATTACTGAGCACAGTTTTGACTTGTTTAAGGTCTGTGTTTGCTAGTGAATGGAACAAATGATGTTATGAGGTGAAAGCTGCCAAGTTTCATTAGAATACTTCTGTGAAAGTCTATGATCTCAGAGGCTATATATGTTAATTTACAGTAGAGTTTAGATTAAAGTGATTAATGTGTATCTAGTATACATTTAAGCACAATTTTAAAAGAAAATCAAGCTGGGGCCTTCCTTTTCGACATGCCACTGCAGATTCTCCAGCATAAAAGCAGAGCACCTCAAGCAATTTTTAGTCTCTATTGGCAGAACGACACTGTATTTAATTAAATGTCCACTAGAACTGTAAAGTTCATTTCCTAACCCTGAGTTCAGCTACCAGAATACATGTAGTTTGAACAGTGTTTCATATATGCTTGATGGGTAAAAGTTGTCAGAAGGTCCTGCCAAACATGAAACAAAGTAAAAGATTAATTTCCTGGTAAATTTAGTTGTGTCTTTTTTTCTCTTTAGCTCAAGATGCTGGTTAAAATTTAGCTGCTTTGTTTCATAGAGCGCAGCTTCTATTCCTATGTGTTTTTTTCTCACTAATCTCTCCTAAAACCATTTTAGGTTTTTTTTTCCTGTTTTTACATATAAAGTATAAACGAGACAAACATGGGTGCTACGTATTTATGTAGAAATGTGGCAAGTCCATTCTTCAGTGAGGATGCATTTAGATATTTTTGTCTCTCCAGAAACATATTGCCCAAACCACACCTAAACTTACACAATTCTAGAACTCCAATTCTGTCATTGATGTAATAAAGCACACAAGCAGACTTCCTGCTTATGTCTCACATACTTTTTTTGAAAGCAATAGGTGATGTCAGGCCAGCTGGGCCTGCATGAGAGATTACACATTAGCTGCAAAAAGTAAAACATTGCAGAGAACCTCTAAGTCAAAACCTCCCCAGCTGGTAACTTACCATCAGAGCAGAGCAATGGACAGATGATGGGGCAGGACACTCAGCTCACCTCCCTGGCAGGAGCAGCTACCCAGGCTACACTGGCACCTTTGGTGTCCCAGGACCGCTCCAGACTGGATGTGCACTCCTGCAGCTGAGTGGCACAACTTCATGCCAGGTAGCTGCATACATTTTGATCAAAGTTTACTTTTTTCTTTTTCTTTTTTTTTTTTTTAACTGAACTTTTTTTTAAACTGTTTAAGCTGAAATTGAACATTGTGCTTGTAGAAACAGGACCTAACAGCATCTGCTGACAGCTGTGCTGATACAAGCACAGCTCCTCTTCAGAATGACATTAGGAAACCGGGGAATGGATCCTGCTCTCTGTTCTGTGACTGCAGGACTATCGACTTCAGCCAGAGATGCAGACAGACACCAGCATAAGGATCAGGAACACTGCTTCACAGAAAAGACTACCTAAAACTCTACCATTCTCCATGAACTGTAGTAATATCCTTTGGGTGAGAGCAAGACTTCAAACCATTTAACTAGCTGAAGAATGAGGTAATCAGTGGCAAGCTAATCTACAGAAAATAAGTATGTATTTTTAAATGTACGGGGATGTTTCAGATGATAAGAGCATGGGTTGTACATAAACACTAAGGAATCAGAACGATACTCAAGTGGCACTTTCTTTTACTCTGAAGCCTTCAAGCTAAAAACAAAGGCTAGTAAAAAAAGAAGTTGTGTTTATTGGGTCCCTAGACTTGCCATCTAATACAGCTATTCATCAAAATACTGCATGCTTTTTGCATGACACATGAGTCTTGTTCAATCAATGAAAAGCTGCAAAAAATCTCCTAAATATTCTATTCTAAACAACACTTTGCAGCTACAACCACAGACTGATTTTGATTTATTGAATAATTTGACTGGAGAACACCTTAAGTCACAACAACATTAAATGCAATAACTTTTCATTCCTTTGCTGAATACCATATGAAATTAAACAAAATAAAAATTGACAGCACCAAGTTATCCTGAATCTATCCCAGATGGATTAAGTTCACTGTATGTATTAAGTGGAGACTTTAGCTTAGGTTTGACATTGCATTTCACTGACTCCCCAAAACAAATAAAAAAAACCTAGGATGTGTTACCAATTCCATTTTAAATCTAAATATTTCTGATACTAATTATAGAGCAAAAGGAGACATTGAAGACATTTCAACTTTAATAGCCCTGCCATTCTGATTAAAAATATCAGCTTTACATCTGCAAGAAATTTATAAAGTGGACTCTTTACAAATTGTTAGGGAGCAATTTGTGCACAGTTAGTTCTTTGTTTAATCGAGAAATCTGCCCAAACCCTGATTGTGTGCTTATTTCCCTAAGGCTGGGAGTGAAGGTTATTTCATTATGCCTTTTGGGAGCAGCAATCTATCTAATACGTTTCTGAATTATTCCAGACTGAGCCGAAGCTGAACATGAGAACAAAGCCTTGCTTCCACAGCCGAAAGACCAGACTAACTCCCAGCTGGGAAGATTTAGGCAGAGATTTATAAGTAGAAACACTGAAGAAATTTGCAAGTAATTGCATGTATTTACTCTCTGTTGTGGCATGCAGTAAACTAATATTTATTAATACATATCAGCATAGTACTGCTCACGGCACCCTTCCTAGTCTCTTATTGCAAGGTTGTAATGAAGGTTTGTTTTGATTTTTTTCATTTATTCTTTCAGGGCAAGAGGACTAGGGGAACAAAGCAAGAAAATCAGGATTACTGAATGATGCCCGCTATTTATGTATGCTATAATGCACACAAATACTATCTCTGTAATTAAATACTGTAAATTCTGCCAATGAACACTACTCATATCTATTGTATTATTAAAAAAAAATAATCTGGATACTCAGCCTTACTATAAGCTATCTTTGGTGTTTTTTGTGACATATAGAAAATACCCATTTATTTTATTAGCACTGATACACCCTGCAGGTTCATGCTTTGAAACAAGTGGCCAGTTTCATTTTTTGCCGAAGTGTTGGTTCAGCAAGCACTGGTTAAGTCTTACTGGGTTGGAGCACCAGTTGCTTTGGGGATCACTCAGTGCACAGGAATATGACACTAAATATCAACACGTTTACTTCTCCCTGTGGTACCCCCATTCAACTCCAACGCAGGTGGGGTTTCTGGAAGATCAGGATCTTACTTCATGGTGTCTTCTCCTCTAAAAATCTTGCTAAAGTTCAAGGCAATTTGAAAGCCATTTGCTTTCCACAGGTTTCCCAAACAAAGGAACCTATGGAGAAGTTGTAGCAATATCTGCTTTTGGAGAGTGCCAGGGATACCCAGGTTTATTCCATTCAATGACAATTCAAAACTGCCTATTTCAAAAGTCTGCTTACATTGCTGGGTGACAGAAGCCTACCTAGCTCACACATGACTTTAAAACCCTACCAATTTAAAAGTCAAGAAAGAAGTAGCTGCAGACAAAATTTTGACTCTATCCCAGTATCCTCATCAGATAAGGGGTCCCTGGGATTAGATCAGTTGGTTGAAGTGGTGCTAGGACACCAGGGCTATGGGTTCAGTCCCTGTCTGGGCCATTCACATAAGGGTTGGATCCTTGTGAGTCACTCATCCATCTACCTGAACGTACAATGTCATAGCCTAAACTGATGAGATTTTACAATTGTATTATATAACCTTATCAAAGTGTTTTAAGAGAGCAAATTCTCTGTTTTGTTAAGTTTCTTTGAAAGCAAAGATTTCTGTTTAGCACTTCAAAATGTCAAAAAAAATTTTTTGTACAATTCTGCACAAAGTTTAAAAGGATATGTTTATAACACAAAGTTTGGTAAAAATTTAACAGCTAGTGACTAGTATTTGGGTCTTAAGCAACAGATCACTAATAAGCACTTAGCAAAATATATCAGTTTTAGTAATCTTTCATACAAGATTTCTGTATAGTTCTTAGTATTAGACACTACAGTTACAAGAGCAGCACTTGGGGTTTTCCAATCAGGAGTCTAAATTTAGTCTGTCTCCTTCTACTAGAAAATGAAAATTTCAACTAGTAATTACTTGGTGTTGAGTTAATGTAGTTTAAAGTTGATAAGAATAATGTGCTTATTTACTATGAGGGTAGTGTAAGATTTATGACAGCCCTAACTATTAATTTTCACATTTATAAGTTCATGGATTGTAGAAACTATGAGACAGGTTAATTCCACTGTTGTCATTTAGTAGCTGTAACTGGCTATTATAATGAGTGTTTTCTTTAGAGAGTTTCCCCATGACGTCCTACACTACCTTTTGTGTCCAAGTTCCTTTATTTTTTTTTTCTTCTGTTGGCATATGCAGTTTCAGCCTTATTGCATGAAAATCCTATCTCAAGGACAATTAGGCCAATACTCAACTATAAGAAACTTTTTGAACAGTCTGCAGTTTGTGGGTTACAAGGACAAGAGTACACTGCAATATGACAATAAGCTTAAGAGCACTTGATTTTTTTTAATTAAAAAAAAATACCGAAGAAACAAATAATAACAAACAAAAACCCCCACAGAAACTTCTTTCACTAAGTGGGGAAATAAAGGAGCCCATCATGCAAAAATCTAGGTGTGAGTAGAGCTGGCCAGGCTGATAATTGCTCCTCTGAGACCTGACATACTCACTGCACACTTGACATCATCTGCACTTTCATTGTGAAGCAAAATTAACCACATACATTACAGCACAGTCCATATTCACCTTGGTTACTGGCAAAATACACACAAGGATATCCAACTTCAAGACTAGAAACTAGGACCAAGATTTTTAGAAATCAGAACTCTAAGTTAAACTTTAAGAGTAAATTAAAGAAAACTCTCTTCATTTTCAAATTACCAAGCCCTAAAGAGCTTCCAGAAAAACTTCTCAATGTTCAGCATTTCTGAAAATTCAGCCATTTACTTGCATTGCTGCATCAAGCTGTAGCTTGATTCAATTTCTTGAAGAAATGGTTACAGCCTAAACAATAATCAGTCCTCAAATTACTGTCCCAGTCTCATTTTTAAGCTTCAGGTGAAAAAATTGTGACAAACAACACTTTGAAAGGGCATCTAAAAAATAAAAAGGGTTTTAAAAAGTTACCCAACTTGAAGCCCAGGCTAGGAAGAGAGATTTGAATCCCCTTTTTTAGAAAGTTTTTCTAGTTTAAGTAGTAAGGCATGATCATAGTACATTAGATAAAGATTTTTATTTGTATCTTTGCCACAAACTTACTTGGAGATCCCCAACGAATCTCAAACTGTCTGCCTGTCAGCTGCTACAAATGGAAAATAGATCCATGCATGCCTGCTTTAAGAGAAAAATAGCACTTCATACTGAACATGACATGGGGCCTTTCTTAATCAATCCTGGAGTTTCGTTCATTTTTTGGAAAAAGATATGTGGATCAGTGATGAAAAAACACTCTTGATTAGTCACTGTTCTATACTGACTTTATGAAAAATCATGTTTTACAACTCCTTTACTATCTTAGAAAACTGCTTGCATGAGTGGATGGAAAAAATTACTTTCCTTTTCCCTCACCAAAGTTACACCTTGAAAAAATATGTAGCACAAACCAACAAAATAGACAGTAGATCAAAATTCCAAAAAGGAATCACTTCGAATCATGCTATTTTTAGAAGTACTTCATCTGTGTTCTAGTTTTAAAATTATAAAACCTAATCCTGAACATACAGAAAGCCTTCAGCTGTTTTGGGTGCGGTGGATTTCACCCCTAATGAGTCCAAAATCAAGTTGTTTGTCCTACAGCACAACCACAGCTTTACTGAATGAGCTTTGCCTACCTGCAGAGCCAAGGCCAGTGTTTCACAGTGAGGCACCACCACAGAAAATCCCTGCTGGCCACTTGATATCCAAGACTTGTGTGCTCCTCTAAAGCCACAGGGTGTTTGGACAAGAGGAAATTGCCTACTGAATGTCAAAACCCTGTCAGATCTGCTTGAGTAACATTTTGATTCTGATCTGACCCCGTATTCAGGTCCTTGCTAGACCTTATAGGCCATATATGCTGCCTTTTCCAAGACAAAAAAGCTGCAGCACACGCAAGCTCAGGACATGACCTAACAGAGAAGAGACCACAGAAATAACCTAAGTTTTGAGGATTTTTCTCTTAGCATGAATGGAAGACATATCAATAAATCCAAAGCAGCTCTAGCTCTGGGAGACAAGCCAGGAAAAAAGTGTACAGAGCAGTTAGGAAAATTAATGATCCTGTGCATATTTAAGCATGATATATCGGAAGAGTGCATAAGACTTCACAGAAAATAAGGAGAAAATTTTGGATTACCTTGACAGAAAGATCAAAGAAAGAGTCATGCACAAGGAGACTCCAAAAGGCTCCGAAAGAAGACAATTTGAAAATCCAGCCAGTTTTTTGATCCTAATCAAACTCTCTGTTAATATGATTTGAATCTTTACTTAGTGCTTAACACAACACTTGGCAGCTACAATTCACTGAAGCAACTTAACTGAGGTGAATTCCTACAGTTCCGAGATCACTTAAAACAGATTTTTTGAGTTTATGTTTCTTCTTACAGGGCTAGCAACTACAATTGCTACAGCCACTTCTGAAATTACTTTGTATGTGCTAACAGCAGCATTCAGCAGCTTATGACATCTGTGTATGTAAATAAATAATATAATACTTGATACACACATTTCTGCTGTATTGCTTTTTTGAATTTTCAGGTTGTTAAGTATTTTTTAAATACAAATAAAGACACTGGTGTATAACCATTGGACTATGAACAACTCCTAGTCCACTCTACATTTGTTAGCATGAGATCAGTTTTGACTACAAAAAAACAAAAACAAAACAAAACAAAAAAAAAAGTAAGATTCCACTGCTAATAATCTAGAATGCAGAATTTACTACTATTGAAAAATTCTGGACTCATGAGAGGCATAAAGCCCCAAAGCTGCAATGAAAATTTTCACATATGTAATACAAATATATATACACATGCGTGTATGTATTTTTACACATATATAGGGAGAGGTTTGGGTGGCACCTGCTGCAGTGGATTTATATAACATCTTACAAAAGTCTATTTTTAGCCTATTATAACTTTCTGAAAAGTTATTTGTCAGGAGTTTTCCATGATTGTTTGAATGAGCACAATCAAATATTATATTTTTGCTTTATGTCACAACAAGAAGAAAACTGAAAACAAACACCCAGGTTTTCATTTCGTAGATTGATTTACTCTCACAATTTAAAAAGGGTTGAATCTTACACTTTGAACTCCCAGAATGGCTAATTCCCACTGATTTCTAGTTATATTTGTTATTTAGAAAACACTACTACTACAATTAGTAAATGTTCCCATGGTGTATGCATTAAGAGTGCAACAGCCAGCCATTTCACTTCCTTGTCTCCAAGAAACATTATTTCTTACAACCTGGATAAAGACAAGGCCAGGAGTCAGTCCAGAAGGAAGCTTTATACATTTCTTGCCTTGCTATAGACTGTGCAATTGATCACAGCACCACATTCCCAGCAAGCAGTCTGAAATCAGTCCTCCCCTTTTTCCCATCCAGCCCATTTGTGTTTGGGTGAAAAAGGAGCCAGGGCCCTTTAGAGAAGAGGTCACAACATGGGTTGGTGTTGTCAAGCTCATTTTTTCACCTGGAAAACATTTAACTATGTGATGAAACATTGTTAAACTGCAGAGCAGTTGACATTCATTTTGAAAAGATGTTTCATTGTGACACCTTTACTTCAAAATTACAAAAATAGCCATTACATTCAGTTAAACCTAGCACTGCCAGTTTTCATGCATTTATCATCTGGTGAAATAAAAAAAAAAAAAAACCACCTCACATTCCCTGTGTTTTATGAACTCAGAAATGAAACAGCAACCTCCCGATTAGTTCCACTGAAGTCCAAACTGCTGACAACTAGCTCTGACATGAAACTGAAGAAGGTGAATAGAAATTTAACATCATGTTATTCAAAGTATTTGTAGCTTAGAGACAGTAAGTATAATATATTTTATTTATGAACATATTCAGTATGTTCATAAAGACTACAGCTACAGCACTTGATTGGATGTGCATAAAATGACACACCTCTCTGATTTATATAAAGTCAGGCTGCCAAGAACATGTCTGTATTTCTTCAGACAACAGGTCTTCTTGAAGGGATCTACAGCACCTCACATCATGACTTTTCATTACCTTCATTTGAGTTAGTATTTTTTTTTTCCTTAGTTTCTGCTTCTCCTATCCTTCCACCCTCTCAGAATCAGATATCATGGAAAAAAAATTGTATGGGCAGAATTTACCAATCTTCACAAACACAGTAAAAATTAAACATGTGCACTAATTTTAAATTATGTGCAGTGTATGAAGGTAGCAGGCATATTCATGATTATAAGGGCACTATACAGTTTTATATAGCCAATATTAGGTATAGAGTTTCCTATAATATTTTTATATATAAAGAAAACTAATCTGCTATACATACATTACAAGCACTCTTTAACATACCAGATAACTTCCAAACAGAACGCTCAAAACAAAACCCAGAAGGTCTATGAAGGTGCTGTTTTCCTTGCCTTTTATTCATAAAGTTGAACCTCTACATAAGTCATGACATGTTATTCTGTAGGCAATAATGCACAACTCATTATGTTAAATCGAAAGGATTCAATTTATAGCTATTGCTGAGTTTTCTAGGTAGAAATTGTTTGTTGCCTTTTTTTTTTTTTTTTAACTAAAATACTCTACCACTTGTCATAATAAACTGAATTAGAGCCATCAAGATGTCCCATATGGATTCAGAAGCTCTAAACTTAAGGACTTCCACTGCAACGTAGACAAGAGTTCCTTAAACTTTTTATTACCCTCAGAACAGTAACTTTACTTTCACCTGTCAGGATCATGGATACTGTTTTCAGCAGAAACTTTGTCATTCTTTCACTTCAGCCACCATCTTGAAGTTACAGTATCAAAATTACTTTGTAACACTTTGTTCAATTAGGGAAATAATGAATGACACTAGGAAAACAGACTCCAGGTCTGAGTAACATTCCTTTCTTTGACATCAAGGATGCATGCCTTTTTTCCATCTTGAAGAGGCAGATCTGTTAACAGAATTACACAGAAATAATACCAAGAACAGAATGTGTTGGGGAGAGCTGGAAGGCACTTGCATCTCCAAAACCAGGTATGATTCCCACATGAGTGGCAATTTCAGCAAAAGCAAGCTTTGTCATTTCAAAGTGGCAAATGCATTTTCATAAACAAACCTTTATAAAGTGCTGATGTGTTCTTTTTAAAAAATTAATGCTGATAATTGATGACATTCCCATACCTTGAACACTGAGCAGAACAGCTTGAATACAAAATCCACCAGTGCAGGCATGGGAAATAAACCAGCAAAAGGGTGATTTCTGATTCTGAAGCCAAACATAATCACTCCCCTCCTTTTAGAATCAGAAAGAGGGGTGAGGACAAGAAAAGAAAAGAAAAAGAAAGCCAAAACCAGCAGGCTAAGTAGAGTAACCGGAAGCGTACAATTTACGGCTAATGGTTCAGTGTCTGCAAAGGACTGCTCAAGCTGTGTTCAACAAAAACTCAGTAATAGCCAAAGAGGGAAGTAAAAAAAAAGGCAAGATGTTTGGCTTTACTTTCTGTCAAATACAGTTAAATATGAGCCACTTAAAAAAATAGAATGAAAGAATCCAATAATGCTTTGTACAGGTGGTAGTGAGGTCCCTGGCTGGGCCTTCAGACAAAACCATTCCCATGTAAACCTTAAAGAGGATTAATCCTCAAGGACCACTGTAATGAGACCTTAAAAGGCTGAACAACAGCAGCCTATCATGGAGGGAAGCAGTAGCCTGCTCCCAGAAGTCTTCTCTAGCAGAGTTACATCAAAGCAAACTGGGACCAGATAGCAGGATTCTGCAAGAATCCCTTATCTCAGCGCTAGCGGATGCTTCTCCTCTGATTGTCTTGAACTGCCACCTGTCCCAGACATCTTTGAAGGCAATGCTAAGCCTGTGATGGCTCTGACCTCCTTGAGCTGAGATTCTTTTATGTCTTTCTTCATTTTCTGCTCTGTTACATTCTTTCCCTGCAACGCACACTACATGAAACAAAGGGAGTTCTCACTCCTTGACTTACTGTCCCCAGCTATTTGAAAGGAAAAAAACAATGTTAAGGATTATACTTCACCCGCAATATGGAGCTGTCCTCAGGAGACAAGCCTCTTATTTTTGAGAGTTATAACTAGATGGCTTTTACACGAAGGGACTTTAAAATGAGGTTCAACATTGCTGGGAGCCAAGATATGAAAGCTGCATATCAGAGATAGCTTAAAAAAACAAAAAGGTTCGTAATACAGAAGTATACAAAAAATCACATTACGAAAATGAGCAGGAAAATAACCAGGAAGCACCAAGCCTCAGAGAAAACACCAAATTATTGTGGTATATATATATATATGCATCCCATGTGGTGCACCAATAGCCTTTAATACCAGTGTCCACCATACAGTGCCAAAATCATCCTAGACTAAAATAAAAATAATTGGTTACTACAAATAAAACAGCAGGTCTTCTACCTGACACACATGCCTACACTGACATAAAGTATTGCACCCAGCTCCCACAAAGGGATATGGCTTCACCACGAATGCTGTGCATCATGGCTGGTTTGTAACCAGTGATGTGCTGGCAATCACACTCACACTGACTTAGTGACATGTACTTGCAGTAGGATCAGCCACAGTTACAGAGCTGCAGATAAATTCAGGGGAATGTCATCAGATTTTTATCTCATAGTTACAGGCTATGAGATAAATATAATCCATAATATGCAAGTCACTATGGTTCTAAAAAGGCTGGGCTGAGGAGGAATACCACTGCAACTGCCACCTCTGGTTTCCCAGTTTTGCACTCAATTAATTCTGGACTATTTTATAAGTCCTTTTCTTCTAAGTACATGGCACTGTCAGAAGGACAAGAAGTAAAATATAGCTATGCTGAAGAGGATTGCTGCCCGCCAGCAGCATCTCTCAGCTCCCCATGCTGACAAAAATAAAATGGTGCCATTTGTTGCAGTTAGGTGGGACTCTTGGAAGCACTATGCAGCAGGATGGAAGCAGGAAGAGAAAGCACCCTTCTTGAGTGCTTTTGAAGCTCCCTAGGAAATCACAGCTGGAAGAATAAGATTTGGAATCAAACAGCTGAGCTAGACTTTGTGAAAGACTGCAGCAAACAATGAACAGATATAGAGTCTGAATAATAAGTTTAAAAATGGCATCACATGGAAAACACCGAGCAAACCCTGGCATTTTCTGGAGCCAAGACCTACTGGCATGTGTTGCCAAATAAATGTAGCCTAGAGGCATGCTCAGAAGGAATCTGAAGATTGCTTCTTCCCATCTATGAAGCAATTCCCACAACAGGGTATTGTGTTTCAAGACCACAGAGTAATGCCAGGCTAAGCACAAGGCTCCCAGAGGGAAAATACAAAAATCATTTCTCAACAGACAGCAGAACACACCATTTCACATGAGTGTCCTCCTCAGAGACCTGTGCCAATACCTTGCATAACCTTAACAAACAGTATCCATGCCTACATCACTTTTAAAAGGCAGCCCAGAGGCCAACCCCTCATGGTAAGGCACGACAACCTTGTGTTTTGCCAGTCTCCAGGCACAGCCCCAGCAGTAACTGGCCCAACACAGCTCTGGTCCAGCAGGACCTGCACACCCAGGCAACCCCCACACGTAAAAGCAACACAGGCAACACTCCCACAGGCTATTTACCAAAAAATTCCAGACAGGGAGGCTGGTCACAACACAGAGACACAGCTCGCTTTAATCCACCTGTACAGACCACCTTTTCAGCGCAGAATACACAAGAAACTCACATCTATGGAAAGAAACACTACAACAGCCCTTGTCATCCCTGATTCTGGTTTTTAATGCACAAAGGATGAATGCCATTACTAAATGTCAGATGTGTGTTAATCTGATAAGTAACTACTGACTTTGAAGAAACCTGCTATTTCTCCACAAGAAACGGAAACATTTTCACAGGCCACCACTCTGTGCTTCATTCAGGTTTCTAATTTGTTCTGTGGGATCAGATGAAGCTAAATTAGGCCTTAAGCCTTTATTTAAAGGGGTTTCTTCCAGTTTGCTTTATGTGTTTAAATTAAAACAAAAAAAAAACCCCGAAAACTTGTAAGAGGGGAAAAAAGCACAGACCGTAGCCACTGCCAGCCTCATGCAACATAAGGACTTAGATGAGCAGGATATACATCAGGCATTCCAAATCAAACATCCCAAATACAGAGCAGCTCAATAATTAGCTAGCAATGTATGATTAGTGCTCCTCTTTTCCCTCCTAGGTAAAATAAAAAAATAATTCCACTCCTATCATAGGGGTAATTAATGTTTTTGATATCTGCCACCAATTTTATTGTTAACAGCACTGTTAGACCAGTGGTGTTAATGCCAGTTCAAGTATCGTCCAGCATGAAGAACAGCTTTGGTGCCAACAGTTTCCTATCACTGTACCATGCTGGTCCATCCCAGTAAAGTTAGCAATCAATGTTTATAGAAAATATAGGCCTTGATCCAAATTTCATTCATCCAAGTAAACCAATTCCATTTCAACAACAATATCTAACAGAACTCAAGGCCAAAGCTTGAAGCATTCATAAGTTGTATCTGTATATAGGCTGGTGAAAAAAAAAAAAAAACATACAAATCAAATTCAGTACCATTTCACACTAGGGAGTCTGACATGCTGGGATGAAATTCAACATTCTAACTCATTAGTTATTTCCTTCAACACTTGGTGTGGTGTTACACTCAGCCATTACCATAATCAGCTATTTATTTTGAAGTGTTTCATATGCCATTACTTTTGGCTTGTTACCACTGGCTATTTCAATGAGGACTGTAAATGGAGGAATAACAATGTTCAGCTCTTCATCTGCAAAATGGTGACATGGATTCTTGGGAATTAAGATTTTAAATTGCAACTAGCATGGAGAACAGGTAAGATAAAAGGGTAAAATCTAAGGCAACTGGGGATTATTTTAAAGTTTATTGAAGCCAGCAGCTGTTGATTCATTGAATTCACTGGGTTCTGGATCAGCATCAATCAACTGTTTCAGAAAAATGATGGCACAGGGCAGCACTGAAATGTGAAAGGGAAACTAGAATTTACAGTGGGGAACCCTCGATACCACCTTATTCAGTGTGAAACATGAAAAAAACATAATTGAGATTAGAAAGCAATTCTGTTATCTGGTAACCTATCTATTTTGAACTCAAAAAACTGCAAGACAATAAAAAAAAACCAGTAAAGAAAGCAATATTAAAAGACTGTTTTGTAAGTGATAACTCTTACTTTTAAAAGGAAGTATAATTTACAAACCTGTACATACACACATTCCTACACACATATTGCCTTTCCTGTTGCTGTGTACCCACCATCACACATGCCAATGACCACATGGCAACACAGCAGCTGTACTCTTTAAAACACAGCTACGAATACTCAATATATTGAGGATAATACTGCTTCCCTGCACTGGTGGTTGCTGCCTTGGCTGTCAGCTATATTATCAGAAACCAATAAAGGTAGGCAGTGTAAGTCTGACTGAACGGGTAAGCATTCCTGACATGATCTCCAGACTCAGATGTGATCCACTCAGCAAACTCAAGAGCCCCAGTTTTAAGTAATTTGAGCAGTGTTTTAATAAGAGTTTAGAGAGTGCTGTGTAAACTATCAAGACTAAGAGGTAAAGAGCCAGGCTAAGAGAAAGCTAATTGTGCTGGTAGGTGTGAATAAAAGGAAGTAGAGGCTATGGCTAAGTGGCTCTTCTCCTAAGTACTGAGCTCAATCAATAGGAATAAAGCTGTATCTGCCAGTGATCCTGAAAATGGTTCAGCAACCAAAGCATTTAAACTGTCATGAGAGTAAAGGCCTGTTCAACCCTGGACTCCAACAGGAGGCTAGTACTGAGAGACTTCCAGGGGACAAGCTTGAAGCTGCACTTTGACAACAGGGACCATGCTGCCTTTCATATCTTCCCTTGACAAGTCCATGGTCAATGCCATGAAGACAGCAGGCCCATGGTACCCACACTCTCCCATTACTCCACCACCAGCCTGAGGCATCCTCTGTGACACAATGCCCTCCTTCTGTGCCCACACAAGGGCCAGGGGGTAAGAGCAATAAAAAATAGGGCACATCCAGATCTCAAGCACCCAGAACGAAAGAAAATTAACAAAAGAGAATCACAACAGGAGCATCCTGTACACATTAGCTTCTCTGCAACCAACTTGTTCCTTTAGGTTTCTTAACAAAAGGCAGACAATGACAGCAGAGATGGAGCAAAAAAATCTGAATTAAAATGTTTGTTTTCTACATTTAGACACAACAGCTGAGGATTCTGCTGGCTAAATACAGACAAATAGAGCCATCCTAAATATCTTATATATCAGGACATTCATACAGAATTAACAGATATGACCCAGGATACAGGGGTTGACCAGGCTGGCAGTCAGACCACTTAGGATCCTCACAGGCAGAAAAATGGCACTCAAGTTCCAATCTCTACTTAGGCAATTAAATTCCCTCTAGTGACATTGCCCAGAGAGAACACCAATGCAAGAGAACCATCTCACATTTTTTGCCGCCTTCCAGCTGCTGATGCCACAGTAGTTACATTGTAGGCACAGAAGATCAGCCCAAATCCACTACAGACCTTCTGTTTTAAAAGCATTGTGACAAATGTCCATGCATCAAGGGATACAACAACTTTGAAGAAGCTTTTCATTCTCTCCTGATTTAGGGACAGTGGCTCTGCCTTGATGCTCAAGAGATGGATTACATTATTTCTTGGCTTTTTCTTCACAGTTCTTACCCATGATTCTGTGGCTCTGAGCAATGAATTCTGTCTCTTTCTATGAAGGCAGTATACAACAAATGCATACTGTAAACCAGATAAAAAAGCTTTAGCTGGAAAAAACAAATCAAATCCATTAGTGTTTTTGTATTTGTCCTGTCTTCATCTTCCCTGTTCTTTAAAAAAAAAAAAACAAACAAAACAAAAAAAAAAACCCACACATAAAATCTTATCCCACAGCTTTCTTAGATGCACCTGAACACCAAAACAAGGAGACTTTAAAAGAACATTTTTAATGTGCTTCTCAAAAAATTTTTAGAATTTTGAAGTCCAACAGAATTATAGAGCTATAAATAATATCTATAATTTCTTATTTCTGATTTAGAAATAAGAAATTTCCAACATTCTATTCTACCAAATCAAGCCAAACAAAAACAAAAAATCAAACCAAACAAAAAAGAAAGCTACTTCAAAAAACCAAAAAAAAACCAAATACCAAAACCAAACTAACAAAAAAAAATCACCCAAAACTACAAGTTCACCTTTCAATTGCTCAATCACATTACACTTCAATGCTTTGCAGATACTGGCAGTTCTGGAGTCTGTCTCATGTTGAGGAGAGAAAAAATGCTTAAGAAGGAAGAACATATCTACATACTGTAAATCTATAGGTGCAGCTTTTACTTCCATGTGAGATGAGACCATCAGAGGCAGCAACTCTAGGGCTCTCCAGAGACACTGCTGATTTCACAGGCCTCAGGAGAAATGGGCAGGAATATTTGTAATAAGCAGTTTCAAAAACAACACGGGAGGTTTGGAAGGCATCTCAGAGAAGCTGTTTCAACTTAGAAGCTGCTAAACTTACAAGGTCTACAGCACCTTCCTAAATTTCACATCGAAGTTGCCTCTGACCACAAGTTTGAATTTGAGAACAGTAATGTTTTTTGTTGGAGGCTATTGAAAGATACTATTATATTTTAGACTTTTAATCCCAAAAATGTTTTTGCAAACACACTAATTTTTTTAAAGACCCACACTTCAGTTGCTCAGCTGACATGAGCAGTCTGACATTCACTTTTCTAACAGAGGCTTTTTTCCTTGTGGTTCTATTAAAAGCTTTAGATTTGACTTTTTTCAACTACTCCTACTTGACAACACTTGGAAACCACCCCATAAATCACTGTCAGTAGAGAGTTTTGTTACTAGAGTGCTTAAGCCTCTCCCATGCAAAATGCTGCACAGCTGAAGTAGGACCCAAATTCTCAGAGGCCAAACTCAGTTTGAAATTGAAGAGCACCAAAATGTATTTAAAGACTCTGGCCCTACATCTCTACAAAGATTTTCCAGTGACATTCTACCACTGTCCAACAAGGCCAGGTAGAAACTCTCTATAAAAAGCTTTCCTGGTCTCCTGTCACCAAAAGACACTGGCAAACTAGAGGTGAAAAAAGTGCCTGCTTTGGGGCAATCCAGAAGTGTCTTGGCTGTCTCTCCTGAGTCCCAGATTATGCCAGGGAGATGACAAAGGAGGCCACCACCTACCCCTCTGTAGGCACTTTCCATGAGCCCATCTGCTGCTGGTGACCTGGACTGCTCTCACTGTCAAATGTGCCACACATAGCTAGCCACTGTGGCCCAAGAGTCACTGCCATGAAAAGTCATTGCTTTCCAGTTACTGCACTTTAAAACAGTGTTTTCAGTTAACAGTTTGCATTTTTAGAAACAGGCTCCAATTCCCCTTTTTTTCCACACTCCCTCTTCCCTTCCAATGGGGATATGAAGGAACGGGAATTCTTGTCAACAGAAATTAAAACTAGTAAATTAACAAGTCCACCTAGTGAAGCAGCATTGTATTTTCCTTGCTTGGGTCTTGAGTTCATGTTGCAAATTGATTTTGAGGTGACACTAACACTGGCTAATCTAACTCAGGCAGTTATGCAAGGCCCAGTCCTTACAAAGCTAAGCCCAAGAACAGTCAGTGGGAACTGAGGGCAATCAATACCTTTGGAGGACTAATCCTATGAAATGTGCAATAAGCAGCTCCCACTTCCCCAGATAGATACAGAAGCTTCAACACCAGCAAAATAAATCCTTGGTAAGAAGAGGAGAAAAAAAAGAAAGGAAAATGAAAAAAAATAAAAGAAAGCAGCGAGTTCCTGCTTTCAGCTAGTGCAACCTCTTTGAGATGAAGTGATTTACCACAAAGAGAATCCCGCAAGGGCCATACATTCCTGTACATATAAATTTTTGGGTCAGAGCCAAGTGATCTGTCACCGCTTTCTGCTTAAGATAATTCCTCAGGTTTTGCTAATTAGGTACTAACAATTCTTTCAGATGATCTGTGTAACCCAGGGAAGAATATCAACAGTATGTTTTAAATCAAAGGGTTTACATCAGGAATGATTCATTCTTTCCATGAGGAATGACTTGTGAGACAGGCAGTCTTAGCACTGCCATAAATCTACATGAAAATTAAAATTGTGGAAGAAAATAACAACGGCAAGTTGCTATCCCCATCTTCCCTGCCTCAGCCACAACTCTAGAGACGGAATTTACATTAACAAGGGGCTCCAGCTAGCACTGGAATTAGTGTTTGAGAAAATCAGGATTTCAAATCCTTTTAAGAAACACTGTGATTAAGGTCAGTAACTCTGCTCTCCTCAACAAAGAAAAGGAGCTAACTCCAGCTCTTCTGTCATCTGTCTTAAAGCCTTTTTAAAGAAAAAAAGTTTTTTAGAAGTTAAACAAACAAAACCAGCATCTCCCCCTTCCTTTGTGAGCTGTGTTTAAACAGTGATTAAGAAATCCATAACAAAAAAGACAGAAAAGAAAAATTTCTGTTTTAGGCCTGTGTTTTCCCTTTTATCTGTTGGAGGATAGAAGGCTGTGAGCTGAGCATGGGACTGCATTCCCATTCTCACTTGCGAAATGGTTGAGGGGCTCTCTGGTGGTGCAGAAGGGCCGCCAGCTCCATAGCATGTTTCCTCCCAGCTGTTTGAAAACCTGGTTCACTTGAAACACAACAATTATCCCCACCCACACTCTGCAGGAGAGCAAACTCCCCCTCAATGAGGGATTTCTTCCACATTTATGGTAACTATTATTACCAACATTTACAACATCAGTTGTTTTAATTAGAAAAAAAATAAAACAAAAAAATCTTGCAATGCACAAACAGACACATACGTGTTTACATGCAAAAATGCAAAGCACTCAAGTTGTTTCTAATAACTGCAGCTCATGGAAGGGACATGCATTATACACAGAACTTACTTAAACACTCTTTTTCTTTTTTTGTCATAAAAACATACAGATGTCTTTCTTCAAAAAAATTATTTTCCCCTTTCCTGTGTTACAGGAAGCCTGCCCACACTTTTAAATACAAAGTGGGTATAAATAGAAGCACAAATTAGGCATCTTGAACATTCTATATTTTCCAACCACAAGGAAACTAAGAAATTACTGTGAATGTTTACACATCTGACTATGTTGAGTTAAAACATTTTTTATACATGTGCCCAGCAAAACTGGCAAGAAATTATGAAAGGAAAACAATAGCCTCTCTGGTTCTTTACCTGTTGCTACAGTGTACATTATTCAGCCTTCTTCATCTGGACGACTAAAAGTGTCAGTCTGAATACAGTCACCACTCTGATGAAAGCATATCTTACATATATAAATGATACAACTACTATGAAAATTTTAGTAAGACTGTCTGCTTTCCTATAAATCTAACTAGACATTTGTCTTTTTAGTTGTCTCTCTGTATCACAGCTATTAAAAGTAAATAAAAGCAAGATGGCTCTTTTTATGACATTAATAGCTTGAGGGACCTTATAAATCAGTGAATACAAATGTACTACTCATTACAGGAGAAGGAAGCAGGTCTGTCCATCTGATGCTTTCTGACTTAGATTTCTGCTTTAAGATCTTGTTGCTCATTTAAAATTAACTCATCTCCTGTTTCTCTGATGTCATATGGTGGGGAACTTTGGTGTTCTCTCAACTTCTGATATCAATGTTTTTCTAGTAGTCTAGAAAAACAAATGCTAAAAAAATCTAAAAATCTAAAACAGAGTCTAAAAAATGCTAGCCTAACTAGCTAGCATTAATGGTCACAATACAGACACAGTAGCTTCATTAACTCTTGACAACTCTTGTCAGAAGGTGAATTTGAGAAAATAAACCAAAATAAACTCATTCCAAACCACTCAGACACATCCTGACTGACCAGTTCTTTTTCTTCTGTCGGAACCTTCAGTAATTTCAGTAACACTTTGAACAAAATTTAAGGGGTGAGCTGGCAGCTGGTCAGATGGTCAAAATGGCAATCTTTCCCACTAAATTCAGCATAACGTTTGTTGGTTTTGAGGGTTGTTTTTGTCACACATTTCATTTCTCCCCAGCTGTACTCCCTACAAACAGAGAAGCTATTTTGCTTCCCCAATAATACTAGCTTGTCTTGTTGGATTTCTTTTAAGCTAGATTAGGGCATTTGTAAACCAGAAGTTAGGAAAGGTGTCTCCAACCCCCAAGGTAATACTTGTATGCTCTGCTGCTCACGAGTCGCCGTCTGCACTGCACATTCATGCCTCTCTGGCAGGAATCCGGCACTGGCGTGCTACAGCAACTGTGTGCTCCTCAGCAGAGAGATGAGTAACTCCCCCAGAGGGTTTGACCATGTTTGTAGGACAGCGGGAGAGGAAGGTGTACAAAAACCAACTGACTACACTGCAAAAGAGCTCAAAAGCTTAACTGCAAACTTTTTTCCTAAATACTGATCTAAACTATACAGACAACAAGTGCTCATTTTCTCATAATACCTCCATCCTTATTAACAATCAGGCTCCTTTTTTTTTTTTTTTTTTTAAAGGAGGTTGGTGAGACTTAAGGTTGTTCAAGACATACTTTGATCTGCACCCTGATGAGTGAACATTCCCCTTTGCTGCTAGCCCAACTAATGAAGGGATAAAATTAGCTTTTATCCCTGGCACTTTCTTTAGCAAAAAAACATGCACTAATCAGGTGTCCTCACTAATCAGTCATCTGGCTAATGACCTTTTGCCTTAAAATACTAAAATTTCTGAATGATGTTAAAATAAAGGAAAACCAATGCAGACTGCTCTCTCTTTGTGGGTCTTAAACCCATCATCTGGAATTGGAGACTGAAAGGTTAAATGGCAAATCTGTATCCTGACTGGGTGATAAATCTATAATCAAAAGGCACAAGCCTTGACACCTCAAGATGTACTTCATTACTACACAACTAAATGATCTTTATTCTCTTTTTTTTGTAAACTAGAAACAGATGAAAAAAAATTGCTTAACTCCTTCATACTTTGCCTGTGGAGAAATCCATTCCACATCTGTGTTCAAGTGTCAGTTAATTTCTTACTTTTTTATTAATGCCTGAGTGAGAATTCAGAAGTTGAAACCATTTGCCTTTCTTCCTCCCCCTTACAACTTCAGGGAACTATAGCTGGGAAAGAAAATTGCAAAAACACTCCATCAAGTCTGCATTCTCGAACACACTTTTGAATGTCTAAAAAAACCCTCCAACACAAAACAAAAAGTCCCAAAGCACAAAAACAAGCCTTCCAATTCGCCAGATTCTCTGTGTACAGGGCACAGTCCTTCTTCCTCTCAATAACATACTTGAACATTGTTTTAAAAGAGGGATTTTTAAGGCCTGTTTCATTTTCATTCTCTGCTTGCTATAATGAGGCCCATTTTTCTTCATGTTTTAAGGAGGTGGAGCAAAACACAACCCTGGATGGCTGAGGAGGATTAGCAACAGATGAGATGTCCTGTGGAAGTCACTTTGCAGAGGCCTGCAGTAATTTCTACCTGCAGTGCAACTGCACCCTGTTTTTTAACTTCAGGAAAAAAATAGATTGCATTTACCACTCCCTCCAGATAAAGCAGCTCTCCCTGGGGACAATGCAAAGTGACAAAATCACAATAAATTTGACAGCCTTCCAACTTTGCATCCCCAAATAAGCCAGCAGTCAATACTCACGGTAATGAGGGTCCATGTAACCGTTTCGGGGGTCCATGGTAAAGAGCGTCCCACGGTAGGGTACAGAAGGTTCGGGAAGGTGCGATATAGATCCATGGATCTCCTTCTTGATTAATGAGGCCCTTTCCTCACTCGACGTGGAAGGCTCTTCACTGATCTTGCCGAGGCCTTGCCCACCCTGCGGCTGCATTGTGATCGCGTTCCTTCTCTCTCTGTGATAGGTCTGCCCAGGACTTTCATCCTCTGCAAAAAAAATGAGGGAGAAGAAAGAGAGAAGGGAAGAAAAAAGAGAGACACACACTTTTAGCCCATTTATAGCAAATACAATAAAGAAAAGTTCTCCCCCCGCTGCCCTCCTCCTCCTGCCGGTGTAAGTTTGTGACAGGAGGTGCCTGTGTGGCTGTGAGGAATGGCTGGGGGACACTTGCCCGTTCAGAGCCGGCAGCAGCCGAGCAGTAGATCACCGTCACCCATGCACTGATGCTCCCGGCAGCGGGGCTATCAATTGTGTGGGAATAGACAGAGGCTTGCTGTTTCCCTGCCTCTGGGACAAGGAGACTGGGAGCTCCCTGATAGGGAGTCAAGAAATGATTTGTCGCAAAGAGAAGATGAACCCCACCAGCTGGGCCTAAATCACACCCAGCCACCCACCACAGCTCTGCAGCCCAGCTCCAGGTCCTTGGGGTTTGCCTGTGTCAGGGACTGAAACCTTGCAGGGAGGTTGGCAGTGATCAGAACCAAGGCGGGCAACAGTAAAATGAGTACAACCGCTCAAGATACAGGACCAGCAGCATCAGGCAGGCACAAGCAAGGCCACCTGCTCTGACAGTGTCGCCACATGCAGGATGGTTGCATATATTCCCCCTACCTCTTTTTTTCCAAAATCCACACAGACATAGACACAAACTCTTAATGAACAAGGGGAAAGAAAAGCGGGGTAAAATAATAATAATTAAGATACTCAAACCCAAGCCCTAAGTAAGCCTCTAGGCCTGTGGTACCACTTGTAAGGGGACAAGAGCCTCCAGACCATGGCTCTACCAGCCTTCCTTGCAGACTGCTCTAGGACTAGGTGCTAAAACAACCCACCACTCCCACAGGAATTTTAACCCCTAGGGACTACATACACCCTTTAAAAAGCAGACAAAATGGTTCTGTTACTCAAAATCAAGATGAATGCTCCTAGGTATATTTCACACATGCCATGTAGCAGAGTGGCTTTGCTGGTATATAAGTCTCTAATGTAAATGCTCTCTCAGTTGTATTATTGGTTTAAAATATAGATGTTTCTCTAAACAAGCATGTTTGCTTGCTGGCTGTAATCCTTGGCCAATACCAATGCTCCAGGTACAGCCTTGCTCCATCAACCACACTGCACGTGCAAGAGTGCACCAATACATCTTGAAGGAATACTGATAAAGATTCTTCAAAGTTGCTCTGCAGTTCTAGAATTACATAAGGAATCTCAGATTATTAAATGCTGGGCACAAAAATGGTAACTAGAAAAGGAAATTAAAACACCCTTAGGAAATAAAACTAAAGTGCTCTTACTCTACAATCCACCTGCAAGGAACAATGATTGACACCAGTGCCAAGACTGCACTTCAGTTGTCAGAGATTTGAGGTCAGGGCTAAGTTTTCACTTGTACCTTTCCCTGGTATACTTGTTCACACAGCAAAAGCAGCAGCCAGCCACTCACCAGGTGACTACATTCAGCAAGCCTGACACCAGCCTAACTCAACCTATGTGCCTTTATACGAATTAGATTAGAAACAAGTTCTGTACATACAGATACCTGGCCATTATATGCGTAAATTAGCCACACTGTTACTTTGAATGAAATGCTAACCAGTTTTTTCTCTGCCCCCTCTCCCCTCAAGTAGCAACAACACAAAAACTCAGCAGCATAGCCTATTGAGCACTTAATTATTTTTCTATCTCCAAGTATTACAGCAACCAGGGTTTGCTGACTTATCAGCATCTTCCAGGGACAGAATTCCTTTACAGACAGTAATTCTACATGCAGAGCTTTTCCACGGTTGGGTCTGGGAAGAAAGAGTTAATGGAAATAGACAACAACATTACAGAGTTTAAACCCTTTGCCCTTTTCTACTTTTTATTAATATGCACAGGCATTGGTCCCTGCTCTGGATTAGCAGGGTTTAAGGTTTCAACTTTTTACGCTGAAGCTGGTTTTAGTTAGAGACCTGCAAATCAGGGACTAAAACTTTAAAATTTATATGAGGTTTTTAGAAACCCGCTTGTATAACTAAAAAAAAAAAAATAATCACCCCAAAAATATATTTTGCATCAGGTTTCTTTTTAGCCAGAGTCTTTTATGTTAACTTTCAACCTAGAGTGAACTTTCACTGATGAGATGTAAACTCCTATAAAAACAGGGTATTACACTTCATTTGAAATTCTGACAGACTCTTAAGTAGAGCAAGCTAACCAGTGCTACAACAGTTCAGAAAGAAGAAAGTTAGAGTGATTTGTGGGGCTATTATAATCACTCAGATGATCAGATAGTATTTCAGTTCTTATACTCTTCCATATAAAGATAATATTTGTTAAAACTGCCATCCTGGGATACAACAAGAAGCTGACATCCGTGTGCGGGCTCCACTTTCATACTTTTCTTCTCAAAACATGCACACGTCATGAATCAAGGTACTAGTGTTATGGAAAAGGCTGATTTTTCAAATTGTTGAATGAAATTCAAAACCTATTTTCAGTAATTTAGAAACTAAAGGAAAAATATGGGGTTTTTTATTAAGTTTTATTGTTTTATTAAGTTTTTCCCTTTTTTGGTTACTTGAGAAAAAAAAAGAAAACAAAACTATTTTTCCTTCTGCATCAACGATCTCTCTCCCCATTATAAAGTTACTGTCATGTGCCATTACAAGTCAAAAGTTTCTGTATGTTTTCTGCCACACAAAAACTGTCCCAGAACTATTTAACTAAACACGATGGCATTTTTGCAATAATAACAAGGCTTATTCATCAGCCAAACAGCTCGCTAAGCATTGACTTCACACCACTGGGCTGCTTGTGATAGGGGCCAGATGAGAAATTTGACAGCACCCACACTCCAGGATGCTAAGAGCCAAGCAGTTTGCAGGAGCTCCCCCGGCGCCGAGCGAGAAACTCCTCTTGCAGTAATGCTGCCGACTGTCACGGCAGGCGAGCCACTCCAGTGCGCCAAAAGGGGAAAGCTGTCTAATCTTGTTCTGGTTCAACTGAAGCGTTCAATAAAGTTTCAAGAGTAAGTGCGGGCAAGGCGCGCCAGGCCAAATTATTGACAGAAACACACTGTCCACCATGGCAACAAGTGGGATTCTAAAGCAAAAATGTAAGCAAATAGCCCACTTCTCCAGCAGCATCTGCCAATGGGGTTTTACAGCCAAATAAGTGAGCACTGTTCTGTTACTGCTCTGCTCACATTTTAGAAGTGCCGAGCTTTAGGGTCAAAAGAAACATCCGATTTATCAAAATGTTGCAGAGACACAAATGCCAAAGTGAAAGATGAAGCTGGTGGCAGCCCACCAACTCCAGTATAATTCTTTCCACCTTTTGCCAGTGTAAGAGTGAAGGGTTAAATAAGAAAAGAAAAAAGCAATCATGCCCAAGAGCAATCTGCATAAGCTTCTCTTTCTTCACATACACCCTTTCTCTGACTTAACAAGCCAATAGGCAGAGACACATGTTAGAAGTGCCCAGTCTTGAATGATAGCTTTAATCCAGGATTCTCACATCCACTGAGAAATACCTGATTTAGCTCTGCTATTTTGATCAGAAGCCAATTTTATTAGAACTCCTGAGCACCTCACTTAATGGAGCACCTCTCAATCAAAAAGCTTTCTCAAAAAACTCACACTGGACAGCATGCCTGAATAAACACACTTTTAATTGCATAGCTAATTTACTCAGAAAGTTTAAAAAAATCAGCACAAGCCAATACCTAACGCAAAACTCCTTTAAACTTTCTTTACCTGTTGAACTTTTTTGCCTTTTTTACCATAGACCAAGACAAAGTAGAAGCTATTTTGCTTTAAACCACCTTAAGTCAGCAACTGAAAAAAAAGTTGAAACCTATTGATAGAGCACACTTAAAAGTAAATCTCAACACACTTCAGAGACACCCTGCTTAAACAAAACAACACCAGCCCAATTAGATCTCTTAATATATTAAGTTTCATCACCATATTTCTGCTTGCAACTTCCAGACAGCGTTGCTATCTCATGAGAGATCTCACAGCACTTCAGCTGAGTAAGAGAAAAAACAAGGTACTTACAACTCAGTCCAAGAGACCCTGTCTGATGTTCCCTCTAAGCTCTTCTCTTCTCTTGACCAAAATTCTCTGGCTACCAGGACATGGGCATTCCTCCCTCTTTTTCCTCCCTCTCCCTTCTCTCCCCCCCCCCACCCCCACTCCCATCTCCCTCCCTCTCTCTCAAAGGCAGTGCTTCTCCCATTAGAGGAATTAAAAGTGGTTGGTGCCATGCTAAATTTAACAAGCTCATTAGTATTCTTCCTGTGTGCTTCCTAGTGAACTCTCCCTATTCAAGCAGCTCTCTCTAGCTGAGGGGTCAGGCGGCTAATCATTAAATCAAACTAATGTCACCCTATCACAATCAGCCTAAGAGAAGGACGGTTTATTATTTCAGTTTATGCTAAATAAACGGTTTTACAAATGGTCTCCAAGCAAGGTCAACAGCAGCTTCAATTACAAGACAAACTTAACAAGAGTTGCTATAAACCAAGTGCTCCATATTGACCTAAGCACAAGCTCAGCTCTGCATATTGCCACTAGCAGGATTGTACAGGAATGCATATTGTAAAATAAAGGAAAGGGTAATCTTTTCTTTGCCAGAATTTGTGACTGCACAGAGACTGCTCATTCACCTCTCCCCAACCAGATTGCTGCTCAGCTCAATTCACCCCACACAAAGGCTGAAGACCAGACCTCAATGGACCGAGTGAAACATGTTCAAAACTAGGCTCTCTATTGTGACTGAATTTCTTAACATCTTTTCAAAAAGCGGAGAATGCCTTGAGGCTAAAGGAAGAAACAGGCTAATGGTGAATTGGGAATACTGAGCAAATTTCAGAGCCCTTTCCTCCTAGCTTTTGAGGTTGAAAGCAAGCTCTTTCCTTTCAAGTTTCAAAGTCCTTTTTCCTCCCGCAGTGTCACAGAAGGATTTGAAAAGAAGGTAATTGTGCTCACAGTCCCCCTGATCAGAGCTTACGTCCTATTTCTGGTATTTCAGAATACTTCTTGCAATAATGGTGCATATAGCTCAATCCCTTAACCGTCCTGCACTCTGCAATTGCTCATTAAATGAACAATTGCTGGTATAAAATGCCTTTTATGTTCAAGGTCTGGATATAAGATAAGCATTCTAGTACTCTAAATTTGGTTTACTAAGGAAACTCTCCATCATTAAATTACAAAACTGAAATCAGAATATCAGTCTTTCCCAGAAAAGTAGCATTTTAGATGCTGTGAGCCAGAAGGAAGGGGGAAGGTAGAATGCAAAAAAGATTGACTAGTTAGATTCTTAACAGAACAGATACCTAAGTAAGAAAGCCATTTCCTTCCCATTTAAGAAAGTCTAAGTTTTTGATACCTGATATTTTCCTCCTTGAAATGATGCAATAGAGCAATTTCCAGGCTCATTAGGACACCTGTACCTGCATCTTCTTGCACACACACTTTTCACTACTCTCTAATCATCTTAAGAGCAACATCAGAGGAAACAGATCTGTAGGATTGTGCCTGCCTTTAAAAACAGCATGTGTTGTAAGCGAAATTTTGTTTTGGGTGAATAGATGAGTTTAAATTGGACACCCTTGATCCCAAGTTTGTTATTTTCCTGTATTTGGAGCAACTGCACAAGAAGCATTCTGGAAACACTAACATAGATATGAAGAACGATGCTCATAATTGGTTTTAAAAATAGATTCCAATTACACAAGAGGCTACAAAATCTGTTAAATAACAATACTGTACTCACTTTACTTGCAATGCTTAAGCATACCTTATACAAGACTTTTGTGCTTATAAATAACATACATTATCTGAGCTTACCACTAAAAATGCATAGTTTTCTATTCCCACTTGCAATGGATTTTTAGCTTAGTTATTTTTTCTTTATCCTGTTTATAGTATTTTCCAATAACTGATTTATGGTCTTTGGAATATGAATACGCAACTCTTTTGCAGTTTTGTTTGTTTGCTTTGAAAAATATGTGATTTTTTTTTTTGTCAACTTTAGCTTTCACTGGAAGAAAAAGAATTTATGAAAAAAGGAGAAAGGAGACCCGATTCATACAATATCTATCTAATACTCCACTCACACTCCCTTATTTTCCTCAAATGACACATACATTCATTTTTGCTGCATCTGCTGCACAGCTTGGTTCAGTTCCTTTTTTGACAGTACAGAGGAGGACAGAACACAGTACATCAATACAGTGCCTATGACTTTGGAAACAGAGCCTGATCATGCATTCCTGAGTCAATGGCAGAGCTCCCACTGACCTGGAGGAGACAAAACTGGGCCTGTACTGAGTTCACACCACTCCAACACTAAACCAGCAACATACTGTTATCAGGAGAACATCGCTCACAGCCATTTCCAAATGTGTGAGCAACTCTTCCCCAAGACTGATGGTGAACCTGAGAATGGCACGAAGCAGCTTAAAAAACTCAGGTAAACTTGTCAGACTTCTAAATCAGAGAGAGTCTTGTTAGTAGCAATGTCTGTATTTCAGTTTATCTCAATCCAGATAAATTTACAGTGCTCGTTACCTCCTCAGCTACTCCCAACTAAAACCAGCCAGCTGAAGCTAAACAGACATATAGGAAATTATGTTAAATAAAACCACCTTTAAAATTCCATACAAGTAAACACCTATTGTATTTAACTGAGAGTCTGCATCTACAAATCCCTGCATCAGATCTATAGGGAAATGCTAAAAATCTCATGAGCTGAAAAAATCCTACTGAGGAAACACAAGAGACAGCTAACACAGCTAACTACACACAAAGGCAGAGTGCTGTGGAAACTTCCTTGTCAGTCCCAGGACTCAGCCTCAAAGGGCAGATAAAGGGGGCAGGAGACAGGGCTGGGCTGCCTTACACATCTCGCTGATCATGCAGAACATGTGGAAAAAAAAAGGAGTAACATTTAGGCATATGCCTGAAGTTACTGACCTGACACTTGAGCCATCCCAGTCTCTTCTTAGGAACAAGCTCCTGAAGTTGCTTGGCGTGAATCAGATTCCTACAGTATCCTGTTGGCCAAGTTCCCCTCCAGCTGCCTAGCTGAACCACAACTAGCCAAGATGTGGAGCTTGAACCGTGCAATGCCCAGCCACAGCCCTAACCTGCAGGGCTGAGAGTCTCTGGGAAGCTAATGGAGGGACTAATTCTCAGCAACTTGCAAGGTCAGCCTCCAAAGAAGTTGGAGCCTCACTTCTGAACAAGCCCTCTCCCAGCCCGTTTCCACACGGGCTTTAAAATAACAAAAACAAAGAACTTAAATCAAAACAGCTGAAAACCATTTTCTCCCTTCCCAAGTTCAGGGCTGCATGTTTCTCCCATGGCAGACAGTGGATTATTGTGGTGATACTTAACACCGCTGGTGAGTGCAGCCCCCAGCACTCTGGTTTAGGTGTTAGTGACGACATCGACTGCAGCAGGAGAAACACTAAACCCTACACCTAGGTACCAAGCAGGTGGCAAGATTTTAAATTTACCTTCATGGGGCCTACAAGGCCCAAATTTTGCTTGCTTTACTCACACTGAAATTCTGGGGATTCATTGAAACTACTTGTGCAAGTAGAGCAAGAGGGATCAGAAATGCTCCAACCATTGAGCACAAATAGCCTGTCTAGAAAATGCACTGAAGATGTTGGTTGGCACATGGAAATTCCATATCATTATCTTGATGAGAAAGAAGCTCTTAGTAGTACCAGTGCTTTGTAACTCCAGTGGACAAGAAAAAAAAGAAAGCCGTAATGCAAAAGTAGAAGACATCTGGAGGTAGCATTAATTGTAAAATTAACTGTAGCCTGTCATTTCTCCTTTTAACTTTACAGAACTAGAAGGCAGTCAAAAGCATTTCCCTTTCTTGGTATAGTGAATTTTATGTTTTGATTTTGCTACTTGAGGACTGGGAAACTCAAATGAGAAAAAATATTTCTGTCAAGAACAAACTTACTTTTTCATTTCCCCTTCCAAAAAACTGTTCTACCTTACAAAATTTAGCAAAGACTGTGAATTACTGTGCAATGGCCTCAGCAAACTAGAACATTTGCTCAAGGTCTGCTGATCAAGCTTCGCACTTCCAGAATATCTCCAGGATTGTTGTGTTTCTTCAACATCTGGACTGTTCAAAGAGCCAAGAGAGTCAAATATAACTAAAAGACAACAACAGACATCAGCATTTGACCTTTGGCAACTATTTCTCAGAAAGAAAAAGCTCCTCAGCCTATTGTAAAACTCTCAAAAGGATCCTGATTTAAAAACATTATGAAGTTCCTTCCATTAGCCAGTTATTAGACTGTTAGTCATTGCTTACTTTGAGCAGGCTAATTAGTTACATCAAAGGCACTACAATAAATTCCCAGGAGGGTTTTCGTGGGGGGATATATTTCTCAACCATCTAATAGCACGTTTATGCCTATCTGTGGGTAACTGCCTCATTTCACTCAGACACTAAGGGACATATTCTGTGCTGTCACTTTCTACCAAGCCAGCAGCAAGACCAGGCCTTAAAGCTGTTTGAAGCCTGATATAAATTTGATTACCCATGCTTAAAAGCTACAAAAGAGTGAAAGAGGAGTTATAAACCCTTTGGTGCACCATCTCGTTTTGCAGCATCTACAGCACAGATACCATAGCCTCGAGAGAATTAAAAAAAAAACATTTATAGCATTGCATACGAACATAATTATATTTCTTCCCTTCTTCCTTGGGTGGTTTCAAACTGCTAAATGGAATCATTAGCAAATGACTAAGTGGTTTGCAACAACCCAGGCAACCCTTCAGTTTAGATGGCAGATATCACCTATTTAGTTGTGAAATTTACTTATTGCTGCATCCTTTTGCACAGTTGCAGTAAGACTTTTGTTTCCATTATATCCCTGTACTTCTGGTCTCTGAAAAAAAACCCAGTCATTTAAAAATATGTTATGGGTTACTCTGCCCTGATTCACAGTGGCTGCAATCTCTGGACAATGATTTCACCCAAGTTTTCTAAGGGCAAAATTTGAATACCATATACATTTCTCTATGCAGATGTGTACGTGCTTCTGCATGCAAAAGTGTGGTCACAGGCACCCACAAATTCAGCTCCACCTTACATTCCATAAAATCCTACAATTGCAGATGCAAAATACATGATGTCTGCAAATAAGTGTCCACACAGGCAGGCTGGATACCTCAATGTAGAAATGAGATTTTTCACAGTCCTCATTAGTAGTCTAAATAATTCAGAAAAGTGCTGCAAAACATTGTAAGGTTTACAGCAAAGGATGTTTTCAAACAATGAAAAGCTCTTGAGCCTTGTACCCCAAGCAATTTGATTCTTTGACATTAGCGCACTAGTTTAGAACAGTAGTGCTACTAATACACAGATATTGCAAAATATTCCTTTTATCAACACTGCTTCTCTACCAGGAATATATTCTGAATGCCCCAAACCTGGCTTGTTTACCTCTAAAGCTAAAGCTCAGGAGCTTTCTTCTCTCTCTGGAGACACTGCTTACAAAAGAAAAAAACTCTCCTTAAGCCTTAAGAAGATCTTCATTGCCCCAAAGACCAATCTGGTTTTCCTCCCCTCTGCTCATTTTCTTCTCAGTTTTCTTCACTAAAGAGGATGTACAAGCTCTGGCAGAGGTGTATAGTACTATACTCTCATAGCTCCTGCCTTCACATTCCAGCCATTAAAAATACTGCTAATAGCCTCAGCAGGCAGCCTGGGTCCCAGAATGAGTGCATGTGAGTGGGCAAGGAGGGGCCTGGTAGGAAAGGACAAAGTGAATTCTTCATACCATGATTTCCCCTGCCCTCACCTAAGAGATGGAATCCTCTCAAAAGTTTTGGATCGTTGGATGTGTGGAGTTGGAGAATTAAGACAACTGACTACCAGTCACTGGCTTACTTGTCAGTGCCTCTCTCCTCCCTTTGTCACTTCCACTGCACACTTCTGACCAGGCTTTCAATCCTCTGGCAGGCTCTGCCAGCCCGGCCTGCTACATTTGAGAAAAGGCAAGAAAGCTGAGACACATCAGCTTTTTCCAGCTTCTTGACACAAATCCACATGGGGAGGAACTGAATGCCAACCAGATCACTATATGGATGAAAAGAAGTTGATGATTAATGTTTTCTATGGAGTTTCACGGATGAGCAAAACTGGTTTGGAGACTTCACTTTTTTGGTTACTTATGCATTTGTCTTTCTAACCTTAATGCTGGATAACGGATTTTAAAAGACAGTAAAATATTGGCCTCAAGCTTTTACTGATTAACTACATATATGTACTTAGGTGCTTATAACTGCTTTAAGCAGTATCGTATATTTCCACTTATCAAAATACAAATGGGCACCTGAGATCATAAAGACAGCCAACTAAGAAAAACAATCCTATATTCATGAAAAAAATGACAGAACAATTTAAAACAGAACTCTCCTCCTATTACAGTAGCCATGCGAGTCCAAAAACAGCATTCTTAAATTGTTAATCAGGTTTTGCTGGCTTCATCTATCCACAGTCTGGAAGAAGGAGATTTCAATGTTTCCATATTATTCTTTTCATTTGTATTCTTGGCTACCTACATTCTCAAGCAACATCCATTTCAAAGAAAAATAAACTAAGTTTCATCTCTCAAAAACATTAAGGAAGGCTGGGGAAGGGAAAGGGAATCACCTGCAAAGTTCGTTTGGCTATATACAAAGCGAAACAAAAAAAATCACTGTGCAATACCCAGCAGTATAATCAATTCCATGACTTTTGTGTGCTATAGAGGAATGCAAAACTGCTGCCAGCACAACTTTGTCTTCTTCACTCACCAAATGCATAAAATACTGATAATTGATTTTGTAAGAGAAAAAAAAAAAATTATACAGCAAATAAGCACAGTGTGATTGAAAGATTCAAGGTCCATTTGATTTATATACAGAAACATCCACTTAGATTTGAAGGCAAAATGTTTTGAAGAGTTAGCCCAAAGCTGCCATACAAATCACCCCACATATTACATGTTCCAATTCTCAAAAAATAGTGTGCCTCCCATTTCTATTACGTCAAATGCTTGTCCACAACTTGCACAACTTTTCTAAAAATACGTAACTGTTGACTAATAATTATTTACCATGTCCCTCTGAAGACAAAGAAAAAAAAAAAAACACCACAACACATAAAACCAGAAGAAAACTAATAAATCAACCTTTAAGGTGCTATTGCCCTGAATTCAGGCAACATACCCCATCCAGACCCCTGCTATTCTTCCAGCAGGAGAGAAATCTCATCCAAAACACTCTGCTTCCCCCTCTTCATAACAACTACCTTAAGTGCTGAATCATGGCTTTTAATAAACATGATGAATTATTGAATAAGTGGACCTGATTGACCAGCATCTCACCTAAATAGTCAAAGAAGCTTTTTCGCCAAACAGTAGCCATGTTCTTTCTTCCCCAGTGCAGGACAGAACTTCCACCTTGCTGGCACCAACGAGAATTCGTTTTTTTCCTCTACAAACAATAGTCTTTTGTAACCACACATCATACTGTCAAATTCATCTAATTAAGAATAATACTTTATGCTAATCTCATTGTTCATACCAGTTTTACCACAAGACTCGTAAGCATGAAAACTAGAGGACAACTTGTAGTCTAGATACCTCCAGGTACTTCCACAGTTATTCATGACTATGTTAGCAATTGTGCCACAATTATTTGTTGTATTAACATATCCTCCTTGTAGAGGATATGAGATTTAACACATTTGTCCTATAAAATTCAATTAGCCATTTCAGATGCATCAGAGTTGTAACATCAAAACCGGCTAGCTTTAAAGAAGAAATTCCCATTAGAAATCACAGTTTTTTCATAGCAAAAAGACTGACAGTCCACAGCCTTCTCACAGCAGAATACATATTGGGCATGCATGTTGCAACTCCTTTCAAAAGACTAGGAAAAATCTATCCCAGAGCAGTAAGGTTACCACTGTCAGCTGCACTGGACTACATACTTCCCTCTCTTTTGGGTCTTATCTTCAAAAATCATGGAAACAAAGATGTAAACTTGCACATTAAAGAGTGCTAACATCAAAGTATATGCACTACTTTTGATATTAACCAAAGCCTTGAACCTGAAATCTAACAGGCACAAATCAGGGGTGTCTGTAATTTCAGAAACAGCTGAACTGAGCTCTGTGCTATGGCCTGCATTAGCTCACCGACTTTTCAAAGCACACTAGCCCTGTATGTTTTTACAACTACCTGCCAATCAAGAAAGCAGCAGGAATCCAAATTCACTTCTTGGCATTTTCACCATTTATCTGTCCACATTTCTTAACACGCGATGTTTTCTATTTCTTTCTTCTCATTCAATACCTTTAAAAAATTTTAACATCGCCATCCAGAACAACTTCTGTGCATTGGATAAAATCATGTCCTGTATAAGATCCCTGCCCTTTGGTTTACATAAAAATTACTGTATATCACAATTCAGCTAGACAAAAAGAATATACAAGTGCATAAAGAAGTTATATAAATAGGTATCAATAATAGATTAATATTTGTATATTATCTCACCTGTATTCCCCCATCCTCCCTCCCATTCCATTATCATATATATCACTCTTATGGTCTGCATGTCCCAACAGAGCTTCAAATTCTCTCATCGAAGAAGTTAAGTAAAAAAAGATGTTTATGATGTCCTAACCTTTGCTATTTCCTACAAAAATCTGAGTTTTCATCAGCAGTCACATACACTCCCCATTGTTGAAAACATTCCAATGCCACCTTCAAAACTTGCATTGAAATGAGTCTGTGACAGAACTTACCGGCAGGACCTTACAAAAGTTCAGTGAACACACTCAGCTAAGCAGGTGTTCTACAGAAAAGGCAGTGCACAAAATGCAGGTAGATAGCTGGACAACACTTTGAATTTTAACTTTCCCTTGTGCTTTAACTCACCAACTTAGTCCATACTTAAGTCTACACAGGACTCTCAGAACATGTTAACTCATAACATGTCATAAAACTTTAGCCAGGGCAATACAGCATGGCTTGAACTATAGCCTATGCATCTCCAGTTACAAGTATAAGCTTCAGGATAAATGGAAAGAAAAAGTTCCAAGTTTGGATTCCTAGCATTTTTGGTACCCTATTAATGTTTTATGCTAACAGGACAAAACCCAGGATACCAGGAAGCATGCTGTGATGCAACAAAATGTAGTACATAACTGTACTCAGAGGGATGGGCTTCCTCCCATAATACAATGTTCTTTTGCCTCATTTCTGAAGAAAACAAGACTGAATAATATCAAGGGAAGGCAGAAAGGAGTTTGGTATCTATTCTACATATCTTTGAAACTCATTGATTGGATTAAGCCATTTTTATCTGAGTCAAAAGTTTCTATACTAGATCTCTACCAAGAAAAAGGCAGCAGCCAGGTGGAAGAGATGCTGTATTACCAACCCTCTAGCATCAAGGTTGCAGAGTAATTTCTCTACATCATATAGAACATATTAAGGAGCAAGGTGTAACAAGCATCCCACCAGAAAAAAAACTTTGATCAGAGCCAGCATCTTAACCAGAACACTAGAGAATCAAGACAAAAAGCCATGCCCTGGAGTCAATTCCCAGGAAGGTCCATTTCAACTTCAAGCAGCTTTGCATCTTGAGCAGAGCTGCTGATTAAGGATGTGATCTGGAGCAAGGTTCCAGGACAAATCTTACAAAAAAATCAGCACCAGAGTGCAACAGAATCACATGAGGGTCTGTGGGCTTCAGCAGCATAGGATGATTCAAACATCCACAGTGCTTGCAAGTTACCAAGTACTCTCTTGAGGATTAAGAATTTGTCTTCCACAATCCCCTTCAACCAATGAGGAATAGAATGCACAGGAATACTTTCATTTACCCAGAAGCTTTATCAACCACTCATGAAGCAATACGCAGGCATGAAGATGGAGACCAACTATAGAGTCTGTTTTGGCAGATTGACCATAAATTTCATCACAAACTGAAAAACTATACGTACAGCCTTTATGAAGAGCAGAAAATAAAAGCGTGGCCCAAGAGTGATCATTGTCATCTTCATAGACCAGGAGCATAGTTGAAGAAATACCAGACTTGTATATCAGAGTCTAGGTTCACTGGCAAAAAGGCTTTTTTCTCAACTTCTCAGAAAGACCTCTCTTCACTCCAGTGGAAGCAGGAAAAAATGGAGGAGAAGGCCCAAAGGAATATGGGAACAAATTGCACCTTAAACCAATAAAATACCCTTGGCCCATCAAGTTGTCTCATTACTGAGAAGTCAGTAATTAAAATTTTAATGGCATGCAAGCAGGTTTCTAAATCATTAGGCAACAGAACACAGTGTCAACAATATCGCTGAACAAAGAGATAGAGAAAAATCAACCACCACTGCTTAATCACTTAGGACTCTATCTGGCAGCTATTCATCTGAGGAGCACAGAAGTCCCTTATACTCTGCAACTACCTGCTCTGGAGCAGTAGTGCATTTATTTATCCTCCCTCATATCAAATTGTAATGTTTTGCCTTTAAGGACTTGAGAGTGGGTATGCATTTTTGCCACAAGTGTAAAACAAAACTATCATGCACTGTTTATGAAGCACTACACATCTATGCACACACAGAATTGTTAGAACATGAATAACACAACTAGAAAAAGGACAGTTTGAAAGTAACATCAAGCCCACAAGAGAAAGGCATGACAAAGTTACGGTTGCCTGCACAGCATCACACATGTAACTACCATGTGCTTCAAGACGCCAGGCACGCCATTTGTCTCTGCAAGACCCCAGCTTCATCCAACACCACCCATGGGATGGACAGTACTTCATAAACAGTTTACCACTACCTTGTTCTCATCTTGGAGTTCAACATAGGGCCCCTCTGCTCCATGTACTGGCTTCACTGAAGCCCAGCTCTGCAGATAGATTATTCATTCCCTCCTGGACTTTCTCTGGCACTCATTACAGTATCCAAGTGCCTCGTTAGTAGTATGAAAATGTTGTTTACAATAGTTCTTGCAACATGAAGAGATGGTCTTGTCCACTACCAACAGTGACTACCTACTTAATGTTCCTAGCTGTAATGCATAGTCTAGAGAACCTGAGAACCCATTTTCAGAGAACCAATTTTCAGAGTACTTAGCATCAAATCTACTTTACACAGTTTGTATTTTCAAGCAATATAATATAATAATAACTGTATTTGTTAGCCCACATGCTTGCCTTTCTGAAAACCAGATGCAAGTCACATACCAAGAAACAAAAATAAAAACCTCTATACTGGTGATGTTGAGTGCTCCAAGTAGTAAGAGTTCTAGGTGTGATGTAATTAATGACACTGTAAAAATGCCTATATTTTTGCCTTTTTGTGGTTAATGCATATAAAAAGGTGGGAGTTCTGACTGAAGAATTCCTCATTTCTGGGGCCATTTATAAAAACCTGCTCTCTTAGCAGATATTTTATTATCTAAATATGGGTTCAGTCTGTAAAATCTCCTTCTATGGTAGCAGAAAGATATTTTGTCTTCTTCATTATGTATTTTAATGAAATACAGAAATTTTTATCACCAAGACCTCCACCTCACTGGCAATGAAGCAAAAGTTGGCCAAGGGGGTGACAGACTATTATAAAAGAAGAAAGCAGGGGCGAGAGAAATGTTACAGCTGCATGTCAGTTTCTTCAGGTCACTACACAAGGAAGGGATGAATGCATGTAATCATTTCATTAAAGACTGTACTACAATGGACAGGCACAGAGAATTCTATGTTGGCATTCCTGATTTTGTGATATAAATAATACCCCTTTATTAAATGACTCGCATGTCACTTCATAGTATAAAAAGAACAACAAAGGAGAAAGCAAAATGAGAAGACAAATATGGCAGCCATAAGAAATGGGTGATTTAATTCAACTAGCCCTTTGAAAGCCAACAGAACACCTTGTAACTTCAGTAAATTATCATTTCCCAAGACATTCGGGGCAGAAGATGACAGCATATCAAGGGTTCGCAGACAATTGCTGAGAAGAGGAAATTTTCCATGTTGAACCCCACCCTAGGCTTTAAAGAGGAAATTTTTTTAGTGAGAACAAACTTGCTGCTTCTTCCACTAAAGTGTGTATTTTCTGTTTCATCTTTCCCCCTGTAACTTTGAAAATGTTTCATCATCCCGACTACTACCTTCCTCCTCCCAGACCTATTTGCTATTCCAACACTGCACTCCACAATCCTCTCATTTCAGACCCATCTTCTTCAACCAGTATCTGTTAACCATGAAATCTAACCTCTTTGTTCTATTCCTTGTGGGAAGAATCTCTTTGCTCAGTTTTTCCCATCTTCTCTCTCAATATGTCTTTTTCTTAATCTTCAGTCATGCATGCCAGTCATTGTGCCCCATTTCTGATGATTCTGTCTCTTCCTTCTAGGTTCTCTGTCCAATCTCAGCACACTGAGCTCAGGCTCCTTTCTTCAGCTTCTTTTTATGAGATCTTTTCTCTCTTACCCTTTTTCTCCCTTCTGACAGGGCTCCCACTCTCCAGCCCACACTCAACTAAACAGAAGCCTTCCCCCTATCATTGTCAGTATCAAACCCTGGACTAGCTAAGGAAAACTGGTGGAGGTGTCCTTCACATGGTATTCAGAACAGTGGATCCTGTAAGGTCTTCTTCAGTTTCTTCTCGCTGTTCCCTTTACATCATTAGCATTGCTTTTTCCTTGATGCAGCTGGCTCATAATAGTGATAGGTGAAAAGCACTAAGGTCCACTTGCATGCTTTGCAGGAAGAAAGATAATACCTGAGGAACAACTATCTCTGCAACTCTCACAGCTGCAGTTCAATGGATGGAAGATGAGAAATGTCATTTCATACAATGAGAGTCATAAAGTAGGAACCATCTCACCTAACTCTATTATACTCTTGTTGTCTAGGCTCCTTCTATTGTTGGCTGAGAAATGATGCCTCCAGACTCGGATTCAGCCCATCTCAAAATGGAAGGACTCATCCTTTGAATATACATAACTGATTACAGATCACCCACTTAGACATTTACCTTTCAGAAAGATAAGGGTAGATAAGATGGATCTACTATCCAAATGTTAGAAATATGGGGAATGCAAACTGGTTTTCCACAGTTTTATATAAAAGGTACTATTTTGCCATCCAGTAGTAATAATAATATCTCCCTTCAATCTTCAATTTACTTCTGCAACTGTTTGATCTGATTTAATCTTCAAATACGTAAGTAGCCAAGCTGAGGCTAATAAATTTCATTCTCAATTTCATTACAACAACCAAATACTGCTGAGGAACTTGAGGAGCAGTGAATAATTCTCACTTTCAGATGATCCATCTAATCTTTACTGGAAAAACTTAGGTCCCAGTGATATATGCAGTTTCTTAGGATAGACCTGATCACCTTCTCTCATTGCTTAGATAAGAAAGCCAGGCCAAACAGTATCAAAACTGAACATCAGCACTGCAATAGCAACCAAACAGAGTATGACTCATCTTGATTGGTTGTTTTAATCAAATATACAGTCTACCATTTTGTAGTAAAGGTAAGATAACACAGCCAAATCAATACAGACACATTCTTCTAAAGCCTAGAGAACACCAAGCATTTTCAGCTTTATAATCTGTAAGACTACAATAGGTGTTTTATGAGATAGGTAGAAGGACTCATTCCAAAATAAGTTCCCTGGGTCAGTTGTCACACTTCAGAAATACCTCGCTATAGACATCTGACTGCCCGAGCTACAAAGGTACTCAATGTTGTTAAGACCATTTATATCACTGAATCATTCAGAAATTTTCAATTTCAATATGGACTTCATCATCACTAAGCAATTGCAGTCATGATTTACTGACCTGTAATGTATTTAGCAACTGAATTTCCAAAACATGCTTTCCTAGGGAACAACTGGTGCACTGGTCTGTGCCTAGATAGAAGTCTGGAAATGCAAGGGACCAGGATCTCCACAAATGTTGTACAGCTTGTACTTCTGTGACTTTTGTCTCTCTGTCTGTATCTGTTTTGGCTCTTTAGACTATAAACTCTCCACAGCAGGAACTGCCTGTTATCAGACATATATCCACAAATGAGCAAAGTGAGGCCTCTCAGTGGGTCCTTCAAAAGCACCATAAAAATGTTTTGATTTTTTTCAGGCTACACAATTTGAGTTTCTCAGAAAACTACCAGAGACCACATATTTAAAAATCAGTTACTCAAAAAATATATGTTTTTTTACCATTGCAAAAAAAAAAAAAAAAAAAAAAAAATGTACTGTTCATTCAGTGTAAATATGTCTCAGTCATGTTGGAAGTACAAAGGAAGTACAAGAAATTTTCCCATGTCTAACTGGCATCACTAATGTTTTACAAAGTAATCTCTTGAGTGAAACACTCAGAATATTCACCCTTCCCTTCCAATTTTCATTTGAATGTGCCATTCTTCACCACTGCAGAAATAGTATGCCTGGACAAAAATGGATTGGGAACTTTCAAGTATTTCCCTCTACCTCCACCACTGTTGCTTCCAATAACAATTGGGAAATATCAGTTGAGTTGGAGGAAGCTGTCTGGTATCATTGGTCTGATCAAATGGAAAAGAAAAAGTACATGTACCTTATCTTGTTGAGAAGACTTGTTTAAGGAAAAAATAAAATCCAGGATCCAGTGAAGATTGATGAACTGTACAGAACAGTTAATTGTCACTGTTCCCATATGAGTTATTAAAGCTGTGGAGTAATTAAATCACATCTTGTCTTTCTTCTTACACAGCCTGGAGAATCTCCATGTTGGAGAAACAAGGGTAGAAATAAGAGAAAAAAGCTTAGATTGCTTTACTTGCAGAGCTTAAGACAACTTCAAAGCAGCCCTTGCTGGGATTACAGAAACATCCAAGAATTGTTATAAGTGTGTATGTTTGTAAATAAGGCTAAGGGTAGCCTTAGAAGTTCAAGAAAAATTCTCAAGTATTTGTGCTTAGCTGGTATACATTTAGATTTTATCTTTTGAATTTTAACTTGCATTGTCAAAATGTTTGATTTCCAATTTGGGAGAGGCTATATTTACCACTGAGGGATAATGAGTTTTAAAACACTGTTACCATCACTTAACAGCTAACCAAACTGGAGAGAAAATCAACCACAGAACAAAACTGGAGCAAGGGAATTGCTAACAAAAAAATACTTCTCCCTTCAGCTCTACAAAGAGATCAGAGAACAGTTCTTTACTCAAACCAGATTTTAAATGCTTCCTTCCGTGCACAGTACATATGGCTTGCATCTATTTTTTCTTTAAAACAGAGCTACATTTCTTCCTGTTAGTAAACATATCAAGGCTTTTAGGAGAACTAACAACAGCAAAACTCTTCTTGCTTTTAAAATAGATTAAACATGGGTATTCTAAATAGGAAATAATTTCTCTGACCATACGCATAAACTGAATGGCTTTGTAAGAGCTAACAGGTAAAAATACTGCCTTACATAAAAATTCATTCATTTTTACGAAACTAGCATTTGAGGAGCTGTGTGTCTAGCACAAAAGTACTTAAACAAAACTGCATTTAACTTGACAAGAATACCGGCATTACCTCTTCCCCTCCAAGCTTACTTTCCCACCTTTCTCCTTATTCCGCTTTTTTCTTTTATATGCCACCTCTTTCATACTTGCCTTTTTTCTTTAACAAAAAGTCACTGCTGAGTAAAATATGAAACGCTAGCACGGGAACGGATAATTCCTTCCCACTGCCCTATCACCCCTTCCTCTGTCATCCTGAAGGTAATATAGTTACTCAGAAAGAAAAGTTGATAGCAATTTTAAGCAAAGTTACCAACTGAAATATCACAGGTTTTTACACTTCATGCTTCCAACATAACACAGCATTGTCCACCCACTCCAGCAACTGGCTCAAATGTATTTAATTTCCCCCCCAACCTTCTCAGTTTTGTATCAAATACAGGAGAGAATTTGACCATACATGTAAGTGGATTGCTAGTCCAGATTGCTAGTAATGCTATTTGTCCATTTTGCACCCAGAGGGTGGTAAAAAAAAGCAAAAGAATCTGCATAGAAAAATGTGTAAAAACTGATTCAGCAGCTACATCTTTCTAAATGATAAACCCAGCTGGCAGAAACCCAATAGCAAAGGAGAGCATAACTGAGATGTAAGAGATAACAGGATCTGGGGGCAGCTTATGCAAATATAGGCAAAAAAAAGCTCTCTGGCATAAGAAAGCAGAGCACCTGGGAGTGGGGTGATGCACAGAAAAGAGGAATCCTAGCTTAATCCCATGGCCTACTCAGCTCTGGATGTGGCACTGCCTTCCAGCAGCAGTGCATGTCTGCAGTGGAAAACAAGAAGGATACTGGGGAAGGCAAGTTTGTAAAAGAAATATTGAAATGCTCTATAACTGAACTTCAACAACTATAGATACAACAGAAAAATATGCCACCGTGATGGCATCCAGCATTATCTTAGTAACAACTGTACAGTGCAACAAGCTTGGAAATGGCCAAAACAACTACAAGCAAGTAATTTTGAACAAAAAGATCTGATGTATCCACCCAATTGTGACAGACTAGTTATTCCATACTAATTGGGCTCTGCTAACAGCATGACAAGAAGAAGCTGTACTGTGGGGCTACAGACTGCAGTCATTTATCTAATCTTAACATTTTAACAGATCTTTGTTATCACAGTTTGGCATCAATACTGTACTCTGGAAAGTACCATTCCCTGAAAGACTCTCAGTCTGGTATTTCCACAGTTGCTACTATGCCAATCACAATGACTTCCTCTGAAGCATCCAACTTTCCTAGCAAAAGGCACATGCTAAATAATGACTAGCCAGAAGCTCTCTCATTAACAGCCTTTTTCATCTGTCCATCCATCCATCCCACCAAATTAAGAGCATGAAGTGCACTATTCAACCTTTGTCCATATCTTCTCTTCCCATGGTCAAACTGCCCAAACATCACTGCACACAAAAGCATCACAACAGTATCCTTTTTTTATCCTTTTTTTTTCCATGGGTACCATGCATCTCTTGACAGAAATACAAAAAAACCAAGATTTTTCCCTCTCAGAATCAATACACATAAACATGGCTACTGTCTAAGCAGGTTTGCATGCAATATCTATATCATAGATGTCATCACTGATGCATTTTACTTGCAACTTTTAAGTCAGGGGTCTTGTCCATATAATATGCATTGCTTTCAATATAGATGACCACTCATAAGTATGTAGTGAAAAAAAGAGCAGCTGAGCAGTGTCTCCACGCCATTTGGAAGGGGCCTCGCTAAACTGCTTGTGCTCTTCTTGAATTCATTTCTAGAAGTATCTGGCCATCTACCCGCAAGGTCTCTAGCAGGAGGCAGAGTGCAAGCAGACCGGTGACAACATGCACTGGAATGTCTCACTGCGAGAAACTGCCCAAATCAGACACAGAAGGATGGCTACAGCAGCCCATTGAAATAAAGGCATGACTGGCCACTAACAGAAAACAGCAGGTCTTATGCTGCTGGCCTTCATTAGCTCTCAGGATCCAATCACATCATTGCTTATAAACTCTCCTCAGCAAGAAATTATAACTTAGACAGCAAGAGAGGGGGTAGGCAGGGCTCAAGACAGGATTTCTTTAAAGCCCCTGACAGTTATCCCTCATTAGTAGAGACAAACATTTCTTAGAATCAAAAAGACAAAATCTGAGGCTAAAGGAAGAGCAAGTTTGGTGTCACAGCATCCAGAAGGACATGACTTTGATGTGTTTCTTCTTTGAAGTATGAGGAGTAATGTCAGAAATAAAAGATTCTTGTGAATGAAATCAAGCAACAAGGAAAAAAGTCAAAATACTCCTAGCATTCCTGAAGCATGCCAATAAGCAAGAAACTGCAGCTAGGCTAGGCTACATATACTCCCACTCATGATACTGCAATATCTCAACCAACACATGACATCCTGAGGAAGAGTTTTAACTGATACTATCCCATAAACTCCCCCTTCTTTCTCCTCTATGTCCTTTCAATTCCCAGCATGAACAGAAAAACAAAACAAAAAACCAGAGAATATGATTTCAGTCCACCACATCACCTGCCAGGACCAGATTTCCAAGACAATAAATCACCTGGCTATGGACACAGAAAGTTCACATATTATCCAAGTTCACTTTAAGGTGAGAGATAAAAGATCCACCCGTTCTACAGCAAAGTCCAAGTATCCATCAGTACTGAAGATCCATCAAACTACAGCACCTCATTCTGCAAGGCCTCCAGAATTTCCCAGTCAGACAGTGACAGTCAGCTCCAGCTTGAAGGACATTAGCAACACCAGCCAGTCCGCAGAGCCTATGGCTCCAGGATTTGGAAGTGTGCACACCAAGGCAGAGAGATTATGCTATCAGTGACAGAGCTAGAAGTACACTCCAGCAGCTGCAGTTTGTCACAACCACACCCAAAACACTCATAGTCTTCAAAGTGCAAGAGTCCATGTGGTTGAAAAATCTTCTTCTCAGTCGTGGCAGTCAAAATTGTTGTTGAACTAAGACCCACACCTCTTAGCAAGCTAGTAACAAAAAAAAAAAAAAAAAAAAAAAAAATCTCAGTCCAAATGATCAGTGTTTACTCAGTGTGATGCTGTTTACTCGGTGTTTACTCCATTTAAGATCAGTGTTTACTCTGTGTGATCTCGTGTATTTCTCTGACACATACTAGCCTGACACACTGGGTTACTATTAGTTCAGAGCAGCCTACATTAAGTGCCAAACGCTCTTGCATCAATTTTTATCAAGTCAGATGGAGTTGCTGTATCCAAAATCCAAATGTTTTGTTTTATACCTTTCTTGTACAAATTGTTAAAGGCATTGCACTGTTAAGCATCTGGCAAAAGTTGATTATGCCCCATTAAATCTCTTCTTGCAGAGGAGTGTAAGTGGGTTCAGGGCAGCTATTAACATATGCCAAGGTAAAACAGCATCATCCAGTAATACCTCCATTTGAAAAAACATCTTAAATATTGAAAAACACAAAGAAAACACATATCTTTCTGTTCAATATTATACCTCTTCATTTAACATCTGTGCTGTTATTCTTCTACTAACAGAACTTTCCAACCTTCTTGGGTGAAGACAAAATGTGCAGCCTGCTCCTTTAGAAGAGAAAGTTTTCAGCAATCTTGTGTTTAACATAGTAAGCACCATCAAGGTGACAGCCAAAGAATGTGCATTTGATTTATCCAGGCCAGAGGTTTGCCTCAGAGTATTAAAAAAAAAATCCCCAAAATACTCACATCCCCAGAAATAATTCAAATACAAAGAAAATACAGCAGGCTGCCTCAAACTTCTTATGAGGTAGCTCAGAACTTAGTCATTGGATTGGCTTCAAATCTAACATTTTTAATATTTAGATCCCATATCATGACAGCAACTACAGAAATTACCTGTCCAAAAAGAGTAACTACGTGCACCTTCTAGACATGCCTAATAGATTTCAGCAGCTTCAAGCAAGCAAAGAGCCACTGTTATGTGACCAGTCAGCAGAGCAGCAGCACAGACAGAGCTGGTCAGCAGTGGTGCATCAGAATTTCCTGGAAACACTCCAGTATGGACTAACAAAATACTTATGGACTTGTGCATTTAAACAGACAAGTCACACTCAAGTTGCCACTTACACACAGGTATAACTTTCTCCAGATCATTAGAGGTTCACAGTGGAGAAGAACTACCCCAAATCTTTTACATACTTCAGCATGGGGAAATCATTAGGATCTGTATTACAGTGTTATGAGTACAGATATGCAGCACACACAAAGCAAATAATAAATGTGATTCTGTCTATGCAAGTTAGTGAAACGTGATTAAATATGTTAAAGGATTCCAATGGATTCCACGGAAGTCTTCACCTTACTGGCCTCCCAAAGGTATGCTAACAAGCACAAGCAGCCAAGTATCAAATCCTCACTAGTAACTCATAGTGTTCCACACATTATTCCCCTTTTTCCAAAGATTCTTCTTCCCTACTCTCATATCATCCAGGCTGAAGATGGTAGCTGTGGGAAAAACTTTAAATTTAAAAATAAAGAGAATGGGGTTTTCCTTTATCTCTTGGACTTTGATCACTCTCAGCAAGCTCCAAGAGGAAGCACTGTCCTGTCTCTGAAACTATCCCAAACACTACAACATAACTTCTCCAAAAATATTCAAATTTCAGTCTGAAGAAACTGTTTTCATGTTTTGTTCTGAGTATCAGATTAAGTGCTGACCTTTTACTGGGAGGTTATATCATTCCTAGAAACAGGACAACACAGAAATCAAAACAGATATTCTCTTGTAGCTTTATACCACAGAATACAACACATTTAGACAGACATTTTAGTTAATTATATTTACATCATCCCATTCAAGGAGTCTGGTGGTAACAGCTGATGAAGCGTAACACATTTGTTCTACTTCATTTCTGTTTATAAACCACACAGAACACATCCCTGCTTCCAGTTCTACAGAAGATGCTTAGCAGCACCAGCCCTGCTCAGCAGTGTTCAGTTCACAGAGCTCTTTGTAGTGCTGGTTGCCATCACTTCAACCGCAGACAATGCCTGCCATACTGATGCATCAATAAGATGATCTGCTCAATAGGTCACATTCCTACCTGAGATTCTCAGAACTAACAACTTTTTTTCTGCTGACTTAGCTCAAACCAACGTCCAGGATGGCTTCAGAATTAGAGAGAAAAGCTGCTCAACACCTGGACTTGGGCTTCAAGGAAACACTTATATTATGTTGGGCATATTTCTGTTAGCTTTTCCCAATTCTTATAAGCAGGACACTTTTGGGACAGGAATTAACAATTTCCCTCTCAGTTTTATCTGGAAAATATCAACCAATTAGTACCTCGAAATAAAAGACAATGAAAATCATAGCAGCAGGCAGAGTACAGGTGAGGGAAATGACAGTTATGAAATAATTTCTCTTTGCACCTTTAAACACATTCTGCCAAACGCTGTGCCGAACTTTGTGGCATCCCTGTCACCTGTCTGTCTGTAGCCCCTTCACAGTCATGAGAACAATAATTCAGCATTGCTCACCAGTATACACAAGACTAGTCAAAGACTAACAAACCTTGGCAGAATTTTATTTAAGAAATTCACTTTTCTTTAGATCAACAATTGGCATTGAAGCAAACATTTATAAAAAGAAAAACTGTTTTCTTTGGGCATACACACTATCAATAAGTGAACACAAAACACCAACAGCTTACTGCAAACTTTGCAATGGTAAAATCTGTTTCACACTCATTTCTAAACCAAGTGTGAATGCCTACAGCTTGCAAACTTGACCAGCATGTGTCTATTGAGAACTGCAGTGCCAGTATGCACAACCACTTAAGTGATGTGATTCACAGATTTTTCTGTGTTTTGTGTATGTTGGCATATCTTGTGGGCATGCTCAGTCTAGTGTGCTGCCTGTTTTCCATTAAATGGGAAGACCTTTTAAGACAATAAATATAGGTTTTCATCGAAGCCCTGAGGCATCCATTCATCACCTTATCTTGTCCCAAACAGTTTTTGAAGAGACATGTAATAAAAGCATTCTCATTTTGCGAATTGCATAAAGGATTTAGCGATGGTGAATCAACATAAATTAAATCTAGTTACATACTTCCTAAATTTTATTTAAATGTACTAGCAATGCTGTCTCTTTCATGAGACTTTCCATCCTGCAGTGTCCAGAGTCACTTCACTAATTCAGTGCTCGAGATTCTCACTAAAACTAAAATACACAAGTAGCAGAAAAAGGAAAACTTTGATAGATCTCCAACCAACCTGAAGAAAACTAGAATTGCTATTTCCATAAATATGCACAGCTGAAGAGGAGCTCTAGAAAGCTCTAGGAATATAGAAGGTAGTAAATCCCACTCCAATTACATCAAGCAGTAAGTAAAGCATCAGAGACAGGTAGTGCTGAAATCAAGTAAGGTTATGTTGCCAAAGCAGGAACCCAAGATACGCTAGTCAGGCTGAAAGATGTAAGGAATATCGTGCACAACAACCTCACAGCAAAGGGAACTGAGAGGAGGGTGGTAATGAAGACAAGAGAGCATGACAAAGCAGACACTGTCCTCAGAAGTGCAGGGAAGTTTTAAATGAGGTCAACTTAAGAAATGGGCAGAAAAAAGAGAGCAAATGGGAAAAAAATTGAAATGAGCATATGATAAGACAAAAAAAAAAAACTGAGAGCACAAATGAGGTGTAAACAACAGGAACCTGGCAAAGAGAAATACTTAGCAAGGAGATCAGAAATTCAGGACAACAGGGTAACTTGAGAAAACTAAGTTGTCCTTGTCACTCAAAGTTTCTCAAGAGTCCTGCACCAGCAACAATTCCTGTCATCCTCCCCTAGGCAACTCTACCAGGAACTCTGCCACCAAGAAGCCAACACGAGTTGATTTATGCTGATTTTGTAAATACCACTCTACTTCCATGTTTACCACTACATACTACACCACTCATCACTTGTAGACTTAAAATAATGAGAACCCTGGTGACTCTCAAAATACTTGCAAACTGAGGTTTCCTGTTGTGAGAGTCATCAGCTGGGGCCTGACTGAAGATTGCCACCAAACTGTGGGAGAAGTTATTTTTGTTTCAGATTTGTTTGGCTTTCTTAAGGAAAAAAATCCTACAGACCACTTCTTATGCATGAGGTTGTTTCAGCAGAATGTCTGGATTTCAGCTCAAGCTGTGATCTCACCATCTCCTCCGACTTAAAAACACTCATACAGACTGTTTTTCTAACTCTCACCATCCTAACCAAAACATGTGACATCACTCTTTCTATAGGTGTAAAAATGCCATCTCTCTTTTCCACACACAGTATTGAATTACTTCATTAATCAGAAGGAAACTCTGAGTTCAAGAAGCAGGGCTAGAAACTGGGGTTCAGTATGGTAAAGTAATAGCATGTTGGTTTGTCACTAAAATGCCTTTTTTTTCAGACACAGATCTTTGTTGTATGTTTTTCTCTGCTCGGTGGTTTTCTGTTTGTTTCTCTCTATCCTAGTTCTGCTACCCTATTGTCTTTTCTATCTAGCTTTCCATTTACCATAGATGTGCTTTCCCAAAAAAAATTCTCACATGTTCATTTTTCTTTCTTTTCATTTTAAGATTATATCTGTCATCTTCCACCCACTTGATCTCTTTTTCCTAATTATTTAACACTTATTTTAGCTTTGTTTTGGCCATCTTACCTTCTATCTATCACAATTTTTTTTAATTTATCTTTTTTTTTTTTTTAATCCAGATGTCATTTCCCTTACCCTGTTGGGAAAGTCTTCTTGTTTTTTGATCTACCATCTTTCACCACTCGCATTTTATTTTCCAACATCCCATAGTCCAGTCTTCCCAGTCCAGGACTGAAACATGCCTTCAGTACAGTGCAAAACATAGGCAAGGAAAGATGAACCAAAGGAGGAAGCAAATAAATACAGCCTTGACTTACATTCTTATGGTCAAAACATGCCCCCACCAGCTGGTGGGAGTCCACTCCCTTTTCTGAAAAGGAGGAGCAGCTGCCTGGATGGCACTCAAGCTTGTGAGCCCTTGCTCCTTTTGCTGTCTTAGGAGAGCACAGGACGTGCCTCCTGCGCCACTCCTATGGCACAGTAAGTCCTACCCCTTTTCTCCTCCCTGGCCCTGGCAGAAGGAACATCTACATTAGCCCTGCTCTGAGCAAGGCCAGTTTCATCTAGGCTGCTGCCTCTGCCAACACCTCCAGCTCTAATATCTGCTGCCTGTTACCACAGAGACAACACACCATGGAGGCAAAAGGCCTGGGAGGAGAGAGCAGCAGGAGCTCAGAGCGGTCTTTCATGGGATGCAGTCAGCACACCCACCCTCTGCTTCCCACTCCTCCACTTCCAGGCAGCAGGGAGTAAGAGCCTGAAGAGATCCTCCCTCCTGTAGGCAGCTAGTGGAAACCACTGCAACTGTTCTATTGTCCCGACTCCTCTCCTCCTCCTCCTTTTGCAAGGGTGGGTAAGGAAAGGAAAAATATCTCATTTTTCTGGTGAACTGAAGCTGCAAGATACATGGCTTCAGATTAACAGCTAAGTCCTCCAGGAAATAGGACAACAGGCCTCATGCTCATCAAGGTACCAGATTAAACATCTGCATCCAACAGCCCTCTGCATACAGAATTATTCCTAAACAGTAGATGATTAAGGGTAAGATATATAATGCTCCCTTTAACATGCTCTGAAAGAATAAAGACCCAAGTCACACAGCAAGTTGATCAGACTCAGATTGCAACTGCTTTGGTCCCCAGCTCTCGCTCCCTACAAAATAAAGCTGCCTCGTTTTAACCATAAAAGACAGCTTTATATTTAACACTCATTTTTTTAAGAAAATCTGGTGAGTTTAAGAGTTCCTTTTGTTGCTCATAAGCAATTAAGGAACACCATTTACAGGCTCTGTAAAGCTGTCCTCAGCAACTGAAAGGCAGGGTGTAGGTGATTCAGCCGGGGCAAATCACAATTGCTATTTAAAAATTTAAGGATCCCACCTCACGCTCAAATAGTCCTGGGGAAGACCTGAGAAAGCATTTCCAAAGGGTACATGACACAAAGTGCTGTGAATTAAACCCTGCAAATTTGTTTACATTCTTACTTAAAACCAATGTAAACCAAGAGGAGCCATTCAGAGAAGCAGCAAAGATAAAACTGACCTAACCCTCTGAAGGAGCACTGCACTGGGGAGGCGAGTTTCCCTCTCGCCTGGGATGGCTTATAATCAATGAGTGTCACTGATCTCACTGCTGACTTGTGACTTCAGTGACTCTTATCGCATGAAGTTTCATGGGCAAAAATTACCCACTGTATAATAAAGCCTTCCTAGGGCACACTATCACTGATTTAGTTGGTAAGCCAATCTTAGCTAGTCTGCAAACACCAGTAGCTCCCTGTTGGCACCCAAGCTGACATTTCCTGTGTTACAGCACAATGGCTCTTACCATACCTTGATATAATAGCATTGCCTGCTTGATTTCAGCTCTCACAGGTTACTGCTTACAGGCTTGTTTTCGTGTCTGGAGATCAACATTCCTTATTAGAAAACTAAGAAAATATAATTTAAAATGCTTTGTCATTGACAAATGGAGCTGTAGCTGTGCTGTAAGAAGCCAGATGGAAATTTAGTTCACTATTCCAGTAAAAATGTCAGTGAAATGGAACAAGGAACTCAAAAGACCAGCATATATTGTTCCAAAATTTCAGAGCTTATCAGGACCAAATAAAATCTGGAACCTACACAGCAATGAGCTGCTAACCTCTTCATTCCATACCAAATTGTTCTTTCAGAGAAATAGAGTCCACATATACAATAGTCAAAAGACTTCTTTTTCCTGGTGCTCTGGTGACTCCTGCAGAACTGGAAGAGACTGGCAAAAAAAAAACCATCAGAAAATGTTTATAATGGTTTCTTGATAAATACAAAGCTGAAACACCTGGCATTATTTTGGTATTAACTTGCCAGTGTAACTATAGTGATACCATGAGCTCAAGTGAACATGGCTGGCAAGGTTTTCCCAGATTGAATACTTTTATACCACCATCCTCACTGGAAGTACCATTGAGACCTTTGGGGTGTTGCAAAGTAAAAACAAGCAATGATTTTGACTTCAAACATTAAGCTTGGTTTGCATTTGTTTGCTCAATATCATCCACCTGCAGCAAACAGGTTGGTGCAGGTGAGAAAACATCATTTTGTTCAGAAGAAGAGCCTAATAGATAGAGTCTGGGAATGTGTCAAAGTGTTCATCATAAAGTCCTCTTGAGTTTTGGTGGCGTTTTTCCCTCTGTGTTAAAAAGGAGACAAAAAATCGCATGCTGAGTATTTTCAGTGCAGTGGCTATTATGAAGTTTGAAGAGAAAGATCAACAGGCTGGCTGCACTTACACAGGTTGTGCTGCAGAAAACTCACCAATTTCTCTGAAAGCAGAGTTTATACAAGACAAACTATAATCCCCCAGTAAATTCCTGCCAATGCATAAGTACTGGACAATCTTCCTTGCTCCTCTCATTTTCACAGCACAAATGCATGCTCCACACTTCACTGAAAGCAGACACTATGCCCTTAATCCCACATTTCCATTCTGTGGCAGAGTGATTCCTGACTTTTTTTACTACCATGTTCCTTTAAAACATGAAGATGATGCACAAGAGACACAACTGAACTAAATCCTTATATCAAGGAAGAACTATCCTGTATTGTGAAGTCTAAGGTTTTATGGAACTCAGTTTAAATCAGTCTAGTGTTACAATATCTCTATCATTTTGGTTTCTATCAAAATGCACATAGTCAAATTAGTCCAAAAAATAATCCAGAAAGATCAATAAGAAAAATATGAAAAAAATAGCAATCACACTTTAAATGAACTATGACTTCTGTGAAACAAGTATTTTTCTTGGAACAAACTCTCACCCATTGCACCAGAGGAAATCAGCCTAGGCTTATTATGATGGAACTTTGGTAAGAACAAAATTTAATTTCCATGCTTCTTTATTAAAGAGTCATAAACTTTAAAGCAGAGATTTAGTAACTAAATAAACTTATTATTTAAGTCCTCAACCTGTGAGTAGTCTATGCATATACTTAGATTTACAGATTTAAGTAACCCAATTCCTAGTAGTGTGTGTTTCAGGATACACACATCACCTTGAATGTTAGAGTATTTTACTTATAGCAGTACACACCAAAACCCAAGGGAGCCACATGACTGTACAATGCAGCTGTATCTACAAGTTGAGAATTACTGTAATCAGTGGAAATAGAAACCCAGATTTCCTTTAATATCACAAATTTGCTCAGCAAAGTTGACTAGCAAAGAGACAGCTAAAACTGGTTTCTACTCAGTAACGCAGGATAAATGGGAAAGCTACTGATCCTGGACATTAACTATATTCAGTCATCCAAGTATTACAGTTCCTTGCTAGCAGTCTGCTAGAACCATAACCAAGTCAGTTTTTATCAGTATGGAATGCACAGACCAGGCCTTCAAATATTAAATAAAATATTTCCTTACAACTCTGATGGGTGTGGAGAATAAAAAAAAAATATTAAAAGGAAAGAGGAGAGGGAAAGGGGGAGGGGGAGGAGGAGGGGGCCTGTGTGTATATGGAAGGAATGTGGGCTCGATATACAACAGCACTAAATATTTTATCTTCGAACCAAATTGCTACAAAAGAGTCCTGATTAACATTTCATTGCAAAAGATGCACCACTATCCTAATGGCCTTAAAAATCTACATTTAAATGGAATACAAAAAAATGTTATTCAAAAGCATTCTCTAGACATTCCCTTTTAAAAGCAGTAGGTTAAAGGTTTGATTTATATAGACTTTAAAGAGGTTATACACTGCCTTTGTTACATCACAGTTTAACTGTGTAGTTTCACCTCAGCTTTCCATTTATGAACTGGATGAAGACAATACCATTTCTGATGTGCAAATTCAGACTTTTTTATTTTTTATTATTTGTGTGTTAAAAATTCCTTTTGGTACATATAAATGCTAACATCTAGCCTTTGAGGTGTTACTCTTTTACTCTTTTTTTTTTTTTCACTTATTTCCCTGAAAAACTAACATATGCTACAGGTTTTTATTTTATTTTACAGAAAACAGCACATGAAAGCATTGCTGGAATATTTATTAGATTCATCTGTTGTCATTTTGTTACATGATCTGGAAAGAAGAAAAAACATACTCATGGTTGTACTGAAACAGCAGGATTGGTGCACCATGACTGATACAATATGGACTGGTAGTTCTGTACTGGACCCTACACCACAAATGTGGCTTTACCATATTTCAGTGTGTTAAGTGCTTGCACAAGTAATGCTGTTTAAATTATGTAAGGACTCTGTTGTGCATCACCTATAGATTAATAATTCTCACTCCAAGCAAAATCCAACTAAACTAAGGACAAGCACTAAAGATAAAACTCAACACTTGCTAATCAGTTGTTCAATAGTGAATCACAGCACAGAAGGGACTTGCATGGCAGCCAGCCTCGGTGGGATGCCAAACTGGGGGCCCATCTTCCCATCTTCCCCCAGTGTTTACACAAGGAACTCGTGAGAGATACTAAGCAAAGGCACCAAGCCACAGGAGAGAAGCCAATACCCTAATAAATGCAGAACACATCACAACCTAAATATGTTAGTGTAAATGTTGAATGACTCCTAATTATTTATAATCAGCAGTCATTAAGAGTCATGCTTTTCCCTCTTGATTCCTTCAGCAGAGAGGAGGCAAGCGTGAAAAATGGGTTAGCAGCCTTTCCATGGGCCAATTGCTCCTGTTCTCAGAGGGACTCAGCCAAACCCCATTAGGAGGGTACTGACCTCAATCTGCTGTAGATCAGCCCCTAAACGCCACAGAAGTCCCTAGATTCCAAAAAGGTTATGCTCCCCCTGGCTTTAAAGGCAGAGGGAGAAGACTTGAGAAGCTTTTGCTACAGTCTCTTTCCCAGAAGATTTTTAAGCATCCCATGAGATGCAGTCAGAGGTCAAACAGTGCATAACTCCCCCTCACACAACCCGCTTATCTCCCAGAGACTTGCAAAGTGGTGGGCACCTTCTGCAGAAATTAGAGGAGGCAGGAGTAATGCAATTATGCAGAAATTCAAAGGAATGCCAGGTGTGTCCAGCATTGATGTGCCACTGCAAATGCACCTGCAGATTGCCTGCTCCCACCCTTTACAGAGAACCTGGCTGCATAGATGTGCACAGGTGAGTCCTCCAAAGGAAATGGTGATCTAACAAAAAAAAGCATTTTTAAAGCGTTCTTCAGCATTCAGACAAAAGAATCATTTTACATATCCTACCTCATATCAGACCTTTGTTAACCTCAGTGAAGCCCACTGCTTATCTGCTGGGACGGTCTCTTATGTGGAACAAGTGCAGTCCATATGTAAAGCCTACTAATTAAAAGAGTTCCTGCAGTCCTTAGTCAAACTCTCTCCCATCATCCTCACCCAACAAAATAAAACTTCTAACCAAAAGTTCAGTAATGCCAACTGGAATACACATTCCTTAAGGGTCTTCTGAGGTGTTGAAGACCGTAAAGGAAAAACACTTGACAAAGTGTAATGCTTGCAAAATATTAGAGAGTCACAGTGCAACGTTTTCTAAATAGATGATCTGGTTGTATAGAGCTGCGGAAAAACACCATTTGTGTTTCCAGCTACTGTCCACAAGCTCATAATCACAATGCTTCTGAAACTCCAGGAATCTGCACTGTAGGATACTTGATGACATAGCAAATAACTCTTACATTGATGCAGCAGTGGCAGCTCTCAGAAACAACTCTGGCATTTACTCCCTGAGAAGTAAATATTGACTTAACAGCATCTACCAGAGCATATGCAAAAGGCATACAAATGATTGCTTCTGCCAGTGCAGACTCACATGTTCAGACTCACACCTGCCACTTCATTCTGAATCACTGAACCATGTAAATCATGAGAGAGAATCTTCCTCTTGCAACTGCAACAAAAAGAAGCCAAGAGACTCTCTTCCAATTTCATCCAACCCACAACTCTATTCTTAGATGGGCATTTTACATGCAACATCCCAGTCCTGCCAACATACATAAATATAAGTGACTACACCAGAGGACCAGCCTATGCAACACCCATTGGCATCCTTAAGACCATCTGCCACTATGTGGTTCTGGGATTTTTAGGTCAGGTTCTTATCTTTAAGCAATCACTGTTTCAAGACAATTGTACAGTATAAGGTTGAAGTAGGACAGTTTGGAAAGCCCTACACAATGGAGTTTCCTCCACTCAGCTTAATGGATTTCAGGCAAGGAACAAAAAGGACTTCTCCAACAACAGGAATGGACCCTACCAGTTAGGCAGACAGCAAGGAATTAAGGTAACATAAATGATTGCTATACAACCCATGAGGTGATCACCTCAGCTCACCACCATGAGCTGTATCACCTCAGCTCAGTGACCACTGTCATCTAACCCTCTTCCCAGCCTCACACTGCCTCAACAGATCTCCTCCACTGTAGCTCTTCCTTGTTCTGGCAGGAAAGCATCCCTCTGCTCTGCCTGAGAGGACCTTCATGCTAAATGACTCTGTGGATCACAAATATCCTAACCTAACAAGTTTCTTTTTATCCTGAAATGTGTCTTAGGATCTATTGTCCTTGTCACTCAACGTTTTTCAAGAGTCTTCAGGGCATTCCAAACTTCAACAAGCACTGTAAAATGCCCATAACCAGCATCATCAGACTTAGTACCCAATAGCAAGGGTTTATTGCCAAGCTAAGGGCAATTCTTGATAGAAAAATAGGCCAGTAGATAATGAAGCTAGATTGCTTCCTACTGGCACAGAATTTTGAGAGTATGACTTCATGCTTCTGCATTAAATAACCCAAACAGAAGAATGAAGTGGTAAATTGGAACATGTATATCTGCACCCAGCATGTGCTCATTTCCAGGTTCCAGTAAGAAATGTGCATTCATAAAAGAAAGGTGTTTGCCTTCATAAACAGACACTTCCCAGTATTACCACCATGGCAAAGACAAGAAGATGCAGTTTGCAGTGCTCAAAGATTCCACCTGTCTTATCTGCCCTAATGGTGACTTAACAATATTGGTCCCAAATGCAAAAGTCACAAATTTCTGTTTGATGTCAACAGCTATCCAATGGAATAAGGACAAGGCTTCAAATCCCATCTTAACTGCTGCAGAGCCAAGAGCTGAACATACATCTACAGAGATGAAATACCAGCATATAAACAATCTGTGATGTCTTGTTTCTTGAAATCCAACAAGGCAGTCTAATAAGGCAGTCACACATCCTTAATTATGCTGGCTCCAACACAAGTTTAACTATTGTTTAGGCAATTCCAAAAACATGGCAATTGCAACATAATGTATAACTCAACCATAACTGCTTATCGTGAGTAATGTATATTGCAAGCTATTTTCAGATGATAGCAAATTAGAGACTGGTGGCACGCTGATTTGGCAAAGGTTTCTAGTGACTGTCTTTCGTTAACCCCAGAAAGGACAGGGAGAAACAGCCATCATCATCACCACCACCACTACCACTCATCTACTTCTGTCATCCCACAGCTAAAGGGAACATAGGGATACTTATCCTGATATAATGAGTTACAAAATAGTCTTCCCCAGAGGATACAGGCAAGCTTATATAACCAGCAGTGAAACTGGGCAGCTTTCCAGAAAATTTATCCAACTGCCTGCAGTCTCCCATTTCAAGGTAGCTGGAAAAGCTAACTGCTGAATAAAGTAATTTGATCCACATCCCATGCATTTTAATAAAGAATGTACAAGAACAGACACCTATTTACGTTTGCTAATTTTTATTTCCTAAAACACTGAAAGGTAAAACATCTTCCTCCCTTCACCTTCCTTCATGGTCTCTTTTAGTTTAAGATACTCAAAAGCATTTCTAGCACTGAACAAGAAGAAATACATGTTTATGGATAGAAGCTAAGTGTTTTTTAAAAACACAGAAATATTGTACCACATTCCAAATTAAAAGAAAAAAAAAAAGGAAAAAAAATTATGAAAGCACTGTAAATTTTTTAGTGGAACCTTCTTGTCCCTTTCTATTGCCCTCAACCTCTCCCTTTCTATTCCACTTTTTGAAGTCGACTAGGATCACATGATAGCAGTCACATGAACCAACTTCAGAGTCTTTGCTGACCTTATAAGAGAAAATTTAGACTGGACAGACCTATCTAGAAGGGAACAGTTGAAGGAGACAGGACACAGTTTGTAACAGTTTGTAACATCTTTATTTTTATTACATATTTTTATTTTTATGTTTCATTTTTCAGGTTGGAGACTGATTCTGTCTGAACTCCAAAAGAAGTAAAAAAACAGTCTATAACCTGAAGGGACACAAAGCCAGGAAACAGATTTTCAGTGAGATCATTTCATACCTCTTCTTGGCTTATGTTTACTCTAGTTAACATCCACCTAACTTCCAGGACTCCCTACATTTTGAAGAATTGACTGTTGATAAATTCTGAATGTTCTCCCTTTCAACTACAGCTTGATAGCCTGCAATGTACACACACTGCCCTCTGCAACTCCTCCAGCAGAATCTAAGAAAAGCCATTTCACTGCTCTCTTTATTGCTAAACATAATATAAGCCCAACATAATAAAGGCTTTTACTTAGACTCCTCTAATTTTCTCATTGTTTAGGTATGTTCCACATTAAAATAAGTTCAACCCTGCAACACAGGGGACTTTCACTACTAGACTGCCAAGGATTTGGTTTCCACAGCAGCCAAGACTCCTGGAGATCCAGAAGCATGTGTACAAGGCAATACTGTGTGCACTCATACCACGCCTGAGACTTTGCAGATATAAGGAATGCCCATGACATCCCCACCAACCACATGCTCAGGGCAACTCCACTTGCACAGAGGCCTGGCCAGTAAGTCTGACTTGTCTGGGATGTCAAAAACCAACAGAAAATGCTGTGCCCACCTGAACTGTTCTTTTCTGGGTGGAGGTTCTGTCTTCACCTCCCAAGGAAGTGAAGAGGCTACACTTCTCAGAGGGCAAGAGAAATCTAGCACAGTTATGTCTGTGCGAATGCAAGCACAAAAACAGCAGCCCAAATTGTGTTCGCCCACACAAAGAATTCTGTTGCTCTTCCTTCTAAGATTTGTGTCTAAGATTTGTGTCTAAAGGTAACATTTTGTCCTATAATTAAGAAGCCTGAAATACAATATTTTTATCAGATTCACCTATTAGTAAAATTAAGTTTTTCTGTATCAATTATTCTGCACCTACCTGTAAGAGCTTACATTTCTGCAGTTAAAGTACTGGTGCTGTGAGCAACTATGACTTCTGTCCAACAATACTAAAATACTGATTTTTTGACAGTCCTAAGTCCAACATGACAACCAAAAAATTCACCTGAAATCTGCTTAAATGAGAGCACGACAGAGGAGCACAAAGCTTGCTCGCTCTTTCTTTCTTTCTTTCTTTCTTTCTTTCTTTCTTTCTTTCTTTCTTATTTCTTTCTTCCTTTTCTTCCTTTTTCTTTTTTCTTCCCTCTCCTTTCCTTCTTTTACTCTTTAAATACCTGGTGAAACTTTTGACATCTTTGCTCAAGGTTCTTATTCACTTATAGACATAATTATTATTATTTTAGGAGTAGACTTATTTTTAGCATCTCCTTGAGCCTTGAAGATAAATGTAGCAATAATTACAGTCCCTCGAAATATTTTATTACTTGAAATATTTTGGTATCATTTATACTAAGGTTATTTCTCAGAGGAAAAAAATAATTTCTTAGTGCCAAAGAAAATGTATGCAATCCTTAAATTCTGATTTAAGTTTGATGGCTGAAGAAAAAGGTCTTTAGGAATTTAAACAACAAAACTAATCTACCTCCCCTTATTCTCCTCTGAACAATCAAAATAAAGTGTTCAAAGCTGAAAACAGGACTTTTAAAATTATTTCCACTCTTTTATATGCAACATTATTCTCTCCCAAAGCAAGAAACAAAATGGTGTCTTGGAACAGATACTGTAAGCTCAGGGTGACTCTCAGAAGATGCTGATGTACCTTGAATTGAAAATACAAAATAAAACCTACTATTTATATTTTTCTTTGACCAATACTTTAGAAAACCTGGCACTGAGTTAGACTGAAATGAATGATGGAAATTAAGTGGGTAGAAATCCCCTGAGTGAATCCAGATCCATGCTTTTTTGGCAGGGACACTGTGGTCCTGTACCCATCCTGGCATTTGAAAAGTGTTAATATCCATTCACTCAAACTCTTCCGCCAAATGTCTCTGAAGAATAATTCATCATATACACCTTCAGAAAAGAGGTTTACAATAATGCTCAGAAAGCAGCTTACCAGTCTCTCATTTCTCTAAGCAAAATTGTGCTGTTTTCAGTTTTGCTGAAAAAACTGTGAGAGGTGTGGGTCTTTATGAAGGCCTTGAAAATGCCTGTAAAAACAGCAGGTTTTGTAGCACTTTGTGACTGAATATTTAAATATAGATTAAAATAAAGGATTCCTATGCTGTTCCCATGGAAGTCAATGGCAGTTGACATCATGACAGAGGTCAAGTCATGATCTATCAAATCTCTGAAAAATGAAGTAGCTCCAACTACAGGGAGTGATTCTATTAAAACTGCATGGGAACGAAGATATCATTATTTTTTCCCTTTTTTCTGAACATGCAGAAGAGCCTCCAAATAGAAAGTTTGTAAAAGAAAGCATATTTCCAGGATGAGATCCTGAGATGGCTTCATGATAAGTTATCTCAAGTTTCAGAGATGTGATAATTCAGTGATCAAGGGTGCTGGGAGCCCAGATATCTTACTGAAGAGAACCAACTAAAAGACTACAGCTTGAGTAAGGACTGAAAAGAGATACCTAAGACTGAATATTTAAAGCCTGGACTAGTTAAAGTTGCTAAAAATCTTTTCAGTATTTCAGTGAGTTGTGAACTTCAGCTTAAAATTAAATATAACTCCATCCTACCACTAAAGAACATTATGAAATTACAACTATAAGCACACCTTACAGACACCTTTTACAGGGTTAATTTTGTCTCATCCCTGTCTCATCCCTGTCTCACTGTGAATCCTGCAAGTCATGCTCCCTGTTTTGAGCCCTGACCCCAGAAAGGGATGTATTTACCTGACCTGCATGGTGCAGGCAGCTTGGAGCAGCCCCAAGAACCCCAAGAAGGGGTAAGGAAAGCACAGGCTCCTAATCAGACACCACCTGTAACTCACAGAAACTTGAACTACCATCAAGTTAAGCAAAAAACCTGAGGTGAGGAGAGAATACCAAGCCTCCCTCTGACCTCCAGCAGATGCAATCCCCAGCCACAGAGAGATCCTGGCTGTGAGAAGCTGAGGATTACCAGACACTTCCAGTGGGAAAATCCTTTGAGTTGGGAATCACAACACACAGTGCAGCCATCTCCTGAGTGAGCCTGCTCTGCATCACTGTGCCATGCAGTCAGCACTGAAACCAGACCAGGCTTAAGGGCTCATCACAGATGCTGAGCACCTCAGGGAGCCAGCCTCCAGCAACTGGCAGGGTCTGGCCTCCACTCTCCTCCTCTCCAGCAGAAATACAAATTCAAAAATAAAAGCAGGAAGACAGTTTATGAGGAGCATTTTATCTGAGTCGAAGTTGGAAAGGGCTGTAAACTCCCATGGGACATCTAGGTTTACACACTTCAGATGAAACCATAAATTGAATATTAAACACACATTTTTATCAAATCATATTTCTCACAGAGAAGGCTGAGGACTGCCTGTTTATTTTTTTAATCTGATTCGCTATGTTTACAAGTGGTAGGAAAGCTGGTTATATCAGCCACTCCATCTTTTTAGCTCTATTTGAATGACTTTGATTTTGTTTTTCTAACACTGCTAAGAAAACTATAATGCAAAAAAAGAAATGAAATCTATAATCTGTGAAAAAGCACTCTGAAATCCATCAACCAAGTTGTATCCATAATTGCTTCCCTGGCTTATCAAAAAAAAAGGCTCATTTGCATTATCTGTTATCTTTAGATACCCATCCTGGTCTATAAACAGAGTTATCAATCCCGTTCAGAGGCCAGTCCACAAATTGAAGTTTTCTGTAGAGGGAATTAGCTATAAACAAGCCTGAGGCAATTTTCTTTGACAGCCAATGGTAAACCATAGGAAGTAACTTCAATAGTGATTTACAGTTCTTCTCTGGTTTCCATCCAACTTTTCCTTCTTGTGCTTCTGTTCCATCCAAAAAGGAATTTTTCAGATGTTCTAATTTCCCATTCAAGATGCAATCAATCCCAAGTCTAGGTGTGTCTAATCCAATTTTTACGGTATGTTCATGGGCCAGCACCAGAGAAAAAGAACTCTCTTTTTATTTTCTTTCAATTGCCTCTGCTGCAATCACAAGACTTGTCATCTCCTGGTGTGAAATGCACAACAGCAAAAGAGAGAGCAAAGGAGATTTGAGAGAGAGAGAGAGAGAGAGAGAGAGGGAGGGAGGGAGAGAGGGAGCACCAACCTACTAAAAAGAAAGGGGAAAAGAGATACACAAAAATAACACCGACATTTTTTAATAGCCCTACATACTGAAAACTTGCATTTAACAGAATAATTAACTAACTCCAACTTCTACAAGTCTGTGTGGAGTTTTTAAGTCCTCAATCAAATCACAATACACCATTAGAAGTAGGACATTTAGGAAAGGACTCCAGCTTTGCACCACCCATCTTCTTCATCTATACCATAGTGAAGTCAGATTCAAGTCCTGTACTGCTTGCTCATGCACACCACTCTTCTGTAGACAAGTAAAGCCCATTGTCCAGCCTCCCACATCACTGAGAGTCAGAGGATTGCAAGTCTTTTACAAATGAAAGATCTTTTCTCTTAGAAGCTTAACATATATTTTGGCTAGCTCTGACCATCTGAAAAAAAAAAAAAAAAAACCAAAAAAAAAACCTGAGGACTTAAAATATTTTTTTTTTAATCTCTAATTAAAAAGTCTCTCTAAGGCACTGACATGCACCCCAGGCACAGAAAAGAAGTAACAAGCAGGGGCATGATTCCGCTCCAGGTAAACTACAGCAAATGAAAGTAAAGCAGCCAAAAACCCAATGTGAGAGAGACCTATATGGATTTTAATCTGTGAGAGAAGCAGAAGAAGAACAGAGAAGAATTACACCTAGGGGTTTAGTAATTAATAAATAGTTCTTCTGTCAATGCAGACCAATAAAAGCTGTTTCCTTTTATATTAAAGGAAAAAATATTTATATCTCCGACTACATATACATATATGTATGTATATATATATACATGCACAGGTTATTTTTCTCCTGACTGAAACCTACCCTAATGGGTAGGCACTAATGGATCTGAAGCGATAAGGTAAAGGCAGACATGCAAAATGCTCCAGAACTTCTGTTCCTAATCAATCACCAGAGATCAGTGACATCATTCAAGCCTTTGATCAGAGCTCCCCTTTCAAGCTTAAAAAGGGGTATAGGTTGACCCACACCAGTGGAGGGACTGAAGAAACACCTAGGATACAATTCACAGTGAAATATGAGAAGTCGCTGGCATCCCTCTTCAGAAAAACTATCCCTTCCCACCTTCCTCAAGGAATACAGCGTACATTCCAGAGCAACCAAGCACAAACAACAGATTTATCTCTTTCCCCAGTAATTAGAAAACAGCCATGGAAACAACACATCACAAAATCCTTTCAGATTTTATTTTTGAAGCCTGCACATATTTTTTATCCTGAGCAAGCAGTTTATTACATTTGCTTGCATTATAAAATCTCCTCAAGTCCATTGATTAAAAAAAAAAAAAAAAAAAAAGGAAAAGAAAAAATAAAAAAAGGAAAGAGAAAACAACAAAAAACCACCCTTATTTTACCAGAATATCTGAGAAGCTTTAAGAAATAAAGGCTGACATCCATTTTTAAAGAAGAAATAATTTTCAGGAGCACCAGCATCAAGGCAAGCATTCAATAAATTTAGCATCAGCCTTTGTCAACATCACGGCATTCAGAGAGTTTGGATCACTAATCCCACTTCAGCTAAAATTGAGCTCCATTGTTTCTCCTTTCATCTGAGTTTCCATGGCACTTACTAGAACTTAAGTGATATTTACTTAGTGCAGTTTGTTAAAAACAACAACAACAAAAAAAAAGTACATCTTAACATGAGCATCAGATTTGTTTTACTTTCAATAACCTCAAGGTGCAGTCAACATTTTACTGTCTGGGAGATTTCCTCCATGTAAAAAATATTCAAGAAAAGCAAAGTTGAAAATAGACCTGAAAACACTCACTTCATTGTTTTGGCTTGGTTTTTTCCCCATCTGTATTTTTAAAAATCTAATTGAGCTTCTGAACTGCAGCAAAAAAAGTAGTTTATTATCTCCCTCATCAGGTGATCAATGATTTCATTAATAAGACAGATAACAAAACTGTCATATCATCGACACAGTTATGAAAGATGATCCTGGCTTCTTGCTCCATTTTCCAAGGTCTGGGATTCTCTGTGGCAGCTCTGAGTCCATTCAATATTTTCCACAGACAGAGAAAAGTGAAAATCCATTTTGAAACCAATTTCAATTAGGATCCAGAAGCTGTTATCACAGGTGTCGCAGAATGGGCCCGTAAGTGGAAATGTCGCCTATCCATTCTGAAATGAAACCTTATCAGGGCCTACGAAGATGGCTGAGGACAGCCTATCTGTAAATTACTTTTCGTCCTGTGTTAACTCAACCCTAGTTCTGTCATATGGAATTCTTTCCAGCCCCTCGTAATAATCTAATGACTAACCAGGCGCTGTACCAAAACAGCTTTTATTCTGCTCGGGCTTCCCCCGCCAAATGAACAGGGCTGCAAATGCAAATAACCGGAGGCAGCCAGGCGAGCCGACGTATTTAGTAATATCATTTAAAGCTCTCATAGTTTATTACAGGGAAGTAACGGGCTTGCATTCTGAAGCCTGTCTCCACCCATTGCATTCCTGGTGATTTTTCAATTGCAAACTCCAAGGCCCAGTTATTTCATTAATTCAGCACCCTAGTAGTGAGGCTTTTCTCTCACATCTTTCAGTCTCCTTTTAGCAAATTATCCCATGACGGAGGATTTATTCAGTCAAAGACCTCGGACTTTGAGAGGCAACAAAAGAATCAAGAGACTTTCTGGTCCACCTGCCTGGCGAATGATGAGGCAGGGTAAAGCCTCCCCTAGAGAAACCAATCAAACCATTGTGTGGCACAGTCAGACCTTTTCAACTGTCAAGCCAGGAGAGCAGGAAAAGAGATGAAAGAACTCAGGATGAAGCTACCATTTACAGAACCATGTGGGAATGGTCTCCGAAGATTTAATAATTGGGATGGAACTCAACTTTCTGAAAACTAAAAGAAAGGGGGGAAAAAAAGGAAAGGAAAGAAAAGAAAAGAGAGAGAAGAAAAAGGAGAGAGAAGAAAAAGGAGAGAAAGGAGGAGAGAAAAGTGAGAGACCAGGAAGAGGGGAAAACACTGCTGCTCAGGCCCAGAAGGAACTTTTCCACACATAAAACCCTCTGTTGTTATGTATGAACCCTTACACTGGAAAAGATGAGAAAAGCAAGCACGGGACAGGGGCACAGAGAGAGCACATGGTCTACAATACTAACTTCAGTTTCAGCAATTTATCATCCCATCTTAGGAAAAACTGCATCAGTACAAACCTGTTCTGTTTAACAGAACAAAAAAATCCCCTTAGTTTGGGTCATCTGTGTGCATTTTCAAGCTATTGCATTTGTGGGACTTAAGTTTCCACTTGGCTGCATGTCGAACATGCATGAAAAGTTGTACTAAATGAATGGAAAACAGCATATTTTAAGTGGTTGGCATGTGCAAAGAATGTGCTCCTGTATAGCAAAACTCCAGTTGACTGAAGGCAGAAGATGAGGACCTGTTTTTTGATAATCTGACACTTAACATCTTATAAGCTAAATTTTAAAATGATCTGTAGAAAACACAGTATTTCCTGTAGGCTTCTTTTTCAAAGTGCCTCTGCAGACTTGAAGAATGCATTCATCAGTAGGTCCAGATCCCATTTACAAGCAAATCTTTTTTCTGACTTGCCAGCCTTATGAGCAAAAATAGAATCTGCAAATTAAATTGTGACCATTTGCAGTTTACATCAAAGGCAAACACTTTTAATGGGAAATAAGATAATAACACAGCACTAAAAATCCCTCTCATTCCCTTTTAGTTGGGATGTCAAAAAAATGCATCTCCCTCCCCTTCCACTCACACCCCAGAATAATGAGATATGGCTTGGAAAGAATACAGAAAATGTAGTTCTAATATGGCACCTTCTTTACATAATCACAAACTATACCCTTAGCTCACTTCTCCCACTTATTGGCATATGTATTTAGTAATAATTTCTGTATAAGCAGAGGCTGAAGTTTTGATTCCTCTGCAAAAGAAGAAAAAAAAAAAGATGGGGAGAAATAAATAGAAACATACAGAGCAGAGATATAATCAAATGCAACACTGATTCCTGATTATTTCCTTTTAACTGAAGACAAATATGAAATAGAAAACATCTAGAAAAGACGAGTGCTATTTGAAAACCTGTTAAGTAATTTAATTATTTCAACTGCCTTAATTTACACAGTTCAGATCATAAAGCCAAATGCCGCGCTTGCCAGACGGGCTGCCTAGCTTTAAATCAATTAGAAGGATTTTTGAAAATTCGATTTTATTTACTTTAAAACATCTGCTCTGCATAGGTACTTCACTTCTCTTTTTTGGGACCCAGGATCCAGAAGATTTTTGCCTTTATTTTTAAAGTGCCCTTTCAATCCTCCCAAGCAGCCTGGCATCTATTTGTTTGTTGACACCCATTTCCAGCTGCTGGGAGGAAGATGCCATCACTTGGAGCAGCAGTGCTGTTGCCATACAGGCTCCCCACTTCAGTGACACGGGCTGGCACGGCAGTGCAAGGTCTTTACTTTTAGGATATCATCCCCTGAGACCAACACTTGATGGCAGTGAGTTAGCCTTTTTTGGAAGGCTAACAATATCACTGAAGTTTCAGCTGCCAGCAGCCTTTTTTCTTCTAAAAATCAAGCCTCTTGGTTGCTTCCTCCTCACCAGTACTGTGGGCTCTAATGGCTGCATTTTTTGAGTTCTGACTGACACTAGACTCCTGCAAAGCACAAGATACAGTGCATGGTACCATCACCATACTGTAGAGACACAGTTTAAAACCTTTTATTATTATCACTTCTGTGGCAAAACCCAGGCACAATTTTAATATAACTGCTTGGGTGTTTTAGGATTGAGTCTTTTTTTGTTGTTGTTTTTCAGGGAAAAAAAATCTCCCCAGTGTAAAATTTCCTAAATTTAACCTCCACCTTGAACAGGTGGCAAGCTTCTGCTGCTAACTAATGTTTTCTCCTGATTCCACCTCGTGTTATCCAGCAGGATGTTAAGTCATTACTTACTGATTACAGTGATTGCAGGGATAAGCCACTCAATCATCTCTTTCTGGAACTTGCAAAGGGATACAGGAGGATTGACATTTAATATCCCTTATGCTATTAACCACTGCAGGGAGGGGAGAGAAGGGGGAGGGAAATGAGGGAAATCTCAGCAGAATTAATGAAGCAATACTGTATTGCACTTGCAGATCACTGGGTTTAGAGTGGGGTAAGTGTAGGGCTGGCTCACTGAGGAACAACACTAGAAAATAGTTTCAGGCAGAATGAGTTATTACAGTCTACAATAAGCCATAACTTGATGACTGAAATTTTATTAGTAAGCATAAAAGACCATGGGTGCATTACTCCAAAAGAACATGTATTTAATCAGCTACTCACACCAGATTTCAGTACACCAAGACATGCAATCCCCATTTAATTACAACCTCAAATATTTTCATTTCCAATACTTCCAAGCATCAGGGTAGCCTATTCTCCCCTAGGAAAAGTACCTTCTTTTAAGTTTATTCTCTTACAACCTGGCCACAAATATTGGAACAAAAGAGTACAAAACAATCTTACAAGTTCAGGTCTTTGCTCTTATTTTTCTGGGTTACCACATGTGGCCAGTCTACCCTTAACTTTCACGTTGCTCTATACCACTTGTAGATAGGGATTACTTGCAGTATTTGTCTTGCTGAAAAAGAAATTTGTCAGAAAAACATGTACACTGAAGTTATAATTTCCAACACCTAAAACTACCAGATGTTGTTTCCTCCTTGACCTGAAAATTCAAGTGAAGAGGGCCCCTCCATCCCCTTTGATTTCAGGGGAAGAGGATGGCATCTGCTGACCACTTTGTAGAATCAGGTCTCATATAATCAATTCAGGGCTCAATTTACAAGTCACTAAAATAGTATAGGCAATGTTTCTTGATACCTAACAACCTCTTTTGAACCCCGACCTCTCAACAGGACCCTGAGCACATAAGTCCAACGAGGGGGCCTAGAATGGGTATTATGATTAACACCTATTTTATGGTGAGGCTTGAAAGCAAGCAGCAGGACAAGCAACCAACTGAAAGTTTAAACAGGAAATGTGATTCTTATGGGGTTGCAGACTGCTGAATACTTCCTTCAATCAACCCTGAAAGTACTAGGAAGAAGAAAAAAAAAGAGACCTAGATGAAGCTGGCTCTTCTTCTGAAAGAATCAAAGTGGACACATGAACTTCCTCTCATTTATTCATCTATCAAGCTTGGTTTTAAGTTACATCATCATTAAGATAATAATTTCTGTTTTCTATCATTTTAAAATATGTTCTCAATAACTATCTGATTCTGATAAAGGTAGTCAAGTCCACAACCTACATATGTTTATAATTAGCTTTTTTTTAAAGGCAGAGTAATAGGTTAATAAGAAATATCAGATTACACTGGAACAAGCTCATGGGTCAAAAACTAGACAAAACATATCAAACTGAAAATAAGTGCTTGGTTGTCAGACACTGAAAGAGCTCCTATACAATAAGTGCATTGTTTTAATGAAACATTAAAAACATCAGTTTTAAGCCAAAATGTCCAAAAGAGTAAAGCATTCAAATCACCAACAAAATTCACAAGCCAAACAGTAAATAAATCAGGTTTGAATCCAGCATCACAATTTCCTAATGTTCTCCAAGCAATGCTGTGAAGTGCAGTCTTGCCTTGTACAAGTATCAGTCCAGTCCTTACAGAAATTCCCTCTACTTTTCTGAAATTAAGGCAAAAAAATTAATTATATCTATGGTACAGATTAAATGGAAAAAAAAAAAAAAAACCAGCCACAAAAAACCAAGTGGCATTGAGCTGAGGGCTGTGTTAAATTAGCATGGGTTTTTTAAACAATGCCTCTAAGGAAGCACCCTAAGAATAAATCCAATTCATCTGCAAAGTAGAACTCAGAGTCAAAGCAGCCAGCCTGGTAAAGCATTAAAGCCACTGCCTAATTGTAAGCATGCAAATACGCACATTATCAGGGCAAACAGAACTAGTCCCATGGCTAAAGCAAGGCATTTGCTTAAGTTCACCAGGCTGGAGTTCATAACTTTACTGCAATGCTCGGGAAGGCTGGCGACTCCTGGTGCCGGGGCAGCAGCAGGAGGGCACTGCACCAGTGCAAGCAGCACAGCTGCACGGGCAGGGCATGGCAGCAAGCAGTTTTCTGCTCCAGCACTGCAGCGCTCAGCTTGACATGCGGACTTGGCGTGCTGCTGGCCTCAGACAGCTTGTCCGTCAGGCTGCGAGGCACAGGGGCCGAGGAGCGGCATGACTTCATCACAGTGCAGCAAGACAAGGCACTGGGCAGAATCCTGCAACATTTCCAGAATTCACCTGATGATTTCTTTCTAACCCTGGAATTACTTGAAAATACAGGAGGTACTGTATTATCCACCAGATGTCTAGCAAGGCAGGTTTTGTGACTTGCAACAGCAGACAAAGGCTCTTCAATGAGAGCACAGAACTAATGTTAATGAGTTTATCAGTGGATACCACCCTTAAGAATGCCATTCTTTGCACAACTTGATAGAAACCTGAATGTGCATGCAGCAACCTTCAGAACAATCTAAATCCATGCTCTGACATGGTAAGGAACAGGGTGCTTTGTTTCCAGAGAAGTGGCACAAATGTGCATATGAGAAAAAAAGACCAAATAACACAGCCCTGTGTTAGCCAGGTGGTCCAGGGCACTGGTCTCTTCTCCAGTGTAATATGAGTGGCACAGCCATGACATAAATGTGATTTGTTTGTTGTTGTTATTACCTTGTCAAAGCAGATCAGCCTGAGGTTACCAAATCCCACCAAACATAAAACTAAGCTTACTTCATGCGTTAGCACAAACTTTGTTATTCATACAGCCTTTTGTGAATTAACATCTCCATTAGCAGTTTTCTTCAGCAGTTTTTGTCCCCCTGGATATTAGTCTAGTAGTAAATAAGGCAGTCAAACAAAAGATGAAAAGGAACAATCCTAGTAAACTGCGTGCAGTTTGTTTGAGACACACGAAATGAAACACAAAGAATAAAAAAAACAAAAGCTTGCAAAAATGAATTCAAAAAAAAGCATGAGTGGTTTCACTAAGAATTAAAGTGCACCAAAGATTTTTCTTATTACATTTCCTTTTACATTGTAGTCATTACAAATTATGAATTTTTTTAAATTTTTTGATCACATGTATTTTAAAAGAAGTTTTAATTTGCTCAAGTACATGTTTTGTCCTGGAGCAAATTTTAATGGCTTAGTTATAAATCCTGAAATTTAGGGGTTTATAATGGAAATGCTGGCAGGTCCATATCTAACACATTGCAAGCATTTCAGCAACACAGTTTGTAGTCAGGTGAGTGCAGCAGAAATCTTTATGGTATTAAGTAATGACAGGAACTAAGCAGAAGTGGCTAATGTGTAAACTGTGGCCCATGTCTGCTCAGTGCTTGAGACTACAGAGCAGCTGGTACCTTCCAAAGGGCACCCTTAGTCTGAGCCTCAGAACTTCAACTGCACTGTTCAGGATAACACGTGAGCTCCCTTTCCAGGTCACCTTTCCCTCTTTCTTTTCCTTGCATCTAGATTTACACCAGACTCTTCAACACACAGTCTGAACAATATATGATTTAAAACTTTTCCACACTCAATAACCATATTAGCATAGATTCTTCTCCTGGGTGTATTACTTATTTCTGGAAGCTGCTGAACTAATGACATTTTCTTTGTTTCTTCATGACTGTATGCTTTGTATAAAAGCTATAACTAGCAGCTTTCCATCTGCCTATGATCCAAGTTCTGAGTCCTTCAGCAGACAGCAGAGATACTGAGAAAATACTAGTCAGTACATCACATCTCAGACAGGTATCAATAAAACTTTACTCTGCAAACTTTGTTAATTCATGAGTTGTCCAGAAGGATAGAAGCGCTGATATTAGACACGATTATGAAGTGACATTGGTATGATGGGCAGATGTTGCTCTGCAATGACATCAGTCTTCTGAGAAGAATAGCAGGGATCATTCTGGCCTTTTGTTATTTTTAAGCATACCTTACCTTGTTTAACAGAGCATTCAAATGCAAATCACAACATTTAACATTACCACAGCCCTTTGCAAAAAGAAAAAGAGGCACTGAATCGATAAAAGCTGCACGTTTTGTAGGAGTGGTGTCTTATAGCAACTGATGAGGTTCCTGTAGTAATACTCATTCCAGAATTAAAGAACAAAAGATGCAAATACGATGCAAGCTGCAGCTTTCATGTAAATTGTCCCTGTAACCAAAATTCATTATCATGACAATCACAGCTGCAAGAAGTAAAACTTTTAAAACACTGCAAGAGTAAAACTTTCAAGTTCCTAAAGTTTTAGTACTAGTATTTGTTTTGGTACATGCTCCACGAAGTCTCTAGACTAACAGGAAATTTTTCAAATCAAAGAAGGAATCAAATTTTTTATCTCTTTGAAGGCCAACACTGCATCTCTGGAAAGCCTTGTGTCTCTGTTATGCATGAAGGTAGATTAGAAACCCAAACCTTGGAGATCCTGGTGACTTCCTTAAATACAAAGACTAACAATGCCAACACTTACCCACTGAAAACAAAGTTAACTATCATTGTCTTAAGAAAAGGAAGCCTTGGGCCCCAGGATGTGTACTACATTAGCATGTCCTTCCATTAGTAGGAGATAATTCCAGTGACACAACTTTGTAGTAATTCATTAGACTTGAAGTCTTTCCAGCTCCTGGGAGTTCGATGACCCTGCTATGCAGTAACACTCCCCATAGGTGAAGCATGTAGCTAAGAACTAATACTACTATTAAAGAAAGAAAATTACTTGACCACACAGTAGATAAGTGTCAGAATTAGGCAAAAACATCTTGAAGGATTTCATTTTAGCCCTCTAAATCTAAATGTTTACCAATAACATTCAAGCTAGCCCAGTCAGAGATGAATGTTTGAGTACAAGCCCCTAACACATCAAAGAATATGCATATGTGTTTAACTGTGCCTCTGCTTGAAAAGTTGGGCCAATGTGGAAAATCCTATTATCGATTAAAAAAAAATACAATGGGGACCTCTTCAGCTAATGTGAACCACTGTAATTCTATTGACAGCAACGGATCTGTGCTGACTTACACCAGCTGAGGATCTAATTTCATATGCCTTAGAAAACTGATGCAACCTTTTCCATTGCACCTCAAGGGTTTTTATACTCTCATGGGGATCAGTTCCATCTAGTAGGTCAGCAGGTGTTGAGTTTGCTTTGAATCTGAAGTCCAGTCACACAGAAGGATACTGGGACATGTGCCATCTAATTTTTACTGACCCATGGAGATTCCTCTCTAGTATGGCTGTAGTATTCATGTATTTTTTCCTGTAGTCTAGTGGGACATTACCTGTTTCTTTGAGAAAGCAGAAATCTTTATCCAAGATATCAAAGTGAGAACCTGACCAGGACCACAAGCCCAGATAAGTGAGCACGATGAAAGCAGAAAGTGTGAACAGAAAATGTTTTGCCAGAAATACACTGAAAGAGATATACAGAAAGGCATTTTCTGGTTTTAGCCATAACTAGACTGATTTGTAAAAAACCAGAAGTTTTAGAAGTTACTCTGCAGCTATCCAAAATCCATAGGTCTGCCCACATCATTTCAAGCAATTTTCTTTCTTAATGCAACAGGAGTTTTGCATTAGTAGGAACCAATATGCTCAGCCCTCTTAACACCAAACAATGAAAAGGTCTAGGGCTGGGATTAGCTCACACTCTGCTGAGAGGCAGGGAATATGTAAAATTGTCAACTGAGATATACTCTCTGGGGAGAATTAAGCAAACTACTCCAGTTTTGCAAATCTACAAGCCATACATTAACAACTTTGAAATTAATCCACCAGAGGATACGCACTTAGCTTGATGTTTTGTTCTGGGCATTAAGGAACTTTGGGGAGGTGGGACAGCCCTTTCTGAGAAGGAAGTTTATTTGTAAAAGAAAAGAAAAAAAAACACTTTGCCATTAATTTTGACAGACCTATTTCTGTCTTTCTAGTAATAACTAATTACCTAACTAGTGTAAGAGATTTCAATGGCCAAATGCAAAGCACTTGCAGGCCCTGCCAGGCTAATCAAGACAATTTCCAAAACGCCAAAACCAGGAACTTCCTATAATAAATAACTTAGCACATTTACATCTCAAATTAGAACATCTGGAAGAAAGAGACTATGCCTGATGCCAAAACAGGCCTTATTGTATCCTACCACTTTCCACCACCACCACCCCTCCTCCGTTCGTTTTCTTTAGCCTTTCTGTAGAACAAACACTGATCCAGGTGCAAATGCTCAATTCACAAAGAATGCAGTGAACATAAAATTACTGTAGGTTTGGCTGCTAGTAAATCCCTGCTGTTACTCACCATTGGAAGTTGTGCTGGAGGCAACAGCTTTCTCACTGACATCTGTTCGACTGGAGCATTTCACGATGGAATTCTCCACTTTTTTCTTCTCAGTTGTGGTAGAGCTATGGGACTGCGCCTCCATGATGACTTCTCATTACTTCAGCTCTACTTGCACTAATACCTGAATGAAACAAGAGAGTCATAAACTCTAAAGACTGTTTGAAAGCTTAGCCCAAGTCTTCTCACCCCTCTCACCTGAAGAAGAGCCTGGAGCACAACTGAATTAGCAGTTCACAGTTCTGTAAGCTCATCAAATCATGTTTGCATGCATGAATTCCTGAGGAATTTAAAGAAATACTAACACAAAGACTAGGCATGTTTGCCTTTAAAGAGAATCAGCATCACAAACCACTATGCTACTTGATAGGCAGGTCCATTTTTTTCAATTCCGTGGAGTTTTAATGGATCCAAAGGGAAAAAAGGACAGTATTTCTGTCTTATGCCAAGAGCACTTTGGAACAAGGCAAAAAAAGGGGAAAAAATCAAGAAAATCAAGACAGACCTTTATGTTGACTCTAGAAGCCAAATATTTAAATTTCAACATTCATGGTGTTGGACACACTGCAGCAGGAATTATCCTGTCTATCTCTACACCTTGTTACTCATGTAAACATCTCTCACTTTGTTTGTTCAGAAATCTAACTCAAACAAAACTGTATAGGCGAAACACCCCAAAAACCACAGGGAAAGACAAATATTATTGCTGGTGGCAGATAATGACATCACTTTCTTTTGCATGAAAACACTGGAAATATAAAGCCCTGTAGAGGGGTGTATCTGGTTGCCTTTCTGGATGTTCTCAGTGTCATCTCCAGTGACACATTCATTTAATACAAATTAATTTCTCCCTATTCTCAGATATTTTACATTCCTGATGGAAATACAAGAAGCCCAAAAACTTGCAAAAGGGTATCACTGCTTGTGCAGCAGTGCAGGCACACCAGGCCCCAAGACTGCAGAGATCTTAGGCTTTGTTTGTGTGAAGGACACAAACATTAAGAATCAGTCTGCAGTTTAACTTGATGCACACTTGTCTGTCCAAGTAAGCTTTACACAAAACATCAATATTCAGCAGACATCATGCTTAGAACCAAATACCTTGGTACTTTTGTAGTTTGAACATGAATCTATGCAAAAACAACAAAAATTAAGAAATTAGTTTTCTGCTCTGGGCAACACTGCTTGGTAGTGAAATGGGTCTAAAATGGAAGGAAATCACACTCTTCAAGGACACCATTTAACTAAAATTTTCAAAAGGCTTCAAAAAGCCACAAAGTATAATGAAGTGTAATTATATTAGAAACCTGTTTCCCAAATTCTGACAGTCAAAAAAAAAAAAAAAAAAGAAGAAACACCACCAAACCAAAAAAGAAAAAAAAAGCCTACAAAGCCAATTCATCACAAACACAGCTGTCTAGTAAACCTACCCCTTCCCACCTTCCTAGTAGGAGTTCTTTTTAATAGTACAATAAAACACTCCAAAGCCTCATTGTTATACAGTAGGGATCAAAGTAGAGCCCAATCACTAAATGAATCATTATTCAGCTAGGCAGCACAGCCAAGGAACTGGGCTAGATATCAGACTCTCTGCCACTGACCTACTGTCTAAGCTTTAGCAAGGCATTTTTCTTCCCTTGAGTTTCTTGCTTGCTTAAAACAGGAACAGCAGAGCTCTGCCTGCCACAGAAGAGAACTTGTAAGGCTACTCTCAAGATCTATCTGTGAAAGTGTTATAAATATTATTGTGATCTGTGAAACAACTTCCTACCAGAACACTAAGGGGAATGTCAGGTGTCTTCAGTAGGAGAGATCTAACAATACTTAACTTGCAACAGCCCTGACTTCTACCCAGCAATACACAAGGCTCCTTGAAGAGAGATCTCACATGAGCTTTGTAAACAGCACCTTTTCAAATTTCTCATATGACTTCTTCCTCCTTCCCTTTGCACACCTCATGCAAGGGCAACCCCAGTTTAGTAATTTAGCTCAAATATCTAACTTTTCAGTCTCTTGCATTAGTAGACACAGGGGAGGCTGACACTGCTGCCAAGCTGCTCACCCCACACCGAGAGGAAGATGTTTGTTTTCTCTATACAACCCTGGCCACATAAACACCAAAACCTGCCTCAATTCAGCCTCCAACCACCGCATGAGTGAGTTCTTCAGTGTACCCTCTGACTAACCACCTTTGAGTTATTTAACATTCTCTCAAATTAATTATTTTCTATGCATCGCTGAAAGAACTAAAAAAGCTGTATGTTGGGTCATCTGCAATTCAAGAGACACATGTGGCTGGTAAGATTGACATCATCCATTCTCTTGACTACTTTATTTTCTTTCCCCAACAGCCTGCCAGTGGTACTTTGGGGTCATCTTCATTACTGGAAGAATAGCAGACATAATTCCATATTCTCATCACTCTCCATCACTTCTCTGTTTTATGCTACCTGGTATGGACAGAACAGAGTCCTAAAGCAGCATTTAAATTTTTGGACAGAAAACTGCAGAACTGGCCAAGAACTAATATAAACATCTGCTCTTGGTTCATCTCTTCTGGTTCATGTCTACTTAGTTTACATTCAGAAGGCTGCTTTTATTCATGTCAGAATGAAAGAAGGAACACCACTAGAGTAAACTTTCTTACTCAGCTCTGCACCCTGCACCATGAGCCAATGGCCCCAGTGCTGCAGGCCTTTCCTCCTGTGCCTTCCTTCCTCTGCTCCTGACCCACACACATGTGGCATGGACACCCACAGGAATTGCTGCAGATCCAGCAAACCCCCAGTGGTGCATCAATGGTGGTGCATGTGGTTGGGAAGGCACGGAAGGCCAGAAAAGATAGCAAGACTAATAATTAGAGGGATGTGGTTTGCTGGGTTTGCTGTGTTTTGCCAAGCATATGCCTCAGGGAATCAGACATCAAGAGATCAATATGGTGCCCCAAAAGTATTTTTTTTTTCCTGAAGATTGCCTTAAGACTAAGTTGAAAACACAAGCCAGACACACATATCTAATCCTCCTTAAATCTGGCTGATTTTTGTTTTCTCTCAGAAACTGTACCAAAATATGGGAGCTGCAGTTCACCAAAAAAAAAAAAACAACTCCAAGGTTATGTAAAGATTTCTTTCTACAAGGAGTTGTTAACTAGGGTTCTGTTAGGGGTTGTTAACCCCTATCAGAAAGCATTCTAAAAATCAGACAGTCTGAAATTTTCTCCACACTAAATACAAATATATAGGGTGTATATTAGGGTGTATGTGTTTCTCTCTCCAGCATGTGGATCAGTGACTTTCCTGTTCCTGCCTCCAGGCTTGAGACAATCTGTACCTACTTGCAGCAAGGATTGCCACTTTCAAAAAACCTGAAAGACAGTTTCATTCGCTATCCAGCATCTCCATGTGCATATGAAAGGCAAGAAAATGCTATAACAGTATATGGGCAAAAGCCTGAACTTCCATAGGTAAATAGAGGGATAAACATTCCTTCCTGAAAGCAAACATTCATGGCTTTTTCCCATTCAGCCATGCTTGAACCTTTTGTAATTTCCCTGAAGCCTGAACCCACTGCGCAATTAATTCCAGATCCCCATTTTAAACCTAATCCCTCTCAAAACAGTAACCTGCCTGCAGGTGTGTCTCTTCTTTTTAAAATATAAATGTAAGCCTTCCCCAATTGTATATCATATTGGAGGAATTTTAGGAACATGCTACTGGAATGAACTAGTTAAACGAGGAAAACTGTCTCTTTTAAAAGGAGTGTCATTAATCACTATATGTTGGAAATTTATTTTGAACAAAAATATTATTTCAAGTAACTTAATATTATGTAATTTCTGGTCCTTATGTTTACTGGTTATAAAACTGTGCTGTATAGTAGTAAAAATATACTATAGTATATATAGTAGTATATTATATATATTTAGTATATATAGTAGAAAAAATAATAATATACTGGGGAGGAAAAAACTCACATCTTTTTGTTCATTTACTCACAGTCCAAACTAACCAAAACCAGTGGAGCAGTCCTGTGCTTGGAAGAATAAGAAACTTGATCTTTTCTGAACACACATTTCAATTTTCCAAGAAATTTTCACTCTGTATCACTTCTCTTCTCTGAACAACTTTTTAAATAATTTTATTTATATTGCATACATTAATTTTAAAGACCAGACCATGCAAATATTTATTGCTAGGAATAGGCTCACTGACTTCAACAAGATTGCTTGCTTTGGTCAAAGTACTGAAGAGTAAGCATTCAAAATTCTCAATTTGCATGTTAAGATTCCTTTATGTTTCTTGTGAGCTTAAACCGTCTGCCTTCCTTCCTTCGCTTTATTTTAATTTTTTGAGGAGTATCTTTGAACGTGTTGAATTAAAAAAATAAAAAAGAAACAAGTAAAACCTTTCCCTGTTTTACTTGATGCTGCTGTAGTTGTATTCAATTCATTAACAAGTGGTTTGCATCCGCTGAGAAGAGCTGTCTGAAATAGCAGTGTCACAGCATTCATCATCATTACATCAGCAGTAGGGAAGTTCATACTGATTGCTATCAGCAACCAGAGTGCCCCAATCAGCATGCAAGCAAACATGGCATGTTTAATTTTTCAGAAATGACTCTGGGTAGTTAGGGTGTTCATAGGTACTACTTTGATCCACACTACTGGAAGCAGTCTCTGGGGATACAATACATCTTGAACAGCACAACTGTATGAAAGTGAAAAACACAAGGGGAGGCATGTAGAACAATCAGGAAATTACAGTCTCTCTCAACCATAAAGGACCTTTATCAATTTTATCAACATGGGTTGCACTGTTCCTTGGGATTATTTAAGGATAAAAAAAAGCATCTTGTTCAGCTACATTCAAATCCAAAATTTATATGAGACAATCTTAAGCTGTTATATGGGAGCTATTTCACACTGATTTATACAGGCTTGATTCAGGTACATTTAACTTCCAAAACCCACCTAGATTTCAGTATTGCTTTCTATCAAACCTGCTGGCAAAGCTGCACTGACAAAGTTACTCCAGACAGAACCTGATGAAAAATGTTCAAGCGTTCAGATATTTTAAGAAATATCTCCCATATGTAACATTAACCACTTGCTATATCTCATCATTTTTGTAACAGCTATAGAATCTAACCCATATATTTAGAATAGTTTTATCCCTTCCTAATTCCTGGTAAGCTAAACCAGAATTCTGCAACCTTCATTAACTACTGCAGGGTAAACTTTATTTAGGTTCCTCCCTGTTGAGACAACTACTCACAGTAAGACTAATACAACCAGCACAAAGAGTCTTATTTCCACTTTATAAAACTGCAACAGACAATCTGTTCAGGGAGGGGAGGGCAAGGTATTTTATATTTCATAATACCTATCTCCATTTCAATTACGTGCAGGATCTATAAATGCACTAGAAAAAGAAAATAAAAAAGAAATGAAAGAAAGAAATAAAAGAAGGAAAGAAGGAAAGAAGGAAAGAAGGAAAGAAGGAAAGAAAGGAAGAAAGGAAGAAAGGAAGAAAGGAAGAAAGAAGGAAATGCTTGACAGAACCAGGTGGATTCGTAGCTTGAAATTGAAAAATACCCCAAGTGACCCCTGTTAAGAGACACAACATGTTTTAATACAATCTTTCCAAATCCATTACTATCTGCTGTCTTTTCCTTGCTACTTTTCTTTGATTTCTTTCCCCCTATACAGAATGAAAAACAACTAGACCTAAAGCCTGGTTAATAACGATCTGATCTGTTCCTGATAGGTTAAATAACTTGTGGCAACAATAACGGAGGATCACAAACACAAAGGCAATCAGCTAGGCAAACCAGTGCTTAGCATCCTTGTGATTAAGATCCTAAGTGACAAAAAATATTCTATGGCATACACTGAACTACTGATTGACTGTAATAGTCACTCGAATGCAGAGAAGTTACAGATTTGCCTACATATTTCTGCTACAGTTAAACCCAGCTACCTAAAAGTTCTGAAAATATTTTAATCATACACATACAATAGTATCAGTAAGTGGCACTTTCTACTGAGGCAGCACCTCAGTCGCTTTAAATACACATCAACCACACAGCCTTACAAGTAAATTACATCTACTTTTGTTTTTCAGATTTAAAAAGCTGATAAGTATAACCCCAATTAAAAGTCTTTACTATTAGTTCAACAGATTAAACTCTGTATCAAAAGAAAACAGATTTCTGCCAGGAAAGAGATGATTCATTTTCATACTCAGCAAACAGAACTTAATGGATAACAGCACTGAAGAATTCAGGTCGAACTGTCCATCTCTAACTAGTCTATCCCTCACAGAAGCTGCTGTTTGGGAATGTGCAACGCAAACAGAGCCCAGACTTAATGGTTTTACAATTCAGATATGATATATCCTCTGAGGTAAAATTTTATAATCAATTCACTGTCTGAGAGTCTTTACAATAAGGAACTGAAGAAAAACAAACTAACAAACAACCCCACAACAAAAACAACACAGGTCATTAACCCTGCATTTAAGCATTTGTTATTTTAATCACATGGTCTTGGGTTTCCCTTATTTCTTTTTTGACTTTCTTACAAACTATCTAAATACAATGGAAAGAATAAAGTTTATTTCTTAAAAAATAGAATGTGCTACGTATCTTTCAAGTCTCCAAATACTTGAATGTATTTGGGGAGGGGGGTATGTCTAAAACTAATAGTGCACTTACCCTGGAGAAATCAGAACTCCTTCCAATTAAACTACCTAATATTGCTCAGAAATTCAGAATAAGCTGAGTTGCTGCTTGTTTTTCAATCCTGCTTGTTCTTGTGCTTCAAATTCTGCAGCAGGAAAAACTCTAATAATTATGTCAAAGTAAGATTAGCTGTAATAGAATTAGCACAGGGGGAAGGAAAAAAATCTCCTGTGGACTGTACTGTTTGTAGCAATAGGTTACAATGAGGGGGGACACTTCAAACTTCCCTACCAAGCCTACACTCTGTTTTTTCCCATTTTTCTTCAGGAATTCAGCAGCACTAAATCCAAAACAAACTTAAGTAACAGTACAGTGACTTCCTTTGGCAACACATTTGTTTTATGAAACCTGGATTTTGGTCCATTCACATGCACAAGGCCAGGAATATTCTTAGAGAACAGGGAGTGGGACAACAGCACGACTTGCTGTGTGGATAAAATAACTCTATGACTTTCTCTGCTGATACTGTTCCTCGGATACTTATGGTGACAATACAGGCTGGTTTTTTTTTCCTTTGCCTTCTCGTCTTTGCCTTCTTAGCTTGGTAAAGCAAATTACAAACATCTGTAATAGATGTGCTTTGCACCACAGTCAAGTAAGTAGCCACTACAACTTCAACAGAAAATGCAGAAATACTCTAATTTCAAGTACTGGAGCTCAACATTCCAGTGAAATGACCACTTTCTTCACACTTTTTATCTCATCAATTCCAACAGATGAAAGATTCCTTAGAAATAAAACTAGATCTATATATCAATGTCAATCTATACAGGAACTGATCTCAACGAAGAATGCATTTAATGTACATCTATTGCAAAGATGTGCCTTCTGTTCCCAACTTATGATATGCAAATGAAAGAAGAAAAGACTGTATTCCATATTTTACAATTAGCATTTTAAAACAAGATCAAAGGAATCAAGTAGAATGTTTTTGGAAAGTACCATGTTTTGATCACAGTCCCATTCCTGGAAGCCTGTTTATGTCTCCAGTATACTCTCAGGTTAACGGATGCCTTCATCCAGAATTTCATGTTCTAACCCAGCACAGATGTTTTAATATGTAAAAGAGCTAGGAAATCTCCATATATCCAGGAAGAACTTCAAATGTGAAAGGTACTTTATAAAACTTTATCTTCAGCTTTTACGGTTTACTTTAGGTTTTACACCTGTCTCATAACAACACGAAAACTGCATCGTGATTCCTTCGTGTTTTTGTAACTTGACAAAAAACAATGGCACAGCTCTGAACTGCCACATTACAAATGCACAATCCACTATCCTTGTTAAAACAGTGTCATCACAGAATTATACAGCTGTATTATTTTCATAGAAAAAACATCCATAGTGAATTGAAGACCCAAGAAAAACCCCACCAAACTGCAACCTGACAGTTAAGAATTGGTAGTGCTAGGATTTCATTTTAATATACACGGTTCAGAACAGTGTACTGAACTGACACTAACTTGATCTGTGTTTCTGAGTCTTCAGTTTCAGGTATTCATACATCTTATCTAAAGAAGGCTTCATTCTCTGGGCAGCTGGATGATGTATTCTTTACATGCAGTTGATTTCTTGACATTAACAGATTTGTATGCAAAGAAAACAGAGTCTCATACAAAGAAGCAAACACTACTGGGGGAAGTTCAGCTCTAAACCACCAAAAGGTCTGTTGGGTACTTTACCCTGAACTAAATATCAGATACCAAAAAAATACAGCAGTTTTGAGCATCAATAAAAATAAAGAAAGAATAATTTTTTTAAAAGGCCCAATCATCTTGATGATCAGTGTAAAAAATAACTTGACATTTGAGTGGCAACTTCAGCTAAGAAAATTATTCAATCAGATCTCCTTGTAGTGGATTCTGATAATTATCAGTTCTGACACCCAGCAACTATTTAGAGACAAACACATTCTATCCCAATTTCTTTGTCCCTTGTTGTAATCTAAATAACCTTGCAGGGGTTTTTAACATCAATGTATTGTCTCATTTCTTATTTTGTTCTTAAAGAGAGAGAAAACCAACTCTTCAGATCAGCAGCCAATTTAATACACTTTCAAGGTAAGGCAGGTACAATTTACATGTACAGAGTATACCACAACAAAACCACAGTATGATGCCAGCACAATCCTTAAGAAAGTTTTCCCCTAAATCTCTGAAGAAAGCAGCCTTAAAAGAAAGCAGGGATTAGAGTGAGCTGGAAGGTAGGGAGGGGACTTACCTCAAACCTAGCCAAGCGGAAATCAGAGCAGTAATTCTACCAGTCGGCAGAGTACACTTTTAGAGCTATAATGGTGCGAAGAAGTGCTGGGCAGCATTGCCTGAAGGCAGCACTAATACACTGCTGACTAATGACTGGGCCATGCGGACAATGAATTTGGGGGTTGAAAACTAACCGAAACCGTGCAGTACCTTGACAAATGGGCTTTCAAAATTTCATTCACTGAATAACCTTTAAGCACAAAATTGGCTCAAGTTCTCTCGGGAATAATATGACACATGTTGTTGGACAATAAGTATTTTCCTTTTTAATTAAAACTATTACAGCGAATACATAAACATGATTACAGTGAATAAAATATAAGAGTTAACTATTTAGCACCTAGAAAAGACCGGACTCTGAATGGGAGGGGTAATGCCATACGTTCAGAAGGGTCAACAAATCCCAGGGTTAACCACCTGATTCACTGAAATTCATTCTTGGCAGAATATATTTTCCCTTCTTTGAGACATAAAGGAGAACAAGAACTTCAAAGGTATGTTTAATGAGCTGCTACAAGCACAATTGGTTAAAAGAGGCTCAGAAATTATGTACTAAAAGCGGCATTGTGCTTAGAATTACAACTGAAAAAGTCTCTTTTAAAGAGCCCCATAAAACAAATCAAGCCTCTTATAAACTTTGTCACCTTGTGTACTGACAAACACATTAAAACAACAGAAACCCTCTTTAAAGGAGCTCCTTTTTTTCGATGCAACTCGACTTCTAATTTGAAAATAGCAATTTTGGCTCTTTTTACAGACAGAATGAAATACCTAAAGTGTCCCTAAATTAACAAGTACCACTTGCCATAGACAGCATTGCCCTTAGCAGCTCCTAAAAACTTCAGAAAAGGATCTTAAAACAGGAAGCTTAGTGAGCTCATAAAACTGTTGTTGGAGCCAGGAACACATAGCATATTTAATCTGCAAACTGTGAGAGTCTACAATGATTTCAGCAAGATCTGAGGCATGCCCTCAAGGTTTGCTGGGATCTGGGATTAGGGAGTTGATAAGAACCCTCTACTGCCCATGGACATGTTTTTCTTCTGCAGTTAAACACAAATGCATAGAGACGTTTGACTGCTGCTTGGCGTTACTGCTCAAGTTATATAAAAGCTTTGCAGCTCCTTTTGCTGTCAATATATCAAAGTTTAAAAAAAATCATCAAAGTGTGAAATTTCATTTAAAGTCTGCCAGTCTACAGCTCTATTTCACAGACCTATCAAATAAAAGTAAAGATGAAAAATGCACTGAAAGAACTTGAAAAGTTTGCAGCAGCACCCATGCCCTATTTTTGTTTATTCTGTCTCATTTTATTTGATTTTAAAGTATAACAAATCAATTCCCTTATAAAAATGACAGAGTCTAAAGGGAGGATGTCTATAAAACCTGTGGTTAAAAGACAACTTGAAATCATGATTACAGCTGAACCTTTTCTTAAATAAAAAGCTTCCTCTGTAGCCATTTTAGCATTTTAATTGCCTAACTGCAAGTTGGCAGAAAATATCTTGAATCTTCCAAAACAACCAGAATTACTACAGAATATGAGTGCCAGAAAAACTAAAGCTTTCTTCAAAGTATTCTTTAGCTAGGGATTTACAACAATTGCATAAAGAAGAAAAGCCTGACTTTTAAGGTAATCTATCTATAGTCTAAAAGCATTAACATTCCACTACTAAGGTTTTCCTGAGGATTTCATGACTCGTTGATTCACTTTTCCTTCAAGTTTGCTTTTTCTTTGTACATTTCTGTCTCCATATAGGTGAACACACACAACACTGATCATTAAAATGCCTCCTTCCATAAATTCAAATAAACCCTGCTTTAATAGCCCTCAAATTCCTTATTTATCAGGCAGAGATGACTAACTTTTCACTAACACTCTGCAACATAAAAATATGCCATTCCTTCCTCTAATATGCAGACTAGAATTCAAATACACTACAGGAGTGCAGGTAATTGAATAGCTTTCCCCAAAACGAGGCAGGAAGTGTAACTGAAACTTTCATGGGTCACTATCAGTGCATACATTAATCTTGTTAAAAATTCGAGTAATCTGCAAGATGAACAAATTATAATGATGTCTCCAAACTTGAGTATTTTGGTTTTTCCAACACTATTCAGAAAAAAAAAAAATCATTTATAGCCATCGATACTTTAATTTCTTAGCTACAAACTGTTTTTCTGTTTGAAAACTAACAATCTTTTACAACTGATGATTACGTATAGCAGTAATAACTCTTTCTTGGCCACTGCACACCTTCTCAAGCCAAAAATGTTACTCTGTTTATGCAGGAAAATGCAGGTGATGTCTTTGTTTTGCAGTAGTCTACAGAAAAGCTATGGAAAACAGCATGTCCTGCTGAAAACCATATGCTATTACCAGAATGCAAGGCTGCATTCATTTGGGCACCTTAAGCCACAGTTTTGCTTCCACTGCTACTTAAAAGAATACACATACACGGAGAGAGTCCTTTTCTTACTCATTCTTCCTACTCATTCAAAATCACATAATCCTGCTTTTAAAGAAATAATTCCCTGTCCTTAAAATAGCCTCCTCTCATAGTTACTATTATTTATGCTTTTAGAATTGGGCTATACACAAAGCTGAAAGTATTTACATACTAACTAGTTATAGCCAAACCTTCCTTATATAAACAAACTCTCAAGAGGCTGCGTACAGTTTACATTGCTAAACTCATTCACCATTACTTTTAATATATATTTCCATGACTGAAATACAGTGGTGTGAAGATGGCAATTTTTACATTTTTGGGTTACTTTACTTTTAAAACACTGCATTCATCTTCCTTCAAAATAATCATGACATATATAATTAAGAAACTGTCAGATCATTATCAATTTTTAATAAAGGACCTAAATGAAATAATTATAGGAATCAATCAGTGAGGCACCTCTCCAAATTACAATGCAATTGAACAAATATTCAAACTACTTAAGGCCAGTTCTGGCACATTTCAATCCATAATCTCTTTGAACACCACACCAAAACCAATTTTGGAACACAGAGAAACATAGTGATTTCTCACTATTCCAGTGACTTAAACGATTTCAAAACAGATACCTACAGTACAGAGAGACAGAGAGGCAGCCGTGCCCTCCTAAAAATGTTTCTTGGTTTAATCAGCCACATGTCTCAAGGCCTCTGGAAAATTTCGCTTCCAAGTTTTTCTGTAGCACGCACACAAAAGAAACGAAGTCTGCACGCTGAAGCTTAAAAAATCATGTTTATTGAGGCTTGCAAATGAAGCGGGAAGTAGCAAGGGTGCGACGAAGAGGAGCATTTTGCTGTGAGTTGCTACTTAATGTTCTTTTAGTGAAGTAGCCTCTAAAACGTGACACTGTGTATCAAACAGACAGCTATCCGTACCTCTGACTAAAAGGCTCTTTGAGATGAGTACAGTCCATCATTTCAAACTGAAGTGGCAGCTGGAAAATGTGGAACAGCTGGCAAGGAGCTGGGAGAAAATGTTTTACATAAATGTATCTACATACAAACTGGCAGAAGGCCACGGACACCGTACCCGCAGGATCGGATAAAAATTACGCACCAGAGGGTTAAAAACAAAACTGGGGAGTGAGATGGGGAGCGAGGGGCGTGTGTTTCCTTTTACCTTTTCTCTTCACGTGGTGCGCGGGTTGGGGAGCGGGCGCTAGCAGCTGCGAGCCGGCGGGCCCGTCCGAAGGCGCGGGAATTGTGCCAACACCCACCGACTTCACGGGACAATCGGAACCGCGGCGGGCACGCCGCGCTCCCACCCTGCAAAGTTGGGCGGTGCACGGCCGGGCCGCGGTGCCGGCCCGGGGCGGCTCCGAGGCGCTCCCGCGGGGCGGCCGCGCCGCTCCTCCCGCCCGGCCTCGGCCGGGCCCGTCCCGCCGCCCCGCTCCCGCCTGACCCCGCGCCAGGGCGGCGCGGAGCGGCCGAGCCGCTGCTCACAGAGCCGCCGGCACCCCCGCGCCACCCTCCGGGACCCGACCGTCCCCTTCCTCGCAGGGAGCAGCCGGCAGGGAACGACGACCCCCGGGCGCCCCTCCGCCCCGCCAGATGTGACAGCGGATTCGCCCCCGCTCCTCTCGCCTTTCCCCCTGCGAAGTTTGTGTCGGCCTCCCGCCGCACGGGCGTGAAAACCCCCGGGAGTCGCTCAGGGAGTAGGGGCGAGGAGAAAGAAGGGGGTGGAAATAAAACAGCAGCTGTCGCCCGCACATCGGCAGCTCTGCCGCGGGACGTGCCCGGCCGAGCCCGGCTCGGAGCGGGGACTGCCCTCGCCTCGCCCCGCACCCCGCGCCCTCGGCTCCCGCGCTCCGTGACAGCCATTTTGGGGGTTAGACACCTCGGTCCCCCCCGACCCCCGCCTCCAAGTTAGGGAAGCGGGAAGCGGGCCGGGAGCGGGGCCGGAGCGCTGGGAGACGACAAGAAAGTGGCCCGGAGTAGAGCCGGGGAACAAAGAACTTCTCGCCCAAGTGGGTACGTACCTGCCGCCGCTGCCGCCGAGCCCCCGCACTGCCCATGGGCGAGGGCCGGGGCCGCCGGCTCGTCCCCGCGCCGCTCCGCCGCCGCCGCGGCTAGCGGGGCCGGCCCCCGCCGCGGCCGGCGGGCATCCCGCGGGGCAGGGGGACGGGACGGGACGGGACACAGGCGGGACGGGGGCGGCAGAGGAGGGCCGGCGGGTGTTGGTGCTGGTTGTTTTATCCCTGCCCGCCTCCCGCGGGGAGCAGCCCGCGCCTCTGCCTCCGTGTGGGGGTGTGTGTGCGCGGGTCCGACATCAGTTTCAGTGATCTTGTAATCTGATCCCTTCTGACTCACTCGCACTGACTGACATTTCTGATTTGGTTCAACAAAAAGAGCAGAGGGGAGGAGAAAAAGAAGAAAAAGAAGAGAGGGAGCAAAAGAAAAAAAAAAGTATCCCCAAATCTACCGCCTGGTACCAGTTTTGGTAGGGAAGGGGGAACCCCTCCGTCCCGTCCCGTCCCGTCCCGTCCCGTGCCGCCCGTCCCCTCCAGCCCCGCCACCGCCCCGCATTGTTTTGGCTCGGCGCACCCACCGAAGGAGGGGAACAAACACATCGCGCCGAGGTACTCACGTGTCGGAAAAGTTGTCCCTCTCTCTTTTCTCCGTCTCGCGCGCTTCTCTCCGCCGCCTCCTTCAAGTTTTACAGATGTTGCAGGGCTGCTCGTCGCCGCCTCCCCCTCCTCCCAGCGCTGCCCTCTGGATCAGATCAGGGGAAAGGCTCTTTAGGGATAACTCCCGATTCAAACACCCTCCGCTAAACTTTCCCCATTCCCTCCCCTTCCTCTGAGCGGCGGAGAAGGCTCCGCTCTCCTTCCCCCCTTCCCTCCGCCCGTTCGGGACGCGGCTGGCTGCTGCCCGGGGCGCGGGTGCCCCGGGCCCGGCGGGGAGCGGGGCCGCTTGCCTGGGGGAGCGGCGGAGGGCTGCGCCCCGGGGTGCGGGTCGGGCCGCGGCCTGCCGGGCTGCGACGCGAGCTCTCGGCATGACACCCCCGCTCCCCCCTTCCTCCTCCTCCTCCTCCCCCGCCATCCCCCCGGCCCGGCCCGGCCCGCCCCGGCGGCGGCCCAAGGGCGGCGACACCCCGCCCACAGCCAGAAGGCAGCGCGGGGCGACGGCGGGTCCCCCCCGGAGCGGCCCCTCCGCCTCGGGTCGCGCTTCCTCCCTCTCCCTTCTCTCCCGCTCCATCCTTCGGCTCAGCCTGCATCTGCAGCCCCATTTCCCGCGCACCGATGCCTTGGACACCCCCTTCTCCCGCCCGCTAAAAAATCAGGGCTTTTTGGGGGTAAACGTGCCCTTCGCGTGGGTTTTCTCTGTATGCTGCGGCTTCTGGGCTCGCGTTCGCTCTGGCGCCGCAGGCTGACTTGACTGAAGGACTTCAAGGAAAGTTTCACCTAAGCCATGTGACACCGAAAAAGAGCTCTTTTGGAGAAAAAATACAAGTGCTTGGTCGAGGGGAAAAGTGGCGGTGATGCCTGCGCCTGCTCCTCCTTTCCCAGCCCACCTGCCAGCCTCCTCAGCACCCTGCCAGGCTCCTCTGGCCTTCAACCTACGAAACGGCTCTCCTCTACCTCCGTCTTTGGCCCTCATCTCCGTTCTTCCTCCGGGCTCCTTGCGAGCAGGTTTCCCACAGCAGCATGCTGCAGTTCAGAAATAGCAGGAACTAGGATGCCATTTGTTCCAATATCTCCATCCTTCGGGAAATGATGTGTCCTGACAAGACACCTTACATTTCTAAAGTTCTGCAGATTGCTCCCTAATAATAAAAAAGTCTGAGAAAACGTAAATTAACACTACCACAACCATTTTCCATCAAGTCACAAGGCGGGACTGGCTCTCGGGAAAAGTATGTGTGTATATATATATATATATAAATGTATTTAAATTGTTGCCGTCACAATGTCAGATACTTTATATGCACTTCTGTTCATAACCTGGCTCACAACACAGCCAAGTAAAGATTTGTTACTGATACATGCAATTTAGCAAGGTACCCGAGCTTGGGCTACATTTGGAAAGTCCTCAAAAAATTGGTGGTTCTTGACAAAATGTTATGTTTGCTGATGGAAATGAAAGACTGATTTGATGCTGTGTATTTCATAAAGCTTCTCTTAGTCTCACCATTGAAAATGTTGATTTTATTACAAAACAAGGCTGCAGGTATTTGTGGTTTGAGATTACTTGGTCCACTTGTTTTTTAAAAACAAAGAGAAAGCAATCTTACCTGACTCAAAGGGCCACTTCAACCCTAATTTCCTCAGGCTAACTGTCTTGGTGTTGTTTTTCACCTGTAAATCTTTTCTGGGTGCAAGAAGTAGCTTTAGCGAGATGCCTATAATACATGGATGTCCCTGCTACAGTCAGACTAACTGCCCTGGCAGTCCCAGGGATGCCTTTTATATGCACATTTTACAGCACCAGGTCAGCACAGCCTGACTTTCAGGATAGACACAGTAGTCAGATGCTGTACACTGAGTGAGAGTTGCACATCGTTCAAGCTGCCGTGCATGCCCGGGCACTGTTGGAGGGGGGCACCGGGGACCAGATGAGAGCCTGTGCTCTGGTGCCATGCCTCCAAAGCCAGGGATTTCACAGCACACCAAGAGACAAATCTGCCCCTGCTCAGAAGGAGCAGCCTGTGGTTTCCCAAGCAATACTGCTGACATGCATAGTGCTACACAGGGAAGAGGCATGTGCAACACCAGCATCTGAATGCCAATATGAAGAGCTGATATTCTTCCAACTTTTTTATCTTATATGACTTCCTTTTCCAGTCTCATGTTCCCAGGAAAATGTTAGCTGTTTCATGATATATGATAATAGTGGTGTAGTACTGCGGATGTTTTGTTTTAGCTATATGTGCTATATACACCACCATATGTATGTACTTTATGTGACATGCACACCACCCCCTGTTACATATATATGTGCTGGGGGAGTGCTGGTGCACAGAATGATTAGGCAAACCTCAGGTCCCTTTACAGATATGTTTAAGAGCAATATGATTCCTTCGGCCCATTGTACTCTTCTCTCATTTTCTGCCTCTTGCTTATTCCTTTCTATTTTATGCAATCAATTTTCTTAAACTCTTTTTTTTTTTTCTCTTTGTATAATGAAAACCCTTAAAAGTAACAGGGGAAATTAACCAACATCCAAAATGATACTTCGTAAAAGAAACAAATTAATGTGGAAAATCCTGTTTGACTAACCATTTATAATTCAGTATTGCTGATGTTAAGATACTGCTTTTAATAATAGCTTAAAAGACATTCAAACTGGGGCATGATTTTGAGACTGGGCCTTCAAATCAGTATTCATCTTAAACTTTTAAAAAAATAAGCTATTTCCTCAGAGTTTGGACATCTTGTTACATCATGAAACAGCTCTTTGAGTTTTTGGGTTTTTTTGTTTGTTTTTAATATTATTCTCACCAACTCTGCTCAAGACACATATTTCTAATTTGAGATAAACCCAAAGCATTTCTCTACACTCAATTCACATTAAGACAGACAAAAAAATATAAAGAGGTGATAGAATGCTTTAAGATTTGCTTATGAAAAATAGCTTTCTGATGCATTTCTGAGCAGTGAAAGTCTTGAGAGAAGGGAAACACAGAAACAATAACTGAAGTTTCTGCTTATGCCTCTGTCTGCTCAGGCCAAGCAGGAAATAAAAACTGATGGTGAGTGGGTGACATTTGCCATTTGAAACATATTGCAAATGTTTCAACACCTTGACAATGAAGAGTGTAAAAAAAGCTTAGAACATCCAACCCTTCAGCTTAACAAAATGATAATGGGCAGCTCTGTTCAGGGAGGTGCCTTTCTTATCATCTTTCATGTCTGATTCAGAGGTATCATACTTGAAAGATGCAATGGGAAGACAAAAACTACACATTAATAAAACATAATGATTTTTCCACATCTGGATTGCCCCTCCAAGAGAAACTAACCTCTGAGATTTGTCTATGATGTTTCCCTGCAAGTAGGAATTGGCTCCTGCAGAAGACCTGTTACCCTGTAACAAAACTCATTTCTCTGACTCAATATGCCACAACCACAGGGCATTTCTGCTCTGAGTTATATCATGCATGATACTTTTGCATTTCTTCAGCCTACCTTGTCTCCCCACTTCTTCTCAGCCTCTGACTTGAAAATTACAGTCCTCCAAGGTGTGCATTTGTCTTCTCCTTTTGCTGCACCTGTTGTTACAGGAAAGCACAATCAGAAGGAGCAGAGACTCTGCTCATAAGCTGTATGCAAAAGACCTGATATTCAGTGACACCAAGAGCCAGTCTCCTCACCACTCCCAGTTGCACCACCCTCCACCTTCTCTCCAATCCCAGCAAATGCTCTACAAGACATATTCAAGGACCTTAACTGTTGCTGTTTATCCAGTTGACATCCACTAGAAGACAAAGGTTTTAAAACAGTCCCTTTCTTGACAGTAGGCATTGACAGTAGGCAATTACAGGAATACATTCTATGAAATAGACAGGTCTGCTGTGCTTTTACAGGGACAACCTCAGGTAAAACTGTGGAATATGGAGCAACGGCACCGATTTCTGGTCATTTATGCAATATCCATCACAAGAGAACTTGACCAGTGCATCTTGCCCCTACCTATGCATCTCCTGTGTTGCATGGTTGCCTCTTACAGCAGAGGTGTCTCAAGAGGCACCTAGCGGAAGGAAAAGAGGAGTATAAGATGGTATAATGTCAGAATCCTCAAAGTCTGCACAAGCTGCAGCTGGGGGCACAAGGAAAGATTCATGGCCCAAGGTGGGATGAAGAACTAGTGCGTGGAGGCGACCATATTTGGGAAGGATATAAAGGTCAGGCAAAAACCTTATCTGCAGTTACTGTCAGGCAATTGATTTAGAAAAGGCAAATGATGTGGGGTCTGAGAAAGAACTAATTGTTTGGTTCTGAAACAAATTATAAACTGATGTACCACTACACACTAGTGTAAATTAGTAACTTTGGATTCTTTCATTATTTGGATGTTTGATTTTTATTACTGCCATTGGAAAAAAAAAAAAAGGAAATTTATCAGCAAATATCCAGATATGTCAAATAGCAACCTTCATTCAGGAGTCTGAGTTTTCTAAGGATGGTCATTGCAGCCTTTCACAGACTTGATATACATAATTCCTCTGGCAGTCTATCGCAAGGAACAACTATGTCTTTCTCCTTTTTTTGCTAACACTGGGGACATTGCTAGATTTCAGTGGAAAAAGGACTGAAACCTAATGATCAGATTTATCTTTCTACTCTAGCAGATCATCTTTTGTACACCATCCTATTTCTCTGAATGGTGAATCTAACTAACCTAGCTATTTATAACATATAGTCATCACTAAGTTTTTTGAACGCTGTATAATAAAATTAAACAGTGAATAATATAATAAAATATAATATAATTAAAATGCAGTGAATTTTTAGCCCCTTCTATCTTGTAAATATGTAAAATTACATATTTATTTTTCAGATTCTGTTGTTATTACTGAAGGAAAATTAAGACTAAGAGCTGAGTTTCACACACAGACAAAAAGGACAATTTTATGCAGTAAATTCTTTACTTTTGGACTGTCTACATAGAAAGTCTGAGTTCTCCATCTCTTAAATACTAACTTATTAAAATACTTTTACCCTCCTTGACTTTAGATGTATGTTTGCATTAAAACTCTTCATTACTATGAACATTCTTCAGAAGAATATTTTCTTCTTACAGGAAATTAAAATTGTGTTGTACTGCGTGAGATATTTTGATATATGACCATAAACACACCAAACAAACAAGCCAAGGGAGTTTCCTTTGTTTGCTTTTAAAAGCACCCTGTACATGTTAATTAACAGGCAGGTAGCATATGGAGGAAGAGCAGAGTGTCTCTAACAGGCTACATCCAATAAAGACACAAAAATTGTAACATTTCACACAGATTAGGCATAAATAATCTGTTTATCTCCTTTTTGCTATGCTGTAATAAGAAATGAAATTGCTAATGGTGATGATATTTAGTTTGGTATAATTAGCTAGATAATCATTAACATCCACTTTAAATGATCTGGGATACTTTCAACCTCTCTCTAGGGAATTGTCTCAGCTTCTCTCCCAACTGAGCCATTGAGCTACAAGTGAAAGGATTTAGCAGTATTTTGTAGGGTATAGTCAGAAGCCATTATCCAGGATATATAGTTTATATAGACTGTTCTAGTAGAATTTAAACCAATTCCTTGAATGGAATCACCTTTATCAGAAGAAAGGACAGTTTTTTCTAGCATATCCAACCCTATGTTAGCATTGCCTATTATAGTTGTGTCAGTCGGGATGGGGGGATGAGAAGAATATCACAGATATATAAAGGATCCATCAAAATGTCTTTTTTTTTTTTTTGTCAGTTGTTGATGCAGTGAATTGGACAGACACATTCTGAGGTGAATTCAGACACTCCCCTAGGAAATGACTAGGTTTTCCCCTAAATCTTAAATCTACTAGCCAACATTTTAAAGCATGCTCAAATACCATAGAAGGCTTGTAGTTATCAGACTTTTTGTCAGCCTCTTAAGTAATTATTTCAGTAGTTGGTGAATACCCATTGTTCTAGTCCAAATGCACATACAGTGCATTTGTTTGCCTTTTTTTAAATGGCAACAGAAAAAAAATAGATTCATTGCTTCTATTTCATTCTGGCTTTGTATAGCTATAGAGATATTGCTTAGTGGGCATTTGCAAATGTCTTTTTCCTAATATGTTAATGCTACATATTTTAATGTACTACTACACTTCTAGCAGATAGTCCCAGTTAGAGTTGTCCCAGGTAAGGTGCGACAATAGAGTTTGTAAATCAAGTAGCATCCCATGGGCATTAAGGGGCCCCCAAGAACTGCTAGTTTGTTCTCTTTGCCACTTGGGTGCAGGTTCCAATCTAGTCAGGAATCCAGACAATCCATTGGACTTAATCTGTCCTTGGTGGGCACTTGTCTTTACAGAAAGATACAGTGCAAACATATTTGATGATATCTAGACAGGAGACATATGAGATTAGTGAATCTAAAGCATGAATTTCTGATCCATCAAGACCTCATGTTATATATCTATCTATACCTCTCTCAATCTGTGTTTCACATCTATGTGTCTACCAGTTGCTGATTTAGTCTCATTCTGACTGGACATTAAACTGTGCACCCACTAAATGGATCAAAGAAAATGCATATACTGCATCAGACAATATTTTGAAGGGACTGTTGGTGACTCTGTTCCCACCCTAACTCCTGTCATCCCGCTCTGTACCAGGCTACAGTTCAGATAGACACTAAACCTCCAGTACTGGATAAAAAATGCCATTCCACTTCAACATAAAGCTGTTCTGTAGACAGAAAGTCAGGACATCAAAAAGTACAGTCAGGATTTATACCAGATGAGATCTTTTCTATTCCTCTGCAGTCAGCATGAAAAAAAGCACAAGCTCTGTCTGGTTAATTTGGCAGAAAGATGATCAGGTACTCACAGAACATAAAGTTATGGCTGGTGTGTGACCCAGCAGCATGCACAGCTCTCATTAATGGCAGAGGACAAGAGTCCCATGTACACATACACATCATATACATACAAAAATGCTGTCAGAGCCTTTCATTTTCCCTGCAATTAAATAACTTGCATCTCATTTATGTCAGACTATTTGAGTTCTCTCATTCCCACTTCTGAAATGAAGTACATCCACAAAAGCTTTGGAAGAACTGATGAGCGGGAGATTTGCACTATTTCACAAGGGAGTAACACAATTTACACCTCTCTGTACTAAGTCTGAGCAACACCTTAGTTGGAGACAAGAATGAATCTGCAGCTTAAGGTCACACAGTTTTGTTCCAAGGGAAGCAAGGCCCTGCTACTTCGGAAAAAAAAAATACATACACTGATGTGCCAGGTTCCTTTTACCAGGGCTTAATGACACACCCTTGCCTATACACCTTTAGCGAGACAAGCCAAGCAAACATGGGATTCCAGAATAACAACCCATCCCACAATATGCACCCCCTTTCTTTAAACTATTATCATATTTAGTTCTTTGGTACTACTTCTTCAATTTCTCATTCACAAAAATGAAAAAAAGATAAAATCCAGTAAAGCTGAGCTCTTTCTGTCCAAATCTGAGGTCTTGGATTGAAAGACTAAGTAGATAGATCTCAAAAGTACACCTTGCTAGTTATACAAATTAGAAGTTTGGAGAGGAGCCCCATGGATCAAAACCAGCCATCCTTGGCACTGGTCTGGCTGTAATGCTCACCACTAGCGGTCCAGAGTGGAATACCCTGCCAGGTGGTAGCTAACAGTGACTGAACTTTCTGGCTCTTCTCAGGGTCCTTTAGCAAGCCAGGGCATCCAGGGAAATGCAAGTCTTAAGTGAAAGCAGATGTCACATTTTCATCAATCATGTCAAATATTAATCTTGCCTCCCAGTTCAGTATCAAGGCTCCCTGGTTTCATTGAAGTGGATGCAATTTTTCTCATAGGCTTTGTTGGGCATGAGGAATGTAATTTCAACAGTAAATTCTAAATTTAGCTGGAGTTACCCACCTGCTAAAAGTAAATAGTAATCCTTTGTATGTTTACAGGATCTCATCCTAAGTAAACTATTTGGAAAATAAGGGATAGAAGAGCATTTTCCTTAGGAAATTATGATACTTTGTCAACATGCCTCAAATTTGTCAACAGTCGGCTAGAATATCTAAAGTATATGTGACAAATTGGAAGAGCTATATGTTACTTTGTTTGAACCAAAAAGGTTTCTGTCCTGTAGTACTCAGGCAAACAAAAAGTCTGTGAATTTTACTTGGATAAACATTGCAGGCTGGTGCTAACTTGTCATTGGTGCTGAAACAGACAAGCAATTGGCCAACTAAGAAAACAGCAGACAAGGAAAACAATGTGAGACATGCTATAATATATAGTACTGAGTTTTGAACCAGTAAGACAGAGCCAAACACAAGTTTAGAAAAAAATCACCAGAGTTTTAGGCAGGAACTATTTGTTCACAGTCTGTACATTTATACAGCACAATAAGACCATGCTCTATCAAAGGCTGTAGAATATTTTACAATGGAGACCCACCATGGTTTTATAATTATTGTCATCAGCTCAAGTAACCCCCACAAATAGCTATGGAGAAAAAGCAAGCTTGCAGAATATCTCAAAGTCAAACATTAAGCTATTAAAAATGAGACAAAAATTTTACATGCATTTAGGGTGAAGCACAATCCAAAAGAAGAATACCAAATACCATCAATGTGTATCTATCCTATGTTCCTTGTAAGTTTTCAACTTTTCCCTTTCCAAAAGCGTTTCCATGGTAGATGGATGAGTTCTTACCCTTTTGCTTGATCTATTATTTTACCCTCTCAATTTTATTCTGCCCTTGTGTTTATTTGTTTACTTTATTGAACTATTAAACTAGACTTAGAAATGAGATTCTTCCTATCTTTCAAAATATTAGTTACTAGGAACACAAACAGGACCAAACCACTTCTATTTTTACGTAGCTTTCTGAATGTATTTGTCGAATGACGGATGTGATACAACACAGTACATAATAAAAAATAGAGACATCAAAGTGTTCAAAACCTATGAATTTTACTCTCATACATCATGAGATGTGCTTTAAAAATATGAATATTCAGCTGAAATGCTGCTGAAAGTTCTCAGATCCTTCTGGTTACTCAGATGGTGAAAAGAATGCAACAGAAATTGAAACTGCACTACACTTAAAATTTTGCTTTGTACCTGTGAAGGGAGGGAATATACAGTATAAAGCACTATGATGGCTGATGCTAGCAAGATTCTGGGGTCTGGAGTTTAAACAAAGGAAAATAAGTACTTGCAAAACGCCATATGACATAGTGTGATACCTGAGTTAAGAATTGGAAATCTAAAGACACTGCACAAGGAGAAGTTTTACAAGGCTGAAAGAAAAAGAAGGAAGGTACTTTTTATTTTTCTGAGTACTTAAACCAAAGGAAACTAGTAAGCAGAAGATGGTAATATGATCAAAAGATGACAGAGAGCTCTACTCATCTTTCACCATATACAAGTTTGTGACTACTCATAGTATGTCCCAGATATAGATAAAGATCAGCTAATGGATGGAAAACAGAAAAGCAAAGTAACAAGATAAAAATTATGTTGGTGAGCAATAAGAGCTTTATGGAGAACTTGTAGCTATCTAAATATATAAAAGTATATAAAAGAATTTGGGCAGGGCTGTTCAAAAGAACCTAATCTTCACTAATACTTGTAAGCAGACATCATGTCAACTGTACTTTAATGGCCTAAAAGCTCATTGTCCAGTTTGAACTTCTCATCTGGATGCCCTTGACAGTCCCTGTGTTGCAATTCATCTCCTCTAAAACAGGTGACTAAGACAGGATGAATCAGTCTTTGGAAATCCAGGGCAAATTAATCTTTCCGACTGTGAGGAAGTCATGAGAGGAGGCAAGCATCTGGCTGCCCCAGCACTGTCTGGTGAGACAAATCCCACCTGGACTCTGACCCGCCAGCTCTCTGAGCAGTGCTTCCTTCCATCTGTGGTTCCTTCCTGGTAGTCAGTGACTTCAACTCTGACTTCTGCCTTTGCCTTCTTTACCTTTGCCTGATAGAAGTATTCCATACAATACTTCTGCAACTAAAACATGAAAAAAAAAACTCTGCTCATGGATCACCTTCCGCAGCACAGTCTACTGCAAGCAAATCAAGCCTGTCCTTTGTCGTCTATACTGGTTTCCCAAAGAATCCCAAAGAATATGAGATTCCTCATCTTACTGTATCTAAAAAACATGCCTAATGCTTCGAGGTGATAACCACATAATAACATCATTCCTCAGACACACTGGAGCCTACCAGAGAGAATCTTGTTTGTATAGGAAACTGGGCTAAGGCAACAGTGAGGAAAAATCTTTACTGTCTTCTGTTCCAACCACAAAGCTGCGAGCTTCTACCTGCCATCTCCATACAGGGAAGAGAAGCACAACAATTAAAAACAAACAGAAAACCTCCAACTGTCAAGGCAGACCTTCAAAATTTGTGTGCAGAAAGACAATGAACAGGGTTTACTCAGCTCTTCAGAGCTTGGAGAAGGTATGACTCATGAGCAATATGGAGGACTAAACATTCTGAGGTGGAGTTGAGGAAAGCTTAATTTATAGTTATGCCCTCCATATCCCATTTAGCAGGCCAAAGTGTGATTAATTTGTTCTACCACATTGGGTTGTGTAAGAGGATGTGCTGAGTGCTAATATATGAGCAGTCTAATATCACAGGCTGTATCAAACCATGAAAAGTTCCATTATCCAGAGCCCTGACTACTTGAGGAAGTTACAGACAGTCGGTAATTTACCTGTGCTGTATGATCTTTGATGCAATTATATCACTCTCTATGTCTGTTCAGAAAGAATAGCAATGTCCAAAAAACATGAACTTTATTAAAAAATTCTTGGATCACACATAATTTTTTTTATATTCACCACAAAAAGAGCATCATGTCTTTATGGTCTAAATCAAGCAATTTTTATGGAGTGGGGAGAAAATGTGTTGGCTTCAAAGTCACAGATGCACTATACACTTGCATATATTATTCCAGTAGTATAAGCCCAGGTATCAAACCTGGTGATTGATTTATGTGCTCTGCTCCTTTGACCTGTGTGCAGGTCAGTGGGTCATACTCTGCAGTCCTTATCCAGTTGCCTCTTCATTGTTTTTTACTGCCTGAGTCTGGCTGACATCAGTGAGAAACTGCCTTTAGCAAGAACAACTGAATAAAAACTTCAAAACTGGTCCAGTATTTGGTCTGCTATTTTTGAAAAATCTGTTGAGACTTGTAATAACAAAATGACGCTGTAGCTTTTCAAGACACTGAATAGCATAAAAACCAAAATGAGCCTATTCTGCAGAGAAGGTTGAGAATTCCTTTCCTCTTCCCAAACATGAAAAAGAGATGAACTCTGCTACAGTGCCTGTTAGCAGCAAACATGATGCCCTAAGGCTGGAAAAAGCTCAGGGACTTACTGAGATGCTTTCCTCCCCAGGGCTCTGCTGGAGGCAGAAGAATACTGCTGATGTTGTGAAGATGCTTAGCAGAGGGTAGGATCCATCCTTGCAGGTAGGCCAGCTTCAGGATGGCATGAAGCTTAACAAGTCAAAGCCAATGGTAGCAAGGTGTGCTCAGAGCAAGGCAGCCCATCTGGAAGCATCTCCAGCTATACCTGAGATGGAGCCTTGGTGGGGATCAGTGAGGTACTGGTGAGTCTGCATGTGATAAAGGCATGAATCACAGGAACGAGGTTTACTTTGGAGAAAAGCTAACCAGAGATAAATGTGAAGAAAAATGTCCTTCTCAATTAGTCTTGGATTCCAGTTATGCAGAAAGCTAACCAGAACTGGGAATGAGTAATATGTGACAGGTACACATCCTCCCAGGGTGGCAGATATTATCCCTGCCATAGCTCCTGATTGTTTTCCCCACATTATTAACAGCATCACAGTCTAATCTGGACGGCATGGCCGTCAGCTGGCCCATCCCAGTGCCCCGACCACATGTGTCAAGGGAGACAAACAACCCTTCCAACCAAACCAGTAAAGACAAACCCAGTACATCACTTTATCTGGAAAACCAACAACACACAGCAACGCACATGTTCATATTCTCACTACCTGCCCCTCTTGAATTTAGGGTCAGAGATAGAGAACCTCAGGGTTCCAAGTTTCCTTTGCAGTTATTTCCAGGTCAGTTGGGAAGCAGCTACTACTCAGACTCCATTTCATGAGCTAAGAAACCTCTCCTTTCTATAGAGGATAAGGCCTTTGGTTTTAATTCTCTTTTCCCTTCCCTTCCCTTCCCTTCCCTTCCCTTCCCTTCCCTTCCCTTCCCTTCCCTTCCCTTCCCTTCCCTTCCCTTCCCTTCCCTTCCCTTCCCTTCCCTTCCCTTCCCTTCCCTTCCCTTCCCTTCCCTTCCCTTCCCTTCCCTTCCCTTCCCTTCCCTTCCCTTCCCTTCCCTTCCCTTCCCTTCCCTTCCCTTCCCTTCCCTTCCCTTCCCTTCCCTTCCCTTCCCTTCCCTTCCCTTCCCTTCCCTTCCCTTCCCTTCCCTTCCCTTCCCTTCCCTTCCCTCTCCCCTCCCCTTTCCAATATCAAGGTGCCCGACCAAGCCTGAGCTTATACAAGAGAACCAGAGTGATTTTCATAATTCTGAATAAAATATATTAAACAGCATTGTTTTCCTAATAAAGGATATAGAATTGTGGTTTTTGTACAAAATCTCAATCACTGTTACTTATTTTTTCTTTAGTGTACAACTGAGACCAGAGTACCACTCTCTTATCCACAATACTCATGAAGCCATTTACCCTATTTCAATGCCAATCTTACTTTGCCTTACTTTTCAAAAAGCTGAAGATTGCACAATATTTCTCATAACTAAAAAAAAAAATGTTTCCACTGAGGCAACCCTGACGACAACCAATGGGCTGCCAAGAAAAATAAAATAAATACTTATTTTTCTGAAACAGTGTTACCCTTCCCCACCATGCTGACCTGTGAGACAGGGATTGCTTTGAAAGTGTCATCTCCTTCATGCTATATAAAATGTGCTATAGACAAGTTTTCCAAACAACGTCAGGGTGGACATGGTCCACCTTTCATCATATCTCAAATGGATTGCCTTTGAAATGTAGGTAGAGTAAATCACCAAATTGACACCCACCTTCCTACATCATTTGCAAAGTTTTTCTTATCATACAGAAATGTTACATCTGTTACTGAAGATTCAAATGTGCAACTGTATATGGACTCACATTTGTACATAGACAGTAGCACAGTATTTCTAGTCTAATCCTGGGAAGGTTCCATATACATTTGCAGAATCTAAATCTGAATGGGGGGGAAGTGCTTAAAAAGTTTTAGACAAAATATCTTGTTAATTTTAGTGCAAAAATCCAAGCTGGCTTTGGGAATGTCAGTCATAATCTCTTAGTGAATAAGTTTCTAGATTTCCTCTCTCTTCTGACTGAAAAAGGCTAAAATTTCTTTCATAGTGCTCAAATTTCTACTTTTTATAATTGTTATTGTGTGCAATCCATGAGAATATGGTTCTTCTGGTGTAAATAGATTGCTCTCATCTAGCTTTCCAATGTGAGTGACATATTAATAGAACAACATTTCTAATTCTCTTAAGAGTTGACGCTGGGAAGGTATTCTTTAAAAACAAGTATGCTTGTTTTTTCATCATCCTAGAGCACATTCAGAGCAATTCTGCTCATTTCATTGAATTTGTCTCAGTGTAAATGTGGTTTCAATGAGGCAGACTCAGACTAAAACAAATAAGTATTTTTGACCAGTCATTGCAAAGTTAATGTCTTTCATGAGTGAACTCATGGGGCAAGACTTGCAAAAAATGTTGAAGTCATTGCATCTGCTTACATTAGAGATATGTTTGAATCAGAATCTTCTCAAGTGGTGTATTAGCCAGACAGTAGATCAATAAACAACACAGACAAACAAGTATCTTGTTTAGAAGTGTGCAAGTGTTTCTACAGAGGAAGGAGTATGACCGTTAGGATGCTTTTTAAACTGTAAACACATCATTACCCAGATGTTTAATTCCCCTCTTAGACTGCACAATAATAAATACTAATAAAACCTTTAAAAACTCTGGTTAGGATTCTTTAGAGCAACTTATCAAACTACTATTTTTTCAAGTCCAGGAAATGCTATTTGCATTCCTGCTTCTTCAGTACCCCACACCTAATATTTTTGGTCTAATGATCCTCAAAGCTGAGTGCCTGCAAATCTCACAGGAAACAAGGAGTACCTTGGATTGTTGAAGCCACTTTTTCTACATCTTTAAAAGATGTATTTTTAAATTAATTTTACTTATCTATGAGCATTTTAATAGATTGAATTGAATTCTGCCAAAAATACACAGGAAACTAAGTAGGAATCTATTCAGTGTTTAGGGAACCCACTTCCATTAAGCAACTGATCTTTGTCAGTCCCGTGAGTGCTCACCACAAACAAGTTCACTGTATATGTCCACACTGCCTATGTCTTTCCTTTCTCCTGCAATCTGCATCATAACTGGAGCTTCTAATCCATTCATTTTCCACCCTCTATTACTTACTACCCTGGCAGGCTTTGCCCCATCACTTACATTAGGAAAAGCTCTTAAAACCTTGTTGGAAATAACAGGACTATTGGGGCCAGATACAGAAATTCAACTCCAAATGCAGAGTTAGGGAAGTGACTGGCAATGAAAGGCTTTCATTACATAGTGATGGAAAGTGTTAGTGGTGGAAGGAAGAGAGAAGACATAAGAGTGGAAGAGAGTCAGAATTCTGACTGGAAAACTCAGGAAATATTAAAGAAAAAAAAGAATACTAGGGAGAATAGAAATGCACCAGCCCACAACTGGCACTCTCTTAAGATCATTACAGCAGCAGGAGCTGAATTCAAGAGGTAGGAACTCGTTTTTACTGGGGGAAAAAAAGGATGGTTTTCATATATTAAAAAAAAAAAAAAAAAAAAAAAGAAAGAAAGAAAATTAAGTGGAAAAGGAATACATATTCTTTTGTTTTGACTCATTTCTTTTGGCTTTGGGGTTTTTTCAGTAAGACCTGGCAGGTATCTGCTCTACCGGGGCACATCACTGCGCTATTCCTCTATGGCTGCACTGGTCCCATTTCCGGCTACAAACGGATTTGAGGGCACTGCTAAACCAATGGGAAGAGCTTTGATGGGGATATGGAAGCAGCATGTATTTTCTGCAAGCAGGAAGCACTTTTCTGAGTGTTCTACCACAAAACAACTTTATGCATCATGAAGAGGCTGCCATGGCATCCAGATACTCCAAACACTTCAAAAGACCACATTTTTTTAGACACATGAAACTTCATTTTCCCAACCTCTCAGGTTCTGGTTACAGCTTTTTGGAGGGAAAACATATTCACTTCTAAATTTCTACCAATGCTACCGTTTCAAATTTCAGTAACTCTCCCTTTTCATATTTTTCTTCCTTTGGCTGTTCTGTGTTCCTTTTCTCTTCCCCCTCCCCTCCCCCCCACTACATGTTTGGAGATTGTCCAAAGAAATTAATTAAACTTGAAGGACATGATATTTGTTTCTTGTTTCAACCTCTTTCCCAGATTCCTTCTGCTGGGCGTTGCCCTTAATTAACAACATTTTTGTTTGAAATCGTATAGTTAATGATCCCTGTGTTCTCACTGTTTTGTTTGGTTTGGGTTTTTCCTATTTCCTTCTTCTGTTTCTTTTCCTGCTTTGTTTTGTTGTTGTTAAAAAATGTAAGTTTATTTATTTGAAAAGACTATACTGTTTGTCCAAGTGAGTATCTTTAAGTGCAAAAATAAAAGCCAGGCTGATTTAGTTGCTTCTTTACTGTCTCCGCTTAATGACTCTGTGGTTTCTATTTTTTTTCTTTCTTTTTGTGTGTGTTTCTAATTCCAGCTGTGTAACACACATCAAACCAGATTGTGGTTACACTTCTTGGTGAACTATACTATTTAACATTTCATTTAAAAAACAATTAGACTTTCTTCCCCCCAAGAAAACAAAATAATACTATAATATTCTTTCAGTTACATTCACTGATACAGGATAATTGATTTCCGCTGTACATTAAAGAAGTTCTATTCTGTTTTGTTGGCAACACCAAATCATTTTTATTTAATTAATGTTTCAAAAGGTAAACTGATTCAATTAGGATAACTTTTCAATGGAAATTGTGAGATGCAGAAAGTTGAAGGATCTTGTGTGACTTCCCCATGAGAGGAAAGCAGACAGCTTGAAATCAACTGAGTTTCATTAATAAAAGGAGAATGTAGCTTAGTGGAATCACTCTGGAGCTCAGCTGCTTGCAAAAACCCTAATTTTATTTCCCACACTAATGTTAAAAAAACAGAGAGCTTATTATAAGGATGCTTTTCTCCCCCCTGCCACCTGTGCCCCACCAATAGCCAGCTTTATGGAGCCAAAAACAGCAAACAAAACACTTTTGCAAAAAAAAAAAAAAATCGGATGAGCTATTTAGAGTTGCAAAATGAAGATAAAATCTTGCAATAGATAATGGATGTGAGGGGAGTATAAAATGATTAGGGCTGCATTATGTCTTGAACAGAAAATAATGTTACACCATCCTCCTAGGAAGTTTTGTTCTCAGCACCTCCTTTGTGGTAGGTGGACAATTACACATTGCTGATGTGCCAGAAACCATTAAGACAGGTAGCAGTGGAAGGTGACCTACTTGGGCCAGCAACAGGGCAGTGAAGCCAACACTCCTTTCACATCTTTCTTCTCCCCCTTACTCTTCTAGTGCACCCGGAAAGGGACCACTCTTTTTCAGTGTTTGTGAGGATGGACTTCACAAAAGGACAAGCATAAGTAGAACCAGCCAGCTCAGACAGTGCAACCTGAGGACTCTGAGGTCTGAAAAAGTCCATGACTAATGCTGCTAAACCCCTGCCCCCTTTAAGAGTTCACAAGAGCAGCAACACTGTTTTATGAGACCCAAAACTCATCCTCCTCCCTTTACCTCTTGGAGTGAGATAATGTTACCTTGAAACCAGCAAGAAATAGTAATTCTACGTGCCATATTCAAAACCAGAGAATTTTTAAATACAGGTTTGTGCAGTTCCTACTGAAGCCCCAAAACCGAGGAAAATCTGTTCTTCATCAAGGCTTTGGGTCACATGCCATTCATCTGTGTGCATGGCACCCTACTGATAGTGGCTTGTGGGACTGACACACAGAAGAAAACCAGCGTGTAGCCCCTTTAGTGCTGCATTTCTCCAGTGGATATATTTCAGCCTCAAGCTGTAAATGGCTTAAAATGCAGGTACTGCCTCTCATTATTTGTGCCCAGACTGACCACTGATGCTATTGAGGAGGGGCACGCAGGAAATGCGGGGTATATTGCCTTATCTCATGAATGGAGGTTATGGCACTTCCTTCAAAAATTCGTTTTCTTAACCATCAGGAATGACATCTGCTTTTGGTGAGAATAACTCAAGTCAGCTAAAAGATGATGGGGAAATGGCCTCCTGCTTTCACCCCTGAAGTTACTAGGTAATCATTTGTCTCTCTTATAAAACAGGAATAATATTCCTTTTAAATTTAGATGAGAGAAATGGAACGCATCCAGCAAACCACAGAAGTCAGATAGATGCCAGTACTGAAGGACGCTCACTTAGGTAGACAGGAAAACAACAGAATTCTCACACTACTTCTCCCTTCCCCAAGTTGTGCAATAGAGAATTGCAAAGTCTCTGAAAAAATGAGCTAGCAGTGTGTGCAGGACACTCAGAAATGCTACATAGCAAAATCTAAAGCACTGAGTTCCACAGGGTGGTCAGCCAAAGGGACTTTGTGTTGATGATGCAATATCTGTAACTTCATAATCTGCTTGAGAAATGTGGTGAAGAAGTTTCTAGAACTATTTTGATCTGCGCTGGAGCCTCCATGTGTACTTGCAGCTGAACAGTTAAAATAAATCCATGATAGGAAAACACCAATTTCTTCACTTGCAGCTGAACAGTTAAAATAAATCCATGATAGGAAAACACCAATTTCTTCACTAGGTGAGCTTAAGGGGGAGCACAAAGCTCATCTCTCCTCTCAAGCTCAGCACTTTGGCTAACAGGCCAAACAGCATTGTTGACAATACAAATTACCGACTAATTCTTTTACACACCTTACTTAAGGAGATAAGATAAGCCCAGACACAGTCGGGGGGGTGTTTACACTGGTTTGACACTTTGGTATCTCTGGTACCATGTCCTACTCTCTGTTCATCTACCAAGAAGTAACTGGGGGACAGGAGGGCACGATGACCATTCTTCACACACAGTAATACTGCTCAGAGTATGAACAGTGAAAGGTGGTTAACTCTTTTCTCCTGGTGAGACTGGGCCATGGCAGTGGAGGAATATGAGTTGGTTGAAGAGAGGAACAAAGTAAAACAAAAGACTTTCCCTTAACTCAGGAGTCAGGAAAATGGGGACTTTTCCTGATCCCATCCCTGTCTAGACACATTATCGTGATCCAAATGGAAAGCATTTAATTCATACTTGGGGCAGGAAGTAGGATTCACTCCTCCTATGTTAAGGGAAGACTACTCCAACAAACCCCTTTTTTCTCTCAGCCCTGAAAACTCCTGATGTGACTCAAGGATATCAGCCACAAGAGCAGTTTACAGCTTGGTGTTGTCAAAAAATAATAACACCATCAGCACATTAACAAATCAGGCAAGTACACAATCACTCTCCTTTCCACTCCAGCCCTGTCCAACATTCCCACAGGGAACAGATGCCCAAGACTCCTAGTTCTACCTTCAACATTCTTTTATCACTTACAGCTTTTATGTGGCATTCATGGAATGAGGATAGCTACAGTTCTGGCAAGAAAATTGTATTTTCAATATGCCTCATGATGTTCCACATAAAGCCATACCAGCATGTTTTCAGAAGGTAGAAAAAAGGTGCAAACACAATAGAAATAATAATCAAGCAAGCTTAAGCAGTGGGGGAAGGAAATGAGCTAATTTCCAAATGCTCAGTGCCCAGTCATGGAGACCAAGGGCAGGTAAACAGGAAAAGAGAGGAAGGAGGAGGTCATTACACCTTTGGCTATAGAAGCTCCTTGGGGTAGTTGTTTAAAGCAGCTGCTGCACTTATCTTTAAGAGGTGAAAAAAGACATAGGCTGAAGGACTGTCTGAGAAGGGCTAGACCTTGAACAGGTTGTGGAGTCCATACAGCCAGCCACACAAGTCAATTGAAACATTGTGGTTGTTAGATGCTTGTTAAGGCTCTTGCTAAATGCAGTTCTGTTCTTTTAAATTTATTTTATTTTATTTTACATTGCTGTAAATCTGTTTTTAATTCTTACTGAGAGTTACAAGTGAAAATGCATCTTGGCTAGGGATGAAGTTGATTCTTAGCAATTTAACTCATGATATACACAGTGAGAAATTAAAACTCCCCAATCTCAGCTCCGTCACACTTCGTTCCATTTATTTTCATTTGAATAGTGGGGGCTGAAACCTGAAAGAATACAAACTCAGATTTGTTGAATGGGCCAAACTCGCTCTGGTTCCTTCTGATTTGCAAAAGTAGAAGACTGTGGGCTGAGAATTCACCAGAAAAATGTGCTCCCATCTCAAGGTAGAAAGATAGGCTTTTCTCCATACCAAGAGTACCAGGAGTGGCCAGGGGCATATTCCATAAGGAGATTTGGGGTCTTGTTGCCTAGCCATGCAGTACATTAATCAGGCAGCCTGCAGAGAGGGGCTTCATGGGTCATGATCCAGTTGTCATGCTTCCCTGCAAAACATATCCTGGGGGTGAAAGTGAAGGATACTTAGGACACCACAGATGTGCAGATTAACAGAGGGCCAGCAACATTTAAGCATCTGAAAAGTCCCTAAATCTCTTAATAGATCTTATCTTAAGCCTTAAAAAGGTAGAGAAGACCAGGGAATCTGAGGAATTCATCAATTAAGTGACTTCAACCAGCAGGAATTCTGGGGGATCCTGGACACTGAAGTCTGGGAAGTGTGGCAATAGGATGCCAATGATATTATGGACTCTCTTCCCTCACAGTTCAAGAGAGACACTGGCACAACAAAGTGTAATTTTAATTTCCCTGCTCATGTTTCAGGAAATCTTTGAATTTGCAGTTAATTCTCTTTTTTTCCTTTGCTGCTTGTATTATTCTCTCCTTATCCCAATAATCCAAATGTGTTATTTTCTCTCTAATTTGTTCCCAGAGATGGCAGGGTAGGGAAATAGAAAACAGAAGTCAGAGACCTTGGGAGTATAATGAAAATGAAATCATGTGTCTCCAGATTAAAAAGAGGAAATGTATTAAACCTTTAAAAATACAGATTAATCAATTATGTATGCAAAAGAGGAGACAAGAATTACAGTCATGAAAAGCAGAAGGAAATCCAGAAGTACAGTATATGCCTCTGGGATCCTCCTGACTCAAATCCAGCAAAGGGATGTATTTTCCCTCCATGCATGCCCATAAATCCCATGAATGTCAAAGGGACACTGTTCATTTAGAATAGGTCCAAAATTTAGGTTTAGAGAAAAGAAAAAGGAAAGAGGCTTCATAAAACCTATCATAACAGCAACAGCTTTAAAATTTTTAAGCACATTTCAGGGACCATTAAGCGGGGGAATAAAAAGAGAGAATGAACAACTTCAGTCACATTGTTACAATTCCCACACTAGAGACTCTCCTTTACAGTAGGGATATATTGGCTTTCATTACACATTATACCAGTGGAAGAGGCCTGTGGCTCTCAAATAGATGCACCAGGGAACAGTGTGGGGAAGCACCCCGAAAAAGTTGTCTTGTGCCCTTTAGGAAAATCCAGTGACCTGGCCTGCCAGCAATATGGTAGAAAAGAGAGCGATCAAAATGTCACCACCTAAATTTAGTGTTTTGTTTTCTGCTGTTGCAATCCTTGAGAGATACTCAGGATGTCTTCTGGATAAGAACATAAAGAAGGAAAAAAATTAAGTGCCCATTTATATATTTGTGCTTGGAGAGCCAAATTTTACCCAACCAAATTGTCTGAAACAGTAAGCTAATTCTTAAAACCAGCATAAAAGTGACTCCTCACACTGTTGGTGGCGTCTTCCTTTAGTTCTTCCACTATCCTGACTAGGTTTCCAGGACCACCTATTTTGCAATAAGGAGTGCATTCCTCCCTGCTGTGTCAACAAATTACATAAATGCAAAACATACATAACTTTATATAGAAATATAGTATGTCAGAACTCTCAAGTCCAAGAATTGATTATCTCGACGAATCAGCAATACATTAAGAACACTTTAATTACTGCCAAAACAAAACCAATGGAATATTTCCCTAGGCCCTATTTCTAAAATTCTCAGAACTTGCCCTGAACTTACTATAAAACTGGCTGAGTTTCTCTCTAGGGTGTCTTGAAGGACAGCCTTTCTAGATATTCATCACCCTGATGGTTCAAAAGCCTCTTGGTTAAGACATAGACATATTTGTGGCCAGTGGTTTTCTTTTGTGTTTGTATCAACACTGATCTGAATAATGTTGAAACACTGCTTTCCCTACCCACTCTTTATCCTTCTTACCACTGTAGAATTATATACTTGTCCCAGACTTTGCTTTGCCAAGACTTCCTGCTTTCATCTGGTCCATCAAAGTTGCAGCTCCTGGATCATCCTACCAGTTCTTTCTTGTATTTGCTTTAGATCCAGTCACTTAATATGGAAGGCTGCAACTATAGACACAGTCACTCTAGCTGGCTCTTTCTCATACCTAACACAACACTATTCTAACTTCCCTATTTCTGCTGGAAATGCCTCACCAGTGCAATTGGTATGGCGTGTTACTGCTTGTGGCCATGTATCCATCAGGCTTTTTCCACAGGTGTTGGCAAAAGAAAAGCTCCTGGCCTGCGGCAGAAATGCTAGATATTAGATCCTAAATGAACATTTCTTGCTGTTGACTATCATTGCATTACTGTTACCTCACTTCTCAGAATCATTTGTGGAACGATTTTTGTAGAGTATTCTCTACAATACTATACAAAATATCAGCAATGTCTTCCAATTTGCAGGTCTAGAAAACTTCATTAATATAAATCTAATTGTGACATTCATTAAGAAAAATATTAAATAAGGTCCTGCACTGGCTACTGCTGACTTCAGCTAGCTTCATCTTAAAAGTACTGAAAGTTTTTTGCATAGTTATAGTAAAACAATGACATTACTGTTGAAGAGAGAACAATTTGTCACAGTCAGTAGTAAAAGATGAAGATTAACAAACAGAGGAGATGGTGGTAATGATGTTCAAAGATATTTTAATTCTGGGTTTATTCTTTCCTTAAGGAATCCCTAGGTCTGTGAAAGACATAATTTTTCTTACCAACATATTGTTCGGTAGTGTCAGAATTGCCCATACTAAATAGTTCACATTTTATTCCTTCAGAAGGCAGCTTAATGCTATTGACACTATGGAAGCTTTTCTGTAAAGCAAAAAATGTGCACATATAATGGAGTACATAGTTATGACTATGCTATTCAAGTATTATTATAGGTATCATGGAATTTCACCAAGACCTCTGTAGAATCTGCATCACTTTGCAACAGGTGGGTACTTCCTCTTTTCCTGTAGGTTACATTACAGCTTGCAGCAACTACAAAATGCAAATATGTTATTTTGTCTTGGCCCATACACTGTTTGAAGCATCTACCAGTTCTCATGGTTAGCACAAACTTTTTAGAAATAAAAATAAGTTTCACTCATGCTTAAGAGATTTCTTTGAGATCTCTAGGAATAGATAGATAGCACAATCTAGTACAGTTTCACTCAGTACATTTTGTTTTCATTTAATATATGTATGATTTACTTTTCCTCTACCATTGTATGTAGGTATATTACTCCTACATTTTTTTCAAAAAAAGTGTATCAGCTGATGAGATTTTGACCTCAGAAGTATTCTTTCTTTTTTAATCTTTATTTTTTTCTACCCCTTCATCCTTTTTTACCTTATCTGAATTTTTTACCTTATCTGAATTAATTTGCAAACTGCAATCCTGTTCAGAGAAATAAAATCAGTTAGTTAATTATGTGAAATATACAGAAAAGAAAAAAAAAAACAAAACCAACCTGAAAAGACACTGATAAGCAAACAGCATCCCAGTGTATATGTCTGAGGAAAGTACTCTGCCTACATTTCTCAAATAATCAAATGCTGTGATTTCTGTGAAAGGAAGCACAGTATACTAAGAAAACTGTTGTAACTTCAACTTTGGAAGTTTTGTCATTGTGCAAGGAAAAATAAGACCTTTGTTGCACAGTGCCATCAACATGGAGTAATAAGTAATAATTATCACATGCTATAATAAAAGCTGAGAACTTTCGCAATTATACACACATGCCATGCTAAACATCACAGTATTCTAATCATCTACAAGCAAGAGGAATTTCCTAATTCCCTTTCTAATTTGTTTCAATGTTAAGGAATATATCCCCTTGCAAATATATACACAAACTTTATGAGGCAACTTAAAAGAGACATTCAGTCGTGGCACAGACTGTCATGAAGGAAGCAGCAGTAAGTGTTTGGGGCAAGGTCCTATTATGTTGGGTGCTGATTCATCCAAAGCTGGTTGCAGATGGATAATAGGTAGTACACTTTGATTTCCATGCAGCAAATGGGGGTGCTGGGAAGAGATGCTGTATGCTCTGGGTGGTTCTCAAGCTGTTTCTGTCTCCATGATTTTGCCCTTCCAGTGACCTTCTTTCTTCAGAATTTATTTCAAAAATAAAATACACTTTTCATGCTACTTTGAAATCACTTTACTTGAGGAACAGCTTACCCTAAAATAAATAAAATTAATATAAATTTGTACAGTGATAATTGTCTGTTCCTCTCAAGTTTCTAAACTAGATGTTACTGTAATCACTCCACCTTTTTGTCCTGCATGCACTTAACAAGTAAGCAACTACACAATATTATGGTTTCATATAGTGTAGGAGACATTTACAATAGTAACAGTAAGATGTCATCCCAGTAGCTTATTCTTATAGCACTTTTGTCCCTTAAAATACAGATCAACTCACTTACAGTGATTGCCACATGAAACTGTTACTGTTTTAGAGGTCAAGCATAGCACCCTGACCTACCTGTGTTTACAGAATTGAGTTCAATCCCTATTCTCAAAATTTCCCTAATTCACCTATTTCAGTGTAGTTTGCTTTATTTTTGCTAAGTCTATACCTTTATATAACTTTGCTCATGCAGTTTAGACAGCATTATCTTAAAAATATCATGCTTTCATAAGACCATGTAGCAAAATGTTATCTTCAAAGATAAAATATTAAATTGCTATTTTAAAAGGGTTACTTGCCTTGATCACTTGATTCATCCATAAGTTCAACTATAAAATCAAGAAGTCAGATGTCTGTGCCATTCCCTGAAAAGTACTACCAATACCAAATTATGCATTTCCCTCTTCCTAAACTGCAGCTAATTTTCTTCTGCTCCATATAACACAAGCAACATTTGTTAAGTATCGCAATACAGGCACCATTCAATGGAAGTTTTAATGTGAATTCAACTCATTCATTAATTTACCGGAATTTTCTCCAAAATGCACACATTTGACATTGTGCAAGAATGGCTTGCCTCATTTCATATGGTTTCTTAATGGCTGTAAAAGCGTGTGTCAATTTTTCATTTTGTTGTGTGGCATTTATGGTGCTCAAAAGCTGGTATTTTTGTTCTGCAACATGTTCAGAATGCTGAGGAAAAATAATTTCACTTTTGAATAAACATCAGAAGTCTCATAAAGAAAGAACTAAAACTATTTGAAGGTATTGAAAACCATTGCTTTCAAAGTGATGAAACTGTGTAAAACTTGGAAGGTTAAACTTTGAGCCTCCTGCCTCCCTCTTTCAGCTAAGAATTGCTCTCAAAGAGCAAGAAGTCCTCAAGACCTGGCTCCCAGAGCAGGCACTCAGGGAAGATATTTGGAAAGCAGGCAAGATTTCATGAGGGTGTCATTAGCATTTTGTCAGAAGGGTTTTGAAATGGGTAGGCTGCTGGAAAATTTTTAAAACATTAGCTTTTTAAGGAATTTTCTGCTGAACTAAGTTTTAGAAGTGATTCAATGGGGTGTCACTTTAAGCAAGGATGAGACCATGATGTGCTTGAGATTTTAAAATGCAAACCACAAAGCCATGTATTAATGCAGAATATTGCTGTGAACACTATGTAGCCTTCAGTATTATTCTGATGAAAAATGAACCCCTCACTCTGAACCCCCCATGGCCTTCTACATTTGAAATAGGTCAATACCAACACAGAAACTTATACACCTTCAGAACTTCTTTTTTATTTATCTGTAGTATTCCATTCTCAAAATATGTGTTTTTCTTTACATATGTCCTGCTTAGGAAACCTGAACTGAAAACTGAGCTGCTTCAATTAGCATGTCTTATTTGTCTGTGTTTCTGTTTCTTGACTTCATGTGCTTAGGTTTTCAAAGCAGATCTTCAGGGCAAATTCTTGTAGATATTTATTCCCAAATGCATTTCCCACAAATAGCCTGTAAGATATATTTAAAAATCAAATATTTTGTTTAACATTCTTTCTAGATGACCTTTTGTTTGTCACAGTGACCTCATCCTACCCTTTCTTCCAGTCTCAGTGTTAGCTGCTATCTGCTCCCTTCCTTTTCACCTCTCTCTCATTTGGTTCTGTTCTCTCCTCACACTTCAAAAATACCTGGTTTCTTCTCCTAACTTTCACCTCATTTACATCTACAATTTCCACCCATCTTTTGACCTTGTAAACAGGCTGAAGATTCTCTTTACAATAACTCCCTGAATTCCTTCTTTCTGGTATTACCCTCTATTCCTTGTATGTTTTCTTTTCCCTTTACCTTACAGAAACCATAAAGGGCAAATCCTTAGCAATAGTCCTTCTACATCTTCAACTTCCTGGCCCTGTGAGTATTACTAACCCTATCAAATAGTCTCCTCTTGACCGCCTTTCCTTTCTTTAGTCCTAATATTTCCCCTCCTTTTCTCCTCAAAGTATCTTCCCTTCTCTTGCCCTCTCCAAGCATTCCACAAGATTCCCATCTCTTCCTCTTCTGTCCTTTGTGGATAATTTCACGCATTCATGCAAACAAATCACAATTTACATAATATAGAATCAGAGCTCTGTTCCATAGCAATTTATTACAGACACATGTATTTCTATCCCAGTGAAAATCTTGATAAATCTCTGGGTATCAGACTAACAGGGACTAAAAGCCTTGAATGTTCACAAATCCTTTCTCTTGTCTTCACCTTTGATTGTGGTGAGCGACACTGATTTCAGCCTTGGATGTCCACATGCAGAAGCATGAGATCCTGTCTTCTCACTGAGTCTCCCATCTGTGCTCCCCATTCAGCCCACACCGTGTTTCCACACACTATCTCTAAACAATAGTCTTTATTGTATCTTCTTACTGATGAAGTTCTTGTCCGACACTCATCTCGATTAGCGCAATGCCCTTTTCTCTGGCCCTCACAAAAGCACTCTTGCCCTGCTCATTTCAGGCCCCAGCAATATAAATCATTTTCCTGGCCTGTTGTTCTGACTATACCCATTATCTTTGAACCCTTTCAATGATTCCCTTTTCCTCTGGGACATCAAGCTTATTGTGGCTCTCTTAACTTTCAAAGCCCTTCATGGCTTACTCCCAACTTGTCACTTTTTATTCACTATCAAAATATAAATGCCCAGCATCAGTCAACCCCAGATGCCAACTTCAATTGATCAATTTGTTAAATTTTCCAACAAGCATCTTTTGTGCTTTCTCCCTTTCTGCCCCTCAGGCTTGAGAAGAGCCTGCATGCGCATTCATAAAACCAACTGTTATCCCCCTTTGAATCCCTTATTAAAATTCTCCTTTGCCAAAAACTTGAACATGGCTAGCTTACAGGCGCACAGAAAGCACCCCCTAGTATGATCTTGTTATTCCCTTATTCTTATCCATCTGTGGTCACTGGTCTTATATTTTGACTACATTATTTTAAGCCATTTGGGACAGAGCCTGGATGTTTCATGTTTCTCCAGCACTCTGTGCGCAGTGGTTCTAGACTATCATTTGGCCTGCAAGGTGTTGTGGTAACATAAAAGAGAAGAAAAAATGTATAAAGAAAAGACAGCCTGTTCAGGTTTGGACAGCCAGGCACAGGAACAGGAACATGGAAGACAAATAACACACCAGTAAAGACCTTTACATATTCATGCCTATAAGTTAAACACAGACTGTATTTTTTAGAAACATGGCTTTGGAACTGCTCACAGAGCCAAGTCAGTTACAGCAAACACAGTATCAGACAGTTTAAGCTGGTTTGAGCTTTCAGCACATAAAAAGATGCGTACTTACTTTCTCCAGGTTTCTAATTTTTTTTTTTCAAGCTATTCAAATAGCTATCAAGTGGTACAAAAATGAACTATTATTTGCCTACTGTTTTTATGCATCCACCTCTCTAGCAGAGCTAAATTGTTCAATGTTTCCTTCAATTGCAATGCTGTTGAACAAAATTTTATGCTAAATGTTTTGAAGGCAGATGTAGGATGGTGAAAAACAGCAGCTCAGATACACACTGCACCCACTGTATGTTTTCTAGGGGACGGTCCAGAGCACTCCTGACCTTCCTTAATTTTAAAGAGATGGCTGGGAGAAAAAGTACCCTACACCCTATCCAAGATTTTAAAGTAACCACAGCAAGCCCTCTTATAATTAAGCTGCTCCACTCCATTCACTTTCTTTCTAAGTTCGCCGTAACCAAAATTGCAGTGAAAGAATTCAGGACCTTTATTCTCTTTCATTATAGCTAGACTTTCGCTACATGGGTGATTCTCAAAAGGGGAATTGTTAGTGGTGGTTTTCTCTCTGGCTCAAAATTATAGCACCTATTTCTACTTCTGCACGCACAGCTCAGCAGCTCACTAGGGTGCCTGCTGCTTACAAGATGGAGTTTCTCCTGCTCTGGGCTGGCTTTACAGGACAGGTCTATGACTTATGTATCTTAAACTAATACTTTTTAGGAGCTTCATCCTTTCACCTTTCTCAGATAAGGCCAAGTGCTGCAGGAACAGAGTTCACTGATTAGAAGCTGTGCACTAAATGCAACAATCAACAATTGCTTTAGCAGCAATCAGGTTGGAGAAACAAAGGAAAGAAGTATTGGCCACATGAAAAGATTTGGATTTGTTTTGACTTAGATTAATTCAATTATGTTTAAAAAAAGGTTAAGTTCCAAGAATAAGAAATCAGTAAATTTACATAGAGATTAGGTAATAAAAGGTCTGTTGCACTGTATTCTCATTGGATGTCATGGCTTTCACTCTAAGTCAGAATTACAAAATATCACTTTTAAGGAGATATAGGTGTCTTAAATTCCTTTCTCAATTCTTTTTTTTTAAATTTCACCTAAGAGCTTAACTCCTTTGCCTTGCAATGTAGAGTGCTGTATGCATATAGAATTCTTATTGCCGTGCTTTAAAGCTGCAATGCCCTGCAGGCTCCCCCTCCCTCTGCGTTGTATCCTATTTGAAGACCTTAATGAAAGGGCCTAGTTCCAGAATCACAGCAGCTTGTCTGCACAACCAAATTCCATCTCCTAATGAGTTCCTCTAAATCTGCCATCAGGTGACTTTATTGACTCTATGATCATAATGAGGTAGCAGCTCACTTTCTGCTGTTCTGATGGTTTCAAGCTTGAAGTTCTCCTCTGCTCCTGGACTTTAGCTGATATTTAATGATGAGGAATCAAGCAGGGGTTTAATGTCTGCAAGTAATGTCCCTGAAGTGCAAAAAGCCCCAGACAGCAGTCTTGAAATTTTCCAGAGCCATATGACTCTCTAATGGTATACTAACAAACAGGAAATCAGCCCATCAGTAGCTAATTGACATATCTGAAGGTTTAATTGCTTCCCTATTAGGGAAGGTGATGCAGTATTCAAGTTGTCATTAAAACAAACACGTTCTTTAATACGTGAGGATTTATCTGAAACACATATCCCTATCTAATCTCCAAACCCTTGGTTTGAAACTGTTCATCTCCCAACATTGTTTCACAGTTTCATTCCAGGGTAATTGGAAGATTATCCTATGACATGTGAATAGGTACAAGCTGTTCAGGAAAGAATGCAATCTTTAATGAGTGCAGTGCTGGCAGCCCAGACACACATGGAGTCCCATTACCCTCAAGAGTCTAAGTAAAATTTCAGTGAGCGACAGCATCTTCCTACGTGGCTGTAAAGCATCAGGCACACTTTTGTTCTCATATATCTAATAAGGGGATGGAAGTGTGGCAAATGAAAGTGAAGAGGCCACCTGCCCCTGACTATTTTGTCAGGTTTTTATCAGAGTTTTCTTTAACTTACTCACTATAATCTTTAAATAGTTTATTTGGTCCTTATTTGTTTAAAAATTGATGATGAAATTTTAATTATGCTTGACTTCTTCAGATTCCACTCAGTCCTGAACTCACCTAGAAGCTGAGCAAATATTACTCAGGAATGGACAATATTTATCTTCACTTCCATTTTTTCTCTCAGTTTTTGGTCTTTTTTTCACTTGAAATTAGAATTGAGGGTGTCCAATCACCAGCAAAGAATCAAGCTCAGAAGATTTGCAATATCCAGTGTTGTTTTGCAGATTGGATAGAAATTTTCAGATAAGCTATATATTTTTCTGACCTTTAGACTGAACCAAACTGAAGGTTAGGTTCAGATCTTCTCTCCATGAATTTTGGTAAGAGGTCAGAATCTCAAAATCATAGATTGCCGAGTGTTCTTTTGGCAATTTGAGGCATTTAGCGAGAGAACCCAACCCTTTACATTTCTGCTTTAAACTTGAGGAGAGATATTTTTACTATTCTATTTTCACTGATCCAGTGTTTTCCACATTTTCCCCTCCAGACTTGTAGAATTCTCACATTGCTGGTGGGAATATGTATGCATATATGTGAATGAGTGAGTGTGTGTGTGTGTGTGTGTGTGTGTGAGTGTGTGTGTGTGTAATATACAGTTAGTGTAATCCTTTAGGTATTAGGTCAGGACTGTTCCCAGTCATAGCCTCTCATAAATAGCACCTTTTAGCAGAACATCTGGAATAGGTATCAGCTACTACACTTTCCCCTGTTCAGTTTTACATTCATTCCATACCACTGACAAAAGGGAGAGAGGCTGATAGTAAATATATCACTTCTGGCTCCCAAATTTTATGCAAATACATTAAAAAGCATTCAGTTAGATACTGGTAACTCTGTGTATTATAATCATGCAATAGTATTCACTGTCTTCTGTAGCTCTAACCACAAGACAATTGTATAACTCATGAACCTGAAGGGGACCAAAATTGCCAACATGAAGAGCTTCAGTCCTTTCATCAGCAATGGAAACAGAGAATAGAAATAGAAAAACATATGAGAAGAAGTCTGAATTTGAATATTGGGGAAAAGTATCTCTAAAGGATGCTTTCAAGAATGACTCTCTAAAATAGGATTTGCTGACAGAGATGGCCCTGCAGCCCAGCAGGCATCTGAATGCATACACATGCAGCATGCCTGCGTTAGCTGCACAATAAGGCTGGAATCACACAGGCAATGATAGAGCTGGTCTCGGTTTGCTCCTTAACCATGTTTGGAATTCCCGGTACCTACAGCCACACATATGGCCCCAGAGCAGTCTCCCTGCTGACTGGTGTGTCCCTACAGCAGCCTGGCAGGGTAGGCTCAGCATCCTCATTTCAGAGCACTGTGTCAGGCCAGTACTGAACCCAAATGGAAGCCTGAACAGAAACTGGAGGCAGTTGATCCCAGCCACTCCCTGTGACAGCTGCCTCAAGGGACTCACTGTTGCTCATCTCCTGCCTGACCAAGGTGCTACAGAGATTTCATTACAATAATCTAAGTGATTACCTAGAGTGAGACTAAAGGAAATAAATTGTTGAATACACCTGTTTCCAAAGAGGAGTGGCTATCCATGTTTCACCATTGCAATAGAACCCTACCTTGGAGGTAAGAACATCTGTTGTCATGGTTATTTGAGAGACAGCTGGCATTTTCAGGGCAGTGGCAGAAGTAACGTGTATCCCTGACCTGTCTCTTAAACCCCTTCCCTGATGTTCAATGAACTTCCCTGGACCCACAGATATTCATAGTATATGACTCCAGTTCTGAAGGGTGTTGGACTAAGGAAAGTGGTAAGAAAAATCTATCTTGGTGAGACAACTAAGCTAGCTGCGCACCACGGCTGCTCCAGGGCAATAGTGATATTGGCCTTGGGGTTGTGATACTGGTCTCTGGCCAGTCTGTTGTCTTCTCTTTCTTGTCTGATATTCCCTCTGGGGGAATATCAACATTTTGCTCATATGTTTTTGTGTGCATAGAGATGGAGAGATGAGTCTTCACCAGTAGACATTTCTTAGCAGTACCTTGGTGGTGCTTCTGACTGAGGAGTTCTTGAGAGTCCATTATTTTTATCAGGATAGTTCACTAGGCAGAGACACATTTGGAAGCAATTAAAAAATAATGGGCCAAACTCACCCTGATATAACCCCACTGAAGTAAGTCACTGAGCTTAGCCTGGGGAATTAGTTTTATTGCTTCAATGATAGTTTTGACCCCAAATGGTTTTTCCCTAGTCTGCTTTTGACTTTGAAAACTGAGTTTAAGGCTGTTTAATTGTTCTCTCTCATCTTTATATGGTGGCGATTCCACTTCTATAAATATAAATGCGGTGCACAGCAATCTTGCTTATCACATAAGGCAGAATAGAAGATTTAGAATTTTTTCCTAGGCATGAGACTGATATATAATTTACTTTATGTAATTGTTGGGAGTAATTGTTGTTGTTATTTGCAATACTGTTCAAAGGCTGCAGTTGAACTAGGATTTCTCTCTATTTATTATAATGGCAGAATAGGGAATCTTTCTCTTCAAAGAAATAGAGGCAAACAGTAGACAGCAATCTACTGTGACAAATAGGAGTGGGGTATACAATAGCTACATGTTTGCTAGAATTCAAGCATTCTTTGGCTTTAATTAAGGTTATAATCAAGGGGAACATGTGCAGAAAAGGAGAAAAAAAGGGAAGAACAACCACTGGTCTTTCTATGGCCAGCAGGCTATCGCTGGCTAAGATCATCACAAGCCTAAGCCTTAAGAAAGGGGGTGAAGAAAGAGAAGTTTCATGCTTTTTCTTAATAGGGACAATGGAATAGCATGGAGGAAGAAACAAAAGTTTTTAATAGAAAAGGAACTATGTTGAAGAAAATACTTGAAGTCCTCATAAAAGACATCAGAGGCGGTTGCAAAGAATTTTAATGGCAAGACTGTATATACAGAAAAGTTGGTTTTCCCTTCCAACTATATTTTCTCTATGTTAGGTAACTTTCTGTGATCTTCAGAAATAGGAAAACTGTAAAACTGCAAAGAGAAATTTTTTTTCTCTCCCACATAGTCAACCAAATTGCCTGTTATGTCCCCTTACCAGGCGAAAACCACAACAGGAGCTGAGAATTTAGATTGATTTCAGATCCCAGTTCATGGTCACAAACCTTATAGACAAGCATGGGCAAAGGTTGTTACACTTGGCTTTCACTAGTTCTAGCAGTGCAAGTGGAATTCAACTTCTCCCTTGAAAGCTTTTAGATTAAGCCCAGATGAATTCTGTGTTTTGCTGATGTGCTTACTTGCAAGATAGTGTTACCCTCAGTGCAAACAAAATTAATTAGATTTGGAATAATAAAACTGACAGGTAAATAGAAGAGTGAATCAAATGGACATTCATCTCTTGTCTGAGCAGGTCAAAGGATTTGTCCAGTACCTTAGGCATCTCTGGTTTTTGTTGTTCACAGAGATGAATAATTAAAGGCTATAGGGTGTGAAGTCTACCACAGACTCTTGGCTACTGGGAACCAGCAACTATGTGTGCTTTATTAAAATTCTGCTTAAATTATTGGTAGTGCTGCACTAGCAGCAAGAACAAACTGATCAGCATCATATGGGGTCATTTGCTCCTTCCCTCTCTGCTTACTAATTAATTCTGGCTGTAGTCGTGCATTAAGGGAGGTGCTGGAGGCATGCAGAGGCTGTGATATATTCAAGTCATACATCAAAGGAGGTTACTGAACTATTAGCCTTGCAGAAAGGATCTCTGGCAAGATTATTAACATTCATGCTTCTTTGCCCTGGATTCTTTCTTTTGTTTGGACGTACACCAAGAGTTCCTTGTGTACACCTAGCTTTTCCTGTGTAGCTGTTTGTGCTGGCAATCCCACAAACTTCTGTGAGTTGCAGAGGTGATAAGCACAGTGCTTGCCTTGTGCAGTTCTGGGGATAGGAAGCTAATATTTTAGTGTGTTAGTCCTACATGGGCTTTGCATCACGCGCACAGCACACTCTCCAAGGTTATTTGCCTGTTAGCATCACCATGAAAGAAGTGTTTGCATTGCTGACAGTTTGGAAGCATATGCTTCATCTTCCCTGTGATTTCCCATGTCTACTGTCATTTGCTGATCTGAGTCCCACTATTTTTTGGAAGTGTAGTTCTCATATATATTCCTTAGCTAGATGATGCTACAAAGCTATCATGCTTCTATTGGAGGCGAGGTGGGAGGGAATGTAATTTTTTCCATTATTTGCTTTCCTTACACTTTGAGTATTATGTTTTACATTACTAGTCTAATGTAAGAAAATTCTAGTTCCTCATAACTCTAAAATCTTTGAGTTGGAGCAATTTAGCCATGAATGAATTCAAGCTTGAGAGAAATATAGCAGAAACCGAGACGAGGATCTAAAAGGGAAAGTATCAATAGGCAGTCTGAAGCCCCAGGGAAGTTTCATACAGAGAGTATGATCAGCAAAGGTTTGAGGATGAGAACTGCAGAGCCAGGAACTAGAGGACAGTAAGGCTTCAAAGCCTGGGAACCCAGGAAGCAGCGAGATCCAACGCACAACTTGACTGAACTGAAAAAGGATGACACAGAGAACCAAGGGAAGATCGGAGAAGGCAGAAATTGCACCCTTATGAGCTATGTCATGTCCTGATTTAGCTTATGGGAATCATTGTGTCTTGAAATGTAGGGGTTCTCACAGGTAAATCTGTTTATCTGTTCAATTGTTTCTTTCTTACAAAACAGAAAAAGTCTTAGTTTGGAGTTCTGTTTAAAAATGAGGTAAGAACAGTAGGTACACATAAAATTCAAGAGAAATATATAGTCTCCATTGCAAACCCTTGCTTTTACTGAGAAAACTCATGAGAGTGCCAAGAAAGAAAACTTAAATTTGGATGAGCTATCTCTTTACATTAGCATCCTAAGCATCCTCAAAATAAGAATTAAAAAAGCACTGGCTAGTAGTAATTTAGGAAACTTTTTTTTTTTTTTTAGAAAATGCACATTCATTAACCAAAAATCAATGTTTCATGGAAAAAAGATCACTTCTAGACATTTTTCATTTTCACAAAATTTGGGAAAATATTTTTAAGATATCAAAGTACTATTTTAGTGGTGTTGAAAAAACTTGCCCTTTTCAGTGTACAATTTTACTGGTTTGAACATTTTGGGTGACCAAATATAATATTTAATGTTTTTCATCTCAATTTTGAGACTTTTTTTCTAAATATGAAAACCTTTCAGAGGATAATAACATTCCTTCAAACCTCCCCACCATGATTAGTGTCCATTCCAACAGCAGATAATTTACTTATCTTTCCCATATGGACATGTGATGATTTGCGCTTACTCCAGCGGTTTGAACTCTCTTCTAAAAACCCAACACCATGGACTCACAAGTGAAAAAACATCCCCTTTTAATTTCTCTCTTAAATATCATGATTTTTAAAATTTTTGAAGCAGAATCATCCTGGCTCAGAACTACACAACAATCATGAATGAAAAAGAAACCACCCCTGGGACATTTCCAAATAATATTCAAATACTGAACCATGAATACATCAGAATCAGGAGTGCTTGACTTTGCTTTTTTTATTAAACCTTTATATAGGGAAGCATTTATGGACCATTTTTAACAAAAAAACTCTTAAACCTTTTAGAATTATCCATGGACACCTCAACCTTTTCAAGAGTGTATATCAATGTCATGTCATTTTAAATTATTTTGTGCACTAAATCTGATTGTTATTGGTCCATGAAACAAAAAAAAAATAGTTAGTAACATACAAGTAGGAAATTTGTCTGATGGTAGAACAAGTAAAACCAGTAAAATCAGAGAATCTGCAATAGAAAGTAGATATTACTAAGATCTGAAATTCAATAAATACTTAGATTTTACTTCAGTTTTCACACACTCAAACTAAAAATAAAGTGAGTCCCCCATTAGTTTAATTTTGCAATGAAGGGGAAAAAAATCAAGCTTTTAGTTGAAACCAAAAATTAGGAAAAAAATCCAAACTTCCTTTTTTTTTTTTTTTTTTTTTTTTTTTAAGGAGAATGAGGAAAGAACAGGATAAAAGAAAGCCAGTTGGATGATCATGATCATTTTTAGAAATCCCTATTAAGCCACAAGACGTATAATAGCTCCAGAAAGTTTGGCTTAAGCTATTATGAATTCATGGCAATTTTGGGAAGGTTTTGAGCATTGAAATAAGAACTCAGATACAGCGAGACCTTTGCAACATACTGAGTTTATGAGGGTGTCTCCCCCTGCTCACTGAGGTGGAGAAAATCAGGATGAGCTGTTCAAGGTGTCTGATACTGGATCAAGGTCTGGACTGTGAGTTTGTCACAGTACATTGCCTGAAAACCGTGGTTATTTCTTCCTGTCATAATCCCGCAGGCTAGCACAGGCAAAGAGCAACCCCACGTGCTGAAATGTGAGCAGATCTGAGATCCAGAGGATAGGAAACAAGACGAATGTCAACTCTGCTTAGACCAAAAAAAAGCAGCAAAGATATGCTGTTTCACTCAGAAGAAAAGAGACCTTTTAAGACCCTTCTTTGGAGTACCCACAGCTGACAAGAATTAAGGTAAATTCAATGTTTACCTCAAAACTTGCATTCCTCAAGTATAACAAGTGGTCAACATGATAGCCTAATGCTAAACCTTCTGTCCAATTCCTCAGACTTTCTGACCAATTTACTTGCAACTCATCATTGGTTGATGGTCTATTATGTGTAAAGCAAAGTCAGGTACAGCTGATGAGCACAACACTGATCTTCCTCTAAGTGGCAAGAACTCCCGCCTCCTTCACCACTTAGCAGCACGACATGCATGAGTCTCACAAGGCAACTAAAAAGTTCTGGAGCCTACTGGGAAGTTTTGTATGGTTCAGGCACATTGAACCTCCTTCAGGAATAACTTCTCCTGAGTGTGCTAGACTCTGGGAAATATACACTTTTACAGAGCAAAAGCTTAGTTATATAATATAAATAATGTACATAAATATGCACAGTATGAGTAAAGAAGGTTTGCACTTGTGGGAATTTCAAAAGAAAGCAGCAGCACAGATATAGTGGCATGTTTTGTAGAGCCAGAAGGGAAACAGACACTGGTGTGCCTCATGAAAAGTATGTAAAGCAAAGTCTGGTATCAAGTATTTCTCTAATTTATTTTTACTTTTTTGAAGCAAAAAAGCAAACACTAAAGCTAACTATCTTAGAAAAATTACAATTATGTTCTGAAGCTCCATGAATACTCTGTCTTCACATCTTGTTAGTGAAAAGTTATTCAGGACAGGTAGTTTTGCAATGATGCACTGAAAAAAAAACCACTAAAAGTGGCTCTTTCAGACATTACCCTGTGGAAGATGTAATGTTCTTGCTCAGGGCTGTAATACAGCAGGGCTGCAATACATACTGGCCAGACACAGGGCTTCAGATCAGAGCTTCAGACAGGAAAAGGCTGTTGTCTCTGGGATACATGAATATTAATTGGCACTAGCACTTTGGTGGCGTTTCCATGGCCTCAGCATTCTCTTTCTAACCAATACTGCACACTGTTTAAACTCAAAGATATGCCTTCTCCAACAAAATGGGTTTCCAGAACATGCCATCCAGCTCCTTTAGGCTAATTCCAGGGGAATGACTGTTCCTATTGCCAAGACAAGAGTGAGCATAGGCAGTCCCACTCCCAGCTGGTTCAGTCTGGCATTCTTTGCAGAGAAAGCCCATCACTTATCATCAGCGTGAGGGACAATGGGTGGTGACCACTGCCTGGTGGCCAGGCAAAGAGCAAATGGGCCACAGTGACCCACACTGCTGCTCCCCTGCAGGAAGACTGGGCTGTGCTGTGGTGTAATGGTGGCTGCAACAATTCCTGAGCAAAACTGGTCCCTCTGAGTGGAGCTGCACTCTGTGTTTAGAGCCAGCTGCCTTGCTCTCCGGTTGTGAGCTCCACTGCGACAGTCACGTAGGCACATCTGCATTTGTCAGGCAGAGCGGACTCTTGAGAGCCAGCAGGGAAGTGGAAGGCTGCTAGGGAATCCTGAATTACCCAGTTCTGAAACAGATGGTGTTTCAGTGCCAGCAAAGTCAGCTCAGCAACCTTCACAAGCTCTGAATGCACCTGAAAAGACATAAAGATCTTCTCTCCCACAAGTGTTACTTGACATCCTCAAACTGCAGATTCCCACCCTTGTGCCTGCTTTGAGCTAAGGACTTATTCATGTGTTTAAAATAATACTGCTCCACCAAAGCAATATTTTCCTTTGCCCTATCAGTTCCAGCTGCAGATTCCCATCGAGTCCCTGTTTTGAGTTACACTTCAATAAATATTCTTGCAATTGAAATCATCTTTCCTTTTTGTCCTCTCTGCACTACAGATTCCCACACTGACCCCTCCTTCAAGCCACAATTAATACATAATTTATGTCTGAAATAAAAATCACCTCCCTCTCCTGCCTTACCCATTCCAGCTGCAGTTTCCTATTGCCATCTCTGCTTTGAGCCATGATTAATACATATGTTTAAAATAAAATAATAAAAAAGTAATCTCTAGCCTCTGCTCCCCAGCTGCAGGTTCCCATTCCTATCTTATCCTCCATTTCCAGCCTGTGAGATCTCCTAGCATTACCTCCCAGTCAAAGAGGGAGCCCCCCCCACCAGCAGCCGTGGCCTGCGAGGCCATTGGATCACTTCCATCTCCTTCAAGGATCAAACCCTACAGCGTGTGAGGGGGAGGTAGTCATCAGCCTTTCTTACATCACTGACATTTTCAGGAACAAAGGAAAAAAAATACAGTAAGTTAACAGTCACCAAAACAGGGAGCAGCCCATGAGAGACACATCAGGGATTTTCTCTTCTCACCCTGTGAGGTTATGCTGTTCTGTCCAATGACAATGGGTTAAGCCTCTACTTCAGTTCTGCCTCAGGAAAAATTTCCAATTGATTAAACAGAGCCTGAGTGACTGCATAACCTAGTGTAAGATTTGGCCTTTCTGCATAGCCCCAGCCCATACTCTGGTTCTGCTGGATGACTCTCCCTGTGGAGCTGATGGGATCCTAGTAGTCACTCATAACCCTTTGTCCCCCCATTCTTTATACATTTATTTACAAAAAAGTCCTTTCACACATGAAATTTATCGGAAGTGTTGTTGCACTAAATAAAAATCTTGTCTGGCTTTGCCCTTCTTCAGTGAATGAAGAATCAATAGTCTTCAGTGGGATGGAAAAGGGGCTACCAGCGGTGCTGGCAGGAGGAGAGGACAGCCTGGAGTTCTTTACCATCAGACTCAGAAGAGAAATTGCCAAGGTTGACTTTCTGAGTGCTATTCAGGTGGGATCATGGTTTAAGGCTGGTTTCCCTGTTTGGGTGTTTATCTGAATTGACACCTGAAACTCTTCACACACTGGAATCTCCATATTTTCCTCTATTGTCTTCAGCAGACAGGAGAAAACTTTTTGTTTGGGAAAGATGAGGACAGAGAGAAAAGGGCCTGGAAGGGCCTGGAGTATATTTCCAGTCATGGAGGGAAGATGAGATATCCTGGGACTTCAGAGCCTCCCCAGGCCTGTGGTATAGTTGGTTTGTCTGTGCACTGTGGCTGTACAGAAAAAGCATGACCATAAAAGCTTTGTTCTGGACTAGGGCTGGGGGATTCCATTGTGGAAAGTCTTGCTGCCATTCTTGGATCTGCTCCTCTGAGGGACTCATGCAGAAAGGGCAGGATAATGGGGCACTCCCACCCTGACCCTGCTGCCTCTGGGAGAGCCTGCTCTCATCACTCTTGTTAGCTCTAATTGCTTTTATTACAGATACTTGACCAATTTATTTCTGTTTTATTAAATAGTTTTCAGATGGTACTGTTAGCAGAAGTAGAAGCTTGTTAGTTGAACGTAAATGTCCTCCCAAGAGGAGAAGCAGTGTAAGTTGTCATGCAGACAGACAGCTAGGTGACTCACCCTGCCTTGTACATGATGTATAATCTCATGTTCTCTTTACCTCAACCTATGTATTTAGCTCAGGAACTCATCAGGGAAGGGTTTTCTCTCTTTTTTTTTGTTTTTGCATTATGCCTAGTACATTAAGGCCTGAGTGTTAGTTTGGTACCTAGAAGTACTGCTGCAAGTTGCAAAATAGCAATTGTTCAAAATTACAGGAATTTGGGGTTAAGTTTGGTTTGCTCATTAAAATAAATATCTAAAATCTAAATTCGAAATCCATGTGTTAATTGGCTTCTCTGTGAAGGGAAGTACTTTTTTTTAATAGAAGTAACCTTGTATGGTTAGAAGATATGTGGCAGCAGATTCTGCTTCAGATATATTTCTGCACCTCCTGGGAACAGGGATCAGTTTTTTATTTCTTAAAGCTAAATCCAGAAAAATATCCTCTGTATTTCTTGCCTCAGTGGACATTGAAGCCACTTCCAGGCATGGAGGCGTGTCAATGGTCCTACCCTGCAAGCATATGAGACTTGATCTTCTCCATGAAACCAAATAGAGGAGGAATGGTGAGGAAGGAAGCAGCAGTGCTGGGAGGCTTGGTTGGGAACCCAGGAGATGCACACTTTTTTTACTTAACTCATTAGTGAAGGCCTTTGAGATCTATTCATGGAAAGTACTGCAGAAGAGGTTGGCATTGTTAATTAAAGCTTTAATCTCTTTCTTACTTGGTAGGAGATGAAATGCAGGAGAGTGCTTGCTGTCCTGACAGCTGTAAAGACACTGGGCCATGACCTTGGTTCTGTACACATTACCTGCCCCGCTTCTCAGCCATGCTAGTGTCAGCTTTCATTTCTGCATTCTGGGTTGAAAAGTTTCTGTGGCGCTTGTTTTAAATAGTGTCACTTGCCTGAGAGCAGCAGTGACAAAGGTGTGCAGACCTGGTGAAGCATACCCAGACATTACACAGCACTGCCCTCTCCAGTTGCTCACAGCCTGACAAATTTGCCAAGCAAAGCTGTTGGAATTCCTGCTTCAGCTGCTGGGCACAATTGTCTGGCAGGACCTGAAGTCTGTATGTTGGATGGAGCATCACCAAGGGGCAGGAGAGAAGTTCTGGCCCTGCACTGCTTGGTCCACACTCACAGGGTTTCACTGACAGGCACATTTCCCTCCTGCTACTTGAAAAATTTGAGTTGCAATTTTGCTTGAATGGAAAGAATGTATTCAGTCATGTCAGTGTGCTGAGGACTGAGCAAACTCAGCTGGTTTCTGCCTTGGTGGAAGGTATGTTAATAATGGGCATGGGGGACCCATAAAGCTCTGAGGACTGAGAAATCAGCTGTGGCTCATACTGAGTGTCGCTACTGCTGTGAGTTCAGTCAATGTGCACACAGCAAGAATGACCACTTATATATTTAAATTGTGATTATGTATGAAATGAAGGGGGAAAAAAACAAAATGAAGTTAGGATTTAATAGCTGTTTTGTAGCTTTTGAGGCATTTATGAACGCTTTGTGGATGATAAATAGTTCTGAAAATATTACTTTCTCAAGAAAATCAGTCAATTTTGCAACTGTAATGAATTGTGATATACAGTAGTCCAAACACTACTTGCCAGCCAGCTTCCTAAAAACAAGATGCTAAGGGAATTTTTTTCTTGATTAGATAATGGGCTGTTGAAATTCCTTCGCCTTTACTGAAACAGAAGTTAGCCATTTCAGACATATCAGATGATGCATCAATTTTCTGTAAACAGAAGACTGTGCAACCCACTTTATTGAAAAGGCTTTTATACCGAGCTAGATTTAATCTCTCAATTTGAGAAGCAGCCCCATGAAATAAGATGTTTGCATGCAAAATCTCCAAGATTTCCAATGGAAATATAAAACAAAGAAGAGCATGTTCCCTTGGGGACTGCACCTATCTTGGATTAGATTTTCTCTGATGTTTTTGCATCATATTACCAATGGCTTCAGGGAAGTGAAACAGCAGTTTTCTTTCTTGAGAACAAAGGCTTGCAGAGCTAAAAAAAATGTTAATATATTTAAAGCACTTTTGGCCACTGTTCTTTTTATTACTTTGAGAACTCTGGACAAAAAGGTATCTTATTGTATTATTTTATCATCTACGTTGATAAAATTTGCATTTAAGACTACAGCCTGAGAATTCTGTAAAGGAAAATGATTTCTAAATGAGGACTTTCTGTTTCCCATGGACATAGATGTTTTAACTATTAGTACTGTTCTGATAATACACATATGGCTCCAAAACACACTGGAATCCTTGAAAGTATTTTCCTTTGTTGTTTTGTTGTTTGGTTTTTTCCCTCCATGGATTTTGGAAAAGATCTGATGGCCACACATGGAATGTATGCAAACTTTATAGAAAGTTTTGGAGACCCAGGATCAGGACTGTGTTCTCCTACCCTAGATTTCAGTTCTGACATCTACCCCTATTTGCATGAGATTTTCCCTTGTTAACTATATTTGGCGTTAGATCAGTTGTAGGAGCACCCATCCGGTAGGTTTTGCTGATGTGGTGTGTCTCTCTGGATGCAATGGGTAGGTACCATGGGACAGAGCAGCACCATGCACATTTAGTAGTTCTGTGCCTGGGGAAGCACTTTGCTTTTGCTTTGATTAATCAACGTAGCAGATAGCTGTTACTATTATAAATTAATTAATAATTTAAAAATTCTCATTTATTGATAAATAATTTAAGGATGTGGGCTTTGTCTTCGCTGTTTGGCCAATGTGAATTAATAAAGCCCTTTGAAAAGAGGTAGTGCTTTATAAACACTTCAGGTGGAAAGCCTCAATTTTGTATTTAAAGTGTTGACCTGAGCATGCTTTAATCCTGAGAAGTGTTATAATGCTTTGTTACAATGCTATAAGTGCTATAATGCTAAATGGTTAAAAAAGGTCTTTTTAAAAATCATGCCTTTCCCCCAATAACAGATTAGCAAGAGGTGCTATAATTTAAAAATAGATTAAATAAAATCCACAAGAGTAGATTGTCCGGGAATTTATATTCAACCTTTTTAGAATATTTAGTAACAGGGAACATGCCATGATTCGGAAAAGTATCCAAGGGAAAATCAACAGAAACAGCTTTTCTATAGGAAGATCATTTGATTTTGGAACCTGTGACCTCAGAATAGTAAGAAAGCAAAATAATGAGTAATTTGTTTTTGTTCTCTTCATTCTTCAGGGAAGTGAGGGGAGAAATTTGATCATTGCTATAGCTGGCAAGAGTTTCTGGATTTCTGATTAAGGATATTTAAAATAAAACCAAGAGCTTGGGAATTATGTACCTACAATTCAACTAGCTATAAACAAATAGCTAATTCTCAGGTCTGAGTAAACACCTCAAATACTTACATTAATCTGCAGGCAATCTCAAAATTGTTGTCTGTATCTGGTGGTCTAGAAGAAAACCCTAAATTAAATAGTATACTAGTGCTAAAAACAATTGTGGTTTTCCATTTTGACAGGTCATTGAATGAATAGGCTTCACAATATTCCCTCAAATGATTCTGAATCAAACAAACCAGACTGTAGACACAACACTAGTAACCCCTCTAAAAACTGGTATGAAACACCTTTCTGGTATTTCATGCTGGTAAGTCATGCTCCTTAATTTTTTTTTTAAAGGCTTAACAAAGGGCAGAGCTGAAATAAATCTTGTATCTAGGCCTGATGGAAATTAAAAGGAGACAGAAAGTGAAGCATAGACTTGAAGGTAGCACCAGGATTGGCATGGTGGATGGTAGTTGCTGAGAATACAGCTACATGTTTACTTCCCTTTAAAATTTAACGTATCTGCTGTTTCAGCCACCAGGACTGCTCTTGAAGCATGTCAGTGCTTCATTTGATTTCCACTCCCAGTTCACAGAATAGCTGGGAGAGCAGTATAAAACAAATTAGCCCACTCAGCAAGATGATGGGGTAACGAGAAAAAGAGGAGAGTGGGAAGAAGAAACCAAGCCACAACGTCATGGATCGTGCAGCAATAGCTGTTTCTATTGCCTGTAAGATGAGGAGATTTATATTTCACAAGGTCAAGGACCACAATCAAGCCTACTGCAGAAAGTAAATGACAACATAATACTACTGATTAACACTTCCTCTGCTTGTGTTGCTGGACAAAATAAAGCAAGGGCTTCTTGGACCTCTGGACATGGAGAGCAGTACATGCCAATCAAGAAACCAGATAACCTTCTTGTAAGTTGCTCAACTAGTTGTCTGCAAGCCATGTAGGCAATCCTTTGAGTAAAATTTTTGTTGTTGTAAAGTAACTCAAAGAAGAAGGAGTAGAATTAAATTTCACGTCTGACATATAAAAGGCAACGCCACTATTATTGAGTGCAAAAGCACTAAAAGTACTTGTACAAAGCAGTACATAAATGCACCCATCCCATTGCTATGCAGACATTCCTAGGTTTATATCCAGTAATAAAGATCTTTGCAGTGTTTTCCCAAATGGTTAACATGAAACTCTACCTGTTCCATATAAAATCGCTTTGAAGAACATCTAAATTTCAATTTAAGAGGAGTATAGTTCTGCTCTTCATTAGTTGCCCTTCAATTTCTCAGAAATGCCTTCATGTTGCAATGTCCATATATAAAGAACATGTAGATAAATGCAAAATCTGTGTGTGTATATGTATACATATCAGATGAACATGTGATAAATGGACATGTATTTATTATTCCAAACCCTATTTGTAATACCACACTGCTACCTGTATCTAATGTGATAATCAAAAAATGATATAGAAAGAACTGGAGTTTTAACTTTGTCATTGCTAACATTCAACCCTTGAGAAGAGTTCAACTCAGCTGACCTGGGGCCTCAGCCTTGAGCTAGTGGTCCTTATTCCTTTCATAGTTCATGGAGAAAAATACATAATTATATTATATCCTTCATCTCTTCCTAAAGTGGACACCTTATACAACCCTGATGAATCCCTCCTTGCATAATCCTGTCTTTCTCTAAGTTATCTGCAAAGTCCAGACAAGGATGCCAGAAATGCTATCAGCCTAAGTAGTCATGGTGAGCACTTAAATCGTGTGTGACTAACTCTGCACTCAGATGATGTAGGTAGAAGTCTGACCCTCCACAGAAGAAAATAAAACAAACCAGAGCTAGGTATTAAATATTCAAATTGTATAAAATTGCCAAGTCCTCCTGAAGGTTACTGTTCCAAATTACTGGATACCTTTGATTTGCTTTATATTTTTTATCCCAGTTCTCCTTTCCTCATCTGTAAAATTGAGACAACAGTCCTACTGCATCTCATATTCCAGATATCAGTCTCACCATTTAAAAAATGTTCAACCAACTCTTGCTCTCCTAACAGCTCACAAGTGAACCTACAAGGAAATTAACAATTCTGTACTCACTGCAGGGCCTGATGATATGTATTAAATAAAGCCTGGGGCCTCATGTCACCGGGGGGAATAAAAATAAATAATGGATGCTTCTCTGAATTATAAAGCATCACAGATGAGTGACACTAGCGGAAGACTAGAATAACACACAGGCAAACTAACAACTTAAATTCCAGTGTTAAACATAGTGAAATGCACACAATACCACATAGTTGTGCATATACCCATCCAGATACATTTTCTGTCTACTTCTATGCTACATCATGGCTTTTAGAATATGGAATAAGCAGGATTTAGAATAAGAGTTTGAGAGGAATTATACCTAAGATATAATTCAGTCCTCTGAACACCAGTGTACAGAAGTAAATACAGGAAAAAGCTCTATTTATGTAGACACATCTTCTTCTCATTTTTAAGAAAGCTGTCTGATCACTACGAAGAAAAAAATACCATCAATATTCATCCCTCTAAATATGAGACAGAGAGAGGTCACCAGAACTGGTTTTATTATGAGGTTTCAGGTTTTCAGAAGTGGTATAGGGACATTCTTATAGTTGGGGGGGTGTTTACTTACCGTACCAAGACCACTCCAGTGGTGTAAGACTCAGTAAATACACATATGGATGCAGAATAACTCTCTGCCTTAGAATTAGGAAAAGACAGAAAATGAGAGCAAAAATCTAGACTGATATGATAAATATATTCATATGTACTAATATGAACTCCTCTTTTCTCTAAGTTACCTTTTCTTAAGTTCAAGCTTTGGATAGAGCAGATTTGCATGCTTTACTCTGGGCATCCTTATCTTAGGCCCATTGGAATGAAGAGTTTTGACTGTAACTGAATTTTCATCTCTGCTGTGAGAAGTGAGAATGTCACTTCAAACTCACCATGACCCTCTGAGGCACAGTGCAGTGCATTACCATCAGGCCTTTCTAGGTTATCTGCAGCCCCTCTATGCTGTGTTTGCCTTTGAATCATATACTGTAAGATAAAAATGAATGAAACATGTTAAAAGAGCACACAGCTAAGTTGAAGGGACAAAAATGTATGAGACCAGGTATTATTTTTGAAAGGATGACTGAAAGAGAACTCTTTTCAGCAGCTGGTTGCTGTGATAAAAAGCAAGTTTCTCCCTGTCCATTTGGTGTGGATATGATTTCATCTCAGGTGGTTTAAGAAATCACCTTGTAAATGTAATTAGGTTAGAAAAACATGCACACTCAAAAGTGGAGGTCTTGGTAGCACAGCATGGATTTCTGGTGAAGTATGACTGAAAAACACAGAAATTATATCACTTCCCTTATCTGGTGATACAGAGTTGTCCTAGGACACAGAAGTGCTGGAAAGGCAGCATGGGATGTCATAGCTCTAAGTACCCAGGGAGCACAGCCCTGCTTGCTAACTCTCAGCCTGTGTCCTCTTTCAAATCTTTTATACCCACACAGCTCATATTTCTAACACACTCACAGCTTTCCCAAAGTCAGCTACAACAGAGAGTCGCCGTGCTGACTTGACTCGAAGTAACAGAACTTGAATCAAAGGACAACACCCAAGAAAACCAGAGACCTCCAGAGCTGGACCTCTGGGTTTGGCCAGCCAACTCCTATTGCCTTCATTAGCGCTTCACTGAATAAGAGCAACTGTGTTTTGCAAGGTTGAGCACTTTGAAAAACAAGGTTCTTCAGTTTATATCTCAAAACATTGGAGGTGCCAACACCAGTATTTCCAGTGGGTGGATGACTCCTTTGTAACCTGGAAACTGCGCTCAGTGACTGCTCCCATACACTTGTGGTAAGAGACAACATTCTTCTGGGCTTCTTTCAGCAGGGATTCAGCTCCTCCAAGGAACCAGCAGAAAAGTGCTACAGAAGATACCCTATCCATCCTCCTTTTAAGACTGCATAATTCTAAGGTATTGGAAAAGTTCTGGAGACAGTAAAGCTAAGAAGGATTATTTTGGATATTAACATCGCAATTTTGCACAAGTACATTTGCTAAGGTGACTAGGGTCTTACCACTGAAATTCAAATACTGATGGATGCAATCACCTATACAAAAGGATTTTTCAAATTAAAAGCACTGTTGGATGCACAGAAAAATAAAAGTGGTTGTCTTTAAAAAACACACAGAAGTAGCATGTCAAGGCTCTTTTCCCCTGAATTTTTCTTCCAACATTCATGGTTGAAAGCAATGTAAAGCTTGAGTGTTGTATTGTACCATAAAGGTTCTCACAGTGTTCAGTAGTCTGCCAGGTATTTCCCATCTGAAAAAAATGATAATTTTCCATACCTTAGGATAGGTGTACTTCATATAAATGTCAAATAACCACTCAGCCTTGCCATAATTGGGCTTTCTCTGCATTAGAGAAAACCCATATGTTGATTTGTAGTCACCTCTGGTAGAGTAGCTTGCAGAGAAGAGATATAATTTAGCCAAATGTAAAATGTAAGCATAATTGCACTTTAAAAACATGCAGTTTTCAGCTGCATAAACTGAGATCATCTATGCTGACCAGGTTCTGTTACATCTGGGAAAAGATTAATTCTCTGACATTGAACCCTGAATTTCTGTTTTGTTGAACTTACAACTGTTTAAAGATTCTTTCTAATATAAACTTGAGATGGGCATATGAGCAGTGCAGATTACTGTGTAAAGCCCCAGCTGGAGCAAGTCTCTGAATGTATTGTGTAATTGACTCACACAGGAAGGAAAGGAGAACCTGGTAAAATACTTCATTCACTTACAAAATATGAGCTAAATTTTTGTCTCTACTAGTGAACAGCCCTGAATTCAATACAGTTATACACAGGAATAACTGAAAGAGGAATTTGGCCACTTTAAGAAACAATAAACCCTTTATTTGATTTGTCATTTCTTAGCAAGGTATTTGTATAAATAAAACACTGGATGTTTTTATAACTGCAGATCTTATTGCCACTGGTTTTAAAGAACAAAAAAATGTAGGAAACAAGAAAAAAAGCACTCTGCCTATAAAAAACTGAATAAAGATAGACGTTTGCCCTTTTTAATAATTTCTGATGTTGTGTCTTATTCTTCTAATGCTATCTGCTTCATTAGACAGGAAAAGGATTGTAGGAACACTATCAACAAAGGACCAAAGCAATGAAAAAAACCCACAATTTCTGTTCTCTGTTCTACTCATAGAATCCACCAGGTATAGAACAACATAATTCCATTGAGGTGAAACAATCTGGACAGGTTTCTTTTAAATGGCCAGTTCCATGAAATATGATACAAGCAGCAGCAATGAAGTTAATTACAGTGGTGATTTTTAGATCCCTAATCTACTGCCAGTTTGTGATCCATTAATTAGTTTAAACAGCATATGACAAATCCATTGCCAACTAGAGTACCAACTAAGATGAAATATCAAGAGCTACTAAAGGCGAAATCCAGCAAGAAAAAAAAAAAAATCAGCTCTTGTTTTCTCTTCTTTTCAATATACATTTCTATGGATTCCTTCAGAGGGTGCTACTGCCTAAAGGTACCCCTCATATTAATCTGGTGGTCTAGTACCATTCAGCTGCTAGTGCTAGTGGCTGTGTTCCAGATAGCAGAGATTATTTTAAGTTATGAATTAGATTGTTTGCTGATTCCCTTCATATGAAAATTGTCTTCTTAGATGTTGTCCTTGTCTGACAGTCTTATTCTCTTAATGGAGGTTCTGGGGGTCACAAACACAAATGCTTGTCCTGCACACCCTACACACAGTGCTACATATGCATGTGTGTTCAAAAAAACACATAAAGACACAAAAAAATTATACAGGTGCATATATCATGTCTTCATCTGAGTCTCTTGAAAGAGAGACTCATGCTGCACCCAAAAAATATTATTATTTTCCACAGGAACAGTGGCATGGAGCATCCCAAGTATAAGGTGATAACACAGATCCTACAGACTGCATAGCATGGAAAACTTTGGGAATTCCCTGATAACAAAGACAAAAATTTCAGGAAATGCACAGAAATGCAGAAGCACAGAATACTTTGTTGTCCATTCAGTTATTATTTAGCAATTTTAAATCTAATATTAATTTTGCAATTTTTTCAGATATTTTACTTCTCAGTTCACTAGCCAAAATTAACATCTTTGTGAGCCAATACTCCAACCATCCCCATGCCTACAGCAAGCATCACCTCATCCAGATGTTCCCTGCCAAAAAAAGGCGTAATGTGTGTGGAATCGGGACACATGTTTTATTTACCTTAATTTAATAATTATTCTTCTGGATGACAGTGACCACATCTCAAACATTAATAGCCTCTATTGTGTGATCACTGGTATCAATCACAGCTGCTCCATAATGAATCTCATAAAAATATTCAATCAGTGATGGAGAGGGCCTTTGAGATCCACAGAATGAGTTTCAGATGTTTGCAAAGTACTCTGAGGTAGGCTGCAGCTCACACAAGGGAAACTCTACCAGGTGTTTGCAGTTTCATGCCTGATGCATAAGTAATGTAACCCATAAAAAGGATTTTTTTTCCTCTCTCAGAGCAACTCAGCCCAGGGAAGCAGAAAAAATAAGAAGCACTTTTAGAAATGGAAATTTTGACCAATAGGGGTGAAATTTACTTTAGTATTATAGCATTGGATAGGGAAAAGGTAAAAGATGTTGAGGTTTCTTTCTTTGATTTTTTCTTTTTCTTTTTTTATTTGGAGGGGGCAGAATGAGGTGTTTTAGATGTAGACAAACGCATGAATAGAGTCTGAATGATGAAAATTATAATGTGTTCAGATTTGTGACAGAAATACTCAGCATTTTCACAAGTTCTGTGGACTATTTTCTCTCCTGTCTTGCAGAAAGTATCTTAGCATAAATAAATACATCTAAAGTTTTCTCCTGCTAGCCTTGGTGTCTCAAGCTATACACTGTATTATTCCACTCTTAAATGATTCCTTTTGATGAAGTACAGTATACAAAACCATAGATTCTTAAACTAGAACACTGTACAACTGTTCCAAATTTGAAGAAAACGATGATATGTGTTGGTCCTCAATGCTACCATAAAGAAGGCAAAATAGGATAAGGGTCCACAAAGGTTCATACTTGGTTTCAACAATGATTCCTTCCAATAACTGAGGCTATGTCCACTGAAAGGAAGCCAGGATGCAGCCCTGTGTGCTGATCTCATGTTGCAGATTGCTTTCAGGCCATATACCATCTCAATTTAGTATCACTCCTTTAAACAAGTCTTCTTTCCCCTAAATGCTAGTTTTTCTGTGACTATTGCACATCTCTGACAAGAAATTTTACCCCTTTGACTCAGTGTATTTGTATTAGTGTAGGTGTAGAACCCGCTCAATCTTACAGACAGGCCAACTACTATAACTTACATATCAATTATCTCATCCCTTGTACCTTCAAAATGAGGCCATTACACAGCAGCTTTCTCTCATGTGAAACCTATGCGTAGTTGTGCCATTACTCACGAGGGGAAAAAACCCCAAACCAGCAAAAAAAACCAAAGGAACCAAACCCTGAGAGGGAAATCCCATGATAGAAAACTGTCTTGGTAAAGTTTCCATCAGCAGACCAGCACACCTCAAGAACAACTTTCTGTGGTAAGTGAAATTACCTGTTTCTGGAGACCAGTGGGGTATAAAATTGGAACAGATTAAGAGGGGCAAAAAAAGTTAACCAACATCTCTTTCAGCCTTGAAAGCACTGCTGGACTGGACAGCTCTGTTGCATACAAATCCACACATCCCAAGCTAAATACAGAGACTTCAGCAGTTGTCATGGCAGAGCACGGTTGAGCCGTCAGTCGGATGTGCTCCTTTGATTCCCTGCCCAATTCCAGGGTAGCCTCCAGCAGTCTGAGGCCAAGGGACAGCCTTAATTTGTGGCAGCTGGACACAGTCATTGAGGAACCATATGGCATCTGGGAGAAGCCAAGTCAGGCCAGTGCTTTCCCCTGTCCTGGGATACCCTTTGCAGAGGACGGAGGGAAGCTCTGGTGCCACATGGATTCTTTCCAAGCCCTGTGTAGCTTCAGCCCGGGTCTTGCAAGGTGTCTTAAGGGGACTGCAAAGGGTTTCAGGCTAATTTGTCTCCAAGTATCTGTCCAAACACATCCTCCAATATCCAGGGAGACTACGGTGGCTTTTACCAAGAAATATCCCATGAAGTTAAATGCTCTTCACAAATTACACAAAATGCAAAGCCTTTGCACCAAGCCCATCATTTCTGCACCACTGTGGTAGCAGCCCCTGGGACACCTTCCAATGGTGTATCTTGGGTGCTGGCAGTTCCCAGGGGTTATAGATTAGACAAAGCATCACAAATTTTGGAGCTAGATGCTGCAAAGGCATCTGGTTTCAATAAAACTGGAAACTGGGCCAAGTCTGGTCTGCAGAAGTTTCTTCCAGGTACAGCACTGATGTCTTATCTCAGAGGCATCTTAGCTTTTCCATAGCCTTGTATTAAAAGTCAAATAATATTTATGTGGATACACATACAGCTCATGTGGCAATCTTCTTAAAATAAATTAATGCACTATCTTCATAGTTGAGACAGTAACAATAGCATAATTATAAATTACAGGGGGCAATAAATCACAATATGTTTCTCTGCATCCTTTAAGCCCTTTTGTTTGTATTGCAGGACTCAGAGTTTTTGGGTTTTTTTATTTGGTTTGGGTTTGTTTTTTTTTAATCTATATGCAACCTAAGACAACAGCAGTAAAAGAAAGCTGAAAAATGTCTGTCCAAATCTTATATGCGAAAACAGGTTTTTCTATCTGGTTTAATCTAAAAAGCAAGACAGTCTACCTTCCCAAAAGGGCCAGACATAAAAACAACTTTACTTGTGGCTTCAGTCATTCAGCAACATTCTGAATTAGCTTTAACCATTAGGTAATGTAAGATTCAAAAAAAAAACATTAGCCCTTTCATAAACCAAATTCATAAACCTTCAACTGAATAGTACATTCATGTATTTCATGGATTCATAACCCAAGAAATAAAAGTTTAATAAATTCTTGTATTCAATGACTGGATCAGGAATTGTGTCTTCTCTTTAGGATGTTTTGAAGTAGATGCCCACACGGAACACAAAACTCAACAGCTGTTTCATCATTTTCTTGACTTCCTCCACAAAGTTAATTTGGCTTGTGAGCATGATAAGCCCTTTCAAAAATTTCTCAGCTCACTCCTCTTTGAGGTTCAGTAGTGTTTGAAAGATATTTTTTTTTAAAGTAAATTAATTAAATAAAAAAAAAATATACCACAATTAAAAGTGCTTGCCCTCTGCTACCCATAGGTTTTGCTAAGTGAAAAAATCCAATGTCAGATATCAGAGAGTCAGTGCGACTTGAAGACAAAGGGAGAAACCCCTTAGCTTGTCAGGTTTACACTTTCCTGTTTGGCCTCACAAAACAATCACCAGGGATCCTTGAAGGCTGGGAAAGCTTTCCTGTTAGATTCAGGATCTTCTGATGCAAAACAGAAAACTTTTTCTTTCACAGAGCCTGGCACTCATTTTGAATATGATGTGTGACAATGTGAAATAGAAAATTGGTGCCAAAGATATTATGCTACTGAAAGGGAGCTGGATCCTCTCTTTACTGGTTGTCAGTCTGTATCTTGTGGTCTGAAGCTGCAAAGGCAGCTGCTAAGTCTGTAGCTGCAGTGGTACAAAAACTGAGGTGCTACTCAGCACTAAGAGCTGCATGAAGAAAAGCTGAGAGCAACAATGCACACTCAGTTCTAAAACTGCCACATTAACTCATTTCACTCCTCTCCTCTGTCTAGAACTGCGAACTCACTAGTTAGGTGTGGGGATTTGGGGCCCCTCTGGCTCTCTACCTCTCCCCAAGTGGACAGAGAAGGGCTGTGACCATCCAGGATAAGCCAGGAGGTGGTGGGATAAAGGAAAAAAGTTCTGGTAGCTAAACAATGTGGGACAAGGATGGGCTTGCCTTGGTAGTACAATGGCAGACTTACCTTATATTACTGTAATGAGATTTTGTTGACAGATCAGTTTGGAGCTGTTGAACCTCAGGCTCTCTCCTCCTCCCTGTGTCTCCCATGGTTTTTACTGCATTCTTTCCTTCTCGTGGTTTCCCTTTTGAGGGATAAGGAGAAGATGGGGCAGAGGTACAGAAGGAAGGCAGTCTGCAGCACATTCCCTTCGTTAGCAGGAATGTCATCTGAGGATGATTTGGGTGGAGAAGCCTGAGGATCTGGCAGGAGTGAGCTACAGCGATCAGTCATGCACAGGGCACAGCAAGATTGTAAGAGAAAATAAGAATATAAGTAATGCCAAGGATCTGAGGCTGCTGTAATTTGTATTAGTGCAAACATGTAATGGCAAAAAAATGGCACTAGTTTGAATTTATAGTGGTAGACCTTAGGTCAGAATGAGATCCACAGGTCTGAAAAAAGTGGAAAAGGAAAAAGAATGCAGAGAGCAGTGTGTGAAGGCAAAATGGAGACACAATGAGAGGATTTGCTGCACCAGGATATTGTATCAGCAACTATGAAAATATGAAAGTGGAAATGGTTAAATTGAATTACATTTTAATGCTCATTCTGGTCTGCTTGACTATCATGAATATTATAATCAAAAGATTGATAATTCTGATATCCTAGCAGAACAGAAGTATACAGTCCCCAAAAAGTGTTAGATTGTATCAGCGTGGAAATCCCACTAACAGAAATTTCAAAGATCTCCAGACAGATCCTTAACTGCTTCTGTGGCAGTGCTCACTTCTCCAAGATTACATTTTGTTATTTAATTTTTAAAAAATATCTCTGCTAATAATTAACAAAGATTTGTATCTGAGAAAATAATCTCATTTGCCTGTTAGGTAGGAGAAGATCAAAACTTTGCACAGTGACAGTCCCAGGGGACAAAGGGTGGCAGCTCCAGCACTCTGCAGTGCCTCATCAAGCTAATTCACAGTGTCATAGGCAGCAGGAACCCACAGGTGCTAAATGTAACCTCCACTAGGAGCCTGTCCTCAACAGCTTTTCCTGAAGAACCTTGCTTTTCACAAGGGAGTTTGCAAACATGGTATTTGGAATGACTGCTGTTTAACCAAACCAATGAATGAGCCAGCCCACTTACAAGCGAAACGACTGAAAGCAAAGATGCTCATTGGGCTCCCTGTCTGTCTATGCTAGAGAACGTACTAGTTTGCCAGAGGTGTATTTCTCATTGTTGCTGTGAAAGGTAGCAGTGTGACAAGGTTTTCAGAACTTTATCCATAAGTGCTAATGATTATGCTGCTACTGAGAAAGGATACAGTGACGGGAGGAAAAAAGCCAAGTCCTCAAAATAGACTTTTTTTTTTCCAAGCCACAAATGGCATCTCAGCTTTCCTTTAAATAAGCATTCTGAGTTGGATTGCCAATGCTGCTGTTGCAAATTTCTGCCAAATTTCTCCTGCAAATTTTACTCAATTTTTAGTCTATCAAAATAATATTTACCTCAGTTTCAGTTTTATTGGCATTGTAAATGAATGAAAACCCTGAGCAAGGACTTTGGAATGTGACCGAGATATTCTATGTCTTTGCATGTGTGTTTATTCATTTTTAAACATTATTATTTATATCCTCTGGAAGCAAGAGAAAAGAAAAAAAAAAAATAAAGGAGGGGATATACTATAGGTTAGTTTAACAAAACAACAATGACTTGCATTGCTGCTGACATTTATCTTGACTCTTCAGCACTGAGAAGTGCCAGATGGTAAATCTGGAAGAGTTAGCAGCGAGAAAATGTGACCATCCCAGGTTCAGAGAGTCTCTGAAAATAGGATTTGGAAACTGGAACTCCACATAAGAATACAACTCAGAAGCAGATCTCACTTTTATTGAAGAGGTAGCTGCAGGTAGAGTGCTGTGCATTAAAATTTCTTTAAGGTCTCCATTCTATTGTTTGTCTCCAGATGCTGAAAATAAGAAGGAAAAATCTCTTCATAATGTGTATATATATATATATATATATAATATATATACATATATATATATAAATACACACACATATATGGAGTTATATATGTGTGCATATATATATCTATATATATGTATAGGGGAAGAAGAGACTGACAACGAAGAAGTCAACTTAATAAATAAGTACACATATCATTGCAAGCAGGAACTTAGAGTAGAGCTTTAATTCAATATTTTGGGGAAAGATTCAGTGAGCATACTGATAATATATGCTGCCCAAACATTTTCCATTGACTGAGGTTGCCTGGCGGGACTTCACACCTACACATTTTAATGGGGAGGAGTGGTCACGTATCTGGCCAGCCAAGGTTAGAGTGACCAGCTGGGACTGCTGTGTCAGGGAGACAAGAAAAGAATCCAGTCTGAGAGTCAGATACATGTTTCTTTTCTTAACAGAGTCAACCCTGATAGAAGATAGGAGGCAAAAGAAATGGTGCATGGCATTCCTGTCTCAAAACTTAGCATTTCTGGGTACTTATCCAGGAGCCCTCTAATCCCTCTAGCACCAAGAGGCAGACATATGATCTGGGTGAGTTCCTCCATCTGGAGTGCATCTCTAAGACATCCTGGGTAAACCTCACCTTTTAGGGTACATATTCTTCCTGACTACACTGAAAGCCTTTAAGTGAGATCTGAGTGCCTGAACAGACACATCATTGTCAGCACTTGGTGACCCACTTGGCCACCTTGTGCCCAGAAGGGCACAAGTCTCTTGTAGGTCATCTTCTTTGGCTCTGACTTTTAAAGGAATATTTTAATTACATTTTACAGCCTGTTGAAATGTCCTAAATGTCTCTGGACATATTTACAGTGTAGCCAAGCACCTGAATTGCTCTCCTTGTTGGGGAGCAGTAACCAGGTAAACACAAATCCATTTTGTGTTGTCAAACAAAATTTGCATAAAAAGAAATGACAGGAAGGCATTACATATCACAGCAATGGGCCATTGAACACATCATGCTTTCTCCAACTGTGGTAGCTAAATGGATTCATAAAGAAGACAAAGACAGGCATGTTTGAAATTTCCCATTAGTAATGTCTCGCTCTTCAACTATTTTCAGTTTGGGAGTTCTTGATTAGGATATGGTGTTTATGTATTTAATAATCTTCACTGGTTTTTCTTCCAAGAGCATATTCCATCTGGCCTTGAACTCAAACAGGCTTTTACCAAAAACAGAAGCAAAAAAAGACAAACATCCTGCCTTCCCCAACCACCAGCAGAACAGAAATTATCCAAAACCAGAGAAAGTCCTCAAAGACCATATGATCACTGCTGGCTTAGTAAAAGATAAATAGAGTGGCAGAGCAGAAATAATTTATAATTATATTCCTCTAAAAGTGGTGTTGGGACAGGTAAGACACATAAACATCCACTCCATGAAGGCAGATGCAACATGCCAAAGACTATGCTAGTCTGGAAAACATAGTAAAAATATGGAAAAAATAGTCTGGCCTTTTTGAAGTCCTGGGGAACTTTAAGGAATTATGTCAAGATATTTTTTATCTATGCTAAGCAATGAAAAGAAATTATTGCAGTATAGATGGAAAATGAGTTCCCTTAAACATCCAGTATGCATCCTTGCTAATTCTTCAGTAAAAATAGGACATTCTGCTTTTTTTTTCTTTCTCCCATTGATCCCAAATTTAAAATACATTTTCAAACCTTGTACATTACTATAAATTTAACAATTGTATTTATAACCCCTTATTACTTCATAGTTCATCTATTAAATTAGTTTAGATTTGAAAAAAACAGGGGAAGATATCTTGTAGAATCTAAATACTTATTTTTAAAAGCAAAAGTGTAAATAATGAAGTAGGAAACAACATTGATATGGAAATCCCATTTGGCAAGTCCATTTGAATGAAGGAAATAGAACATCTCAGTAGTATAAGGCATAATATAGGAATGGTGAATATTCCAAAATCACATGTAATAAACTCAGGACATACATAGTGAATATAGGAACAGGCTATAAAAGAAGGGCAGAAATAGAGAAATCAAAGAACCTGACAAAGATCTCAGGTGACAATGATTTTTTTCCTCCTTTTGAGTCTCCAAAGGGCAGAATTCAAATGGACATGGATGTAAATAATACAAAAGAAGAGGGCAAATTAATTACTTGGACAGAAAAAGCAACAATGGAGTCCTCCTAAAGAACTGCTATTTAGCTATTGCCTTGTGATATAGTTGAAGATACAAGAGACAGAGAGTAAATTACAGCAGCTCTCTGGAGGTGTTCATAATACCAGAAACTGTATTTCAAATGCTCTCTGGACAGTCTTTGGGGTCACTAACAGTTGTGCAAAGCCAGAATTAGTCTTCTGGCACCTCTAGATGTACTCTTTGAACTCCAGGGCTGTAACAAAGATGAGACATGTGCCTGGGGACCTTCCACAGGACCAGGTTTTGGGACTCTGGTGCTGCAGCCATCAGAGAATACTGAATGGAATAACAGTACGACCTGGAGAGACTTTGGTAGATGTTTTCATAAGTTTACTGAGTTCAGAACTGGTCTCTGAGGAAAAAGGATGACTAATGCATAATGGCATAACTTTAAAAGTGAACCTATGGAGACATAGTAGGAAACTACACACTAGTCAGCTTGACATGAGTTGTGAGCACAAGCCTTTGAAGCTCTTTTAAGAGTCAAAGAGGAGAACATTTGGAAAAGAGCAGATTAACAGAAAGTAGCCAGCATGGTTTCAGGAAGGGGAGGTCACCATGGCTCACTAGCAGAGGGGAATTCTTTGCGGATGTTACTGCTGGGCTAGGGAAGGGGCTATGGTGCACCATCACTAAGGACGGGTGTTTCTCAAAGAGATGTGACAAGCTCCACGGTGGGGCTAAATGGACAAGGTACAGAGTTTGTGGAACTGGAGGAGACTGGACATTCAGCATTCAGACTGAGTAGGAGCTGAAGCAGAGACTAAAAATGATGACCTAAATGATGACTTTAAAATTTTAAAGGTGAAAAGTAAAAGAGGGCTACAAAGTGCTGCAGGAATTTGAACTGACTTGAATAAAGGGAAAAAAAAAAAAAAAAAAGAGATGCAAAGCCAAAACAAACAGAAAAGCAGAAAAAATTGAGGAAGGCTTGTTACTGATTTAGTAGACAGTGATCAAGATCCCCAGTCCTTGGAAAATAATAAGCCTCTCAATGTAGTGTAAGCTAGGTAAGAATTACCCTGGTCTTTTCATAGAAGAGGGAAAACAGAAGCACCACAATATTAATGGTTTGCTCAAGCTCACACCTCCTGCTTCAGCTGTCTGGTTTATCAGCAGCACTTGAAGGAGAAAGTGAAAACTTTGGACTAGGATAGGATCCTCACATAAAATTAAAAAGGAAAATGTTTTTTCAATATCTTGTTTTAAAATGAACCTTCTTCAAATCTGGGGGGAAAATCTTGTGATACAAAGGAAAGATGTTGATTGATTTTCTGTACATTGAATTCCAGGCAAGGTCCCCAATGTTGAGAACTCTCAAGCACCCAAGTGTGAATTAGGGCAATTTTTTCCAGTTACCCTCACAGCAAGATATTTTTCAAAAATAACCACCCTTTATCTCCTGGTAGAAATATACCATACCTGCTGAGGTTTCAACGATGCAGATGAAAATAACACCATAATGCAAGTGCATTTCACTTAATTGCCAGCCAGGAAACAACACAAAGATGCTCACACTAGAAAAAAAATATCCTGGAGGAAGGTCCACAAACACATATTGCTGTTACCACCATATTATTGACACCACTTGCAATAGACCTGCTTTTTATTTAATTAGTAGCCTTCTGCTGTCCCTCAAGGTCATGATTACCAACTGTTGCCACATGAACCTCAGCTCTGGGATCCATGCCAGAGGGTAGGTGTAGCAGGGAGGCTGCAGCCCTGTCAGTGGGGATTGAGTTATTTGGTTTGGTTTGTTGTTTGTTTGGGGGTTTTGTTTTTGGTTTTTTGGTGTTTTGTTTTTTTTGTGTGTGTGTGGTTTTTTTTGGTGGTTTTTTTTTTTTTCAGAAAAGTCTAGGTACTGAAAACTCAAGTCTGCCACGTGGGAAAGATTGTGATCCTGGAGTGCTGTCCAACTGCCAGGAGAACCAGCAGCTCCGTCCCAGGCACAGAAATGCTGGGGCTGCTCAGCCTCCTGTGCTATGTTAAACCTCCCCTTGAAGTAATGAATCACAGAGCCACAGATTTTACTGTACAACCTTTTCCAGGCTTCTCCTGCTGTTGACGGGAACTATAAAGGCCAGGACTTTCCTCTGACTGCTTGTGGGTTTCAAGGCCTCTTTTTCCTTTCCTTTTCTGGTGCTTCTTTGCCCTGTCTTACATGTTGTAATTAGCTTTCCTGGAGGAGTTTTACAAGATGAAGATAAGAAACAGCTTATCCCAGGCAGTTGTTTGTCTTCACATTTTCCACCAGAAAAGAAGAAAAAAAACCAAAAAAACCTTCTAAGAACTGAGTTTCTGTCTGAACCATTATTTGAGGGGCTAGAGAACAGAAATGCTCTGGGCAGTCAAGCAGGGAACTTTAAAAGGAATCCAGCTGAAATGCAATAATACAAATATTTGAAGGGATTTTTGAGGAATTCCGGGACAACCCACTCCTCCCTTTTTATTAGCTTCACCAGCTCTTGATAAGGTGGTTACATTTTCCAAGTGATTGACAAAAGCCAGTTTTAAACCACCATTTAAGAAGCAGCTATGTGGCTGCATGATTGTGTTACCCTCAGAAGTCTTTTGAGCCATGTGTTGAGTTGACATTTCCTTTTCCCAATCTCACTATTTTTGTGAAAAGAACTATTTGCTTTCCTTTAACAACTAACTTTTGGAGTCAGTTGGGAGACAGCATGACAAATATTGCTAAGCCACAGGGTGACTTTTTTTTAACAAAAGGTTGTGACCTGGGTCTCTCCAAATAGTCTGGTACTTACTACCTCTGTATCCTGTGAGTTTGACTTCACAGTCTACAGCTTGGACCACAAATTGATAAAACTGAACTTGGCTTCCCTGACACATTCATTGCAGTCCTGGTTCTAGTTTCATGATGGAGGTCAAGCTTGTACTTCTTACCAAAGTGGTTTTCTTGCTTAGAAAAAACTGTTGAACTCCCTCCTCCCACATGCTGTAGAAGTCAAAATACCAAAAAGCTTTATAATATAAATAAACAATTTAATGGAAGTCCACAAGGGGCTATTAAACAGGAAGATACAGACATAACCTTTAATTCAAAAGGGCCTAGGCTGCAGACTGCCAGAAAGGAGGTAGAAATATTGAGTAAGTATAACTGTTTTCATGTTAAGATATTCTTTTTGGTAAAGCAATGATGCAGTGTCCACTAAAGAGCTAAGTAACCTACCAGATGTTGAACTCAGAGTTGAGTCCTGTGAGGAGGAAGTAATTTTTCACAACACTGAGCTACAGCACATATATTTTATTCTGCACGTGTTCCTGATGCCATCTCTTTTCTTCTGAGTTTTGTTTTGATGTATGTGCAACTTGTGTTCAGCTTATAGAACTGGAGAAAAAATAGACATGGGTACACACAAGAGGACTACAGCATCTGCTAAGGTAGTATCTGGCTGCAAGGCTGCATATTCAGAGGAGATTACTATGCAGGGAAGAATGGGAGGTCTAGGAGGGATTTTAAGATGGATTGGGGATTGAATGGCAGAGAATCTTGAGGTTTAAGATGGGGTTAGTGAAAAGAAATGAGGAAATTTGGGTATTGAGTGGGAGGATAATGAACAAATGAGGCTTAATATGGACACCTTTTTACCTCTGTTCACATGGGCATTTTTAATCACAGTCACCTTTCTGAAGGGAAGAAAACAAACTTGCTTTCTTCCAATATTCTCTTTCTCAAAGACATGCGTAGGTAAAAAAAATGCACATGTACCTGACTGTCCAGCTCCTACTCCTCCTTCCCATTTTTGCTACTGGGACCACAGTGTATGTTCTTTATTCTGTTAGTAGAGTTTAGGGTAGTGAGAATGTCTTCACTTTGAGTGGTGATCTTGACACACTTCAGAGAAGTCTGACTGTTGAACAGCTTCCCCTGTGGGAGAAAAACAACAGACTCTATGGCTCACATCCCAACCCATCCTGTCTCCTGCCTTATTGAGGGGAATATGTATTTGAATCTCTGCCTCTTTGCTCCTTCTTACCTAACAGATTTTTCAGTCCAAGAGAAGAGGCTCTTCTGTTTAGGTCCTGAGGTTACAGACTAAATATCTGGGAATGATCCAGTTGGAGGCTGTTTTATGGACACTTCATGCCAGAAGACAATCAATGAATTTCAACTTTGTCATGTCTCCTGGGACAGAAACTTGCAGCAGTTTTGGGGTAAGTTGCAAGAACACAGTTTTTCAAAGACATCACAGGAGAAGATAAGTGGCTGACCAGAATAATTGCATGAATTCAAAGGAGTTGAGGAAGAAAATAGATATACTGACTGCCAGAATATACAGGCAAACACATCTTTTAGTATAAACAATATAAACCAGATAAAGTTCTCTGCATTATTATGGATTTTGTAAAAGTTTTACATTATTTTTATAAAGGAAAAAAAAACACAAAATAAAAATTACGAAAGTTTTATGTAGTACCATATGCTTACTGGGATTGCTTTTTTTTTTTTCTTAATGAATGTAAGGTCACCATCAAATTTTATTATATACAATCTCTCTACATATACAGGTGTATATTTTTTGCCTGTCCTTGTAGTATATGCATGTCTATCAAACCTAGAGCAAAACAGAATTTAAATGCCTTCAAACACAAGAAAAAAAGCCAAAGCCAGAAACTGTTCCAAACCATACCTCAGCCAAAAAAATCTACATCTAAACAGTCCCTGAAACATTAAGAACTTAAAAGTTTAGGACCATTTCCACTGCTAGTAAATCTATCCTTCATTATTAGCTACCACATGGGTGCTTTAATTTCTGTCCAAGTCTCCTACAGACAAAGCAGACAACAAATGTGGTAAGTTCTGTATCAGATTCTCCTGCCCTGGTTGCTATGCACCTTTCCTGTGTGCTAATGACATAATGTCATTTAATTAACCCTGACAGCTCTTTTCCTTTCTTTTTTCCTTTTTAAGAAAAATGGATGCAAAGAACATTCTTTTATTAAATGTTTGTATGGTTTTGAACATGTAATATTTTTTCCAGAGTAAAAGCAATGGTTTTTAATGGACTGTGTTTTTTGGGTTTGGGCTTTGATTCAGTCAAAAATTTTTTTTCAGCATTATTAAAAGAGGTCGTAATTGAGCTCTGAATAACTGAAAAGAACTAGGAATGGAATGGAGGGAATCAACATGGAAGTTAATATTCAAAATACAGAATGTAGTCCAGTTTATTGGTCCTTTCCTCTGCTTGGTAGGCCACTCTAAAAAGGGATCCAGAAAACAAACAAAGGAAAATTAGGAAGGTGAGAAATATGAAGTGGCTTCCAGACAAACTAGGATTCTTCTCTGATAGGAGATGACTGTGAGGGGTCATGATGGAAACAAATAAAATTATGGATAGTCTGTTTATTAACAACATTTCTCTGGTTATTACAATAAAAGGTAAGAGCCAACCACTGAAACTGGCCAATGAAACTACTTGATGGAAAACCAGGTGAAAAGTAAAGCAGAAATAGTACTAATTTTCCTTGGCATGCATCAAGCTCCTTATGCTGGGACATCCTCTGTGATCCTATTTCCCTCTCTCTCTTCATGATTTTTAAAAATATATATATTCTACATTGCTTTCCACATATCAAGTTGTCTTGTGACTTTTCCCTCTACCATGGACTGTGGTCCTCTTCTCCTGCCTGTGTATGTCCTTTCTAACTGGACTGTCTTCATGGCTATTGCCTTGCTTCACATCCTACTTCATACTACATTCCCACCAAACCATCCTTCAGTCATATTTTATCAAAAATGCTGTGGAAGTTTTAGCAGATCAACCTTAGGTCTTCCACATTTTCCTCTGGGTATTTCCTAGGGGATTTCAGAGTAGTACAGGAGGTTTGCCACGCTTTTGGGCATGACTCTGCTGGGTCATTCTTACACTTTTCCGATGGTCCTTCCAATTCTTTCAGGTTTAGACTTCCATTAATCCTACTCTTTGCCCACAACAACTTGATTCTGCCTCTATAGCTGGAGACCAGGAGCTTCCAAACAGAGCTCCAAACATAGTTTTGCAGATGGGCATACTGGCACTGGAACTGTGGAAGCATTAGTGCAGTCAGGAAACCAGGCTCAGCAGAGATTTACGGGGAAAAGGTAGACAAGGAGGAGTAGCCATATCAATTCTGCATGATGACCACTAAGGTAGAAACATCTGAACAGTACTCCCCCATTTTCCACAAAAGCTTTGCTTTTTATTTCACATAGGTGAAAGACAGACAAAATTAACAAAAATAAAAAGAAGGCTCCATGGGTCTTTTGAATGTTTTATTGTGATACAGATTCTTCAATTATCTTATGTCTTGCACAGCATTTTTAAAAACCATCCCAGCCCATCTGGCTGGTGCAACTTGGAAGTATAGTTGCCAAAAGGAACAAAAAAATATGTGGATGAAAAATATTCATGGTGCATTAAATAAGAAAGGAAGTTATTCCTTCAGAGACAGAAAAAGAGATGATAATACCTAAAGTATGGGAGATATTAATGACTACTGTAGTGCTGGCAAGAACAAGCCAAGAATTGGTGCACATATGCAATTCATAACTTTTTCGACATCATCCTCTTTGCTGCACAAATAGATTTACAGTATGCTTTTAACCAGCTCAGTAGACAGATGAAGAAAATGGTACAGTGTGGCAGAAGGCAAGTATTTTCAATTCCTCCACTACAAAGATATAATATTCTTAAAACATGGCATTTCCCACTCCTTTATCTCCATAACAAGTCTCTTGGATTGGCCCAAATTATATGTATGCCAGATTTAAACACCAGAGTCAAGTACCTAATTTTCTGAGTTTGGAGGTGTGGATTACTGGCTGGTACCAGTCTCTACAGCCAATGAAATTTAATCACAGAGTTTCAAACTCCTTAATGACCACTGTATGCTTTTGAGTTTGATCCTTCCAAATCCATGGCTTTGTTTTAGGTACTAGTGGCCTAAGTTATGGAACAGCAAATACCAAATCACCAGGTGCACAACATTTATACACTGCCATTCCATGGCATGGAGATCTGGCCCGAGAGACTGGGTGAAAACAGTTAAAGCCAAAACTATATTTAGAGTGAAGAAACACAGGAAATATACTGAGTGCCCACATCAAAGTGTCTGTGACTACTCTGAATGGCATCTGCACTTTCAGGCTCCCACAGTATTATTTGCTTTAGCATTTGTGGTTGATCTGCAGTCAGACCAAGCAATATACTTCAGGGGTGCATCTGAGGAGATAATCTAAGAAAACAATGGGCTTTTGCTCTGTTTCCTGAACAGCATCATCATCAAAACTTACTGAAATCAAAAACAAAAATGCAGCAAAGCACAAAAGGGTCAAGTCTCGGTCAGGCTGGAACCCGGAGAGTGGCACATATTGCTCTCTCTCCAACCAATGCATTCCTACATCTACTTCAAATTAATCACAAACAATCGTCTTGGCCTAAAAGGAGTGCTGAAGAAAGGCAAATTAGGATAAACTAAGGAAAATGAAGGAGGAATTAAGCTGTGGTCAGAAGTAGATTTGAAAATTATGTTTAAGCAACCAAAAACCCATTGAATTTCACCTGATACTTGTGAAGTGACCACAGAGGTTCACTTGTTCTGGGTCTTCTCCACGGCCACAATCAGGGGATATCCAAGTCTCTAGTAACTATGTCAGTGGGTGTGTGAAGAACAGCTTTGTGCACCACCTCTTAGCTGTATGCAAAGGATGGAATATATTAGCAAGGCACATAGCATCGCAATACTGAAGCACTGCCCAATTTTGCATGTCTGTTTTTGGCTCTTATAAGTTCCACCCATATTATTCCAGGCTTGATGAACCTTATTTTAAAGAAAAGCTTAGAATCACTTGTCATCCCCAGCCTGTTTCATTGCTCTATCTGCCCTGGGATAGGAAATGGAAATTACCTCTCTTAATTATCCTTTTTAGATCAGTGCTGACACTGGAGGAGCTCTGCAGTAGGAACATTCATTTCACTATAGGCAACTACAGCCCCTGGCACAGAGTATTCAAATGAAAGGCACCACCAACAATAAAACACACACTGCCAAAAATGAATCCATGAGGAATGAGACCTGAAAGTAATCTTACATATTATTTTCACAACGTTTTGTAATGTCCTGTCCATACAATGTGGTTATGATCTGTTTTGTTCTTTACTACAAAATGTATTCTTAAGATAGGCTATTCTTTTGTAAAGTCATTTCCAATATTAACTGTAGGAACTATTCCTGGAGTAGGTAAAACACTAAAATTGGAAAGAGCTTTTGAAGTCGGATCTTCTAGTTTCTACACATCATCTTATAGTTTTTACCCATGCAGAGTGAGTGTAGACACCTACCAGGACAGAACAACAACAAAAAGGCTGCAGCAGGACTTCCTGGGGCCATAGCAGAAGTTTAGTCTATGATCTTTTCTGTATTACATGTTCTGAGTCAGAGACTACTCTGCTTCTCAAAAAAGTGTCTGAGACAAAGTGCCTTACTCTGTCATCATTTTCCATTCTATTTCAGTGTACAGAAGAACCAAAACCCATGTGCAAATACTATCTTCAACTTTGATGTGCAGAAAAATTTTGAGAGGATAATAATTCACTAAGGACAGACTTACTGATTTTATGTTTCTCAGGTTATATTCTCAACTGAAATAAGTGACTGAGTCTCAAGCTCAAATTAATGTATGTCCTCTCCTTTCAGGTCAAAGGGAGTACTTCAAACAACAACCAGATTTTGTATTCCTTCCCCACACAAGAGCTGCTTCTTCCATATGCTGTTAATACTTCCCTTCCCTGAGTTTTTCCTACTTTCACTGGGTTCTGATTTGTCTGCAGTCACTACATTTGGGCACAGTATCACACATGCTAAGTCAACATATACCACATACTTAATTGCCTAATGGCTTACTAATATTTTCCATGTTATTTTTCCATGTGTTTCTAATGCAAAAATTATTTCATTACTTGTCTGGTTTTTGTTTGTTTGTGGTTTTTTTTTTACCTACCATTTAATATTTAGCAGATATCATTACTGATGTGCTGACATTAAAGCTATTGATTTTTTTCCAAAACAAAGTAATGACACCCAACAGAAATATACTTTTGTAAATAAAGACAGCAAACCTAGTAACTACTGAAAAATTTCACAAAAAAAAAAAAAAAAAAAAGGCTATAACTCATCCTCAGTGCAGTTGTAAGGAATGGTGACAACCAAAGGATAATCAATGAATTCACCACCACATCTTAGATGGTGAGTTTGGCACATAACTTGTGGGATGGTGTATCTGTTGGCTGACGGAGATTCATAAAAAGTTTCTGCCCAAAAGAAATTTCATTACTACACTTGACTCTGAAATATCTATAAATATTTGTACAATCAAAATTCTTCCCTTACTGATGTGCCTTAACAGCACATAACATGGAGATGAAAACAGGCTGAATGAAAATTCTTTTTTAATGTGATGTAAGCCTTTTCTGAAGAAACTTCATGGCATGCAGCTAGTTGTTCCTGGTTCATTAGGCAGCAGTAGTTCCTACAAAACTTTCCTTCCAAAATCCATCATTTTGAAGTTCAACATATTGCTATGAGTTTCAGGATCAGCTTATTGTGTGGTTGTGTAAATTTTGTGTATTGGAGGAATTAGGAAATTACAGGATAAGCAGGACAACAACAATGTCTAATCTCTGCAGGTTGATGTAGTAACTTTAACATCAGATGAACATGGAAAAACCCAAACAATAGTTAATGGTAGAGTGGTCTCTTCATAGGATGAATATATTACTAACACCGAATAAATGCTGACATGAAAGCATCTCTTTATAATTTCTTTTTATTCCCACATGAAAATGTGGTAGATTTTCATCTTTTTCACAAACTTTTAAAATCACTTGAACACAATCCAATTCCTTATTGCTTCTTTGGAAGCCTTTTGACACATGCCAAGCATTGGCCAAGGTGGGGAAGTTGCAGTGAGCAATGTGCAGTTAGCTTTGTATTTCACCATGTGTTTATCTGTGCACAGTCAGAATATTCACTCCTGAGCATTTCATTCTAAGAGAGCTCATTCCAGGAAATGTGTCAGGCAGCAGAAAGCAAAATAAAAAGACCCTGATTGGAGAAAACCATGAGAAAGAACGGGAGAGGGGATGGATCTGACCAGCAGTCCCTTAAGTTTCAACCAGAGCACAATTATCTACCAAAGAGCTCACTGATGGTGCAATAGCAGAGCCCATCTCAGCTCTGTGCAGCAATCCCATTACTCACAGTCATCCCAAACAACTCACCTCCCAGACAGAGAGGAGCCAGTTGGGGTACATGGTCTCGCATCTCTTGCACATTCCTTCAGGCAAAAAATGTCAACAATTTTTATATAGTTCTAAAAACTAAGCATTTTATAAGGTATGCTTTTATATGTACACATATGTTTAGGTGTTAAGTAATGGGTTTTCCTTCAGTTATGGATTTTAATTCTCCTCCCCTTTCTTCATCTCCTTCTTTATTCATTCTAGGTGTTCTCCTTGTGTACACGTTTCTTATCTCTATGCTTTCAAAATTATTTCCAACTGGAAATGATTAAGCTATTTCTTTGTAACCCATTTCATAGATTTGTAAGGTACTACTATTACTTAATCAAAATACATGTCAAAAAAACTTTCTCTTTGATTTTTTTAAATTGTAAACAACACAAATTCTTACGTTTTGCAGAGAGAATTTGTTTTGTTTCAAGTCCTAAATTTTAAAACAGAATAACTCACTCAAAGCAAACAAAACCAGACCCACATACTACAGCAAATGAAATAAAAGAAAATAACCTGTACTCTCAGAGGATCCCTTATTATTTTAGCAAGTCATAACCCAGCTCAAAAATTTCAAAAGTTTGAATTTTCAAAATGCTTCAAAAACTAATGTAGATAAAGTTTACCAATGGAAAGGGGTTTTTTTGGTTTGTTTTAGTACAGCTAAGACTCTCGTGTTTTCTATTAATTTGAGGATTATAAAAGATGACAGAATCCATAAATCAAACAAAAATATTAGTCACAAACAGTCCAACGTGTTTTCTCGTACTCATACAATAAATCCCCTATGCATTCAGGTCACTGCCATGATCCATCTTTATGCACTTTTATTAGACTGGCATTCAGAGACTTCTGATTAGTTCATTCTTACAGTAACAGCAGCCAAAAAGCAGAGATGTAATAATGTACAGACAAACTTTATGGGATATACATATGACCAAGACCACAAAGAGATCAGCAATGTCAGAAGAAATCATCTGGCAGCGAGGTTTTTGTAAACTGCTAAATGTGCTATTGATTTTTATTGCAATAATGTATCAATAGAGAATACAGATTATTGCCTCCTAATAGCTTCATATCACTGACATTCTTGACAGTAAATGTAGTTTCTATCAAGCAAAGATAGCAATCTAAAAATCAGGTCCATAAAGGAAAAGACAAACCAGGAAATCCAGAGGTGGAGATGGGCCACTTTTAAAATATCTGATTGATACACTAATTTTTTTTAAGTACTGCTGTTACTAATGACTTAGTGCACAAAGCAATAATCGGGATCTACAGACCATTTGTTACATGCTCTGGGAACACACACAGAGTCATCAAGAAAAAACAAATGGAGACACGAATGTGAATGGAAATAAATGGGGTGTTCAGCCCATATTAATTATTAGTAATACTGGGAGGCCATGTGAGGAGACATGATGTGAGATGGGACCTCAGATATCCATCAGTGTTTCCTTCTCCCCTAAAGGACCGGTGGCTCCCAACAAAGAAGACTAAGTGGAGGAAGAAAGAGGAGAAACTACAGGGATATTAATCTCTAACTTGAGCCTAAAGAGTGTCTCATCCTCTTCTCCTGCTTCCCACCAGGTAACATTTCCAACCTCTTGGTCCTTCACTACATCAGTTGCAGCAGACAGGTACGTTTGACCTCCACACATACCATTATCAACAAAGACCAACACCAAGTCTGAACATGATTTTGATAAGCAAGCTATTCTCTCTCTTTCCAAGGCCAGAGAAGAAAGGCTAGTGCCAATATGGAAGTGATTTTAAGTACTAGGATGGTAAGCAGTGTTCACAGGTCTGCTTAGCTGCTGTATAACCCTGCTGCCTGTACTCTACAAGTCCCTAAGTCTTGAATTTTAATTTCAGCCTTGTTACTTGAAATAGCAATTTTGCACAGTCTCCAGGGTCCCTGTCTCACTAGAAAAGAGCAGGTGGGTATATAACTCATGTCTGAGCCTATCTCAGCTCTGGGATGTGCATTTTCATTTGCATCTGCCTTGCAGGTTCACTTGAGCAGCAGTGGCTAAGAAGAGATCTGGGCTCCCCACTCCTCCCAGGTGTTTCAGCAGTCTTGTGGATGACACAGCTTTTGGAAAGTACGTGGTGACCGAGTTTATCTTCACAATCTCTCTCTTTTCTCCCATTTTCTGACAGTTCCCAGGGTCCCACATCAAACTGGCTCCCCTGCCCAGTGATGTGCAGCTTCACAACTCCTTAATCCATTTTTCTGTGAAGGCATACAGCTGCACTGGAAGGAGAGAGGTGTAAGGAGTATGTCACCCAAAACAGTCTCTAATTTATGGTCAAGGTACAAAATGGACAAATAACAGAGCACACCTAAATGGGCTTATCGTTCCCCTTTTTGTCACTTTATGTAGCTTCCATCCTTCTTGTGCAAAACTGTAGCTCTCCCAAGTGAGCGCTGAAGCACTGGGAGCTCTTTTGGAGGTGTCATGTAACAGCACAAGTTCACCTTCAGCATGATGCAAGGAGTGCCCTTAGCTCGGGCTTGGAGAAACTGCTCAGTACATTTGGAATAACTTGTGTCTAAGTTTATGGTTGGAGCTTGGAGTCTTCTGGTTTTGAACAATACTAACCAGATCTGCATGTGGCATCCTAAATTTCTGCATTTAGTAGAAATTTCCTGCAGAGATTTAACAAACATTGCCATGCCATGCTGTAGGAACATGCTTTTCTTTAAGCCTTGACTTACTTCTAATATTATCCACAATGGGTGAGTCATTGTTACTGTAAACTCAGAGGGAACTGAATCTGAGGATTTAAGAACAAAGAACACAAACCTTAAGGAAACCAGGCTTCATTACCTACACTGCTTATGGAACAGCTTGTTTCTATATATATCACTTAAGAATCATATATAGCATGGTCATTTTATTTCTGAGGAACACGATTAAGCATCAGAGAGACATATGCACTTTGTTTATGAAAATGTATTTTTCCATAGTGCATGTAAGGATATTTTCAATGGGTTTAGATAGGTAGCTCATGTTTTCCTTACATAGCTGGAACATTGAACTTGATTATTGTACCTCAGATTAATGAAAAACATGAAACAATGTGATTAGAAACACTGTAATGAAATTGCAGCAGAGCCAAACAGACATTATCAGAACAAAATGTTCATGTCCCGGTCCAATTTTTAGCCTGTTTAAGCCTCCCTGAATGGAAGCATTGCTTGTCTCTCCACTTGACTGCTCACATGTCACTTTTACTGCCAGGATTTTTAATTTGCAAGATATTGACATAAAAATCAACAACAACAGATAAATACAGGTTAACCCCTTTTCCCCTGTGCAGTACTAAACCATCTTTTCAGCACCAACCTACAACTGCCCGATGAAAGAGAACAAAGCTTTTTGTACTACTTTTCTGTCAGAAAGGCTAGCCAGTGTGTTACTTTAGCACTTTGCTGAATAAACTAAAAAGAGGACTTCCAAAATGTGCAACTGGAACTTCTCACCTATGGAGATGCAATTAGAATGCCTTGATGTAAAATGTGACAATTATTAATCAAAGGAAACCTGGATTTTGAGCAGTAGATATTTCAACTGACTTTCAAAGAGAACTTATACTCTGTTTTCATTGCCAATTTTGCATTTGCGCAGAAAGACTAAGAGGCTCAATAGTTGTACTATTATAAAAACAACCAAAAAACCCTACTAAAAAAACCCACAAAACCCCAAAGATATTCATGTAAAGAAATTACAAGAGCTTCCCTTCACTTCCTGCTATAGAAGGCAGAGACTCCAGACAGCTATACACCAGGAATTCTGTGGGACAGGAAACAAGAGACTCTTCATTACTGGAAGAAAACAGTCATGGTTTCCAGAGTAAAGGCCCTAATTTTTTCATAGGGCAGACCACATTTAGGGGAAAATCACAGGTTAAGAATTGAAATGGACCATAACTGAAAACAGAGTTAAGACATTAAACATACGCTAAGTGCAGTAAACACGTTCACAGTTCTTTTGCAGTAATAGAAATCAGTTACCAGGTAATGTTTTTACCTTAAATATAACAGCTGTATGCATTTTCTTTTAATTAATGTATTCTTTTTATTGATTCACTGAACTTTTCCAACTGTTGGATTTTTAGAATATGATCCAGCTTAGGTATAGAAGTCAACAGAATATGAAGGACACAGTACAGATCACTTTCCTAACATCACAGGTTATAATTAGACTTGGTTTTGAAAACTGGCAAAGCCACCATAAACCCGTTTAACTGAAAAATATTCCAGTCTGAGGAACAAGTGTCCATTTTTAAGACGTTCAGAGTAGCAGTTGGTCAATCATGGTGCCTAAGAAGGGGAATTTCCATATTTTTTTTTTTCATAACATCCTCCACAGTCAGCCTTCCCTATTCTCTGTGGCCACAGGGAAGAAACAAGGTCCAAGTAAGGCATTCACTTAATATGTAAATTACCAGCTACCTACAATTTTCAAAGTGTCATTAATCCCAAAGTATTCACAGCAGACCCTGTAAGTAAAACATGGATTTTCTAAAGGGACTTCTGGAGTATTGGTCCTGTTTTCCCAAATAATCTGATAGACAAAAATGTCCTCAAGGACAAAGTAGTCTTGTGTCCTAAGCTCAGTTTATCTGATAGAGGCTCAATCCCACACAATTTACAACATTTTGCTTTTTACAGTCCCTCCTTTGCAGTAAGATATAGGTCTCAGACATCACTGCAGAAAAAGGCTGATTTGTAGTGAGATGCAGCACAAAGTGAACCATCCTTATGGGAGGAAAATACACCATGCAAAATTCAAAAGGAACTTATGCTTACTAGGACATCCCATTCTGCCTTGTTTCTGCTAAACAAAGCACCAGAGGGGGCAGGAATGTCTGCTCAGGAGCAAACAGAAAGAAAGCTCAAAGCAGATTCACAGACCTCCCTCAAAAATGCATGAAAACCCTTTCACTACTCTTGCTGTGGAGTTCTTTGCTGGAAAGAAGTCTCACACAAGGCTTTCTTCACTTGAAGGTCTATTTGGATATAATTTGTATACTTGGCTTCTTTAAGATGCAAGAATTTAATAGAAGCACAAAAATCACAACTTCTAGCATCATGATGAAAAATAGGGGATGGATGCCTAGTCAGATTCAAGAATCTTTATGTTTGGTAGAAAGCATGGTAAAGATCACACCAGTTTCTCAAGTCTCCCCAGGCAAAGGCACAGAAATCAGGTAACAATCTTTCAGTATTGCTTATTGGAAGAGGCACTAAAAATGTGTTTGGCTGCTAGTTAGCAGAGAGATAGGCAGGATGTACTGAGACTGCTCTCTGGGGTGAAGAGCACTGAGAAATTAAATACTGAAAGCATTCCACTATGTCATATTAGCTACAATGTTGAAACAAGAGTAGTCTCTCAACCTTTTCCTGACCAGCTTCATCCTACCAATTTGAAAGAAAAATATTACTCTGTCTAATCTGAAGAACAGTGGAGAAGTTGTGTCGTATCTCTGAGAAGCAGAGGGAGCTCACCCTCAAGCATCTGCTCTACTTGCTTTATTTGTACTGATGAGGACCATACAGAGGGCCTGCAAGCAGTTTGTAGCTTAGGCAGTACAGCAAGACACTTTGTTTTCAGAAATATTTTACATTTAGAAAAAGGATTTATTAATAGTACACAAAGTGTGAAATGCAAACTTACCCAGGGATCTGTTTGGATTCCATAGTGGCTAATCAAAGCTGGCATTGCCTGCAGGTGGCCTATAGGCCAATTTAACACAGCTTAGAAGTATGCAGACCATTGAGTGATTATACAGATTGTTTCGAGAAAGCTGAAAATAGGTTGATTTAGGCTTATAGTTAGAAATGCACTTTTGCAGCATAACAGAGGGATTTTAACAGCAGTGAAGTATGTTCTGCAACAGAACATCAAAATCACAAGGAAGAAACAGCAGGGAAAGGATAAATGGTGGTATCTTGTGTATGACAGTGAGCTACATAGTGGAAGAATCAGTCTTACAAGCTTTTGGTAGGTGTACCGATTGCAGCAATGCAGCAGTTGAAAAATCCATGCATGTTTGAGGAATATTACTGAGGTTCAAGTGCAGACATTGTCAAATTAACTAATTTTAAAAATTATGTAAATATTTGCATAATACATAATTTGTGAAAATTACATTTTCACAATGTATGTGAAATGTATAGCATATGAATTAATCCCTTTCTTCCCTACAGGACACAAGGACATGGCCTTGATTTTGGCAGGGTATAAAAGCAGAACATTTAAACAGGAGAAGGCTAGATATATGTATATGCATTTAAAAGGATTGTCATTTAGGAAGTACAGGGTCTGATACCAAGAATTTCTGCAGGATCTCTTTGAAAAGCCTTGATAATGCAAGCTGCAGCTCCCTCTGCCATCTTGAATGACTTTTTCCTTGGAATACTGAGCATCCACAGAGCTTTTAAAATGTCAGTCATTGCTGTGGGGATATTGCAGGAACACAGGGATTTACATCTCATAGTTAACTTCCTCGGCTGAGACCTACAGTCACAACTAAAATGCAAATAATAAATATTAATAACTCTTCCTAAGAGTTAAAGTGATCATTTCAGACAGTTAAATATTATTGAAGTAGGCCCCTGATGTGCTTGTCCCTGTCTCATGTGTATTTTTCTGCTGCACTATAAGCTCAGCAAAGAACAATTTAAGTGCATGCCACATATTTTCATTACATGTCCTTCCTTGCACGGGATCATAGCAGTGAGTCAGTGGACTGAAAGCTCCACTTTCACTTACAGCAAGGTGACTCTGGAGTAAATCACTTGGACTCACTTGAATTACACTGGTATATAACTGAGAGGAATTTCCTATGATAGATATCATTTCCATGCATGATATACGTACGTTCCTCAATAGTAATTAAGACCATATGTTGCTTCATATTTATGCTGTAAGTCCATGGCTATTGTTTTTCTCTGATACCTCAAAAGACAGTTTTCTACCATTCCCACACATGGCCGGTATTTTCCCACACATTCTACAGCTAATAAGTTACAAAGATTCCCCTGAACAAGTTATCTAGTGCAATTTAAAATCGAAAAGCTTGGCAAGGAGTTAGGCAACAGGTGCCTGGTATCCATCTATTGTGTATTTACAGCTGAAGGAATTACAAGCTGGGTCTTTCTGAAAAAGTTTGGAACTCAGTGTCTCCAGAGGAATGTGTGCCAAGGGCTTGCCACTGGAGCAGGGACACCATCCACTCTCCAGGGACTGCAGCTACAGAAGGAATTTGGTACAGCGTAGATGTGGGCTGTGGAAAGAGGATATAAGGTGAGACACACAGGACAAAAGGAGCAGGTCGTGTCAGCAGATGGCCAGAGCGGAGTTAAGCAAACAGTAACTCAGGTGAAGGAAAGGTAGGGATGGCCATATATGGTGAACTGTGATGACATTGGCTAAGCAAGAAGAACAGTGTGTTACCATATAAGGCAATGTTTAAGGTCATTGGATGACTGCAGTGTTCAGAAGTCCTCTATAAACGCCATGTTGGGCCAAATAAATTGGTTTCTGATCATCAATCAGCCGTGCCCGCCTCTTCATCCCTACAGCACAGGAGCTGGGGGTGTCTGCACACAGGGGCACGTGCAGGAAAATGAGGTTAACTTACATTTTTACACTGGCAATCCTGGTACTTTCCACACATGTGCTGGGCTTGGGAAGACTCCAGAAAAGCCAGCCAAGATTGTCAATTTATTCAACCTTTGAAATAAAAACTTTGAAAAACTTGGAAGATTATCTACCCATTATATATTATATATCAATATATTTTTTAATGTATATTTAATATATAGATGCAGACACACACAAATATGTGTGTTTGTGTATCTATGCATATTTTTAATGTTCACAACCCTTTACTTGCTACCTCTTAAGCTAAAAGAAAAACATAAATGGACAGAAACATTAGAACCACTATAGGAGTTAGAAAGGCTACTAACTGATAATTGCACCATCTGTGATTTAATTAATTTCTCAGACAAAAGCTCTGCATAAACTCACAAGGAAAGGCTCTTTCTGTGAGGTGGAATATTACCCTAAAAAAAATTGCAGAGGCTACATTGAGGTTCTTACAAATTTATTACCCTGTTTATTTTCTACAACAAAAGCCTCTAATTGTGTCAGTCATAAATAACATCTGTAGTGCAGGCTATAGGGTTTTATCAGTAATCATATCTCTGTAAAGACTAGCCTTTGCTGAATGGTTTCACCGAACATGAGTGAAAGCTTAGAACTAACTTTGCAAAAAATTCTTTAAGTATTCAGGCCTGAGTGAAGATTACATTAGAACAAGCCTAGATTTTAAAACATGATTATTTTTTCCTTCTGATTTTTTCATATATAACAGCCAACTGGAGGAGGTCATAGATTCATAAGTGGATAACAAGTCTGTGATCTTCATAACAGTACAAGTAAGGGTTTCTAGAAGCCAAAGGATATTGATGCTTTCCCTTTAACTGGTTAACTACCTTTTTTGCCCCCAGACATTTACTCAGAGTATGCACTTTGTTATATGCCTGTCCACTATTCAGCCCAAAGGTGGTTTGGACCTGGACTGTTGTTTAAGATGTAAGTACATCTGCAGTACAAAAATCGGAAAAGGCAACCACTGAAGAAAGATATGTAGGCTTTTTTTTCTAAAACTTTCCAAGGTATCTGCTCAGTATGAATATTCTCTTTCAAGCAGATGAAAGTATGGATCAGATTTCAGAAAGTACCAGGATGAATTCTTACAGAACAGAACTTCTCTTTTCTAAAACTTCAAAAGCTCTCCTCCTCCTTTGCCCTTGCCTAGGCACAGATATCCATATGTGCCTTTGGGGTTGAGTATGGTCAGAGGGAAGCAGAACAGCCACCAACACAGAAACAATGCCACTGTCCACATCTCAGCTGCCCCTTCCAGCTGCCTTGCTGTGACTTAAATTTTGATCTAGGTGAAGAGTGGCTGCTTTTATATAGTAAGAGAAAGGTTTTGCTAGTAGAGGCAAGAAGGCATTTTGAAGGCTTTACCTTCTCCGTACTGCCAGGTCTCATAGCTGTAATTATTGTTTGTTTTGCTCAGAGCTCCAGGTTCTGGAGTTGTGAAAAATTTCAGCTTTCATTAAAAGAAAAAGTAGGTTTTGTGCCTGCAGAGGCAAGTCTGAAAAGATGAACTTAAGGCCTGGGGAATTAAAAAAAAAAAAAGATAGAAAGAAAAGTACTTAAAAAGGTATTACCTTAGAAAAAGTTAATTGCACTAACTTTTAGGGCTTAATGTATCATTTCTAAAGGCAGAAGACTCCTTGCAAATGAAGATAACTTTAATTTTCTGAGCACATTTGGCTTCCACAGTGCTTGCAGAAGGAATGGAAAGGAAAGAAACTTTCACTCTTACGGACTCCTAAGCATCTTCACTCCTATGACAATCAAAACTAAACCACCATCCAGCTGCTCAGGCATGTTGCTGAGTGCAGCATGTCAGGGTATCCTGTCACTGGAAATCATCTGAGAGATGGATGGGAAGGTCCCAGACACATCCTCATGATGTAGGTGCTGCTATGGCAATATGAGCAGAGCAGGTCGTTGCAGCCCACGTAACTTCTGACTTGGGATGTGTCACCACCTGCCTGCTTCGCACTGCCAGTCACCAGTGGTCCCTCTGCTGGACCTGGCTCTCCAGTAGAGGGATAGGAAAGTAGCTCCCCTCCACTTATTTCCTATGCCTTAGTGCATTGACTTTCCCAGCAATAGAATGAAAGCCAAAATGAGACTAAGCTTTGGCAGAAGATTTGCTTTTGTCTTCACAAGGTCAACAAGTATCCTTCCAAGCAAATTTCTCCGCTCTTTGATCTCTCCTTTTTCTCCAGATTAAATAGTCAAGACATTTTTCCCCTTAACTTCTTTTTTCTTTACAGGCAAGAAGACATGTTTGTGTTGCTGCCTCCTCAGTGCCTTTTCTATTCCCACTCCAGCCATATAGACTTATACAAGGTGCTGACACCCTTGCAGGCTCAAAATCTGTATTGCTGTAGGTGAAAGCCTTTGCATACACCAGTATGGGATACAATGCTTCACAAATCACTAAATAAAACCATATGGTGTGGTTTTTTTTCCCCAGAAACTAACTTGTTTCACAAATTTTTTGCCTTTGTTTTCATTCTGGTCCTGGAAGGCCTCAGAGGAGATACTACACGCGAATGCTACCATAAGGCTTGAGAAACCAGTGCAAGTACAAGGAAAGGAGAACTGGGGATTGCTGAGGTTCATGTGTCTGTGACAACTTTGTAGACATCAGCAGGAAACAGGTGTTGCTCAGGGCAGCAGGCAGTGCACAGCAAACAAACTCCCTAAGACAGGATGGATCAGGAAAATCACAGCATGATCAGCTGTAGTCAGCCAAGGTCGTCTGTAATTTGTAAGAGGGTCCCCAGGAATTGTCCGTCTGTGCAGCCAGCTCTGTGTTTGGGGAATATAGATATAACCTACAGTTTGCTGGGAATGGTCTGAGAGCTTCTGGAATTTTGGCAAGAGTCTAGAGTCTAAAGGTAACAGAATATTGTGTAGCACTTTTTTCAAGTACAGTAAGCATAAGAAGAGAGGAGGTTCCTCTTATTCAATAAGCTCCATATTTAATCATTAAAATAGTAACATAAAAGAACTAGTTTTTAAGACTCAGACTGAGAGTTTGTGTACTATATGACTAACATTTTCGAGCTGTAGAATTGCAACCACCCCTTTACAAGGGGATAAAACATCTAATTCTTATTGTGTTCATTGCCCCCATAACTTCCAGCTTGTTCCATTTTAATTACATTTCCAATCAGGGAACTTAATTTTGGCATTTCCCAACTGCAGAATTTTTATTTTAGTTTTTTAACATTCTTTTATCTTCTTTGTAGCTCATAGCCACAAAATAAGTAACTGATGATTAATGCAAATCACTCATTGGGAATGCTAGCCTCTCCTCATTAAACCAGTATCAATAAACAAGTATGGTCATTATTTCACCAGTTTTCATAAAAGCAACTTAAAATATCCAGTGCAATCCTCCTCTACTTACACTGGTCTCTGTAAGCACTTGGAGCTTTACTTATTAGATGTGAATATCTGCTGCCTGTGCCTAATTTCTTCTATGTGTTCAAATGTTCTCTTCTCTCTGTTGCTATGTAAAACACTTGCACAAACAACAGGGGAACCACTGGCAATGGTGCATTAACTATATGTAAATGCTCTTGATGCACAGTGTAAATTAACTGCAACAATAAACTTCCTGTCCCTCGTCAGTTTCCATTAAAGTAACCTTATATATTATTTGTCACCCCAGATGGTAAAAAAACTTAAATGGAAATTTGTTTTTATGCTGCCAGTGCTCCTGCAAGTGAAAGAAAAGAGATGCATTAGGATAGATCAGTAAAGTGAGTATGGCAGTGATGACACCTAAAGAGTAGAAATGCTTTGAGGTAACACACCAGGGAGGCAAATGGAGAAGGCCTGCACCTTTCTACACCCAAGCTACATTTACCTTTGTAAAATATATGGATTGCCTTTCATCATAGTCAAAAGCATCCAGCCCTTAGGACTGCTTTCCATGCAAGTTGTAGCTGGATTTCCTTAAACTGGCTTTGCAATGAAATCAATTAAATCAACATTTCCCCTCAGTATGGATTCTTTCATGCCCTGCAGCAAAATAGATTTATGAATCTTCTTATCTAGAATAATCCAATCATCCCCAGTTTTGGATGCTTGAGAACAGTGGGCAGGTGGAAAGTTGTGGAGACAGAAATTCATTGTCATACCTAAATGCAAAAAGCATAACCACTGCTGGTATTAATTTCTTAGTGTCCCACAATCAGGTCAAACTATTTCCATGCCTGTTCTAGATCCTGCCCTTGCTTCTGTTAATGTCATCATTCCACAAGGAAGCTTTTGGATATATCCAAGATCCTTTCCCTGTCTCTGAGTCCAGCTGGCATGTTTGGCCATATTTATACTATTAGTCTCTCTCATCCTCTAAATCACAGTAAAAGGAACTAACAGCATCTGATTTGCAGCCAGACTGCTTTGGGAACCATCTCTGGTCCATGCAAATTCTTGCAGCACACTTGGAAGTTGTTTGGGAGAGGGCAGGTTGGTGCAGGATGAAACCGCAGTCAGGAGCACATACTGAAGGTGCCAATTACTGAGCTCCAAGGCTCAAACCTTGGCAGTGCTTAATTTACAGATTTACCTGAGCTAAGAAATCCAGGAACTGCCCTGAATTGTGTTAGTAATCTTTCATCTTAGATTTGATCTATTGCTAAAGAAACTTAATTCTAGCAGTGACCAGACAGTAAAGTCTTTTTTTCTCCAGCAACACAGGCTGTTGCATGTTATCAACGTGCAGAGACTTCAGGCTCAATCCAAAGGCAACTCAAGTCAGCAAGGAGCTGGAAAATTAACAAAAAGGAAAACATGAAAAATCATTGTGCCACTGTACTGTTCCTCCATTACCTCCCTTCAGTATTGTACCAAACTTGAGAGCCCTGGAAGAGGGACTCAAAGAAAGGAAACAGGAATGATCAAAGGTATAAAATGGCTTTCATGTGAAGAATCCCTGAGTAGTCTTGGACTCTTTTGCCTGGACTTGGTGGAGATAAAATAAAGGTCTACAGAATCCAGAGTAGTGAGGAGTGGCTGGATTGTGAATGAATGCTCATTCCCTTGTCCAATAAAAGAACCAGAGCCACCACCAGAGGAAGGTAAATGGAGCTGGGTTTGTCACACAGAGAAGTGTTTTCTTTAGTCAGCAGTTAGAGAGCCTGTAGAGCTTTTACCAAAGAACTACATGAATGTAAAAAGTTTACATAGGCTGGAGGAGAGATTGGACAAGTGCTTGAAATAGAAATCCCCTGTGTGACAAAACAGAAAAGCTTCATCAGGGCCAGGAAATCCCCTGAGCTGAAAATATTTGTAGGGTGAAAGAAGGAATTACCACATATGGTTGCCCTGTTCTCATCCTTGCCCTCCTGGAGGCACTGCTGGGAACAGAGCCCTGAACTAGGTCTTTTCTGAACTGTCTTAGCCCGTTTCACCTCTTCACTGGACACTGAAGAACTCTGGATGAACTATTATCTTTTCATCATCCTCAGGGCTGAAGTCACACTGACAATGTTCCTATGGGAATTGCTTTGTTTTCTGAAGGGTCCTGGCCTTGCACGACACCAGTAAGAGGCTGTCAGGCTGTCTCTCCTGAACACCCCATATAATCTGTATTTATCCTGCAGGGTGGCCAGGTGTCTAAATCAACTCTACCTCATCTCAACAACACTAAAATACAACATCAACTCAGCCAAAACTTAAGGAACAGGGAAATAATCTTGATGGCCGTGCACTAGGTCATAAACTTGGTTAACACAGCAAAAATAAACTCAGCTTTTTTTCCAGTCAGTTTTTCAATGTCTTTCAGAGGTAGCAAGGGGATCCTTGCCAACTCTTAGGACTGCAAATTTGAATCCTCCCTAAAATCCTGCCGGATTCAATTTTCTGTTTAAAATTTTGCTTGTGATACTACGCAGGATTTGGGAGTAAGGGAATAAGGAAGGGTGAGTATCACTGCATCTGGGATTTGAAAGGCTGTTCCAATAAGTTTTCTCTTCTGCCACAGGAAACAGTGATTTATTGGTGAAATGTCTAATGCAGCTGGGAAGCTCTGCTGAAGTCTTGAATTTGTGTGAATATTTCCCACGTGAGAAAAGCCCAGATGGGAAATAGTCACACAATGGGAGGGAGAAACCTGGAAAGCGGTAATGTCAACAGAGATTTAATAGTAGTAGTATGCAGCAAATTGGACATGCAGTGAAGAGTAATACAGTAGCAAAACAGACCAAAGATATTTTGGCTTGAGTCACTATGAGCTTCATTTCAGACACTGGAATGTAGCCTTAATTTCTGGGCATGCTGTTACCTGAAAGATAACTGGAATGAATTCTGAGAAGGGCCGGAAAACTAGTGTGGAAAGACAGCCCAGATGTTAATAGCACATTCTGATTGAGCTCTGGAGGACAAGAGGAGGGAGCACAGCTATCTGCAGGATATGAATGCCGAGCCGAGAGGAGACAGCAGAGGGCACGGTGCCTTATCATTAAAGACAAGTGTTGCAAAAAACCACGAGATAAAATTAACGGAGAGTTTTCTAATGCTGAGATACGTTAGGTTGTGAATGGCCACCAAAGCAAAGATGCCAATTATGAGATGGTTTAGACTGTAGAAGGGAGGTAAAAGCACAGCACAGTGGGAACGTTCTACATAGGTACACATACACAGATGGGTTGGAAATACTAGGGTTTCTCAGTGCTGAGCTGCACAGCCAGTGGATTCATGATTTTCTTAGTGAAGATGATACAAAACACTCAGAGGCAGACTATGACACATTTTCAGTCAATATTCAGAAATGGCCTAGGCCTATTCAGATCAACCCATCCCTCATGACCACCTACAGCACAACTGAACATCTACCCATATCATCTTCTGGAGAGAAGGAGAGAGGGAAAATCACACTTCCTGGTTTGAATACACAAAGCAGATACTACACAGTTTAAAGTACTACAGTGATCTTGAAGTTAAATTGTTTCCAAAGCCTTCTATATGAGAAATTATCGCATCATACCTACACTTTTACTTTACTTAAACTGCTAACATGAAAAAGAAATAAATAATGGGTCAGTATTCTGATTAAATAATTTTTCAATAGCAATTTTATTCTAGTGTTTTTTAGAAAAATCCCCACCCACAATCCAGTCCTTAAGATTAAATATTGGCAAATATTAGAGAGCCAAATTAGTCATTCTTCTTCCTCACTGTTCAAAGAAAAAGAAATCAAAATTAGTAAAAAACCCCTGATGCATACAAGATTATTGCCCTGCATCTTTGCCTTTGTTTTTTATAGTGGAGATTACCACATGACCTTCAGCAAGGATATTTAAAACCTCAGCCTGGGTGAAAAGAGTTAACAATCAGCTCAGACACTGGGATCCTCAAAATCACTACAGATGTCACCTACCAGAAGCAGAAATCAGAGGGTCTGAAGGACAGGTTTAAAGACAGAGTTTGAAACTTAACACTGAATTTCTTGTATATTTTTGTCTTCTCAGACCACTAGAGTTATCTCAGCAGGCTGTGTATAAGTCTGATTCTCAGTTTTAAGCAGAGTTCACAAGGTAAATCGCACCAGTGTGGCTTTACAGTGATCCCCTTTCGAAGGCTGAAAGTGAGTGAAGCTAGAAATTTAAGAAGTCTGGATCAGCACAAGGCAATGATGCACAGCGTCAGCGTTTCCTACTACTGTTCAAAGCTAGGATAAGGGTGTCTTGTTATCTCTAAGTTTATTATTCTGCAGACCCACAAACTGTACTATGACAAGAGTTACACTTAAAGCTTCAGGAAACAAATTTCTAGGTTTACTGAACTTCAGAAGGCATGTGGGCAGCTAGATCCTGGACTAAATTCTGCAAATGTTTTCATTTGTGTTTCATCCATGTTTGTTTAAGTATGCATACTTCTTTAGCAATTTCCAATGAAATAGAAAGAAAACAGAAAAAAAAATAAAAAAGGAATAGTTTTGCACTGACATTTAAACCAAAATGCCTCTGAAGTATTATTCACTATTTCAGTTCCTCAGTCCTCCAATGGCATTCAGCTGCCATGTCATGAAGGTCAGCATTTACTTTTACACGTTGGAATAAACTCCTAACAATTAGAAATAACTTTCTCCTGGGTGTGGGAGGCAGCGTGTTATGGGCCTTCTGCAGATAAAGTGCAACCCTAAAAGTTTACCACTAAATGTTTCATGCTTTATTCACCTATTTCAACAACACTTAGAGGGCTGGTGAAACCTAACATGTTTGGAGAGTGTTGTTCTCTTTTCTCAGACACACTGCTTCTACGGCATCCCTACAGGTCTCCAGGGAGGACTGAAGCCTTACCATACAATCTCACAGATCTGTTGTGTACTTGACCCCAAACAGAGGGAAATGAAACATAACCATTTTGTGGGCTATGAAGCCGGGGAAGAGCAGACCTGTGCCTCAGGCATGGCTGGGAGGCAGTGACCTGAGTTGGGATCAGATTTCATACCACAGTGTTGTGCACTCACCAGTGAATTGCAGAATTGCATCTCATTGCATTTTCCTCCAGCTGAAACAAGGATGATATCACCTGAGAGACCCTTGAGGTGAAAGAGCCCCTAAACCTAATAAATATTGTTGGCTGTAATTTTAACATTTCAGTCCATCTTCAAATGAGTGTTGTTCTTATAAGGGCAAAGTGTTATTTTCCTCCGCCCTCCTCTAGAGTAAACCAGGAATCCTGACAGCAGCTTCAGGGGTTAATATGACAGCTACCCACACCCTCTGCACAAAGTCCAGGCATATCTTTGTTAAGCAACTAAAAAGGATTTCTTTCAAGGCTGTGTGGTTTTTGAGCCTTGAAAAATCTTATTAGACAGATAGGGAGGAAAAAAAGTATATATAAGCAACCTATTGTAGGAATTTAGCAGCTTGTGAATAGGAAGAATACAATTATGCTGGGCTGCATGGCCAAAAGTTTAACGGATCAGACCCCATATGCCCTAAGACAGTCTCAGTCTGACTTGCTGAGCTGCTTTAAGCCCTCTGTCAAAACGGCATGAGCCTCAGCAATTCACTTCACAACTACAAGACACCAGTGTAAGGTAAAGCTGATGCAAGCTGGGAGTAGCTGGATCAGTGAGATATGACTCTCATGTCTAAACAGGGCTTTGGGCTGAGCAGAGCTGGCTTAAAGCAACTTTCTCATCACAAAACAGAATGGATAAACTAAGCAACTAACGCACTTCCTGTGACCCCCTGGTTCTTAGCTGCAAAGGGAACCAGTACACTCCACTGTCATCACTAGGTCCTTTTAATTTCAGCACAGTCATTTCTGAGAATTATTAGTGGTAAAATTCCTTAATAAACCAAGTTGCCTAAAAACTCCAGAGAATAGAGGCTTCCAAATCTTAAAATTTTATTAGAAAGCTATTTTCTTAAAGACTTCATTTTGAAAATTAACCCCAAGGCTTGGAATAACTCTAAAACCTCAGTGGCTCTTAAAAAAACTAAGCAACCCTTCTGTTCCCATTTCTTATTCCTTAAATAAACTACTAAAAAAAACCCAAAACAAACAAAAAAACCCACCTTACATCTTAAGTACTTACAATTTAAAATTTAAGAGTTTTGCTGCAGGAAGCAGTTATACAAATAGAAACATTTCGTAACTCAGCAAGCTTGGGCCCAGTTTTGTTATAGTATAACACGGGGCTAATGCCCTTAATTCAGCCAAGTACAAAACACTTCTTGCAGGGTTTTGGGACAGAAACCAGCCTACTCCTTCCCCAGTGAGAACTACCATTGAAGAGCAGCTGGAAAGCCGCTGCATGTTTAAGAAACATGAGAGAACGTCAGAGATCTGATTTAAGCTTCTTATCATACCTCTGAAGAAATCTGGAGACCATTCTTTGTCCTATTTACCCATCTAAAACTTGGAGGTAATTCTCCTCCTCTGTTGCACCAGTCCTGAGCCTTTGCAGGACAATGCATCACTAACCCCAAGTTGCTTGTCCATGCCAAAGCCGGAGCCTGTATGTCCTTTTCTGTCAGTCCCACAGCACGGTTTTGCTGGTGGTGGGAAAACCAATGCCAGCTCCTACTTGAAAACCATCCCTGAATCTTCTCAGTTCTTCCCTAAGCTAGATACTCTCTTCTCATTTCTTCTGTGCAGGATTATCCTCTCCCTCTCCTCTGTGTTTGGATGGTGGATACAGTCGTGTGCTTCACACTCTGCCCTGGGCCCTTGAGTATTCCTGCAATATAATGATTTAGAAGGAGGAGGTTGTTTGATTTTTCTCCTGCTTGCCAGGCTGAGGATGTGAGCTTCCCTCTGGTAGGCTGAGTCCTGCTGATTTCAGTGGGAGGTGGGAATGCCCTGCACCTTTTTGAAAAGACAGCAAAGGTCCCCCTGGCAAAGGATCTCTCTAAACAAGGGCTTTTTACTATTGCAAAATGGTTCAAGAATTAGACTTTAAAAGCTGTAAATTACCCCAGTAAGCCAAAGAATTTGCATTTGTAAAGTACATGCCTGAGGTGCAAAACACATTAACAAAATATATAAATAAACAAAGCTGTTCAAACCCCAATGCAATTATACATTTAGGGCAAGGTGCCATGGAAATCCATGTCAGCTGTGCATGTATGTTTGAAGGCAGCTTTACGCCCCGAGTCTAAACTGGTTTGTTTTCCCCACAGGGAAAATATACTAGAAAATACTGGTGCTATCGTATTATTTACAGGGTAGCAGTAGCTAAGGAAATTAATTGCTTTTTGCACTGGGCATTGCCAGTATGCACAGGCACACATCTGAGAACTGGTCCTTTGCCTGAGAGGTGGGTGCTGACGTGCACACCCCTATCTGTGACCATGTTAAACGCTGGTCCTTACGCAAGGAGGCTGCTGGCCGGCACCTGGAGGCGATTTAGGTACTGAGCCTCCATTTCCATGGGAGGCCTTCCAGCCCACTCAGGAATTTACACTAATGCAATGTATCTCTGCAGCTGCTGCATGCAGGCACCACCCAATCTCCCTTCAGTGGCACTTCTAAAATACCAAGAGGCTTGTGATGGTCCAAGAACATTGCAACAACACAGAGAGTCATTTTAGTAATCTTCCCCAGCATCCTGGGGGCTGTCCTGTGGGTGGAAGCATGACCTTGGAGCAGAATAATTTCAAAGATATATATCCTGCTACAGCAAGGGTGGTTTTGATTACCATACAGCTCAGCCACTCACAATATTTTGCATCACTCTCATGCCTTTCCAGGAAGGACTGTGGGGCCTTCCTGAGGATAATGGAAAAATGAAACTTCACCATTCCTGCATGAAGCATATTTTCCTTCAGCACTGTACCACTACCGAATGCCTTTACCAATGTACTTCATTGCCTTTACCTTCTGTCATTAAACACTCATATCCAGCTTTTAGCTTTTACTTCCATACGCCTAACTCTTCTGTTTGATATCATTCAGTGAAATTCAGTGATTTTTAACAAATGCTTTGCAAGGCCCACAGGAGAAAGGCTTCCACCCTTGTAGACGAGTCCTAGGGGTCTCCAAAAGGTAACTCAGGTTTCACCTGTGCAACTGAGTCCCTTGAGGCTCCCTGCTCAAGTCATACAGCTTGTACAGGTATAGAGACCAGAGCCCAGTGCATGATGCCTCTGACTTTGTACTTGGTCTCCATGGCCAGGGAACCCAGGGGTGCAGTGAAGCTGCAGATGTGTGTGAAGCATGGAAAAGCTGGAAATTATACCCCTGGGGGAACACTTGCATTGAAATATCAATATGCTTTTCAGAAAGTCACTGCCACCAGGCTAAATGCCCTTATGTAGGGGCCCACACCTACATGGATCACTTTCTACAGGTCCACAAATCAAAAGTGGCTGGAGGCAAACATTCATAGAGCAGTGGTGGGGAGATATCTTAGACAGGTGTTTTGAAGTGTCACACAGCCACAAGACATGTTTTCAAATGGAAACTTTGGGTGTCTGCTCTGAAATTTTTTTGTCTTTTGAAAAATACTCCTATACCTTCTCATGAAGAAATTTCAGTTTATTCTATGCTTAGACAAAGTCTAAAATTACCCATGTTTTCAATATGACCCTGATGGCAGTGACAGGTAATGTAGCACTGACAAGTTAGCTTAGGCTGATTCAAATCTGATGGAGAGAAGCCTGAAATAGTTTTCCTGGCTGTATCCATAGAGATTTAGTGCCAAATCTGGAGGGCTTTTCTGAGTCTTGTTTTGGGATTTCTTCTGTGAGGAACAGAAAATATACCAAATTAATTCAACAGAAAGAACTGTGAATTAAAAAGCAAACAGTATTTCACTAGTATGTCCTTGTTTCATAGTGTCAACTCCAAGTACCCATCCTGCTCCAACCATTCAATTAAAAAAGCTTTACATTTCATCATAACAAGGTCATACATACACTTGGTGTTGGATTTTCTTGGTTACAGGACAACTGGAGCTCTGTTGCTTTTTGGGTTTTGTCAGGTTTACCTTGTCCCCTTACGGATGCCAAGTCCATACCTCCCCTCAGGTAGCTACTGCTTTCTTTCCTAGGCTGAGTTCTAATTGCAGTGGCCTTTGTAAGGGCAGATCAAACCAGAGTCCCAGAGACTGCTGGCCTAAGGTGTTGGTTAGAGGCATAATGTGGCCAAGACATCACCCTACAAGTAAAACTATATTGAAAAAGTAAGCTTTTTAAAAGTAGATTTTAAGGTAACAAAAAATCCACACACATATTCTTCTGTTGAGAAAATTATCATCTTCAGGGGACAAGCTTGTGAAGTTCCAAGCAGCCCTGGAGTTTCCTTGGCTCCATTTTGCTTCCTCCTGGCACCTTTCAGCTAGTTCTTGAAAAAGCACCTCCCCTGAGCTGTGCCAAGTTCTTCTATGTGTCTGGGATTCACTCCACTGTGAACTGCAATCCCAGGCTGAATGAGTTTTCAAAGATAGTGATTCTGTTTCATCTACGACCTCAACAACCTTTCCAAACTGGTTTATTGTAGTACAGTTCTCCTCATGCCTACTTTTTCCAGAAAAATTTTATAAATTATAAGAAGAAAATACGGCTGCATAATCCAAGCATAAGGCATGGCCTGTCTCAAAACACATGAAGATTCCAGAAATCTCTATGGAGCTGTTTTTTTCATTGAGGAATCAAAATACATGACACTTATCTCAAGGCCCATATGGACCTTATCTGGAGTTTATTTAGGTGATTACGTGACCACACGATCTTCTCAAAACACAGTGCCTAATTATGGATGTTGAGCACATAATAACAAACTGAGACAGTGACAATGAAAGCAGATTTTCTGTGTTTTCACTTGCGCACTGAATATGGAGGGAGCCAGGATTCATAGATTCTTCTGAAAAGTCTGTGAAGTCACTTGGTAAAAATCCAGTGAGTCTTTAGATAAACTTTAAAAAAGGCATGTTGTTGAGTAATATGTATTCATTTTTAGCTGAAATTTCTTTTTTATTTTTAATTCAAAATATCTGGAGAGCCTATTTATCATTTTTGCTCAGTTTCTTTATGATTGAGATAGAGACAGAAGAAAATAAAATTCTGACATACCATGAGAGATCCCATTATGCTGATGTAAAATTGATTAGAAAAAGCCCAGTTGTGAAATTCCCAGCAAAAATTTGAAGCTTTGGTGGGGGGAAAGATAACAAGCAGACATGCATTTTTTATGGGAACTGGAAGTAGTGAAATTTGCTTATCAACAGCAAAAAGGGCAGAATTTGGCCTTACCCTGCAGGCATATAACAGGAAAACACAACAAAACACATCTCATGAAGTTTAGATTAGATGGGAACTGCAAGTTGCTTAGCTCAGATCAAGAATCCCAAACTTTCTAAGAATACAGAGGACCTTGCTTCAAGGGTGTGTGTTCAACCTCTCCCAGGTCACAAAATCCAGGGTTGTTTGGACGTCTACAGCAAGGACACAGAAATTTTAATTCAGACTGTAGAGAGAACAGAACTTCCTGCTGGAGCAGACACGAACCTGTCTTAAATGATGATGCACAAATACCTCAGTAGTTTCCAATTTTCATTTTGTAGTAGGGAGTGAATAAATAGTATCCCTCCTCCTCGGAAGACTGTAGTAAGTTTTCTTTTAAAATTTTTCTATGCATTAAACTTGCATATATTCATTGCATCTTTTAAAAATAGTCATAAAATTTTTACTGTGGGATGGATATAGATGACATAATTTGCAAGGAGTAAATAATCAACTGTGTGATTATAGCACTGTATGTTGGTTCTGTGATCATCTTTAGTACATTGCTGAATGAACCCCTATAGAGCTAACGTTTGTAAAACAGCTTTGTAGTCCTCAGATGAAAGACACTACAGGAGTGCAAGACATTATTATCATTATTCAAACAGTAAGTCTGAAATAAAGCATGAAACTACTGCCAGAGTGACTATGGGGAGGTGGGAGCAGGGCAGGGGTGCAAGAGAGGGTGAAACAGCAGCTGGCATTCTCATTTGCTGCCATTAGCACAGATCACATATCTCTACATGGAGAATAATTTTCTAAGTCTACCTTGGGAGAAGAGAGGGGGAAAGAGAGAGGCATTCATTCCATGTCATTCAGAAAGGACCTTAAAGACCTATTTATTATGCTGCTTCCTTCAGGGAGCTTGCTATAGGGTTTCGATTTCAGCTACGATAGACTGACTGTTGGAGGAGAAAAAAAAACTTCCTGAAACACTGCCCTCCCTTCCTCTTCTCAACCCTGAATTTCACATCAAGCTATATTGTTCTCTTTCTCCTTTTCTGTAATGTCAAAACATATATGATCATACACACATAGCCAGAAGATATCTAGGAGCTATGAATATTCTTGTCTCAAGAACCAGGATAGTGGAAGGTAGTCTTGATCCTGCCTAGGATCTAGGAAAATATGGAGAGGAGTTTGTTTAACCCTCAGATGGGATTCCCAGCTATTTATATCAAAAATCCATTTGATTTGTTAGGTCTTTTAAGGCTGAACAGTAGAGTTAAAATTATTTTCATTTATTAACATAGTCATAAGAGCTCCCATTCTTTGACATGTGGCTCCTGCTCCTAATTGCAGCTATCCTTCTTTACAATGAAGCAACAGTTTCAAATTTCAATTCATTGTGTCTATAGTTCTTACCCAATAAGAGGCTTAGCAGCAAATAAGCTGCATTTGTCTAGTCATAGATGATAAATGCAGAGCAAGCAGGATTAATCAGGTTTTTGAAGATCCCTAAAACACTGACAGCAGAAATGTTTTGCTATGACCACATGAGAAAGCATAAAAATTTCAGCAGTGGTTTCCTGACCTTCCATCTTCATTGGGTTGTACAAGCCAGGGGTCCTTACACATTAATCACTAATGCAGTCCTCTACTTTTGTATGTTTCCTTTAGTTTAGCAGATATTAAATAGCTGTTGTAAAACCAGGAAATCTAGTGGAGTATTTTGGGTAGAGGGGTGGGTTGGGAGGGGAAGGGAGAGCATTTCAGCATAGGCCACAATAGACTGACAGCCCTTGCTAGGGTTTGTGACACTGGGATTTTGCTTCTATATCTGCCAAGAAAAGAAGGAAGGACCAAGCAGAAGACAGAGAGATCCCAACTTACTGCTTTATCTTTTGTCTCTCTTCCTTCACTGTATAGTTGTTCTTTAAAGACTAGTGGAGAATAGAAAATTAGGCGCTATGTCAACAGGATTTAGTCGCTGCAAAATGGCTGCTTTGCCTAAATCCTTATTTTCCATTTTCTCCATTATTCCAGATATCCCACAGCTTTGTACAAGCATAAAGCAAGAAATAAAGTTGTATTTCAAACACAGGCAGAAAGGGTAAACATGACCAAAAAATATCAGGAGAATGGGTTTAATGTAATATTTTATGAGATATAAATCATTCTACAGAGTTTGCCCTTTAAAGTCCATTATAGTACGTTAATTGTGATTTTATACACTAAGTGACAAGGTTTAGTCCTCCTTAGGATTGAATTTATGGATAAATGACTATCACCAGCCTATGTTAAACACAGGTGAAGGCATTTCATTGAAGCCTTTGGCTACAGAATTCCATTTCTCTAGCTTCATTCACGTTCAAATGTTCACATTGATAACTCAGTTCTCCTCAGCCAGGGAAATAAAGGATACTCTGATGCCTGATTCCACTTTCAATTACACTGCTGCAACTCCAGAATAGCTCCAAGGAAGTCAAGTTTCACACCAGTACGAAAATCAGTACAAGAGTGGATTTGGTCTCCAAAGGCTGCTCTGACAATGTGTCAGTCAAAGATTTTTCTGTCCAACTGGATGGGTTGGAGTTGATGGTGTATAAAACCAGTGACCTGGATGGCAATACAGGATCCCATTAAAAAAGTGAAACAAACAGGACTGACCCAATACTTGAGTAAACGCAAAGAACTCCCTGGCCCCAGTGGGTTGCACGCAATGAAAGCTGCCTTGAGGCCTCTGACAGTGATGGGGGCGAGGACAGTGACAAGGAGCTCAGAGGGGAGAGGCAGGGGTTGCACGTGGTTTGCCGTCACGTCCACCACCCTTCCCTGAGGACCCAGCTCTGGAAACCTTGGTGAAATGCATGTGGCCTTGAATCATCCAGCCCTCTCACAGACATAAAACCCAAAACAAGCCTGGAGTCTGTCCTCAGCTTCACAGCAAGGGGCCGGAGTACTGTCCAGAGTTTAGAGCCAGATGTTAACTTTGTAAGCCTTGAAAATATTGCCATTCAAGGTTGTTTTCTTGCATTCGGGCCTTTTTCCAACTTGGGTGTGTAACTTGAAGACCTCCAAAAATCTGTCTAAAAATTTAGAAATTAGGAGACACTGTCAATGTATAGATGCCATATCTGCTTTGATCTATCTGCCCAAATGCTGTCATTATTGTAAGATTTTTTCTTTTTCCAGGAGTGAAAATTATTACAAATTTCAAGGTGACTGAAACAGACTTTCTAAACCAGTAACCTGAAATGTGTATTTATTTTGAGACAGTTTGAGAAAGTGACCATGTGTTACATATTTTGATCACTGAAGAACTTCAGCATTAACAACAATTTTCCCTTTCCGGAAAAATCCTTGATTCACACAAGTGAAGGACATGTCCTAAATTTGTACTTACATCTATTTGCTCAACTTGATTCCACATGGGTCAGTTATTGTTATAAACTATGAAGGATGTTTGCATCCCAGATGCAAGATCAGAGAAGAAATAGTAGAACGCTAAAGTGATTTTCTAGGTGGTTCTTTATTCAAATGTCTGCATAAAGGATGGCCTTTCTACAGATAAGGTCTATTTTCTTGGTATTCTCCCAGAAAATTGATCCAAGACCCCAAATTCCATAGAGCAAATATTAATCTGAAGTGTAATTAAAGTGGAAATCATTAATTTGGAGGGTCATTATCCCCCAGCCAGCTATGCTCTTATAATGCCCATAACAAGGGCAGCATGATGCATTGTTGTGCCAAATAAGAAAAGTCTTATATTTAAATCCACCCAAAGTATCTTATTTTTGGCAGAAATGTTTAGCTAACTCATGGTTTGTTAATTTCTCTGCTGTGTAGTTATCTATCTAATTACTTCTTGCTCAGAGCAGTTAGTGCTATTCTATTGCACTTACCATGCTGTCATGATAACCAGATACTGTGTATTTAACAACAACACATAGGAAGGACCTGAACACATAGTAAAAATGAATCTATATTCAGTGCTGCAACACGCACAAGGATAAAAAATCCTTGCTAGTGGTCTTGCCCTGCACCTTCCAGGAAAACAAGAGCTTTCCAGTTGACTTCAGGGGACTTAGGTTTTCACTGATCTGTAAGCTTCTACAGAAAGTTTACATGGAGTTATTGTGACATACAGCTAAAACAGAAAAGATTTGTGGGGTTTACATGTCTCAGTATCAGGAGCACGTATCAAAACGGAATATGCTACTGTATGATAATGCTAAACTTTTAGCTTCTTTATATCTCCTTGCCTAAGGGAGAAAGTGGGACCAAGGAGCCCTCAAACTCCCACTGCCACTTGCACCTCTTCAAGTGCCTTGTCTTGCTTATATTGCCCTGCCTCGCTCCAGTCAGCCAGGGCTCTTCCCTTGGCACTCCTGGGCAAAGCAGCAGGGAGAAGCAGCAGCTCTCTCTCCTTCCCAGGGATGATGTAGAGAGCAGTCTAGTGCCATCCCACCAGGGCTGTAGGCAGCTGGTGATTCAGCAAGCCAGTCAGAGTTCTCCTGGAAGCTGGAGGAATGCATGTGGGGTGCAGCTGGGAAGGGGTCAGGGGAAGCACTTGGAAACCAGTCTGTGCCCATTCACACCTAGCACTTCTATGACTGTTTTAATAAAAGCCTATTTTTTTTTACATATTGTAGATAGGGTTTTTCAAAGAGAAGTGCTATCAAGGCCACAGGCTTCTGAGAATTCCAATTGCTTTTCTTCTGAATGTTATTAATTCACTCCAGCTTCCCAGCATAAATGCAGTAAATACTGTGGCAGCAGTTATTTCAGTGAGTCCAATAGTAAATAAAAACATGTGTTTGCAAGGTAAAGGATACAGTACAAAAAAAGGAGGCAAGCAGCTAACACAGAGGGAGAGATCACCAGAAAGATTAATTTCTAGCCAGGTACCACTGTATAAGCCCTGAAGAAGAGTAACCTGAATCTGTAAGCAGGGTGAATCATGGAAAGTAAGAAAGAGGAAGCAAACCATCTCCTTTCTGAAAAAATGACAAGAAACATTTCTTTTCTGAGAAGACGAGCTGCTGAGTAATCCTGAGAGTCCTGTAGCAGCTGGGAAAGGCATTAGCAGACTCTCATCCCAGAGGAACGAAACCATGCAGAGACAGTGGTCCTCTCTCATCCCCCTTCTACCAGCCCTCTTCCTGCTCCTCAAGACCACAGGGACTGAATAGATACTGGTATTGCAGGCTGAGAATAACAGAATCCACCCATCAACCTGGATGCCTTTTGAAGACTGTAGTTTTGTGTAAAATATGAGATTCCACTGTTCCATGGAGGCTATTGAGAAGCAAGGCTCTAATCCAGATAAACACTTCAAACTAGCAAGGATAGATGAAGGAAATGAGAGATAACCAACCAGCCAAGGATGTAAGGACAAAATGCTAAAATGGAAAAAGGAAAAAAAAAAGGGGGGGGGGGGGAGAAGAAGAGGGTGGGATTCTTACTATATATCTGTGAGAATTAGATAACAAATATAGAAATCTGTACAACAAAAAAAAGCAATGTCACTGTAGCTTGTATACAGCCACACATGGCTTCATGTCAGTTCTTATTTTGCTAGCCATACCAACTTGCATTGCATAGACCTCCAAAGTGCTGAAGAAGCCACAACGCACCTTGTGTTCACTTACACTGAATTTTGTGTGCTTCTCATGTAATCTTTACACAGCCATCCTCTCGTTTTCTAAATAGATCTGTTGTTAAGAGCTTTTCTTATGATTGCAATGAGACCTTGGCAGATGTTACAGATAATCAGTACACACACATGCTGCAGAAGGGGATAGCTAAGTATATAACTTTCCACATTTAAAAGTGTGCTGTTAAAACAATTTTCTTCCACCTGGAAAGTGGTATCAGCTGCAATGCAATCCTATGAACATGGACAAACAGCAATAACTGACACAAGATACATAACCATACCTTAGGCACGTAGAGGGAAAACAGTTAAAGGGAAAACACTTCAAGACCAGTGGGCAAATCCTGGCTTTTGTAAGAAGCTTACCAAACTGAGGATGTTATAAATTGAAGTTTAGAGAAAGAGATGTAAGAAGAGCAGGACAAGCCTCAGATAGGCTGTAGTTTCATGTCTGGTGCTCTCAGCAGTAAAGAAAAGGGAGCACAGTTCCTTGTGTAGCTTTTCTGCTGAATATACAGATGTATGTCAAGGACCGACACATTGAATAAAGTAAGGTTAAAAACAGATCCCTGTTGGCAACCTGAGTCTGCTGAAATGTGGAGCTTCATTACCCATGATGGAGTCTCTGAGGGAAGAGCTGGCAGAGTTACATCTTTTTTCCCACTATAACTTCCAGCCTGACAGCGACAAGGAAGAGTTCAGGTACACCAGACTTGCTCCTTTACACAGCTGGAGAACTGGTGTCATTATAAATGTCCTCCATAGGACTTTTGGGGCAAATCATTCCTGCTAATGATGCCAAAAGTGAACCCAGATATGCTGTGATGGAAGAGCTCTCCCAACAACCTCTGCTGTACCTTTTGGCAATTACACAAGTACCTCTGGCTGGTCACAAATACCTCTGGCATCAGCCCAGCCTGATGGGTAAAATGAACCACTCATTAGAGCAACTCCCAGCCACCAAGGCTGCAACTATTGACAGAAGGAGCTGGCAATGGAGAGGCAATTCAGGATTATGGTATCAAAACATTCTGAGAAAACAGAAAGCATTAAGGAAATATCACCAGAGCAGGGGCTATGAAAGAAATTCTGGGAAATAGAAAAAGACAGCCATTTTCAAGGGGAAAGATGCACAATAGACAGAAAACTGTGAGTCATGAAGTGCCTGTGTAGTCAGAGTACTTACAGAACCACATCCTATTGAAAACACAAGAGAAATAGTGAGCAGACACTGGCCTGAAGTCACACATGGAAAACTGCTACATGGGGTTTCAGGCTGAGAATTAGGAGCCATACATGTGTCCACAACACATGTCTGGGAACCCAGCTTTTGTGTGCAAGATACCCATATGCCCCAGAAACACCCATCCTGTCACTGATCCCCCCAGACATTTATGAGAACAGCATTTCTCCCTTGGGGGTCAAACCTGCTGTTGGCCATTGGCCATGGCATGAGGGGGCAGCAACATCTTTCCTAAAAGACCCCAGAGGACACAGGGGAGGCAGATCCCAGGGCTGATCAGGTAATCAGGCTGATCATGAAGCAACTCATACAAAAGGTAACCCCATGCTTACAGCTGAATGGGAAAAGTAATACTGCTTCAGGGTGACTGGCAGTCATCCCAGAAGATTGGGAATTATCTCATGAGACTGGTACGTGCTTCACACCTGGGGCTGGACTCCCATGAGTCAATTCAAAAAAAGATTGCACTATGCTGTTCATGAAAACAGAATTTGGAGTCGGAAGCCAAATTTCTATTTTTTAGATTCTACAGCTTCAGAAGACCAAAACCTCAGCCTAGACTGGCTTTTCACTGTCAGTAAGAAGGACTGTATGATCACAGCATATCACTGCTCTGACAGGATGGTCTTCTAAGGAGCATGAGTGGAAGAGGCATGCTCAGGGACCTGATGTTTTGTTCTGTAGAGGGTCATAACCTAACATGCTTTGCTCAGTCATCCACCATCTGTGCCCTACAGCAGCTTTCATGTGAGTCAGTGCCAAAGGGAAATCCAGGTGCAATGCATCTTCCCTTGAATGCCTGACAAAGGACCATCAGCAGTAGAGACAGACACAGATTGATGTCAAAGACACAGAAGATGGAAATGTCCTGCTTATCAGACAGCATGGACCATCACATGCCAACATGAGACATTTTCCTGAGGACTAGATAGTTACTCAGCATTGACTGAAGGGGCAGGGAAACATGATAACTTCTCATGAAAGAGCCCAGAGAAGGAGCAGTGCAAAGTACACAGGGAACAGAGTGATAGCCTGCTTGTCACAAAAGAAGCAAAGGACCTGGGATCACAGTGCACATGGATTTTTACCTTGCTGTCAAATAGATACGTAAAATAAGGACAAAAGGCAATTTCCAAGCTGCAATGGAATGTTCATTATGTGGGGTAGCTACAGATCCAGGATGTCAAGACTGCATAAAGAAGGCATCCAGCACACTTAAGAGACATCTCAGACATACAAAACCTGGGCCAGGAGACATGGGATATACCTCAGCCTACACCAGTGGATCAGAAAAATAGGTTTATTTCACAACATTTCAGACTGGCAAGTTATGACTCTAGAGAGTCAAGCTGGCAGCATAAGGGGAACAATTTCCCTGCCAGCAGCCCTAGTGTGAAGTTGCTTCAGCCTTTTGAACATCTATCAGCTATGGTGGCACAGGCGACATCCCTCTTTACCCCAACAGATAACATCTAGGTGAAAAAAACCTCTACACACACAGAAGAAAGAAGGCTCCAGAGGCTGGAAAAGGTAATTAAGGAAGTTCCCTACCAGGCCTAAGTTTCATATTATATGTAGTACCTGCATGGATGTAGGGCAGAAGGGCAGGAGCTGTCACCTGGAGGAGCTCATGGGGAGCCTGTGGAAGTCAGTTTGTCTGCACCCAGCCAGAGCACTGCCTGCATGTGGAGCATCTCACACGTAAAGGGTTTCAAGCCTGTTCTGTATTTTGAACTTGAAGCATTCTCCATCTCAACCAGAATGCAAATTTGTGTGCAAAATCTTTGAGGGATAAGAGGTACTTACTTTCTGCTAGACCCCAAGGGGGAGGAGATGGGGTCTGTGGCCAAGTTGCAGTTTACTGCTTGCACAGGTCTGGGGCAGCTAAGCACAGTGAATTGCTCCAGGGAGGCTGGAAAGTTACAATCCTGTGTATGGTGTTAAAGAGTGCTGTGATATGAGGGGAAGTTTTTTGAGGAGGACATTAAAGCAATTTCTTGAACACTCACTCATTAAAAATTCTACTGCTGTTTTAACAAGAGTAGGATGCTATGTGAGGCACTGTGGGCTTTTATTAGGAAATATGAAGTCATGCCAAATATTCCTGGCTTGCGTCTCATATCAAGCCTAAAGATCAGCTCCCTCAGTGTGTCAGAAGATCCTGGACTTAGCTTTTAAACCTGTGTTGCCAGTTCAGATCATTTATATAAACGATCTTTATCTGTTTCAGACCTTACCATGTCTCTGCAGAGATAAAACTCCAAAAATGTAATCTGTAATTCCTTTTACCCTTCACTTCCCAGTCCTGCTTCATTCTCTATCCTACTAACTTTGTTTCTGCTGGGTTTTCTGATTTTTCTATTTTATTATCCCTTCCACAGTGAGTGTACTCAGTCTACCCCTTTCACAGCTCTGCTGTGATTGCCTGCAAGCAAGGATGAAGGTATTTCCCCCTGCAAGTCGGGATTACTGTTGCTGACCTCCTGCTGTTACAGTACACACCTTTCCATGTAAAGGCAGCAATATGATTGTCTGTGCCACGCTTTCTGGCAACCAGCAGCTGGGGTTTGAGGTTCCTGCAAAAGGAGAGGATGTGCTCAGCCACACACACATGCTGCTAGAATGGAGATGACAGCTGGGAAAGCCCTTGGGAAATCCCAGTGTTTTATTGAAATCAGGACAGATCCTGGTTTCAGCAAATCAGCTGAGACTCTAAGAATGTGTTGCATGGCTAAAACAATCCCAGTAACACAGTACATCTGATAACCTCATAGACAGAGTCAAAAAGAAACAAAACTTCTCAGGGAAAAGGTCAGAACTTTGATTAATAACTCCTAGAAAAGCAATGCTAGTTTGATGCTGATGTCACAAAAGTTTTGCATTGCAGCAACTCCATTAATTTTACTGGAGTCAACACAGTCTCTCACCACTGGTGGAGCAGCACATTCAGATGGGCAAACTTTGGTACGCTATGCCTTTCTTCCACAAATTTCAAGATATTTACACTCCACAGGTCTGGGAATAACTGTCAGGGGCTTCAATAAGTGTATCTTAGGGTGTATAATCCCAGCTGCTCCATATCTCACATACTTCACTCTCTAAAGCTGGCTGGCAAGATCCTAGCAGATGGCCATGCATGGACAGCTCAATATACAGGTTCATATTAAATACCCTATTTATTTATGGAAATACAAATATTGATACATTTTTGCTTACTCCCTATTGTTTATACACTTTGATTTGGACATCCAGACATTAAAATAAGTTTCTAGTCCAGGGCCTAGGCACTGTAGCAGATTAGTCACATAATGAAGCTGAGATAAGAACAGCAGCAGCAAGCCAAATGTCTTCTCTTCGCAGCAAAACAGTCTAGGTCTTCATCCCAAGCCTAATCACCCCCAAAATTACTACAGAAAGCTAATTCTTCCAGCTAAAATATTAATGTTACCATCTAAGGCTCCGTGAATCCAGCCTTTTACCATGAGACATGCTTTCTCTCAAATGCCTCAAAAGCACCACTTTGGCTATAGCTACATAAAAGAATTCCATACCCCTCTCATGTCCTGAGCATGCATGGTGCTGCAAAGGTAGGCTGCAAGCTTGGAACCAAGGTTTCCTGTGTGCCCCAAAGGTGAGGTTCCCATAGCATCACAGCAGAATAGTCCCCATACCCAAGATAAAAATATCTATTTGGCTATGCTTTACTTTATAGCACCCAATAAGATGCCAAGCTGAGGATTCCCAGGGATGAAAACCTCATGCACAATTTTCATATGTGTTTACTTTCTTCAGGTCCACGTGCAGGAGTGCAAAACCCAAAAAGTGTATCACTGGTATTTTGATAGCTCACACTGCAATGAAGTCAGCAGAGACCCTCAGGCCAAGTTTGCAAAGGCAAACTGGATGAGTGATTCCATAGCTGGGACTTAGGTCGGGACCTCAGTGCCATCACACCCTGATGGACACACAGCCTCAGGGCTCAGTGTCAGACCCATGGGTGGAAGAGATTGCTGCTGCAAGCACTGCTGTCGGGTCAGGCTAGGCTTCTCACAAGGAGGCTTGATGGCCCTTTTGCACCTGCTGTATGGGAGTCAAAATGCAGAAGGAAAAACAAAATATTCTCCAATGCACAAATAGTTTGTGTTTGGTTTGTTTACTGAACTTTACATTTCTTGCACACTCTATATTGAGCAGAGTCATTGCAGCAGCATATGTATCCAAAGAGCAGGAAACAGACTGCCAACGACCTTCTCAGGATATCAGAAAAATAAACAAACATAACATGCACATCAGGTGGTCTGAGTGCCAGCACTAGGATAAACTGAATCTGCAGAGAAAGTGCTGTCAGAATTTCCCTTTAAACCACACCAAGCTGTAAAGCTGCCTGGGTGCAGGGAGCAATCAAAATCAGATTGGCGTTTGAATGTTTTAAAAGAGGTAGATTAATTCATGTGAGCCACGCAGCTCAGCTGGAACTGCTGCTCGGCTGCTGGCTTCAGCTGCATGCTTCCTGAGGGAGTGCTTTTCCTTCCTCTGCAAAAGACCTTCCCTGGTGGGAAGGCAAGTGTCCACTATGGGCACACCTGTGGTGCAGGTGCTGGACAATGACCTGCCAGCCTTTGCTCCATGGTTGATCACAGAATCACAGACTATGCTGTGTTGGAAGAGATCCACAATGATCATCAAGTCCAATTCCTGGCCCCGCATGGCACCATCCCCAAGAGTCACACCATGAACCTGAGACCATTGTCCAAAAACTTCTTGAACTGTGTCAGGCTTGGTGCTGTGACCACTTCCCTGGGGAGCCTGTTCAGTGCCTAACCACCCTCTGGGGGAAGAACCTTTTTCTAATATTGAACCTAAACCTCTCCTTCAGGCTCAACAGACCGAATGACCTCAGCTGCTCCTCATAACACTTCCCATCAAGGCCCTTCTCCATCTTCATTGCTCTCCTTTGAAAATTCTCTAATAGCTTTGTATCTTTCTTATATTGTGACACTCCAAACTACGCACAATATTCAAGATGAGGCCTCCCCAGTGCAGAGCAGAGCAGGACAATCCCCTCCCTTGCCCAGCTGGTGATGCCTGATGGCCCCCAGGGCAGGGTTGACCCTCCTGGCTGCCAGGGCACTGCTGACTTACATTCAACGTTCTGTCAACCAGGACCCCCAGGTCCCTTTCCACGGTGCTGCTCTTCAGCGTCTCATTTCCCGGTCTGTCCACATATTCAGGGTTGCCCCATCCCAGATGCAGAATCCAGCAGCTGACCTTTCTAAACTTCATATGGTTGGTGCTTCATATCGTTGCCCAGTCCTCTGATTTGTCCAAGTCTATCTGCAGGGCCTCTCCGCCCTCAAGGAAGTCAACAGCTCCTCCCAATTTTGTGTCATCTGTGAACTTGTTTAGTATCTCTTCCAGTCCTGTGTCCAAGTCATTTATGAAGATGTTGAAGAGCTGAGCCAAAGGTGGGGCCCTGTGGAACCCCACTAGTGACAGTTCACCAGTCTGCTGTCACCCCATTCACTTTGTGACTGACCCATTAGCCAGTTGCTCACCCATCAAACGATGTGTTTATCCAGATGTGGGCTGGACATTTTGTCCAGAAGAATCCTGTGAGGGTCAGTATCAAAAGCTTTACTAAAACCCAAAATGGAGGCAGAAGCAGAGGGTCTGTTCTGTCAAACAGAAAATGAGACCTGCTCAGCAAGGGTGGTTCTGACTGAGAGCATGAATGTGCGGTGTTCTCCCTGGGGCTGAGGGCTCACAGGCAGAGAGGGTAAAGCTCTTCACAGCAATCACTTCTCAAGGAACTTAGCCTAGCTCTGAGTAAGGGAGTCCAGAGGAGTAACACACCTACATACACGTGTGTATATATATATCTATATATGAAACAATATAAATATATATATGTATATATTTCTATATAATGGGTACATATGGCTAGCGGCTTGAAGTGATTGACTTCTGGGAAAGATGAAAAATGTTACTGAACCCTTGTGGAAAAGCCTGAAAGAATTTAATAGAAAATTACAGCCTTTCTCAAGAATTTAATATAGAATTATATAGGATAGTTAAAAACAACAATAGAAGGATATTACTCTCTATTAAACTCTATAGGTTTCAGAGCAGTTTAAATAGGGCTTTTTAATGTTTCTGCAAAGATTCCTATTACATCCTGTAGGGCTTTTCCACACGGATCTTAGCAGTCATCAGGGAAAACCTGGTGCCAGGAAGTTCCTAAGCAAACAAGTCAAGTAATTCTGATAATTTACATTAGACTGAGCTTTGCAGTGCCGCTGCAGCTCCATGATCCTCTGTGGGACTAGAAAGAGCTCAGGGAAACTGGAGCTTTGGAAGAGACTTTCCGTTCTGGTGTCCCAGCAGTATGTGGTCATCATTGTGTAAAGCAACATTTCCTCTTTGTGCTGAGTGGTACCTTACAGTGATCTGTTGATGTAATATCTAAACACAAAGACTAGCCTTCGTGCTGGACTAAGATATGACAGTATACATAGCTGCACAAAGCAGGATAAGGTATCTAGGGATGCCAGTGGCTGGAACACCCTCTGAAAAGCAGTCTCTGATGCATTTTGGCACTAACCACTGCCTTCAGCCAAAATGCTGCCTTTGGCCAAAGTTTTTGTTTCAGATTAATTTTTCTCACTAAGTAACACTTGTGTGGTGTCTTAAGCATTTTAAGCATGCTGAATTAGATATGTTATGAAAGGTATCCTTGTTCATGGCCCTACCTTTAACCATTATAAGAACAGTAGACAAATTATATGGGCTACAGCACCCATATAAAACATTACATAGTAAAATGCTCATATAGTAATATATTATTAATTTACCTCTTTTTGACCACAGAAGCTTTATTTTGTGTGTTCCACTGCCCTCAATTTAGGGGTGTTTAAAATTACATTTTGCACATCTCCCCCTCAGCAGATTCATCCTAATTATCCTAAAATCTACCTCTCATCGCTCATAGTAACTTGAAGAACTGATGCCTATCTTCTTCAGTCTGCACAGCCTGATAGTATTCCATGGCTTAAAAGACTGAATGAAAACCCCATCAGTGCTTTCATTAACATTCAAACATTTATACCAAACCACTCCCTGATCCAGACAGTGACTTGTGCCCATGGCAAAGTACTGCTCCATACAGAAACTATTTTTGTTAATCAGGGGAAACGACTAAGTTGGGAAGCAAAGTAATGAGCTTGCCTTCTGTGTGGTATTGCGGAGTGGTGATCCTACCAAAGCCCAGAGAAATTTTCATGCCATTCTTTGAACCCTGCTAGACTCCTGTCACTGGAATGAACCTCAGTATTCTATGACTTTTATATGAGCCTATGACTATGAGTTTCACACGCTAAGATGTTGAAAGGCCCTTCAGTTTCATTGAATGCCTTCTGTTCATAATTTTTTTAAACTATCCAGATATAAAAAAAGCGTAACTGTACTTCATCATGAAGGTTTTTATAATCTCTTGATATGCTTGTCTTCCCTATCTAGTAACAGCCCCAACTCAACCCACCTGCTATTGATTTTATTTTAGACCGTATAAATTTATATTTCCTAGCAAAAACATGCTTTTCAAAAGACGCTCATCCTTTCAAGTCTGAAATTTTGTTATTTTCAAAGTAAAAATCATCTGCTTATGAAACCCCATCAGGCTGGCAACAGTAAGAATTAGTGCACAGGTCCAAAACACTATGCCTAATTCACTCAACTCTTCATATGAGTGGTGTTTAAACACAGAAGGAGGAAGCAAACTATGTACCTGAGCTCTCCTTATACCCCATCTGATGACAGACATGAAATTCCCTTAATAGCTGCAGCAGAGGCTCAAGATGCTTCAAGGATTCACAGTCATACAAAATTATTGATGTGAAGCTATTTATTTGTGTAAATACCTCTGCAAGATGAGGTTCCAAAGGCTGGAGGGAAAAGGATGCTATGTACAGTGAACAGACTTGTCTCTGAAAACACATTTTCCAGATCTGTTTGTGGAAGAGCTCTCAGTGCGACTTGCTGGTGATTACTGTAAGACCAGTTGAAATATTAGTTGTGTCTGAATTTATTTTTTTCTCTGGCTTTCATTCTTTAAAATCCACCCGTATTCAAATGCTTATTGGAAGCACAATTGCAAGGAGGGGAAAATCCTTCTGCCTGATGAGAGAGCCCAAAGGAAGAATCCTTCCAGGGGCAGCCTTATCAGCAAATCTGTGGAGACTTATCAGAAGATACACATCCAGAGGTATTCAAGCTGCCTTTTTGTACTTCTCCTTAGGCCTGAAGTTTGATATCATTATGGGACATTTCCAAGGCAGCAGCAGCAGCCACTGCCTAATCTTTTCACAAGATGTAAATCAGTTTCAGTAATTATCATATTAGATGGTTTGCTCATGTTTTCTTGCTGGGAAAAAATACCATGTCTTAGAAATTCCTCAGTGCTGTAACATCAAAGCAGCAGGGTCGGCATGCAGATCCAGAGGGGAGGGGAGACTAATTTGATGAGGATGTATATGTGATAGACAGAGATTTCATTTAAGGGACCATCCTGAATGGTGTATGCCAGATTGAGCCCTGGAATCTTATATACTGGGCACAAAAAACATCCATCTGAGGTGCAACCCTTGATGAACTAAAGTGATAGCTCATATCAAATATATTTAGGAAGAGCCAAAACACCTTGAAACAGCACTTTAGGGAATTAGAGGGGAGATAGGGAATCCTACCCTGCCAACTGCACACAGAGGGAAAGAAGCACAGACTCAAACTGTGCTTCTGGGGATCAGAAGGGCTCCTTTGGGACTCACAGAGGCACAGGGATACCATACCTCTTTCCCAGGTTGCCACCCTGCAGCCAGGATCAATAACAATCAGGCCAAAATGGTCCTGGTCTCCACCTGACCACCACTCCTGGTAGTTTTCTGCAGCTGAACACAAATCCCAAGAGTCCAACTAGGTGATTAGCTTGTTCCCCATGAATGCAAAAGTTGTGTTTAGTGAATCTGACATCCCAGTCCCCAGTCCTGTACATCTCTGCAGAAATGTCTTCCAAGTGTAACCATTTTTTTGCTTTCTTCAAATTTTACTCAGCTGAAACTGAGAGAATCCAAGAGTGCTTTAGGGATCAGGGCACACATCCCACCTTCAGCTGGGCAGAGCAGCCTTTATAAAAGAAATAAATGGCATCACGTTTTTGTTCAGGAAAAAGCATCTCTGTGTGTCATACACCAATGAACAATAGGTTCACATCAGAGAGAAGTGGTAGAAAGAGAGGAAATGAAATTTAATGAGAGAGAAAAACAAGTAAATATTACATACTTTTTTCAAGTGAGTCCATGTGTGAGTGATTAACTTTTGCTATCGAGGGAGGATAAGGGGGAGCCAAGATTCTCTGTAACTGTTTGAAGAACTGAACACAGCAGCAAATATGGAAAACTTCACCAGTTTGGCAGATGCCATAAAATATTTTTATCTCAAACACCTTATGTTTGTGGTCCTAACACTGACCCCAGCCTTGCAATTTGTAATCTCAGGAAACATTGCATTAGCTTTCACAGAAACTCACTTGAGACCAACTCTCACAAAGCTGCACATCTCAAGGAAAATTTACATCCCCTGAACTGGGAATGTGCCACAGTGCAATGACAAACACTAGCTGGTCTGCAAATATAGAGTGTTCCCATTCTCAGCATCCTTGGGACCAAGGAAGGCAGGCTGTTGTTGTTGAGCAGCTAAAAAATGCACACTGCTCAAAGCTCAAGAATGTGGAAATGGCAGAGCTTTTCCATAAGGCCATTAAAAATGACATCTTAACAACATCTGCAATGAAAAATGCTCAGAATTGGAAGAGACCTTCCAAAAAAACATGTGGATCATAGAACTCATTCCATTCTTATGACTTAAAAATCTGACAGCATAAGCCTAGAAAAATGAGAGAAGTGCCTCTTCCCTGTCTATTGTTTAAGCAGTTTCCTCAATTCCAAATTTCAGTGACAAATGATGGTTGTGTTGACCCTAGGATGTTATTTAGCCCTGTGCAGCAGTCCACTGCTACAGATGTTATTGCAAGAGAAGGGTGTTGCTTGTTGCATGTCACACCTCTATATATCATGAATATATTTAATATTTGCATATTTAAATATATCTCAAGCTAAAAAATAACACAAAAGTCTTTTAAAGGTAACTGATAAAGGGTTTGGTAAAGTCATTGCACTTTCATGTCCCTGTTGTGGGTTTAGGGGCACCCATGAAAAATAAGTGGGATTTCTGTGAAATGAGATCTTGGCTTTTCTGGTCTTGGCCTATGAAGAGCTGTGGGCTCTTTTTAAGACTTATCCTGGTTATTAGCACTATCAAGACACTTGCAAGTGTCCTGGGCAAATGGACCATCAGGGCACAAAAGCTCACCTAAAGCCTGACATGAAGGGACCTCCTGCCACCACAAGGTACAATTTACATGCCCTACAGGTGAACAGGCATCTTCCTACTCCAAGGCTGGAAGAGTGCCACCTTTGTTAGGTCTCAAACTCATGCTAAAATGTTAAAATAAAAACCAAAAGTGGCAAAAAGTAAAGGAAAACAGAGTCTTTGGTGGGTTTTCTGGGAGCTACCTGGCAAATAGGGTAAAATGGCAGGAATACGAAAGGAAACATTCAAATTAAAGAAATGTTGGGATAGGGTTAATATAAGTTTCTTAATTATCTGGTAAGGACCTGCTCAAATGTACTTTGTCTCTGCATGTGCACACACACAAACACTTGCTTCAGTGCCTTGCTTGAATAATAAGGCACAACAGGGCAATCATTGTTGTGCCATAATTGCACTCCTCGAGTGTACGCCAGCCACGAACCCGAAGGAGGAGTGCTATCAGCAGCCTGAGAAGTATGATTATGGCCCAACAAGGCATGCCCTGTTGTGACTTATTACAATTAGAAAAGCTATCTACAATGTTGCAAACCTTGAGGTGAGGGCTACGAGAAATGCTTTTTAAAAGCCTGTGTTCTGGTAGTGCATATTTAAAATGCTGTACCTGCTGCTAGGACTCCCCATTAGCCAATCATATTGCTCAAGTATCCTTTGAATGACATACTTCATGCCCCATCTCAACTCTATGCTGAAAGATTAGAGGAATTAGTAACATTTTTCAACCCTCTTTGAGCTCTCAAGAGACCTGTAAAGCAATAAGTGGTATACAGCAACTGAAATTAGATGCCTGTTACCAATACCAAAAAAACATTGTTGAATATCTGGGGACTATTAACTGCTTTCCTTCCAAACAGATACGTTTTTTAGCAAACAACATTCAATAGACATTAGCTGAAAGGAAAAAATAGGGGTTTCACTGCATGCTTTCATGGGTGCAGATCTATCCACACTTTGGCTTTTAAACCAGGGCCAAATGGGAATGAGAAGACCTACCTGTTCCACAGAGCAATGGAGAAGATTGATCAGCACCTATAATGGCCTTGAAGATGTTCAACCAGCAGGCATTCCAGCCATGCAAAAGTATCAGGGAAAGCACACATGTACAACAAGCTGCAAAATACCTGAGCAGGAGAAATCATTCACTCTAAGGTGACAGGAATTGTTAAAACAAAGATGGTGCCTTTTCTGTGTAGGGACCCGGGCAGAAACTTTGTAGGGGGTGTTTGTTCAGTAATTCTAAATTAACTAGGGACATGGCAAGGATGCAGGACTAAAAATGAACATGTAAGGCTCTTCACCCAACACGAGAGTAGAATGTGTCCTGTGTGTCCAGAAGGGTCTTTCATGTTGAATGTGAAGTGATTGTGCACAGGTTCTGATGAATTCTAAGCTCCCTTTAAACCACACTGGAGTAAAAGCTGCCTTAAAACAGTCCTTATAAAAAAACAGCTAACACAAACATTGCAGCTTCAAACCATTTTGAGGAAAAATAATAAAAGGTAAGGAGGGCTGCAGGAATTGCATACAATATTAAATTCAGAGAACTTTACAGCCAACATCTGGACATTGGGACAGCTGGAGCAGTGTTGTGTAATGCCTAAGAAGGGCAGAATTTAAAAAAACCTAAGAAATTGCCCGGTGATACCAAATCATCAGCTAGTCAAAACACGTTGGAGCTAATGTATATTAATCACTGGAAACCTGAGATAAGTTCAGTAAACATTGTCTATTACAATATGTTTAAAAAAAAGGCTTTGAAACAGCACTGTGCTCAGGAGTCTGATCCAGAGCTCACTGAAATATGTTGGAGTGTTTCCATTCACCTCAGTGAGTTTTGTGCATTGAGCTTTTTCAAGCCTAGGCAGCAGTTCAAAAATAACTTTGCAGCATTATCCCAATTGTTTATTTGTGTATGAACGGCACTGAAAAAGTACACATGGCCAAGCAGAAAAAGAACACTTACGAATATTTTTAAATTGCCGTCACCAAAATCACTAACAACATAAAAATTCAACTATTTATGATGTTGTAACACTGTCTTTAATAGAGATGGTGGTGGAGAAACTATGTGTAATATAATCAACAAGCTAACAAACACCAAGGTTCTCCTGAGGATTTTAATATGCAGAATGTTTAAAATATTAAACAAACAATAGCGAAAATCAGGACATGATTAATAATTTTAACAATCAGTCCTGAAAGGTTCTCTCAAAATTTGTCCAAACTGTTTCATAATAAGCTCACAAACTGCAGAAAACATGACATATATTTTAATGTGACCCAATAGGATAAAAAGAAAGCTCTGTTTGTCCACTGTTGCCTGACTTTGGGTTCATTGAGCTGGGCCGAGTAGATTTGAAATGAATCAAGATGTTGAACATCTGCCTCCTGTTATTAAGATATTCTCTTCCTATTTATAAACAAATTCTTTGTTGAGGTTAGGCTGTGGATTCCACTACTCTGTGAACTCATGTTTCCTGAGCAATCTGAACTTCAGGCCACAAGTAAAAGGTGCATTATAAGTCTTCTGAAATCTATCCATGCATGTAGGAAAAAAAGATTAATTGAGAGACAGTACAGTCTGCTTGCTTACTCTTTCACAGCTGGCATCTGACCATGTGCTTCAAGAAATCATATTAAGGCAAAACCAGATTTTTGATTAAAATTAGTTCATTAGAAGTATTTCTCAATGTTTTAGTTAGAACAAATGACCTTAAGTTTGTGTGCATTGTCTTGTCAAGACTCTTATGCTACTAAGGCTCTAGTTACTGACATGTGCTTGGAAATCCCAGTACTTCCATAAACACCACAAATATAAAACATCTCCTTTGTTCTCCTAGTTCCTCCCTATTTCTATCTCCTCCCTTTTCATGAGAATTTATGTTAATCTCTCCTTCAATCTGTTTTCAGTCACTGTGTTAGTTTGGATTCCTCCCTTACATTTGGTTCCTTGCTCCACTCTGGTCTTTCCCAGTTAATGTATTGAAAATGGACCCCTTTTCTCCACCCTTACTGGCAGCCTGGTTTGTGTCTCTGCTCTCTCTCACTCACCCTAATGTAACACTTTCCACTCTGCCCTTCCTGACTGCCTGTCTTTTGCTCTCCCTGTTACCCTGTATTATGCAGAAGAATAATCTTGCCTAGAATGTTCCCTTCCCCCTCCCCTCCATGCAAAAACCCCCAAAACTAGCACCATTTCCTTCTTTTGAAACTTTCTTCCAGAACAGACTTCTGCCCATTCCAGCTCCATTCTGTGTGCTGTCTCCGTCTTAACTGGCTTCATTTAATACTTAACAATACCTGAATGTCTTTGATTAACATAGCCTTAGAATTCAAAGTTATAGTTTTTCTCTCTGTGCTCACAGTATGTTCATGGCTAAAACCCTTAAAATATATGGCTTCACAGCATAATACTGTACAACATACAGGTAAGAATTTATATGGATACATTTGCATCCAACTTCATTACAAACAAGCAGGATCTTAGAAAACAAGGATTTCAGAAAAGGGAATATTTTTTGAGAGCAAGATTTTATGAGATCACTATTCCAACCAGAAGGAATAAAGCAGCAACAAGAAATACCTACATGAGATTTTCTAACTTGTTCCTAAAACATGTAATTCCACTATCTATCTCCCAGAGATCAGTGATGGCACCTCCTACCAAGTGGCAACCAAACTGTCCTTGCCTCAGCATTAGCCTGTCACTTCTTTCTCTACCCAGAGAGGGCACAGAAAACTATGTATTCTCATCCTCTTCTGGAGAAACTTTTAATGTACTCAAAGGCTGTGATCATCTTTCTCTCTAAGCCTTCTCCTCTTTAGACTAAACAAACCCAAATCTTTCAGTCTTTCCTCAGGAGGTCATGCTTTCCAGGCCTCTGAATATTCATGATTTTTCTTCTTTGGGCTATCATTAATTGGTCTCCTTCCGCCTTAAATCTGAAACCAAAGCCAACTGAGTAATGAATAGAAATAATTTCAGAGCTGATTTACTCTTTTACAGTAAATGAAAGATACTTCTCAAAGAACATGCATCCTCCATTTGATGGCTTGGTTTAAATATTCCTTGATATAAAACCACAGTGAGCACCTTAATAACAAAGGTAACATAACTGAGTATGGTAATGCAGGTAGAGTAGTAACACAGTAATTCATAGTCAATATATTTTTTCCCCTCTTTCCTTTTCCCTTCTCCCCTATTTAATACGTAAAAAAAAAAAAAGTATTCATTACCTGAAGTTTTCCATCATTAAAATTCCATATACAAAGAGATTTTGGCTTACAGATTGAAAGAGAGTTTCATTTATGAAACTAAAGTGAATTTAATCCCTTGATTTTGTGTATAAACTATCTGTTATATTTTTTAATTTCTACTTCAAGAAATAATCCCAGAGCTTATTTCTTAGCCAACAAAAGAAACGTTACTGTGAATGTCGTACATATAAAATAAATATATTCTGATGATTATTTAATTGACTTAATGGAAAACTTGCAAATCTGGTGTCAATTACCTCATGTCCTAAGCAGGAAAAATATATAACACACTCAACCTAATATATAGCTATAACCATGATTAATGTATTTTGAGAATGCCCCACACAAGCATTATTTTCCAAAGATGACATTTTAATGATAGTTGACATGCAGTATGTGGCACATGTTGAAAATCTATCGTGTCTTTAAATCTCTCAGTGTATGCTCATACATGCATCCAATCCCCATGGCATGTAGTCTCTCACTGAATTAATTTACAAACCCAGGAGGACCATGTCCATACCTATTTTCACAGGCAGGGAGTTCAGTTAGTGCAGTTCTCTAAGTTTGGTTAATCAATCCAAGTGTCTTTAGCATAGATACCAAATGATCCTCTGCATGTAACCTATGCTTTGACTTGTAATGCCCCTGAAAATGTTTAATTTTGGCTCTCTTCACCACAAAACAAGCAACATGCTGGCTGCATAATTGCCTCAAGACTACTGTGCTGTAATGCTGGTCTGACCCAAGTTCACACCAGGTTTTGAACACAGTCTTTGGGCCACTTTCCTCCCTTTCTCGATGTTATTTAACACTACTCATCTACTCATCACATTCTCAAAAGGACCTGGTTCCTTTTAACCAGAAGGATCATCTGCTGGATTGAGCACAGATCCTCTGAACTACCTTTGGCTGAAACCAATTTCCACCTGTCCTACATCTGTACTGGAGAGATGAGCCCAGGAAAGTCTGTCCTGCCCAGCATCCTTCGTGTCTCACATTTTTCTTTCCATCATCCCCAGGTGTTTATTTTAATGCACAAAATGGTTAGGCCTCTGCCTGGCAGAAAGAAGTACAAAAGCAGCAGAAATTCTCAGGTGCTTTACATACCAAAGGAAAAAAGCTACTGAACATCATTTAACCTACACCTACCTTGCCTTTACCAATTCCAGATTTTGAGTTATGACTCTCTTGGCAACAGTGGCAAAACCATAATGCAAATGTGGAAATATAATGGTAGTACAGCAAAACAAGAACTATCTTCCCTCTTAGCAACATCACACTTCACCATTTGGCCCAGCATGTCTGTCTCCCCGTCAAAGGTGGAGTTCAACTCTGACTGAGCTGAGAATGGGTTTGGTTCACAGAAATTATGCTCAAAATGCAGAGCTGCTTAGTATTTTTGCAAGGCAGTGACCTCAGCTGGCCAGTACCCCAGGAGACCATGTGTCATCATCAAATTGCTGTGCTGGCTCAAAAAGTTAAAACCACCCGGCTGCCCCCCGCTGCTCCGACCTCAGAGGAAACAACCCAAACAAGGCTTGGAGGCAACAAGGACAGTAACTGAGCTCTGCTGGCTGCCTGAGTGGGTGGGTTTTGGCACTCTCAGCCCATTCCTAAAAGCCATATCTTCTCCTGAAGGGTGGGAAGGATCCCTGTCCCAGGAAATAACTCAGGGAGCAAAGCCTGAGCATGGGGGTATTTCCTGCCTTGGAGAGATATAAAGGGAAGCTGCTCCAGACCAGGGGCTCGAGGAGTGTGCAGGTGTTTGTGCCAGATGGAGGCAGCCACCGGCTAGTTTAGTTTAGCTCCACAGAAAGACTCACATTGCTAAGCCCACTTCCAAGTGCAGCAGAAACAGGGAGAGTTCCAGTTTACTTGGAAATAGCCTAGTTCAGCCAGTGCAAAAACCCATTTGATCCCTGTTTTCAAAGTTAACCTGCTCAGGAACACGATTATCACCTAATCAAACACCATCTGATTCTCTTTTTACCTAGATAATGAAGGAGACCTGTTTTCTCCTAAATGTTTGAACCAATATGATTAATGAATAAAATTTTACAAAACAATCCAAGCTTGTTTATGACATGGAAAAATAAACAGCAAGTGGGAAAGTAGAGTATTACCAGCCAAAAGTCACTGATGTCTGAGTGTGTCAAGTAAAATCTCTATAGGAAGACAAAAATAAATCAAAAAGCATGCATGTATCACACACATGTATCACAATCACAGATTTGTAACTCATGTACTGTAGTAATATTCAGTGCTATTGGATGTCACATCCAATTTCCAAGTGGGCCTAAAATGCACAACGTAGATTTGGTGGAGAGTAGATAGGGACAAAGGGGATACCAACTATCAAGAAATAAAGAAGGACCCCTATGCCATTGAAGTAACAAGTCCCAGGAAATTCTACAAGAGCAGATGCACAACTCATGCTCTAGAGCAAATAGAAAAATACCTGAGAACACCTGAGAAACAAGGCATGGTTGAACACTACTCCAGGTTTCCAAGGGAAGTTGTGGAGTCTCTACTCACGGAGATGATCAAAACTGAAACCAGGCACAGCCTTGAACCACTCGCTGTAATGACCCTGCTCTGAGCAGAGGGATTGGTGCAGGTAACCTCCACAGACACCTTCTGACCTCTGTGATTCTGTGAAAGAGACATCAAAGTAAACTGGACTTGTGTTCAATGCCTGATTTTAATGACTATATGGGGAGGTGTGGAAACACAAGCCATACCGAGCTTGGCAAAGAAAGGGAAGATCTTCCCTGATTCTGCTGTGTGGTGCTGGGAAAGATAAAAAGGTGAAGGAAGCCTGGTCCGGTATAGCCACTGGTTCTGCAGAGCTGGCAAATAAAGATGTGGGCTAGGACAGTCCACACAAAGGTTTCCCCAGTGCACATAAGTTATTCTAGTGAGGTTGCAAATGGCTGACTGGGGGGCTGTTGCAGCCCAGTGCTGGCTGTCAAGAAGAAACTCCTTCTGCCAAAAAGAAAGGAGCAGTTTTCCTGCAAGGAATGAGCAGCTGAGGGAAATTTTGCAGCTCTGGGCAAACCTGAACTGTTGCCAAGCTGCTCCCTCCCGTCAGCCCAGTCCTGTCTCCTGCCTCCCCACTTTCCCCTATGCTTCAGCCACCTGGAGCTGCAGCCCTCCCCTTGGGGTCCTCCTCAGTCCTGGAAACCACATGGTGCTTGGCTCAGAGAGGGCAGTTTTACTATTAGACTTGTTACCAAGGAGGGTGTTCACTCCCTGCCCCGTGAAAGTCACAACAGGCTCAACAGACTGTGTGCTCTGGGCTGGGGTTCACACGGGACCCCAGCACAGATCACTCAGCCCTACTCCCTCCTGTCATCCCTACCTCTTCCTCATGTGTATCCCCTCCCTCCCACCCCAGCACAGCCAGGCTGCACAGACAGCTGCCCATTACTACTCAGTAGTTGCTTGAATCCCACTAAATGCTTGTCAAAGTGCCCAGAGAGCTGAAAGTGAGCTCTTTAAATTACATTTGTTGAAAGATCCCTGGTGCCTGTTCCTGCTTTTGGTTTTCAGCAACTCTCTGAAATCATAGTTTGTTTTACAGTGATGTTTTGTTTTTCTTTTCCTGCATCCAACCTATAAGTCATGGATGATGCATATTAAACACATTAAATGGGTTTCAGCCGGGTGTGCACCATGTGTGCATAAGGCTGAGGTCTGGGACAACAGCATTTTTGTGTTTACTTTCTATACTGGGAAACTGTACGGTGTGATGATCCCTTATGCACAGCTCTGGCCTGACATTTGGCCTCATTTGAAACCTTAGAAAGAGGTTGTATGGAGGGGAGAGTCAAAACCACTGAGGCCAGGAGGAGGAGGAGAAAGCCAAGTCTGCTTGATAGGTTAAAGCAAAGCCTGGAAATCGGGACTGCTTGGATTGATGCCTGACCACAGCTGACAACGGACGAGTCTCTTCACTTTCTATGCTTCTGTTTCCCCATCTGTGAAATCTGGCCCCCCTCTCTCAGGGAAGCTATATAGAAGTGTTTTCAGGCTCCCCTCACAGAACTATGTCTTTGTGTACAAGGAGCTCTCATATATTTTTAGAAGAATTTTTAATTAAAAGCAGAATAGCTCTTTCCATTTAAGAAAATCTGTGATTTTTGTTCTTATTATACATTTATGAGCATACATAAGGTTTTGGGGTTTTTTTTAATCCTGTGCCTTTCCAGTTTTCCTATTAATATGTCATAAGAAAATCACGGATGGTGTCCAAATTCCAATTCATGGGAATGGAATTAATATCTCCATTAAAATGAAAAAGAGGGAGTAATTTGGGGAAGTTTCAGAAGCGCTGGCGGCTAGTTGTAGTTGGACTCATCTCTCCCATCCCAGTGACTCATTCTGGGAATGGATAGTGCCTCTGTCGTCTTCAGACATTTAACACCTCTCTAGCAAGATCTAGCATCAGCTGGGATGTGTGAACAAATAATATGGAGCAATTTGAGACTTCCTAGGACATCTGCCTCTAAGCTGTGTCAGGGCCTGATTCTGTCAGAGGTGGGTGGGAGTTGGAGAGGCTACACATCGGTCTTTTTGTTTTTAATACCGGCAGTGGGGAATTTTGGTTACAAGTAATCCCTCCCAGATCATGTTTCTGAAGATGTAAAGAAGAAAACAAGGTTCAGAAAAGAGCAGCCTGCCAAAAGGAAGAATATTTTAAGAAGATCTTTCTGACTCTCTCCAGATTACATGTAAATTTAAGTTACTAAGAGAAAATGAGAACCATTTGTTTGAAGTTCAAATCCTGTCTGGCCTTTACTAGGCTAGGTTTCAAGCATCCTGTTTTGCCTAATCTCTGCATCTCCATCCATCACCTTGATGCAACTTCCCCATGAGAGAACTCCATAGCTCTATCTGAGCAGTTGGACTTAGGAACAAAAATATCAGCACTGGAGCTCTCTCCTGGCAAGTTTTGTGTGTTGTCAAATGTTGGAGCACAAGAAGAGTATGAAATACCCCAAAGCTGTGTGGTTTCAAGTATCTCAGGCTGAGTAGGTGTTAGAAAATTGAATTCAAATCAAACCTTGTTCTCAAACTTTTATCTTCAAGGGAGCCCCATAGGCTCAGTTTGGACTGTGGATTCCAAAAATCTGATGGTGCCTCAACTCGCCTTTGTAATTTGGCTGTCATGGCTCTACCAAAGTTTAACTTTACAGCAGTCCCACCTCAACTGTGTTGAGACAGAAATCCCAAATTCAAGAGTACACAGGACAGTCTGGAAACAAGCATTGAATATCAATTTTTTAAAAATCCTATTTTTCAACCAATTTCTCATTTAGATATTGCAAGAAGTTTCCAGATCTGAATTACATAAAAACAATCCAGAATTTATATGTAGGTACTAAAATGGTTCTGTTCATTGGGAAAACTTGAGGATCCTATAATAAAAATGTAATGAAAGCAGTGTGGCTTCCTGACATTTCTGGCATACTATAATTCATTCTATGTAATTTATAAGCCATTAATTTATTTTTCAAAGTTCTGAAAGCTCAATGTTTCATTGATATATTCCCCTTGAAACTTACCTCAATATAACTGTTTTTTTTGATGGAGAGCTCTAAAAGGTTAGCCAAACTACAGGCACTGAAGAAAAACCCATACTTCTAATAATCTTTACTCCTGCTTTCTGGAAAACACCTTATCTTCCCTTTGTTTTGGGGGGTGGGGGGTGGGGGGCAGGGAGCAGTGCAAGTGTTCTACCTACAGATCTCCTGTGTAGACCTTCAGGGAGGAGGAAGTGGAAATACCACCCCCTTAAAAAATTGCAAGGAGCAGCACATTCTTTTTACCAACAGCTTTTAAGGCACCTTTTTTTGGGCACCCACAATGCAGGCACACCCAGAAAGATCAGTCAGCTCTCTTCTGGTGATGCTCATGATGGCAGTGTGCCCAGCCAGTCAGAGAAGCAGGCTATGGGAGATATTGCTCAAAACCACTCCTATCCATCAGACAAGGTCAGAGTCAAAAGGGAAATGACTTAGTACTGCACCCATTATCAGTCACCTGTCAGGTAAAGAGATGACTGTGCTCAGGAATCTGTTTGTCATTGCTAATAATTTTTTTTCACAATATATATATATATTTCACAATATATATATTTTTTTCACAATATTTTTTTCACAACATATCTTTCATGTCACAAAAACAAAATCAGGCCTGTATCACTCAACAAAACCTTTGCTGCAAGCATTCTATCAGGTCAGATGGTTGCCTGTAAGAAGACTGACAATTTTACAGGCGATGGAGATTTAGGAAGATGAACTATTGCAGCCTTTGAAAATCAAATTGTTGTAATGATGAGAAGACATGAAATTGATTATCACTATCAATTGCTGTGGTGAGGGGAAAACTGATGTGATTTTACAAGCCAGAACATGCAAGGGAGGATGCAGTCCAGTAAAAGCGATGGGAACTGAGTTTTTGACAGACCCCTAAAGCCTGCTGACAGGTGGAGTATTTGCTGCTTTCCTCCATGCCCAGAATCTTCTTCATCCCTTTATGGCAAACACAGGAGCCTCATAGTGTAACTGCCAATGTGGGGTGACTGGTGCTGCTGCAAGCTCATGTCTGCCTCACAGCCAAAACATCCCATGGGGCAGCAAAAGAGAGGAGAAAGCCTTTTGATCACTCCTGAGCATCCTCATCTCACTCCATTGGCCCCCAAATGTGGCTGATGGACTTATCTCCACCACAGGCCTGCTGAAATGCTTTTCATGGACTTACAGAGTGTTGAGGTCCTGAATAGTACTGACTATAGGTGACGATCACAGAGTAGTTACTGATATGGTTCAGATTTTCCTGAAAGCCCTGACTCCTGAAGTCATCTGGCTACACGAGGAGCTCAGTTTCCATTTTAAAAGGAAAGATTTCTAGCCTTGGTAGATGCCAAAAATTCCTCAAAATATAGTATCTAAGGGCTCCAAACATAGTATCCAATGCAAAGAAATTAAATTATATACTTTCAAATATCTTATTATTTTATGATCAGTCTTGCAATTCTTTTTCTAAACTCCTGACATTATATGCTCAGGAATGAAAGTATCTGCTAATTGACCTCAGAAAAGTCTTGTAATACTGACAAGTTATTTCATTAAGATATGGCAGCCATTGTGCTACAGCAGCCACCTCTAAAATCTTTTCAACTGCCTGAGGTAACTAAATAACGATACTTCATTATTCACAGGTTGCTTAAGCATTCTCTATATTAAGTGCAGGGAAGTTTAGATAACATCTAATTGCAAAGAGAAGTGCTGGAAAGTTTCTGAGGGTGGCAACTGCATACCTAAATGACACTTATTTATTTAGAAGTGTTTAAGACATGCCTTTCATTTATCCTAGGCAGACACAGAGCCTTGAAATCAAAACTCATGCAATATCGCTTGGCCCAGTGCCTATACTTGGACAAACTTTTTCATCACACCCAAACGAAGAAACTCCTTTCCCAGTTTCTATCACTTAATCATCCTTTTTCTGCAGACACCACCCAGAGCAAAAAACTGGGGTTAGCAGAGAAATCCTTCCTCAGCTACAAGGCTGCAGATGAATCTTTTAAACATGTTACCAAGATAATAAGAAAAAGTACAAATTTATTCCTGGAGATTTGTCTGCAATGATTAATTCCAGAGCTAATTGTTCTCCAGATGTATTAATCCCTGAACATGGGTATTCTGATTGAAATACTGACACAACTGTAGCAATGGCAGTGAGGATATGATGCAGCAACACTATGAGCATGGCAATGGAGTAGTCCATGATTTAGTGCTGACAATCCTTGGCAAAAGTGTGGCTGAAAAGCATAGTTTCAGAATTAACACTTATAGGACAGGAAAGCATCTTAGTGTCATTGAGCTAGAATGACCCACTGAGTACAAGCCACAGAATCAGCGATTGCCTCTATCACACACTCAATGCTGAGCTGGATTTTTTCAGTGGTTAATATGCTGCTACAGGCAAGGCCATACTCACAATGTTCTCTATCATCCCAGCCCTATTAGACAAATAGGTTGGAGGCCTCTTTTGAAAGAACCTCCAATAATATCTTTTAAAAACATCTTCCCTTCCCCTAGCTCCAAAGCAGCATACTTTAAAAGAAGTTTTTCAGTACAGCAACCATAACCCTCCCTCTTAGCAACCAGAACTTTGTGCTTCACATAAGCTGGACCATATTTGGCACTGCTCCAGCCCCATTTGGAATATGCACATCTAACAGTATTTTGTTAATTGTAGAAATCTTTACCACTGCTCACTTTCCATAAGGCACTTTTCCAAGGGAAGGAAGCTTGTGCAGCTCCCAGGCAGAGAGCGCAGTGTTCAGCAGTGTACAAAGAAAAGCTTCTCACTCCAGGCAGGAGCACTCACATCATTCCAATATCCTTACTCTAAGTTTGGAAGCTGCAGCTGATGCTTTAGACCACAGCAACTGAAAACACCCCAGAGGGAGGGCAAGCGAGAGGTTCAGATGCTGCGTGTAGAGCCATGACAATAGTGTGGTTTGAGCCCTGCTGCAGCAATCCGCATCAGTGCAGCACATCAAATGGTGCTGGGAGAGCTTTCTGAGGCAGGTAGGCATGCAATGAGTAAAAATAAAATGAAAACAACCTAGTTTTCAACAAGAGGAGAAGTGAGGAGAAGAAGTCATGGCAGAGTGTTAGTCATATCAAATTAATTTCTGGACAGGAAAGTGATACTGCGCATAAAGGCAGCCGTGCAGATGATTTGCACAAATGCCTCCAACAGCTCCAGAGACAACACAGGGCTACTCACAGAATCATGGCCTTAATAAGGAAAGAGAAATAAGGGCAGCACCAAAGCATACTTTCCTATTTATCAACTTGCTTCACCAGAACTTACTGAGTGCTGTGGGGACTCTCTGCTCTTTTAGTTGGTGTCTTTGCTAAAACATTCCATCACATTGCAGGGAGAAAAGAATCTACATCACCAGGATGTGTTTGGGCAAGCCAAATGTGGGCTTGTTTGGCCTGATCCTCTGAAAAATGCTAAATATACTGATAGCCCTTCAAAACAGTTCAGTACTTTATCCATAACCAAGAGTGTATGGCTTTAATAAAATCTGCTTTGGAGCACTTTTTGGTGTGCTGTGGGTCTGAAAATTCTCTGTGGTTTGTGGTCACTTGTTTTTCTAATATTTTGGTCAGCGTCCAATCTCACTCGTGTAGCTGGATATACCCATGTAATTTCTGGTAGAATTGAATTTTCCACACAGCACAATTTATAGCCCTCTGGTGTTCCCTGACACATGAACAGAGGTTACCGCCAGCTTGACCAACTTTTATGTATTCATGCTTTCAAGTAAGGGGCAGAATAACATTAACTGATCTCTTCAAAGTCCTGCAAAAGTGCTTTAAAGTGGCCTAGCCTTCCCAACAGGAAACAAATTTCACCATCTCCTCTTTTGTGACAGCAAATGTTTCCTGAGGTGTGGGAGACCTCAGAGGGAAAGTTGGGATTTGACAGTTTTAAATCCCGTCACTCATTTTAAAGCACTCAACTACATTTCATCAACCACCAAAGGCCTCCCTCAGAAAGATGTTGGCTAGAGGGGCTCTGGGGATGCTCTGGGGGCTGTGGTGGGCAGGGTTGCACTTAGGGCCCTCATCACCCCCATGGCACATCACCACCACCCGACAATGCAGCAATCACAGAGTCCCAAGGCAAGATAAAAGGAGATTTTTCCCATGTGCCCCACTGAGAGATCTGGCCTGAGGGCAGCCTGAAGACATCTGAGAGACATCAGTGAGGAAGTCCCCAAGGAGTCAGTGGACTAAGGGAGTAAGATCTGGGCATGGATGAGGCTGCTAGAAGTTCTCTGCTGCAAAAACAGCTCCCACTTGGGGACATATTCAAAGTCCATCTGATGGATGCAAATCCTGCTTCAGCCTTCAGGAAATGGATGCAAGCCCCTCAGGGCATGAGAACCATCAACAACTGGAGGTGCCTGAGGGTGTCAGGTCTTTTTAGCTGGATAACAGCCAGACCAAGGAAATGCCTTCTGGAGGAGAAAAGCAGAGCTTGTCATTCTCATCTCCCTTGACAAGCCAGGGGCAGCCCCAAGAAATGGGATGCAGAGATGTTGCCAGGCTTCCCAGGGTTTTGAAACACCCACTGGTGGACTGCCAGGTGCAAGAAATATTTTTTCCCCATGGTAGATCAGACTGGGGGCATTTGGCCAGTCTTGGAGCCCCTGAGATGCGTCCAGGTAGGGCAGACTGGGGTTTGGGAATCTCGTGGGAGGTGTGAGAAGCCTGTCGGAAGAGACACTTGGTCACATGCTCTGGGAATCACTGATCACCAGTACTGGGGTTAGAAAGCAATGTCCCCCAGGGCAGATTGGCAGTGGTCCTCGGGTGTTGTTTTACCTTTCTCTGCAGCACTAAGCATGAATACTTGTGAGGGCTCCTTTGGGTCATTTTAGCCAGGCACCAGCTGCTCATACTCTATAGAGGTGGTCCTTGAGCCCCTCATCTGGGGGAAGAAAAATGTCAAGACTCCCAGAGTGGCTTTGAAGGTGAACCCCAGGGATTGCTTCCTGTTCCCTGGGGCACAAAGCATAGCACCTTATCAGGGTTCCTCTGGACTCTTGTGACCATCAGTCATTTAATCACACTGACGTTCATGGATGATTTCAAGTGGGCATATAAGAAACAAACGGTTCCGTCTTCTGGTCAGGTATCCTCCAGGCACACAGAGGCAGCTTTTTTTCAGTGTTGGATGCCCACCTATCCTTATCCGTGTCAGCATTACCAGTAACAACCTTCCTCTTCACTACATGGCTGCAGAATTCATTTAAAAGTTCATCAGCAAGCTTTGTGCACGCTCCTGGAGAGTAAAGTGTATCCCCAAAGACAGCAGGGACATGAACTACATCACAGCGGCCCAGTACAACTTGATCTCTTGTAGTTTCTCAGTGCCTGAGCACCTTCTCCCAATGGAAACTCAGTTAATGCCATCCATGAATATTTCCTCTTTTAAGAGGCAGACACCAGCTCTGAAAGGAGCTGAACTGACACCACCAGCCCTGTGTTCAGAGCCCACGCACACACCTCGTCTGTGGCCCAGTTGGCTGGCGGAACCTGGATCTGGTTGTGACTGTGTGGAACTGGACTCCAGCAGGTTACTCATGGGTGGAACCCCCTTGACACATCTCTCAGGCTCCACCCTTCACGCTTTGCTGTCACACAGTGTAGGAAACAGGGATGTTTGTGGTCAGGTCTTTTGAATTTAGATTGCAAAAAAACTATTGTTCAAGAATGTAGGTTTCCTTGTCCACCTCAGATTCTGGATTTCATGGCACCCATGAGGCAGAAAAACTCTATTTCATGGTATAGTTCTACAGCCCCCATCCTCCCCACCAGCTGAAGCTCTGACAGAAGAGACATCCCCTACATCAACAAACACTCCTTGCATGAGGAACTGCAGGGTAGAATGACACAAGTTTCTGCTCCAGTCTCCAGAAGACACTGGAGAGAACAAATGCTCTGGGAGGCATGAGTAGATCACAGGGCGACAACAAGCCATGAATGGGATACAGGAAAAAGCATTCCTGTGTGTCAGGCAAGAAAGGCAACCATTGTGGAAAGCCCTGGTAAGAGCTCACCTGTACCACCATGGATATTTTTCATTCCTCCAGTTTTATTCAAGAAGACCTTGCCATAAACAGTGTACCAGCAAATGTCACTTGGTGCACAGCTGAGGAATGGTGAGAAAATCCTGCATGCTCTCTACATCTCTGCAAAGATCATGCTGAGTGAATCAAACTCCTCCCTTTCACCTCTGACCCTGTCACAATGAAATGGATGTACATGGTATCAATTCCCTTATTTACATAGTCTGAATGTACACACAAATTTTGGCATAGATGTATAAAATGACAGCAGTAATACCCTCCTTACTCTTTCAGTACTCAAAATACCAAATCCTAAAGGAACAAGATATTTGCTAGGGCTTAAGATAAGATCTGAATATCTTCCCACAAACTGAGGTAGGCAAATAACTCTCAGAAATCTTAAAGTCATAAATGAACTGTGAAGTGCATTAGGGTGGATTGACATTGGCTGGCTGTCAGGTGCCCACCAAGCACTTCCCCTCCACAACAGAGCAGGGGAAGAAAATACAATTAAAGGTTCATGAGTTGAGATAAGGACAGGAAGATCACTCAGCACCTGTGTTCTCAATTTCAGTAGTTCATTTTTAATAAGAACAAGAAACTGCATCTCTTTATAGCAACAAAGGCCCTCTCAACTTGTAACTGCTTTACTCAACAGAACCTTATGACCAAATATAGTAAATGATAAAGGAGACCCACATTACTTCTGCCAAAACTGTCATGGCCCTTCAGCTTGTACATGGCTGAAACAGTTTCAGGCCCTGTACAAACAGTTTCACCTGTGACCAGCTCCTCTAGAACCTTAAATCAACAAGCCGTTCCTATATGAAGACTGAGTTCAGCACTGTTAGATGTTTTCAGTCCAAGGGGTTTTAGCTGCTTTATTAAAACATTGGCTTTAGTTATTTGGGCTAGGTTTTTTAAATGCCCACAGACTCCCAAGGAGTGCATTCCAACACATTAAAATGTATTATATTATTGCAATATTTGTAGTAGCACTTATTAAAACTGTGTTCAGGGAGTTGGGATCATAAATCCTCCTGGTCTGCATCCATACCCAAGCTGGAGTATGTTTACATTTGATAGATGGGCTGTAAAATGCAGGCACATTCTCACATGTGAAGTGTGAATAGTTTCTCCACTTATTTATTGCAGTTGATGTTATGTGGGGCCTGGGACAAAGGTTGTGTTCCAGACTGACAGAAGGGGAAACGACGGTGAAAAGAGAATGCATTGCCAGAGACCCTGAATAAACATCAATTAAATATTCCAGTTTATTTCCTTGGACTTTGAATCAAATGAACAGTTTTAAAAATCATTCCTGATCTCCCTATGTTCCTTGGTGTAGCTGCTACACTGTTTCAACACCAATAGCTTCCCAGTGCTGGACCTCATTCTGAAGGGATGAAAAGATGCATAAAGAGGTGCTTGGTTAAACCCCACCAACACACCCAGAAAACAGAAGCAGGAAGACATAAGAATGATTATGCTTGAATAAATGTGCAAAACATACTACACTGTCTGTGCTAGAAATTTGCAGTCTGATGCTACTTCTCTACATACAGCTGGAGAATGCTGCAAGTGATGGCTAGTTGGAGCTTTTCATCTCAAGCTATTGCCCCTTCTGTAGGGCTGAGCTTTCATTCTTGCACAAAGGCCTCTTCCAGGCCCATGGTTGGTTAATCTCACTGAAGTTAAGTAAAGCGACATCATTCATAGACATTAAAATCCTTCACTCTTACCAAGAAAAGGAAGACAAACAAGGCTATAACACGAGATGATGATACATTAATCATGCCTCAATCAGGAAGGCACTTGAGGGAAATCTCACTATCTGCAAATTGCTTGCAAGCATGTTGTTCAACTGTACCAAAATCAAGTGTGCTGTATTTTGGCTGAAATAGGCAAGCACAGAGAAGTGAGTAAGGCAAAACTAATTTTTATCAAAGCAAAACAAGTAAGAGAGCATTATCCTTCAAAATCAGATACAGAAAACATTCCACAATTTAAGAATGCTCTTCATTTTTCAAAAAGGAAGGTGCAGTAAGCAAAAGTACGATATTTTAGAGTTACAGCTCTTCTCCTCTCAAATTTCAAGGGACAGATTTGAATGATGCTGTCACAAGGGTAAGTGGCAGAAAAGGCTCATGAATTGTGGGGGGATTTTATGCTTTGGGAGCAGGCAATAACAAGGAAGGTACTGTAGGCAAGAGAGGATGGCTTCCAGATTGAACCTACACTTTCCTCATTACACATTAAAAACTCTAGGACTTTATATGTTTCTCTCCTATTTCCTCCTCTAAGTTCACTTTAAGTAAAGAGTATATTTACAAACATCTTATAGCCTTTATTTACTATTAAATATATGGACAATGATAGCACTACCAGAAAATGTGGATGTGAAGGCCATGTAAGTGGCCTTGTATGTGAAAGCCCCACATACAAGCCTTGGTGATGAGGTATGGGAGAGACTGTGCACCCAGGTGCACAGCACTTCTCTCACATGTGCTCAGGATCAGTCTGTTAACAAATATAAAGATCAGGGATAGAGAGGACTGTTATTTGCAGTAGTGGGACTGGGACTTCGAGGTTCCAGCCAAAGTACCAGGATCAGCTGCAATGCCAGCTGCTAATGTCTGTGTGCTCAGGTGGAAGCAAGTTGTGTCCCTCACGGCTCTGTCGTGGGACTGGTGCTCTTTAATGAGAAAGGATATAGTTTCATGCTGTGCCAATGGAGGATGAGGTTGAACATCAGAAGCAATTTCTTCACAGGAAAAATTGTCAAGCACTGGAATGGGCTGCCCAGGGAGGCAGTGGTGTCACCATCCTTGGAGGTGTTCAAGAAATGTCTGGACATGCTCCTTAGCGCTATGATCTAATTGATAAGATGATAAGTCAGAGGTTGGACTCAACAATGTTGGAGGTCCTTTCCAACCTAAATAATTCTGTGATTCTGTAATATCTTTGCCAATGACACAGTGAGATTGAGTGCACCCTCAGCGAGTTTGCAGATAACACAAAGCTGAGCAGTACAGCATGAAGTTCAGCAAGGCCAAGTGCGGCGTTTGGCGCCTGCATCAGAGCAATCCTAGATGTGAGTCTAGACTGGGAGAAGAACTCACTGAGACTAGCCTTGGAGAAAAGGACTTGGGAGTGCTGGTGAACCGAAAGCTGAACATGAGCCAATGGTGTGTGCTTACAAGCCAGAAGGCTGGTGGTATCCTGGGCTGCATCAAAACAAGCGATGCTCAGCAAATCAAGGGAGGTGACCGTCCCCCTCCATTCTGCCCTCATTACAGCCCACTTGGACTGCTGCATCCAGGTCTGGGGCTCTCAGCAAAAGAACGACATAGACATGTAGAAACAGGTCCAGAGGAGGCCACAAAGATGATCAGAGGCATGAAACTCCTCTCCTATGAAAACAGGCTAAGAGAGCTGGAGTTATTCAGCCCAGAGATGAGAAGGCTCTGAAGAGACTTCACTGTGTCCTTCCAAGTACTTCAAGGGGCTTATGAAAAGCAGGGAGGGCAGATAGTGATAGGAAAAGGGGGAAATGGTTTTAAACTAAAAGAGGACAGATTTATATTAGATATTAGGAAGAAAACTGTTACTATGAGTGGTGAGACACTGGAACAGATTGTCCAAAGAAGCTGTGGATGCTCCCTAGAAGTGTTCAAAACCAGACTGGATGGGGACCTGAACAATCTGGTCTAGAGGGTGACATCCCTGCCCACAGCAGGGGGTTAGAATGAGATGGTCTTTAAAGTCCCTTCCAAACCAAACCATTCAATGTTTCTATGTTGTAAACATAACATAGGAATGGTAGGCACAATGTGTGAGGGAGAAGGATGTATAGAATGGCAGAGAAAACCCAAATGATTTTATAGAGTCATGAATCACAGTCAGCAGCAAGAACTGGGAATAAAAAGCAACCCAGGATCCCCTTCAGTTCTGTCTGCAGCCCCTGTTGCTGTGCCCTCAGAAGGTGGTGTGACAGGACAAGCTATGTCTGTGTTAAACTGGCAAATCCATCTCATGTTCTACTGAACACACGTCCAAACATAACAGAAACATAAACATACCAAATGATGTGTCAGAGGACAAATCTGCCCAGAAAAGTTGCTTGACATTCCGATGAAGAACTGCAACTGAGAACCTATTGAGGCAGCAGTGTGTAGCTATCAACTTTGAATGATTACACTCCTGAATCCTGTAGGGAAATGGTTTTCCATAGAGGAAATGCCAGTATGAACAGGAGGAGGCCAATACCTGTGAAAGCAGTGCTTGGCAGAGACTATTCCAGCATGCCTTGCTGTTTGCAGTATTCCCAAGCAAGGGAAATAAGCAGGAGACAGTAAGAGCACAGTATCCCCACTGCCTTCATAAATTTCAGACTCACACAGGAAAAAGATGGAACTAGGATCTTTCCACATCCATGGGTATTCCAGAAGTACTCCAATACACTAAAAGCATAATGGTTCTGATTAAGAGTATATTTGGCTATAGCAGCACTCCTGCAATAAGTATTTCTCTCATTTAGTATGGTATCATTAAGTAAGGAGTTCTGTACTTAACATCGGTACATAACCTTAGGTGGCCCCTGACGGTAATGGCTGGGGTGCTCACGAGCTCTGAGTCCCTGGTCCAAAGTGGACAAAAATGCTTCGAGAAGCACTTTTGTCCAAGTCAGATGGGCCATACAGAGTCAGGGCTAGAAATAGTCTCTTTGCAGTCACATGAGCTCCAGGGTGTGTCACATCTCCCATAGGATCAGCTTTTAACAGGCTGGTGGTATCAACTCAGGGAAACTCTGCTAACCCATTACAAGTTTGTAACTACAAAATTTTGCCTGAAAATGGGAGAACAATTTCTTGCTCATTGCTTTGGCAACTGATCTGCCAGTACAGTGTGGTCAGTGCCCAGGCTAAGCCACCACTATCACAACTGAGCCTGAGCTGAAAGAACAAAACTTCCTGCCCTTTCTTGAAGGTAGACAGAAGCAAGGACTGACCTTTCAGAAAATCTGCCTCACTGGTGTCCACTAACAGCAAGGAAAGCAAAACAAGCCAAAATTTATTTGAAGCCTGTGGATGGAAATCTGCCAGGTATGCACAGACAGCTTGGGTTTGCAGAGGGGGAAGGTAGGATGTATACACAGGTGAAGATAAAAACCCTGGAATTTCAGTGATTATATGGAATGTGAAGTCAGCATTAATGGAACTTTTGATTCAGATCCCAAATTTTAGTATTGTGATAGTACTCTGATCAGAGATAAGAGCAGTGAAAGTACAGACAGGAACAGATGGTTTGGGTTAGGGTCAGATTAAACTTTCTTCCTCCAAAATAGCTTCTCACACATTACATTTAGAACTGAAGTTCCATATTTTTCCTCATGCTTTCATTTGCTATATTTACTTAGACTTGGCTATTTCCTCTTGTACGTAATTTCCTGAACCAAGACATGGAAAAGCAGCGGCTACTTCATGTCACCTCAGCTGTAAGTTTCAAATTTCATCTATTCCAACAACCATAAAAAATTAAGTTGTCTTATCTTCCAGAATCATCATTATTTCCTGCCTTTGCCACCTCACTATCAACTAAAAATTTAGCAACCCTCCACTCATATATGTAGAAAGCTCACAGTTTTTCTCTTTTTCACCTGCATAGGGCCTGTAACATGAGCGTAATTACTGCATATTGTATCTTTCTGATACTACTTCTGTAATACTAAAATCTGATTTCTTCAAGTCCATTCACCTATCCAGACCTTCACCAGTTTCTGTCCTGAAAGGCACAACTTTCTTCTCTATTACCTGAGTGAATCCATGTAAAACAGAATTGGAAACTTTACCTTCTTTGCTTGTATTTAGCCTAAATACAATCACTCTCTTCTGACGCCATCAATGACTGCCCATTTTTTCATGACATCATCTTCAGTCTTTCAGTCTTGAACTTCAAAGTGTAGGTAACAGCTCTCCCAGTTACGTACACTTGGTTGCTATAATCTTTTAACTCCTTCCATTCTTAATTATGGATCTTAAACCATCCTGATTTTCATGTATAAAAAGCATGCATGTGTGTTTGTGCATGTCTCTTTCCAATCCTAGATATGCACAGCTCACACTGCTAGTCTTGATAACACATTTCTGAACAGATGTTCCCACACTTTCAAACTGAAAGGATGAAAATACTCCTCGTTATTCCTCCTTATTTATTATATTAAATTATTTTTGCAATGCTATATTAATGCAGATCACATTTTCTTCTGAAGTATGCCAAAGAAAAACTTACCCTTTTTCTGACAGGACAATATTTTCTGAGAAAGATGCATGGCACAGAGGCTTAACGTGTTAGACTCTGACAGAGTTGCTAGGGCCAGCCTGCACATACAATACAAGTGACTGCTTGTGTACCTATTTGTTGTTCAGCTGTGAGACCAGGTAAAATTGAGACCTGCTTGACTTGCTAAGGGAGGCACAATTTGCTTTGAAGAGTATCTTCCACACAGAAGTTATGGTTCATTTTTATAACAACATCTAGTTAGGTCAGTGGCTGATGAACTGCAAGATACTGGGATCTGCTTCCTCTTGCTGCTTCTCTGTTACCCCAGCCTCAGGATATTTCCTGAAATAAACTGCTTTTAGGATTTCCTGCAGAATATAGGCCTCATGTTACATTACTTAAGGTGAGATTCATCCTCACTGTGTTAAGTCATGTCAATTAATTGACATTTATCCACTCCTTTCCTCTCCCCATCAACTGCCTTTCTCCTCCCTCCTTTTCCTACTCCTTTTCCCTAATCAATCCCTCATGTACTTTGGTCTGTTCAGAGTGAGCCTTCCTTCCTGCCGTCAAGTCAGAGAACAGACACAGGCTTCATCACACCAGGGAAAAAGGTATTATTATATAATACTACTTAGCCTTTTTAAGAGCATTTAATGCTCAAAACTGCACAAAGATGAATTGGTTCATATGACACAGAGCAGGAAATTTATAAATGGAGAAACAGAGGCAGAAGGGTAGCAGGAGTTGTGCGAAGTGTCACAGAGAGATCATGGCAGGGTCGGAAGTCTCCTGACTTCTAACTCCAGACTTTTTGCTCAATTTCTAGAATGTACTGTACTTTATGTGTTTCTTTTATACCCAAAATTCCTAACTGGTCTACATTAGAACCTCCTGTATCTTCATTCAGCATACAAAAAGCTGAATTGTGTGGGCATGCACTGCATATCTCATGGTAAAGGAGAAGTTGGCTCCTTGCTCCCAAGACAAAGCTCACAATGACCCTAAAGCCCAGGCTGGCGCTGACACTGCCACAGAGTTGGTTCCACAGGAGCTGAAGTGCTCAGCTCTACGCTGCGCCCAGAAGGGCTGCACCCAGACTTTCAAACCACCTCCAGGTGAGCTGGTGAAGCAACACAGGACAGCAGAGCCACACAGGGACATCAATGGCCTCCCTGCATCAGCACAGCCTCCTCAGCCTGCTGCTTCTCTCCGCAAAGCCAGCGCTTCTCTCCTCAGCTCTGGCAAATCCAAACAGGTGAGGACTCCTATAGCATTCACAGTTAGTTTTGGAGCCTGGGGCCTAGGGCTGGATCAGTTTACCCCAGATTCAGAATCTGGCCTTTTATAGACAGAGCAGTATTTTAAGATCTCATGAAACCTTGACTCCTTGTAATTTTTTTCTAATACTTCCTGCTAATTTATGCACGTAAGCAAATAAACACATGTTGAAAGTTTTCTAGACTTATGAGTAGACAGAGGTTGCAACTTCCAAAGTCTATATACACAGATGCACAGAGACATACACACAAATATATATATATATATGTGTGTATATATATAAAACCATACAGACTGTGTGAAAAGCAGCTGCCTATCCACTGCCTCCAACCAGACCTGAACTACAGTGTAAACACAGACAGGCATATCCCCTCCTCATGCAATACGTCTGATTAAATATTTTGTCAACCAACATGTTTTGCTGGGTTGGTAGAAGGATTTCCAGAGGATTAATTTTTGTTACTAAAGACCTATTTGATTTAGATGTATCCTCCATTATTCCATTTTGTTATATTTTTCAAAGGGGCTCAGAAAACATTTCAAAGTAAGTCCAGAGAAAGCGGCTGAAAATATAATTCCGTAAACTGCAGTAAAAAATACTAGAAGTCACATAATGCATTTACTTTTAGGCTGAAAAATTAACTCTTTGGAAAACAATGGCATCAGCATGCTCCTTCACACATTGGCCTGTAATTTTCATATTATTGCTGGTTTCACTAGACATTTAAAGGAGTCTACAGTACCTCTCATTTATAATTGCAAACAGAAATAATTACAATTATAGTAATAATGTACTACAGCTACCGGGCAGATATCAGGCCAATTTCACTCCTAACTCCCAGGGCTCCCAGTCTCCTTTTTTGCTCTCCTTGCAGAGCAAAGAAAAGAGGGAAACCTACCCAATTTCAACATGTAGGTGCTGTGCTCCACTGACTCCTCTTGCTCATGGTTTGAACACCAATAAGAACAGAAAACTACCCCCAGAAAAACCTAGAAAGTCAGTAACATAAGAGCAAGATAAGCGCAGTGACTTGACACATATCCTGAGGCAGTGAACTTGAATCCATTCCTTGATCTGAAGTGCCAGACAACTTTCAGGTTTTTGATATGCGTATGCTGCAGTAGCTTTTATTGAAACAAAGAATAGAAGGAGAACAAAGGATAAAAAGAAGAAAAGACAGCATCTTTTCCCAGTTGTGGCATACCAGTTAGAAGATTTTACTTGGGTCCACAAAGCTTAATGCTAAAAATGCAATGATAACCCTGCCTTGGTCTGTTGGCATCACAGACTTCATCTGTGGACAACTGTGCCTCTCCATCCTGATGTTTTAGGGCAATTTTATATTTATTAAAAGAGACAGCATGTCTCAACAGAGGGGTCACCTGGGACAGAAGGGACTAGTGGTGAATTTAGGAAGAGCATTTAAAAGTTTACTGATGCAGCATATGCAAATCTGCCTGCTCACTACTATAGAAAATCCACAGCTCTGGCTCATCTACACCACTCTACCCTTTCCCTGATCAAGTGATCACCAAACTGAGCGCGGTGGGCATAAGTCTGCTGAAGCCACTAAAGAGGTGTGAATTCAGCTTGTTACAGCCACAGCGCCCTGACCAAGTGTCCATGAATGTCTTCTACCCTCACTGCCTGAGGGTAACAAAAAACTGAGCCCTAATCCCCCTGACACACTCATTGCTGTTTGTGTGTCTCTTCCCAGGCTTCTGTTGTCCACACTGAGCCAGGCCTGGTTTCAATCACTTTCCTACTTCTTATATTCAAACCTGTAATTCATGCTCTACTATTTTGTCTACTACATAGCCTCTTAAAAGAACTCCAAAATTAATAAGTCTTTTTTGTAGCCAAGGACTACAGAAGATTACAGCACAAGTGATATTCCCATTTATACCACTCAATGTATGGAATTATGGTTCTTTGGGGAAATTCTAATTAGTTTAATCACATCTTGTATGGACGACTCAAATCTACCACATTAGTTTGTATAAAGATACTCACTTTTTTCACTCCAGACGCATAATTTATTAATTTTCTACAGAGAAAATATCTGGGTTTTTATTTTCTATAGTTATAAACTTAAAATTTTCTTTCACTGAATATCATTGTATTAATTCTAGAGTATCTTCTCTCTAAAAATATTATACAATGCTTTACTTTTGTGCTCCATTTTCAAATGGAGGTGGCTTAACGTTTTTCAAAAGAGAAACAATGGTGAGGTTTTTTAATTGTTATTCAAAGAAAACCTTCACAATATTCCTTGGCTCACTGAACAAGTATGAATGCTTGTCTAATATAGAGGCATGTATGTGATAGGCAGATAATGGGTGGATCACCACCCTCAGACTCCTGAAACCACAAGCAACCATGTAACTACCCACAACAATTCAGAATTCTCATTTTTATGTGAACATTTATCTACACAGGTGCTTCCTGTGTAGATACCTACAGGGCAAAGCTGCTCATGTGCTGGCTCCCTGCAGAAACAGGGGATCTGTGGAGCTGGAGTGTCTGGACAAACACAGGAAACAGTGTCCCATACTAATAAGGAAGACCAAAACACCTCAGCCACTCCTCTTCATGTTGACTTGGCCATACAGTTGCCAAGCTCATAATCTCTGCTCAGTGGGGTGAGTGGTGCAACAAGGAACATGAGAGGTTTCCCAGGATCACTGGGATGCGTCTGCTCTTTCCAACTACAATCTTTGGCCATTCCTCACAGGAAAGCAAAGAGGCTTCATAAGTTATGCTTTATGAAGAGATACACATCTTTTTGCCTCTGGTAAGACCAGCCAAGGCAACTCTTCCAATAAAATTTGACATCTTAACAAGGAGACAAGGAGGAAGCTAACTTTCATTTCAGTATCCTTCCAGGGACAACAAAAAAAAATATCCAGGATGTTTCTGGCAAATTATTCCTATCCCAAATTTATGAGCATTGGTGGAAAGACAACTTTGCTTCCTTGCCCTAACATCTGCATCAAGAGGCCAAGGACTTCACTCTTCCTGTGAAAAATTTTCACAGTTCCACTGAGAAGCCCAAACTGCAAAGACCCGTTTGAACTTGTACTACTTAGTTTAATAATTTTGTTTATTATAGCTCTTGTTTTGCTTAAATCCTGTGATATTTAAAAGAACACTAAATCCATCACACCTTAATAAGCAAGCTGTTTTTCAGCCAGAACCAAGGACTGTTCAGTATCTGCCTCACGAACACTATCAGCAAATTAGAGAACTTCTTTAGCTGATGAGGGCTGAGGATGTGTGTTTTGACATCTTCTCTCTATTTCACAGAGACATTCCTGGTACAGAGTCCTCGTTGCCTGCTTGGTAATACTGTGGCCTTTGATACTAGAGCCATGCAGCAGCACTAACAGGTAACACCAGCCCATCACATAAACAAAAGTCCTTTGTAGTTGTAGAGCAGAAATCACAAATCATTCTTTCTGTTGTAGACCGCTGATTTTTACAGCCCACAAAGCTTCTACACACAGGAAACACCCATAGAAAACTATGTGCGAGGTGTTTCGTGGGGATTTGGTGATGACCCGTCTGATATCCCAGATTTAGCTTATTGCCATGAAGCCCGGTACCAGGGCATGAAAATTTTTCACATGTTGTGTACTAAAAATCAAAACCAGTAAGCAACCCTCATTTTTCAGAGGCAGTAGCCTGGATGCTACATGGTATACACTCATCCCTTCTTGAGAGCAGTTAGATTCAAAAAGCTTGTTGCCCTTATTGTTGCCCCCCCGCCTTCAAAACATGTAAAAGTAGCGCAAAGATAAGCTCTAATACCAGGCTGACCAGACACACTGAAAGAAAGCAGCACAATCTGTTAGTAAAAACCAGCTCCAACTACTTTCCCCCCCACCCCACCCCCAGTTCCAGAGTTTAAAGCCAGCTGCCATTCAGGAAATTAAATTCAATACCTATGATGTGATTTTTGAAAGTGCAGCTTTTCAGCAAAAAAAGGGGATGAAGTATATCCAGTATTTCTGAAAAATCAAACTATTTAATTGTCTGTCTGACAAGGCCATAAGCCTAACTTGACACCCCTGATGTGAATGCCTTGGGCTTCAATTAATGGCGGGCAAAGGATGCATAATTAATATAGCAAGACACCAGGAAATGAATATGTTTAAGTTCCTACTGCAGTTTTAACTTCGTCACAACATCACAACACACAGGTTTTTAGTTGGCTTTCTCCATAGAGGTGAATTTCATGTTTTTCCTAATTAAATGTATATACCAGAAATTACTCATTAAATGTCAGGAAATGCATTGCGACTGAGTTATACATGCTACAGGAAAAAAATGGATGGGAACAAATTATTTGGTGTCACTTATTTCATAAGACACAATCTTCCTTCTCTATTTAGGAATTGTTCATGAACAGACATATTTTTACTAGGGATTTTCCTCCTTGCTTAAAAGCAGCAAGGAGATGACATAAGTGAATATATTCAGGGAGAAGGTGACATCATTCAGAAGACATTCTTGACTCCAGCTTAAAATACTTACTATTTTCTACTCAGTCCCTTTGCAAAAGTCCAAGACAGGGCTCTTGCACTAGTCCTGCTTACACTTTCTAAATATACAGTTTAAATGCACAGTACTCAGTTTTACTTCTGTGAGACCAGTCACAAAATTCACAAGCTCCTGAATACATTCATTTCAGAGGCAGTGTTAACCTTAGCAATGGCTACCAAATGTGAAGTACAAGCATTCAGACTACTATAATATTCACATGTATTTTTGCAAATAGACAACAAAACAAAACAAAACAAAACAAAACAAAACAAAACAGTAATTTCAACCAAGCAAAATTTTCTAGGTAGCAAATTTAAAATCAAAACCCAGAAACCACTGTTTAATTCAAAACCCTGTGTTGCTAGTAAGAACCTCCCATTTGTATTTCCTTATCTTTGAATTATTTGGGCCATCTTATCTTTGAGCTAAGCAGGGCTGTTTGCATATCCCAAAACTAGTGCATTAAATCTCCCAACACCCTTCTGGAAGCTGAGCAGTTGCACATTGCTCTTTATCTGAGGTACTGGAGCGGTTTCATTATGCAAGGTCACATAGTAAAACTAGCTGAAGGTGAGGTGCATAGAATGTTATTTTAAAAACTGGAAGGAGGGTTATTTTAATAAAGAACAACTGTGTAACCAGTGAGCAATAAACTTGGGCAAAATTTAGTTTATGGAAGAAATATTACTAAAAATCCCACAAATACGATTTCCCCATATGGGGATATATGGAGAGATGGAAAAAAAAAAAAAACCAACAAATCAGCAAAAACCCAGCTTGCAGAAATGCATATGTCATCAGAGGTACTAGGCTATACGAACTGTTTATTGGAACTGTGTCCCTTGTCAATACTGAGGAAAATAAAGAATGGAAAATAACTTTAGAATTGAATAGAGACTCTGTCACACTTAAATTTGATACTTGGAGCCCAGGCCAACATTCTGCCAGGACCAAAAAAAAAAAAAAGTATACAAGAAAATCAGGAATAAATCCAAGATGGAAAAAGTAAAAGTTAAATTAGCATCATACGGTGGAGAGAAATATCAATAATTAGGCAAATGCATAATAACCCTATGAAGTCAATTACTTTTATGAGAGTGGGACTGGAAACACAGGCAGCTTTAGGGCTGAACATTTGCAAATAATTAAGACTGGTTAGAATATACAATGGGTGCTGTGTATGATCCAAACAGACAATGAAAAAACAGAAGTATTCAAAGATATTTTTGATATAACAGAATACAATAAGAAGAAATATTTAATTTTTTTTCAGCCTGAGGCAAACCTTTCCTGCCCAGTCATTATTGCCCCAAACAATTTCCATTCAACCTCTGCAGTAAGCAACACACAAAAAATTTGTAAAGAAAGTTTAAGTATAGCCCACAAAAGCAGCCAAAAGCAAATGAACACTGTTGTCACAAGTCCTACTTTTTTCTGAATTTTCTTCCAAACTAACTTTATTTCACCCTCCAGCTATGGCTACCTTCGAGCTCCCCAGGCCACAGAACCTATCTTTGCATGTTTGTAAAATACCTCACAACAGATCTCACTGGTGAAAAATTGCTGTCTCCCTCTTTTTCATGTGAGCCTGCTGTGATTCCAGATGTTTGAGGCCATAGGTGAGGACAAGTCTCCTCTGTGCACTGAATCCATGATGTGATGCTGCTCAGGAGTCAGGGCTGTGCCCACCCTCCCGTGATCTGCTGGACCAGGGCTATGTTGGGTCATACTTCTAACTTACCCCAAATCTTCCTGCAGTTTCTGGACTGGGAGAGCTTCTTCTCTTGCAAAGCAAACCTCTTTCTCTTATGTAGAACTCCAGGAATGCACTTTGGAAAAAGTACTAAATAAAACTTCATTTCCCAGAAGGTTGGAAAGGGAAGGAGAAGCGACAGCATTGAGGTCGCTCAGCAACCCCATGCCAGAGCTGGCACCAGAGTGCCACCATCCCGGATTCTGGCATGACACTGACTTCACTAAGGAGCAGTAGCAGCCAGGTATTATCCTAAAGAACGTGGCTCCTGGAGTCCACACAAACAGGCATGTGTTTGGTACACACTGTAGTCACCACAGCTCTGAAAGCAGATGAGAATTGTTGCTGCGTTTGCCACTTTCTCATGCTACTTTGAATTAGCACATGCAAGTATTATCTTATTAATAATAAAATAGGCTACCCACCAAAATTTAGAATGGATTCTTCATTAGAACAAATATTTTAGATACTCACCATGACAGTAGTACATTCTGTTGGAAAGATTCTGGGGTGGTTTTGCAGTTATTTACAAGAGCTGCTCCAAGGCCTGTGAAAATCACAAGTATCTTTACATTAACTTCATGAATTTAGGTGTCAATAAAATGAAACAAATAAGTCCCATATTTCCCTTGTAATGCTATTACATGGTAATTGATGCACCATTCATCTTTAGAAAAATACACAAATTTCTTAGCTTTTGACAGTTGCATTTCTAAGGTCAATAAGAAATTATACTCAAGCACAGAATAATTCCACCAGCAGCCAGAACAGATACCATAGCCTGTATTTAATTTTATTTAATACATGTGGCACAAAGGAGAGACAAACTTTAAAACAGTAAAACTTAAAGATCAACCAAATCAAAACAACAGAAAAATAGCCCAAACAATCCTATTTTGATGAATTAGCAGTCTATAATGTACTTCTAGTCAGAGCCTCTAGAAACAGAGCCTAACTTTTTATTATTTAAGAGGTAAGACCAAATTCCTTGAGCAGGAAAACCTCATTTGAGTGATTTTACTTAAATGCTACCTTTGCAAAGTCATCTATTCCCAAGCTTATCTTTCCTATCCACAAAAAAACTAGTTCCACACATCTAAAATACTTCAAAGTTCAGCTTGAGAATCTCATGATGATTACAATGTAATAAGTTTCTTGCAGCTTTGACTCAACTGTGGGATCACCTTGCTAACTCTATAAAAATCAGTATTCCTGGATTACTTAAACTAGGGGATCCTAACATCCTGATATTTATCAAGACTAACTCCATCAACCTCAGTGAAGAAACAGTTCTGTAAACCCCAAGTATCCAGAAGAGTTATGCATAAAACCTTTTCTATGGATATATAAGTATGCCTGTAAATTTAACTTTTTGGTGATTACACTTGGAGTGCTACACATACACATATAAATAATATGAATGGAAACACTGCATGCATTGTGAATAAGAATATCAAGTTTACAATGATCAACAGCAAATCCCAGATAATTTGTTTGTTGTCTTTTCAATCTATTCATAGACAAGACCTAAGGAAAGTCCTCTATTACAAGTTCTGTTGCAAACAATGATTTTTCTGACCAACCAAAGCTATTACATGGTTTTTGAATATGGCAAAAAAAAAGACAGCAGAGAATGGAGGTGAGGAGGAAAGGGGAGAGAAAGACTAGTTTAAACCTGACTCATCAGAATAGAAGTGTAAATTCAGAATATATGGCTGAACTTTGTTGTCCCTGTATATTGACTAGTACCATAGGAAATAATTGCTACAGAGTTTTTTTCCACAGTATCTGGAAAGGAATTTTTTTTCTGTTATACTGTCATACTTTCCCTGACCTTCTTCTATTCCCAGGACAGATGACTGCATCAAAAAGAAAAAAAAAAAACCACATTAAATTACTTGTTTGAAAAAAAAAAAAATGGGAGAGAAATTATAGAAAGAATTATGACAAGCTTTGTAGCTTTCTTTTTTTGAAATTAGAATGGTTACCAATGCCAAAAAAAAAAAAAATTAAAGCATTTTGATTATCTTACATTAGGCTGAGGCCTAAATTCCTGAATGAAAGCTAGTCCACTGCAGGTGTCTCTTCCTACATCCAGGCAAATTGGGGTTGCCTGCTATTAGTTTGTGGGGCCCCTGGAGTCAGGATTCTTGGTCTGTATCCCCTGACTACCCATTCATTTGCAGTGGGCAGATCTTAATCCTTCTATACCACCATCTTTTCCCAATAAGGATGTAGAAGCTTAATTAGGCACTGGAAAGTTATTTTAGTATCCCAAGTGGATGCTGTCATAGAAGGAAAACGTAACTTTCCATTGAGAGAACGCAAGATAACTCGTGCCAGCTTGTTTCACTCCTCTCCAAGAGGCAGCTGTAGTCCCGCTAACTGGCTGTCAGAGTAGAGGGCTTTGATTTTGGAAAGGGCACCAGCAGGACAGCTGCAGTCTGCACAGAAATCCAAAGGATGGTAACTTGGACCTAGTTGGTGGTCATGTTTTCTTTGATTCTGGGAGATTTCATCTGCTGCCATCTCACACAGCCCCATGCAAAGACAAAGGCTTTTCATCATCTGAACGTTGGTCCCTCCAGGAAGAAATTAAATTACCCGACACAAAAAAGGGACAGCTTGGAACTGAGGCTGTTTCTGTACTTTTCAGGACTGTTGAATATGTGAATTGAAGTGCCTGAACAGCAGTTAACATGGTGTCTAGGTTCCCTGAATCCCTACCTGGCCACATGCTGACTGGTTCCTGTGCAGCACTACTCCACTGGCTCTCACCTGGCACTGGAGCCAGGACCGTCACCCAGTGGGACAGGTAGCTGTGTTCCCCTTGCCCCCGGCACTCTCTGCAGGGATAACAAGGGAAACATCCTCTGAGCACAGTCTACTATGCTCACCAGGAAGCAGAGGCACAGACTCTGCTCCCAGCGTCCACCTTACCCTGAAAGACAGAAGAGTGAAGACCTTAATCTGCCTCTCGCTCTCTGGGACTAGAGCAAGAAAAAGAGGTCCAGTGTTTTTCCCCTATTCTCCAAGCACAAGGAAAGAAGGTCCAATGTCCCTTAAGGAATCTTCAGCAGTTTCCCTTTCTGTCCAAAAAAGGGAGCAGCAGGAGCTGAGTGGTGTGAAAGAGTGCCTGTGGGTGGCAGAGAGAAGGTAGCAAGGGTAAACCCTGTTCCTGTGGGACTTCCCAGGTTCTCCGTGTAGGACAACTCTCTGGGCCTTGGCTATCTCCACCTGTAAACAATAAAAATAATGACACAAATCACAGTATCCACTTCTCACAGGTTTCAATAAAAATAAACAGAACTCTAGAACTGCTTCTCAGCTGCCTCTGCACCCTCTGCTGTCCCAGTGCCAAATTCTCATACAGACTTAATTTCCATTCTCTGCTGCAGAATGAACCATTCAAGGTAATTAGCTATTCTTTCTCCTTTCCTCCCCAAAACATGGAAACTCCTATAAGAGGGGAGGGCAGGGAAACTCTGTGAGTTTTGCTGCTGGTCACGTAGTTCATTCTGCAGATTGAGTCATTGTTCTCTTCCTGATGTTTACAATTGCAGACATAAAGACAACAGACCACCCCGTAGCACCCAGGCACGGGGCCCTAGCCTTTACCATTTGCCACCACATTATGGGCTCTCTGTATCTGTTTCAGAACTGGAACATGCACATCTCCTCAAGTGTCCAGTTCTAAAAGAAAGGTCTGAAGAAACTGAGCCATTTTTAATAGGCTAGGTTACATTTTTGTGCTTTCCCTTCCCCAGTGATGCATTGTATCACTCTCTGGATAAAACAATACAGGTAACCACAGAAAAATACTTAAACATTAGGAAAAGCCAAAATGAAATCACTCCCAAACAGGAAAAATACATGGACACTGTTCATTATTCTTGGGCTACCCAATATAAGTGATACCCAAAGACTGCTGTTGTTCACTGAGAAGCTTTTCCACATCAAGAAAGTTACCTTACAAAAAAGGGATAAGAAATAGCTCCCTTCTCTTACTGGATCAAGCATACAAAATGTTTGTGGTCTCACATGTTTCCTTTCAAGCTGTTTTCCTCTCCCCTTCCCTGTTTCCAGAGCTGCAAATCTGGGTATCTTCCCAGTTCAGCTTCCTGATTCCTCTTGCATTGAAGTCTTGAAATTTTTCCATGTTATAAATATCTGCATGTTTCACTTGGATATGTCCTAATTTATCTAAAAGAGTTATGGAGAGCTTGAGTATTTTCATTGTGAACTGAAGAGATGGAAATGCTAAGCAAGATATCTTTTCCAAGTTTTAGTCATTCATTTATATGGAACAAAGTATACAAAATGTGTTCTTTCCCCTACTGCCTTTCAGATTTTATTACATTTATTCTTGTGGTAGCATTTCACATTTCCTTAGGAGTTTCATGGTCCAGACAAGACTTACAGTTTCAGTGCAAAGCACAGAAAACAATTCACCAAACTCATCATTCTAAAGGCCACTCTTGTTTTCTTTAGAGGATGAAGCCCACTGCCTCTTATAGGCCCATTCAAATCTCTCCTCCTTATTTGCAAATTTCTTTTGTTGTGCCTATCATTTGTGTTTCTGTTCTCTATTGCTGCTCTCTGTTAGTTACTCAGGAGAGAAAAATTATTAAGATGCAACTATTCATTTACTCCGATTAAGTAATCCATGTATAGATAAAATGAGCAAACTGCCATTTCAGCCCCTGTTCCCAGTCACATGGAGTAGTTCATCAAAGCAAATTATCTGCTTTGCCCTGTCTGCCTTCTCTGGTCACTAGGAAAGTAAGTGTTACCCCCAGTGGAGGTGGCTCTTGGTCAAAGACCAAATTATTGTATTGGTCATTTCCTGTTTCTAATTTTACACTGCAGGCACTTTCTCCTTGGAATTTTATAAAGCTCTTGAAGAAACTCTTGGACCAAGTCAAACATGGAAACCTAATGTTTGGAGGACAGCAGAGTAACTGTAAGGAAGGGAAGGTTTAGTAGCCTCCCCATAAGCCTCAGTGGCACATCCTCTGTGTATTGGAGCAGCTTACAGATATCTCCTGCTTTCAGAAGAACAACGTGATATTCTCTGTCCAATGGTGTTCTGCTCCCCAGTGCCAATTATATTTAAAATGTTGTTGCCCAAGAAGGAGAAGATGCTGTATAACACCCATACAATAAATTTCACAAGGCCATCACGATGGCAGGTGAGTGACTTCCTCCATAGTGTTAGCAAAGGTAGAATCATCCACTGCTTTCTGGGGCTAAGCAGAGTACCTAAGAGGTTGTTTTTTTCCCCTTAAAAACTCTTGGCTCTCTAGCAGAACTCCATATCTCACAGCACACCAATCTCCTATCTGACTAAACTGGTGCCACCCGAGATAGAAGGAGCCATTTAAAAGAGGAGCATGACTTACAAAGAGGAAAAGGGAAAGGATGCTGAAGTCAGCAAGTTTTGTACCACCTCAACCTCTCTGTTACCGCCTATATGGAAGAGGGAGGAGAATGCTTCAAGTACTCTGAACCTTCAAGTTCAACTGAGCCCCCTTCAAGAACATCTCTATAGGGATCAGGTATGGGTTTTTCCCTCAAAAGGACATTAGAGACTCACACAAAGTTTGTGATCTTGGTTTTATGGAAAATTCCTCAATCCCACCTAGCTTGACAAAAATGAAAGCACTGGCATGTCTCACAGAGGTATGGCATGGTGGACACCCTGTTAATTATTTTTACAAGTCCACTAGACCAAGAACTCAAAAAGGGACCCATTTTTACAGACTGTGCTCATGTTTTGCTCTAGAAGCTATGCAACTCCAGAATAAGCTTTGTTGTGACTACTGAATGCTCAAGTTACATATTTCAGCACAGAAGCTTACACAGAAAAGCCTGAAATTCTAGTAAATATGGTCTACTAGACTTCTTCTGGTTTGCTGCATCACTCTGCCAAGTACATGGGCTCAGAACTTCAGCTAGAGGGAAGAGAAGGGACATCATATGTCATCACTTGTAATATCATGCTATTCTTACTGTTCAGCCTCTGGGGAGCCAGTACTTTTAAAGCAGCATTTTAAAAAACGAATTGCAAGCACATTTACAGAGACAAGCCCAGTGACAGCTGATCAAACTGATTAATTAGGCATCTGCATAGATGTAGTTGTGGAGGCAGTAACTACACCCCATGCTTAGTCCCACTTGAGACAGGACTAAATATGGGAAGCAGAACAGATCAAAAAGTTCATTGAAGTTCACTGCTTTTGCTAAAGGAAAATGTGAATTCTGCCAAATGTGCCTTCCATGAGAAAGTTTTTATTTTCTCAGAAGTTTTTGATTCCCATCACAAAACCTAAAATTTTTAGCTCCAGGATTTGCTAACACAACTCACAAAAAGCTGTCACAATAACAAAAATCATAGTGTCTCTTTTCAGCTTCATTTCCCAGTCATCTTCTTAGTCCTATTGTCTCATGGGAGCAGTAATTCAGTGCTGTGAGCCCCCCTTCTCCTTCCTCTTTGGCTCTTAGGCTTGAACACATTTTCCACAGTGCACCACAGTATTCTTTTTATTTGGACTCCCGCAGCTCACGATGGAAAGAGTCATCTGAATGGGGGGCGCCAGCCCTGGAGGAGAGCGGATCACGAGAACCGCAGCTTCCATGAGTCACTGTGGTAGCGCATGGGACACAGGGATCAGGCCAGCAACTTCCAGCATTTCCCATTTAAACATTGTTTTTTGTGCCTCACCAGGAAGAGAACCCCGGAGCTTATTTTGTGATACAAATTCACATGCTGAACCGTCTCTAATCATATTAAAAAATAAGCTTATTGCGTGGCGTGTTTCGTGGTCTCTTTGAAGGCTCTGATTCCACAGCCTGATTCCATCAGCCCTGTCCCAGATGTATCTGTGACAAAAATTACAGTTTTCTTTGTTTTATAATATACTAGCAGTGTAGCATCTGGCAATGTGGTTTGGGGTTTTTATTTTGTTTTGTTTTGACTGGAAAGAAATGTCCCAAATACTCTAGTCAAATCCCCCAAAAAACATTAAATCAGCATTTTTTAAATTATGGACAGAGGGCGAGGGAGGATTTCCTGACTCACCAAGTGAGAACACAGGCACCTGTATGCCAGTACACAGGTGGCTGTCACATAATCTGACACTGTGGTAAGAAGGAATGGGCACCTCTGCATCATCACACAGCCTCACCATGCAGGCCAGTCAGCTGGTGGGGAAAAGATTTTGGACAAATCCATCTGAGATGATACCCATCCACACTGTGGGTCAGATAGAAGGAGAGAGGGCTCCAGGCCTTCTGTCACACACAGTGCCTTTTCCTGTGCTTTGAAGAAAGCTCTCTGACTTCCCGTGTATGAAGGATATTCCCCCTGCTCCTTTTTATCATTCCTGGTGAAGGCCCTGTCAGTGAAATGTGCATTTCAACAGTGAGTCTCTCATAGCTCTCCTTATCTTTAATTTCCCTCCACTATAGTCTATTTAATAGAACCATTCCCTTACTGGCAATTTTTTCCCCTTCCCATCTCAGCTGCAATGGCCAGATCAGGATCAAAACTTCTCACAAGTTAAAGGAAAGTCTGGAGGCAGAAAATGTCATTTAGGTCAAAGAAAAGATGCAGGCCGGGGCAATATATATGTTTGTCCTTCGGGTTTAGTGTACCCACATACCTTTTCAGACTAGTGTTCCATGACAAATAGTTTTATTTTCTTAATTATCCCTTTTGATAAATCAGAGTCTTTCCTTCAGATTAGGCATAAACAGCAGGATCAGTAGCAATCGTTCATTTCATCATCAATTTTCTTAGAAAGGGCGAGAAGGGGAGGAAAAAAAGCCTTATCCCTAAAAATGTCTTCTTATAGGCCAGGAAAAGAGCTGTCTCCTTCTCCTAGGTTCTGCCCTTTTCCCTGGATAGCCACCAGTTTTGGAGGAGGCCCAAAGTGTTTCTAAATACTTCCTCTCATACTCTGCAGAGAGTTGCAGTAGTGGGGAAGATGGTGAAGGAGCAGAAAGAAGAAGTAGTCCAGGAATGCCCAGGCCAGAGCTAGGCTGGGCTGTGTTACAGGGATGGTGACACTACAGTTTGGCAGCAGGGAAAGAGAGCAGCAAAATATTTGGGAGGGTGGAGAAGAGGCTGAAAAATCAGACAGATTTTCTCCTCAGTTTGACTGGTGCATGAGACATCCCTTGCCAATGTCTCTGGGGGACATTTTTCCCGTTCATAGGAAATTTTTTAAAAAGGAGTTTTTAGACCAATGGGAACAAAGTCAAATTTCTAAAAAATGAAAAAATCCTCAAAAACTGTAAATACTGCTTTTCAGCAAGCTCTGAAAACGCCTAATCAAACAGTTTGAAAATCCCACCAACTGTATGTTATTTACCCTAGCAGTAATACACACTTTTCCTTTTGGAAACACTTACAAAGAGCACGTACAGTCACAGAAACTGGGAATGTTTCCTGCATTATTAAGTAAAAAGTGAGATGAGAGGGGAGTATTTGATGGTGAGTATAATATTCATCTGTGAACAGCCTGATGATCTCCTGTTCCTGTAACTGAAAATTTTTCTTAGGAATGCCTGCATTTCCCCACATCATACGAGTCTGGCCATGCAAAGCTTCACTCTTTACTGTTCATGGCAGGTCATCCTGAGAAGGCAATGGGTCTCCTATTTCAGGCCGTAGGGAGGGTCACCTTGTAATAGCACAGTGTGTAATGGGTTTCATTGCACTTGGGAACCAAAGAATTTGACCTTTGAGAGAAATAACATGAAGCAAAAAATGCATTCAGATCACAGTTAGGCTGAGTTGAGAGTACAGGTGGCGAGGGAGTGCTTTGAACCTTGTCCATGTGGCCTCACTGTGGCTCCACAACAAAAAGTCCTCCCCTTTGAAGGAAATGTATTGGTGTTTTAAATTTAGGGAGGGAAAGGGGAAAATTCATTAAGGGTAGTCCCATCCTTAAATATTCAGAAGTCATGAATCAGGAATCAGATGTTTGAGGAACTGCCATGAGGCAAAAAAAAAAAAAAAAAAAAAAAAGAAAAGGAAAAAACCAAAAAAGTTGGAAACATTTTTATTTTTCTGGGGTTTGTGGCTGTCTTTAGAATGTCCCTGGGCCACACTTTCAAACTTCTACACAGTCTGAGGAGTAGAAACTGATTTCTGTAAAAATGAAAACTGAGATTCTCACCTAATTAAATGTCTCCAGAAATGAGAAGTTACAGGGTAAAAAACCATCAAGTATCACGAGACCTGCGATAAAAATCACAGGATTTGGCAACACTGAATTCATCATGAGTTAGGAAGTGATAGCACTTGTTCTAGCTGAACAGCAAAAAACAAACAGGCATAAACCTTATTCAAAAATATTTTGCAAGCATGACTGCCAAGCTGACAGCCAACTTCAGTTGGCTGTGAGTAATGCTATTCATTATTTCAGAATATTCATATAGCCAGTAGGTATTTCTGGAAATCCTTGAGAATCCTGCATTTTCCATGATGCCAGAATGATTAATTTGTATTGAAAGTTTGTTACTTGCCAATTATCCATCTACTGCTCAAAAATCTGAGTCACACGCTCAGCAGCCAGAAACAATACCATGCTGTATGTTTAGACATCCGAGATGCATAACCAATATTCAAAGGAGAAAGTTTGCAACCAAACCGCAGGCTGAAAGTTATGCGCTGAAACTGTTCAGCTAAGAAGTGAGAATAATTAATACCTTCTCAAAAATCTAGACTGATTGCAAGAGAGTATGTGTTACTCAGAAAGGCAATTACATTCACAGCAAATATTATTTAGAATTAATACTTGGATGACCACAAGTTATTAGTTCTAACTACAAACAAATAAACAGAGGTGCTCTTCTAGACAGAATATGAACATATTCCCAGTTTCCATTGCAGGTTTCAGACCATCAGCTTGTACAAAAAATGGATGAAGCAGATGTACTTCTTAGCAAATCTGTTTTGGTCCACCTATGCAAAATTCCCAGTAGAGCCAGATTTTCAGTTCAGCATATATTCAAGGTAAACAGTGCAGCGTGTGATTTATATATGGGTTATCGTTCAACCGAAGTCTGGCATTTCATTGATATGCCTGTTATTTAGATGTATTCAGAAGCCTTCCAATGCATATGAGTTTTTCTCTTACAGTCACTGAATGCACTCAAAAGAGATGCAAGAGCCAGATCTTTTCTATCCCCCAAGGTTAAAGGAAAAAGTGAGATGTCCTCTGCTTTTTCAACTCTTTACCCATATAGAATAATTCATCTGCTGATATTCATAAGGTGACTTCCACCAGCAAATGTAAAGATGTCAGGAGGAGAATTTTTAAGCACATATGTAATTGTTTATGATTGGTATCTGCTTTTATTTAGCATACTTGCTAGTGCTCTCTTCCTGCTGCTAGTCTGTACGAATCTTCCTAGCTCAAGAAATCTGCTCTTTGGGGGACTATATTTCATGTTCTTTCACTCTTTGCAAGCTCTGCCATAATAGAATCAATGTATCAAATCAATCCCGCAAAGCGGCCAAAAAGTCAAATGGCAAAAGTAGGAGACTGAGGTGTTTGCTAACGGAAATTTTGGCAGGAAGGGATTAATCTGCGTTTGCCTGTTTCCTATGCTTCTCTTTCCCTTTGAACGCAGTGTGGGAGAAGCGAGACATAGAGAAAGTACCCTGTTTGATCCCTGGTAGTATTTTTTGTTTTTATTTTACCCCAGAAAGTCTTGCTGAAAAAACCCTCTGAGATTCTTGAAATCGCATATTGTTGCAGCAAAGTCCACTCGATAAATAAAATATTTAAGCACGGCTTTTGCAGCTCCGCACGTCTTTCATTCCTTTGCAACACAGGGCAAACACAACGGCGTCATGGGGTGACAGCAGAGCACCCCGCTGCTCCTCCATCCCTCTCTTCCCAGGAAGTACCATTTGTAATCCTGGGCACAGGCATGGGCAGTGGGGCACTTCTCCCCTCCAAGCAGAGGGCTGGACAAAGGGTGCGTGGAAAGAACTTGCCGCCCTACGCCAAGTTTGCCACTGACCTCCATCCGCCGCAGGAAGGGAGGCGTCCCCATTGTCCCCCCCAGGACACCCCCCTGTGCCCCAGCCCGGCGCGGCGATGGCTGCGGCATGCAGCGGGGAGCGGAGCCGAGGGATGCCGCTGTCCGCCTGCCGCGGGGGCACGGCGCTGACAAGCGGCCAGGGAGCAGCGCCGGCTTCCCGGCGTGAGGGAGCCGGGCAGGATCCCGGCGTGAGGGAGCCGGGCGCGATCCCGGCGTGAGGGAGCCGGGCGGGATCCCGGCGTGAGGGAGCCGGGCGGGATCGGCGGGAGCCTGGAGCCGCCGCCGCGCGGGCCGTGCCGCCAGCGCCCCCTCGGGGCCGCCCTCGGCACCGCGCCCGCCGCTGCGCTCCGGCCTCACCTGCGGCTCGCGGACGGGGTAACCGGTAAAAAAAGAAAAATGAAAAAAAAAAAAAACCAAAAACCGAACAGTTTAGAAAAATCAACCTGGAGTGCAAAAGGGTAGCTCGCATGCCTCGTGCAGCTGCGCAACTGTCCCAGAGCTGCCTGCTTGAGTTATGGCTCATAATTTTCATGGAAAGTTCTCACAGTTCGTGACCCAGGAGATCCCAAACATATGATTTAATCGGGCATTAGTCAATGTCGAATTTCTCCCTTCCCGACGCGTCGTCTGATCTGTACCACATTGTCAGCATCTCCCTGCAGCATGTGGGAGGCACAAGGCACCTTGACCGAGGGCAATGAAGGGAAGAGGGGGAATCAATGCTTGGATTAGGAGCAACTGCAAAGCTGGACAGATGTGGCCCGTAATAACACCGCATGCTTGTTCTCAGCCTATCACTCCCGCGGCCCATAACATGTCTGTATTTATGGAAGATGACAAGGGCTTAAGCCACTTTCTAGTGAACACATTTCAGCACACTGGCATTGCCTTTAAACTCTTTTTAGTCTCTTCTTCCAGTGAGCAAACTGCCACCCTTAAATCCAAATTACTCACATGCTTGTAACCACAACCAAACTTCTGCTCTTTTTTTACAGCGATCCTCACTCAAAAGCTTTTACTTTGCATAAAACCCCCACCGCAGCTCTTTGCTGAGTCCACAGTTCTTAAGTAACACAAAAGGAGTGGAATAAAACAATTACCTTATGGAAATGATACATATGCTACTGACTTGAGGAAAGGTATGTCATCCTGATGTGTTTATGGACACTAGTTACCCGTACTACATGCTCTCTTCTCCTCATGGTAAAAATTGTTTGAATGATGATTTTATTTAGAAAAAAAAAGTGCATTTATATGCTAATGACTTTTAGTTATTCATTGGTTATTATTTTCTTCTTCAAAAATTTCAGGCAACCAATCAACTAGATTGGAAGAAAAACACTGTGCCAGATTTTTTTTGAAGAGCAAAAGAGTAGAGCTATGTGATTGATTTCCACTAAGAACAAGACTTTATGCAATTTAGGCCACAAACCACTCCTCACAAACACCAAACAACTAACAGATGGAGTGGGTAGTCTGCTAACAAAGCAGAGATTGAAACTGAATTCCCCCAAATGGTCTGGCAAAAATCTGTGGAAAACAGGATGTCTTTCTGAGTGATTTGCAACAAGAAGAGAGGCCTGAATTAGGGAACAAATATGCTAATGCCCTAAGAAGAGCTACATACTAGATAGTGTGGCATTTGTTTTCCTTGAAGTTGCAAGACTGGATAAACAATCCCAGATTTAGACTCAGGCAGGAGATGTTACTCTGAAGAGAAGCCTACCTCTTCCTTCTCCTTGCAGCTGCTCCACACAGACATAAGGCAACATAAAGACTCTCCCAAACTTTCACCTCTTACAGCCATGATGCATAGTAGACCAAATCTTGTCTTGTGAGCAGGCTCAGGTTAATTCAACTCAGAAACAGAGCCTTTCTCCCTTTCCATTTCTTCACTCCAGAACCATATAAAGATTAGAGAGAGATGAGGCTATGATTGGTCAGAATAACTTTATTACTAACCAGGTAGCTCAGTTCATGCATTTATTCACACAATCATACTAGAAATGGTTTGATTACTGAACTATCTTATTACAAAAGATGATGAACAAGGGATTTGAGCAGAGAAAGTGTATGTCAAATGGAGAGACTTTGACATAGATTAATGCTCTGTGACATTCAGATTATACCATGTTGGGCTGGTTGTTTTGGTTGAGTTTTCTTTGTAGGATGCTGTAGCTTTGGACAACAAGGTAAGCTGATTGCCTCCTGAAAGACCTGCAAAGTTGAGTCAATCTCTGTCAGGAAAGATTCTGGGATCCCTGGTATTCACTTGATGTTCTGAAACATTCCTTCAGAGTGTATATCCACAGAAATAACTATAATCCTCTGTGGTTAAAGCTACCCATTGGAAAATCAGCTGAGAGAAGTGATAGCAATCAAGAAAGGTCTTGAGAAATATGCAATGTGGTATGGTTGCCCCCCAGCAGAGTCTCCAGAACTGAAAGGTCAAGCATTCAAGGCTTTCAGTGAATCTTGTTTATGAAAGTTTTGTACGCTTGACCATGACTATGGTAAGAAATCTGAGTCAGGGGGATTTTATCTCAAGGAGCTGTCTGACAAAGTCAATGCTGCTTTTGTTATAATGCTTGGCTGAAGTGACTCTTCAAGAATGTCATGCAGAAAGCCCTGGACAGCTAGGGCAGGCAAGGACTGTTCTCTCCACAGCCTGCATTAAACCTGCTATAGGTGAAAGGACAGGCTGAAGGCATTCTGGAACCCCACAGCCAATGTCTCTGTGTTTCTCTTCTTCCCCATAACTCCCCACCCCTGCTTCTAATCAAGTGGGAGAGAAGAAAGGGAAAGTAAAGCCCACTTGCTACTTCTCCTAAAAGATTAAAACTGATACCAACAAACAATATGCTGCAGCTAGGAAAGCATCTATGGTCTTGCCTGGCACCAGGAAACTGAAGGTGAGAACTTTGATGGACAGCAACCAGAGATGCTGCACAGCAGATGGGTGTGGTCATGATGACATAAAATACTTCTTTCTTTTATGACAAAATGAATACATCTCTTCATTAAAATACAAATCTGTTGGTTTTCTTAATGATTTTATGAGAAATACATAGTCTGGAACTGTATGAAGTGCTGTTAGCTTAGGAAATTGCTCAACAGGTCATCTCACACAACAAATCTTTGATGAAGGCCTCTTACCGGTGTGATACCTTGGACTGGGACTGTATCTGCATGTCCTAAATGCTACATACAACCTCAACTCCCTGGCATCTAGATTGCCTTTTTCAATAGGAACTGTTAGGCTAAGCAGTTTTGTAGTTTTGTCTGAACTTCAGCTATCTGGTCTTTAGTGCACAGCTCCCCCAGATAAAATCACAGCCATGTGTACCGTGTAAGAACTGAGACATTTCTTTCCCATTCTCTCATCTGAGCCCACAATTTATCCCACACTGCCTTCCCTGGCAGAATAATCAGGCACCCTGTCTACTAATAACAACTGAGGAGGCAGAAAGGCATAACAAGAAAGCTGTACTGAACACTTTATTCTGCCTGGGATGTAGAAATAAGACTTGACATAAAGAATAACTGCAATGAGCGTATGATTTATTGTTTATACCTTGTCATAAGACAAAGCTTGCAGATATTAGTGGCCTAATAAAGTGATATAATGCTTGCTATGTGTTTATCCATGTGGTAAATAGATAGCACAACTGACACTTGAAACACTGTAAGAGGAGCAATGGCTGCAAAATCAGAACTCTGCAAGGTAGTGGCAGAATTTATTGCTAATCCCATCCCTCAGGAAATAAGGAAACATTACATTCCAGTAATATTCAAATATCTGGTGAATTAAAAGATTATTGGTGACAACATTCTAATACTGCTCTCCTTTCCTCCATCTTTCCTCTACCAGGAGAGCAGGACATGCATTACAGGGTTTGCAGCCTGACGTAAAAACTCTTGCAGCATCTCAACACAAAAGAGGCTCAAACCTAAAAGTTCCATTCTACAAAGAGGCTGAGAATGAGACATTGTTCCTGATGCAGAGGGAAGCATTTTCACAACAAAACAGCCACCACTGCCACGGTGATTCCTGCATCAGCCTGCATGGCCCAAGGAGCTGACTCAAAAGCAGAGTAAGGTGTGACCATCTGCATCTACTCTCCATGATAGCACCCTATGAGCAAGACTACTGCCTTAATGAGATGGAGATGGCTGTTACTCAGTTGGACACTACACCCTGTAGAATAACCTTCTGGGCAGAGATATTTGAAGATTTCTGGTAAATGTGAACATCATATAAAATATCCCAAACTCTAGCAGCTATACTCCATGAAAGGCCAAGCCTTCTAACATGCAGGTGGCATCAAATATATTTCCAAATTCAAAACTCTCAGACCACACTCTTGGGGGTTCATGTGAAGTCATCTGTCTGTCTTCAGTGAGAAAATGTTCAGCACAGTTCACTCCCTAGTCCTCATTTTTGGGTAGCTTGTTTGAGATTATTGTCTACACTCTGATCCTTCACAAAGAGTCATGCAAAAATGAGGCTATGGGAGGATTAAAGCTTACTCTCAAAGAGAAAGAATGGCATCATTGGGAAGCGAGCACATTAGAGGTGAACGATGTCATCTTGACTCATTTTAGAAAAGAAGAAATCCAATCAATATGTCCAAGTTTTCCAGAATACAGTAATGAAAATGTTGTTGGACAGACTGCAGAATTCTTCTGTCTCTCATGGATCATCTATTTGTATAAGAAATAAGTCCCCTTGACACGGAAAGTGCCCCAGTCTAGCTCTATTCTTCTTCATATCCATAAAGCCCTCTAACTCAAGTGGTAATTTTGCAGACTTAGACTTGCCCTAAGTAATACTTCTTCATATCATGGGGAGACAGTAATACCTCTTCTCAGCAAGTGCAAATTGGCAATAGTCTCTCCAACCAAGAGGCACAGCCTGCTTGTTCGTTCACTGCAATATTTATGTCTGTCTCTGTAACAGTTCCTTTAGCTAGGAGCAAAACCCTAGTTAGGCAAAGCACTGGGAAACTGCCACATGCTCCTGCAACTATATGTTGCTATAAAATAACTCAAACACACTATTAGAGTGTGTAATTTAGCTCATGTGTAGTTAGACTATGCAGAGTTTGCCAAGTGACTGCATCCAGCTGGAAAATCAATTTATATATGCCAGTTTAATAAAACCTGAAAGTCTTCCGCAATACATGAAGAAATGTTAGACAACGTTGAAATTGTACATTATGTAAAACCAAACATAGCTGTAAATTACAGGCTGAGTGTGAAGGATCATTCGTCTCCTGCCAAAATTCATATAAACGGTCACCAATTTGGGGACGGAGGGGGAAACATACCATAATAAAATGAAACTTTGTACAATTCCAAATAAAGGCTTCCAGGGCCAAATTTTTGGTAGAAGAAACTTTAAAACAAAGTTGACTTTGGCCTTCAGCCATCTCTTACTGATTTAAATCTGCAGTAGTCAGAGGCTACACTGATGCTAATGAAAACAGAAAACAGGTGATTTAATGGTGAAGAGGTCTTTCTATATAATACAAATGATCCCTGAGCTCTCAATCTGGCCTAACCACATTGTTTGCCTGCAGAGTTCCCCCTTCATTCTCACTTTGGAAAGCACTATTTTCTTATCCATGAGGTACATACCCTATTGCTCTGTGTGTATAATTTCAGCCCAAGAAGTATCTACGCTATCCATTCCCTTGCCTGGGTTTTGCTGGTGGCACCGGAGGTGTCTTGTTAGGAAGGGCAAGATGCTGCCTTGCGATTGCAATTGTGGTATACGGGTGCAAAGCAGTGGGTGTCGCCAGTCCTGCTCTGGAGAGACAGAGATCAGCGCTGCAAACCCCACAGTGTGGATGCTGCTAATTATCAGGATTGCTTCTGCTCTCAGCAGGGGGATGAATAGAGAAGTGGCACACAGATACTTTGGGAGTAGCACTTCCTCCTCTCCCTAGTTTCTTTCTTGAAGCTGTAGAGGATGAGTTCGGAATGCGTGTGTTCAGACAGGAGACAAACATGGGACTTCAGTTTTCAGACCTATCTCTTAACACCTTTTACTAACACCAGCAAACAAACTCTCATTAGTACTAGGGAACATGAAAAACTACGGAAGTGAGCCAGGCTTTATTGCACTTGGTTATTTACTCTGTTTCCTGGACAAATAACACAAGGCAGGAAAAACAACATTCATCTGCAAAACAGTGGTAGTCTGATCCTCTTCCCACATGTTCTCATATCTAAAATAACTATCTAGATTAAATTAACTCCTCATCTGCATTTGCATAAAGGTTTCTCTGCACAGGTAAGGTGAGTAAAACAGATATTCAGTGCACATTGCTTGCACACTGCCTACACCACTCTGACTAGGTCTCCTTTTCAGGGTGCTCTTGACACAATGTGAACAAGAGTAGCCAGACAGAAGATGTTTACAGGGAAGCTAATGTGAATTTATGCTCTTCTAGTGAATCACTCTGACTTTGCTCTGATCCCAAAATAGGAAAGACAAGACTGTTCATTTAGCACTAGTATGTCAGGGATCAGTTCTGTTCATTACAAAAACCCCAAAGAAACTCCATTTAGACCAATGGCTATGTAAACAAAATCCTGGAAACTGAATTTAGCTCACTTTGGAACATTTGCATCCTAAAAGCGTTTCCAGCTTGTGGATGTTGTATGGAGAAGTTTTCAGATACTCTGGTTAGCAAAGCAATTCCTCAAGCCTTTCAGATGAATTGAATTTTAGCAAACTATTTCATCGAAGGTTGCAGGAATCACTCATTTCTCACATGAACAAGGTCTTACCTTGCACCTTAACCTGCAAATCCCCTCACCAGTCTCCTCATTCACCCTCGCTTAGGGCATGCTGTTTGTTGGCAGGGAGTATTGGCACAAATCTTTGTTTTCACAGAATATACAATTTCACCTTGGCTTAGCACTTGACATCCTCGGTATCAATGCAGCCACTCACAGAAGTAAAGGTCATTGATTTAAACCACAAGTATTCATGATGGCTTTTTTATGATTGCCACTGTCCAACATACAATTAGGCTTTAATGTGCAGAATGTGTTTCAAGAACTGCCAGTAATTTTCATTCCATATACAGTAGTTTGCATGCCAATACATGTGCTTTATATCTGATGGCAAGAATATTTAAGAGAGTGGAAGGTCAATCTTTCATAGACAATCCAAAAAATAAAATAAAAACTGAGAAAGATATGGAAATGTGCGTACTCAGCAAGAACCCCAGCAAGAAAAGTTTTCTAGGTGATTAAATACAAAAGTGAGTGTTGTCCAATTGGTAAAAGCATTGCGGGATATATGCACACCAGTCACAGAAGTGCCTGGAATGCAGAGCCATTCAAGCTCAGCTTTTAACAAGGCAGTTGTGGACCTGGACACAGGCCAGATATAAAAGCCCTGGCCCAGCATGGGCTAATTTACCAAGCTCTTATGATGGCAATCTAATCTAACCAAGTTTATTGGCTTTGAGACAAACTAGGAACACTCACACAGCCACTAACCATTTGTCAGCTGGGGAGACAGCAGTGAAGAGATGTATGCAAAAAGGTAGACTAGCTAACTTTTCTAATTCTCCTCCCCAAGGCACTCCTGACTGTGGCCTTATATCCCAAAAAAAAGAGAAATATATACAAGGCACCTAGTACAACTATCTTTCCAGATGCAACAATGTCAGTTGAAAGTCTGTTTACCCTCAACTAGTTCTTCTTCCCTTCACTGAAATACAACTATTGATAAAATACACAAAGCAATATTGCTCTTTGGTTTGAAATAGCCATACTGGCACAGGAGAGAAATTAGGAGTTACTGCATAATTTAACTTATATGAGTGTGATTAAAGCAATGCAACTTATGCATGTAGATAAATTTCAGACTACCATGCAAGGTAAAAATAACAGCTATTGCTACGTACCAGACTTGATTTCATTACCTCTGCATGAACAGTTTCTAACTAGGCCACACTCAAGCTTTCTGATGGATGCAAACCACATAACATCATTGGAATGACTACAGTTCACCTCAAAATGCAATTGGCTCAATGTAATTAAGCCAAAGCTCTCCTCACCTTCAGAGAAAAAAAAAGAAAGAAAAGAAACTTCAGCTTCCTTAAAGAGTACTGGAAAGATGGGAAAATAACTTTCAGAAAAATGTTTTCTCTCCTAAATAAAAATGTTTTCACTCCTAAATAAAGATTTTTCCATGTATTGTACCAAACTCATGCTCAATTGAGATAAGCAATAAATATGATAAATATGTATGCTATTTTGTTTAGCTTGATTTTACCTTCAATTTGGTGAGTTTAGGTTTAAAAATGAGGAAAGTGGATCTTCCATTGTTAATAACAAAAAATAAGGCTTGTCTTTTAAACCAGAGGGTAATAATGATTTTGAGATTTGAATCACATATTTCTTTATCTTCTACCCTTGACCATATCCAGAGAGAGATAGGAATATGCACCAATCTTTATGAAACAGACCAAAAACTAGTATTCAATAAGAAGGTAAGCCCCTAGATTTTCATCTTGAGGGTTAAAGGAGCCTGGTTGCTCCCTAGTCTGCCAGGTTTTGTTGCTGCTAGCAGGAATTGTGTGCTTAATCCTCCACTCCCTCCTTGGGCGCAACCCTAGCAAGAAGTGAATGACAGTTTTATCATGAGAGAGTACTACACCACCAGTCCCCATAAATAAGTATCACTCAAGAGTGCTTTGAGGATGCAGCCTTTGATTCCAGTGGGGCCAAATTTATCTTTAGCCCTGGGGAGACCCACAAGACAGTTCTGTCACTAGCTCTAATGAGAGACATAGATCAGTCACTCTACACATAGGAGGTTCGAGACCAAAGGCCTTCCCTTTAAAATCCAGACCCTCACAAGTAATTTTCAGCTGGGTTTCCAAAAATCAAATCTGAAAGAGACACCAGGCATGATTCACTAGTGCAGAACAGAACAAGATGTGAGGAGACAATCCAAATTTCTATGGCCATAGAAAAAGATGTGGGATTTTTGAAAAACAGTTGATTAATGGGAGACATACAGCTGAAAAGCAATGGTTTTCCAGTTCTGAAGTAGCTTCCTCCAAAAAGAGGTCTTGACCCAAAAGAAGGAATTGCATACAAGGCATTCAGTCATGCCATAAATATATTTTGAGGTGAAAGAGAATCAGGTCAGGTATCAGTATCACTTAAATTTTTATGATTATTTCCAGAGAATAAGCAGTTCTGTCATCATACAGTAATTTTAGTGAAAGCATCTAACATGGAAAACAGCATTTCATATCCATTTTTATTGCAGATTTAGTTTCTAAGCAACAAATTACTAACATTTCAAGGGGGCTGTATTTAGTTGAAAACTGACAGTCATATACATTATCTATGTATATTTGGCAGAAGAGAACGTGGCATAAATTTCTGGAGCTTACTTTTACTGAAATCACTTTATTGAATAAAAAATAAAAAAAGGAAGAAAGAAAAGTTGAAAGACATTTTGTATTGTGAAGATATTGACACTTTTGAAATGGAAAGGGCATATAGGTCTCTAGCTCCAGGTCCATTCGTTGAAGAATCTTGTTGGGCTGTAATAATCAAACTTTTAAGATTTAAAGAAAAGGAGATAATTCTGATAAAGGCAATACAATACCCTAAAGAAAAAAAGCAGAGGATATAGAAAGGTGAGAGAGAGTTCATATTTTTGCCTGTTCTACCCAAAAAGAAAAGACAAGAGAAGAAAGGAACAGTTGAATTTGAGTCTTTAATGCCAGGAGGGGAAAAAAAGTGAGACATGAAATTTTGCAACCTACAACCCCCATAATAACAGCAGGAACCATCACCATCTAGCAAGGAGATTTTTTCTTCTGACATGGATTTCACTGTTGCAGCAGCACATAGGCTTTTCCATGTTACTTGGCACCTATTCCATGGCTTTTATTGAAGATTAAGGCTTGAAAGAGAAGAGAAAGCAAACAGAAAACAAGTACAGGCTCAAAATCTTGATATAAGTTGATATACTGTGAGTCTGCCTTGTTGCGTTAAACACAATTGTTTTAGCTGCAGGCATTACAGTCTCAAACTGTGAATAGTTTAAAGGCTTACTGAATGTGATTTTATGGAGACATTAAGTGTTTTAATTTCCATGCTTATTTCCAATTCATCATATACCATCCTTAAAAGGAAAAACAGCCCAACGTATTTTCCTGTTTCTCATTAGAAGGTATAATTTCCAGTAAAATATGAAGTGGAGGGCATAAATGGGAAGTGGGAAGTCTTTGGTCAAGTCAAGTAGCAGAAGCATGAGCTCGTACATAATTACTTTTAATACTATGTGGAAAGCTGGAACCGATGAGGATCTGATTTTCAGAGTGCTATGTTTTTCAGGCTCTACTTTGTCATGTTGAGTTTGCAGGTGCTCAGCCCTATTTAGGAGGTTGACAGTAAGTTACGGATCCTTTCTGTCATTAAGAGATGTCCAAACATAAACCAGTGCACTGAGTCAGCTCCTGGGCTGCCCATGTATCCCCTCCACCACCCAGAGTGCAAATAGAAACATGCAAATAGAAACAATCCTTGGTGTGTTGTGGCTCAGTTCTGTACTCTGCAATCAAAAACTCCAAATACGATTATCACACAATACCAGGTCATAAGAGGAGCCATATCTTCCAGGATTTGGGATGTCACAGCAGCGTGGGGAATCCTGCACAGACAGCAGAGCTTCTGCCTCATCCTACTGCATAAGCCCAGGCAGGGTGCTTGCTGCCTCTGTGCTCATCTTTTCTCCCCTCTCCACTATTTGTCCTGCTATCCACTCTTGGGGTTTGTAACCAGAGGGGCACTACAAAAGCAGAAAAGAGATGCCTTCTCCAAGTGGTGCATTCTACACCCAACCTTCAGGTCTCAAGTTTTCACCAAGGAATTCCCACAGTGCCTGGCTGCAGCAATGACATCCCAGAGTCGAGAATTTGTAACATCCCAAGCCTGTGAGAGGGCTGGCGTCAACTTTGCCTCTCTAAGGGCATCTCAACCCCACACCTCCCAGCATTAAAGAGGGCCTGCAGGAGCATTTTCCATCTGCCCCACCACAGCTGTTACCCCTTACACAATATCCCAAGTGGAGGGGCTAAGGAGAGCAAGGCAGGGAGCATGACTGCAGCCTGGCATCCAGGGCAGTCACCTGGAGGGGAAGCAGGTATCCAGCAGTGCTTCAAGACCCTTCCCTGTGAACACAGTATATTTTTTAACTGCTGGGCATGTAGCGTGAAGAGCAGGAAGCAGAAACAGCGACCCAAGTCCCCTGTGGATCCAACCCTCTGTTTTATGATGTGCATGTGCAGCAATGTTATACAGCAGACCTCTGGTCTGGTTTTGTGTCTTCAGGCTGCAGTTTAATGATGAATAATTAGGTTTTGGACAGCTCTTGGCAAAGGCTGCCACTGAATACTTTATGCTGTAATGGATGTTAATCTGAAAATTATGTTTGCAGTTCTGTTTGATCATCTATAATGAAAGTGGTCAAATTGTAATTTGGTCTTACTAAAAAAAAATAAATAAATCACCAAACCTATTTCAAATCCTACTCTTGCCTTATACCAGTAAAAACAAGCAAGAATTCCATTACATCCAATCATCTTACAGAACAACAAGACATGAAAAAAGGGTTTTCAAAAATAATTTTAAAGGGTTAAGGGTTCAACTGAATCGTCAAACTGTGGGAATTCAAGTTTTCCTACATAGGCAGTTAGAGCTCTATCATTGCAACATACCAAACTACAAAAATATAAATGCCAAGTTACATTAAATATTTTAAAAGATTGAATCTTCCAAGGTACCTAGTTTTGCATTTGACTCTGCTGGGAATCTCACTGCAAACATTGGTGAGATGCAAGAGAGTGTCAAGGAATAAATGGCACCTGCGTGTCACACATTGCTTCCACATCTTGTGACTGATATGAGACACTCTTAGCACTTGCTATGAAACACAGACTGAACTGACTGAAACACCAATCAAAATACATCCACAAGTGATTTCACCTTCTTATGAGCCAAACCTTCACCTAGAAAATTGTGTGAAATTCAGAGTAGTTCCTGGATATATCAGCATGGATGAGAAAGGACATGGCATCAGAACTACAGTGTGGCACCGACAATGTAAGCCCAGCAAAGCAGTGGCAGAAACACAAATTACAGTACAAGTACAAAATATTTTTTTAAACCTTCATATAGAAAGGTATATATAGCTGTAGCACTAATCAGTGACTGAAACTGTTAAAACAGGAACTTTTAACAATGTTGAAGTGAGAACTGACAAAACAGGGCAGGTGTCTTTCCAAGAAAGCCATGTTGCTCATGCAGTGTCCGTGCCTCTGTGACAGCGAGTGTTGTGATGGGAGTCTGAGTGATGTTGGCCTGAAAGGCTGAAACAAAGGGGGTTGCGTCCTGAAGTCTTTATGGGGATACATTTCCACTGATTTTAATGAATCAGAAACAGGGTAGAGCCAATGGGAGTTTAGTCTGGATAAGGAAGGAGACACAAATGAATAAAGATTTCAACATTTGCCTTTACCTTTGTAAAGAAATAATAAAAATATATTGCACATGTTGCATATCTGTCAGCTAAATTCATTTTATCTACAACACTTTATTGGTCTCATGCAGCTCTAGAGAACAATTGAAATCTCAAATTACAAAACCACCTAGTTTAAGGCTTGATCAGTATTGAAGCCCTCAGACCCTGAAATACAGTCTCCAAGTTCCCATTCAAATTGTCATCAAAGCTATACTCCAACATTAAGTCCATGTCAGCCTTAGTGGAAGCAGATGAGGACTACAGCTGCATCTGGTTTGACTTCCCTTTAATAACTACAGCCAATTGAGCCATATCAAAGAAAATGTAAGTATTTCCTTAAAAAGCAACTATTTTTTTTTCTTTCAAGAAAATAATTGCAAACAAAAAAAAAGTTTATTTAATAAGTCTTATTTTAAAATAAAAGACTAAAATGTCTACTGGACTAGAACAGGGCAAAAATATCAAGGAGCAAGTTACAACATTCTCCCTCTCAGCAAAATCATTCTTGCATAGGAAGAAAAATATTTGAAAGACTCATTTTCTGTGACAAAAGATAAATTTAAATTCAAATCCGAGCTCTTCAAAGACTCACTTTATCCTCAGACTCCCATACATCCCTATACAAAAGGATGGCCCATGCAGGTCCTTCACAAGCTCTTGCTCACTCTGTGATGCAGGCACTACTGCTTTGCCTCTGCCTGCTGGAAAATGAAACCTTCAGTGAAATGCAGTGGGAGGGATTTTGCTGTTACTCCTGATGAAACACGCAACACTGGCATGCAACAGGAAGGTACCTCCAGGCACTCAGGAAAACATATTAAGCATATTTTCCAGTAGCTTTATTAATTTCTTTACTTCTTTGACAAATATTTAAAGCACGTCTCAATTGCCTATCTAATATCATGGTCATTGTAATGTTAATAACTTTCTCAATTCCTGATATCCATGTTCTTGCTTTCCTTGTCACAGACAGGAATGTTTTATTGTTCTAAAACCAGAGACCTATGGCATTCAAAACTTAAATCTCAGGTAGATTTTCAATTTTTAGAGCTCCTTCTCAACAAAAAAGATACCAGTTTTCTCTAGTTTTTTTGCTGGCTAACCACGTCTTGCATGTCTCTAACTAATTCTTCGTTAGATATTCACATGCCAAAAATCAATTAAGTGTCTGTTTCAGAGGAGAATTTCTCATTGCATCTATTGGTAAGCTCTAACATGGCCAGACATGGCTGGAAAGCTGTGACCTGAACCCCTAGATTGCCGTTTACTGATACAGGTATTATATGTGCTCTCTGCTCTTAACTTCTTTCAACCCCTTCTCTGAGCTATGGCTGTAAGTCAGGCACCCAGCTGGGTTGATAGAAGTAAATTAAAATTCCACAGTGCTCATGGAGCACAGACACAAATGTAAATCTGACAGACACATACGAATAAAAATTTATCTTGATTTTTCACTATGAAAAACATTGAAGTGTTTAAAAACATCTGGAGGACAAAAAAAAAGGGCTACCAACCACAATTTTCCTTTAGAAACATGTTTAAGGAGACTTCCTCTTTGACAAAAGCACAGGTTAAGCATAATTCTGGTTGTATGTGATTATTGTCTCCATCACAGATGTGGACTAGTGAATTTAGCAGAGATTTTGGAACAGATGTGTTACCAGCTAAGATAACAAATCATGTTTCTTTGCTAAACATTTGTATGATTCATATCACTAATATCTATAAATATCTCAGGTACAGCAGAGGTAGAAATACCATCTTTTAAAAAAGAAAATTTCACATTTATTTTAAAAACTAAATATTAAAATTTTCCATGTAAGCATCAATGGGTCTATTGTATTTTAGGGGTGCAGGGAAGATAGGAGTTTGGGTGCTGGGGTGGCAGGGTGTTGGTCTAGAGTATTCATACTGGTTTTTTGTTCACAGATGAAAATAGGAAAAATTACCTGGTTTTGCATGAGTAATTGCAGTTAAAAAAAATAAAAGTCACTTTTTAATCTAAAAAATACTATTAACAAAAATAAATCATCAGGAGAACTAATTTTCATGCTTTCTCTTTTTTGCCATAAAAAAAACCCCAGAAATATAAAAATAATGAAAATTTTCTGCCAAAACCCTTTCTCTTTTCACTCTTCAAAGCCCTTTTTAATTAAAATACAAATCCATCTATAAAAATTCTACAATTTTTTCACTAGTACTTACAAATTGGAAACAATCTTTCATCTTTCCCACACTGGATAGAAAAAGCTTACATTTAAATTAAGGAGGTGACTATTGCATAAGTATTTGTGTGAGGAAATCCCTGAAAGAAACTCTGAGAAATTTATTTGAAATCGGAAAGTAATTTTTTAGTTTGAGAGGATTTTTTGCCTTTTACAGGAGAAGCACTGTAATCCATCCCATCCTTGTTGGGAATGTACCCATTATGTGTTCCTCCCAGTGGTCAGCAGTTTCCACTGGTTCAATTTTCAAAGAAATTCTTAGGCTTGAAGGAGGAAAACCAGAAAAATGTTGCTGATCCATTTTTCAGAAAAAAATACTTAATCCAAAAATGCTGGTTGGGGCTCATGGATATTTCAAACACCCAGGACAGCAGCAGCAAGGCTGAGCAGGAGCCACAAATGGGTTTCCTGAGGTTTAACTTCATAACTTTCTTTTCTTCAGCTGGACTTCCTTGAATAAAGGCAAAATCTCAGGCCACTAGTGACTCCTCCAAGGAGAGTTTTCAGTACTAGGGAGAACACAGATGGTAAACTTCAATAGCAGGAAGCCTATAGGGTGAGAAAATCTCTAAAGTACTGTGTCTTTGACAAGCTTTCGGGATAAACAGTTAGGTTTGTTTGGCTTGGATTACGCAGAGGTTTTCCTATATATGCCATATCTTTGCTTACTAAAACATTTACTATTTAATGCTTTATAAGTTATAGAAACATACTTTTCCAAATATTCATGTAAATCCCTCTTCTATAGCACTATGTGCTAACAGTATACTAGTTTATTTGTGTAGAAAAAGAACTGGCTTGAATCGATCCTCAATAATTTTTATTATTAGGAAGTGGGCCCAAGTACAACTCACTCTTGATTTTACTGATGATGGAGAATAAGGATAAAATGCTAAATTGGAGTCCCAGCTTGCCTACCAAATCCTTTCACAAGAGTCATGTTTTCACATGGGCTCATTTTCTTCCTTCAGCTCTAACTGTGGTGCAGCTTTGTTCTCACCAATTTTTCCAGCATTTCCAGGAGCTCAGCTACCACCAGAGTAGCTTGTGCTTCACCACCACAGAACCAGGATGACAGAGCAGTGACACAAGATCACTGGCAGAATTTGCCTTTTAAAAAAAAATGAGAGAGACTACAAGCAGGACCCAATTCAAAGCATTAAAATCAGGTGGAAGAAATTCCAACAAAAAGGAATCAAGGAGGGATAAAATAAATGCAAGTGTGAATACATTCCAGTGGCAGCCAACAGTGCTAGCCTAGGCTGATACAGTGAAATTCTGCAAGGCACTTGTGCATCAGTGCCACAGCACAGGCTGTGTGAGTACCAGGGCAAAACTGGTAACCTAGGTAGTTACCAGTCCTAATACACATTACTTAAGGCCAAAGTACACATGTTCATGCTGTTTTTGTAACAGTCCAAGTTGGTTGCAAGTTATTAGATCTTTACACTTCTGTGTGCCAGTTCAAGCAAAGCCTAATATAAGCATGTGCTCACATCCTTCCCAATCCTCCTGTGACCAAGCATGGGCCACTCTCAGCCAGGAAGCCTCTTTAGCTGCCCTAGAGATTGCAGCAAAATCAAATTTCCTCAGAGGAATATATAGACACAGATTATTCTGATGTCACACTCCTGCCTCATGCACCCAGCATGGCACAGCCACGAAGCACTGCACCTGTGCTCAGTGCACCACTCTGTGTGCTCCAGCCTGGGGTGTAACTTACACCACTGTGAGCTGGAGCCACACATTTTAAACTGCAAAGGGCAACTTCTGCTCATGGCAACATCATTCTAACCTTACTAATTTCAGTGTTGTATTGCACTGGCTTAAATCAGAGATTAATGCAATCTAAGTTTTCTGCTTTCCTTTATAGCATCAGTGCACTGCCATTTTCAATTCTCCCCTGAGCAGTTGATTCAGAGAATTCAGGACTGCTGAAAGGTTCTGCAAAAAAAATGTCTGAAATAGTTTATAAATCCTGGGAGGGAGCACAACTGCACAACATTTGTAGGACAAGGAGTATTCTTTACAGCAGTTATTTTACCCTGTGATTTATACTGGTCTCCTCCATCTATCACAGGGCTACAGCATTCAGTCCTGCCTTGTAGGAATTCACTTTTGGCCTCATGCTACACTCTCTCTGCCAGAGGAAAACTTTCCTTTGGTTTGTGGAAGCTTTCTGTATTTGTTTTCTGTGTGATGATGTCAACTAACAGCATTAAATTCTGTGGATACATTTGTTCTGTGGCCCTTGGTGATAAGACAGGGATTAATACCATTTTCGTGAGAATCTGAAAGCATGTCATGATAGTCTGAACTCTAATTCAGAGGTTTCAGGTATAACTCAACAGGAAAGTTTGAGTCTATTCTCCCTCAATATTTACCCAACTGCTTCAATGAAAACATCTACAAGGACAGGAACTAACCCAATACAAGGACTGAGACACCTCCTCAAACAGGTTCAAATCCTGAATTTGATGGTTCATGATCTTTGAGGGCATTTCTAATTCAAATACAGATGGGTCTTGGAAATTATCTCCCTTAGTATTTCATAGAATGCAAGTCCTGGCTTTTAAATTTTTATGATAAATAAAAATAGATTTTGTTTTATTTAAAAAAAGATACTCCTAAACTTAGTTTGTTTGATTTTAAATACCTGCCCAAAATCTTTACATTGCACTCTTCCTCCCTGTTTGACCAGAGTCAAAACTGGGTCTTTAAATACATTTCCCGACGCTGCTTCAAGCAGAAGACTGAGCCAAACCTCTGTCTTACACTGCAGGCAGGTGGGAAGGATCTTACACCTTCCCTATAAATACCAAAAAACCCACACAAGTCTTCCCAGGAACATAAACACACGGGCCACTCACTCCCTTTCATAATATTATGACCACCTACTTCAGTTCTCTGGCGATAGAAACACAGATTTAAGCTACAATTAATAGTTAAGATTCTGCAGTTCATAAACCTTCATAGACAGTATTTTACCTTTCCATCACAGCACTTCCTCAGTTCTGCGCACACTCACTACACATTAAGTGCAACAGGAATTTGCTGCCAGTAACAAGCAGACCATTAGAGATTCACAGAGTCCCTCAGGTGGGAAAGTCCCTGAAGAGGTCTCTGATTGCCACTCCTGATGCTCTCTAATCCTTGCCCAAAATTATTTTCAAGTTTAAGAAAACTGCAATGGCATAGAAAGCAGTAGGTATAAAGGAAGTCAGGAAGTTTCCCCTGTGAAAGGGTGGCAAGATAACAGAGCACTTCAGATCACTGCAGTGACATCAAGAGACATCTCTGCAGAAAGAAGAAGCCTATGGTAGCCATAGAGGTTCCTCTACTGCCATGACAAGCTTGATGCAACTGCTCCAGGCTAACCTGTAGCCACCAGAGAGTAAGCAGCTTCTTCATCTATGGAAAAAGTCTGATCAGTCTAGCTTTGCATCTTTCAGTAGAAATAAAATCTGATAGCAGCCTTCTCCTTAACCCCAAACCAACAAAAGCCACCCAAATTATTTCCTCTGCAGGAAGTTCTTTTGGGGATAAAAGAAGTCATACAGGATTTGGATCACTTCCTGGATTTGTGTACATCTATCAAATGACAAACAGTAGCAGAACCAACAGCCCCCTATGTTACTTGGAAGTACAATCCAAGAGAAAGAAAAGAGAGATTCAGAAGTAAGAGATGTGGATTGCCTTCTCCTCTATTCACAAGGTTTGCTTGATCCGTAGGCCGGCAAAAAGTCCCCTTTACTTCGCCTGGAAAGACCCATATTGCTAACACGAACAAAGGAGGAGACAGAAGCTGCAATGCATATTGAAAGTAACAGAGAGACAGACACAGGGGGTAGAGATTTGACAATGCAGACAGAGGGGGGAAAAAAAGAAAGAATAAAAAAATAACTTCTTAAGATTATTTCTAAGAAAAATGAATCTTCACTGCACTGGTGCTTTTATTAGAACACCTCGTGCTTTTTTCTTGCTCTCTCTTCTTGACACGGTAAGTTATGTTCAAGCTGCCTGAGATACTTTGTCAGGGCACCTCATTGTTCTTCTCCCAGACAGCTCCCTCAGGGCTCCAGCAGCAGCACAGCGCTCCAGGGGCAAGTGTGACCACACCTCCAAGGGCTGAGGATGCTCACACTCAGAGTGCTGATCAGAAACAACCATCTGCAACAGGACACAGTGCATGTGCCTTCACCAAATCAAGAGATGGACACAAAGCAAGTCTGATGTAAAATGAGGTGGAGCAAAGAACTTTCATGAGAAAGTTGCTCTTACTCAAGATAGTATATCAGAGGCAGAAGATGCACCTCTCTTTTTGGAGCTTCAGATGCTTTGAAGTGTGCCAAAATTCAGCACATCATTGAAGAGTTCACAGCAATTTAGCTTTTTTTTTTTTTTAAGCAAGGTTTTTCCAGGTAATTGCCACTTTAACTTGAAACCTTGCAGTGGCATTGTTCATAGATAGTGCAGAAAATCACATCTGTCCTAAGGTACTTGCAGTCAGAGATAAAACAGACAAAATGTAAAAGACAAGTATAATCCACATAATACAGGAGGTATAGGAAAGCATACGGCAGGCTTGATCCATGTTTCACCAATGGAGACCTGAGCCCAGGTCTCTGCAAACTTGATGCTACACCTCACCAAGGGAACAAGTTTTCCCTTGGAAAAGGCATGGGAGTGGTGTGTCTGCAATGCTGATTGCAGCTGATCTTATCAGCAGATAACCACAGTTTTTCTAAAGGAAAAGTCACAACACACATGCCCTGAAAAATAATACCTACATTATATTTAAAAGCAAAGTAATTCTGTGGAAAAAGCACAACTTCAGTCACAAGGTAAGACTTGTTCTTCAGTTTCAGGATTCTTAAACCAGTTTAACAAAATGTTGTTTGGCCCATCTTTATTTTAGGTTATTCCTTTGAAAACAGAGCTTGCATGAGGCACACTGCACATCCAACACTTATAATCTTGGGATAGAAAGTAGCACAAGGGTAAAAAATATTTCTTAAATTTTCCTGACAAAGTGGGGATAGGCACTTAACTAAGAATTCTAATGATCCTAACACTCTGGACAAAGTAATATGACTTTGACAAGCTTAAAATTACAAGGTACAACTCCCCACTGAAATGATGGCCCATCCTGGTCTAGCAAACTGCATGTCCAAAATCCTCAATACTGCACAAGCCTGAGGTTTTCATCTAGTTTAACGTTTCCAGTCCAGGATGAGGTTACTAAATTGGTGAGTTCTTTCAAAAATTGGAATCTCAATTGTGAACATCAGGCTGAAATACCATTTTTTCATGCACTTACAAGGACAAATAGAAATATTGCCGAATGTCATGCACATGCAGGAAAAAAAATTATACACTTCTGTACTTCAGAGACATTTGAACTCCAGTGATTCTGAAGTCTAAGTGGTACTACAGTCTCTTGAAGAAAATCAGGATAATCATCATATGTCATTTACTTGATTGCTACCCCAACCAGGGGTGATCTTGAGCTTAGACATCAAAAGAAGATTGATATTTGCTCTCTCTGGAAGGATGGAGACTTTCCACAATTCAGTATGGTACTGAACTATTTACCAGTGTTATTCAAGCAAATAATTAACTTTGCTGACTGAATGAAAGATTGGACTCCAGCAATGTGCATGCAGTTTAAACAGATACAGATAGACCAAAAACTGCCCGCCTACATTAGCACTCAAAATATTTTGGCAATTGAAAAAAAAAAAAAAAAGAAAAGACAACCACTAACAACATCACACTAGAAAGATTGTCCCCAAAACAAGAACTGCAAGCTGACAACATCAAAATTAAAATTGCATTTCAAAGCCGTTTGTCTGTTTTGGAGAAGAAAGACACGCAAGCAGCAATGTTCCTAATTAAAGCCCTCTGCAAAGTCCACAGCCCCCAGGTTCTCCATGGAGAAAGGAAGCCTTTTGCTGGGAAATGAGTCAGCAAATCTGAAACTGAGCCTTCTGCACTGATCTCCAAGCACCTTGCACACTGCTGACCTGCCTCTCAAAGCAAATATCTGGGAAAGAGCCTGATGACAGGGCAGATAGGTAGGGAGAGTCATCACCCAAGCAGATACAGGCAAAATGGACACAAATATCAGCTCAGCCCAGATCAAGAAGAAGAGTCAATGGATTCCCACTGAGGACCCCATCCAGAAATCCCCATGCAAAAGAAAGCAAATCTGTTATTGCAGGATGAACACTGGGAGATGCTGCCATGTAGATCAGAGACTTCTTCTAAGGCTGGGCATGGATGGGGACCACAGCAGGGTCAGCCAGACAACAAGCCATGCAGAATATCTGCCCTGCTCTCTCACAGAGGGCAGCGACCCAGCAGCACTGCAGGATGCCTTGTGCTGCCCCAGTGATGTGCCTCCTGTGCTCTCTAAATGGTCGTGAGCTGAGGAAATAGAAAGGTGCCCACAGTTTGTCCACTGAAATGTTCAACTCTTGGGGTATGCCATTGGTCCTGATCTGACATACTTGAGTGTGAAAAAGCTTTTGTTACAAAGTTTATGGAAGTTATCAGCTCATCAGCAAATAACTGAAGCAGATTATTAATGCAGGCACTAATCACTGTAGCTGTACAGATCTGTACCTGCTGGAGACTTGTTCTCTTGGTTTATTGAGATGTTTTTCATGAGAAGTGAAGGTAAAGGCATTAGCACAAAGCTTTCCAGGCAGAGGTGGTGCTCCAGTGCATCCAGAGCATCGCATCAAATTGTGGGTGTTTGCTGGCAATCTTTTAGAAGCCATCTTGCCTTTCACCTGTGAATACTCCTTCTGCACCTAAAGGCACAGTTAAGCCTATACCCATTTCATATTAACGTGACTAAAGTAAAGTTTCACAAGATTTACCAAGCTTTCCTTAAAGAACTAGACTGGAAAATCTTAAAGAAGCCATAAAAGGCTTCCTACTGGAAAGAAGCCACAGGATAAATCTTTAAGCACAATTGACTTTCTCTTTGAATTTAGATTGTTTGGCCCAATGTGGCAGAATATTAACAGCTGTAGTAACTTTGGAAAACTCCTACACTAAATGATTCCCAAAAAATATTTCAGTCAATCACATGGAGAAAAAAATATTTTTTTAAAGCAGGAAAATCATCATGTTGTGTATAATTTCTCTTTACTTCCCCATAAGCTACAACAAGTCAAAGCATAAAAAGAAATTAACTGTGGGTATTTTTAGTAGTTGTTTTCTAACTTGTTATTTCTGTGTTCTGTTTGTATGAGAAATTGAAGGTAAGAGGTTTATGTGCAGATGTCACACTCCTCTGAGATCATCTGTTAACTGCCTTGAGATAGAAAGCATTTTAGAAGACAGAAAAAACAGTCTTTTGAGAACATTTGCCTCTGGCAGAACTATTTTTTTCCTACCTCAGTTAAAATTACCCCTAGGCAAAATCAAGCAGAAGCATTGAAACATTTGCAGCAAAACATGCACTTGCAAACATGCAAGCACATATAATTAAGCTTTATTATAAATGAGAAAAGATGTGCCAAACTGGGAAGAATAGTCCTTCCTAGCATGAACTGTGTAAGCAGAAAATTTTGCAGAATGACTCATTTCACTCCAGATAGCAGTTCTGCTCCCAGACCTGAATGAGACAGGCTCACACATCTCTCTGATACCCAGCTGCAGATGGTAATCCCATCCAGCAGCACAAACAGATCCAGGAGACAAAGCAGCTCCATAGGCCATGTCAGATGCCTGAAGTTGGATAGTATAAACACTACTCCTTCTGCAAATGGTCAGGACAGAATCTGAGAAACATCGACTAAGCATCCTGAGTTTCATTTTTAGCATGTTGCAGGGTATAGCTGAATAAGGAATTGAAATTGAATGCAAGGATTCACGAGCGTGTCTTCCAGTGAAGGAGACATTTCTGCCTGAAAAGGGCCAAAGATACAGTTGTGTCTTACTGGTTTTGTCATCACTGCCTTCTTTGAAAAAAAAAAAAACCAACAACAAACAAAAAAAAAAAAAAAAAAAAACCCAAAAAAACAACAAAACATGGAGAGCAGAAACTGATTAATTTGTCTGTGTGACAAGATAATGAAGTCTTTCAGTCAACAGGTAAGATCAAAATTGATAGAGTCTCTCACAGCACTGTTGAAATGCAGGCATTTTGCTGCAAACAGTGGGAAAGAATAGACCTAGTAGAACAAATCCTGGCTCTTATGCCCAGCAACTATTAGCATCCACTCAGACAGAGCAGCCAAGCCCTGGATATGCTACAGTTTTCCACCAGAAATCATAATTCAGCATCTCCTCACGATGAAAGGCTTGGGTTAAATATAGTCAGGATCTGAACTCATGACTCCAAAAAGTCAAGACTTCAACAGTCTCTTACTCTGGTTTATTAAGCTATACCTGAAAAAAATCTATTTACTCCTCAGGAAGACAGAGATACACACACAAAATAAATCTCAAAAGAATCTGTTAATGGAGCCTGAGCTCCATTTAACATACTGAAAGGTTGTATGTCTAACAAACAGAGGGAAGGCAAATTGAGAAAAGAGTATCCTGGAAAAGCAGGTTTTAGGGGAGTAAAAAACCCTTCTGAGGCAGTTGGAATAGCAACACAGGTGGGAATCACCTCCATTTTGGTGATTTCAGCTCCTAAGGAAAGCTGAAAGGACAGTGAGATACAAAAATTTAAAAGCAGCATCTTTTTTGCAAATGGGAAATAGTGACTAAACATGGTACAGCCTGCCGATACTCCTATCTAGTCACAGAAAGAGTACCAGAGGGGCTTTGATAGACTCTAAATCACTGCTCCCACGCCTAATGTGTACAGTGTGTATTAATATATTTCATACATTTTCTTTGGCAAGTTTAATGGAAACAGAGGCTTTCAATGAAAAGACTAAAAGAGCCAAAACTCACAAATACCCGGCTATACTGTCTACATGCACTTTTATTTCCCCCGCCTTCCTATTCCCCCTTCAATAAAAGAGCATTTAAGTGATATTTTTTTCCACTTGGCTCATGTGGAAGGTGAGCTGATCTGTACTGTGAAGTTCTATATTGGTTCCTCTTTTATTTTTTCAGAGACCAAAAAGGAAAGGAATAGAAAACAGCCTCTTTAAATGAAATATGTCCTTGTCAAAACAATTTAACAAATGGAAAAGGCATGCCCATTATGCTAGTTTTCCAGAAGTTCATCAACCTCACTGTTAAATCTTAGCATGTAAGAAAAATTACTCTATTTGTTCTTTATGGTTTGTTCCCAAGATCAAAGTGCTGTGGGCTGGAGGGTGTTTGACATCCAAGAAACACTCATTGCTGCAATATTGTCTGTAGTGCCTTTTGTTAGTTTTGTTTCTTTATAAGGCTTTAGGGAACAGCAGTCAACACTTGCAGCACACTGGCATCCCATCAAATGCCAAACTCATCCTTTCAGAGCACATGGGAGGACAATGTTTTTATGACTGTGGTTTTCTCCTTTCACTAGGTCCTCTGATAGAAGCAACTGGAAATTGTCTTGCATCCCAATCTCCTCTCACTTGCAAAAGATTTGTCCAACAGAGAAGTTAACACTATTAATCCTCTATTTTAAAGAGCATTAGAGCCTTATATAGATAATACCAGCAGTTCATGTTGGACCAATCTATAAATCATTAGAAACTTTCTTTTGGTTTGGTTTTCAGTTTTGCTTTGATTTGGTTTTGTTTTTAAATGGAACTTGTTGTCCAATGCAATTTTTTGGGTGTTTTTATTTAGCTCCTATCAGATGGTGGATGATATTCAAAGGGCTGAAAATGTATGTCAGTGACATAAAACTGCTTTTTTTAACCAAACCAGTTTAACTGACTGAATTAGCTGACACATACTGTTTCAGTAGAAAGATTTCAACACCTACATCTTTGTTTCAGAAAAGCAGAGTTTCAGTCAAGTTCAGTTAGCTAATGTGATTCAAAAAGCAACTGCTCGAAACCCCACATCTCTGTAAGGATGGAAATTTTGTTTACTTCTAGAGGGTAACCACAGTTACAAACACATCCTTTTCACTGCAAATGGTGAGTTTATTTGAAACAATGAATCAAGTGCAAATGCCTTTTCTACAGATAAAGAAATATATTTATTAATAAAAACTATATAACTTTATATGTCCGAAGGTCTAGGTCTAGACAATCTAGAACGATCACCTGGCTTCGGTAGTCTGATCCCTGGCTCTCAAGAGCAGCCTTCTTACAGATAATCCCCTTTATAAACTTACTGCCCTTTGTGTTCTACTGTGTTTTGTGCTTGGACTGCTCCCATAGAATAGTCAAAGTTCTGAGCTCAGCCAGAGCTTTAATAGTCAGGAACTTCTTTCTTAACCCCAACCAAAATGTATTCTCAGCCAGTTTGCCCCTCTGTTCCTTTGCCAGCGTTGCCCTTCAGATTAAGAGTTATTTTCTGCCATGATGTATTTAAAGACAAACAATTTTCATGCTCTCTCAGGTTTTGCCTTGCCAATTTAAACAACCAACCTCTCCTAGCTCCTGTTTGTAGAACAAATTCTCCATTTCCCTGATCATCCCTATGGTCTTGTCTATGCAAACTTCAGTTTCAGATCATCTTTCTTGAACGCTGTTAGTCAAAACCATATGTGCTATCTTAAATGAGGTCCGATTAATGATTCCTCTACTCAGCTTGTAATGCTTCCTTATCTGGAGTTAAACTTCCTGAGACATCCCAGGATTGCATTTACCTCCTTCATACCTCCACAGCTTGTGACAGAGTGAGTACTGTATGTTTCTGGGTTGTTTCCAGCTGCTGACCTCCCAGCTTAGAACAGCAGCTTTCAGGAGGAGCCCCTGAATGCATTATGTTATCTTCTGCGTTCAGAAATTTTACCCCATTTTTAGTCTTCAGCATTATCCAGCTCTTTCTGTACACTATCCCAAACTCCCTTTGTACTGTTGGTGCACCCCAGCTTTGTATCCCTAATTAAAAAATTACACAGAAACAGTTCTCCAGGGTTAATTTTCTAGAACATAATTAGCAAATAACTTTTTTTTCTACGCACCAGATACTACATACCTTAGGTGCTTTTCAAAACAGTAAGAAAGCCAGGTGAGTAAATTGAAGCTGGGGGAAGATGGAAAGCTACAAGCAGCATAATCACAACACTGCTTTAATGGGACACTGAGCAGTTTTCCCCTAAGACAGCACAGTAGAGATGAATGTAACAGGGTAGGCTTCAGCAGGACAAAGGACAGAGCTGCTTATGTGCTCTGGAAGGTTACTGTGTAAAAGGCAGTGTGAAAGATGGCATAGCCAAATTTGTGCAAGAAGCTAATCAAAAAACCAACAAATTATTTTGATTATTTTATAGAACGAAGCAAGATAAAAAAAAAGCAACATAAAGGGGCAAAGGCAAATAGACAGAACCAAAGACACATCGATTTTGATACATGGGAGAGTTTCAACTAAACACTGATAAAATACAAGAAACTAAAGGAAAAGTATTACATAACCTAAACAATAAACACAAACTATTATTTTTTTTCTAGCAAACCCACATTTGTAATGAAATGTTTTCAAATGAGAACACAACTGAATCCAAGAAGGTACAAGGAGGAGGGATCCCCTCACTAAGGGAGATTCATGTTGTTAAAGCAACTTTTAAAAGATTAAAGAGAATTTTTGTGCAATGTCCAAGACAGAAATAAATTAATTCTTTTTTAAAAGAACTTGAAGATTCACAAGATAAAAAACTCTTCACTTGACTTGAGAAACTTTTGCAAACAGAAATTTTCAGGAGGAGAGGAAACCAATGACAAGTTAAAGCAAGTAATGATATGATTTCTTTTCACCTTCACCAAAAGCCTTTTTTTTTTGCTTCTTCACAGCTAACCTACCTTCTCCTAACTTCCTCCTATTGTAACAAAGAAATCCTTCATTCAGCAGAAACTATTCCCACCTTATACAATGCCTTAGAAAACTGGTGTCAAATATTACAGTCTGCTGAAATTACTGATGTTAAATCAACCACCAATCAATTATTGTTGAAGCCTGCTGTCAGCTCACTGCCAACAAAGCTGTGATTTGCTAAACATGCCTGTCATTTTCCTTCAAACAGAATTCCCAAAACATGTGTGTTTCAAAACTGCTTGCTAGAATAACGACACAGGGACTTCTGCATGAAAATCAACAGCGCCAGAAGCCTACAATGTTTTCTCAAGTAAAGAGCAGAGAAACAACACAGCAGTCCCTTGAGAACTACAGGATGCAAATCTTTTAGCTGAATAGCTGAGAGCTCAGAGATGTATCCAAGCTCCTACACATGGAGCTGGATGATGGTCGTGTGGGTTGCCAGGACATGCTTCTCTTGTCTCCATGAAGGATAACCCAGTCAAAGAACTGTTAATAGCAACAAACAGAAATAGAATGCAAACAACACTGCTTATTTTTCCCTCTAGGGAAACTTGCCTAGTGACTGTGAACTTGACACTTAATGCATATAAATTGCTTTCTGTGTGGTAGTCTTCTTCAGTCAAATAAAGAAAATAATGATAACCTTCATTTTCTCTTACTAAATGTTGAACTCTCTTGTTTGGGACAACACCAAGTGGACAAATAGATTAAATTAATATCTGTTCCAGATAATTGTGTGCAATATGCATCTGTTTGAAAATGCTAATATGTATTTTAATTATACATAGAATTTCCCAAGATTTATTGAAATATTCCATAAAATGTAATGTGAAACAAAATATAATGTAAAAATGTAAACATTATGCAACTTAATCTCTTTTACAGGTGCACATATTTTTATACATACACATGCACGTTTTAGGAAGAATTTATACTACAATTAGACTGCTCTTTTTGTATTTTTCTGCATTTTTACAATGCCATTATGAATAAACAATTAGATTCTGAAAGTGAATGAAATAGTTCATGCTCTACAGCTCCCCAAGGTGTTAAGGACAGCAGAGTCAGGAAATGAGCTGAGAAAAGCCCACTGTAACATTGAAATACTAGTAATACCAGCGCATAACATTAAAACCTTCAAGTAGAAAAAAGAACCAAAAACTATGGGAACATAATTAATAACTCATCTAGAAAAAACAAATAAAAGAATGTGAACAGTATTAGATTTTCTATTTTACAAAACATCCCAAATGTAAGGTGAAACTCACTGCCCACTGGTTTTCTAAGTGCAAAGACAAAGAGAAGGAAAACCCTGAATGATTTCTCAGAAGGCAATAGTTTATCTAGAAGACACAGTAAGCTAGGCAAACTCCTAATTTCCCTTTGCAAAACAGAATATTGTTCAATTAGCAGTTTGCTACCTAAAGTCTCCTTCCACGCCCATTTTGTAGGTAAACAGTATTAATTTCTTTCTTGTACTGAGAGAAGTTTCTCACAACTTGCCTGAAGTTCAAAAAGTCATCTCATTTTTTTGCCCAGAAAGCACAGCATGGACCTGATCATTTTCTTCTGTCCAGCTGCAGCCAAAGAACCCATTGCTGAATCTCTAATTGCTGCAGTCCAACAAAACCTACTATACTCAGTGCTGAGAATTTCCTGAATTTCATCAGTTAATGTCAAAGCACAGGACACACCTAACACACATCCACTGCAGCAGCCCTGAGAAAGCAGCTCAAACATGCAGCTCACTGTAATTCTTCCTAACACCACCCTACACATCTCAAGTGCCCACATTTTCATATTGATCTGGCCCCAACCTGTGGCAATTGTGTTCTCTAACCCGTTCCACATCACTACAAGTGGAGGAACAAACCATGGGTATGAAAGAAGACATAAAAAGGTAATTTAAAGAGATATTCCTCCAAAACACCATGTAAATATACGTGAGAGTAATAAAAGGTCAAACAACAGATAAGGGCCAAATTAAAAAAAAAAATGGCATTTTTACATCATGCTCACAAAAAGACATTCCAATTGCATTTCCTTTCATGTCTCTTTTCTTCTGCACAGCTCAATGCATTTAAAAAAACCTAAAGAAATTAAATTTGGGGGGGAAATATAATCAAAATTAATTTGTGACCTAAAATAAATTTATTTTATGCCTAGAGTTTACCATTACATTCATCTAATGTGAGTTCTGCACAGAACACAGACCACCAGATTCCACAAAGTAGCTCTAGAATTAAATCAATATCTTTAGAGGACTCTGCTGAAAAGCCTTACAGCCTGGAAGGTCTAAGCAGCACATCAAACAAAGCTATTAGATTTCTCTGATTGCGATTACAACCAACACCAGAGAGTTTTATCTGCAAACAGCCACTTTTAAACAAAAAAGAAATGCAAAGCTAGTGATCTGAATCCTGCTCACTGACATATGACTTGCAGTTTCATTCAGAACTTAAAGACTGATAAACAGTCACAAGTTACAAATTTCAGATCTTTTGGTGAATGCGTACCTTTATTCTTTTTTCTTCTCCTCTTCTGCCTTTTCATGAATCCTTATTCAAAAGTGACACATTTGTTCAGTTCAGGGAGATTCTTCTCTCTGGAGGGGAAATAATTTTTATCAGTAAGACTCCCTGGTGATCAGGTAGACTTGGAACTGCTGTTAATCAGCCTTTTTGACATGGTACCTTGAATAGCACTTCCCATGATGCTTTGTGTGCCTACCTTAATTCTTTCCTTTTGAACTCACCATGACTTATAGGTGTCTTTTTTTCCTTTTGTGTGTCTGAAGTTATCCCTCTATTAACTTTAATTGGAAAGGTACCTTTTGTTCCCCTAGAGTAGTCGTATACTAACCACTGAACTCCCTAGGCTCAAATTTCTGGGGTAGCAAGAGTTCAGTTTTCTGACAGCTCATAAAAAAAAATCCAGAGGAAAAAATTGATGTCTTTATTTTTGCTAATAACATAAATTATATTTACACTAAAGATGAGCTGTTGCATCCATTTATACCAGCAAAAAGAGAGGATTCTGCAGGAAGTCACAGTGAGTTCAAAAGAAAGGAATTAAGGGCAGACACACAGAGCATCACATAACATCCCAGAACCCTGACCCTTTCCATCTGCAAACCCAACTGAAAGGCATGCTGCTAAAAATAAATAAATAAATATGCTTTTTCTGAGGCACTGGGAGAAATGAAGGTTCTTTCATAAAGGCAAAAGCAACAAAGCTTTGTTTCCTGTACACTTGTACCTCTCCCTCACAATACCACTGGTAGCAAGGGAGATGGGACACATCCAGGCCAGCCTGCACCTTGCTGTGCCCCAATTAGCCCCACAGGATGCCTGCATGGCATGGCCAGGCTGTTACCAAGCACAAAATGTAACAGCTGAGTTCCCATCTTTTCCCCAAGTGTTTGTTCTCATTTGAGGCCTGTCCACCCACCAAGGTTTTTACAATTAATTTGTTAGAGCCTCTGGGATCTGCTGCTCTTCTAGGTCTAGACGAAGCTGTGCAGAACCCATAAACATTTCTGTGAAGTGACAGGCATATAGTTTGAATATAACACATATCTCTAAGAAAGTAAAATATCCTCTTGCACTTTATTGCCCATTCAAGAGATTTGTTGTCATGGGCTGGTCATGGTCAGATAATATACAAAAGAAAAAAGATGTTCCACATTGGGCTCTGAATCAGAGGGTATGTTTGAACCTTCCCAAAAAGCTGAGTTTCATCACCTTCATGCTGTTCAGCTGTTTGTATCCATAGTATGTGACCCAATCCTCTTGATTTTCTTTGTTCCAGAAGAATTTGGACCAAGGATGGCCAGGGCAGAAATACATCCAGTTCTGCTGTCCCACAGCTTCAGAAGACCCTGAAAGCAGCAACTACCACCCTCTCTGTACTGACAGAATTAAAAAAAAACCCACCAGATGTATGTCAAGGATTAGCACCTCAACCCTGACATGAAAATGATGCCCTAGGAGGAACGACTGCTGCAGTAGGCTTCCTGAAGACCTGGCTAGCCCCATGCAGCATTCTGAAAGAGGAAGAAAATGAGATGGAAAAGTTTTTGGGTCAAGGACATAACTTAAGGACAAAAAGAGACTCAATTTGGGGAAAATTAATATAATTTATTGCCCATTAAAATAGAGTTGGATGCTGAGACAAAAATTAAATTACCACCTTGCACAGGGCAGCACAGCCTTACCCCACTGACAGCCCTGTGGCCACCACCAGTACCTGCTCCCAGCCCAGGGCCACTCTGAAGAGCAACACGACAGGCAGTGCTGTTTTGGGGCCAGTGGTACCCTCGGGCCATCAGCCACTGGCCCTGGGGAGCTGCAGGGTGCCCGGTAGCCCCCAGCCAAGGCTGCTGCCAGCCCACCTCGGCCTGCCAGCACCCAGTATGCTCCTGGCTAACATGTGGTTAGTGTGCTGACAGAAAGCATCACAGGGACAGAAATTGCACTTCTTAGAACCAGTGGGTCATTTTCTCTTTTCCTACCCAAAAAGGTAGTACAAATAGAGCTTTCCTTACCATATAAACTATTTGTTTTTTGGAGGGGAAAAATCCCAGGCAGCAGCTTTTCCCAGTGCGATTCAACTTGGTGGGAAGTTTCTGGGAAAGCAGCCTTGCAAGAATTTTGGCCTTTAGGTCTGAAGTAACAGGCAGTAATAAAAAGTGAATTAAAATGACCATTGAGCTAAAGGAAGATGCTCCAAGCCACAGCACCAGCAGCCTTCACTGCTGGGACTACAAGGCTGCCTGGTACTGGTCCAACTTTAGTTCATCTTCATCCATCTGACTCCTAAATTGCCTCCCTTCCCAGCTGAGGCAGCACACCAAAGTGATGTGCAGAGGGTCTGCTTAAAAGCAAAACCAGCCCTGGAAGACTTTCCTCCACTCCCAAAAGCAGCCGCTTGAGCACAAGGAAGGCCATGCACAGGGTGGAAATAGTCTTTCCTACATGCTCTCTGGGCTCAAGGGGAAATCAAGCTCTGCCTTTACAGGGGCAATGGAAGCAAGCCCCTAGCAGAGGTCATTGACAGGACCTGTGCTGTCATGCCCTGGTGGCAGGGGTGTCATACAGAGCTCTGATCTGCACCAGCCAGATCCTCAGGTGCCAGTGGTGGTCAGCCCAGGTGGGTTTGTGATGCACATGGTGGTACTGGGCTAATGGTTGGACTCCATGACCTTAGAAGTATTTTCCAAACTTAACAAACCTGTGATTGTGCTTCCCTTCCCATCCCACCTTCATTACCAACTTGCAAGCCAGGCACCAAAGAAAAGACAACTAGCTCCGCCAGGGTGATCCTCTAAAGAAGGCACAGAATATCTCACAGGTACAAAAATCCTTGCAGGCTGCTCTGCAGCACTGGCAGCCCCCACCCCCCTCCACCTCCACAACTTGTCTTTGAAACAGCCTGATGACTGATTATGGGAATCTTCCCCATGCGGTACCCCCATACCATGACATCTCAATCATACTTCCATTTCTCTTTTAAAGTAAAAAATGGTTTTTCTGGCCCAGTATGTTTATCAGTTAGTCTGAGCCAGTTATCTGCACAGGTTTACGGTATGCAGCCTAGAACCATTAGATTTTTATCACGTCTTATGAAAATCATACACAGCTTACTCTTGTAGCTGTATATTACAAGGGACTCATGCACAGAGAGACTGGTTCTCCTTAGATTACTATCTCTGAATTGATGCTGTATGAGGCACAACTGCTTAAAAGGTTATAACTGATGCAATTTTTGCTATTACAGGTAATTTATGGCTCCTGTGTGTCTGACTTGTCAAATCTTCTTACAGAGATCAAACAGGATCTGTTTGTCATATGCATTTATCTAACACTTGTTCCTCTGCAAGCTTCAAAACGTAGTAGTTATTCTTTTCTTGGGTGTCAATTTTCTCCTACACATCTTTCCTCTTAGTCCTTGTAAATGTCCTCCTAATGCAAAATGCAGGGGTGCTTCAGCAGCAAATATGAGCAATGAGCTTCTTCTCTAGAGGAATTTTTAAAAGATAATTTTTTTCCTAAGCAGGGCTCCAGTCCTTCAGAGATGTCTGAAGTCATGCACACAGATGTTTTGAAGCTCCAGCTGTGCTTTAAGACTTGCTGCATTATTTTCCCCTCAACTTTACATAACTCTGAGCTGATCTCTGCTGTTGTGAAAGAAATCCTTCAGGGAAACTCCTGGAGAACAAAATACCCTTTCATTGGATAAGGCAGGGGGATACACACATCAGGTGTGCATCCTCAGCTCCTGCCTCTACATCTGCCTCCACTTCACCTCAGGGCCAAACCCTCATATCCTGCTGTGTCACCATTCTGTTTCCTGTTCTCACATTGCTGGAAGTCTCATTCTGCCTTCGACACTAGAGGCTATACCCCAATCACTCACAGGATGACAAAAGCTGTGACAGTTTCTTGTTTACTCTGCAGGGATTTCACAGCAAACTGAGCAGGTGTAAAGGCAGGCAGGGAAGCACAGGAGAGCTCAGTGACAACACCCCAAGGGCTGCACAGGGGAACACAACCTGCTTTCTGCTGTGCAGACCCCTTGGGGTTACAGCAGCTCCAAGAGCACGCACAACAGAGGCAAAAGCCTTGCCAGATAACGGGGTGGGGGGAAGCTTTTCATGAGGTCCAAGGATTTTGAGAAGTATCAGTCCTTATGAACCTCTCCAGTAGGGCTGAGATGGGAAACAGGACGAAGCGAGTCCTGTTTGCCCAAGCAAGGAACGCCTGGAGATGAAAGGATGGGCTTCTGCATCAGGCACAGGGATCTCGGGGCTAACAGAGGGGACAGGGCCCCGCAGAGTTCAGCTGCAATTTAAAACAAGCAATGTTATTCAATGCCACGTGTCCCCAGCGGCCAGGCACACGGTGGGGACAGGAGCCACAGAGGGGCTGAGCGAGAGAAGGGTCCCGACTCCTGCATTTCTCAATGGCTACGAGGTGTGAAGTGTCTGGAAACATAGCGCGCTCGCTGTGGAGGAAAGAACTTTACAGAGGAGCTTTCTCTACATTTGGTTTTTCTTTCCAGTCAGGTATGAAATGTCAGGACATACTTAAGCAGGCAGTACAATAGGAATCCTAGAGAGAAATAAATTTAAATACTAAACAAATAGATATAACTTATTTATTAAATAATAATTAATACGTTCTTATTTAGATAACAATAATAAATGGAATTAGAATAACTACACTTCACCGAACGTGAATTCCTTTGAGTAAATTGACTGAAATTGGTATCTTCAGTGACACATCATTTTTGACAGGGTTGACAGTGCCGAAGATTTGTGCAGCAAATGGGAAATATTCTGAAAAAGGACAAATAATTCTTCAAATATATATACAGAACAGGATTTCAGAACGGGATATTTGTGCAAATACACACAAAATCTAGAGTTCTTAAGATCTAAGGATTTGGCCCAATAATACAATATGTGCCAAAGTCATCCCTGATATTAGGAACAGTTTTTGCAGTGTTAAATGTTTCTGAATCAAAGAGCCAGTCTTTGATTCAGAAACATTTAACACTGCAAAAACTGTTCCAAATACCAAGGACAACTTTGGTCTTGCTAATTGCTTGACATGGTTTTAATGTCAGGTAGAATTAAAGACTGGCAATTAAATGGCAATAAACTGTAAATTGCTGATGCAATATGCTGATGTTATATGTGATTTACATGTATGACTACAGAAGCTGTAGAAGCACGTTAGTTGCAAAACACCACTAACAACCTATCATAATAATATAACTAGCATCCTGCTGGAAATATTGCCCAGTTCTGTGGACATTTTGCATCCACATTTTGAATCTTTCTAGCTTGTTTGAAAAGAATTCCAGTGTATTTATTCAAAATTCATTAAAATCCTAATAGGTGTAATAATAAATAATTTGCTTCTACACAGATTAATTTTAACTCTGACTTATTTTACCATGCTGATAAAATCTATCCCAATCTTAAATACTATTCGAACTGCCTCAGGATCTGCCATCTCTTTTTTTCCCCCAAGTTTGTTTTCAGTTTCTTTCTTTTCCTTCCAGTGTCTTAGATGAGGATCTCTCTTTATCTCTGCCCCAAGCTTTATGCTATAACAGTCTTGAATGGCATATCAGAGTCTATTTCTGAGTACTGGAACAATGTCTCTGACAATATGTATTAGTGTTCTGGCACTTTCCTCTAGAAGAAATTTTTATGTGCCTCAGACAATAGACAATGTCAGGAGATTTGGACAGATACTAAAAAAGAAAAGTATTTAGTCAATCTTCTCAGAAACCACTCCAGTGCTGGAAGCAGGAGTTGACAGAAGGCAGAAATACCGAGGGAGTCAACTACAAACTAGAAAGGAGCTCTAAGGCTGATTTTACAAAAGAGAGAGAATACTGTACTTCCTCTGGACGGACTGACCTCTTCAACTAAACAAATGCAAAAGAAACATAGGCCCAAAAAATCATGAGTTTGATAGTCAAGATATCAAACCCTGAAAAGAGTATGAAATTATTTCACTGACTATACCTGCATGATGCCTGCCTTTACAGTAAAACATGAAAAAAAAAAATAAAAAGAAAGAAAAAAGGTAAAGAATTTTTCATTTATGAGCACTTACTAAGACTATCAACATGTGCTGGAAACACCTTCCTAGAATGAAAATATGTGGTTTATAAAAACATACCAAAGAAGGAGCTAGTGCTCTCATTCAGACAGAATTGATTAAAGGTTATGCCATGTGTTATGCCAGACAGACATATGCCAGTTCTGCGAAAGTTAAGCACAACAGTGCTGGATAATGGGCTTCATGTGTGTGGTAAAAATACTGACTGGAAATTATGCAGTTGGTAACACTGATTTAAACTGACAGCATTAAATTCAGAATAATTTTACTGACCAGTTTTTACTCCAGAAAACTAATTGTAGGCTGTATGCAATCTTATGGCCAGGTGGTGTGCTGTTTTCTGTTCAGGATATGATCATCAGAAGAACTCTTCTAGATATTTTACAGACATCAACCATACAAGATATTGATAGAGAGCCTTAGTAGCATTTACCATCCGTGACATTGTTTTTTGATAGCAACCACTTCAGAAGCCAAAAACAGAGTGCCTTATTACAAATAATTTTCTTTTGTTCACCAGTGATACATTTACAATTTCTCCACAGTCTGGCAGGCCCAAATAATTTATTCTCTAAGCTTCCTACAATTTACAGGAATGTTTGCACAGTATTACTGACACAATCTTTTGAGAAGCTGAATTTGAATTTAGGTTATGATTTTGGAGGAATTTCAACTGCCTTATTCACTAGTAGTGGTGAGGTGTCATTTTCTCAAAATCATTTTTACAATTAAATCTAATGGAAAAACACACATTACCTTCCTATGAAATAGTACCTTTTCTGTAAATAAAAACTCAACAAATGTTTCCATTACTTAATCCAGTCTGTGAAGGTTAGACATCTTACTCTGAAGGCACTTTTGTTTTAAATCAAGGTCTCTGTTTGATGAACTCATGCTCTGTGAGGTCCAAGACAGTTGACTAAAAATAAGTGATTTCATATGTGTTTTGCAGAAATCTACGTATGCAAAAATTTATGCTAGGAAATGTGTGAATCTGATAATCAAAGAGTAAAACCCACTGATTCATGCCATCAACTAAAAGTCTTAGTACATACTACAAATCATTGCCTTCGCATTAGTGACTAACACTTCAGCAAAAAATTACCAGTAAAACACACAGTCAAACCTCTGTCAACTCATTCCAGAATCATAATCTTATGCATTAATACTACATGAGAACAGGAAAAGAGGGAATAAGGGAGGAAGACAAAATGGCAATGAAAGGCAGTGTCCCACGGAGGATGTTCTCTCTGACTGGGGAGGAAGGTAACAAGAGAATAAAAAGCAGTAAGAGCCACAGCACTTGCGTTTCAAGGCAGAAACATACTGATTTCATGCATTAGGTGAATTGTGATCTGTAAAGAGTAGCAATAAATAATATCTTCCTTGCTACAAAGACTTTTTCAAAGCTACCCAAATATAAACAAGTAACTGTCTGAAGTATTAGCACAACCTTGGAGGTTTCTAGTAAAAAGAGCAAGAACACCTCTTTTTAGCAGTCCTCTTACTCCTAGAGTCACATGGAAAGGACACGGTGCAGTCCCTGACACAAGTTTTGCTCTCAGAAGTGCATGACCAACTTATCCCAAGATCCAACACAGGTTTTTAAACTCATCTGAAATGAGTAATTACAGCAGGTCTTTCTGCATCCTCCTGGTGCTGCACTGTGTTCATTATACAGTGCAAGAACACCCAGGGATATGCCACAGGGCAAATGTAGCTCCTGGACCTGTACTGTCAGATCCCAAAACCTTTCCACCGAGTGCCATCGATCTGAATGTCATTTTACAGAGAAAAAGCCACAAGAAGCACTTTCAATGCCCTCTCCCACAGGAGAACTGTGCAAATGAGGAATTTAAACTTTGTCATACCACTTTTCTCCAAATCTAGATTTCTCCAATCTTGTGAACAGTGTCCTGTTTTCACTTTGGAGAGGTACACATTTTCCACACAAAACCTTTTGTCTCCTTGCATCTATTAAAGTTGGAAGAGGCATTATTTACACCAAGCAGACAAGCCTTAGGCATTTTAAATCCCCCCCATTCACTGTGAAGCTCCTGTTAAATGATGCAGTTCCCATTAGGGAACTGGACAAGTTTCTCCCTGTAATTAGCTATAATGATACTTCTCCCACTTCAAGTCAAAAAACAAAGCCAGTGCAGGGATCATGCAGAAACACCCTTGAAACTGAGAAAGTCCATTCCTGACATGAAAGATAGAGGACCCGGAGACTCACATATGAAATATCAACCACTCACTACCAAATTTTTATATAAGTATTTGCATTTCATATTAACAGCAACAAAAGAAAATCCCAATCATTCCGAGGGCTATATTTCTTAAATGAAAAAAAAAAAAAAGGAAAAAAAAGAGAGAAAAAGAAAGGGAATATAAAAGGTGAATTAATTGTTAGCCTACATGTAAATACCCTGAGGATAGCTGTTTTCCCACCAACAGAATTTCAGATTGTGTCTATGCATTTGTTGTTTTGATACTTGGAGAGGAAAGATTAATAGAAAACTGAATTAAGTTTGCCCCTTTTGCCTCACAGTGAACAAAAAATATCATTGCCTGTCATCTTCTGTGTCTGGCTAGTCACAGCCATCTAAGCATCAGGCAATAAACTGCAATAACCATGAAGTTAACCTAAAATCTACCTGATTTCCTGATTCCAAGTATAATTAAGGTAAGTTGGGTTGTCTGGATTCTATTTTCAATTCTTATTCTTTTGACCTCTATAGTTCGCTTTTCAAGTTGCTCTCTGCAAGGCTGAAGACTAACCATTTCTTTAATAGATGTGGATATCTAAAAGCCTGGCTTCCAGCAAGAGCTGCTTACCACTCAGTTAAGCTGTATACAACTATTTCTATTTCCCGGGCTGCACATTTTTGCATTACACAGACTTGTGATCCTGCAAAGATTTATTATAACCCCTCTGTTCACTTCAAGTGCTCTAAATGGTTTGACTGAATTTCTCATTGGGGATTTCTCCCAGGGCATAAACTGAGTCTCTGCAAGTCCCATAGGCAGTGGGAGCAGGGCTGCGCCATGAGTGGATCAAACCAGGAAGCACAGGTGACCCAGCACAGGCCATGTTCTCACTGGCAGAGTGGCAGTCCCGCGGGGTCTGAGGATGGGGCAGAGCCCAGGTCACAGCAATGAATCTCACCAGCAGCCTCTGACCAGACAAGTAACCAGGCACTTCCGAGGTCAGTCCAGCAGATAAGGGCAAGAGGTAGGACTGGAGACAGGACTGGGTCCAGCCAGAAGGCAAGGTCAGAGATAAACCTGCATAGTTCAGGCCAGGACTGGGTGCCAAGCTCTGAGCTGACACTGGTCTCCCAGAGGGGAGGAGCTGGTCAGGGTCGATAGTGCCCCAGTAAGGTTCAATAGTGCTCCAAGGACCCTGAGAGCCATAGGCTCCGAGGGGAAGCTCAGGCACAGCCCTGACCTCATTGAAATGAAAGAAAATCCTACCATTAGTTTCCATGAGGTCAGTATCCACCTAATGTGCTTCTTTTCTCGCTCCTGTGACATGTACCCCAAATATCCTTGGGTCACATATCAAATAAATAGATAAGAGTGATAAAAGTTAACTAAAGCCATGCAACACTCAAAGCACCTCTCAGTCACAGCTGCTAAGGATATTAGCACTGAATCAACCACCAACAAAATAAAAATTTCTATTGTGTTTCTGGCCAGCATTGGAAGGTTTTGAAGTTGTTTTTTTTTTTCTAGGGCTGGCTGCCAACAGTGCCATGAGAGTGCTCACAGACTGCCATTTCATTTCAAGGCTAATATTGAAATACAGTAAAAATCTGCATTTAAACAGAGCTATAAAGGCCAAAGAAAAGATTCCTCGTGCTTTCAGCAAGTTTTGGATCAAGCAGCATACAAATAGTTTTCATGTGTGAGAGTGACGTTGCCCTCTGCTGGGTAACCCACAACCTGAGCAAGCTCTGCTCTTCAGAGTCCCAGCAGATTCAAGCAGATGCAGCCTACATATTTTTGACACTAGAATCTTTGCAAATAGCTGGTGATTTAGGTTTGCTGTATCCCAAAGAGGAGGAAGGAGTACACTGTTGGCCTCTTTTTATATATGTGCAGAGACAGAAGATACAGGAAGGATGCAGTTTCAGTCCTCATCTCTTTGCGGAATATGGCCAATTGATTTCCAGCGCAGAATTAGCCCCATTCAATTTTCCCAAGGTCATCTGGAAAATCTTTAGGAAAGTCAAAAAATAAAAAGAAAAAATGAAAATTAAACACTCTATGTTTCATGATTCTCAAGTTTTAAGCACACGATGGAAAGAAAAAAAAATCTCTCAAATTCATTCAGTCCTTAAAACCTCTAGACACCAATTATATACAGCAGGGTATGTCTACATTATTTCTCACCTATATTCATTTTATTTCTTCCTTTCACAAAATCAGATTTAATTTTTCTTAAGTAACAGATAAATTACTAGTGTCTATATTATCAGCACTCTATTAAGAGCAGGAATCCAGCTCGATGCCACTAGGACGTTGTAACATTCCTATCTCATCAGTGATCAGACTAAGGTCTAGGGAGTGAAATTTATCAAATGCCATTGTACAGTGTATCTGGAAGGATGATAAACATGATTAAAATTCATTTCACCAACACAGTTGCTCATATGTATTTGATGTCCTTTTCCCTGGAATGGTTAGACAAATTGCACAGTTCCCTAAAATGAAATTCAGTCTTGGATTTTATACAATGTGCCCTGATAATACGAATCAATATTTTGACAAAACATATTTTTGCCTGAAGATGAAGTATATTGTGTAATAAAATACATTTAAGTACTTTATAATTTATCCTGAGAGCCCAATGCATTTGACCAAATGTCGTACATCATTCCATAGAAAACTAGGTGGAATATATAATCTATATTCCTTTAAGAAGCAACTGCTTTAAGAGAGCAGACAATTAAAGATTTAATATTCCGAAAACATTTCAAATTAAGGATCAATGTGAAACCTCTTGAAGTTATGCATTGTTCTACACAATTTAGCTGCAAGATCACAGTTTTTCCTCAAATGCAGCATCATGTTCTCTAATTACTTTCACTTTTAAGATAGAGTACATTATCTTCTGTGTGCCAACTTGCTTTTTACCGTGGACCTCACAAAGCCTGTTTACACATGTAATATAAGGAGAGCCAGAAAAAGCCCAAAAAGTTTCTGTGGACCTTCTGCGTGCTGTGTGATTCTTGCCCAATATCTCTAATGAATTAGATGGTTTCCTCTGGAATTTCCATGTCCTAGACCCATTTGGCTATTCATCCTTTAAGCCCTCTCCCCCTACGGAGCACACAGCAAAAAAATTTCATGAGCTAGAGTGACACAGAAATTTAAAAGTTGGTAACATGTGCCAGCTCCTAAATCCAGTGCAGTCCAAAAGCATCGAGAACATTTTGGAGCTGGATTCTCCTTCATTTTACAGGAAAATATTACAATCTACATACCTTAATGGGTCTTGGCAACAGGTACCATGTGCATGGTCAAGTAAATATGAGTAGGGATCTAGCCTTTGACTGAAATATGAGCCAGATGAGGGAGTATTTAATGGGAAGACTAACTCACTAGACAGGACTCACAGATAGAGGAAATAAAACCTGTGTATTTTGCTTACTAAGGTTTGCTCTATACAGTAACACACCTTATTGCAGTCTCATTTACTGGTCTCTTGTGGCAAGCACATTTCTCTCCCTCTCAGGATTTTCATAGAGGTGCACAGAGAGAAATGAAAGAGAAAACAATTTCTATTTCTGCTCCTTGTTTTTCCTGTGTGGAATGTGTTTGGAGAATTGTTTACCTGGAGTGAGTGCTTGATTGGATTCTGGTGAGGATTGTTTGAGCCTGATGGCCAATCCAATCCACCTGTGTGTGGACTCGAGAGAGAGGGTCACGAGTTCTGTTAGAGTTAGAGTCAGAGAAAGTAGCATGTAGTTTTAGTATCCTCCTTTTATATAGTATATTGATGTATTTTAGCATAGTTATAATAAAGAATTAATTCAGCCTTCTGAATTGAGTCAGACATCATCATTTCTTCCCATTGGGTTCGCCTGCATTTACAATAATCTCTTGCCCAAAACAGCCTGGCATTTGGTCTTTGGTCTTTACAAGGGCTTTATCAGAATCCAAGACCTAAGTGCCTGGACCATAATCATTACACATGGATTGTTTTCACTGAGGCCAAGACATGAGCACATTCAGGCAGTACACAAAGATCTTGTTGCTAAAACATTTCCCACTTGAATGTAATTGTTCTCCAGTAAGGAAGCAATCACTGAAAAGCAAAATCCTACAGATGACACGCTGAGTTTTACGTTCGCGGGAGGTTAATATATTTTCCATCCACAGTGGAACTGTGTGTAATTTATAGGCAAAAATCCAGCCCTGGTGCAAGCAAGTGCAGCTCTTATTGATCTCAATAGTGGATGCACTCATTTATAGCAGGGCTGCTTTCGGCGTCATGTCTGTTTAGCACAGAATGAATAATATTACAAGGCAGGGCACGGGTTCACCGTGCGTGCTGAAAGCTTTTGCATTTTTGAATGTTAAAATAGCCTGCCTCCACAATAGCAACTATTTTGGGCTGGAGAACACAACATGTGCCAATCTTGAGTTGCATAATGCTTTCACATATCTCAGTGTTCGCTGTTCTCAATGGTTCATACTGAATGGCTGCTCAATATCTCCGTAAGTGCGTACAGGTCCTGTCTCTAACAGCGCGGAGCAGCGTGCTGCTCAATAGATGAGCCCTGCATTCACTCACAAAAGCCCAAGCCAGCCTGCAGGAGAGACCGAGGCAGAGCTTCGCTTGAAGAGCCCTGTGGTTTATGTTATTTTGGTGCGAGTTTAAAGAAAAACACTCACATTTTTTACACATTTGGTTTTCATTTGTTTGAAACAGTTTTGTAGCCTAATAAAAAGACCTACAGTTTCATAAAAGGAAGTTAACTGGTTGTCTCTGGGCAGTAGGAGACTTTTTCATATATTACTGGGTTATTTTAAGGGCATTAACTGCAGTCAGCCCATGAGCTGTTATAGAACTGATTTGATTTAGGTTTTTTTAATTACACTGTGTTTTATTAAAAAACAAACTGGAATGTCAGTGTGAAAAAACTGGATCCTTTCTTATTACACTGCTCTGGCCTGGAAGGCAGAGCACTCCTTGTGTACTGGCTTGTGAGCCATTCCCATTGTCCACTGCCTGTCTGCCTCCTGGCCAGCAGCAGATTCACCCAACAGGAACAGAGGTTCAGGGTGCTCCCATCCAAGCTCTCCTTCCAGCAGCAGAAAGGGGTCTAATTTACCAATATATTTTCACCTTCCAACAGAAGGAAATGTGACAGCCTGATCTCACCCTCCAGCACACAGACCCAAGAGGAAGGCAATTTGACTGTCTAACCTTGTGTTTGGCAGTGGGAAAGGAAGGGAAGTAACCTGACCACTACTGCCTTCCCATTGATAACCAGACCTCAGGATGGCCATAACTTACCCAGTCAGCCACAGTGCCTGCCATCCCCAAAATACACCCAGAAAACTTTTCTGAAATGGATAATCACAGCACAGAGCTCAGGAGTAAAACACGCGTGTTTTTCTTTCTGTGTTTCAAAGAAACATACACATACTGTGCTCTAAATATGTTGACATTACTGTCTTCTTCTAGAAGCACAAACAAGCCACTGTGTGTAAGTATAAAACACTGGCAGCTACCATTCACCTCAGAGGTATTATCCAGGATAACAAATTTATTGAAAGTTTGACTTCCAAGAAGCTAGCCTGTTCCTTTTTTAATTAGACTTTTCCATATATTGTAAGCTATCTCAATACATCCCTTTTACATTTATTACTAGAATGGCTATTCAATGTATTAATTCAACCTTACATCAAGGGACAAATTAAGAGGAGGCCGTAGTCCAGGTAAGTAGAGTAACGATCCTGGGTAGGTATATGGAAAACTGAGCATTTTGCTCAAATTGAGAGAGATGAGAAAGAGAAAAAGAAAACAGAAAATAGATAAGAAAATAAAATATGAAAAAGAGGGAGATAAAAAAAAAAAAAAAAGAAAAAGAGGAAAGCTGCCCGGGATCTCTTTAACAGGAAGTTTAGCCACTGGCTCCAGAGTCATGGATCTTTTTGGTCCTGCCTAATACAATGCAACTTTTGTCCTTCTTTCTCAAATCATGTCCTATCAGGCAAGGTCACTATCACATTGTCTCTCAGTAAAAAAAGGAATTTATTTCCTAGACAAATCTTATGCCTCTGAGTCACACCGGAGTTGAGCCTGGAAGAACACTACAGTAATGTGGGAGAACTATACAAACCCTGGAGCTATACCTGGAGGAAGAAGAAGAAAAAAAAACCAAAAATAAGCAAAGCCATAAGTAACAGAACACTCTTAGTGGGTTGGACCTCAAACCTACTCTGACTTGTTGCGTACAACCAGACTCATAGGACAAGCAGTAAGCTCCAGAGATCTGAAAGCCAATATCTGCTGAAAGCCAAAACCTCAGTGGCTGGAAATTGATGTAACTTGGGGAATCAGCATTTCTGGACATTTGGGGTTGTTATGGGTAGGTTAAAAAGGAAGTCTAGAGAGCATTACAAATAGCACACAGAGTATCAGAGGTCATTTGGCTTCAACATGCTACAGATTGATCTCGCTCAGAGCTATTTACTCATCATGAGGATCTGAGAGAAATTCCTGTCTAAAAAGACTGTGATACTAAAGAGCCTGCTCCCTCTTCTATGAAAGACAACAGCAAACTCTACTGACTTCAGCCAAGCAATAAGCAGGTTGATAACTGCAAGGTTTGTTAAAGTAAAGGAAGGTTTTGCTCTGAGTGAAAATCAGAATTTGCTATTTGATACACTAAGCATGGCACAAAACAGTTATTTTGTTTTGCAGGATAATAGAAGCCCTTCTTTTATAGGGACTGAATTCTATATCTGTTATGTCCAGCCAGAGTTTAAAAAAAAAAAAATCTCACACATGCATGTCAGTTATTGAATGATATTGTTTAAAGCTAGAAACTGTGAGCTGCTAGGCTTTAAAGAATAGGCAGACAGGCAAGAAATTCCACCAAGTGATTTATAAGCAGGTGGATGAGAAAGTGGAAACTTTTATGAATCTTGGTTGTAATCCAGTTCAGAGCCTTATTTTGATGGAGGGCTCCCTCTTCTGGATTTTGATTGAAGCATATTTCCCAACCCAGTTTATTTTTTCCAATGCAATTGAAAGTTGTTTTCAACTGGAAAACAGATCAGGGAGAGTCTCTGTGCACTCTCAGAGTCAAACAGTGCCTCTGCCCACATCACTGTTGGGATCTGGGCTTTGGGCACCACATCTGACTGCATCTGCCCCACAGACCTGCTGGAGAGAAAGGGAGCGGACACCATGGTTTTTAATTTGTATATTTAAGTTTACAGATGTCTTAGGTACAAGGATAAGGGTTTATTTTAGCTTATGATTCCTTATTTTTCTTGCTATATAAATGCAGGTTTTGGATAATTACTTCATTAAGAAATAGTCTTACTTGCAACAACTCCTAGGAACCCTACTTCTGAACAAGAATACCTTCTAGTTAAGGAGCTCAAAAAGAAAAAATATCTGTTTGGCTAGAAGTTCTCCAGTGACATGAAGAATAGCCTTTTAGTCCCTTACACAAATCAAAACAGTCTTACATGAAAAATCCTTCCTAATCTGTGGGGAATTTCCTCCCCCATAGGAATTCCATCTGAAAACAGACACTTCCTGAATGGCAGGTGGGACTGCAAGAAACTGAAGCTGAAGCTTTGATTAATTTCCATTTCTTAAAGCAAACAACTTTTCCAGGCAGAAACCTGCTTCAAGGCAGATTTTTCTTTAACACAGCCTGAGTTTAATACTCTAGTGCAAATATATCTATAAAACTATGCTACAGACTGTTATCATGGCCACAGAGGAATTCTTTATTTCAGAAAAGGATAAGAATGCAAACAAAACTGAGTTTTGCTGAAAATTAAATAATAATAATAATGGTATACATATGGCTTAGTGAAAAAACATCAGATATCTCTGATTTTAAAGAATTACAGCAAAGTGTGCATTTCATTTAAATGGAATAATAATCCAAATTTGAAGTAAACAGCTTAAATTTGAAAACAAGGACATAACAAAAGACCTTTATCAGAGAATTATACACTGATATATGGCAGGCCTTTGCCTTCTAATGTTGCTGCTGCCCACAAGACAGCATTCATCTACACCAACTATCCCTTAGCTTTTTTAACTTGCAGATTAGCAAACAACAATCAGCCTAGTCAACATTTGGGGCCCATAATACCCACAGGCCATTTACTGTGAGCTCCCAGACCCACCCACAGGCCCTCAGAGCTCAGTTTGGGAACCACCAACTTGGAAAGCCCCAGCTGACACCAGGTGACTCCTCCCTGCCTTGGGTGATTTGAGGCTTCATTGAAGGCAAGCATACCAGCCCCAACATTTGTTATTCAAAAAGATGAGATATGTAAGGGGTATGAGGAAGAACAGAAGGAAAGTTACTTAGTGCCAAGCAGCAGACTGGATGGAAAGCCAGGAAAAGAGTATGGGCTTCTTAGGAACAAGCTCAGAGCTCTCTGTGGAGCTACAGCCTTTAAACTGCCGTCGAAGAAGGGATCATAAAAAAGTGGAACACAGATACTTCAAGCTTATGCAGAAATTTATGCTACGGATAAGAGCTCCCCACAACTTCCAGCACTAAATAAATAAATAAATGAAATTTTAAAATAGATCCAAGAACCATCCTTCTGCTGGACTGCACAGCTATAGCTCTGCAATGAATTGCCCTGTAGTTTTGGGAGGGTGCTAAATTTTATTTAATACTTACTACTGTCATAATATAGAAGGAGAAAAGTTGTGATGTACACTAAACTCCTACTACTTAGCTTTGCCAGGAGAGAGATCATAGCAAGTTTGACCAGCATCATAAGAACATTCTTGACTCCAAGAGAACAATAAATAAATAAATAAATAAATAGGCCTACTGTTTTCTTACTGAAGTGTGGCAAATAAAGTAAGAAGTCAGTCCTCCTGCATTTTAGTACCTGCCTAGGATATGTGAGCCCTGCACTTGGCTCCCTCCAGAGCTATGCCAAATTTAACCACTTGACAAGCCCTGTGTCATAAAGCATTAAAAAAAACCCCAAAAAACCCCAAAAAACCCCAAAACAACAACAAAAAAAACCACAACCAAACCCAGAACTATTAAAAACACTAGAACAGGTATAAGCAATGTTTAACTCCCACACAGAAAATCTGAGAGGACAACCTTCACTTGTTTTCTCCCAGGACATCTGCCTCCATCTGTACCTCAGGTCAGCCTGTCTGCTGGCAGAGCCTGGCAATATCCACCTCACAACATGAATCACAGCAATTTTAATTTTTAATATTCAGTCCTTCTCTCTGCTAGTAGTTATGACTTTTGACCAAACTGAGTTTGTGACAAGAAACAAGGTTTTCGATTATAATATCCATCCCACATCACCTATCTTGGAATATATTGTGCTGCTTCCCTCCTGCCATTCCCCACAAATGGCCTAGGCACTGACATGACAAAATCCCATATCCTATTCAGTAGATTGTTACTACAGCTATTCCTCAGAGAAACACAGGAGCTTCATCCTGTTACTTTCAGACAAACCTCATTCAAGAACACGGTATCGGGCATTTCCAGGAAAAAAAGCTTCAGGCTGGCAAAAAGGTCCCATTAGCTGCAAGAAAAGCTGTCAAGCTGTGCCTCATTCCTTCCCAAGTTCCCATTGCCTGTGAGAACACGTGCCAGGGAGAGGTCGCTATTCCTCCCTCATCTCTTCACACATCCTTCTTCTTCCTACAGCTATTAATGGTGACATTCAATGTCTCCAGGTGGATTCCTGTACTGTCCTTGTAACACCTAATTTTTTCCGTTGTATCCTCCTGTGACAACCCTTACCAGCAGTTCCTAATTTCCCATGTGTCTCTTGTCCCATCATCATCATCATCACTACCTCCTGGTACCCACTGGCCTGTGGCTTTGTCCTCTCTGTTGCTTAGTTTCCTTTCTGCTCTTTCCTCATAAACTTCAGCAGGGTAAAGCAGACTACTGGGACAACAGAAGGACAGAGATCTAGGAAGACTTTGCCCTCTTCTATGCCCTACATATCTATTCCCACCAAAAGACACAGGCCCCTGAACATCTTTCATACATCTGGACATCTATTATTGTGTCTATCATATACATAAAATTACACTCAAATATTGCTGTGAACATTGCATAGTCCACTACTCCACCTTTAGGAAGTGTCAGATTTGATTTCCCATTACATATTTATACAAGTCCTCTGAGCCACGTGCTGATAGAACCTAAGTCTGCTGCTTCATCCAGAGTCCATGATGGACAGCTGAACTAGGGAGTGGCTATTTGGTTTTACCATTATTATTCAGTTTATGGTACTTAGAGCATATCTTCCCCCTGCTGACCTAAGCACAGAATTACAAACCCTAACAGGCTTTTCCATAGCACTCATCACTTTTCTGTGGAGTCCTCCAGCATATCATGAACGTACCTAAAACACTTGCAACATGCCTGTTCCTCAGTGCCACACAGCTCCATGGCTGCCTGCTGTCCCATTTGGCAGAAGCAGTCTTTGCCCTACCTGCGTGCTCCTAATGTCCCTTTTGCACTGGCAGCCTTCTGTCTGTCCAGTTCTCTGAACAGTTTCAGTAGAGGATCAGACACCCCTGCCCCAAGGCAAAGGTAGAAACATGCCTCTAATGATGGGAGACAGGGAAAGAAGGACATCCCTTTTTGGGAGCAGTTGCATTTACTTACAAATATCCTAACAGACCAAACCGTGAGCTCCATTACATTGCCCAAGTGCTTGGGGTCTATTTTGTGAAATCAATAATGTAAGATAAATTCAAACTATATTTTTACAGAGATTTTATGCAGGTATTTTTGAGCTGTACTAGAATGCAAACTCTTTAACTGATTAAAACACCTCAGTAAGTCCTACATCCAAAACTTCAGTTCCACTCCTAAATGGTTAACAAGCTCAATCTCCCTAGAGGTCAGCACAGTACCAGAAACAAGTAAAAACAGAACGAAACAAAATTTGACTGGACTTTTACATTTCCTCTGGAACTTCTGTGAAAGAGATAAAGAAATTAATAGTTTTACAGAAGAGAAAGGATTCACAGTATTTTAAGCAGGTAAAATAATTGATGCTGTCCAGAAAATGGTAGAACTCGGGGAGTTCTCTGGAATGCAGGCTACAGCTAGCCATGGTATTTAGTTCCTAATCAAAAGGTTGCTAACAAATCATAACAGATGTGTCCAGGACTGCCAAGTTCGGACCTAAGTGTCAGGCTGAGCCATGACACATGCACTCACTGTATTACCTGAAGTATCATCCTTATAAACAGCTTTAGACTGGCTTTTATGTTCATGTGACCGAGTCTAACCAAGTGTTGGTAGAGAAAATGCAAACAGCTTGGTCTTCCATTAAGACAAGCACACACACAGATGCAAAATCCAGGACTCTGCAGCTTCATACAAATCTGACAGTCCTTGGGGAATTTGGGTTTGATGAAAAATATATATAAATATTATAATCTGTGACAGATAAAATCTTGCTCCAATATTTTCCACTTTATTTAAAAGGAAAGTTACATATTTGGTTCAGTCCCACTGTCTGGCACTTACAAAGATAAAAGGACCTATCAGCACGAGCAAACTGTGAAACATACTTGAAAATAAATTCTTAATAACAATTGGCATTAAGCAATTTATTTCCAAATACATTTTGCAGGCTGTTCACACTGAAGGGTGCTTTTATCTTCTGAACTGGATGCTGCTAGGTTGAACAGAGATGAAGTTTTCTCTTAACTCTTTCAGTACCTCACAAAGCGCAGATTCCATCAGGATTTTCTGATAAAGTACTTACACCTGCATTAGAGGAACGTTGCATTACAAGGGCTCAGTTTCTAGTCGCAAGATAAGAAGGAGACAACCATAGCTCTGCTAGCCAATCATCTGACACCTACTTCTAATTCAGAGAATATTTCTTCTTTAATACCGTCCCTTTTTTTTCCTCTCAACAGAAATCTCAATTGCTGTGCTAACAGTGCCTTTTTGGTTGGCCACAAATCACAGCAGCTTTACTTACTAAGTAGCAGGCACACTTTGCAGACCAAAATTTCCGTCTCCCAGGTGGGAGTCAGCATCCAGTGTTACAAATGGCTCTTTTATTGGCAAGGGAAAGGCAAGCTCTGCCTCCATTTCTGGCATCCATTCTGCTTTGCGTGCCTCAGCCTTCATTGCAACTCAGTTGCTTTGAAAGTCACAAAATAAAGTCAGATCACTGCTGAGCAGTGTAGGCCATCCTCCACAGCTCTGCCCTGCTACAGTCATTACTGTGCTTTCCCTTTGGATATTCGCACAGCTGCACCATGGACTGGGGAAAAAAAATCCAGCAGAAATCACCCTTTTTGCTGTGAGCCCTTTTTCAGCACAATGTTTCCTCTGACTTGTCTCACTGCATAGCCAGACAAATGTCACAGAGGCAAGCTTAGAGGGTGGAAATAAGAAGCCAAGGCTTGGGGGTGTGCTGGAATTTATATTGCAGCTAAAAAGTAACCACAGACTAAAACAGAGGTATAATAGAACTTTCAATATCACATTCTAGGAGCCTAAAGTAAGATGGGGGCCATATACATTACCCAGTAGTATGAACTAACTAGGGGCTGCACCATGGTGCCAAGCTGACCAGTATTTCCATCCCTGGCTTCACATAGGGTAACTACTGTAACTAAACAATGGAGAACAAGAAGGGCTTAGAGAAAGACCCTTCCTGATGTCACTGGAATTTAGATCAGACTGTAGAATGTAATCCTGCTTCTGTGAAAACTCCATTTCTATTTCTCTGTGGGCAGAATGAGGAGGAACAGAAATCATCTGAATAAAGGACATAAGCTGTAAAAAGTTGTAGAATAAGAAATTCTGAAGCATTCATTTTTGCTCAGCTTGCTCTGGACATCTGGACATGGAAGAAAGCAGGTAAAGGGAAAGTCGGCAGAGTTATTTTGGATCACTGCATCCAGCCCCCATTTATCCCCTTCAGATCCCATAATCCCTTTCCATTTGACTGGTTAAACATCCTCCATACCCATCCAGTTCACAAAGAAAAACAGCACATACCATAACTGCAAACTGAGTTGAATCCATGACTATCCAAGCCCACATCTAAGAGAATTTTCAGAATGCTAAGGAAAGCTCTTGCTTGATGCAACAGCTGTTATGCTCAAGGACTATTGATATGGAAAACTTATAAAGAGTGATAACAATGAAGTTAAGAAGTCAGAGCAAAGACACATACCAAAAAGGTATCCACCAAGAATCAAAAAAGCTAGATTAATCTATTTTACTGGTGTGATATTAACCTGAAGAGGAACATTCCAGGAGAGGAAGATGACTCCTTTCCTCATATAAGATTAAAAAAGGCAAAATATATGAGCTCTAGCATTCCTCAGAACTGCTCTTATTGAAGTTGCTAACATGTCTTCCACTAGCTTTAGAAATACTGAATCTTAAAGAAGAAAAAACAATTCATAATGGAACATGCTTCCCTTGTACAAGAAAGGTGCTCATGAAATCTATGATTTTATTATGATGCTCACAAGCCATTTGCAAAGCACTCTCCCATTTTCCCAAGAACCTGATGGAACTGGGGTACTACTGTGGACACTTGACAGAACAGGTGAGCTCTGGTATCTGTGCTGCGCTGACACTTGTTTTTTCATAAATCTTTACCTGCACAAAGCACTCCATTTCAGAAAAGCTCCCATAGACAGTGGGAAGCCATGACATATGGAGTCAAATATGCTGCTTGGTAAACCAAAGTTTTCAAGAGTTGAGTAGGGTCACATTACTTCTAAGTAAGCACTTTTGCCCTCTGGCAGAAAGCTGAGAGGTCGAAGCTTTACAGATAAGGAAATACTTCTATCTACTCCTTCCTGGCAAAGTTCAGGTGAGCTCCTTCCTCCTGACCTCTTTCAGATGACCCTCCACAGAAGGGAGATTAAAGCTGTTTTATGAAATAGTGACAAACATGCATTTAGAAAAGAATGGCAGGAGAAAGGTATGCAGAAAGGAAAGACTGAAAGGACATGATGATGTTGTGACATGAAAGGACATGGAAGAAGAATACAAAGTGAAAAATATTGTCTTGATAAAAGCACGTCCTACTAAACAAACTAGCAGGTGAATGTATCAGCTAATCCCATTTGCCTGTCTTTTCTCAACACAGCATCACTGCAAACTGCACCTCTGCTTTGTTGGCTTATACACTCTTGCCTGGTCTCAAATAGCAATCCCTGTCACTGTCAATAACTACGGACAAGGCTGAGGGGGCAAGAGAATTTTCATTAAAATCAAAAAGTCTTGGGAGGAAGCTCAAAGTACCCTTCTGAGCTGTAGCACCACAATCCACAGCCATGTCTGGTGCTGCCAAATCTCCTAGTGCCAGAACTTGCACGGGGACTCTTCTGAGACAGCTCTGCTGTGTCTGGCCCAAAAGTGCTACTGCCACATCAGCTGCATTAGGGCTAATTACTGCTGATTTGTTCTTATACAGACAAAAGTAACTACAACCCACCGTTTTAATTTATTTCTTTCAAGAGAGTTATGGAGGTACCAGATGAGATCAGCTGAGGTGACCAGCAGCCACCGACATACTCTGTTCTTGGCCAAATGTTTCAACCATTTCTCTGTATCACCTCCAGTATTCACTTGACCTCTACTGAGGTATCCTAATTCTCCAATATAGTAGGAAAAGAAAGTTTTCTACTACATCAGCAGGTTGAATCAGCATCCCAGAAGGCAGTTAAGCACCACTGGTAGCAGAAGAGAAAGCACAGGGACAAAGCAGAAGAAGAGAGAGAATCAAAACTTCCTGGGTGATATTTCTGCTTTGTTACTTAAGCTGACTGAGTAATCGTTTATCTTTTCACCCAGGTTCAATTCATGCAAGTCATAATACAGTTTGATTTAAGTTGTGGCAAATTACACATTTCAAAATTAAACAGGAGCTTCTGTAAAGGCTTTTATATCAGTTCATATGCCAGAATTCAAATTATCATTCAAATTTACATGGCCAAAATTAGAGTACCCTCAATAAAGAACAGGAAAAATTAAGATTTACATTCTCTATCTTTCCTTCACTCCTTCAGTTGGTACAACTAATAGTATATCAAAGTGAAGTGCTTAAGCAATGTAGAAACTTTCTACAGAGGAACAAAGGGTTGCACAGCTTCAGAGAGCTCCCAGTTTACTATGTTTTTATAAACTGGAAGACTTGGCAGAAAAGACAAGATATAAAACCATCTCCTCAGTCCAGCTGAGTTACAGCTTTAGAGTAGCTGCTTCTTATTTATCTACAGTATTTTCATTACATTCACTTAATAGCATCATATTAAGTTACTTGATAATGAGTACTTGAGTGTTAAATAGAGAGCACAATTCTCTGTGGAAGTTGCATTAACTACTCCTAGGAGATGATCATCTAAATAAAACAGAATCAGATCATTCTCTTCAATACAAAGAAGTGGCTTAAAGCTGCCTTACTTGAGCAGTTGGATATTCTCCTTAGTGGATATAGTGAACCCGTGGGCTGATTTAGTCAGTCAAGCATCAGTCAGCTCTGAAATGTTTTTAGAAATGAAGACACATGAAACAAGTGACTTCTGACAGCCATTCTGCAAAGATCAACTCTCCACCTTGTTATTCATCGCACATAATTGATTAATTTCTCAACTACCATTCATTTTTCCATCACTAGCTTATGGAAAGCACTGTCATCAGATTTAATAAGACAAAACAAATAACAGGATTTCAAAAGCACCTAATGATACTGGCGAGAATGAGACAGCCCAAATAACACCCACAGTGAGCAGAAACAAACACGGGATTTAGGTCTTCCTAAGCACATAATTATTGACAGCAAGAAAGAAGGGATCTCTGTGGGAAAATTGTTCAGTAACAGTTTATGAAATGGCTTCTTCACCCCCTGTCTGATAAAAGTGGTTCTCAGCTTTGGGCAGGGCTCAACTCAGGACTGCAGGACCTGTTTCAATTTCACTGTTCCTGAGTTATTCTACCAGCCTACAAAGAGAACACACCCAAAACACCAATTCCTTCTGACCTACCAAAGGTATCTTAACTTTCCATAATATCTTTCTTTCTCTCGACCTCCTTCACCTCCTCTCCATGGCTCTTCCTTCCCCCTCCCCTCACCCCCAATTCTGGAAAACCTGAAATAAATACTTTCTTTTGAGACATCCCTGAGACACAGCAGGCTATCATTCAGTAACTCTTGTAGTTTTGTCTGTGCCTCAGTTTCCTCAGCTATGAAGTGATAAAAACTTACATACTTTTGTAAACTACACTGACTTCTGGGGCAAAAGAAAAATGTCTGTATTCCAAGTAGGGCTAAAAGTCTGATCTGAATAACAAAAAGTTATTTCAAATCATTGTATTTAAGCTTCTGATATGTAACTTAGCATACCCTTATCTATACACAAAAGATCCTGACTTTATATTCTTTCTCAGATCTCTGGAAAATGTCCATTTTTTTTATTGGCAAACCAAACCAATAAATCAATCAATTCACTCCAGAAACCCTTCTGAAACTTTAAACACTAAGTGAAGTACAAAAAACTCTTCTTTTTCTCCTGTAGAATTTGACTAGAATCTTTTACTTTCCTTTTCTCTCAAGCTAATCTCCATGAAAAAGAAGAGAACTCTTTGCGAAACAAAAATTAAATACTTGAAGGACAATGCTTTTCCCAAAACATGAATAGTTATATCTGCCATGAAATGCCCTAGGCATCAGCTCACAAGAAAAGAATGCACTAGTCTTGGCATTCTTTGCCTTTCCAGAAAGTCTGGTCTTTGCTGCTAACAAGGAAAAAAAAGCTTGTTTTTAAAACAGTAGTTTCTGTCTAGTGTTGTGCAATCTAATATCCTTAACACTGACTCAACTTCTCTAAATTAAACACTTTTCCAAATTATCTCTTTTGGCAAGATGCAAATATAGAAACAACCAAGAAAAACCCCAAACCAACCCTAAAATACAACATTATAAGAATTTGCTTGTTTTACTCAAATTTCTCAAACAGCAACAAAGATAACCACCTACATTTATTTTTAAGTGTTCTGCAGCTGCTTCAGAGACTCAAATTAGAATCAAAACCCTTCCCTCCCCTACACTAGTCCAACAAAGGATAACGCTTAACATAACCCAGTCTAACCAAGGATTCACCTAACCTAGTGCACTATTTCCAAAGGTGGCCATGAGTTGATGCCCATAGAAAAGTAAGAATTTAGAGAGTCTATTTTATGCACATAAACACATATAATATGTCAGCCTCCTATTCCAGCTATTTATTAAGGTTTCCAAAAGCCATGCTTGACATAAGAATAAGAGGATAAGATTGTGAGGGTAAGAGACAACAGGTATAAGTTGAAACAACAAATGTTCAGATGGAACATAAGGAAGCACTTTTTCACTATGAGGACTGTCAAGCATAGGAGCAAGCTTTCCAGAGAGGTTTTGCAGATTCTGTCTTCAGAGGACTTCAGAACCAGACTGAATAAAGCTCTGAGTAAAATGGTATGAGCCAGGTGGCTCTGCTTGCAGTGAGTTATCAGACAAGAGATCCCCTGCAATCCCCTCCAAACTGAATTACCCTATGATCCTATTTTTCATCTGAGGAACTTTTGATCTGGATGTTGTTTCCATGTCCCAAGTTATTTACTCACAGTTTAACTTTTATTTGCAGTTCTCTCCTGAGTCTGTGCAAACTTCTGACAACTAGTTCCTCCACCATCTGACAAACAATGTCCCTTGTTTTGATTCTAGCTTCATTGAACTTCATTTCATGACTCTGGCTTCCTTTCAAGTGCAAGAAATACAAAAAACATGTGCAAGGGAAGAAAGGAAACAAGTTTCTAAAAATAATTTTAGTATCATTTATTCACACTATTCTTAGAATGTGAAAGTATTTTTATTAAATACCCTGCACTGTATTTCTGAATTTGGAGGTGAGAGGCAAGGGCAGTTACATATCACATTCAGTTGCCACCACTTGCTGTCAAAACTTCCCAGCACTCTGCTTGACTTCACAGCACACCTTTGGAGTTCTTGCACTCAGTTATTACAATGCAAGACAAATTCCCACATCCAGTCACTGCACAGGCACAGAAGCATATGAAGAAAGAATTTCTTGTCCCACACCTACTGGAGTCCCAGTTGCCAGTCTCCATATCAACCAAGGCACCTGGACCAAATGGGTACTGAGAACAAGTGAATGTCCCTGCATATACATGGTTTGACACAGTGGCATCACAACCTGTTATCTCCAGGTATGAGCAGAGAGTTTCAGTCACTATCAGGTTACTCTCAGACATCCTTCAAAACTCTAATTCACTTTAGGTAAAGTTCACTCCTATTGTCCTGACTAATGACAAGTGGACACTTGCACAGCTTTCCACCTTCTGCACGTGAGTGAGGCAGACACAGTGTATGAACAGTCTGTACAAACTCTCAATTTCTAACCAGAGAGTTACAAATGCTGTAAAAACCTTCTTCCATTTTAACAGTGACACCAAATATCCACCACCCCTCACAGGGGAAGGTGGATATTATACACCCATCTCCACAGTATTTGCTTCTTCCTAGGAGTCAAATATCAATCTGGACAACTGAGACTCAAAAGACAAGGCTAAGAGGAACCATTAGACAATCATACCTAGGGTTTTTTAATCCACTAGATCCTTCAATTCCACCTAGTTCCTTCATAGTAAATCCAGTGATTAGTACACAAATAATAAATTTTTCTTTAGCATCAAGACACAGTCTCTGGCTATGCCTCCATCTATGCCATTAATGACTGCTTTAGGACCTAGCTTTTTGGGTTTTTTTTTTTCCCCTTTATGAATGACAAAACATTAACCTCGCATATCTTTCTTTTTGATAAAATAAACAGACTTTACATCTGAAAACATTTGTTCCTACACAGGGAGGATTTTTTTTTTTTTCAACATTCATGGTTTATTTCTTTACCCTCTCTAGTTTGGTTATATTCTATACTGGATGTTAATATTTGGCCTGAGAGCCATATTTGGGAATCTGGGGACAGAAACAGTTGGAGCAAGACATTTCCAGGTGCAGCCTTCACTGCTTAAGTATGGCTTTTATTCCTTTATGCTGTACATGTAACTTGCCTTGTTGGCTGGGGCACATAGAAAAAATTGTAGCTTAAAGCAATAAACCTGCAACACACCTCTGTCCTCACCATTACTTATTCCACAGGATTCTCATCTCATCTGATGATTCCTTCAGTAATGTTAACTGTATTTACCTTCAGATCATTGAAGATACTGAACAGTGGCAGGCTCTGTATTAGCTCTAAAAAAAACCCCCACAACCTCAAACAGTAAGAAATCCCACTCAAAATGTATCCCGTTGTTACCACTTTTTGAGATTTCCCCTTAACAATATGACTGGGAGGAGTGGAAAAACAGCAAAACTATCTTTGTCTCCAGACAAACAGCTAATCTGAAACCTTGCCTTAAAATGCCTAAATTCACTGCTTCATTTTTTTAGAAACTCTAACAATGAAACAAACAGAAGAACCTGGGAAGAGCAAGATGATCAACTGCACTCAATGAGCCTCATTAGAAGGGAAGAGGAATATTCCAAACCGAAATTAGAGATCCACTGAGGGAGTAACACAGCAATTCCTCTTTCCTTGTACAGTACTAACCCATTAGGAGTAACGAATTCCGCAACATATTTATTTACACTTCCTTCAAAACTAGCAGGTCCAGTACCTAATGAAAACTGTAGGAAAAACATTTTCAAGAATGAAAAATGAGTTTTTAGTCTACACTGGGGAATCTTGCTCATTGCAGATTGTTATCTGCATATTTCTGAACTGTGCATCATATTGCTATAGGTGAATTGGCAACAAATTCTTCCATACTGAAGAAAATTTTTTTCCATATTTGAAAAAAAGCTGATGTTACACATCAACATTCAGTTGAAACCAGTAACACAGGAGAAATCTACTGCAGCAGCCATGTACTGGTAGGTGTTCATGGGCATCAGTATTTCTTTTTCTTCTCAAGAAAAAAATAAAATCCTTCTGTTGCAGCATAAAAAGCTTGATTAGAAGAATAATGCCTCAGGCAAACCCTAGAGGTAAGAAGCAACTTGAAAGAAACACTGTGTTCAAAAACTAAGTTGATGCAATATTAAACAAGTGAAATCAGGGAAACAGGGCAGGGGGAAATCTTACAGGGTCAGATTCTGAATTCTTTTACATTGATTTGACATTAACCTAATTCTGCTAATTACTGCAGAATTGCTAGTTGCAGCAATTACACCACTCACTCATATAAGTGTAATATACAGAGTCAGGCCCACAATTCTCTATCTGCAACTCAGAGGATTGCTCACACAGCCCTGAGGTTCACTACTCCTTCAGCAGATCCCAAACCATAACTTACTGGAGTGCACCCACTTCACTGGATGGGGAAGGTCATGGGGAACCGAACTGCATGAATGCAATCAGAGCAACTTCTCTGCATCAGAAACAGCCCTTAGAACTATAGTTGTGCTTTGCTGATCAAACCATGCACAGGAGACAGGTCCTCCTTAGTCTTTCTGGTTCTGTCCAAACCTTTCAAGCCCATTATGGGACTGAGATATCACAGGCTGAACAACACACACACAAACCCACAAGTTTTCAACAATGAGAAAGGAAGTATTCCCAATTAAATGCTTGACAAAAACATCGCAGTTCTTTCACACTGCTATTACTTCCTTACAACACAGAAGCCAGGTGCACATTTTTTAGTCCCACTTCACCTTTCACCTCTTACCCATAAGGAATATTCAACCTGTCAAGTGTCATATCAAAGGATTTTTGAAGATCCTCGTTCAAAACCAACAGGATCAATTGCCTGGAGAAACCAGCATTGCCAGAGGCACACAGTGACATCACTATCAGTGCTACTGCGGTTTGGGCTGCCACTGTCCCACCTCTCTGCCCCCACAGTCCTTTATTGCTTGCAGCAAAGGTTATCTCATGCCAAAGCAAAGAGCAGGAATTGCCTGATTACAGTCTCTGACAGATCCTACATTTGTTTTGAGAATGTAATTTGATGTTGGTTTTGTAACCTGTTATTTTCAGGGAGATGTCAAAGCACGCAGATGTAGGCACTTGCCTTTAAATACCCAGGGCTTTTTGTCCACCACATATTTTAAGTTTTGCTCCAAAGGCTCGTTCTTTACTTGGCATTTTGGTGACTATGTTGAAAAAGATGAAAATCCTTTCAGCACTGCTGATTCTGATCTTGGTGGATCAACTAAAGGCACAAGGTGAGTCAACACTGTACTGGCAAATCCAACTTTGTCAATTTAAGTAAGATTCATATTAATATTTTACTTACTCCTAGAGTTAATTTTCTCCCCCTCCCTTAACTCCTATTTGAGATCTCTGATCCACAAAAAGAACTACCCACATGGACATACCACATACCCATATAGAAATACCCATTTCTATGTGGGACATACCCACCTAGAAATAACTTTTCAAACCATGTTCCTCATCCTGTAAATTCCCTTCACTTTATTTGCAGGTACCCCTGTTACCCCAGTGCTTGAGGCAACAAGCATGGAGCAAAGCAGTGATCCCAGCACACAACCAAGCACAGAGCTGCCCCCGGACTACAGTGGAGACTCACACAAGGAGAATGGCACAGAGCAAGTTGGGAACAATGGAGTGCAAGAAGGTGAACAGACCTTTTGGGAGCTGAGTGGAGAGTCGAGTGCTGAGTCTACCCCTAAGCCCAGTGTGGAGCCAAGCCAAGAACCAACCCAGGAGTCACCCACTGAACTATGTGGTAAGACACATTTTGTCTTTGATTGTCCAGTTATTGATATCTCAGTTTTGTTACTCCAATCTCCCACCTTTCCTGCACTAAGGCAGCAGGATGAATTAAAACACTGCTCTTCCTTCTAGTCTATTTTTGGCAGGATATATGGCATACCAGATATCTAGCCTCTCCTTATTCCAAAAACAAAAATAAATTGCTGCAACTGGGAGGAAGATGACACTCCTTAAGACAATATGTGTTATCATGGATGAGTGCATTTTATAACTGTATATGAAGTAAAGACCTCCCCTGACCTGGAAGAAGTTTCTCTTCTGGATATAATTAATGCTGGTTTATAATGCACATTTCTAATGTGGGAAAAAATACACTAACCCAACCACACCAAAAATGAAAACATATTTATATGGTTAAGTTCCATTTTTATGAAGGCCTGTGGTATGTCTGAGTGACATTTCACTCTGGTGAACACCATCTCAATAAATATGGGCCAAATTAACCTCTGCAGAAGAAAGACCTGAGGAGGAATTTGGTACCTACACAGTAGAAAGTTCTGTGGCCTGTATCTCCCTATTTCCCATTACCACACAGAGCTGCTTTATCATGTACTCAGTCTCATTAATAAATAAAGGAGCACAGCTTCATTATCAGATGTTAATTTTTGGGGGGATTTTGTGGGAGTTTTCTTATTTTGTTGAGTTCAGGTTTAATTTGGGGGGTTTTATTGTATTATTTCATATTATTTCCTTATATGTGAAAATCACTCATCTTCTGTAAGAGACATTATAAGTGAGGATCATTTAAATATACACAATGGAATAATGAAGCTGTGAGGAAGGGGTTTTATTTGCTTATTCCTTACAAGAGTTCATGTAGGAACAATCTTAATTTCCATGGTGTTCATAGGGAACTTGCAAAGTCCCAAAGTTGCAATTCTAAGCAGTGTAGTAATTTCATATTAATTCTTTTTTTTTTTTTTTTTTCTCTAGAGTAAATTGCAACATTAAAACTTGATGGAAAAGCAACACCCACTTACCTATAGAGGTGATTTCACCACCAAGAACACATACAAGGTGCCTGTTGCAAGCTAGATGGCAGAGCTATTCCCAGAACAACATCTTGCAGGAAAACTGTAACTATAGCCTTTCGTTCCAGAATTCCATCTAATTCTTGCTTACTTTACCAGATTAATTAGATAACAGCTGACCTGTGCTGTTTTGCTTCCATAATAACCTGAAATAAAGAATGTTATCGCAAGTACATGCTTAGTCATTATTTTCAGTCCTTTCCTTGGTCCACTTCAACAAAAAACATTTAAAAGATTTTAGGGTGGGTTTTTTCAGGGTTTTTTTTGGGTTTTGTTTTTGGGCTTGGTTTTTTTTATGTTTCCTCTTAAACATATTTCATACAACTGATGTTTGTGTTTTCTTATTTTATTTCTGTTATGGCCATGCGTACTTTCAGTTTGCAGGAACTAGAAGCAGGGTTGTGAAAGCATTTTCAGATAGGCTCCAGCTGACTTCAGAATGCTTTGCATCTGCTGAAGGTATCCTCACATGACAGGGGCAGTTTGAAACACAAACTACTATTTAGCCCATTAACTTTTTAAGCAGTTGTGGCTATAAACATGCAAAAACTATCTCTGAGTGTTTTCATGGCTTTCAGGTACAATGGCAAATAAATCATTGATCTTCAAGTTTTATCAGCCAGAACAACAGCAAGTAAAGAACATACACAGAAACACGAATGTACTAAAAACTTAACTTACTGATTTATTTTTCAAATAATATCCAAGTACTTCCTACTGCCTGGCATCAATTGCAGCATTACTTACTGTTGGAGCAAAGAGAACAGGCTGAGTGCTGCACAGAACAGAGATGTTGACTCTTCTTAGAGACCACACACAAATAATCTAAAATAAATTAGAGGTGTAAGAAGAAAAGGGTTCCCTAAAAAAATTTAGGACTCCATGTTTCCCAAGGAACTTAATGCTGAAAACTTCCACTTAAAAAAAAATCCCTCAAAACCCATAGCAGCAAGTGAGACATCTCCATATCCTCTTATGCCTGGTGTAGTGTAGGCAAAGCACATTTTGTTTCCAAGACAGCATTCTTTCATCTTATAAAGCAATTTTTAGAGTCTGTCAACAGTACACTTCTGTTTGACTGACAAGCAAAAAAAAAAAATCACTGTGAAAAAAAATTTAAAAAGAACATCCACATTCTGAGTTTTTCATTGCAAGATGCAACAGGGAGACAGAAAATAACAATAAAACCCTCAAGTTACCCAGTGGCATGTAGAAAGGGTTTAATATTCCTAAAATATCGCCTATATGATTGGCAGAAATTAGTAAAAGAAAGAAAATTGATTCAATAACAAACACCATGTTGGTCAAAAAGGACTGGTAATGAAGAAAATCACCACACGGTGGCTCTAGATACAGAGCCTTTCCAAAAGAGTTGCACTCACTGGTCACACAAAAGTTATCACTGCAAAACAAGCCTGCCAGCTCTGCAGCAGCAGCTGTGAAGGAATACTGAAAACAGAACTCACTCACTTCTGAGCCCAGGAATACAGAGATCACTTGCTTTTTACTGCTTTCTCTGGGTCACCTACCATGTTAAAATGCAGGCCACTGCCCTGTCACCAGTGGCATGGAGAGACTTCTTTAGAGGGGACCCAAGAGGATATTCAAGATTGCTGAATGCAATACAGCAGGGAAAGTGATGGAAACACACTTCTTTAGAGTCACAGCAAGAAGTGGAATGAAGCAGCTGTCTCCCATTTCCTCAAAGCCCTTTTCAGGGTGAAAAGGCTGTGAGCATATTAACTTAAATGCAAAGGGCTGAAAGGCCATAATGAATTACCACGCATAAGTGCACTATTACCATGCATAAATGCTGTAACTTCGACTATATCCTGTAATACTGTAAAACAGATTATTTAGTAAAAAATCACTGGCAAGGAGGAGGCATTGCCAGGAGCATCCAAGGGAGATTTAAACAGCTCCAGGGAGCATGAGTGGCTGTTTGAATGGCAGGGTGCAAAGGTAGAGCACAAAACTTAGGGAGTGAGTCATCACCCATCAAACTAGAAAAGGAGTAAATCTGCCTTCAACTCAGTAATTGGGAAAAGGAATTTGATGGCCCAGATGGGCCTCAGAGAGCGGGAGATAACTGGAGCTGCCCAACCTGTTCTACAAATAAAGAAATTACCAACAAGTTCAACCAAGAAAAGGTGACAGGTGAGAGGAGTGGGTGATACCACTTTATGAGGCACAGAGGCACTCATCTCTTGGCCTGATCCACTCTCAAGAGAGGTAGGCAGCCTGACAGGAGCCTGGATCTGAGACATTACTGAGAAGCTCCCAAGCCTACTCAAACACACACTATTACTCACTCTTAGTTCCATGTGGGAGCCAGTGATAGAGCTGCCACCAGTCTGTGAAGCATTAAGAGGGACTAAGAAGCCCTGGGAGAGATAGTAAAGGGTCCTGGAGTTCAAGTAGTTTTTTCTTAGTCCTCCAGGTCAAGTGAGAGGGACTTGAAATATGCAGACAAACCTGGCAGGTTTGTCATGGCTACAGCAATGGTGCCCTAGTCAGGGCACCACCTAGTTTTGCTTATTCAGACTCATAGGACTCGCTTTGCAAAGCCTGGTTTACTGGGGGATGACAGGATCTATTTGACAAAGAAAAAAAAGGTATCTTTGGTGACATTACTGGACCTTGTGCTCACCACGAGGAAGGAGCTGGTGGGGGATGCAGTGCTTCAAGGCAGGCTTGGCTGCAGTGACCAGGAGATGGTGTTTATGCAAGGAGGGCATGCAGCAAGCTCACTGCCCTGACTTCAGAACAGACTTTGGCCTCTCCAAGATCTGTTTGGTAGAGTCCCACTGGATAGAGCCCTGGAAGGCAGAGGGGTTCAAGAATACTGGCTGAATTTCAAGGATCACCTCCTCCAAGCTCAGGAGCAAGGCATCTCAGCAAGGAGGAGACTGAGCAAAAATGCCAGGAGGCCTCTGTGGATGGATAAGGAGCTGCTGTGCAAACTTAAAGTGGAAAAAAAAAGAAGCTTTCAGAAAGTGAAGAACAGAGGGCCTGAAAAGAGCAGGAAAATTGTACAAGAAGCTAGGGACAATGTTAGAGAAGCCAAGGCCCAGTTAGAACTGTGTCTGGCCAGGGATATTAAGAATAATAGGAAGGGCTTCTATAGATACGTTCCAAACAAATGAAAGACCAGACTAATGTGCGCTCTTTCCAGAAGGAAAAGGGAGACCTGACTACACTGGACAAAGAGAAGGCTGGGGTTCTCAACAACTTCTGTGCCTCTGTCTCCAATGGCAAGTGCTCCAGCCATGATACCCAAGTCAAGAAAGGCAGATGCAGGGACTGGGATGATGAAAACCCTGAGCCCACGGTAGGAGAGAATCAGGTTCGAGTTCGCGAACCAGGTTTGAGAATGTGCACAAGTCCACGGGACCCAGTAAGACTCATCCATGGGTCCTGAGGGAGCTGGCAGACAATATTGCTGAGCCACTATCCATCATTTCTAAAAAATTACAGCAGTCAAGTTAAGTCCCTGATGATGGGAAAAACAGAAATGTAAATCCCATTTTTAAAAAGGGGAAAGTGAAAAACCCAGGGAACTACTGACCAGTTTCACCTCTGTGCCAGGCTAAGTCACGAAGCAGGTTCTACTGAAAATACGCCAAGGTACCTGGCCAACAAAGAGACAACTAGTAACAGCCAAAATGGTTTTCCAAGAGGGAAATCATGCCTGACAAATTTGGTGACCTTCTATGACAGGGCTACAGTCTTGGTGGACAGGAGCAGAGCAACTGACATTGTCTACCTGGACTAAATGCAAAGTGTTTCACATTCCTGCATGACATCCTTGTCTCCAGAGACAGGGATTTGATGGATGGACCATTCCGTGGATAAACCTGGATAGCCACATACAAAGAGCTGTGGTCAATGACTACACATGGAGACCAGTGATGAGTGGTGTCCCTCAGAGATTGGTACTGGGGCTCTTCAATGTCTTTACTGGCAACATGGACAGCTGGACCAAGTGCACTTTCAGCAGATTTGCTGACAACACCAAGCTCTGTGGTGCAGTTGACACCATGGAGGGAAGGGATAATACCACACAGGGACCAATGGAAACCTCATGATGTTCAACAAAGCAAAGTGCAAGGTCCTAACCTGGGTCACTGCAACCCCAGACACAACAATGGGTTGGACAGAGAAGTGATTGAGAGCAGCTCTGGTAAGAAAGACCTGGGGCTGACAGGTGATGAAAAACTCCACACGAACCAGCTGTGTGTGCTCACAGCCCAGAAAGCCAATTGAACCCTGGGCTGCATCACAAGAAGCATGGCCAGCAGGTTAAAGGATCACATGTGATCCCACCTGGAGTAGTGCGCACAGTTGTGGTGTTGCCAACATTAAAAGGACATGGAACTGTTGGAGCAAGTCCAGAGGAGGCCACAAAGCTGATAAGAGAACTAGAGCACCTCCTCTATGAACACAGGCTGAGAAAGTTGGAGCTGTTCAGCCTGGAGAAGAGAAGGCTGCATGGAGACCTGATGACAACCTTCCAGTATCTGAAGGAGAACTGGAAACTTTTCATCAAGCCAGAGAGAGACTCTACATCAGGAACTGCAATCAGGACAAGGAATAATAGGCACACATTGAAAGAGGGAAAATTTAGGTAATTATTAGGAAGAATTTTTTTACTGCAAGTTGGTGAGACACTGGAACAGACTTGTCCAGGAAGGTTGTGGATGCCCCATCCCTGGCAGTGTTCAAGGCCAGGTTGAGTAAGGCCTTCAGCAACCTGGTCTAGTGGAAAGTGTCGCTGCCCATTGCAGGTGGGGTTGGTTCTAGATAATTTTTAAGGTCCATTCCAACCCCTTAACATTTTGTGAATCTATGAAATAGGAAGCTGTCTTTTGGAACCTCAACTTTTACACTCTGAGCTGCAGACAAAAAGAACCCCTCCATCCCAGGTTATCTGTTCAAAAATTATTAACTACGAGGTTTCCTCTACCCTTTTTCAGGACACGTGATGCAAGACAAACACAGTTTTGAAACACAGAGTTATTTTTCTCTTAGACAGATGGCCTCCCCAAGGCCTGTTCCCACACCTACTGCAGAAGAAAGACATCACACAGGTGTCCAGAATAAGAGCTCTCATGGCAGAAATGAACACTACTTTCCTTCAAGCTGTTTATAACACTTCACAGACATCCCTGGTTGTGTCTGGTAAATCCATCACACCATGACAGATTACTACCTCTCTAAGCTCCTGCATGGTGAAGCTTGCGCTGTTAACTACTAAGGCAGACTTGCATTTCTGCTGCACAGCCAACATATAATTGTTTCATTGTGTTGGTCCTCCTTTCCCTTCAGAACTTTCAAGAAAATTAATGGATACAGTGGGGGATGAATCCTGCCATGAGGTTTCATTACATTGTGTTAGACTGTAAGAACAAGCTAGAAGTTTTGTTAGAACTTACCAAAGAGGAACTGAGAAACTTGCAGGTAGTACATCGGATGCTGAAGCAGCAAAGCCCAAAATCCAGTTTCCAGCTGTCTTAAACTTCATGAACTACTTCAGAGACCCATAGAAAATGGGGAGCATAGAGAGAAGACTGCCCTCCACATTGCTAAAAGCTTCAGGTAAAGCTATGCAGCATGTAGTTACTGGTGACCATTTCTAACATTTTATTCTACAGGCATAGTAAGAGCAGACCAAGAATCCCACCAACAAGAAATATATTTCTGCCCCTTGCAAGTTCATCTTACTCAGCTGAACAAGGCAATGCAGACTGGTCTTGCAGGCATTTCAGTATCTTTGTGTCGCTGCTAGTGGCCAGAAAGAAATGGTTTGAGCCTACAGCTAAGGGCAGCACTGCAGATCCATTGTACTGTAGGAAGAAATTTAGAGTGGAGTGGCAAGAGAATGTCCTTCGCCTGAACTATTAAACTACATAATAATGCAATTGCATTGAACAACAGCCTATAAAATATTCAGCAGGTATCTCTTTCACTGACCTGATAAAAATGTATAGCTTGGGGCTTGGAGTTCACTCTGACATCTCAAGATTTTCCACTAGGAAACTGATGAAAATTAATACCAAAAAGCAAGTGCTGTCATTAAAGCATTCAGGAAAAAAAAAAACCAAACAAACAAACAAACAAACAAACAAAACAAAAACACCAAAAAACCAACCATGATAAAAACTCCTACAACTTCAAATCTCTCCTGGGCAAAGAAAAAAAAATACAGCAGAAAAAATAGTTATTCTACACTTTGAATAAAAAGAGCAATTACACCACCAGCGAAAAGGCTTCTACAGAGCAAACCAGGATTTAAGAACATACCCTGCAAATCTCCATCACTCCAACACTGAAGGACCTCACTGAGGCTTTGTAATTCAGATGCAACAAAGCCAGGTTCAAGTTCAACCATGAGTTCTCAGCAAAGAGCATGCTAATATCAAAAACTACCTGGTTGTTGGCTCAGTTTAGGATTCTGTTATCTGAAGCTTTGTGTTGGGCTTTACAACCAGCAAGACTGCATTTGGAGAAAGGCTAAGAGAAAAGTGAAGTGGATGTGCCTCCTTGGTCTGTTACCACTGGCTGTCCAGTTTAGCCCAAGAGCCACAATGAATTAATGTAAATAAACTCCAACTCCAACTATTTTTCCCAGAAATTTTAAAGCTGTTGCCCAATTCAGCCCAACCATGGTATAAACATAGAGGTTGCTTTCAGTAAGACAAGGAAGGCTTACGTTGATTTCTATTCATGGCTACTAGTCACATCTTCACAAAACATCACACTCCCAAAAAGGCACAGGTCTCTGCACAAGGTCCCACTGAATCAACCAAAACCAAGATTGAATGGAATAGGGGAAAGAAAGATTTAAGTTCCATGGAAGTCAAGCCCAAAGTTCATCTAAGGTGACGAATTTTACCTCTACGAGGAGGACAAAAATAACAAGGGGACATCAGTAACTGTGCTTTAACTGAACTTTTTAATGGGGATGGATACACTTAATACATTGTAGGCCAGTTAAAAATTTCCATTGACTTCTTATTACTTTAGTGAATAAATTAACGGTCAGCTGGACAAAAAATAGCCTCAAGGAAGGAGTAAAGATATTACAAATCCCTTGAGGAGCTCTTCCACGGCTAATTGCTGTCATTGATACACACCCAAAACTGTATTGCTGTGACTCTTCTGTTTCTCCAAATGCTTCCACTGCAGGACCTGTAGTATTTTCCATGACTAACTCATTTAATGAGTTACACTCCATTATCAGATGGGCAGTGCTTTGGTAGAGGCGTGGCAAAAGATTCTTTGCTTTCTGTCAATGCTCGTGGCTGATGGACAAAAACACTGAACCTGACACCTTGGTTTGCTGCTGCTCTCACAAACCCACTATTTGCAGTCATGGTGATGGCTTTTAAAGTGTCTCCTGTCCCAAAAATGGCTAAAGAGCGGCTGTTGATTTTTGAGCTAGCCACTAGTCCTAAGGCACGGTCCGAGGGCTGATCTGGCACCACATTAATTCTTTTAACAAGCAATGCAGCTCGTTCTTTCTCCCCAGGTCCTCCCAGCGTTTCCAAGATGGACTGAAAATCTCTGACAGCAGATTCACAGGCAAAGAGCTCTTTTCCCTCCATGAACTCCTTCAGCTGAGGCAGGACTCTCTCCCTTCTTTCTTGGTCTGCTTGCTCTGTCAGTACTTTTTCTTTGAAGACAAAGTAGCAGCCACCGTAGCTCAGCGCAGAGACGTAGGTTATTAAGGTAGTGATGTCCAAGTTAACTCTATTGCAGACATTTACTTTGATCTGGGTAGGGAAAGCAATGCTGGCCACTAAATTCTCCCGGTCTACTCTGGTCACCTGCAGGAGTTCAGGGCCTTCTTCATCTGATTCACTGGTGTCACAGTGCTCATTTTCTGCAGATGGTTCTACCAGTGAGTTCACAGCAACAACATCTCCTCTCACAGATATTCCCATCTCCTTGAGCCTCTCCGCCATAGGACTGGACACGCTGTTGTAGAATGCAAAGATGATGTGGGGATTGCTGTACTCCACTGGCTGCTGACGGCTCGCTTGCAGGAAGTCCTCTGCCTGCTCAATGACACTTTTGTCACCATACTGGCCCCTTCCCAACCAGATGTTATGCAGGGCCTCAGCTTTACGACCGATGGCCTTCACCCATGTGTGACCTCCGTTTGCAACAACGTCTACCACCAGCGTCTGTTTGTCTCCAAACCTGTCCTCGTAAGCAAAGACATGAAGGACACTGACAACATCCTCCAGGTTCTCTGCTGACTGAATAATGGCTTGGAGGTGGGTCAGGTTTGTACTCTGTAGATGGGATTCTTTAATGGCCACTTTCCCGGCCTCCACCTTGTGTAAGAAATTTAGCTCAGCCTTCAGTTTGCTACATAGCTTTGCCCCACCTTCTATTCTCCTTTTCTGGGACTTGGAAAGGGCTTCTGCTCTCTTAATCAAGTCTTTGGCAACAGCAATTCTTTCATAAAGCAGCGACTGCACAGACATGTTGTAAACATTATTCCTATCAAGTGAGAACAAAGAAGAAGATTGTTATTGCACGGCCAAGAATAAAAACAGTCAAAAGAGTTCTTTCTAACAGTATACACTCCAGCCTTGCAATAGACTTAAGTGCAACAGCTATTGTAAAGCACAAGGAACTGGAACCTCAACACAAAGTCCCGGTGATGACTTCAATTTCTTTCCTTCACCTTTAGAAATCCAACCTACAGCCTCAGAAGACCCTAGTTCTCAGCTAGGTAGCACTCAAGTCTACACACAGACCTTGCAAGCTTGTGGTTTCCTCCCACCTACCACGTAAGATACCTTCACTCAGCCAGTCACTTAGAGGGATGTTAACTCTCACAGCTCATTTGCAAAAGCTGTGATCAGAAATATAGTTAATGTCATAAGCAAATCTTGCCTCTCCCTCTCATCACACTTACCATTAAAACTAAAAGCCACCCACCATGCTTACACATACCCAGCTTTCAACCTGTACTGTTCAACTCAGTGCATGAACCCCTCAGAGGGTGGTGAAGCACTGGGACAGGTTGCCCAGAGAAGCTGTGGATGCCTCATCCCTGAAATGGTAAAGGTCACGGTCAGGTTGGAGGGGCTCAGAGCAATTGGTCTAGTAAAAGGCACCACAGTAAAAGTTGTCCCAGCACACAGCAGGGGGCTTGCAACTAGATGGTCTTCAATGTCCCTTCCAACCCAAACCATCATATGTATCTATTACACAGCCTCATGACAGACTATGATTCATAAGTCTACTATCAGGAGAATCTCTATGCTAAAATTGCTATGTTTTCTAATTCTGTTAAGAGATTTACTGGGTTGCATCCGATAAATATATTTTTTCACATCTGTATTACTTTAGTAGGCCTTCCTTAAGGAAAGTATGATTGGAATTCCTTTACTGAATATGTGCCGTCTTTGAAAATGTAGGATTCATACTACACCAAAGAAAAGCATATTTAAGCCAGTAACCACTATGAATAGTGAAATTAATAAATTTTGACTCCTCACTACAAGTATAAACAGTGTAATTCTTCCTATAATTCTTGCCTAACCTGCATGTTGAAGTAAACTGGTGTTAAAGGACAAGATAAATCAAAGTCCAACTGAAAAGGAGCAACAGGATACAACCAGATCCTGCAACAGGCTCTGCCAGGGCAACTCAGTGGCCCGCCTTCAAACAGTGGGAACCTCCCTGGCCCTGTGTCCAAGTGGAAACACGGCCAGCATTAACTGCTACTGGCCTGGTCCCCATCCAGCATCAGCAACATCTCCACCTGCTTCTTCACGGCCAAGAATCCTGATGCCTGCCGAGATGAGATGACTAACGCTCTTCACGGTCCCAGGAGGCCAGAAAAATCAGCCTTTCCCCCTCGACATCTTTGCCACTGCCACAAGCTTATCCTCGAAGCTAACGCAATGAGTAAAACCTCACAATTAGTAATTGGGCACCTCTCCCCACAGCACCTACAATTCCTACAGACACACACACACACACACACACACGCTTCAACACAGAGCGTAAATCAAGGGTCGCAGTGACAATAAAACCACAGACACAACTACTTTTTCAGCACAACAACTGCGCGGCAGCGCCACTACCAACCCCAAGGTCACCCACCACCGCTTGCCACCGCGCCGGGCCCATGTCCCCGGGGCGGGGACCGGCGGCGCCGGCCGCCCCTCCCGCCCGCGGCGCGGCCTCCTCCTCTCCGCCTCTGCCGCCATCACGTGTGCGCCGCGCCGCTGAGGCCGCGCCGCCATCTCGGCTGAGGGCACGGCGCCCTCAGCGCTCGCCCCAGCCCGGCTCAGCCCCCCGGCCGCCCCCGGCCTCGCCCTCCGCCCACGCGGCGGAGCGGCAGGGTGCGGGACGCCGGCGCTTGTCCCTCCTGTTCGCCCCGTCCCGCAGTCACTGCAGGAACGCGATATGCTCGGGCCCTCCTCGCCTCTCCGGGTGCTCCCGGCACCTCTCCCTCCCCCGGGCCGCCGCCTTTGCCAGCCCCCGCAGCCCCTACTCACAGCCCGGCGCCACAGCCCTCGGCCCAGGCTGGCGTGGCGTGGCGCGGCTCGGCCCAGCCCGGCACCTCCCCCGGGGCCGCCGGGCGGGGACAGCCGCACCACCCGCCTCGCTCCGGCCCGCCCGGCCTGGCTCTGCTCCCTGGCCTGCCCGCGGGCTATCTGAAAACGCTCTCAGAAAATACATTACATCAGGTCAGACGCAATCTCAGAATGGCCGGAGTTGGAAGGAACTTACAAGGATCGTTGCGCCCAACTCCTGTCCTGCCCAGGACAGCCCCAAGAGTCACATCGTGTGCCTGAGAGTATTGCCTAAAAACCACTTGAACTGTGTCAGGCAAGGTCCTGCGGAGTCTGTTCCACTGCCCAACCACTTCTTTGTGTGAACAACTTTTTTCTAATATCCAACCTAAATCTCCCATGACACAGCTCTAAGTCAGTCCCTCGATCCTATCCTCTGGTCACCACAGAGATCAGTCTCTGCTCTCCTCTTCCCCTCATGAAAAAGTTGCAACTGCAATAAGATCTCACTTAGAGACTAAGTCTCCTCCAGGCTGAACAGGCCAAGTGACCTCAGCTGCTCCTCAAACAGCTTCCCCTCAAGGCCCTTCACCATCTGTGGTGCCCCACTTTAGATGCTCTCTAGTAGCTTTGTAGCTTTCTTACAGTGTGGTGCCCAGAACAGCACATAATATTCAATGTGAGGCTGCAATAGCACAGAGTAATGGGAACAGACACGTCAGAGACGAGTTAGCCTTGGACTTTTTAACTTCGCCAGAGAAGCAACAGCCCCAGTTCCATGTGTATTGGATCTGTGCACACTGGGTTGACCAGTTACGTTTGGGTAACCAAAATGGGCTGTACTAAACCATTCTGTGAATATGTGAGCAAGTGTCCCCAATATTTACCACAAGTTGCTGCCTGCCTCCATGCAGCAATACTCCCCTCCAGAGTGGGACAGACTTGGCTTCAGAGTGCGGGTTCTTGCAGGGAGAGACGATCTCTACTTGTCTGAATGATTTCACATGATCTGGAAAGCAATAGTAAGCCAAAGCAAGTTGTAAGGGGCTTACTTACTGCACCTGTATGTCTTTTACTGTGGGTGATGGCACTCTGGAACAGGTTGCCTGGAGAAATGGTGGAATCTCCCTCACGGGAGCTATTCAGGAACCATCTAGACACAATCCTGTGCCCTCTGTTCTACAATAACCCTGCTTGAGCACAGAGGTTGGACGAGATGTCAACCCAACCCATTCTGTGATTCTCTTTAACTTCATTAAATTAAGTCACCATTCTCAGATCCCCAACCCACTCATTAAATAAAGCCCAATTCTCATTGGTGTCACACTATCCTGAGGACCTTGGAGCAGATCCTCTTCCAGGATAAGCAAATCAACATTACATGCTTCAAGTGATAAGTGTCTCTTTTTCTTCTTTCAGATGACTGCACTAGCAAGATCAAGTTAAATGCCAGAAAGTTATAATTCATAGTGAGCTGAAGTAATCAAGTTTGTAATTTGTCACTTCTCACAAAGGAACAGTGTTTGTCTGTCTTATTGCACCTCGACCCCTTTATGCACTTTCTACAAAATATATTAAAAAAAGATAATCTCATGTAACTAAAGGGTACACTTCTTGAAAATTACTACAATCACCATATAATTTGGTAGTCCACTGTACTAGTATCGTTCACTCCTGAAGTAATTTTATCTAAGAAATACATCTTCAAGTTAAAAATACTATTTCCTTAATTTTTAAAGATTTTAAATGGAAAAATGTTACTTAGTTCTCTGCAGTTTCAAGATTTCCCTTTAAATAGCAGATAAAATTTAGCTACTATCTTAGACATGCAGTTGAAAAAACACATTTAAAACCACACCACCTTCCCCATCAGAGCAGCGTAATATCAAGGTCTGAGTACCACTAGGAAAATTATCTAATACTCTAAATACAGCCTAAATTCAAAATATTATGCATATTCTTTCCATACATCAAGTGCCATGAACTCTGATTCACTGCAAGGTTTAAGTAATACCAGGGAGCTTTGGGAGTGAGTTCTTAATGGTGTAAAAACAGTCACCACCTTGGCTCATCAAAGTGAAAACCACTGGCAGCAGACCAGAGACCTACTCATATCCTTTAACACAAAACAAGAAGCAGTTCACCATGCTTTGAAACTTGGTTTCAACTGTCCTTCATAGGCTAGTGCAACTATTTTGATTAGCAGAGACAACTAAACCACTGCAGTGAATTTCTGAAGTACCTACATACATTTTCCCACGTAGAAAACTCTTGAATATTTATACAGCATTAACAAACTATGAGTGCATAAATATTCTAAATCAAAGATGCAGCAATATAAAGCTTTCTGTTTCAGATCTGAGTTGTTTTATTTTCTCTAGAATAAGAATCAGAGTACAGCCTGGTTTTCAGACTAGAATACTCAAAAAGTGATCTGGCAGAACTCTTAATGAACCATTTGAACAGAGCTTTTATTTCATTAGGAAATAAAAATTAATTTATGGCATGTCTCAAAAATTCTTATTCACCTGATGATAACATAAACCATCAGAAGACAGACATTGGAACGCACAGGTCAATCAGCTTATACACTATTTTCTACTCACATTCTGTATTTTCTTCATTAGTTATGGCTGGCTGATGTGGGGACCTGCCAGGTTGCTCCCCTACATCCTTAGCCTTACATACAAGCAGACTGATTGAGCTACTGCTCCCAGTTCATTATCAACGTTTTAACAATTAGATTGCTTTAAAAATATAAAATCTGAAAACAGTAACTTAAATGGCTGCAGACCAGATCATTTCTGCCATTTCTTTTGTGGTAAATGTAGGTTTTCATTACTTGAATGACTCTCCACATGTAACAAATGTATAGCTACATCCGCACAATATCTGTAAAAGTTATGGTGCACCAAATAAATAATCCTTTCCTTACATCTTTAGAATTATCTTGCAAGTCAGAAAATACTTTAGCACAATTCAAGAGATAAAGTAATTACATTACATACTCTCATTCTGTTTTGTAAATCCCATTGATTTTTATTGATGGTGATAAATGCATTTTGTTTTCAGTAAGAGTTACTGTTTCTACTTTTCCTAACAATATTTCAAGATTGAAAAGGTGCAATTTCAAGGGCCAAGAAAATAACTCGAGTAAAACAAGTTCTTGGGACACAAAGACCAGGATGATCAAAAGTAGAGAGGCTCAATCAGATCACAGTACACACCTGAAATGGAAGACTTTCCTGCCTCTTTGGGAAAGTACATGATCTTCTGCACCACATAAAACTATTTCTGGAGGTTAATTAACATTTAAACAACATTCCAAAGTGAAAAAATTATCCTATCACTCAACATTTAATTTTTTTAAAAGAAGGCTGAACAAAAGTTCATCATGGCTGTATATGAAAAACTGTTTTCTCAGCAATAAGGATACTGAAATCTAAGTTTTATGTACATAAACTAGCTAGGATTGAAAAGACACACAGACAGCTTCCCCCAAAACAATGGCCTTTAATTTTATTCTTTAGCCTTTTTCAAGCTGTCACTATAACTTTACATTTTTGTACAGTATCTTGTGTATCAAGGGAAAGAATTATCTTTAACAAGATTCCATCTATTACAATATCAAGGACCGTTGTATTTGCACCCATGATGTTTAAAAAATCTCTCAGACAAACCATGTAGAAATAAGTATGCAAAAACTGCAAAGAAAAACATTTAAGTAGCCAAAATTAAAAAGACCTTTGTGTGAAGCACACAGTCTAGCTCGGTTTCTACTAGGCTATTGCAGCCAAGTAGTCCTTAACCTCAGTTGGAGTGAGCCTCCTAAAACCAGCTTCATTACAGATGCCAACTTCAATGTTGTCTTCTGTCATTTGCCCTTCAAAGCTCTCCTATTAAAATAAAATACAGTTCAGTGAATCTTATCAGTGAAGACATAAGAAACTTCTTTCTTAAATACTTGGCTAACCTTTAGTGTTAAGATAGCTGTATGAATGGCATCTTCAAGCTCCAAATCTTCATTGTATCTGCAAACAGACATTAATTTATTACAGTATAGGACAAAAATCTTTACAAATTGTAATACTCCCAGAGTCTCTAAAATCCCCAAAACTACTAAAAATTTGTTTCTTATAGAAATATTATTTGTAAGCATAGTGGTATTAATAGTCAAAGTTATAATTTGTTAAAAAAAAATCCCTACTTTTCCTACTGACACTGTATATGACTGCTGCAAATATGCTGAATATAATGCTTATTGCACTCAAGTAATTCTACATAAACACAAAAGTTGGAGTTTAAATAAATCAAATCTCCTGTGCACATGTAAACAAGTACACTGGAAGCATCACACCTTAAGAACTTTAAAACTTTGTTCTTACAATTTAAAAAGTGTACATTTTTTTAAATCTGGCTATTTTATGTAGAACCTGAACAAAACAGAGTATCCTTTCAGAGAAGTATGAAATACATTACCTTTTCTCAAGAAATGTTTTCCCATTGACATAATTTTTTCCCATTGCTGTTGCTTTCCAGGCAAAATAAGCTCCCTGTAAAAGCAATAAACTGTTGACTGAATTGTTTTATTATTGTTTGTAACTTAGTGAAACACTATGTATTCAATTACTTGCTAAAAAACCACAGAAGCAATTATGAAGATACTGAGTGTTCTGAGACTACAGGAGAAAATTTTAGATCATATTGAGACTAATTTTATATGGGAACATATGCAATGAAACTGTACAAAATGGGTATTGCAACCACCTATTTTCATCCTCCCACTAATTTGGAAAGATGCACTTAGAAAGTCATTAGCATAGTTTTGATTTGGGATTCCTTAAACAGAAATAGCACATCTGCTTTTGAGAAAGTATACACTCAAATCCTTACTGAGGCTCACCCCACATATTCTTCTTTTTGAAGATAAAGTAATATAAATGATTTGTTGCAAATCAGCCATCTGATTTATGTTCACTACTACCACGTTATTTAGTCATCACTTCTATTCCCTCCTCTGGCATGAAGACTGCCAGCAGTTCTATGCCTCAGACTGCCTTAAAGAAGGCATCTGCATTTTGCTTTTTACACTGAAGCATCAGGTAATTCAAACCATTGGAAGTTGCTATGATCACTACAATGACCACATTTTCTCATCTGAAGCACTGCATCTCATACGTGCATCGAAGGGTAGTTTTTCTGAAGTGCAGTGCAAACCCAGCAAATAAACGATTTAAATTAGCCACTGTCATTAAATACCACAGCATGTGCATTACATTTCACAATGCTACAGGTTTTGGCTTAACTTCCATCCAGTCTGGAGTAGTACAAATAGTCAATTTATTTCTTCCTAGTAGCTGTTGCAGAACACCATTTTTGCTGGCACTATCAGCTAGGTGGGAAGATATGAAAAGGGATGACCTCCCTCAGAAACAGCTGCCATCCCTCAAACCAGTACAGGAACGTGTAGGCACAGAATGATGCAGGCTTGCTCCAAGTACCTACTGAAATGACCCATTTTGACTTCTGAAGTTATTTTTCATTCTAGCTCTGTATTATTATTCTCATCACAGAAAATATTTCATGAGCTCATGCAAAGTTTCACATGTTTTATCAGAGCAGGAGAACTTACAAGTGTAAGATACTTACAGATGGATCCGACTGAAATAAATATGGCCGCCCTTCATTCCAGCCACATATTAGCAGTGATACACCAAAGGGACGAACACCACTACAGGCAAACAAAATGTAATAAATTATCCAGTGAAAGTCAAAGGTGACTAATTATTTTGGACATGTTCATCTTCTCCCCAGACCAGAGCTGTAATAAGGACAAGTCAACCAACAGGACAAAACCAAAAGTGTCCTGCCTTGGCTGACATGTTTGTGTGCAAGATATGGAGATCCATTCTCACCCACTGCCAGTCAGTGCTCCTCCCGTTGCCACACTTTCTGTGCACACTCTCCACTGAAAATCTGCCTTTTCTACAAAAACCCCAATCACTGGGTAGCTGTTACTCATTAAATTAAACACCACAATCTTTCCAAGCAGCTCTGCAATCCCAGCACATACCCAGACTGTGTGTACTCCTGCATCACAGAAGCAATTCTCTGTACTAGCTGAGCTGTTGGAATGGGTTCATGATAAACCAAGTAATATTGCTGGGCCAGCTTCCGAGCTCTGTGCACAAGTACTCTGAAAACAAAGACAAAAGTGCTATGTTCAAAAAATTCCAACTAGAACTGAAAACTCAGAATAATAAATACCTATTCAGGAGTTGCACATCTGGCATAACATCAATGTAAGAACACAAGATTGTGCTGAGTAATCTTTATCAACCAAGTAATTGCTGAAATATTTAAAGTGAGGTTGAACTACACGGCTTTTATTCTTTAGATATAAGGTTATTTGACAAGTTAATGAATATATTAAGAAAAACTTCATGTGAATGTCATTTGCAGTGCAATATAGTATTATGACATACACTGAGAAAGAAACAGCTAATTGCTACCTGTTACTTAAACTTCTTGTATGAATATGCACTTAAATGGTAATCAAACAAAATGTTTTAATACCTGTAATCTGGACCCATACCACTGTACACTAAACCTATATGTTTGGTAATTGGTTCTACTTTGTGGACACTCCTTTCATCATACAGAATGGATTTCTGCTTCTTCTCAGTTGCCAACACCACTCCATTTGCAGCTGGAAAAGAACAAAAAAATTCTTTAAAAATTAAACTAAAATTAGCAGTCAAAACATAGAATGAGCTTATTAAACTAAAAAACTTCTTCCTCTCGCTTTAAAAGCCATTCAAGCTTACAATTAGATTAAAGAGAGATACTTTCATGAATACACCCAATACATTGTTTCTTTTTTAAACTGAATATACACCTCCCATAATCCCATTCTAAAGATTCTGTGTAACATTAATAATTGAGCAATCTAACTAGCTTTTTTTGTGTGTGCTATTTCTATATATAAGGACAGGAACACTCAAAAAAGCCCCCAAACCAAACATCTATTTCTACCAGCTGAATGTCTCCAAAATCACCCCAAAAAAGAACCCCAGGAAGCATAAAATTTGTTAAAGCATGTGAAAATTCACTGAAAGAGTAACAAAACATGTGACAGAAAGAAAGATAAAGAAGAATCCAATACAAAAGACTCTGTACACAATTCAAACTGGTTTAGTTCTCCCAAAAATTAGACAAAATCCCAAATCCATCGGTATTTTCAGGACATACCTTTAATTCCTACTGATGGAGCTCCTGCAGCTACTGCAGCCAAAGCATATTCAATCTGAACAAGCTTTCCAGAAGGACTAGAAAGGAAGATGCAAAATAAAGTTTGCCATTCAGTGGGAAAAATCTTCAGGGTGTGTCATGACTTTCTATTGAAATTACATTGTATATGTGGTTTCCAAAAGCTTTCAAGACACTGATGTTCAGTGCTGAAAGGAACCAGCAAAACACAGCTATGCTTTTTGACTGACAAGCACACAAGACAGCAACAACTCCCATTCCATTCCCGGGTAATTCTGCATTTTGTTTTAATGATCCACGTTATTCTGGCAACGGATGCAGGATCATCAGGATGGAGCTGCAGGTGTCAAGCAAAGTAAATTACAAAGTAACTTATTCAGAAAGAGGGGGATGAAGGGGTCCATTCTCCATCCCCACTAAAAAGGACACCAGAGACAAGCACTCACTGGACAAGTGATTTTGCAACTGGATCTATTCTCTAGGCTGTATTTCAGACACTGCTGCTCTAATAGTTGCAGAAGTAAAATGGGATATTACGTAACCCAGTGCTTAGATGAAGAAAACCAAGCAATAATCAATCAGTGTAGTCACTTATACACTGAGGAAACAGGGTGTAAGGGTAACAAAGTAGTAATTCTGGCTTTTCCACTACAAACTGTAACAAATCAGAACAATCATTCCAAGTACATAGTGCTTCTGTAAAATACAAAAAGTTTGTAACTCCCTTAGGAAATAATTTCTGAAAGCTAATAAAGAATTCAATCTACTTGAGCAGAGCAAGCATACTGGGCTGCTTCCATCCATTAAGAACATTCTTTTCATTATTTTAGGTTTCGACCTGCTTCATTTTGCTCAACTGCAACAAGCCTTTAGCAATCCCTTTTGTAATTACGCAGCATAACTCTCCACCGAGATTAAGGGGACACTTCACACGAGCAGCATAAAGGTTCTTATGCCCAGTTTTTCTTTTTTGAATATGCAAGGTCTGAATACTCCAAAATATGAATGGAAGGAATTTCCTTTATGCTGAATTAATCTTCAGTCTAGGTATTAGAGCAACACCCAACAAAGACTACTCCAATAGCATATTCACTCTGTGCATGCCATCATTCCACATTCAGAAACGTGCACAACACCAAGTGCAAGGAGAGCAGCAACTGCCAAGTGTAGCAGGAAGGAACACAAACTGTTTTAAAACTCATCTGCTTCACTCATCCCCACATCTGAAGCAAGCTCTCAGGACAGCACGGCTCAGCTGTCATCACGCATTTCCAGTTAGCTCCGAACCACAGAATTACTCCCCAGCCTATAGTGCGTGTGTGTGGTGCCCCCGAGTTTGCTAAGCCAAGCACTCGCTGTCAGGCACCACCAGTCTCGAGACAGACTTTAATGTGGTCCTACAGCAGCGAGGAGACACAAGCGGCGCCCGCAGTGGTGGCCGAGGCCAGCGACAGACACCAGATGGTCCCGGGACCGCCCCGCGGCCCTTCAGGAAGCCTCTGGGCAGCTGCGTGTGCCCCTCGGGCGCCTGAGCCCCGCCGCTCTCCCCACGCCCGTCACTCCTGCCCAGGTCGAGCCCCCGCTGCCCCCCAGCGCTCGCAGGCCCGATGACTCTGCAAAGCGCCCCCTGGTCCTGCTTCGCCGCCGCCAGCAGGCCGCTCCGCTCAGTCTGCGCGCCGTTCTCCCGCTGGCCCGGCAGCCCGCCCGCCTCTGCCCGTGAACCCACAGCCGTCCCTGCCCCCGTACCTGAAGGTGGTGAGAGAGAAGCTGTAGCCGCGCTCCGCCATTTTGGCACCAGCCCCTGCGCTCCCCGCGCCGGCTCCTCGGCGCAGGCGCGAACGCCGCTCCCGCTCCCAGCTCGAGGGCACAGCGAGCGCGCTGATTGGCGGGCTAGTGGCCTCCGCCTGAGCGTGCGGGATGCGGTTGGCGGAGGAGCGCCGTGAGGCAGGCTGGGTGTTTGAGTCCCCGACCGCCCTCCACCGCCCCGTTTTCCTGTTAGCGAGAGCAGTGCTGGGACTTGGAGTCCTGCTCCTGCCTCCCCGCAATGTCGTGACAGGCTAGGGGCACTCGGTTTCCCAGAAGGCTCAGGAACACGCTCGCCTCCCCCGAGAGCTCGGCGGGGCTGAGCGGGGTCATGGCGGTGCTGGTCCTGGTCCGCTCTCCGCTGCCGCGGCTTCGCGCTCTGTTCCAGCGCTGCTGGGGGCGGCTGGAGCGCGGCCTCTGGCCGGGTGTCTTCGGGAGCCAAAGCCCGCCCTGGGGTAGGTTCCGGCCTCTTCTCTGCCCAGCTGAAGGAACTGGACGCGTTCCTGTGCCACCTGTCTTGGGAAGGGTTTGGATCTCAGAGGTCCCTTCCAGCGCCATTGTTTCTGTGATTCTGTGAGAGGGCGACGTCGGGGCTGAGGGACGCGTTTTACCCCTGAAGGGCGGAGGGCGGGGGGGCGCTGGGGTCTGTGAGAGAGCGGGGCGGGGGCGCCGCTCTGGCCTTGCTTCAGGGGTGATGGCAGCATCGGTGCTTGGCTGTAAGGAATTTCTTTCTCACAGAATCACAGATTATGCTGAGCTGGGATGGACACACTAGGATCATCAAGTCCAACTCAGCCCTGCACAGGACAGCCTCAGTAGTCACACCATGTGCCTGAGAGCATTGTGCAAATGCTTCCTGAATTCTGTCAGGCTTGGAGCTGTGACCACGTCCCTGGGGAACCTGTTCCAGTGCCCAAACACCCCCTGGGGGAAGAATTTTTTCCTAATGTCTGACCTAAACCTCCCTTAACTCAGCTTCATGCCATGCTCTTGAGTCCTGTCACCACAGAGAAGAGATCAGTGCTTGCCCCTCTCCTTCCGCTCATGAGGAAGTTGTAGACTGTGATGAGGTCTCCTCTCAATCTTTTCCAGGCTGAATAGATGAAATAACCTCAGCTGCTTCTTGTACGACTTCTCCTCCAGGCCCTTCACCATCCTTGTGGCCCTCCTTTGAATGCTCTGTAAGAGCTTTATATCCTTCTTATGTTGTGGTGCCCAAAACTGCACACAGTATTCCAGGAGAGGCTGCACCTGTACAGAGCAGAGTGGGACAATCACCCCCCTCCTTTCCTTTCTCCTGCAGGACCAGCACTAGCTGTGCAAGGTGCGGCTCTCGTTCCAGGAGGGACCAACAATGCCGGTGAGAGCAGCGCCGAGGCGCCGAGCCTGCTGGGGAGTGTGATGTGGATGGCAGCACCCAAGCACAGGCGCACCATCGAGGTGAACCGCTGCAGGCGGAGGCATCCCAGCAAGCTCATAGAAATAAAGGTAAACAGCAAAGCCCTTGTTTTGGAGAAGCATTGCAGAGAGAAGTACTGACTGTAAAAGCTCTCTGGAGTTTGTTTATAAATCAATACACTTAAAAGATATTGTAATCTTTAAAGTCTTTTGTGATTCGTCATGTGTGACAGCAGTCTGAGGTTAAATGAACAGTGACACTCAAGGTGCAAGCCAACAAAATGTGAATTTTAGAACAGATAACGTAGATGGAAAAGGCGTACATTTTCTGTGCATCTGAGTCCATAGCTCTTTGGTCTTCTAAACATAATTAGGTATCATGACTTAGATACTGAATTTAGAGGCTGTTCTTAGTAGTAAGCATTTGACATAGCGACGCATTACAGAAAAGTTACGTAGAGGAATATGTTTTGAAATGGTAGGTGAATTTCTCTTAATTTAACATTTTTATTTGTAGTAGTTCCCTGTTTCTTTTTTTGCTGCTGTTCAAATTTCGTGGTTTTCACTGTCATTTTAGAGGAACATAGATGTTTGTCCTGAGTGTGGAAACTTGAAGCAGAAACATGTCCTTTGTGGCTATTGCTATGCAAAGGTCAAAGAAGAAACTCGACTGATACGGATGGAAATATACAAGAAAGAAGGACGACCATTTAATGCTCCAACTGTAGAGACTGTTGTCCTTTATGAAGGAGAAAAACCCACAGAAGCAGATGAAGGCAAGCGGATCATTGAAAGAGCCAGGAAGCGTCCATCTTGGTTTGTTCAAAATTGATACTGTAGAATTATAATGGTAGCAAAAGCAGTTGATGCAGGAAGAGAATTCATTATTTTCAATAATGTTTTTCTCATTCACTCAGTGTGAACAGAACTCTGAACTTTTGGGAAGGCTGCTTGCATTTTGTGTTTTGCCATGTGATTTTACAGTCAGGCGTTCTTTCTCCAGCATGCAGTGGGAAATGGTTCTCAGTGATACATCACAGCAGTCAACAGAGAGAAATCAGGATCTGCCTTGGATTTGGATATCTGTGTACTGTGCCCTGAACAATTTGTATGCTAATGTTCTATACTGGTTTTGTAATTAACATATTTTAAATTCATGGCTGTACAATAAAGTTTGTTAAGTATCCCAGGGAAATTTGCTTTCTGGTTTTGGCTGCTGCTCTTTTGAAGGGGAAAAAAATGTCTAAAAGTGATATTGATTAGAAACAAAGGATATTTGCAAGGAAAGATGCAGTTATTTGGTTATTTTCTTTGTGTGGATCTCTCTACAATGCTACTGTTTGAGATAATTGGTGATAGTCCTTGATTTGAGCAAAATAGTGGTTGCCACATAGTATTTGCATTTTTTTCTCCACTGGATGAAGGTTTAGTGTTCCTTGCTGTCATCAGTATACAAAATAATTCTATCTTTAAAGGGATGTGAAAAGCCTATTACCCCCACTCAGCGTACACTTGAGTAGAAAACCAAATTGAAAGGTAATGACTGGAAAACTAAATGTGGTAGGGGTCAAAGGCATCTCTTTGCAGCTGTTCAGTAGTCTGGTCAGTAGTGTGCTTGGAAAACTGCAAACAGCCACGGTGCCTTCAGCTGGAGTCCTGGGCAGAGAGGGGGCAGCTCTGCCTCCACTCTCCACTGGTGCCTTCAGAGATGCAGCTGCAGCACCTCCCTAGATTCTCACTTTGGTTTTAACCACACAGCAGCACCACTGCATTAGGGGTTTAAGCCTGTTTTCAGTTTTTGTTGGGATTTCAGTGTACACAGAACTCTTCGGTATTGTGGCTCAGCCACCCTAGTAGCTATTTGGCTGCCAAAAAATGCAAACCTGCTCCAGCCCTGTCACAGAATCACAGAATCACTAGGCTTGAAGAGACCTTCAAGATCATTCAAGTCCAACCCATGCCCTAACACCACCTCAACTAACTCATGGCACCAAGTGTCACACCCAATCTTCTTTTAGACGCATCCAGGGATGGTGACTCCAACACCTCCCTGAGCAGACAATTCCATTTATCAGTCTTTCAGTAAAATAATCTTCCTAATATCCAAAGAGTATTTCCCTTGGCGCAGCTTGAGACTGTGTCTTCTCATTCTGACTACAGCCTGTCTCACCCACCTGACTACAACCACCTTTCAGGCAGCTGTAGAGGGTGATAAGGTCACCTTGAGTCTCCTTTTCTCCAGGCTAAACACCCCCAGCTCCCTCAGCCATTCCTCACAGGGTTTGTGTTCCAAGCCCCTCACCAGCCTCGTTGCCTCCCCTGGATGCGCTCAAGTATCTCAACATCCTTCCTAAACTGAGGAGCCAGAACTGGACACAGCACTCAAGGTGCAGCCCACCAGTTCTGAGTACAGGGGGAGAATGGCCTCCCTGCTCCTGCTGGCCACACCATTCCTGATCCAGGCCAGGATGCCCTCGGCCTTCTTGGCCACCAGGGCACACTGCTGGCTCATGCTCAGCCGGCTGTCACCAGCACCCCCAGGCCCTTTCTGCCTGGGCACTGTCCATCCACACCATCCCCAGCTGTGCCTCAGGTGGCCTCCAACCACTACATCTCCCACCAGCCCATCTCTATTTGCAAAAAACAGGTCTAACACAGTCACTCCCTAGTGGGCTCACTCACCAACTGTGACAACAAGTTGTCCTCCACACCCTCTAGGAGCTTCCTGGAGTGCCTCTTTTCTGCTGTATTTAGTTCCCAGCAGATGTCTGGTAGGTAGGTTAAAGCCACCTACAAGAACAAGGGGTGATGATCCTGAAACATTCTCCAGCTGCTTATAGAATAAGTTATCCACCTCTTCTTCCTGGTTGGGTGGACAATAACAGACTCCCAATATCAGCCTTGTTGGCCTTCCCCTTAATTCTTACCCATAGGCATTCATCTTCATTGTGACTATTTTCAATATCCATGGCATCAAAAGCCTCCCTAATATAAAGGGCCAACCCTCCACCTCTTCTCCCTTTCCTAACTCTTCTGAAGAGCTTGAAGCCATCCAGTGCAGCACTCCGGGTATGTGAGTTGTCCCACCACATTTCCATGATGGCAACTACATCATAGTTTTCTGCTGCACCATGGCCTCCAGCGCCTCTTGTGTGTTACCCATACTGTGTGCATTAGTGTACATACACTACAGCTGGGCTTCTGATTTCACCCCTAACTCAGGCTTACCACCCTTGGACCTACTTCCAGACAGCCCAGCTGCATCCCCTTCTGTGGAATTGTGTTATTATATGTTCTATTATGTATAAGGTCATTCCATGTATCCCCTCGCGATCTGTAACGACCTCCCGGGTTCTCCCTTTTCCCCCCGCGGTCTGCCTTCCTGAGAAAGTGCCCAGTCACTCTGTTTACGACTCTCAGACCATCTGTCAGCCACACGGCGGGGTCGGGAGACGACCTGGCACCCTTCCATCTGTCCATCTCCCATTGGACCCCTGCACCCCACTGTCCCAGTCCCCCCGTGGCGTTATCTCATTGGCCGCCCCGGGTTTCCCCTATCGAGTACTTATAAAGCAGGTTGGGGACGCCCCGTTGCTTTTTCTCCCGCCTGGCCCCTGATCGCTGCTGCTGCCCGACCCGCGGGCTTTTCCTCCCGCCTGATTCCTGCGTGCCGCCGCGGGCTTTTTCTCCCGCCGGATTCCTGCGTGCTGCCGCGGCTCTCTCTCTCTCGCCCGGCCCCTGACTGCCGCAACCGCCGCCGCTGCCCCGGGCGATCGCGGCTGCCCCGGACTGCCCCGCGATCGCTGTCGCAGCCTCACCGCCACCGTCGCCTCTGCCGCGGTCGCCGCGGCTCCCGCACGTGCCGGCAGCAGCGCCACGGCTCTGCACACAGCCTCTCTTGGATCGCGGCCAGCGTCGGAGCGCGCCGCCCCGCCTCCAAATCGGCCAGGCGGCACGGACAAATTCGAACTCAGCACGCAGCAGAATTTTCGGTTTTTGCCTTCCCAACCAAGCCGCAATAAACTGAGATATCACCCGCGGGGGAAAAAGTCTCTCTCCTTTTATTCGCCTCGGGACTCGCCTCGCTCCCAAACCCACGCAGCACCGGCAGATACCCGCGAGGGTTCACCGGAAAACACGGAAGTTGTCAGCGCTCCCCCCCCCTCACGGAGCTAGCTGGGACAAAAGGGGGGACAAGAGAGCGCTAAGGCACCCTTCCCCCTTCAAACCTAGTTTAAAGTCCTCCCAATGAGTTCTACCAGTTCATGAGCTAAATACCTTCTGCCCCTAACTGAGAGATGGAGCCCATCCAGTTCCAGCAGGCCAGGTGCTGTAAAAGTTGCCCCATGATAACAGAACCCAAAATTCTGCTGATGACACCAACCCTTGAGCCACTTGTTGATAATGTGGGCTCTCCTATTCCTTTAATTGTTTTTCTCTGCCACCAAAGGCACTGCTCCCTTGAGCAGAGCACTCAGAGCACTACCTGTGTCTGGGCTGACCCTCTATTCCCTTGGCACTTGAGTGTATGTGCTTCTTTGCTTCCTGATTTGGGGAGCTGTACTGACTGAGAACTGTTCCCTGGCTTTCTACATCATGGGTTTTTTTGGTGGGGATCTCCCCATAGGGATCTTCTGTCAGGGTCAGAAAAGTGTCACTGTAGGAATATGAAAGTGGAGGACACAGGACCACACTTTCCACAATAGCCTTCATTTGTAGTTGGCTAAGCTCCTTATGCCTGCTCAAGGAGTGGACTGGTATATGCTTTCCTTGCTCTGGATCCCATGCTTTGAAGCATAACTGGTAGTAACAGATGTTAGTGGAGATACTACATTTCCTCCGTAAAGTAAGGGCATGATGAAAGCTGAAAAGTGCAAATTGATGCCATTCAGTTGACAGTATCCAAGTAAACAATGTAAGTCCTTTTGTTTTGTCCAAAAAGGATTTAGCCCAGTTGTGTCTATTTTTGCTTGTTCGGAAGTGAAGCCAATAAAAGGTGTCCAGCAGGATGTGAAGTGGAAAGCTAACTTTTGGCAGAGCTGCATGGGATGTGACTGACACATTAGAGGTGAGATTAGCCAGGCAGAAAGACAGATATATGCATGCCTTTCCCACAGGGCAGTGTATTTTAGAGAGAGGCAAGGGTTCTTTGATTTGTCCACATATAGGACCAATTATACCTTGCCAATTGCACTCAGTTGCTTTTTAGATAATAATATTTGACATTTCCATAGGAAAAAAGCTGCATAAGCATCACTTCCTCCAAGATCAACATCAGTGAATCCTTAGAGGTAAGAAATCAAGCAAAGGGGCAAGACACCTCCATAGATGGGCAAGGAGCTTCTGGCAAAACCTAAAGAGAACTAGGAAGTTTATGGAAGCTCATGAAAAAGGGACAGGGTTCTTGGGCACTTGGGAGGGATATAGGAATGTTTTCAGAATATACAGGAATGAGATCTGGAAGGCTAAGGTCTGTTTGGAATTAAATCTGGCAAGGGATAACAGGGGCTCCCTCCAGCACATCAGTAGCAACAGGAAGATTTGGGAAAACATGGGCTCGCTGCTGGTGGTGACAAAGGATCCAGAGAAGGTGGAGTTATGGAAGGTCTCCTTTTGCTTCAGTCTTTATTGCTAAGGCAGCCCTCTGGAATCTCTCACTCTGTAGCCAAGGAAAAAAGTCTAGAGAAAAGATTTTGTGTTGAGGAATATCAGATTAGCATTTGTGGGTGTCAAGGCAAACTTAACAGCCAGAAATCCACGGGCCTTGATGGGATGCACTCTCAAATGCTAGGGGTTATTTGTAAAATCATGGAGAGGTACATGAGAACTCGAACTTCAGAAAGAACAAGAAGGAGGACAGGATCCAGGGAACTACAAGCCAGTTAACCTCAATCCCTGGAAAGGTGATGGAACAGCCTGGTTGTCATCTCCAAGTGTGCAGACAAAAAAGAAGGTTATGTCAAGTAGTCAACATGGATCCACCAAGGGGAAATCATGGTCGACCAACCATCCTTGTATGATGAAATGACTAACTAGGGGAATGAGGGAAGACCAGTGAATAATGTCTACTTTTACTTCAAGGCTTTTGACAGTTTTCCACAACATTCCCATAGGTCAGAACTGGCTGAACGGCAGACCCCAGAGCATTATGATCATCATCACAGAGTCCAGCTGGAGGCCAGTACCCAGCAGTGTTCCCCAGGGGTCAGCAGGGGGTCCAGTCCTGTTCAACAAAGAGCATTAAGGGACTGGAGGACAGGATGAGGGAGCTGGGCCTGTTCAGCCTCGAGAAGAGATAACTGCAGGGATCTTACCAATGCTTAAACTGCTCTAGGTGAACCTGCTTTAGCAGGAGGTTTGAACTACATGATCTCCAGAGGTCCCTTCCAACCTAACCATTCTGTGATTCATCTCATAGCCGTACAGTTTATGTTGGCTCTGCATTTACGCAATCCAGACATGTGGAGATGCTTGACAATGTTTCATAGTCGTTTCTGAGTAGTGTGAGGGGAAAATCATTTGGTATTCATGGTATCTAAAAGAAAAATTAGAACCAACTGATAAATATTTAAGATTTGTATATGTCATTGATGTTGTACCAGTTAATTTTCCATAGAAGAAATTATCTTCAGTGAGAGTCAGAGCAGTCTTATTTGAATGACTTCTCCTTTAAAAGAAGAGCAAAGATCACTTTCAAAGCTTTGTCATGTTAACTCTGCCAATGTCAAGCTCCATTACCTTCCATAAAATTGTAAAAAATAAAAATTCCTCTAAAGTGTGTAGCCTGGTCTGTTACTTGAAATAAGCCCTCTTTATATGTAATTTTATAAAAATAAAAATCACAGTAGTTCTAATATAGAAACATACTGTTGGAAACAGTGCAAATTAAAATCAACAAGAGGCAAGCTGTTTGTTGCAAATGCTGTGCTTTAGAATCCATTTACAAACAAAAATTTTATGCGCCAGTAATTTAATTTTGATTCTTTGTGTCCCTGCTAGAAGTTGAAATAGATTTTTTTTGTTTAAAAATTCTGTATGATTAAATATATGTTATATTTGATTACATTTTTCTTCTATAAGGATTTTATGTAAAAATAATTTATTTTACATTTTAGAAAGATCCATAAAGATTATGTAATATCCTAAAATACAAAGATGCATGTTGCTAAACAATTTTGTGTATCACTAAAATCTGCAGGCATAGAGGCAATCTCTGGCAGTGATCAGTTACAGTATCATTAGAGGCTGATAAACAAGTTCCTCCTTAATCGTTCATTTACTGAGGATATGCTAATAAAATGTTTCTGTACAGAAACATCTGTTCTGTTGAACATCCTGCGCTGTCATTTGATGTAAGATTCCCTCCTTCAAAGCACTAGGTGGCAGAGCAGTGCAGGTTTCGGGCCGAGCTCTCAAGTGCAATAGGAAACAGATGCAAAGAATTTTCATCTGTGTAAGCAGAACTTCTGCGAAAAGACGTTTCCAAATAAATTACTTCACTCTTAACCTGCCAAAGACTTAAGAAGGAGGCCAAATGGAAGGAAAACCCATTAAATGAAAGTAGATTATGCAGCAGTGATTAACCTAATTTTTACATACTCTTATGTATATTCCTAAGAGATTTTGTTGAAGTCAGTGGTGCATAATTCAAGGGACAATTTGGTCCAATGTACTGAAACGTGGGCATATGGATGTATGTAAGTATATATATATATATTTAATGCAGAGCATGTATCTGGAAAGCTAGTGCTGGGCACCAAGCAGATTTGGTTTATGGCTCAAAATTATGATTGCCTTTGATGAATGTAGTAAATTGAGTCTAATTGATTGATTTCTTTCAAAAGTCCTGTATTTCAGTTTCAGTTTCTGTATTTTCCTCACTAGTTGAGGACAATACAAATGCTTAGAAGAAAGTTTATAAGACACATTTCCTATTTAAAGTGCTGAATAAATCTATGCAAACTGAAACTGGAGCAGAAGACCCAAAACAAAGTGTTTGTGGAGTTGTCAACATAAAAAAATATGGCAAGAAGTTCTCTGGAGTGTCACTGCTGTATCCTGTGATTTTTAATTTATTTTTTTTTTAGTAAAGCAGATTTCCTAGTTCTAAATGGTGGGTTGAAAATGAAGAAGCAGAGACTTGGAAAAGCACTCAGCAGAAATACAACCCTAGCTTATAATTTTCTAGAGTGTTCTACCTTTTAAACTAATCCTAAGATTTTGAAAAATTGGGATATTTATCCAAATACACAGGTATCTGACTGTTTCCTTTGGTTTCTTCAAAGGGTACAGACTCTTGTCAGACATGTTCTGGTTGTAAGGTAGAATAACACCTTATGTGTCCTAAATTTGGAATCAGCTCACCAAGGCACAAGAGGAATAAGCACCATAAATGCAGCGTGTGTCATGCTGTAGAAAGGACAATGAGCCCCTACTTATGGGGCTGCCAGCTTTTACATCCATTCCCAAGGTATACTAAAGCTGTTTCTGTTCCCAGCCCCATCACACAGCTCATCAGCTTGTCTATCAATGTGGCTTACAGCTCTGCTTTCCATTGTGCTGTAGCTCTAGAGCACATTATGTGACATTCTCTTAGTGGAACTAAGGATTTTGGACAGGCTGCTGGAAAGATATATATTTCATTTTATAATCTGGGATTACTATAAAATACAAAGAATAGAGGTTTTCAAGGGGCTATACTGAATAGCTTAAAGCTCAAAATTGACAGGCCAGTCCTATATGAAAGGTTTGTTCAAAATATAGTGGGTTTGGAAGTTCCTACTCATTCAACTTTTGACAGTTCCTACTCAGTCATAGTCAGATCAAGTAGAACATCTAGGGTGTTTTGAATAACATCAGGAGTCTGTCCAATTATAGATATGTTACCTAATTCTGTCTCTCTTAAACAGGATAAATGATATCTTGATCTTCAAGATTTCTTTTAAATGAAATTGTAATTCCGAGTGATTGAGACACGGGCTATAAAACATGAAGCTGTTGGTTACAAAGTCAATTAATGAGACAATGAAATCTTTATTTGCAAATTTTTGATTTTTAAAATGGAAGCCAAGGAAATAAAAATTAAGCCTGTCCCTTTCCAACACCGTTCATGTATATCACTTGATCCCAAGGGTCCAGGTCTGCCACAATCCTTTGGATAAGGTCATTTGTGAACAAAGAATGTAATCTAGGGGTTCAGGAGAATGCTCACACATTTCAATTTCTCTTCAATGCTCACATTTCAATATTCTCAAATGAATATTTGTCAGGCATTTCTGTGCAGCGCAGAGCAGATCATTACAGAGTTACTATGGAAAAGGAATGGAGGAAGGGTTAAAGCCCAAGAAGGTCATTGGCAAGTATGTAGATGTAAGAGGCATCCAGTGTCTGTGTGTGTAACAGGAGGAGTACAACAGGAGCTGCTGCAATAAATGCAACTAACTGCGAAGTGCTCATGCATGTGGCCCTGCAGAAAGGGGTGCAGATCAAATATCACACCCTCACACGTCACTTTAGTAGTAGCAAGTTATGTTGGAAGCTAAATGGCACAATTGTTGTGTGACAGGTGGCAAACTGAAGTGCCAAAAGAACAAGTGAATTCCTCAAAATCGCTCCCTCCGTTGGTGGCAGGGGAAGGAACTGGAGCTATTTGCAGATTATCAGCCTGTTGTGCTCTCTGCTACCACAGGGGAGGGAATAATGACAAATATCACTTGTGGCAACTGTTAATGTGGCCTGGTCTGTGTTCTCATCAAGAAAACTGCTTCAAAGATACTACATGTGAAAACATTTGATGGGACACAGCCTCATCCTGGCTTTTATCCAGAGCTCCTCAGATAAACTGGAGATCTGGTTTATTAAATAATGCCTCCTTTATTGATTCTTTTTTCTCCTTTCACTTTAAAACAGGAGGAAAAACTCAGATTTTTGCAGGAAGCTTCCAAGGACCAACCAAATCACTTTTCATCTGCAGAAACAGTGTCTGCACTAAAAGAAAAGCCATTCTTTGCAGTAAGGTTATTTATAAAAGTATGACTCAGCTGGACAACAACGGCAGAATCTGTCCCCAGGAATTTTCATGTATAAATCTAAAATTAAGTATAATGATAGAAGTAAAAGGCTTTTTCTCCACAGATTAGACTCTTTTGGTCCAGAAATAAGGTGCCTTCTTTATCTGCCATAAAGAGGTGCCTTCTTTATCTGTCTAATAGGAAAAAGAAAAAAAGCAACACAAACAATACAAGTCATGAAATTGTTAGGGAGAGAATCCCCAAGAACATAAGATCCAGATCACATAAGATGATTCACAAGCAAAATCATCAGTACCAATGAGCAAAGAATTGGTTTAGGTAATTTCTCAAAGAAAACTTTTTCCTGTGAGACACTTCATACTGAAAAATATGAAGAAAGAGAATTTGCAATATTTTCTTCCCTTTTCTTTCTGATCAAAGAGTTGTACTTCATTTTTAAGCCACCAGAGTGTATATTCCTCATCTTGGTGATTTGGCTGACACAAATTCAACAGGTAACTGATTGACAATTGTCAGTTCTGATCAAAAGTAATTTAATTCTTTTCAGTTTATTGATGCTATAATAATGCTGATTGCAATGACTGTATCTTCCCTAGAGCATAGACATTGGCTTTGTTAATATGATTTTCAAGAATTCTATCTGTATCAGGAACATTGCACTTGAAGCAGGAAAAAAAAAGACTCCATAATGTTTGACAGGCCTTATAGTTACATTTGGGTCTCACAAATATGAAGGAGAATCTAAGACTTCAAGCAAGATTCTGTTCTTTTCAAAGATTAAGCTGAAATGAAAAAGTGATGACCAGGGATAAATATGTTTCTCTGAGTTTTCCCAGCCTGTGGAGAAAAAAAAAGAGCAAGATGAAAGCTCTTCACTGGATTTAAAGCTGTAGACAGCATTGTTAAACAGGTTGATTTTTGTGCATTCTGTATTTGTTTCCCAAGAGAATTTCACTTACACGTTCACTGTTAATCATGAGTACAAGTAGTTCTCCATAAAAGATCAGAGAGCAGAAAAAGCTCAGAGAAAAAGTGTGAGTTACAAGATCCCTACTTCAAGTGTGAAATTGCTAGTTACCTTTGTCAAGTAATAGGGATCTAAATTTCATCATTCAGCATCTTCCCTTAAGCCTCAGAAGAGCAGCTGAGGTAAATAATAACAACTATCTGACCTTCTTAGGTTATGAGAAGGCAGGAAGAAGCAGAGGAGGCACCAACTTTGAGGCTGATTGCTGCTGCAATAACTGTTTTCTATTGTCTTCCATGGCCTCTTCATGCTCTGCTTTCCCAGACTCCATCCACGAGGCAATTCTTACTGCAATGCTTGAATATTTAGATATTTACATTGTAATTTGTAATTTGGCAGTGGTGGACTTGCCTCTGCTGCTTACTGCCCTGCCAAAATACGTATACCTTTGGCATGTCTTGTAATTTCCCAACCTAATCACTTCTTTTCCCCATTCAAAATTTTAACAAAATGCTAGCTGTTCAGCACTTTTTAAAAATAAGATCTACATTTTATACAGTCTGATTTTCCTAGTATCCTCCTCCTATTTTCTGTGTATGGCCTTAGGGCTAATTTCACCTTTGGTAAATTGTTGATCTAAGCAGTGTGCATGGGGAAAAGCATGGTTCCATATTTCCAGCCAACTATTGCTGGGTTCTGTAGTAATGCCTCTGTATTTTGCAAAAAATGAATTTGTGCAGGGCAGAAATAAAGCACTATGCTCAGACTTCCTCTTTTTTCTTTTTTTTTTTTTTTTAATTTGAAATCCTGGTCTGGCACAATTCCTGTCTCTTCCTTGGGAATTTCCCAGCAAAGCAAAATTCTGAGACAAAGCTCCAGAACTGGTCAACAACTTGCTGAAAACTACTTTCATCATTCAGTCTCCGAGACAGTCAATAAACATGGAGGACTCCCTGTACCTTGTGTACTTCTTCTTTCCAGTTTGTATTTTCCTGTGAAGAAAAGGACATTGTGCTTCAGTGACATTCAGCCCCCACAAAAGACAGCTTTGTGTCTGCACAGCTCCAGTGGCAGCAATACATAACACTGGCAGCGATGGAGAGTCCGTGCTGAGAAGGAGCCTTCATTTGCTCACCCAGAGATGTGTTTCCATTTTTTTCTATTTCTGATCAGCTTGAAAGATGCTGGCAACATGTAGAAGAAGAGGTCTGATGCATCACTCATTATGCTGAGACTAATATGGCTTTATAGCTTGTTTTAGCTACAGAGGAAGTCCCGAGGCCATGGGGGTGCGTGATAGCAACATGGGGGTTTATCAGAAAAGCAGAAATATGGAAATGTGTATGGAGGGGAAAGGGGATTGAACAGCTGGAGAGCACTCAGTGCTGGTGCTCTGTAGGGAAAGCAGGGATCTCATCATAAGAGCCAAGATTGTATCGTAAGCACATTAATCTCATAGGGTCATGCAAAGACAGTATGGATTGTTACTTATGGACCCCCCCCCCCCACCCTTTATGGATTTAACATCCTGTAGAGACCATTGCAGTTTTGGAGGGTATGGAGGGATGATACCCATGGAGGGTATCTGGCTGCTATACCATTAGATTAATTTCTGCTGTTTTTTCTTGAAGACAGCAAAAAGCCATGTTTTGTAATTAATTAATTTTTTAGTATTGTAGCTGTGTATGAGAAGTGGTTTAATTAGCCCATCACTTTTCTTGAGGGGTAAGGTTTTTTCTGGATACTTATTCACACATATTCCATATATTTTTCTAAGTAGCAGAAAAATTCTTAGTATTTTAAGAACTGTTATTTGCTAAACAAGTTCTCTTACAGAGAAATTAATTACTTCATTGCCTTGTTCAGAAATTCTTTTCAAGTGGATGACCTTGTCACAAGTTAATAACTAAAAATGTGGATCACTGTGGGAAGCATATATGCAAATTTAGCAATGAAAGAAAGCTGCCATAAGGATAGTTAATTATGTCATTAAAAAGTGCCTTTTTACTTTCTCTGTGCCATTTCATGTATAATCACAAATCCGTTCTCCCTCTTGCTTCCCACATTCCTTTGTCTCAGTGAAACGATACAGTTTTTTTAACTATAGCCACATCTGTTATATCATAGAATGGTTTGGGTGGGAGGGACCTGAAAGATTATCTAGATCCAACTCCCATGCCATGGGCACAAACATCTTCTTCCCATATTTTCTTCCAAGGATTGTGGGGGTTGGACTAGATGATGTCCAGAGGTCACTTCCAACCGTAACAATTCATTGTTATCTATTGTACAAAACCCTTATCTTCACCCCCACTACAGTCTGAGATAGCTTATGTTCTTCCCTAGCTCCTGAAAACAAGTATTTCCTTGTTCTGATGTCTTGCTTTGAAATGTGTTTGAGACCTGGTATTTCAACTCAGTTTACTGAGGGAAGCCACACAAAAGCTTTGTTCAAGAAAGGCGATGCAAAGAGAGGGAAGCAGGGAGGGAAGAAGGCAGATCCTGTGTGCCTGGGGATGTGAGATTAGGCTCAGATGGAGAATTGCTCCAGGACTCACACTCCCAGATGTTGTGCCTGCACAGCTGCAGCTGCATGCCTAGAATGTTCCACCTCACATGCTCAGTTGTGGTGTTTTCCACTCTGCTAATTAATAATTCAGCTGGGAAGACTAAGCAACCACTGACTGAATTATTGAAGGTGTAATTAAACTGGCAGTAGTTGAGGGGATTATGTGAACATTTTCTTAGCAAAAATAAAAGGTTTCCAATGAAACAAAATGTCACAGGTAAATTCAGTTCTTACCCTGAACCTTCTCCCCCTTCCTCTATTAAGCAGCTGAGGCAGTAGTTGTGAATACTGGTAGTAACTTTTCAGGAAAACCACCCAGCTGTTTGGAAGGTGGCCAACTTCTGACACTACAGGGAAAAATGAGCTCCAATTTTCCACTTTATCTTCTTTAGCAGTGGTGAGCTCCTGTTTAAAGGCAAGGTCACACCCCTACATACAGGCCTGGGTAAATATGGAGCTATTGCATGCAAAAAACTAGCAGCCTCTGCACTGCAAAGATTAATACAGGCTGTGAAGCTGCTTCCTGGTTGCCTGGAGTTCCTCTGAGATAGAGATAAGGAGCTCACAATTTTGTCCTATGTGTAGCAGAGTTCTTTAGGGTTGTGACAAAGATTTAACTCGGTAAAATTAAACCTGATAAGGAAGCAAATGCTATTTTAGGTGGGCTTCCTATTCAAAAGACTTTGGCTAATCTTGGCTGTCTTGCTCTAACCTAAGAAGGCATAATCCAGCTGTGGAAATCAAGTTTGACAGAATTTTATTTAGCCTAGGAAATGCTTGCATTAATTCTGGGATTTAATGATTCCACAGCTGAGAGCTGTGGTTGTGATGAAGTTGTGATGAGTGTCTCTATCAAGTTATTCTGGTTCTTATGGGACAAAATCTGAAACTAAGATAAAGAATCTTTTCCTTCTTTACCTCCTTACCTTTGAGTTAAGACCATAGTTAATGCGAGATGCTATTTCCCAGGGAATATTTTTTTCCCTCCTACTTCAAATTTTTCTGCTTAGCTGGTCTCAGTTGCACCTTTTTGGGTTTGCTATCCTTTTTCCACTGGAGAAGAAGAAAGATTGTACTAATAGGGTAGAGTTGGTATAACCTTCCCTTCAAAATTTGGGTTGGAGCAGCGGAACATGGATCATCCATTTTGCCTCTCCCTACTCCAGTACAGAAGCAGCCTTTGCCCTGCAAGTGTGATTGAAGCAGTGTGCAAGCAGCCTTGGAACCAGGGTGTGGCTGCTCCGAGTCACAATCTATCTCCTAGATTTATTTAATAGCCAGAAAAACTGCTATGTTGGGTGGAATTCTAGGGGAAACCTGTAGCCATTAAAGGAAGCCAGAAGTGAAAAGGCACGGAGAAGTTGACATAATTTAATGGACTAAAATATTTTGGAATTAAACAAATACTAACACAATGGTATTTTTTAAAATAAAAAGGAATTTATCTTCATAGGCACAGGCTGCTTTGAAAAATTCACTTATATTCTCCAGTTGTATTTTTCATTTTTTGTCCTGACTTAGCTTTTTTTGAACAGTTTATGACAACTGAGCACCCAGCACATTGTGTCTGTGTAGTCCAGATCCTCATGGGAAAATGGTGAAGGTAATTTAATAAGAAGTGTTGTCAGAGACAGTTAAAAGGCAGGTGAAATATGTCTTATTTTGTGATTGTGTGGGTTGGTGAGGAGTAAGACAGGTGGCATAAAGAGAAGTTAAGCTCTACCACCACCATCACCACCACCACCAACACCACCATGTCACCCCAGGTATATAAAAGCAAACATCATATTGTCTATGCTAGCAAGGGTTCTGAGAACTCCTTTAAACAGAGAATGAAGTGGAAAATGAGAGTCCTGTGAGATTCCTTAGATAAGTTCTGACCAATTGGCAGAGATGAAATTGGCTCTGCAGCAGAAATATGATTCACAAAAATCTTGAAAGCAAGTAGTCTCAGTGCTTCAGCAGTTACATACATTTCTCAAATAAACTGTAGCATTTCCTCAATTTGCTCTCTTCCAGAAATCTCCTTGCCTGCTTCTTTTGTGTTGAGCTTATGGTCATTACCTCTCCAGCTTGAGATAAACCAGAGGCAAGATGCATTTACAGAAGGCACTGTACTTTGTTACATTTCATCTAATTACTGTACCACTGACCTTCCCCTCAAAACTAGACCAGACTAAACTTCTTCAGTAAAATCACGTATGAGTGCGTGCTGAGCCAGCTGCCAGATATATCGGAGGTCACAAAGGCTGTCAGGCTTGTGAGGAAAGCAAGCACTGGGAATAAGAAACTTGTGTTGAATCACAAGGAATGGGTAAGCCAAAAGAATGAATGCTGAATGAAACAGGGAGGATGAACACAGAGGAGCTGTGACTGATATCAGTAGAGACCCAAGTCACTTCCTACAGAGCCAGACTCGCATCCCACCTCAATGGTGTGTGACAGTGGAGGCTGGGAAGGTTCCTTTCTACTGTCATCGGGGCTGGGATGCAGGCACCTCAACCACAGTTGCCAAACTGGGCTCTGGCAAGTTTTTCAGTAGACCTGAAGCATTTTGACAGAGACATTTACAAGAAGCAGCATCTCACACTGAGAAAAAAACTTGTCAGCAGGGAGAGGTGCTATTCTCCACAGACGAAAATCACACCAGCAGCACATCTCCCACTGAGTTTTTGTCAGCACGGTGATTTGGAAAATAGATTCATGGTCTGATGCACCAACTTCGCAAGTTGCTGAACCCTTGATGAAACTGTTGCCAAATGTAACAAGAAATGCAACAATTGTGCAGTCACAGCTCCAGATCACATCGCGCTTCTTCTGATCTCTCATGCTGTGCCTCTGAGATGGAGAGTGCTGTCTGGCACAAAGCCTGCCAGCAGGATTCCTGCTGCCTTCTCTTCTTGCAGGCACTTAGGCAGACACTTGATAGGTTTTCAGCTCTGCTTGTCCTTGGTTCTTCAGTCTACTTCTCTTTTGGGTAGAAAAAGCTAATAATTTTGGTATGCTTGATGGCAGCCTTTGTCTCTATCTCTGCCAGTGTCTTCTGAGTGCTAGGTTTGCATTCTGCAGACCATGGAATGACTAAGATGAAGTGGGGATGAGCACTTCAAATGAGAAAGAGAGGTCTCTTGACAGAGTTGTGAGAGAGGCTTGAGAGACTTCCATGACAGTGACCTCTTAGAAAACAAACAAGAAAGCATTTTTGGATGTGTGATTTTTAACCTGAAGCCACAACCTACATCTGAGAGTTTGGGGGTACTCTCTTTGTCCCACAGTGGAAACAAAGGAAAGAGGAACAGATCCCCAGAAGGTGAATTTCACTTCTCCTAGAAACCTGTTGCTCAGGACAAAGATAGTAATATTCACTTTATACCCATTCTCACCTTGAATGAGAAAGGAAACCAGGCTGTTTTTATTTCAGATACCCAGGATGTTCTTTCTTCTGTACCTGCCTTGTGACTGTTTCCAAACATATTAATTTAAACTAAACTTTATTTTCCTAGAGGAAATAACCCAAAAGAAATCATTTACCTCTTCTTCCTCTCCCTTTTATCCTGCTCATTGAAGATATATGGTACATGAGAAATAGAACATCCATCTCTGCTCCCTCCAATGTTTCAATAATATCTTCAAATCTTAGTTCTCTATTGAGGTTTCATTCTATTTTTTAAAAGTAGAAAAAAGGAAAAACAAAATGTAGCTTCCAGCCGGCCCTCTTTCAATATGATAGGGTAGTTCTCTAATCCCTTATCCATCCTCATTGGACTTTTCCCACAAGTACTAGCATCATGACAACTCAGAAATGTAAAATCAAAACAACTGAGTGAATTAGCTGTACAGTGTGCATGAAAAATTTATCTTCTTTGTAAGATGGATAAAGATGTTAGAGAGGAGAAGCTAAGGGAGAAAAAGAATAAAACCCAACATTTTCCTTTGGAACATTTGTTGTCAGATTTTCAGGTTGTGAAACACGTGGAAGAATGTGGTCATCTGAATCTCTAGTTTAATAGTGTATTGTGAGGTGTTTTATGATGGGAAAGCAACAATTTTTCTGAAAGGAAAAACAGAATAATGTATGCATAGCTGCTAATTATGGGATTTATTTGAGGTCTTCTACACTGCTGTTTAACATTTATCCTGGGAAAGTACAAAGTGCTGGTGCAGGCTTGTCCCTTGTGGTCTTGGTAGCATCCTCAAGTTGGGCTTGAGGCAGAGCCTGGAGGGGTGAGAAGCAAGTTCATCCTCAAGGCAGTCATGCAGGCAGCTCCCTGTGCACTGAGGCAGCCAGCAGAAGTGCTGGTTAGTGTTCATTTAGGTTATAGCAGCAGATCTGAATCACAGAATCACAAGGTTGAAAGAGACCTTCAAGATCATCGAGTCCAACCAGTTCCTTGACACCTCAACTAAAAGATGGCACCAAGTGCCACGTCCAGTCTTTTTTTAAACACATCCAGGGATGGTGACTCCACCACCTCCCCAGGCAGACCATTCCAGTACTTTATTACTCTTTCTGTGAAAAACTTTTTCCTAATATCTAACGTGTATTTCCCTCAATGCAGCTTGAGACTGTATCCTCTAATTCTGTCAGTTGCTGCCTGGTGAAAGAGACCACACCCCACCTGATTACAACCACCCTTCAGGAACTTGTAGAGAGTGATAAAGTCACCCCTGAGTCTCCTTTTCTCCAGGCTAAATTCCCCCAGCTCCCTCAGATGTTCCTCACAGGGCTTCTGTTCCAAGCCCTTCACCAGCCTCATTGCCTCCTCTGGAGGTGCTCAAGCATCTCAACATCCATCATAAACTGAGAGGCCAGAACTGGACACAGCACTCAAGGTGCAGCCTCACCAGTGCTGAGTACAGGGGCAGAATGGCCTCCCTGCTCCTGCTGGCCACACCATTTCTGACACAGGCCAGGATGCCCTCGGCCTTCTTGGCCACCGGGACACACTGCTGGCTTATGATCAGCCAGCTGTCACCAGCACCCCCAGGTCCCCAGGCTGGTTTCTGTCCAGCCACACCATCCCCAGCCTATAACGCTGCAGGGGGTTATTGTGGCCAAAATGCAGGACTCGGCACTTGGACTTATCAACCTTCCATCTTGTTAGGCTCTGCCCATCCATCCAACTGCTCCAGGTCTCTCTGCAGTCTCCTACCTTCCAACAGATCGACACACACTCCCAGCTTAGTGTCATCTGCAAATTGGCTAATGAAGGGCTCAATCCCCTCACCCATGTCATCAATAAAAATATTGAGCAGAACTGGTCCCAGCACAGACCCCTGAGGGACACCACTGGTGACTGTCCCCAGCTGGATGCAGCACCACTCACCACCCCTCTCTGGGACCGGCCATCCAGCCAGTTCCTAACCCAGCACAAAGTGCTCCTGTCCCAGCCATGGGCTGCAGCTTTTCCAGCAGTGTGCTGTGGGAGACAGTGTCAAAAGCCTTGCTGAGCTCCAAATAGACAACACTCACAGCCTTTCCTGCATCCACCAGGTGGGTCACCCAGTCATAAAAGGAGACCAGGTTGGTTAAACATGACCTACCCCTCCTAAACCCATGCTGACTGGGTCTGATACCCTGACCACCCTGTAAGTACTGCTTGGTGACCCTCAGTATAAATTGCTCCATTATCTTGCCAGGTACTGAGGTCAGGCTGACTAGTCTGTAATTCCTCCTTCCCACCCTTTTTGTAAATGGGCATCACATTTGCCAGCTTCCAGTCATCTGGAACCTCATCAGTGAGCCAACACTGCTGGTAAATGATGGAGAGTGGCTTCACAAACTCATCTGAAGTTCCTTCAAAACCTCATTTCCCATCCAAGCTGGGTGTTTACCTTGTTGACTCATTTTTCATCACACAGGGACAGTCTATTCCTGTGCCCTCAAGATCTTTGTTTTGAAGCTTGCCCACCTTTCCTGAACTCCTTTGTTTTTAAGGGCAGCTTCCAAGGAACTCTCTGAATAAGTCTTCTAAGTAGGCCAAAGTCTGCCCTCCAGAAGTCCAGTGTAAGAGTCTTATTGGTGTTCCTCCTCATTTCACCAAATATTGAGAACTCTATTAATTTCATGATCACTGAGCCCCAGGCAGCCTCCAAGCACTACATCTCCCACCAGCCCATCTCTATTTTAAAACAGCAGGTCCAACACAGTCCCTCCCCAGTGGGCTCACTCACCAGCTGTGACAAAAAATTGTCCTCCACACCCTCTAGGAGCTTCCTGGAGTGCCTCTTTTCTGCTGTATTTAGTTCCCAGCAGATGTCTGGTAGGCTAAAGCCATCTACAAGAACAAGGGGTGGTGATCCTGAAACATTCTCCAGCTGCTTATAGAGTAACTTATCCACCTCTTCTTCCTGGTTGGGTTGATGATAACAGACTCCCAGTAGAAAATCAGCCTTGTTGGCCTTCCCCTTAATTCTTACCCATAGGCATTCAACTCCATCTTCATAAGTTGCAATACCTATGGCATCAAAAGCCTCCTTAGTATAAAGGGCCACCCCTCCACCTCTTCTCCCTTTCCTATCTCTTCTGAAGAGCTTGTAGCCATCCAGTGCAGTGTTCAAGCTAAGTGAGTCATCCCACCATGTTTCTGTGATGGTGACTACATCATAGTTCTGCTGCTGCACCATGGCCTCCAGTTCTTCTTGTTTGTTACCCATGCTGTGAGCATTGGTATACATGCACCTCAGCTGGGCCACTGATTTCACTCCTAACTCAGGCTTACCACCCTTGGGCCTACTTCCAGACAGCCCAGCTGCATCCCCTTCCCCCTTCAGACCTAGTTTAAAGCCATCTCAACAAGGTCTGCCAATTCATGAGCTAAAAACCTTCTGCCCTTAACAGAGAGATGTATCCCATCTGCTTCCAATAGAGCAGGTGCCTTAGAAGTTGCCCCATGATCAAAGAATCCAAAATTTTGACAATGACACCAACCCTTGAGCCACTTGTTAATGATCTGCATGCAAATAAATGAAAATCACTTATTCCTTGCAGCTTAACCCCATGCAAGTGGTTGGCTTGTTACTGAAGCAGCTGGATGCATTTTTGGTGGCTTCCAAGGGAGGTGAGCAGATCGATGGCAGTGTGTGTGCTACCACAACAGAGGGAAATCCCATTCTGGGTTCGGGAAGCTGTGGGTGTCCATCAAGAGGACTGCCTTTTGTTTATGGACAGAGCTGCCAAGCATTAGGATTTGTCATAGAGGTGAGCTGCTTATCACAAATGCTCCAGGGAGGACAGGAGGAAGGCCAGGTTGAGCCAAAATGGTGAAATTCCAGATTTCAATTCAAACAGCTGCTCAAAAATTTGGTATGGCAGTCTACAAGGGAAACCCGCAAGACTCAGATTTTTTCCAAAGGGGTTTTTATAGTGAGGCTTCAAACTCAGAACACCCAAAATTAATTAACTATATGTGTAGATATTAAATTTTTGAGAATTATGTGTTTGCTTGTGTGGAAGCTAAACAGAATGGGTTCTCTGGACAGCTATAATTTCCTGTAATAGCATTATTAACAATAAAAGTGCAGATAATTCCTGAGACAATGAAGCATTTGCTTTTGCCTGAAAATAATGTTGTAAAAGGCAGCAGGGCATTATTAAGCACGGCTCTCCTAAAAAGGTCTGCATTGACATGCTACCGGGATATGCAAATTTTTTCAGGGTTTTCCTGATTTTTCTTTTGGTCTAGCATTTTTTTAAAGACTTGGCCTAGAATGGCAGTGAAGTTAGCCCAAACCTGTCTGTACTCAGTTGGGAGAGATGGCAGAGCTGCTTACAAAGGGCTTTACACTTGGGATTGTTCAGCCTGGAGAAGAAAAGGATCTGGCGAGACTGTTATGGGGCCTTTCCATATATAAGGGATGTTCACAAGGAAGATGGCAAGAGACTTTTACCAGGGCCTGTAGAGACAGTACAAGAAGTAATGGTTTTAAACTGAATGAAGGTATATTTAGACTGGACATAAGGAAGAAATATTTTACAGTGAGGGTAGTGAAACACTGGAACAGGTTGTTCAGATACACTGTGAATGCCCCATTGCTGGAAGTGCTCAAGGACAGGTTGTATTGGAATTTGAGCGGTCTGATCTAGTGGGTAGAATCCCTGGCCATGGCAGGATGGTTGATGACTAGATGATCTTAAAAGGTCCCTTCCAATCCAAATCATTCTGTGGTTGTGAGATTTTGCTCCCACTCCTGTGGGACAGTTTTCTTCTCTCATCAGGAACATTTTCCTGTACAGCTGAATAACAGAACTTGTGAAAATGTATGTGTTTACTGGTAATAATACAAAGTCATCTTTGGACAGCCCTGTTATCCAATCCTTAGGTACCTTTTTGCACAGGCTCCTTGATGCAAAAAGAAATGTAAATTTGGTGGGTTGCAGCTGTCTAAGGATGATTCCAGACGAGGAGAATCCTCATATGGTACATGTCAGAGCAGCTGTAGTGACTCCTGTGCCAGTGTTGTCTGGGTTTTCTGGATGGCATGTGCTACAAATAGCCTGAAGAAAATCAGAAAAAAATGAGTAGTGAGATCAGGAGAGACACGTAAATTTTCTAGGCTTGATGTGGGGACCTAGAGCTGTGCCATGCTCCTGAACCATCCAGGATTTCATGTGTTGCTCCCTGGGAATTCCCAGCCTTCAGCTCTCTAACAGAGCAGGTGAGGGGACCACCAGCTGGCTTTTCCTGCAGCACTTTACAGAGGACAAATGCTCCCAGCTTTTCACTGGAGCTCAGACCCACACTGCTGAGGGGCTGCCAGGCCCACAGGGACTCCCATCAACCTCAGGTATTGTTTTCCACAGTGCATGAAGCAAACAGAAAGCATCAGTCTTTGGAAAACTGTCCTGAAGAAAACAATTAATCCAATCATTCTGTGCACCACAATCTCAGAAGCCAGTCTTTGCTGGAATGAAGAAAGAGGCATTCATTTAATAAATTATGAGGAGCAGCCTGACTCAATGCACAGCTTCTTAATAGTAGTTGGCAGCGCTACTGCTTGTGATGATATCCTTAATGCATTTGCTACTGAATAAGTAATAGATTTTCCCAATGTGATTGCACATTCTGCTCAAATAATTTTTCTTAAATATTCAGGCATTCTGTTTCTGATACTAGGATTATTTTGTTAAAATGAATAAACTTGTAGCCTATATTTCTTTTGGGTTTCTATTAATTGCCATGGTGCTATTTGTTTGCAGGAGGAAAATTTAGTCTCTGAACCAAAGAAACATTTGTCTCATGTTAAGTATAAGCACAGTCACATTTCACAAAATCCTTACATGATAGATTGATATTTGTGTATATTCAAGGGCCATGTTGGATTCTTGCACATTAGGCTCACTTATTTATAAGGGACTTTTTTTTATACTTGGATCTGTTTTTTTGTGTGGAGACAGTTCTGTTTGACTCTGTGACTACAGAGAAAATTTTGGTCCTTGTACAAATTAGGATTGTAGCATCACTGTAAACTACCAGCTTTTCTTGAGCATAAGTGAGGAGTCTGCTCTCTAAGCCAGCTTCACTCCAGTAGCTGGCCAGAGAAGGAATCAGCATTGCACCCTCCCCTTGTAGCCAACAAGTTGTTAGCTACTGCTTCCTCCTGCACAGAAAACATCAGTTTGAAACTTTCCTCTGTCTAGAAGACCTGATCTATATCTCCCAAAGCCCCAGACCCTGCACTGATTTCTGGAGGCTTCCAGGTGAACATGCTAAGCCACTGAGCAGAAGGAAGTGGTGGTGGTGTCTGCAGACTTCCTCAGCAGGTGCATGGAGAGCACACCCTCTGGTGTGAGCCTGGCTCATGGAATCAGTAGATCAATGGTATTTTGTCCCTCGTGGTGGGCCCTGGATGTGCACCAGCTACATTGTGGTTGGGGCTGTGGGCCTTTGGGCAGTGGTGCCAACACCTGAGCAGTGGGGATTTATTAAGGCATCTGAGCCATTGCCAAACACACCAACGTGGTGTTGGATGCAGCCCAGATGTGGCATTTTTCTCTGGTTCCTCTTGGTCTCCTGGAGAAGCATCAGGTGTTGGCCTGGGAATCCCCAACCTTTGCTGTCCACCTTCTATCTCCAAGTTTCCTTGCTTACAGATAGCCTTTATAAATAGCATATGGCAATTTATTATGTACTTATATGTATTATAATGGACCTATAAAATGTAACTATAATGTACTATTATGCACCTACAAGGTTGTCACTGAGGAGTGGCTTTGTGAATGTTAGTGGCATCTCAGCAGTGTATCTAAGTACCCAGAGCCCCTTGGAAAGCCAGGTTTCTTGCTTTTAAGCACCTTTCAAAGTACAGAATGCTCTTCAAGTGGAAATATAGTTATTTGCGCTGTATAAGCAAGAAGTTTAATGGCTGCCAAAGTCAACTTTAAGAGTCAGGAAAGTTTTGGTCCCTTGTGTAAAACCACAGACAAAACTACTCCTTTGATTCTGTGTACTTGCATTGCTCTTTTATGTTGGAGCTGACTGATGCCTACAAGGAAATGCTTCAGCTATCTTGGGCTCTAAGAGCCAGCAAGGGAGATGCTCACATTCTGTATAAATGTGCATCCCGTTTGCCTGCTGTTGAATAATTTAAATCTTTGCTATTTATGGAAGCTGTCAGCATGCTTTGCTCTGCTGCCTTGACAGGGGAAGCAAAGGAATCTGAGTGAACTGACCAACTAAGAGTTAAAATTTATTATTAATAGTTGCACGGCAGTTGGCTGCATTTTGCTGAGTATTTGGCAGTCCTCAGACATATTACCTGTTACTATAAATAAAACACATGCTGCCAGGGTAACTGTTCTTCTTTCTCTGGCAAATGAGTAATTTCTTATTTGACTTTTAAAATCTGTATTGTTAAGGCTTGTGTGTGTGTATTTGGGCTCTCAGCACAGACAGCTTTTACACTAGGCTCATGTTGCTGTTCCTCCATGTGGTGTTTGCACTCAGAGATGGATTTCACATGGTAATTCTGAAAGCTCACACACACCACAGGGAAATGCGGACTGGGCTGCTGCTGAGCTGACAGGCAGACCTGGTGCTGCTCAGAAGCTAGTAAGCATAAGGGGGTTGGGAAATGGTCAGTGTGTTATTTCAGTGACTCCAGATCCTCTGCGCTCTGGTTCACAATCACTTTCCTAGTCCTGAAGCCATCATTTGAATCAAGGTTGGCTTGGGGTTGACATAGAGCATTACCTTTCAAACATTCCTGCTGCCATGCAGTCACAGAATATTGCAGAGGAACAGATCTGGCTGAAAAATATCCAGAGGAGGGGTAAAATGAAAGACAGGTCTTCACATATGATGCAGAAATCATTGCCAGCACAAGAATGCATGCAAAAAAAAAAAAAAAAAAGGTAGGGGAGAGGATAAAACTACCGTTTTTGGTGGTAGCAGTTGTTATTAAGCCAGTTTAAAGTGGTTATGGAAGTGATCCACTGAGAGACAATAGAGGGGTCTTTTACATTGCCCCTATATCTTAAAGTATACTTAACTGTTATAGCTTATAGCTTAAAGTATACCTAACTGTTTACTATATCTAAAGTATTTTAGCTATAATAAACTAATATAATAATGAAGTATATTATAGCTTAAAGTATACTTAACTGTTTTTCTTTTTATTAATTAAAGCATACTTGCCATTAAAAAACACATCAATAATTTATCTGGAAATATTTCACAGGGAGAAGAATGCCCTCCTATATATAGCCATAATGATATCTCTACACTCATACATATCACTTACTGTGTGCAATAATCATCAAGTAGTCTTGCCAAAGTATTAGAAAGTGTTTCACAAAGATTAATTAAATACTTTCTGTGGGTATTCAATATCTCAGTTCTACAGAGAGATCAACTGAGCTTGCAGAGAAGAATTTTAAGAGCCTCACCCCAAGACAACCAAGTCAGAAAAAATTTTTCACTAAATTCCCTGGGCTTGCCTGAGGCCAAGTAAGTCAACAGCAGAGCAAAAGACTGACTGAACTGTTCAGATTTCCTATTTCTATTTTCTTATCCTTGGGCACCTCTTTTCTGCGTGTGCCATTAATTGAATGATGGTGATACTATGGCTATTATTCTGGTGAAGGTCATTTTAGCTTCTTAATAAAGCCTTTTTTTCCCTTCTTTTTCAAAAGGCACATAGCAATACTAACTTTTCTCTGGGATGAAGTTCAGTCTGAAAACAGCTACAACAACCTTAAATTAGCATACCCATTTCTTCCAAAGTTAAAGAATGCCAAAAAAGCACTTTTGTGGTTTCACATTATGTGCTTAGCCCTTCTCTCAAATAACATAAAATGTCTTTGAAAGGGTAATTGATAGCATGAACTCAGCTTTTCTAGTATTGAAATCGTGTAGCCTGCAAGTGAATCAAGAAGGAACATTTCCTGATGGGAAAACACCCCACACTTGAGCTGAAGGTGCTCATGGACTGCAGTGTAAGGCTCACCAGGCAGTGTTAAACAACTGCTGCAGCACATTGCAACAGCTCCTGTGAAATCCTTCAGTCCTGACTGGGGCATTTACTGTGTTGGGAAGGGTGTTTGTGAGCAGGTTTCATCCCATCAGTTTACAGAAGTTACTAACTTCCACACCTTCATTTGAAGATATTAAGCACAGGAGTTAGGATGTGATCCTAACTCCTGTCCCTTGTGGCCAAGGAACAGAGCCATCACAGCACTGCTTAGGGGTCACCACAATGCAAAGGTCCTTGTGTGGAGCACTCACCTTAGAGTACCATATGGTGCCATTACACAAGAACTCTCCTCAGTGCCTATGAAGTATCCCTGCAGTTTTGGGAACATTTTTTACAGTCAGTTCTTATGTAGATGCTATCTTACCTCTTTTATGGGATCCCCACTCTTAGCCTAGGAAAGATCATTTTCTTACAAAATAAATAACTAACTGTCTTGGTTTGGAAAGACAGGTGTCTGCTAAGGAAGGCAGAAGCCTCCCCTGAAATGGGAAAATGTAAACCCCTTCCCTCTGAATTGTTATAAATTTGAAATTAAAAGGGGCTCTCAGGCAAAAATATAGGAGCAGGAATAACAGTTCTTTATTAAGGAAGAAAATAAAAAGACAAAATAAACAATGCAGTGAACCAAAATAACACTGACAGAGTCAGAATACAACCTGAGACCCTGTTGGACAGGTGTTGGTAGCAGTCCAATTGGAATTGTGGCTGCAGTCCTCCTGGAGTGGCAAGTGTGGTTCTGTTGGAACAGTGATCTTGTAGAAATGGGTGTAGTCTTCCTCTGAAGGGGCAGTGGAAGAGGCAGCTGCTCTTCTGGGAAATCCAGTGCAGGAAAAGCCATGCTGGTGTTCCAGAAACTCAAGATTATATCCAGGTAGAAATGCTTGGCTCCTCCCTCTAGGCGGAGCATCTCACAATGGGATGTTATAGTTCTTACCGGTCATGCAGTGACACTCAATGGCCCATTATCAGCAGATGTCTCCCCAGAGGGAGGATTGATTGTGGAAGAGATAAGGAAAACTGCCCACTTTACAGAAGACAACTGCCATACAGGTGGGAAATGGAATACATCTTGCATTTCAATCTGGGACACTAACTTAAAATCAAAGAGTGGAACAATGCAAATGGACAGTTTTGTCACTTGTTCCCATCAAGCTATTGCTCTGTAAGGTACTGGAAGACCAGGCTGTGCAGCTTTTTTCCTGACTCTTCTATTGACAATTTCAGTGACCTTTAGGGATCCCCTGTTATTTCCAAACCTGTGTGCCTGAAGTTTGGTCCAACAGGAGTTGACTCAGGTCTTACTGACATGAAAGAAGCAGTTTCTTTGTGTTTTAGTAGGTGGTGGAGCAGCAAACTACCTACCTGGGTAAGCACTCAGATTTTTTTATTTCTGAAGTGCAAGCTGAAGACAGAAAACGGGACACTCAGTTTCATGCCTACCCACAGATACAGGCACTTGACTTCCATCACCTAAATTCAACAAGAAAATCTTGGAGATTTTATATATTTTTTAGTTAAAAAAAAATAAAAGAGAAAAAATATATAAAGTATGTGGGAGATACAGAATCTCATGTATCACATGTTCACATAATCATGTGAATCCAGGATGCCACATGTTCATTCTCATGGAAACTGGTATTATCTCATGTCTTCAGGGGCCTTGCTTCTGATTTGTTCTGGCAGAAGAGCCAGAGTATATGAAAGACCCTAATTTGGGGGTTTGTCTTACTCACTGTGACTAAGAGGGTAGAATGTGACATGTGATAATTGATAACTTAATTTGCACTGTAGCATTGTTCAGTGCTGAAATGTGTATACCTTATATTCATAGCTGCCCTCAATTTCAAGCTTGTAAGTAGAATGACCCTCACAGCTGCTTTTTTGTAAAACAGTTGAGAGTCCCTGAAATGGAAATATTAGGGAAGTTGAGCTTTTTAAGCAGTGACAGGAAGTAATTGGTGTCAAAGAGAAGCTTTTGAGTTTTTGTCATTTGGCATATCCAGTGCAGAGTGATCACTTCTCATATGAACCAGGTATGCAAGTAAGCTCAATATAGAGAGAAAGGAAATAAAGACACAGCTTTGTGACTATAGAGAGAAATTAAAAACGATGTAGGCTTTGTCCTCTTACCTCTCAGCAAAGCCTGTGGATACAGATGCAGTAATGAATAAGAGCGATGAAACTTGGAGTATGTGAGGTAGTGGGAGGAAACAGAATAAAGCAGGTGACAGACCCAGGACAAAATGAACTCATAGTTTGGGAGAAGCAAACAAATGTATTTGGCAAGAACGATGCTATGGTAAATAGAGAGAGGGAGTGGGACAAGGAGAGTGAAGGGGGACCCAGATCCTGGCTGCCCAGGGTTGTATCTTCCCAGTTCTCTTTTCCGCCATTTCATTGATCCACCTGAATAAAAAGAAGTGAAAATTAAGTTTTTCAACCCCTTTCACACAGGGATCTGCTTTTTATTTTTTGCAGCACTGGGGATAATAGGTGTTGAAGAGTCTGTTAACAACAGAGATTTGTGCACCTAATTACTTCTGCATTGCACTAAGCCCACAGTGTGGGTGTCCCCCCAGTCTGTTTTTTAATTAAAACTCATGCTCTTTGTGTGCATGAGCTTTTGTGAGCACTTCCCCATGCCGCCTCACCCCCCCACCCCACCCCCCACCTTCTACTCTCCAAATTCTGCCTCATTCGTCTTAAACAAGAGCTCAGGAAGCAGTGACACCAAGCACATTAAGTACTGACATGTCACAGCTCCCTGGGGAGCACAGATGGGGGCTTCAGCTGCAGCAGGTGCCGAGAAGACAGATCCCAACTCATCCAGAGAATTATTGTGCATCATCTGTATGGGCCTATTGTTTAGATGAATCCAGCTTGGTCACACGCTATGCAGGGCAGTGGTGATCTGAGGGGGACTAATTCAATCACTGTTTTTAATTTAGGAAATGAAAAGGATGTTCTCCCATCACTCCCTCCCCAGAATGCAGCACATACGGACTTCACGACAGACTTCACAGTCAGACTGTGTTTGCAGAAGTGTTTGCAGAAGTAGGGGGAGAAGTGAGAGAGGAGCTGATTACTATGCTTACAAGTATATTTTCTGCCTTCTTTCTAAGGCAGCTCTGTTCACTTTGTTGTGGCTAAAGAAAAGGGCCAGGCACTAAGATTAAAACTACTGCTCTACTATCTGTAATCCAAAGCGCATTTTCGGATGTATTAATGAAATGCTGTGTTGCACACAGTGCTGGCCAGGCATCATGTGCTAGGCACAGCAAACAGTAGAGATAGGGTTTTTCAGCTGTAATTGATAGAGTTCCTTGGACATATTTTGAAAATAGTCTGTACTGAGAGTCCTGTATGCTCAGGGCATCTAGGGATGTCACTGTTATGCTCCTGCCCCTAAGGAGACTGGTGTGGTTTAAATAAGAGATCTCTTTTGCTGTCTTAGATGTGATGTGGTCATAACAAATTTATATGTGAAGTAAGAACACAACAATCAACCTATCCATCTGTATCTTGAGAGGTGCACATGAACTCCGTGCTTTTGAAGAACCTCACAGCAGCAGAGGTTTCCATCCGCTCAGTGGCCAGGTGCTGAGGGAACAATAAAAAACAGGCTTTGCTTTCCCGACTCTTACTGGTACAGGATGGAAAAGAAAGCCAGCTAAGTTGTATTGCCTTATTGTGACCTTTTTTGTGTGTGATGAGAGAAAGAAGGTTAAAATATTTCAGGCTTATAGTATTATATGCCTCATGTTCTTTACAGTTTATTACATACTTTGTTTTCTTTATATTTTATATTACATACTTTATTAGATGCTTTAAGTAGTTACACTTGTTAGAAGCTGCAGGAGAAAATATTGTCAGTAAAGATATTTTCATTTTTTCTATCAAGTACATTAACGTGAATCTGCTGTTCGTGAATTTTTCATTCAGGAACCCTGGTATCAAAATGATAATTAAAGAAAAAGCAAAACAAATCTTGCTGCATGAGACATGAGCATGGGAAAAGTGTAGACTTAGTAAACCAGTGCTTCTGAAAAAATGTCTTTAACTTAGCCTCTCCATACTTTAATATGAAACTGGGATGTAGTTTGCTTATATAGCATGGCTGTGCCAGAGAAAAGAGAAGTGTAAACTGTCCGAGTATTAGGCTATTCTATGCAGCTGCTAGAAAAGTGTTTTAGAGAGTTTACTTAATCTTGTCACTCTTTTGTAACCCTGGGCTGCTATTCTTTTATGGGTTTGTGGCATCAAAGTAATAGTATTTGAGCCTTCCATTTCCCACTGGAACTGCTGTAATTACAGATGTTAGAGCATTTCGGGAAGAAACACTTTTGGCCCTGTAGATTTCCGCTCAGCTCTGGAGGAGGGATGTGTGTTAGCCTGAGGTGAGGAGGAAGTCTCCTGCTTCTCTGCTGTCCAACCCATCCCTTCCTCTGCTGGGAAACAGCCCTCCCTGATGGTATGACCTGAACAGCAGGAGGCAAAATAAGCTGCCCTAAGGTTGTGTTCACTTTCAGGATGACACTAATACCAGCCAAGTTCCATGGTCCTGGCCTGTGCCCAGCACATCTGAAGCTGTTCCCCCTCCTTTCTGCCATTTTCTTTCTGATACAGCAGTAATGCTTTTCCCCACAAACCTCTTTGGGTTGGAATGGGACTTGGACATTTCCTTGGACACCAGAAGTGGGCCACCTAGACAAGCCAGCATAAAGCTTGCACAAGTGTGACTCCCAGCAGGGATATTTTGCTTCTGCTGGATGAAGTGTGGCTGCAGGGCTGCCGATACTCCTGGCAACATTCCTGTTATTTACAGACATTAAAGCCATGAAAAAATGGCATTGTTTAGAGAGCTCACCAAGTGAGTAAATCTGTCTCCACCATAGGATTCATGGTCTGTTCACAGAAAGTATGCCTGAAGCTTCCCAGCTGCAAGAAGGACTTCTGCTCCTAGCAGGAGGAAACCTTGGTCCCACTGATTTTTTAAGCAAAGAGATCTAGGCTTATATTTCCAGCACTCCTGCTTCCTTTTACATCACCTTCTGCAGCTGACTTCATCACAATACAGTGTGACTTACACATTTCCAGTTTAAATGCAATACTTAAATATTCTCCCATTTAAACACAGAATCTCCACAAATAGTCAAATTTGAAAGTTATCTCCACAAATAATCAAACTAAAGTTTCAAAATCTCATTGTAATCCAGAAGTGTAATTCCCAACGTTTGTTTGCAGTGCTCATTTCCATAAATTCCCCTCTGCAGCTGAAGCCCCACTGTCATTAGTGATCTGTATTATCATGTTACTTATCATGGCTGGAGTAGGTATAAATCAATACTGAGGAATCTGTGCCCCATGGAATACCTGTAAAAGATTTGGCTGAAGGTAATTCCCTGATTTTTAAGCCTATTGTCTCAGGCTGTTGAAGTTCACTGCGGAGGGCCATGCGTCCCACTGGAAAAAATTCAAAAGGCTTTCCAGTGCCCTTAATAGCTTTTATGATGGTACAAAACCTGGGCATTGTTTTATACTGATGGGTCCCAGAGTTACTAAAATTGAAGGTCTGCACTGCGAGTAGACATAGGGTGGGTCAGAGATTTGTACCAGAAAGTTGTACCTGGGTAAAACCTTCTAAAGAAAAATTACAGGCATGGGAAACTGATTTACTCCCTTCATTGCTGTGCACAACTCATGGACTACTTACTATGCAAGATGAAATAAGCTTTATGTGAAATATTTCAGGAACAGGATGGTCTTTGCAGAAGAGGTTCTTCTTTTCCTAAATCACTGTATAGTAGAACACATATTTGAGTAAGGCTCCATGAAAATCATGGTCAGCCAAAATAGACAAAAATTTTAAAAATCATTGGTTATTTAAGATAGTTAATTGATGACCTTACTGGGCTAATGCCAATGGCTGAGTTATGGAGATTTCAAGGAAGGATCTAAAAATTATGAAAAGAAAATAGAATCCTTTGATTTTATTTTGAAGTAGAGAAAACTTCCCTCCTAATGATTATCTTCTGCCTTTGGTCCCCTGTGGAGCAAAGGATAAGGAGGGTGCAACAAGTACAACTGGATATTTATATCTTTATTTTGAGCAGAATGTGCAATTGCATAAACTGAGCATTTGTTTTGGGAGTCATAAGTTTTTTTCTCATGGATGGAATGGAACAATGTGCACTGAGGAGGAAGGTGATCAGTGGGATTAAACCCCCATACTTTTGCAGGAACAACTTATGCTCTGGTTAATTCCTTACAGACAAAAAAATCAAGATCTTTTGACTGTGATGAAAGGCAGAGAGCATTGAGGGTAGGAGAGGCAAAACCAAACATCTGCTGTGTTATTACCCTTGCTGGCATGTTATCCTGCAACAAGGAACTTTGTGAGGCAGAAGGTTATTCCAAATAGCTCAATTAGCTATCTGTAATGAAAATACAGTATGTGTCACTAACTTAAATGTACTATTGTGTAACAATGGAGTACCACAAAATTTGTGGTTTGTGTAGCAGTTGTTATTAATGTGCCTCTGGAAAATCTTATTCCAGAAGACTGTAACACAGGAATAGAAGACCTCTCACTCATCATTTTGATCTGCTTGTAAATATTTGTAGCCAAACCCTCTAAATATTTTAAGAAAACTCTAACAAAATCTTTGTAATGAGAAGTGCATATTGCACCAGGGACTATATATATTGTGATGGTATGAATTGCCCAGGCACTTGCCAGGCAGAAGTAAAGTGCAGTAAAGATTTTTTCATGGGTTTGAGAGTGACCGTCCAGAAGACCTTTTCTTAGGGAGTAAACCCACCTGAAGCAAAGCCTTGTGCCCTGGCTGGGGAGCCTGTGTCATCTCTCCAAGCTACTGACTGGAGTTTATCATTATCTCACTTCAGAAATTACGTAAGAAGATTCAAAGTTGTGGCCATCTTTAATAAGGAAGGGAGTTACTGTTTCTTTAATTTGAATTAGCATACTGAAGCACTGTTTTCAAAAATAAGTGAAAGGCAAAAATAAACTTGGATACCAATCAATAGCTAATCCCCTGCTTTTATTGCTGAAAAAATATCTTGTCTACAAGGGAGACAAGTCAGGATAAAATTAACAACGCTATCGAAACACAAGTGCTCATAAAGGAGGCATCAGGATAATCTGATTAAATGACTTTGATTATTTTGTACAGCATTCCTCCTCAGGACTTGAATTCTTGATTATGAATGGTGTCAAGAGGATTGGACAAGATTGAATTTTCTTACTTCAGATTACTTTAAGATATTTATGAAGGATTTGGGCAAACTGCTGGTTCTTTTAGCACAATGTTACTAATGAGAGGCAAGCACCAAAAAAAGAGCAAGCATTTTCTGATCCTTGGAGATATTTCTAACTCACTCTGCAAGCCACATATCCATGTATGCTGTGCATCCTTCCAAGAATACCTCAGTGGAGGCCAGGTAGACATCATACTTGCTTGGGAAGACAAGGAGATAAATTTCATTGGCTTATATAGAAAAAAAAGAGCAATTTCTCTTAGCCATGGAGTTCGTTGCCTTCAAGTTCTCTTTCCTCTCCTCTCATTTCATTAATGCCACCTTATTTATTCCCTGTGTCCCATCAGGAGCTGTGGGACACAGCCTCTGTGTTGCCCCTCCTGTGTCCTGCACTCACTTCCCTGGGAAGGAAGGACAAACACACTTTGCACTTTCTCCCTAGCATGTCACTAAATTTGTGTTTTCAGCTTTGACCTGATGCTGATACTTATTCATATACTTCTTTTTTATTTTTTTTTTTAAGATTTAATTGCCTTGAAAATGCATGTTCCTCTGGGCCAACAGTTCAGAAGCTGGTAATGAGGAATGGATACTGTCAGCAAAACCTGAATGCCTGCCGGCTGTTGCCTGCCACCTAGAAGATAATCTTTGTCTGACAGGGATGTGGAAGGTGTTAAATCTGGCAGAACATTGTAACACATGGTACTGAGAACTACAGGGATGAAACTCTCAGCCCACCTGCTTCTTTGTGCAGATTAGAGCGTAATAGGATTTATTCTACATGAGCCCTTGTAGAAAAATAAATCAGAGGCATCTTTTATTTAAGCATCCTGGAAATGTTTGTCTGGGGAGCAGCATCTTCTCCAAGTTGAGAAATTGCCCAAAGATATCAGGGAATTGTGCTAGCCAGCTCTGTTTTCTGAAAATTTGAAATATCATTCATTTTTCTTCTATGCTAGTCATGGAGTGTGAGGGCTTGGTTTAAATCTGGTTTGTCCTTAAAGCATTTGTACCCTCAAGCTTCTATCTAATGCATTTTGTTGGAGCATGTCTTTATTAAAACCTCAAATGCTGTGAAGGGAACAAACAGTGACAGGAAAGTCTATTATGTAAAGTTCCTCAAAGTGAGTACAAAACAGGGGAAAAAAATCATAACATGAATGGACTTGGGGCAAAATAGGCTACAAGTTAGGTGATCTCAGAGTTCCTAGAGTGATGACGTGGGGCCCAAAGATGGCATAATATTTTTGTCTTTTTTCTTCATGAAAGTTCCAGAGTTTTTAATAATGAAGAAATCAAACAGAGTTGAAACCAAGCTGCAGGAAAATACACTGCACTCCTAGCAGAAGTCATCATATGTCAGCCATATGACTGCAGATTGTGTGTCTGACCACACATTCTGGTTTTTAAATATGAGTTTTCTGGCTCTTTTTTTTTCAGGAAACATTGTAACTTGAAGGGGAATTCTCTTGCACTGGAAAAATGATGGGCTTGATATGTAGGTGGATTAGCTGGAGTTAAATTTATATATAAATGTAACATGAAAGTCTCCTAATTCTCCCAGATGGAGGGACAATAGTTTTCATGGGCTGGACTTGTCATCACAACAAGTCATTTCACCAGACTTCAGCAAAACCTTGTGCTGTGGCTGAAATAATGGAGCTTGCAGAAATAGTTTCAATGATAATCATGTTTCTCTACCATCAGATCAAGAGCATTCAGTAGACGCCATCAAATATGAATTAACCACTTGTCTAAGAAGTGACATATGAAAAGGTCTTGTGGAGTGAGAGGTGTAGTTAAAGAACAGTTGATATGGGGTGGGGAAAGTGGTCCACTGCCTTCTCCAATGCAAGTTTTGTGATTCATTGTGCTGTGGGGGAAAATGCAGGGATAAAAAAAACTTCTTAAAAAGGCACAGCCGACTGAAATACAAGTGGCATATGGAAATCTCTAGGTGGACATACTGGGCATATCATCCCTGAAAGTGGTGCTGAAAGATGGAAAAAAATGAGCTATAACTCCAGATACAATAAATCTTTATGGTGATCAGTGTTCAGCAGGGACTAGCATTATGGCTCTGTTGCCATTTCTTTACCATAAAATTAGCAGTATGGTAAGAAAAATAGATTGATTCTTAATAGTTTTTATTACTGTAGCACCTAAAAATCAAGAAGTGGGACTTTTCATATTTAGCTTTCAATATGTAATGTAAAATAGCCCTTTTTTTGTAACAATTTACCATACAAACATAGCCACAGAGTCTTAATGTGCTTTCAAAGCATTATCTTTTAGGGTCACAATAAACTGCTGATGCTGTAGCAAAACCAGACCTAAACTATACTCTGTGAGGATGCTTCAGGCATTTCAGCCAGCTGCAGCAATCCTGACTTCTGGAGCCAGGAAGTGAGATTTGTCAGGAGGTGGCACATCCTTCACTGTCCCTGAAAATCCATCCAAACTCAGTTAAATTATGAGCAGTGGAAACACAATGACTTTTTGAGTCCTAACCTCTCGTTCTCATTCCCACCAGCCCCAGCTTTCAGTGCATTTTCTGCTCCAGCCTCCTTCCTCTCCCTCCACCAAACCCCTGCAGCCACAGAGCTCTGCTGTGCTTTCTGAACTAAGCCTGAGTAGTCCAGCCACAGTCCAGTTTTCCTTGCTGCTTCCAATAGGGGTTTCTCTTTCCCAGCCTCCACTTAACTCTTTGTTTTAGTGCACTCCTCCCCTTCCCACCTGAGTTGGTTTGTTACCTGCATCTGGAGCAGATGGCTCTGAGCTCCCAAGGGAGGCAGCATGCCCAGGCTCTGTTCTTCCACTGGCCGCCTCACTGATGTGGGCTTTTGAGAAAGACCAGTCTTGCCCTGGTAAATACTCTAGGATGATAATCAGGCAGCTTGGCTGTGTGCTGGGGCACTGCATGCTTAGTCAGGGATGAAATTTTTAGCAATCTGCATTTCTGAAATGTTATTTTCTCTTTGCTAAAACCTGGCCAGGTTCTCTTCTTTGCCTGACTGGGAAGCTATCCCTGCCAAACTTCAATTTTCCCTTTCAAAATAGCAAGTAACCTTACCATTTCAAATAAAAAGATAAAGATTCCTCTAGTGTCCAAACCAGTACTTTTTCCAGTATTTTATTTTGAAAAAGTTGGGCCATAATCACTGATTTTTTTCTTTTTTAATTAAAGATAATCAGCCTCAGGCAAACATTCAGCAGAGGCAGTATTAGTCCAATGGATAACATTTGGCCAAGCCAGAAGCAACTATGCCCTGTAATGTGAAATGTCAGTCAACCTTACTGGGCAATGCTAGAAGCTTTTTCTAAAAGAACAGGCTCGAAGAAACAAATTTCCATGGAATACAGTTTAAGATTTTAGAGGATTGTACAAAGGAGTGATGAACATTATGCCATATGAACTAAAAAAATAAATTAAAAGATGAAAAATGGTTATGCTTTATGTCTGCTTTGTTCTTAGTTTATAGAGGCAGCATGAAATTTCAAAGCTATCCTGAGACTTTTTAAAAGCTTTTTATTTCCTGAGGCAATTTAGCTACTTAAACTGAGACTGAGGTGCTGTTAATGCTCATGACTTCCAAGAAAATAATAAGTTGTCCAGTTTCAGTCTTTAATTATATAACTTTGTACCCCTTACTTAGCCATTTTTATGAAAACCCACATATACTGTGAGCAGGTTAATAACACTTCCAATGTTTGCAGCAGTCCTTAATGGTGTGTAGTGTCTTTTGCAATTTCATTCTTTCCTCCCTTCATTTTATAAGAAGCCTTGCAAGAGGAGCAGGTAATTGGCACATCATACTTTTCAATGTATTAGAATTTTTTTTCAAAACACTGCTGTGTTTAAACCCCCTCTCCTAGCCCCAGCTGGGGGAATTCAATTTTCTCCTGCCTGAAATACTCTTGTCACCTGGATCATCCACTCCACCCTGTGTAGTTACAATGATGGAGGCTTTCATTGAGTACACACACGAGAGTCTAATAATTTAATTAAAGATTATGCATTTTACTAGATCAGTTTTGTGCACAACTACTACACTCATGGCAAGATCATTATTTGCTTCAATAGATCCTCTCCTCCCCCATCCTCATCCCCCAGTGGAACATTCCCTGTTACAGAAGCCAATGCCTTTGTACCCAAAGCTAACAATTTCCATCAATTTGGGCCATGTCCTTTTAAAGACATGACCAGATCCTTGGTCATGCAAATCAACAGTTCTGACCAGCTGTCCTAGATTTTGCTGTTGTGGTTGTAAAGCTGCAGTCTGTGTGTGGCCATAAATCTGTATGATATTAATAACCCTGAGGACTCTGATGGGGTGGCATATGCCATGGGCTTCGGTGTTCAGAAGTTTGTCTGGTTTTTTTTTCCTCCCACAGCTGTGCCCCTTGCCCCTGTGTGACTTTCTCCATCAAACCCCACCAGTTTTATGTCTTTGGACCATCAGTTTTGCCACGATGGGCTCTATGACTACATGTTACTATTGCTGCCTTCCCTGTGACACAGCACTAAAACACAATACATGTGCAGAACATAATCTAAAAGCATCTTGGCCCATCATTGCTATCATAGTCCCAGAGACTTATCTACATCTACTCCTCCCCAAAAGAAGTTCATTCTGGTTCAGCACTAGCAGTTGAAATCACAGATGGTGTTTTTAAACCACCTGTTTAAATACAGCTCTGGCAAGCCTCCCCCTTTTCCTGGAAGCCATGTCACTTATATTCAGTGTAGCATCAAGTTCCTTTTCCTCAACCTCAGTCATGTATGCTCAGACCTGCCAGTTGTTCTCTCCTGGCTCCTTCTCCCTGGGACTTTAGTTCCAATGTATGCAAAAATCCCTGTCCTCTTCCCTAAAAAGTGAAACAGGGAAGCGGCATCCTTGCTGTATAGCTGTGGTTTTGAGAGAGAGAGAGAGAGAGTGTTATGGTGAGCTCATGGACACCCTTTTGCCCCCCTTCCCCCGGGACCCTGTGACTCTGATCAAGATAACCCCTGGATCCTTCTTCCTGCCCCAACAGGGTTGGCGGAGAGCCAGGAAAGCCCACCCTGTCCAAAGTCTATATAGACCCCTGAGACTTCCTGCTTTTTCTTTTTTGCCCCGCTCTCACATAGACACCACAGAATAAAGAGAGCTGTTCCAACACCCTGGGGTAAGAGCCTCTTTTAAATATTTATCCCTCTCCTGGTATTCCTCCCCTCACAGCCTCTTATCTCTGAGTTAGTCAGATTCTTTGGGGGGCTGTGTAGAGGGGGGAAAACTACAAGAGAGATCACATCTGGCTTGTCCAAGTACGCACAGAAAATCTACAGGCCAAGAACTGTCTTAGCCCAAGTCCTAGGCCAGTAGCATATTTACAAAGTTGAACTTTCTACATTTCTCTGAATCTGCAATGAATTCCATTTAGATAAATACAGCACCAGAGATTTTACAAGGTTGAATCTGCCTTCACTCTAACTTGCACCCTTGTTTTAAAACCTGACACTATTGGCTTAACCTGGGCCTGATTCACAATTTCTTCCTCCTTCTTCTCTCTCAGCTGGTATTTCTGGACATCTGGTTTCACAGCAATTCTTAGTTTAAACCATGACAAAGACACTCTAAAATGAGCATCTTTTTAAGGGCCTAATCCAGTAATCAGCTGCTACCAGGTGTACTGCTTAATACCTTGACAAGTCGCATTTCAGGAAAAAAAAAAACCACCACCTGCAAATGTCTCATAATTCCTTTTTTCTTGTGACTCAAAGTGACAGACATCTTTGAGTGTACAGTCACTAGTAAGAGACCATATTTTCCTTTTAAAGTACCTGAAATACATTATTGACCTATTTCTGGTTGGAAGGTGGGCTGCTGAGGACTGCTGTCAGCTCTCATTTGTTATACTATAAAAGTGGTGAAATGAAGCACAGTTTTGCAAATGCACTCAGGACAAAGATACCTTGCTTGGTATATTCATTGCATCCCTCTATGTGGATATGTATTCATGCACAGTCCAACCCTTCAAGCCATATGCATCATGCAAAATGAAAGCCTGTGTCACTAAAATAACCTGCTATAAATACAGAGCATGTGACAGCAGCCAGTTTGGAGGAGTGTGTATGGCCTCTCAGTCACCTTCTCACCAGTTCTGTCCCTGCAATGCTTCTCATGTAAAATGTGCCCTTCTCCATCAGTCTGCACATCACTTTTCTCTTCATAAATTCTGCATGGGCGGCTTCCCTGCTAATGAGAACTCATGTTTATGCACCAAAGTAGTGCCAGTGGTTAAATACATGGATGTTGAGGTGTGTCTGAGTGCATTCTCAAAAAATGAGCTGGATGTAACTCAAGAGCTTATATGGTACAAAATGTGTCTGCTGAGTGTCAGGCCCATGCAGGTGCAGTTAGGGAAACCACCTGGCCAGGGTGTGCAATCCTAGAGCAAAAGACAGACTGCTGCTCTCCTTTAGTCTGTGAGTCACTGTCTGGTAACAACAACAGGGTTTAGTAGCAGACACTGGAGCCCCCAGTGCCTCAGACTGGCATCTGGAGCTGCCCCAGCTATCCCAATCTCCCTCCACAGCTCCAGTGACCTCTGCCAGGACATGCTGTTTGTTTGTCCAGGTCGTAAGGATGCAGCCTGGTACCTGCAGCTCATGGTCTTAACAGCCTTGGTAGGAACAGATAGAAAAGTGGTTTTATCTTGGAGCTTTTCTCTCAGACAAAAACCCTTCTTCATCAGCTTTTGTTACACTTTTCCCCCCTCCCAGTTCCAGTTATTTCCCATGCAGAAATTAAATAGTCAAAGCAGTTGTATGTATTTAATAGGAATCTCAAATGAAATAAGTTCTTCACTTTTCATCCCTCTGCAAGAATCTTCCCCATTCCTTATCTCAGCCTCTTTCCCTCACCCATGTGTTTTTCTTGTCTTTTGTGTGGTATAAACATTGAAAGGAGAGGCAGAAAGAGAAATACATCTTAAGGATAAATCCTTTATTAAGAGTCCCTGAATCTACAAAATTGAAATTTTGGCTTAATAAGCTTTAAACATGATAACAGAATATAAAGTTTGGTCTTCAAGGCTGACATTTTCAATGGAGCTCAGGATGTAATGAGTTAAAAAAATTTGGTGTCTCATCAGTCCAAGAGGAATTGAAGACTTCTTGTTTACAGTAGTAAAATGCTCCAAAATGTGCTTTTTATGGGTATTCTGGTTATTCCCAGGACAGAAAGGTGGAAATTAACCTGGCATTTTGATAAAAAAGTTATATGCAATACAAAAATCCTTGTCATTCAGAGGACATTGCTGAATGATCTTGTCTTTACCCTTATCACTCAGGCTCTGTGGGGGCCACAACTTTCTCAGCAGAGTGAAGGCTGAGAGCACAGGCCATGAAATTGTAGGTGGCAGCTCTAAAGCACGCAGACACTTTGCAGGTACATGTGCCTCCATGTGCTGCTGGTGGCAGAAAAACAAGCTCACTCCAGCTTTATGGCAGAGAAGGCAGGAGAAATGCCTCTCTGCTTTTCACAAAAAAATGGCTATGTTCCCACTGATTATATTTATACAGAAAAACCGACTTCCAGGCTCTGGAGAACAGCACAGATGCTTCCATCACACCTTTCTCCCTGGCTGTTTTCCTGACAACCTCTGTCTCAGCATAAAGGCAACTGGAAATACATAGCAGCTCCATGTGAACTGTTGGAAGTCCCCTTCGGAGAGTATCAGTCACCAAGTAAAACACCGCATGAGGCATTTTACTCCCACCCAGAAAACTGTTGTGCTGCCAAAGAAGGAATGTGAGACTTTTACAGGGCTTTTTATTGAAGGAAATTACTAATACCATACACTTTGGAATGTACTGATTTCATATGTATTGTATAATTCTGTGTTATTTTAAACAAATAATAATAACTTAATTATCTTACTTCCATATACCATTAGTGGTGACACAGTCTCCAGTATTAAAGCAATATATTCATGTACATGCACACACATTCTTGTTTTACTGGTGAACACGGTTGTTCTCACAGCCAGTTGCCATGGCATTGCATGCCTAGATGAATAACGTAGGTTAATAGGTCCAGGAATGCACATGCTCACATTTACAAATAAAATGTTGACACATTGGACTTTAATTGAAAACAATAATTTACCATTTTCCGGCCTTTTGTCAGAGAACTTAAAAACCATTGTGTTTTTTAGAAAGCATTTTAGGTAGAGTCAAATAAGCACAAAAAAACCACACTACTGTGAGAATTGCAGTGACACCTTTAAATAGGGAGATGCAGGTGTAATTATGAATTAGAGGGGTAGGACATGAAGGCAGGGCCTAGGTGGTTTTCTTGGAATTCCATTTGCTTGGAATTCCATGGCAAGCTTTATTTTCAAGGTGAAAATTAAAGACAAATGTCTGCCATCCAGACTGAAAATTCCAAGTCCATATTTTTTTCCTGAATTAAATATACTACTAATTTATCCCCAAGCTAAGATATTTCTGTCTTTAGTTGAGAGAGACAGCCCTAGAGAACGTGGAAAACCAGTTTTCACTGTTGCCCTTGAAGGCTGTAGAGAAACGGGTTCATCTGATAAGCATAAACTCATTTCTGTGACTGATTCATGAAGTCTTGTGCTATATATTGCTTTGATCTTGAAAAGCAAAGGATAGATATGCGAGTGTTTGTGCTGCAATTTACATGGCTGAATTCAAGATTAATTGGTTGGGCCAAAAGAACTCACTGGGCCACAAAGTATCCAGAAATATTGCATCTATGCATTTGACATTTAAATCATGAAGCTTGTTTAGGTTTTAACACTTTTGGGGACAGTGTCACTTCAGTCTTTAGAAGTTCAAAGGAATTACATGAGTTTTTTTCTAAGCATTGGGAAATATTTACTCGTTATTGGATATCTTTCACCAGCTTGAGAAGTTAGATACTTTTAGAACAATATTATGTAGGTTATTTTTGGATTTCTGCAACAAGTCATATCTAGATCTGTACATGTTTAATTGGAAAACATTAGAAATTTTTTGCTACTTTTATTTTATTTTGCTATGTGTTATAAGCAGCAAACTTTAGTTTTGGATCCAGGGTTATCCACCGCTTTATTTTGACACCCCTGATGAACAGCTTTCATGACATTTTCCATCCCACAGGTATTAATGTGCTCCTTTTTCTGAAGTGCCTCTCCTTCACCCCCCAAAATAACTATCTGGGAGAAATTGAGAGAGGACATCAGTGATAATGAATATGCTCAACATATCTTGGAACATTTGCCTTGCAGGATTGTGTTCATAAGAAAGAAACAGCAGCCTTGGTTTGAAGAAGGAACGAAGTCTCTCAGCATCTTGGAAAGTCTCTGCTCCATCAGTTTTCCTTCCCAATACTGGCCCACAGAACCATCCTTATCTGTACCTCTGTATCTATTAGAGAGTTTTTCAGCTGACTGTAGCCTTAATTTAGCACGTGATTTGATGGCCCTATGATTTGATGGCTCCTGCAGGTGTTTAGGTTCCAAGTGCACAAATTCTCCACCCATCACTAATTTTTATGAAATATCAATTTAACAAAAGCACTTACCAAAAATGAGATGACAAAGGAAATTCTTCCTCTCTCTTTCTTTTTAAGGAGAAGACTGTTTTGACTTGGCGTGGCCCAGAGCATCAGAGGGTTGTGTTTCTGGCAGCTTACTCATAAACGCACAGCAGATGAGCGTGAGCTGTCAGTGCAATAACCATCTGGTGAGTTGCCCAGAGGTAAGTGTTGAGGGTTAATATGTGCTGCCCAGGCACCTCTCATGGAGGACATTAAGATCCACAGGGATGGTATCACCTTGCAGCTTGCAGTTAAAAATGAAGATTCTCCTAAATTTCTCCTTCTCTTCTCCTCTGCACCCACCTATCCTGCAACTCACCTAAACCTGAAGCAGTAATAGTAGCTACTTCCTTCACCTGAGAAATGCTGTTTAAACTTCAGACAGTTTACAAAAGAGAAAAACATAATTTTAAATACCTAAGACATTTTGGAGAATAAATTATTTTAAAATATTTTCTGTTGAAAGCAACCATTTCATATGGCATAGAAAGAGATAACACGTACATAAAGAGATAACAAAGATTTTCAGATGCGAGACACTCCATATAAGTGGTATGTGTTCTGAAACTTTGAAAAATGAAAATACATTGATAAAAGATAATGGAGATGGAGATTATGTAAAATTGCTTAATCCTGAAGCAGTTTTCTAAGAGAGTAAAGAACCCCTGGTGTCTGAACATATGTACTATGAAAAAAAAAAGCATATGGAAGATCTGCTTATAGTCCTTTTTTCTTGCTTGTTCTCAACAGATATGGAAGTGTCATTATTTTGGCTTTTGAACTTCTAATGCACTAGGAATGAGTGAAAAAAACACTTTACATGCCTGGCAGGTCTTTGTGTGCCTGTGTTTAGCTGCTGATGGCCTCATCAGTGTGAACAGCTTCACAGTTCTGCAGTGCTATTAATAATTTTATGTAGTGGCTTTCCTAGAGAAGACCCCAGGAACAGGAACCAGGAAAGACAACAAAGTCAGAAGCTTGGGTGGGACTTCTTGTAAGGGAGGATTATTCTGTTTTGCACAGGGATGAGTGTCTGGGGCAACCAGTGGGTGTAACATGATATTCTGTGTGTTGCTTGGTGGTGTGTTTGACTGCAAATTTGTTAATTACAGCGTTTGGGCTCCAGTCTGCACTCCAGTTGGAGACTGCATGTCCTCAGCAGGGCAAGCGTTGTGCAACCTGTGGTGAATAGGGAAGCATTCAGCAGACTGTTTGCTGGGACTGAAGTGGAAAATCGGCTGACCCAGGCAAAACGATAAAAACCCAAGAAGTCCAAAAGCAAATGAGAGCTGTCCAGAAATTGAAGGATTTGTTCTTTTTCTTGTGCCTACTGTCAAAGATATGGGAAACCCGTGGAGGGATGATAATCACTCCTAAAATAGCACTGAGAAACCTGGAGTGCTGCAGGGACAACAGAAATGGCTGGGAGCTGAGGATGTAGGTGTTTCACTGCTTTTGAAGAGGGCTATCCCTGAATTAAATCCTGAGCTGCAAGAGGAGATGTGAAAACTGAGAGGAGAAAACTCATGTGTTCACACTGGTACCTGGAGGAGAGGGTGAGCTGCCTACATTAGCTAAAACTGGTAAATGCCTGGTAGTAACACAGCAAAGAGACTGATCCATGGAAAGAAGGATTGAAAGAAATAGGCAAAAGGAGAGAAGGGTTTGTGGGTGAGAATGAGAGATGTGGCACAGGCTTTACCCAGGGCAAAGCCTAAAGCTAAACTTGAAGTTCTGAAGTAAGGAAGTATGATATATGCATCTATGTGTTGCATCCTGGGAATTGCATGGCCCACCAAACTTCTCTCTTCCTTTGCTGCAGAAAAATTGCTGCTGGGATAGAGATTAATGGCAACAGTTCCTCAGATTGTGCTAGATGTAGCAGAGCTCAAAAATGTCTCCTTCCTACACCTCTGCCTTCCAACCAGACACATCACTTCCACCAAAATGATGACAATACAGAATGGATTAGCACAGAAAGGGGAAGAGGTACTACTGCCTTTACGTGTGCTCCAGTCTGATCTGCCCTCTGCCACATCACTTCTGCCCCACTGCATCCCTTCCTGCCTGGCCTGAGTGTTTTGAGGTACCATAGAGCCCGATGTGGGGCCAGGAGCAAGGTCTGCTGCTGGTGGAGGCTTCTTGCAAACATCCTGACAGACACGTTTACCATGAGGTACCTCCAAGTCTGAATGGTCTGGAAGGCAGGTCTGTCTCATGGTCAGAAAATGGAAATGGATAGCTAGGAATCCATTTTGTCAAAGACCTTCAGTCAGCCAAGGAAGTGAAGAGGAGGACTAGCTAGGAAGACAGGCTGAAAGATCTCAAACTACTCAGCAATGAAAGGCAGAAGAAATGAAATACAAAGGCAAGTAAAACACTCCCAATTTTGTGCATTAAAAAAAAAAAACAAAAAAAATCCCAAAAAAACCCACCAAGGTCTGAGATCTTTATTATTCAGGATATTGGTGTGATTTGAATAGACAGCCTTATGAAAATAAAAGCTGGGTGTTCAGTAGTGACTAAACCAGCAAAATCCAAATGTTTTTGAATTTACAATAAAGCTTGGAGAACCAAATGCCAGGTAATAATTATGTTCTGTAGAAATTTGTAATATCTGTCTCCAGAATATTATGTGAAGTTCTCCCCTCCTTCCTCGATCTCAGGAGAATATAGAATTGAAGAGATCAGTGAGAAAGACAATCACATCGTTTCCAGAGGAAGAACAATTAGGTAGATTAGGAGTCTTTAGTAACAAGAAGAAATTACAATGAAGATCTATACTCTAAAAAGAAGAAGCAACACACAGACAAAGCAATTTATGTCTCATTGTAGATGAGGCCAGGAAAGCACTGATTAGTGTAAATGGGCCTGGAGAGCCCCATGCGAGCTTCCCACAAATCCTCTGTCCATTGGCCCAGGAGCTCTATTTAGGGAGGTGTTATTTCTTCTGGATATGAGGGTGATGTTTCTGGGTGGGACCTGTCTCTGTATTCCTGATAGCTTCTCTGCAGTCCTGCCTTTGGTCCTCTGTTCCACACAGAAGCCCCGTTTTCTGTTTCTCCTGGATAGTGGACTAGTTCATAATTTTTACCTTGTTCTTTCTGTTGCTGGTTATTACCAGGCTGTCTTAGCTTGCTATGTTTGTTCTGAGCTCCAGGCTCATCTTCCTGCATGAATTGGCCTGGTTCTTACTGCTCACTGGACCAGGGGAGTTGAATTACTAGTCTGGAGATATGTGACCACATACTTACCTGGTTCTTGGGTTTATCCATGGCTGTGTGCAGCTGTGAGCTGTTAATCAGGATATTGGCAGAGCTTAATGCTTGGTGTGGATATCTCAGCAACCATTTGGTCAAGAACTCTTGAATTTTGAAGCTTTCTAAGCTTTGCCTCAAGTCTATATTTAAGTAAGTAAACAGTGTATGTTTTAACTTCTGTGTTTTGGTGCAGTGCATCCATCAGCTTCTTTGAGAAAGTGACTTACTTATGTAAGAACAAATATTCTGAAATCTTACTTTGCTTCTGACTTTGGGCTTCTTGAAGTACATAGTTTTTCCAGGTGTTAATCTCTTCTCCATTTAGCTCTTTCGCTGATACTTGAGAAACATCTGACCAATGTAACCAAACTCAGCAGACACATAACAATATCAGAGGCAAGCTCTTACAAGCTCTTTGTGAGTTACCAAACCTAGCCAAGTGGCAGGCCAGATGAAATGGCTTTGGAATAAGTATTATGTGGAGCAGAACTGCCCAAATGAACTGTTTGCTTCTGGTCCTTCCTTGGTCTACTTCTAAGCACGTGGAAATTCTGGTTTGTGTAACTTCATTGGAGCTGCTTGTTAAGAGAAATGTCTTGTTTCTTGCTAGACTATAATAACTATACCTGATGTAAAAACAATAAAGTAATGAGTTTGAATGCTTAATGTGAAGTTCTTAGCTGACAGTGAATAGCCATTAGCTGGTTTTATACATTTTAATTTCTTGATGCCATATTTTTGAGATGCCTCAGTCAAATTTTATTTCTTGGCATTTTAATTGCGACTTCCTTCAGAAATAGGTTTCTTTTTCTTCCTTGGGTATAAAGTGAGGAAGGAGTTTACCAGCTTATTAATTCTTTTTTAATGTAATGAAATGGTGTAAATGTTTCCTTTTTTTTTTTTTTTAATTCAGAAGTCAAGTGTCTCTTAAGAAATAAAATCTTTCTTGAAGAAGATAACGACATGTGATACCAAATCATGGAAAGAACTAGTACACCAGGATGGGTGTTGTGCACTAGGATGAACAAATCCCCCAGGTAGAAAGAACAGCAACAATAATGATTGTTTGCCTTAGGGTCATTAGGAGAAAAATGGCTTTGTTTTCAGAACTGTGATAATCTACATAGGCATCTCAGTTGAGTTGTATAACCTCCATTTTTTGTGCTCTAAGCTGCTTTGGATATTGGGCATCTATTTAGTAGCTTTCTAATATATTCTATTCTGAAAGGTCTTAGAAGATTTTTGAGTGATTGCTTTGACTTCTTTGAACCTTCAGACTGCATTTTAAAGTAGGGGAGTGAACACATGATGTGTGGTTTTTTAACTCCCCAATTTAACCCAAATGAAATAAAAAGTTTGCCTTATTAAAAGGATGCAGAGTTAGACATTCCCAAAAGAGCATGTGTTTTCTTGTTCTTGGGGTTTTAGAAGTTGAATTCTTGAGGGAGGGAGCACTACAGTCAAGTTCATTTCCCAAGAGACCAAATGCTGCTCTATCTTATGCATTTTTCTTAAGATTTTAAAGCACCAGCTGTCTACTTTTTTTTTTTTTTTTTTTTTTTTGCCACTTGAGCTAATGATAAGTAGTTTAACTAAAGTGATGAATAATTCACGCTGTTTTTCAGAAAGCCTATAGTTATTTCATGAATTTCTGGATTTATTAATTTCATAGTTGTTTCTTCTGCTACAAGTACTAATTTAAAAGAACTACAATTAAAGTGGGACTCTGGGCTAGCCTGTTGTCTTTGGAATTCAGTCAAGAAAGCTGGTATCTTTAAGAACAAACTTGGGAAATAATACTGTAAAAGATAATTCAATGCAAGGTTTTCTCAGTGTAATAGAGTGAAAGGAAATATAAACAAAAAATTCTAAAACAAACAGGCTTGAGTACTTCTAAAAAATCACTTGACCACATCAAAATAATTTCCACTTCTTATGTCAGAAGAAGACAACAGTGCCTCCTGCATTGATGTCAGTTTCTGAAGAGACTGCAAAGCACTAATTGTCTCTAGATCATCTTTTCTCAAAGACCAAGCACTGCTCAGGCTGCAGTAAACTCCATAATTTGAATACTGAAATAGAATCTGAAACCTTTTAAAGATCTTTTCTGATACCCTGCAGATATGTGGGAACTCCACTAGAGATCTCACTACAGGCAGGACTGGCGTACAAGAATTGTTTTCTCATCTTGTATAGCCTTATTTTCTAACCTTTCATGTGTGATTTAACATTTATCACTTTGTTGCAAGGAGAAAATAATTAGTTCCTTGTTCCATAGGTGCATTGTATAAGCTGAATTTTGTCAAACAGTTACAAGTATTAAGATGATTTTAACTTGGCATACAAAGGGAGGGCAGCTCTGCTCACAGAGTTTAAGTAAGCATTTTTTGGTTTTTTTCAGAGCTGTTAACTGTTGCTCAGTACTTTCAAAGAGTGCATGGTTCTATCCTTTTTAGAAAGATTTTAAATAAAATCTCTCTTTCTTCATGAGTGCACTTGGGCATGGAAAGACAATAAATGAATTGCCAGAAGTCAAGCACCACCATTAAACCACATCTGGTACCACATCCACATGTTTTTTTGAGCAGTTCCAGGGGTAGTGACTCCACAGTTTCCCTGAGAAGTCTATTCCAATGCTTTACAACCCTTTCCATGTAAAAATTTTCCTAATATCCAGTCTAAGCCTCTCTGTTGCAACTTGAGGCCATTTCCTCTTATCCTGTCACTTGTTACCTGGGAGAAGAGACTGACCCCTAACTTGCTACAAACTGCTTTCAGAAACTTGCAGAAAGTGACTAAGGCACAAACACCCTTACTAACTTGGCACTTGATATGCCACTGTTTATTGGTACAAGATATGCTTTTCTCCCTCTATTGTCTTTCAGGTCCGACAAGTTTTAGGTATATAATTTCTAGAAAAGCCTTTGAAACTTTATGTGGACTTTATTATGATAAACTGGGCAGGAGTCATGGGCTAACTGGCTCTGTGCTTTTTTTTTTTTTTCTGATGAAATACTAGTATAATATCTAGAGTAGAGAAGGAAGGGGAACATTTACAAGAAATCTAATTAACACCAAAAGTCTCACCAGCAGTAGTTTCTCCATCTTCCTTTCAGATAATACTTTGATAATCATATTTCAATTACACTGCTAAATTAATTATTTGTGAAAATCGGGTCAGTCAAAAATCATGAGTTTAAAAATACACATAACTTCCCCTTTTTTAGTTTGTTTTTTGTTTGAGGACCAAATGATGCTCATTTGGCTTGTCCTGTGTTCTCTTCCTTGAAAATAAGGGCAAAAATTTTCCCTTAAAAAAAAAAAAAAAGAGATATTTTCACAGCAAGAGCTGAAACTAAGAAAAAACTACAAACATGAAAGACTGAAAAATGTGGGAGCTGGGAACACAGATCCCAATGCCCATCTAAATTCATATCTCTACTGATTCAAGTCTAGGATGAGAAAGCTGTACAGATTAGTCAGAATTGATATGGACTGCATGGTTCAGGGCAGGACTAGTCTTTCCGAGACTTCTGTGAAATTCCACAGAAATGTAGAAGTCTCATATCAGAGCTGAAAGAAGGCAGTGTATTTTTTTCGGCTGCCTTTGTTATACATATGTAGGAGTTGCACTTGGTAGGCTTTTTAAATAGATCTAAAATCTACTTAAATGTAAGCTGCAAGGAGGTTTAGAAGCTATTTTTATAATAAGCTTTTTTATTAATATCTATGAGCTGTCTGCCATCCAGTCACATACAGCTGTGGAGCAGAGGAGAGGCTTTGAGTTTGGTGGCACTCTTGACACATCTGCCTCTGCTGGGCCATGGGAGACACTGTTGTCTGGATGGAAAGTTAAGTTTTAAGAAGTGATGATTGAAATGTCTCTGGTGCTTCATGTACTTAAATACTTCTTCTCCTTTTCATTTAGTTGTTCATTTAGATATTTCCTAAGTTTATACTGTGCTCCATGGGCCTGGCTTTTATTCTTAAAGACTTCTGCCCATCATTAGTGCCTGCTATACTTGCAGTTTAAAACTACCCTAAAATAAATTCATGTGCATGGATAATTTATAATTATCTCAGTTTTCAGAATTAGACTCATAATTCTTAAATCTTGACAGTATTGTGAACGTTTCATTTGGAAGTACTTTGATCTTCTATTTTATTTAAATAGGCAATAATCCACACTTTCTCTGTGAGCCCTTTGATACCTGACTAAACTTTCTGGACTCCTTTTGAAAAAAATGTACACTTTTATTCCCTAAAATGCAGCAAGCAACAGAAATGTATTTGTTTTTATTCTCCCACTTTTTCCTGTGGGCAACCTGGTCTCATGCCCCTAAGTAAACAGGGATGCAGCCTGCACATTTTTTCCACATCCACTGTTATGACAATTGGAAGGCTTTGGTCATTATTTTGTAAGATCTTTTTCAGTCAGATTGATGAATCCTAACATGTTTTTTTTACAGAAGAAATAAAACCCAGAGGATATTAACCTTGATCTTTAATTCACATCCCTTTAGAAGGGAAAAGAAACATCATTCCTCCTCTTGGACACAAAAGCCTTTCCTGGCCTGGTAGGCTGGATGGTGAGGTACAGTGACAGACTGAGGTTTATTGCCTGTGTGAGGCAGGCAGATTGCCACCTCCTGTTTGTGTGTTGGCCACAAAGATTAACAGTAGGAGATTATCCATCTTTGACTTCCAGCCTGATAATTAGGCACCATATTGTTTTCCTTTGGCCAGGGATTAAGGACTAGTCTCAGCAATGCTCCTGGCTGGGAAGCAACATGTGTTAGATCAGCAAAGAAGCAGTTTTTCATGAAGTTTCTTATTGGAATTGCTGTTCTGATGGCAAAAACAAGTAAATATTGCATGTGTTGGCAGCGTATGTACAGTGCACAACTCAAAGGCTTGAGAAGACTTCATAACAAGCAAAAGGAGTAAGAAGGAGCAATTCTCTTCAGCTTCAAAGAACATCTTATTCCTTTTGTCCACTGTGGGCAAGTGGCATGCATTGTAGGAGGGGAGTCACAAAATGCTGGAGTGCATTTTAAAGCCCTGAAATGGGACTTGGCATGTGTGAGCACAGGAAAGGTTGTGCAGGAGAAGGAGTTAATGACTGCCACCATAGTCAGTAGCTGAGACTACTGAAAATCAAAATGGACCATCTGTAGGTAACCAGTGGTATGGGTTAAGTGCAGAGCTGAGCCCTGAATCCTGCAACTTGGGAGCCTTCTCATCTTGGCTGGTTGGCATTCCCTGGATAATCACAGCCACAACTCTCTCTAAAGGCTGCTTTTCCCCCATCCTCCTCTTGTGAAGGGTAGGGAGAGGTACTTGTAGTAGGGAAATATAAATGAGAAGTCATGACTAAGTTTTTGCATATGACACTCACCAAGAAGGAAGTTTGGATTGCCGCCCCTGCTCCCAGAGCTACTTATTTGGCACCAAATATTAATTGACTACAGCACAGGTCTCACTGCACTGCTGCTGGCTCCCTACTGGCCATGGAACTGTGCTCTCCTCTGCATGACTGGCCAGTTTTGGTTGCTGAGCATCTGATGTGCTGTGTTTGATTGGGTCCTAGATGTTTTGTATTGCCAGGAAGCCTCACAGTTCCTTGCTGAACCCTGTTACAACACGTAAAGCAGCCTCACAGCCAAGGTGTATAAATACAACTGCACTGAATAGAAGTGACTATTGTTAGTCACAACCATGCAAATTGCACTGAGATCTGGCTTTAAAGGAGATATCTATCATGGGTGTGCATTTAAAAATAAAATCCTTTTTTTTTACTTTCACTGGCCTTCTATGATCAGCTTTTACTGCAACATAAGACAGTAGTAAAAGAAGGTGCAAACCTGAGTTAGTCCTTAATCTGAAGGCATCTGAAGAAATTTAAAGATAAAGAAAGTGTAGCAGTGCTGGGCCATCCTTCCACCTTCCTGCTGCGCTGTGTTTTGGTTTGCAGCCTGAGTTTCCAAGACCTCTTTTTGACCTGTAGGCTCCAGCTGTTCTGACTTGAATAATTTAAATTATTTATGTATACATTATGAAGAAAATACCCAAATCTAAAACTCTGACCCCATTTAAATATTTAATTAGAAAAGAAATCACACGTAGAAGAGAAATAACGCTTGAAATGTACCACACTAAAGTGCTTTTGGGAAGGCATTACCAATGTCTGGCAAGCAATAGACCTACAGAGAAGCTAGTACCACTTGCCAAACTGCTTGGTAATACTTGGTAATGACTCTTCTGGAGTGGTTACTATTAATATTTCTTGCCAGGGTAAAAGAGGCTGCATGCCACAAATTGCTCAATGTGACTGTACAAAATCTTATATTACTTGGGTAAGATTAAATTAAAACCAAATGTTGTAAATGTACTAGTGGAGAAGGTGTTTATATTTATCTCCTAATGGACAAATCCCTGGAGCTTCTGGGTTATATTTTTTATTTGAAAGAAAAATATTTTATGATAAGGAAGTAATTAGATGACTTCCTAGGTTACTCCAGTCTGGATAAAGGGATGAGGACAGCAATAAATAAGCTAAAATAACTTAAAATCTGCAAATGTTAATTTACTTCTGTTTTTTAAAGAAAAATATGGCTTAGCACATTTCTTTATATTTTGAAAGACAACAAATAAATTGCCAGTTTCTCAGGTCCTTTAAATAATTTACCACACTGAGTTCTACTTGGTTTGTATCTATCTTGGTTTTGCATCTATAGGTTTCTTTCCAACAGCAAGAGCTCACATTACCTTTAAGTGAATAAGGTGTTTTCTACTACCTCATGACTCCAGGAAACAAACTCATGGAAGAGCCAAAACTCTGGAGTCATGTGGGAAATACAGGCAGCTAGGAAAGGATAGTAACTAGTAGAAGCAGTAATTAAGAGCCTCACCCTGAAACTCATGCTAAAGTCACTAGGCCTTGGAAGCAAAGCCTCTTCTCTCCTGCTGGGGTTTCCTACTGCTGCCTTGGAGGCAGGAGATCTCTCTGGCTGCAGCCTTTAAGCTCTAGGAGGTCATTAGGACATGTCCTTCTTCCCTAGTGCTGCCTGCTTTCATGAAACCTATGACAACATAACATCCTCAAGATTGGCCAATACCTATTATTTTTCAGTTGTTGTTTGGTTTGGTTTAATTTTCTAATTGCTGTTTCAAAACTAGAAAATTAGATAAGGCTTTCTGATGAAAACCAGCATACACTTTTTAACTGGAGACAATCATAGGTCTTAAATAATGTATGCTAAGAGCTTCACTTGGTAAATATCTACAGAGGGCTCTTTCAGACATCTATTCTCTTAAATAAAACAAATGGTATTTCTGAGAGTACTGATTGCCAATAATGTAACCCTTACAATAATTCTACATTCAGGTTTAGGTCACACAGCAGGCTTAGAGATACTGCAAGTTGGCACACTGATTTTTTCCCTAGCATTGGACAACCTTAGGACTACATATATGCCCAAGGCTGAAGAGAATACTATGCAGAAGCATCCAAAGCTTATTCAGATGCTTCAGTATAATTTACATAGTGATCTAGTTCAAGTTTTGCTATATTTTGAAGGAGTCTTTCTAAACTTAAAGCCTTTTGTTAAAACAAGTCGGCAACTTAATAATTTTCAGTAGTACTCTTATGAAGATTTTTCTATGGTTAATCTGCTTTTTGAAGGCTACACAGCAGCCTTAAAATGCAATTTATTTCTTTTGCTATACCACTCCAGACTATATGTATTAATTTCTTCTTATTGCTTAAAATGTCATTTAAAGATGTGTAAATTAGTCTTAAAATGCAGAAAATAAAAATCCTGCTTATTCCAGTGAAAAAGGTAAAACTTGGCCTATTGGCCATCTAGTTCAGCAAAGAAGGCAGGAGCAAAGGCAGGCTAGCTCTGGCAGCCCCTAAAAGGAAAGCTGGTGGAAGTGAAGGGATTATCCTAAGAAAGTATGGCTGTGTGCCTGCCAGGGTCTCAGTCTTTTTGACAGGAATAATTTATCAGTAATCAGAGTGTGCTCACTGGATTAGATGACCCTGATCTGACCTGAGAGAGCAGGCACTGACCAGGGGACCTCTCTGAACAAACTGATGAAAGTAAGACACCCAAGAGCTGGTGGTGTGCAGAGTATGAGTAAAGTTCCATAAGCTGAATGCAAGCTCAGGCTGCTGTTATCACAAGAGCTTCTGCTTCTTTCTTTGACCCTTGTTTTTCAAGGACACCTCAGTGAGGCCAGAGCAGCTGTTATGCTGGCAAGGGTGCTTCTGCCATTCAAGCATGTCAAAATAGAGGATGTCCTTCCAAAGGATGCTGAGAAACTGGGAGATTGGAAAAGAGCAATGAGAGTGACAGAAGGGCTAGAAAGTAAGATTTATGGTAAGAGTCTTGGAACTTTGCCTCTTGAGCTTAGCAATGTTATCAGGGAACAGAACTAGGGTTAGAGGACTCATGTCTAGCAAAAAGACCGTAAGAAATATCAGCAGTAACACTAAAGCTGCATGAATTCTGATGCTGAATACTGATACTAACCTTTCATAAAATCTGTTGGGCATCTTTAAGCCAGGGATGAATGCTTGTCTGAAAGACTAACTCTAATTTGAATAGATGGGCAGCAAAGCTGTGAAGGGTCTGGAGTCTGATGAAGAGTGGCTGAGGGAGCTGGGATTGTTTACCCTGGAGAAAAGGAGGCTCAGAGAAACTTTACCACTTTCTGCAAGTTTCTGAAAGCAGTTTGTAGCAAGTTAGGGGTCAGTCTCTTCTCCCAGATAACAAGTGACAGGATAAGAGGAAATGGCCTCAAGTTGCAACAGAGAGTCTTAGACTGGATATTAGGAAAATTTTTATATGGAAAGGGGTGTAAAGCATTGGAATAGACTTTTCAGGGAAACTGTGGAGTCACGACCCCTAGAACTGCTCAAAAAAACATGTGGATGTGGTACCAGATGTGGTTTAATGGTGGTGCTGGATTGGTACTTCTACTTGATGATCTTAAAGGCCTTTTCTACCCTTAGCTAATCTATGAATATGAAATAATTCAGTGAGGTCCCATGGCCTGTTATGCAGAGGATGAGATGCTGCAATCTACATAGAGGCAGAGCTCTGCACGTGCAGACTTGACTGACAACATGAATAGTCTTCACTTATTTTTGTAAATTGAATTACTTTAAGCTGCCTTCAGGACTACTGATGGAAGATGGACCAGAAACTGGTATATTCAGAGCAGCTGAAAGCAGTCTGAAAGGGTATTCTTCTTTTTGTCTGTCTGGCTTACCCATGCTTCACAGTGGCAGCGACCCAGCTTGCAGTGGAAGCTGTACCTCCTACTAATCCCTTTTCATGATTCCTCCTATGCCATGAGGGCACACCAAAATGACACCACAGTAGGGTACAGTGGTTTGAAGGTAAACAGGCTGGGGATTATGATCAGGCATAAAAATACTGATAGATGTCAGGACTTACTGGGATAGGAAAGAAAATGGGATAAGAGCAAGAAATCCCCATGGAGTATGTAATGTAAGAAGAGTAAGCTCCCAATAATTACTGCTCAGGTATTACTCTGGAGACTTCTCTAGGAGTGTCAGGAGTGGTTAAAAAATCAAATAAAGTGTTAGAAATCCATAGGACAGAAGCTGTGAACAAATCCAGCAAATCTTGTCATGCATTAGATAAACTGTGGTGTGAATACAGGCTGTGGGCAGATCTGCAGGTCTTGCTACTCCTCTGAGGAGGCTGTTGTTGGAAAAGGTGGGGGGAAGTCTTCTCAGAATATCCCACTACAGGACTGTTTTCACTCAAGGGAGGTACAATTTTAGAATCTTCAGTTTTCCCCCAAGCTGAAGAAAGGATGTGGTACAGTCTTAGTCATGGATGATTGGAGAGTCTGCAGTGAATGTCTGTTCATCAGGCTCTTCTGTTGGATTGTGGCTTCAAAATGAAAAATTTTTCAGGGAGGGCATAGGGAAGAGGCAGAAGTCATTAGCACAGGATGTTGCAGAGGCCAGAAGTACAGAAGGGCTAAGGAAAAAGAGTAAAACATGAGCTGCAGATATTGAACATAATGGTGTCAACACAGATAGGTCTTTTAGCTCCAGAAGTCCTTTGACTTTTTACTGCTTGGGAAAATGGAAAGGATTTACACTAGAGAAAGGATTACTCTGTATTTTTCATGTTTATTTTAAATTTTCCCCTAAGCAAGAGTCTTAAAAGGCAATTATGTGGAGGAAGAGCTCTCAATACCGCTCTTGCTAACTCCGAGGGAATAGAAATCTGTTGGGAGAAGTAAAAGCAGGGGGAAAGTGGAACAATGAGGTGAGGGCAGCTGTAGGTAGAGGAGGTAACATGATTATCAGGGCACAGGAAAAGCAGTGGAAGATATTTCCTTTAGACCTGACAGCAAGGCATTATCTGTGTCCCTGCTGAACATTTGCCACTGCTGGAAGAAGAGGATACAGGTGGAGGTTTGCCCCAGTCTGACTGTCCACAGGATCATAGCAGCACAAATGTACTCTCAGCATGCCTGGGTGATGCCAGACATATAGAATAGCTTCTACCAGTGGAAGAAGCCGCAGAGTACCACTCTTCTAGAGATGCAGTAGGAATTATTTCAGCAAAAGGGTGACATCCAGAAAACCTCATGTTTAAATGGGATACCTATGTTTCAAGTATTTCTGCTAATACAAAACACTTCTTGAACAACTGTTTTGGATTTTTTCTTTTCAAATGTCACTTACAAATGAAAGTGGTCTTGAAAATGTATTTGATTTGCATTTTCTCTAATGTTATGTATGTAAATCATGCATCCACAGCCTCTGTCCAATCCCCTTCCTTAATATCCTTCCATGTAAATAATAAATTCTAAAATGAATAGATCCTTGGCTAATAATCATAATTAATTTCAATAATGAACCAGCTGCAGAACTGGTCCAAATGCAGAGAGAATCATGATAGTTTTCTGTGTCATTTGTCTAGATTTCCCACTAAGGTTTCTTACCTTAGCAAATTTCTCCTGGTTTTGAAATTCTTTGGTCTCTGATAGTATTGGCAGCTCCCTCTCTTTTCCTCACATGTCTGGGTCAGTCTAGTCATTTCCCATCTTTGCTGTTCTAAATAGCTGCTCTCCTTTAAATTTGCATTATTATTGTGATATTTAGAGCAAAGGAAATTATTCCTAGCAAATGAAAATGCACCTGCGAGGGTGGAGAAAAAATGTGAAGGATTTTTGGTTTTTGTAAGGAGCAGTTTAAAGTCTGGTTATACTGTATTTATGCTGCAGAGAAAAAATGCTGTCTGTTCCTGCCCAAAAAAAGGCACCTTTTCTATTCTGCCTGGCCTGGTGATTAAGTCCCTCTACATACTAGGAAAGGACAAGATTTCCTGCAAAAATGATATCTGGAGCAGCCTATCCCATTACTTAGTTTCCCCTCATGACAGCAAATGTCAGACTAAATCTCTTTTCCTTTCACATGAAACAACTTCTGGCATAAAAGTTCCAGAAACCAATTGCATAAGTGTCCATGAAAACCCTCTCTTTTTATTAATCAACCTCTTGTACCTAAAAGCTGAATTAGAGTTCTTGAGCTACTGAAAAAAAAACAAAACAAAACAAAACAAAAACCTCAAACAAACCAGGGAAGCTCACAGCTACTGTCATTGCTGTGAAAGCCACAAAAAAGGTCAGTGGCTTGCATACTTGTACTGCTCCTGCAGGAAACAATGCTTTTGGGGCTGCATATATTTAGACATGACCAGAAACAAAACCTTGTGCGCTAAAAAAAACCAAGATTGATGTAATGAGTGACAAAATGGTAGTCAAACTAATGTGTTTATTTAACCTTGCATTTGTATGCTCATTAAACACAATGCTTAACTGCTGCTGCACATTTTTAATCAGTGATGAAATCTAGGTGTATGAATCTGTCCCAGGTTAATTAAATTTTTGTTAAAATTTACTGGGCTCTCCCTTAGCAGCTACAAATCTGCCAAAGGTAATGTAGGGTACACTAATAGATGTAAGAATCTAATCTAATTATCTAAACCAGACTTTTCCACCCAAGCTATGTATGTGATGCAAACAAAGGAACTGCCTAATCCCTCCTTTCCATGCAGCTAAGTAAGTAGAATGATTTTTTTTAGCTCCAGCAGCATGTTTAAAGAGATATCTGCAAAACTTATTAGAGGCAATGAAGTAGCATTGCAAAGCTATCAGTGATATATAGCAGAACAGCTGAATGATAGGAATAAAAGTTGTCCAAAGAAGGAAATCTTATGATGTATCGTCAGCAAGTGATTAAGATGGTGGGTGTTTCTCTCAGATGGCTTTTGTATTTTGCATTCAGTGTAAGGGATCCTCTGAATTCCTTTCAGAGGATGTTCAAAAACTCTAGTTAAAAATTAGAGTATTGGCTTAACGTACAATGACCGGGCAGGATATTAAAAAAAAAAAAAATCAAAAAAAAAAAACCCAACAAAAACTCACAAACCCTGAAATAATACACAAACCTTTTGTAAATTATGTTACAATGACAAGATATTGCTCTTCAGCTAGCTAATGCCATTCAAAAACATGGAATGTCAATTCCATCAGAGCCAAGATATGCCACATCTATCCAGAAGCTGGAGCAGGGTTTCTGCAGGAACAGGCCAAGGGGTTAGAGCTCTACACATTGCTTTTTATTGCCAGCTGAACAGAGTACCTACCTAGTGTAAGTCTAGACATATCCAAGGGAGGTGCAGTCAATTCAGGTGAGGTGCAGCTAAATCAATTTTAGCGATTGCACATCTTACTCATGTAGCTGACCATGTGGAGTTATAAACAGAGTTTCTAAAATAATCATCTTTCCAACAAGGGATGGTAAGCATCCTCTATTTCTGAAAGATAGATAGCACTACAGAAGGGCAGACTGTGTCTTACTGCTCTGAAAACAGTGTATTCTGGTACTAATGGTGTGGCTCGAAGGTGTGATAAGAACTTGTGACTCGTTACAGCAGCTCTTGTCAAAGCAGATTACTTGTGGCTCTTCTGTGTTGGCACACCTTCTGTAGGCAGTGAGTGGGCAAAATTCACTTGAACTGCTGTAGGGAACAATAGAACTTGTAGTGTTAAGGCTGCATCCAGATTTATTCAGGCATAAACTAGAGCAGAACTTCGAAAGCTGTTGGCTGTTCAAGTCTATGAATTCTTCACTTAATGCAGTGGTATGAAGCCCTTAATCCCATCATCATTTTCAAGAGGGCTGCATATGGTTAATTTTTTTTTTTTTATGACTATTCAGAGGGTGACTTTCCACCATGTAAAGGATAGTGAGGTAATTTCCACACCCGTCAGTCCAGGATAGGGCTTGTGCAGAAGCCTGGTGTCTAATGTGTCACTGCTGGGCATGAGCTGTGGCATTTCATGAAAAGGTTCTAAGACTAATGAATACCTGAGGCTTTCAGGCTTTTTCCACTCTGAATGGGGTGGCAGAAGCTCTCCGTTCTTCTAGATCTCACTGATTGAGACCCGTGTCCCTTTACACCCCAGGCTTTTGTTTGTACCAGTTCATTTTGAGATGGTATGGGCAAAGGGAATCACATTATCAAGATACTTCTGATGATGGAATAAATAGATCAGAAATGAAAAGCTGTGACTGTGGAAATATTTGGTTTCTCATTATTGCTTTCTGTAAGACTTTGAGAAGTGAGGGTTTGGCTCACAAAGTGCACTATTCTTTCAACTCTGTGGCTAAAGTAGCTGCTACATATAACCCAGCTATCTGATGTTTACAGTTGTGCCATATCCTGTAATAATGCTTTACCTTCTCATGCTAGCATAATGTGCTAGCATTAATTATTTTTAATCACAAATGTTTTTAGCCTTTGGGAAATATTTCAGTACCCCCAGAAGGATGGGGAGATACTCAAGTATCTTTTGTTGCATGCTGATCCAGGTGTTTTGTTGACTAAGAAAATGTTTGAAGAAGGCAACATAAGCAAACTAAAAACCATTGCCCAAATATGGAATGCCTCAGCTTGAGGCAGGGACAAAAGTTACCTGGTGCATTCATATTGGACACTGCTGTGACTGAACATCCTTAATAATATTGTGCCCCAAATGCTGGACACGTTATGTCTGACTGAAATCTATGCCTAAACTAGATTATACTAGAGGATAATCCAGCTGCTTAGTCCTCTACAGACAGACTGAGATCTGCTTTACCAGTGCTCTAAACCACCGGAACACCCAACTGATGCAAGGTCTCTGTGATCCCAAAGGCTCCTTGCATGGCCTTGGCAGAGCTTGTGCTGCTCTGGCTTGGAGCTGGGGTGGAGCAAGAACAGGTCAGGGCAGCCCTGCTGCTCTGATGAGCACCCTGCCACACTTTAAGAAGGGCAAAACTGAGCAGTGGAATGGTGAATCCAAATCTGTGTTCCATGTTCTACAGAGATACACTATCTGCTGTGGTTTTTCAAAGTAGCTGCTGACATCCTTGGTTGTTTAGCTTGCGTATGAAGTACTGGCCATGGGTGCTCTCTCAGTGTTCCCAAACTCTGTAAGGCCAAGTATGTGCCAGACGGAACTCTCAAGTATGCTAATCTTCTTTTGAAGGGGGAAGGACAAGATAAAAGAAAATTCTGGGTTTTTTTTTTTTTTCCTTTTTTTTTTTTTTCCTGAAAACTTAATCCCATCCTTTTCAGACATTATATTAAGTCTTTGGGAATGACATGGACAGACACTATTGGAAAATATTTTAAAAATATGTATTGAGATTTTTTTTTCCTAACTGATAACAACAGAAGCTACTGAAGGGTTTTAAATTGTCTGTGAAAATGAGCTGAGTGGCCTGTAATATAGGTTATGACAAATGTATTACAAAGTAGTCTTATGAGCCACTACTGTTACATATCAATACTGTGACTGGCACAAGGAAATTGCATTTCCATAAAATAAAGCAACAGAAGGGCAAAAATATCTTGTTATGCCTTGTATAATCTAGTGAGACAGCTAACAAATACTGATGAGAGTCTGATACACATCCTTCATTAGCAGAGTTAAAGAATTGCAATTTTAAATTTATTCACATGGGCAGTTATTAGGACAACTTAAAAAACTTCTAAAGAGCCTTCCCTATTAATTATAATTTGAAAAAGAAATGCAAACCCGAACCAGTTTTTACCAATATGCTATCCATTTCTGTTGTATTTTCCAGTTCCACCTAGTGTAGATCAGTGAATATATATTGGGCTAAATCCCACTCTAATTATATCAGAAATTCCACTGATGTCCAGGAAGACTTGCACCACTAAACTGATAAAAAGTTCACTTAGCTCTCAAAATTTTATGGCATCTTGCAATACTATGTTGCAAGCTAGAATTAAACAATAAATCTCCAAATTTAGAAATGCAGAAGAACATGCTGAAGGAAGGGGAGAAGTAAGCATTCTTATGTCTGCCTTTTTTGTACCTCAAAAAAGAAGGGGCAACGTTTTCACCAATTTTCAGTTGTCTGATTTAAAATGCTATCCGAGGAAAATTAAATCTCTCTCAGAGGAATTAGAGAATTAGAATTACTTGCCTCTTGTTCCAACTTCTTTGCCAGTTTTTGGCATGACCTGGGCTATTGTGTGCGCCCCAGCAGAGCCACTTACAGGAAGAATAGTTAAACACTCTGAGATGCAAACCAAATTTCACACCATCATTGTTTGTTCTCATTTCATAGCTATCCATCATCTTGAGGCTCTGTGGGCTGGCTAGTAACATTGCTCTCAATTTTTGGTCCTGCTTTATACAGTTGGAACAAACTTGTAACTTTGTTAAAAAAAAAAAAAAAAAAAAAAAACACATGTTCACCTACCTCACCCTAAGTAGATACTCAAATATTTAAATATTACTATTACATTTTGGGGGCAATTAGTTCAAGTTAACATGTATCAAAGTAACAATGGGAAAGTTTTGGACCTAGAGGATACCCAGTCTGTGAATTTTATGATAAGACAAGAGCTAAAGACTCATGAGAGAGTGTCAGGAAGGTCTAAGTGATTAGAAGATCTTATTCCTGAATCAGCACAAGTTAGACAGCGCTGTGACAAAGTTTTACTTGGTTTGAAGAATGGCAGAACATGATGCTGGGGAGACAGTGCTTCCTGTAGTCAGACTTGTGTGGTGTGCAGGACTCAAGTCACCTGCCTGCATATTGCTCTAATGCCATTCTGTCAGAAAAAGACATGCTCCTGATATGGCTGGCTGTCTTCTTAAGGTCTAACACCATCCCCACCTGACCAGCTGACGGGATGATAACAGCAGGTGTTCCAAAGCATCTTTATTCTCCCTTACCCTCAACCCTAATCCTGAAATGTCAATCTAATGACCAAGAGATTACTATTAAATTCTACAATGATATTAGTAGGTTATTTCTCCATTTGTTTGTTCCTATTGAGACTTACATATCCATGTTCCCAGGAAGGTGACAAAATCTGACAGATTTTTGCCCATATCCCTCTGAGACATATCTCTTGAAAGGATATGATTTCCCCCTTTGTTTTCCTTTTAGCAGTCCTTTTGCTCGTCCTTTTTTCCCTGAATCTGTGACGCCTGTGGATATAAATAGTTGAAGAGGCCTAACACTTCAAGGAGGGAAAATTTAAAGGTCTTTTGTTACTCATTCTTTATGAGGGTTGAGATGTGGAACTGACCACTGTAAAGAAGATGTTTTGAAGTGGCCAAGGGAAAAAAATACTGTTTCAGAAGCACACCAAAGGTAGTGCAAATGCAAGAGTAATGAGAAAGGGAAGGCAGGGCTTTCCCATGTGAGGGTGCTCACCTTGAGATATTGTAAAGACAGGAGATTCTTGTTAAGTTTGCACTTTAAGAAAATCAGTAATTTTGAGTATTTTCAGGAACGTCCACTGAAATGCTGGTTGCTTGTAAGAACCCTGAGACTTCGGAAATTCCATGATTAAAGGTTTTAATTCTGGCATATTTATACTAATCTGTGACACAAATGTAAGTATAAAAGAAATTGGGACAGGTACCTAGCTTCCGTGGCTTTATCAGGGAGTTTGCTGTTAATGGTGTCAGAGCCCCACTGTTTTGCCATATGCTTTCACTATACCAGCACTCTTCAAATACTCCAGTGGATTTAAAATCATAACTAGCTATTTGTGGGTTATACTGTTTCTGTCCTACCAGATATCAGATTGATCAAATAGCTGACTCTTGTATATCTGGACATGACTCTAAGTAACACATGGTCAGAAACATAGGTCGGGTGTACAGCACCTGGGATGTGCTCCAACCTGCTGTTACAAGGCCTCATATGTGCAGCTTAGTACAATTTGTTTGAAAGTTGCTTCTCACAGTACTCAAGGCCATTTAAAATCTGATTACATGAGAGTATGGACTAACAAAGATCTGAGCTTCTGGTTTTGGCTTTCCATTTAAATTTTATTTGTATTTGAAAGGATGATAGCTTTCAGCACTAATGGGCCATCTCCATTTCCATCTGAGTTTCCAAACTCAGATGGTATTCCAGAACTCTTCCAATTTCACATTTTTGTGTGGTCATTATTCCTATGCTACAGCTATGACATACTCACTTGGGGCAATCTGAACGTGTATGCTATTTACAGGGAATGGGTCTGTGGATAGTCTGCTCAGGAGGGAAATAGAGTAGATGCAGGACTGCAGCAAAGTTGTTATTTTGCTCAAATTGAGTCCCAGTGACACTTATTCAGTATTCCACAATAAATGCATTTAAGCACTAAGATACCAGAGGAATCTCTAGTGCACGCAGCAGGAATCTCTAGTGCACTGCTGAGTCAGAGGACTCAATGACAGTAACATACACTATGTATTTCAGTGTACTTTTATCTGTTGACAGATTGCTTCTTGACCCTACCTAAGGTTGGTATAAAAGCATGCTGGATTTCCAGGCAGTGAATAGGGTCCCTTGAGCATCTTTTTCAAAGAATCCTGAGCTGTGGCTGCTGCTGCTCCATAGTGATGACTTTCAAAGTCTAGGGAAAGACTATGAACACTGTATTCTTTTCTAAATAACCTTTCCTTGCTCCCAAAAATTGATTGGCTCCTGAGTCAATGATAAAAAAGATTGCCAAAAAAGAACAAAATTTTTTCTGCAAAGGTTTGCTCTGAACTTTGAAGAATAACATCCAATTCTTATTATAAGACATCATCTATTTCCAGAGTTATTCTACTGTCACTGACTTTGCACAATAGCCATATCTCAAGTCATATCTCTTTTTACAAAGAGAGAAACTGATAGTTTGGTTCAATTTCAGCTTCCTAGGACAGCTCAAATGGAAGACTTGTATTCGTATGAAAGTAGGAAATGGCAGTGACATCCTCTGCTGTGATCTGGAATTTGTCAGTAAGTGCAATATCAAAACAGCCTACTGAAAGAGACTGAAATAGTAGTTGTAGCCCTGAAGTGAAATAATTAGGGAAAAAATACAAAGAAGATCAATAATCAGGAAAATATTAATAATTAATAAATGTCAATATTTTCTATTTCTCTATAACAATGCACATTTAGACATAGCACTTCTGGCCTGGCTATTTGGATAAACTAAAAAAGAAAACCCTTTTTTAAAATAATAATTGAGTCATTGAACAATAACCTTAGCCCAAACTTAGATATTTTCTTTAGGGTCAAAGAATGTTTTCAAATTGTTTAAGGACTTCCAACTTCCCTACTTTAATACCACATCAGAATGGATTGAGTTGTGAAACAAGTGTAAAAATAATCAGATGGCATAATCCAAAATGTACACCCTAACCCTAAGGAAAACTAGTGTTGAGCCATGAAAAACTTAACCTTCTTAAAACTAGTCTTGAATCTAGAATTTGGTCACCTCCATATCTTTATTTTATGACGTACTTTTAAAAACACTTTTAAGAAAGGATTATAAAAAATGTACTTCAGAGAAAACACTTCCAAATATCTCTTGTGGATTAATCATAAAATAGGACAGTTCCTGATTAGGAAAGTATTATGAGACATAACAGATCATGTAGTAATGACAACAATGGTTTATACAGAATGGCTCTGTTTAGGAAGAACACGTACATAAAATAATGTGTACAAAAATAATACATAAATTATTGTGTAGTGAACAGCACTTCCAAGTATTTTGGGTATCTGTGGATGTATTCCAAATGATCTCTGGAAGTCTGAGTCTATCGTATCTTTGCTGTAAGTCGTATCCTTTTAGAAATTTTTTAGGATTTTTTTCTGGGACAGGGATTCAGCAGTGAAAGGAAAGACATTAATTTGATTTTTCATTTATTTCTTTTTTAGCTATTCTGTTTTAAAATATTTTCTTCTGTCAGCTTCTAGAGGAATATGAGGAAAGCATCTCTGGGAAGGTCCTTGGATTTCTTTTGTATATTCTCCATGAAACCTTATAAGAATGTCTAAAGGAAGAAGAGAATTATGGCAAGCCCCATGTACACTCAGGAGGGATGCACATCCTTGCAGAGACTGGCTTGAGGTGGAATGAGCACACCTGTGGTACAGACCAGCATCTTTATACAAGCATAAATGATCTATGAAATTGCATCACTGGGTCATGAAGTGCAATGATCTGCACTGCATGTGGCATTTATCCTGTTTGCTTGGTTCTTTTTGGTTATTTGCTCCTGACAATAGTCAGAAAGCACTCACTTGACTAGCTGACATTTGGTCTGTTCCTCTCTGCCCGTATTTTCCATATGGATGATAAATAACAAATAACTGCTGAGCAGAAGTATCATTACTTAAAAAACAGAAACGTGAAAAACCCCAAAGTTCAAAGGGAATGAATGCTGAAATGTTGCTTTTTCATAGGCAGCCATGCTTCTGACTCCTATCTTGTAATTACACATCCAAGAGAAGACAGCACAATTTTCCCATTATTTAACTTGCCTACCTCAGTGAAGTTGCGCTAGTTGTTCCCTCTGTCCAATATAAAACTTGAGAAACTTTCAGAATGAAGACCTCTACATCAGTGACTCTTCTGCTTGTATGAAAATTTGAGGTTTTTTTAGATTTGTAGATCTATCTTTCGAGGAGCTTAAATGTTACAATGAAAAACAGGGATTGCATAGCTCAGTCTCTATTTTTCACGTCTCGCTGAAGAAGTTTTATGTACTCTCTTTTCTTGTTGTTTAATACAGCTTAGCATATCTAGGATAACTCAAATCAAGGGGGTTTAAGATAGAGAAATCAGAATTACTGAGTTAACTCAAGGGGTCTGCCATTGAAAAACCGAGAAATTCAGTAATGCTTATTTTTCAGTTGCAATTCTGCACCTTGTGCCTGTCATTTGTTTTCTTCTTCAAGATACTTGGAAATATTAGAGGTCATGAAGAAATCTTGCTGTAGTATTTAATGAATTTTTACCTTAACAATACTGGAAACTAAAAATCCTCAGTATATGATAATCTGCTTCTGTATTATGTCAACACTGATTTAATAATAAAGACTTAGACTTCAGTTTGGCTTCAGTCTGCAAATAATTTGTTGTTTTCAGACCTTGAAAAGTAAAGTCTGCCACACAAAACTAATTACACTGGTTACTTTTATACCCTTGGAAAAAAACTAATTTCCTGTGCTCTTATGCACCTCAGTCTGTCCTCTCTGTCCAAACACTTCCATGTACCCTGCTACTCATAACATGAATCTGACCTGACATTGTAACAATCCTTTTTGTTTTATTGCTCAGTGACATTTCCCTGGGTAAATCAATGTCTTCCTTTTACACCTAAGGAACAGACAGAGCAGGTAAACTGATTTACCCATGGTGGTATGGGAAGTTTGACAGAGCCGGGACCTGGCTCCAAGTACCAGGAGTTGCTGCCTTGTCACTAGACATCAGTCGTCATCTGCTTGCATTATCTTCTAATGTATTCCAACAATGGTGACATGACCACTTTTTTTATGGGACCAAAAGTATAATGTTGTAGAAAGCAAATTCTATTACTGACTCTGAGTACTGGCAAAAATCATTATGGGATTTTGCAAGAATCCTTCTTTACCTTTCTGTACTCCTGTTAGCATTTAGCTTGCTTTTTTTGACTTATACCATGTATTGTAAGTCACATTTTGGATAAACGCTGAAAATTATGAGAAAACACTTGTATCAAATGATAAATCTGAGAAAGGGATAATTGGATGCACAGTTTATTTTGTATAGAGCATCAGATTTATAGAAATATTGAATGTGAAAGTTTAACTCAATTTTCTTTCTACAGCAGGGAACCTTGTACTGCAGAAGCTATTTTAAAATAATATAATTTTAAACAGTATGGGTACAGTAAAACTAAAAATATCACCACACTATTTAAAGTAGCTGTATGGAAAAAAATCATTCCTGTCCTGAGGCTCTTGCACTATTATCCAGAAATGCCTGAACATCAGACAGGGTGTCTGAGCTAGGTTTAGGAGTAAAAGGGATGTTGCATTATTAATTTTATTTTTGGTAGTGGGTTATTTTTGGTAGGAGTACTTTTCAGACAGAAATGTTGCAGCTTTCTGTAGGTCAGTCAGACTTAATACGCAACCAGCTAGGCAAAAATTTAAAAAGAAAGAAAAAAAAATTGCCAATGGCATACAGTTTATCAGGACAAGTTGTGTTCCATTAGCTCCCCCAGGCTTCCCAGGAGTGGGAATTTGCACTAGCAGCCCAGAATGTGCAAGCTTATAAACTGAGGAAAACTTCTGTTGGGAAATAGTGCTCTAGGCCAGCAGGTTGCAGCTGAATAATTGTTGTAGGATAAATTCTTGCCATATTAAACCACAGCTGAGAACATGTGTGCCACCTGATAATCTGGAGAGTTTTGATACAGGACAAAGGTTAGTGAGTCCTTGAAGTCTGCAAGGAATTCTGGTCTACAGAGTTATCCAGACAGCTCTGACTAACAGTGGTGGAGACTATATCTGATCTCTTCTTTAAATACTTTGTTAATATATACAATGGTATCAATCTGTGGCCAGATGTGTACAAGCTCTGTGGAAAATCATCGGGTTAGAGTGAAGCCAGGCATCCTCCTTTCAGCTCCTTCCTTAGACCTCCTCTGAAGTACAAAGCCTCAGAGATATTAATCATGGGGAAATTCAATTTTCTGTAGACTTTTAAAAAATCATCAAACAACATTTAGGAAATGTTACTGTTATGTTACCTCAAACATTAAAACTGAAACCAGCAAGTTTATTACTTGACTGGGAAGCACAAGAACATTAGAATAGGTGCTTATGTAGGAATTAAGAGTCTATTCATCTGTGTGTATCTCAAACAATGTAGTGTTGAACCTTGATACTGATATTTCTTTCATAATAATTAGAGACAGATCCTGGTCTCAGTAATGAATTATTCTGGATATAAAGCAGTGTGATATATCTTATTTTAGCCCTACAGGAATAATGCTTTCTTTTTCAATTGCAGGTTAAAATGCTTTAAAAATTGGAAGATATCAAAGACAAAAGAACACTTCAATGAATGTGCACATACTGATGGTGTTCAGTGCCTCTCACATTTTTCTTGCTCATGTGTCAATTGTCCTCTATCACTTTTGGATCGAGCCCTTCTTTTCCCAGCACATGTAATTTTCACCATGGATTCAGACCCTCCTCCTGGCACTTGCTCTTGTCCGTTCTGTGAAGACTCTTATGTTGGCAGGAAAATGCAAGCACTCTGTAGCATCAGTCTTATAGAAAGAATCACTGCTATGCAATTTCCTCCTTGCACAAAAATGAACTGTGGTGGGCAAGATGGAATGCAATATAGACCATTTCTTCCCTTGATGCAACAAAATGAAGAGGGTATCCAGGGACAGGAGAACCTGGCAAGAGCGCCTTTAAAAGTGCACAGCACAAAACCCCACTATTTTAGAATGTCTGATGACCCCTCACAGGTGGCTTGGTTGTTTGTAGAGGCATTGGAACACTACTTGTACTGATTTACAGGGCTCAGAAATCAAGCCAAAGTGCACAGGGTTGATCACCCCCAGCACACATGGCTCAGAGGGGACTTCAGCTGCTGCTCTGCATGACCCGTCCATAATTCTGTCACTGCTTCTTCTGTTTCAAATGTGCATGGATAAGCTCTAGGATGAAACGTGCAACTCCAACATTCTCAATAGAACAGTGTGTAGTCATTCACATTTGCTAACAGCGTCAGAACAGTTTTTATTGCTTTTTACTCCTGTTAAGCTTAGCAGAAGCAATACAGCTGAATTCCAAGTCTGGTGCATTTTTAGCAGCACATTTGCTGAGTTCCCCACAGAGAATAGTCTCTGCTAGTCTTGTGTGAACCAAATATCAGTTTTGCTTATCCCCGAATGCTGCATTGAATGTAGGGCTGCTGGGTGAAGAGCAGTTCTTAGAGTTTACATTTCATGTGAACTGGAGCCATGAACATGGACTTTCTCAAAGCCCTGCTTCAGAGAACAGATAGGATTAAAGAGGCTTATCATAAATACAGAAGGAAATCCCAGGTGTGACTCAAGTTACACAGAACTGCTGAGGCCTAAATTTTGCTGCTGCTTCACATGTACTCATGAGAAGACAGGATTTATTGTGCATTTGTGTACACAGAGTAGACCTGATGCGTCTCTCACATTGATATATTTTTCAGTGGTACATAACATAAATGTTTATTTTATGTAGTAATATAATTTTGCTATATTTATATTTTCTCAGCTGTCATTAGCTGAGATAGCTAATGGTAATGTCTTTTTAAGACAAACTGTTGAAAGCAAAGGATTTAACTGTACTTCTCACTGAGCATAAAAGCATTGCTTGTGGGGTTTTTCAGGCTGACCTTTCAGTTTAAAACTGCTGAAATGATTACTGGGGCTGATGAACATTCCTGGTGTAATTAATACAACTTACAAGAAAAATGAGTTGTGCATGAAAACTTCAAGGACTTCTCTGCAGCAAGAATTCCTTGAATATGTATGAGTTGGTTTTAAGTAGAGACCAGAAACTGTGTGAGCACTTAAAGGCAGAGAAAGGTGCTCTGTAAACCTAGTAGATTCCAAAAAGCTCCTGCAAGCTGGTACATCTAAGTTTTGTAAACCTGCCCTCAGACTACCCAGCTGAGTGCCAACATAGTCAAATCACTTGTTCTTCAAATGCAGAAGTAAGGAAAATTATGTATATGGAGTATCCAGCAGGTAAAGCAATGTGATGGCATAATTGCAAGTCTGTGAAGACGATTTTAGGTGGAATTGAGGACTAAAAGGATTTGCAATGTCTTCAGAGGCCTTGGTAAGGAGACCTTCGAGCTGAAATGCTGATAGAAAAGAGAAGCATCTATAAGCAAAGCTTTCATAATGATCTAGAACTGGCACAGCAAGGGCAAGAGCAAGTTGTGCAAGAGCAGAGCTGGAGAAACAGGCAGGGCTCAAACAGGGGAGCAAAGTTTAATCAGGAGAGCAGATAGCACTTGTGGCCAGGAGCAGCAGCTAATGCTGTAGGGCCAGCAACAGCTTGGATAAAGCTTGTTATCCTTCTCTGCAGGTGACAAAGCCCTGGGAACTGCTGACTGAAAACTGAAAAGGGATTGTTAGTACAGAAGAGGAGACAACAACCTACATCAAGGTGCTAGAGAAGAAAGCTGTGAGCTATAATAGCAACTTTGTTTTTGTCTTATTGCTCTCCTTTCACTCTCATTATTAAAGTAATTTATTAAGAAAATTCATTTAGTGGGGTGGGGATTCAAGCTGATATTTTATTTTGTTTAAACCTGGCATGGCTGATAGCCAGCAAAGGCTGTCAGAAATGTTGCAGAAGGCTGTGTATAATCACAGGACATCTGTCCTGAATGATTACGACATGTCATAGTAGGTTATTTTGGCTGCAATTGGAAGGGATATGCTATTTAAGTGAATATCCACTTCTTTTCCCTTCTATTAGTAGGATACATTGACAGATGAGGGAAGACAGTGGCAACTGAACCCATGCCAGACTTATCTCTACAGCATTTGCATGGGGAGGTGGATCTGACATTACAGAATGACTGAGGGTGGCTGTGAATCTGTGCTTACTATAGCTGTATTCATATAATTTTGATTGTATAGATTTGTAAAAATAACATAGATCTTCTCCCCATATGACACGTGTCTGTGGTGTGGATTTTTTGGACTCTTAAGAAGCATTTCCTGCAAACCCCCTCCAAAACCCCCAAAACCCTGAAAATCTCAGAACAAAACAACTGATAGTTTTGAAGCACTGTGACAATCAAACAACAAGAGCAGAAAAACCATTTAGAAGAGACATATGGCTTACCATGCTGTCCCATTTTTGGTTGATCTTTTTCCAATCCTTCTGCTCTCTCAATATAACCTTTCTCTCAGTCCCTCCTTTATTCCATAAACCCATCTGCCTTCATCTGTTAATTCAGCCCTCTGTTACTACTGAATTGTTTATCAGCCAAATTAATGTGGACGATGAGCTCTTCTATTCATTCCAACCTATTTAAAACAGGCCTGCTACTCAGTGGTGGGTCAGTGTTGAGAAAAATGTAAATAATTAATGATTTGTCTGGAAATCTTTGAGAGGGAGGCCAAAACAACTGAGCATTTGGCATATTAAAAAAAAATTCAAGGCCTGGATGCAGGCAGGAATAATCTCATCTTCACCACCCTACAGAGTACAACAGTGATTTTTGGCTTAGCGTGCTTTCACAAGGTAAGAGGAATACCCCTGCTTTTCTTGGGCTTGATCCTTTTCCAGTTCAGTCTGGGAGAGATCTTATGAGATGTCTGAACTGATCCAACAGGCTTAACTACTCATGAAAGGTGAAATTTCTACTTTTTTTCCCTCTTTGGAAAACACTGCTTGTGCAGGTGCTTTCATCTCAGTAGTGTACCAGTGGGAGCTGTTGGTCTGACTCCCACTCAGCTAGTGGAAAATTAACCCAGTAAAAAGTGGGTACTAAAAGACCAAGGGAAAGCCTCAATGAAAAGGTGTGGGACTACCAGATCAGAAATTGGGTGCAGAGCAAAACCAGAAGCATCCCCTTTCCATAAGGATTCATTCATCCCTTTTGAATACCTACTCTCATCAAAAGAAACTCTTATCTGGCTGTGTTCTAGCACAATATTAGGGCATGTATCTAAACACATTTATAGTTGCTGGCCAGTAATTTAGCAGTGTTACCTGTGTGAAAGGTAAACTTGCTGAAATTAATAAAAACTAATCCTCCTGGGGGAGTACCTTCAAAACCCATTCCTGTAACTAGAGTTTTACTCAGTTTGCCCCTTCAGAGGAGGTCTCCGTTTGAGATTAAAACTAAATATATGTTAATTAAGCCAAATCACTATGGTGTTGACTCCCCAGGGGTCTCTTCTGTCTTGAGGTGGAATGAGCACACTTCTGGCTTAAGCGTTGTAGTTATGATGTAGGGACAACTTTTTCCATAAACAATGAGAAAACTATCCTCCTCTAATAGCAGGGATTCCTAAGAAGATTTTATATATATATATTAAAAAAAAATATATATATATATACACTACTACATGTATATACACTCAGAGTGTATATATATATATTGCATATATACTCTGAGTGTCCAACTTTATACAATCCATGCAATCTTTAAACTGGTTGAGACCTCTGATACATATTAGATGAGGGAGTCTCAAATATACTGAATACTATCAAGTTTTATGACAGCCAGGTAGAGAAGAGACTCTGATTCCCACCCCCACTTCCCTGGTATAGGAGAAAAAGCTGTAATGTGAAATCACTATTCACTGAGGACATATCAAAGAAGTTACAAGAACACTCATCAAAATAATTTCACTGATGGCAGAACAACTTGTAGGCTCAATCTTTGTGTCATCGAACATGCTTTATGAATTTTTTTCGTTAAGTAGAGCCTTAGTTGTAAAAATAATTGGTCTCTTAGTAGCATTATCATAGGCTTTATGCAGGAAAAATATGCAGTGTGTTTGCCCACGTAGAATAATGTTTCATAATCACTGATTCTCTTCTGTCAGGGATGCTAATATTTAACCTTCTTCTGTTTTGAAGCCGGTTATAATTTGCTCCAGAAAGAGAATCAAGGCAGAAGAAAATGAACTTAACAGGGGCAAATATCAAACTGTGTATATCTACATGTAAAACAATTAGGTGAAACTGAAAAAATCAGGCCATGCAAATGATTGCAGCTGAGGAGCTAGAATTCTTTTGATCAAGTTGGTTAAATACTCCAGTAATTCAGGCCCTCTGCAAAGAAACTCTGCAAATCCAGGATAAAACAGGGATGGAGTCAGGGCTGTTGCATAGCATGCTGTGTGCTGCTCTGAGAACAAATGTTAGTAGATGGTGCAGTCCTGCTAGGACAGAAATCACTTTAACACCTGCCCCATATCATTCTCCAACAGCTGTAATCTTTGGTCATCTGTTCTAGGAGAATGTCCATCATGACCTCCCCAGATGTTCAGATCTGGGCTGCCAGAAGGGAAGGAAGGTTACAGTAACTAAGAAGCAGTCAGCTCCTACCCTAGAGCTGCTAAAAGAAAGCACTATGTTAGGGCCTGAAATCTGAGCACCTACACCATACAAGTACCTACTGCTATGCATAAGCATGGCATCCAGCTGAAATATGAGCAATCCCACCTGTGTAAGCCAAAATACAGTAAAAAACATTAGACATCTTTAGCCAGGTCCCTCTTTAAAGGCAGTCTTTGTGCGTCAGAAACAGAGTTCTGAGTCCCAACAGAGTGTATAATCTAAAGTTAGAAAGGCACAGAAGACATGTCTGAGAATATCACTAGAACAAAATGAGCCTAGCATTGAGAAATGCTGCCCTGGATCATCTGAGTGGCAGTCTCTTTATCGGGTGAAAATTGTGTTTATTGGTAAAATTTAGTGAATACTAAGTTGCAGAAAACAGATGTACCCACATGGCATCTAGTTCAGCTGGAGACAAATCCAGCATAAAAACTGAGGATATGTCCAAATGTACATGTGAACTGCTAAATTACTCTGTTCTGCCAAGGCGATGGATTCCACTTATCAATCATCCAGTCTTTAGTTATTCAAAGGCCACCCAGAGCCAGTGGAAGGATAATGGCTGCACTCCTATGTTTGACTGATTCAAGAGGCAATATAAAGCTTAAGCAGCTTGAAATTACTCTTGGACTTCATAGAGCTTTAAGGCAAGAGCATCCCTAGTCAATGATTCAGAGCCTGACCATGCTTTCTTTCAGAAAAGCTCTCTCGGGGAAAGTTTGGGTCTGTTTGTACCTGGCCCCTACAAATGCAAGGTATGAGTACAGTCTGTGAGAGCCTTACTTAATCCTACCATCATCACCCAGACCAGAATGAGTCTTGAAAAAAAGGACATCAGTGGGGTTTTCTGTTTTTTTTTATTGGCTGTAACACAACAACCAACACGGCTGTCTGTTTCTCCAGATCAAGGTGTGCCTGACATTTTTTAAGAATAACAGAATTTCCTGTTTTTTCCCACTTATGTGATCAAAGCACTTATAAATAACTACAAAGTATACTATACCAAGTAGACATTCCTCTGATATATATCAGGCATGAGCCACCAGAATAACAGATTTTGGAAATGCGATGGAACCTGTCCTGTCCTGTGCCAACTCGAGAGTGTCCGCCTGTGTACCTCAGAAGTATTTGGTAGGGAAAGACAAGATTGCTTCATCTTGCTTTTTCCACACCACCACCAAGACAAATTTTTCTTGCTTCCATTTCCTGCTTTTGTAGGACTACTCTCTGGCTGTCAAAACTGTGCAAAATTTCCTGCAAAACAGACATGCATCTTGGTCACTTGCTGCCCAAATCATCTTCATCTTGTACTGCCTGCAGACCTGTCCTGAGGCATGAATAGGGCTTAGCCAATGTCTGAAAAGACACCAGAACTTGTCAGCAAGCCTGTGGGACAGCAAAATGTGCTGTTTTGCTTAGTCTGTGGGAGGCTGGGGAGTGTATAAAAGGTAGGCATATGAAATTCAGAGGTTTGTTTATTATATAGATAAGAATCTGAACTGCCAAAGTTTAGTCTAATTTTAAAGCTCCTTATACATTATGCAACTCTCTTCCTTTTCAGTCAAATGCAAAGTTACAATGCAACCCACTTTATTTCCAATATGTGTAATTTCATTCTTTTGAGGAACAGCAGGGCAAAATGCCCTCTTCAAAGCCTGGCTCATTTTCTGAACCAGTTGCCACATTCATCTTCTGCTCAGTAATACGGAGTGTATGTCTACTAGAGTTGGGTATGCATTTTGCCTCTTGATCTTAATTTTGATCTCTGATTTTACATAAATTCCAGCAGGGGACAATTTTAAACTTCCTTCTCTTGTAAAAGATTCAGGATGTTCTTTTCAGTCTTAAAGGAAAGCTGAGGTGGTAGCTTCTAAAGAGGAAAGCATATGCTCTGTCTCCCTGAAGGGATTCCTCTCCCCAGGTCCACAGCACATGACAAGGTCTTCCGCTGCATGTCTCATGGCCCTGAATGTGTTCATGGTGATTCCTACTCCTCATGCACACCCATAATGTTAAGCTGCCTCTAAAATTCATAACCAAGCTTGAAGTTTGACCTGCTAGATTGAGACTGTTTTTAAACATGTGCATTTATCTGGTTTTCCTGGTGTTACTAACTTAATGTTTTTGATAGAATCAACGTATGTGTCCACCCTTGGAGATGAGAAGCATGTCTCATTTTAATACATGATACACCAGTAACCTAGAAGAGCAGAAGAAGCTGGGTAAAAGCTCTGAATCAAGAGTGAGGAGGCTTGGACCAGTTTTCTACTCTGTTCCAAAAAATTACAGTGTGAACTTTGGGCAAACTTCACCATTTCACTCCTCTGACTCTCTCCATCATCTCTGTTTTTTTCTTTCCTATTTAGACTTTCAGAGTGCAAAGGCAAAAGCACATGCCTACTGTAGGCAGTTCCAGTGTCAATGTTAATATAAAGATTTAAAACAAGGAGGGAAATATCTGTTTGGAGGCCTCCTGTAGGGTTTTGTCATCATAGCCTACTGCAATCTATGATCAGTGGATTGCTTTGCTGGATGAGGAGAGCCAGTGTGCTTGCCCAAACTTCACCTGAATTTCCCAAGCACCTGCAGAAGAGTGTTCTGAGATGCACATTTGCTCATGTGGCCTTCATGACCTGGTATGCCTTTTGATCTGCCTTGCTCCTGGGGAAAAGCTGGAGCTGCTTTTTGATGACAGGCACCCCTTTCTTCCCACTCTCAATGCACAGGGAATTAGCCCATTTACTGGTGCTGTGTGTGGGTAGTTCTGACTGTTGGTACATTTAATCTTTCACTAATATTATAAAATACCAAGCCATTCTTTTCTCCAAATCCAATTTGATTTTCCTTCTGAGGTTCTGCTTATACTATTCTAATTTCTCCTGTTTCACCTCCTTAAGAAAGAAAATGGGATGATCAAGTGGAAATGAGAGGCCACAATGTGTCTGAAAGTATTTTGGAGTGAAGTGATTAGCAAATTAAAATAAGTATGTTTTGCACTGATACCAAGCACAGTAAGTATTAGATCCACAGAAACTTGCAAGAGGGAGCATAGAAATTTGTAAGAAGGGAGATTGTGAAGAAGGTTTCAGAAACAAACTTAGCTTCATTTGTGAAATTACTGGGCATGTTTGTGGCTTTTATTAACGTGTTTTTGCTTTGGGATACAAATTAAGATCCAGAAGAGTTTTGAAAAAATTAATATATTTAGTAGTGGGTGGGTGTGAAACCACTCCAACAGGATGGTTTTTAAAAAGTACTATTTAAAAAAACCTTTTCTCTGGAAAAATGAGGTGAGGGGGTAAGTGGGCTTCTGCAGGATTGTTCTGTCTTTTCCCTCTGCCAGCTGACAAGAAGAGCAATTCTTTAGCCCTTTTGGCCGGTGGATGCAGACACAGCAAGCTGCCGCTGGAAGCTGTTGTTCCCTGCAGTTCCATCAGCTTGTGGTCTGTTTTTGGTGAATTGGTTTGCAAGACCTGTGGGAGAAATGCGTGTAAACACCTCCGTCCCCATCCTGAACTGCATTTTCAAACTTGCTCTTTTCACAGCTGTGGTAGTGTGGCTTACTTTGCCCAGGGGTTCTAAAGCCCTGTCCAGGTGAGGAGAGGCTGGAGAAGACGGTGGCGAAAGGTGTGTGTTCACTAGGAGAAGAGACAGCTGCTAGAGCAGCAGTGCTGCCCTAGCCCTTGCTCAGGTGAGCGGGGAAAAGGTTTTAATGATCACCCCAGAGGCTCTGGCGCTGGTGAGAAGTTGATGTGAGGGCGGCAGCCCCGACTTCAAGGGGCAAAGAGGAGAACACGTTGATTTTTTTCCGCCTGCATGCCCGATGCGTGGTGAGCCGGGCTGCTTGCGGCGATGTCCCCGCGGGATCAGTGAGGAGAGCCGGGATGCTGTGCGGGGGAGGATGGTGCGAGGGGAGCGGGTGGGCTCCGCGGGCAGGCGGCCGGGGACAGAGCCGGCGGGCGGGAGCAGCGCTGAGGGGCGGGCCGGGCCGGGCCGGGCCGGGCGGCGCTGCCGGGCCCCGCCGCGGCGTGTGGGTGGCTCCAGGCGGCCGGTACCCAGCGACAGGCGGCGAGGTGGGAGGAGGCTGGCGGGGCGGAGGAAGAGGAGGAGGGAGCGCGGCGGTGCTGTGGGGCGTATCAGCCGGTGCTGGACTATGGTGCGGTTCGGCGGGGGCTGACACGCCGGTAGCCCGCCCGCCCTTCCTCCCTGCCGGCTGACGGGCACGTGTGGGATGTGAGACCTGCCCTCGCCGGGGGAGCATGAGCTGTGCCCAGGCCGGCATTGTCCAGGTACGAGGGGCTGCTGCCGCCCGGCCCCGGGTGAGGGTGGCTGGGCGGGGGCGGGTGGCGTCGGCTCCCAGCGGAGAAGTGCGAGGCGGGATGGAGCTGACAGCGGCCTCGGCTCCGGGAGAGGCCCTCCCCGGGGCAGGCAGCCCCCGCCCGGCCGGCGGGATGCGGTGGCGGGTCGTGGGTGTGCGCTGTCACCGTGCCCGGCTGCGCGGTGCCGCCTTTGTGCCTGGGCTGTCCGTGCGGGATGGGAGCCCCGGCCGTGCCCGGGAGCGCTGCCCTGGGCGGGGGGCGGCGTGCAGGGGTCGCTCTCCCGGGAGCTCATCGGGCCCCGCTGGGTTACGGGCTGAGCCGTCGGCCTGTCGGCTGAATTCCACTAGCGACCGAATAGTGTAGAATTATGATGAGCGACGTGCCGACGGGGATTGACATCATTTGGGGATGTGGATGCACGCAAGCGGTGATGAAGAGTCCCGTGCCGAATTTTTGGTGGTTATGTCCTTTCTTTGTAAAAGCAGAAGCCCCCAGTTTTGGTTCTTGGCTCTCTGACAATGCAGCAAAATTTAAAGCACGAACTGCTCCCCCCACCCACCCCCCCCACGGTGCTCTGTTGCTGTAAGCCAATCTTGTGACTTCATATTTTGGTTATTACCTTGTGTTATTATGTAACTGCATTTTTTTTGGTAGCAATTAAATAAAATAACTTATAAGTACGTTAAAAATATTGCTCTAGCTAGTAGCATTGTCAAATGCTGCGTTTCTCTTTTTGCAGCCTCCATAGATAATGGGTTTGTATTGACACAGGCAGTACAATTCATTTTGTTCCCTCTTGCATCGTTTCCCGTGTGTTTCTCTGTAGTTGCAGAAGAAATTACTTGGCCTGGGTTTAGATTTTTGCATCCTGCTGTTTTGAGCTGCAGTAGTGCTTTTTTTTTTTTTTTTTTTTTTTTTTTTTTAATATACATGCTGCACTCAGCAGAAGTGCATAGTAAGACTGTACAACAGTCAGTCAGGCTGTGTTCCTGTCTCTGTGTTTACCAGCTCCACTGTCGGGTTCTGTGGGGCACCTAGCCCTGTCTGAACAGGGCAGCAATTAGGGGCAGGGTGCTGCTGTGCCAGTGGTGGCACATAGCAGGTGGTCAGCTGTGCCTGTCTGATTAGTGCTCATGCGAGGATTGCAGTTATTACAGTAATTCATTTTGGCTTGGGGATTCATTTTGAAAATTTGGATTTTCCACTAAGAAGGGATTATCATTTCTCTGTGTAGTATGTGTGTTTTGTGAAGAAGTGTAGTATGGTATGTATCCTGGCTGCTCTCTCTGCTTCCCTTCTGTCTGTCTCTGAAGTGCACACCCAGTTTGGACAACACAGGTGCAATGTTGATTTTCATGCTGGAGCCAGAAGATGTAAAAGGCAGCACATGCTTAGTCAACCCACACCACTCATCCTGTCAATGCAGTCTCAGTCTAGTACAGGGGAAAAGAGTATGTGTTCTTACAGAGGAAATGTGGGATCTGTTTGCTTGTTTGTTTCAGGAGGGTGAGCAGGGAGTTAGCTCAGAACAAAGAGTGGTTGGTCAGATGGCCAGCATTTGTGAGCAGCAAGCGGCATGTGAGTTAAGGGTGGAGAGCATGTTTTGTCACTTGTGTGATGCTATCAAGCATGTGTTTCTGACTTAATGTGACCTGAGCTTTGGACTCCTAAACTTTTAGTATTAATCAGCTTACTCATTTGAAACCAGAGCAGGCCAGAGCATGAACTGATCCACTAAGTGACTTTATCGGGACCTGTCAATATCTGAACGTGATGCTGATTAATTTGAAAGCAAACTGTGTACGCGTGCTCAGAATATCCCAAATCCATATGCTCAGTATTTAAAGTGCATTCTAATAACAAATATGGTCCTTACTGTTTTCCAATAAATAACTGGCTAAGACTTGTTACTAAGGCCCATTTTTCAGTGGTTTTGTGTTTCATGTACATGGCATGTGATCTTGCATCCTTTGCCATTGTGAGATAATCCCTGTGAAGCTTCGTGGAGTTTTGCATGTGCTATGTCAGACGCTAAGTGGCATTCATTCAAGGTAGTGCTAAATCCTTCTCCTTGTCTCCTTTTGAATAGTGACTTGGAAAAATAGTGAGAGTGAAATTTAGCTTATTAGCTGCCTTTTGTAATACTGCAAAAGATGTGGTCGTGGTATTGTGGGGAGGATTCAAGTTTTGAGAGCGATGATGTTGGACAGCTGGTGTTGGGCCAGGAGCTGTTCTAATAAAGAGGATAGGTTAGTTGTGTTTTAAAGCGTTTGGATCTGCCTTGTGGATTATAGACATTAAGGTTGTCCCTGTGGTTTCACCTCTGAAAGATGCTTCTAAGAAATACCCAGCAAAACAGCCTCCTCATTTCCACACCAGTTGCAAAGTTCAAACAGAAGGGCTTTTAGTAATAATAATAAAAAAAAAGCAATTATTCCAAAATAGCTTCATTTACGATGATAGATTTTGCCACAGAACATAGCTTGTCCTCATTATGACCTTTGATCTTTCTAAATATCTCTATGGTCCTATGTCTTTCCCTTTGTAGTTTCTTCCAAAGTTAGGGGTACCCATAAAGACTGGCTTCAGCATGTATAGATCATAGTCTTTGTGGGCCTCTAGAGACAGACTCAAGCTTTAAACAAGTGCTCTGGCTCATTCTTCCTCTTCTTCTGCAGATGGGGTGCTTGCCAGCCTAAGCCAAAATTATGCATTTGTGAATAGTGTCCCAAACAGTTCAGCTGGGTATCCACATATACGTGTAGCTTACATGGGCGGATCATGCCTGCAGCTGCCACAGCTTTCCAGCTGATCCAGCTATGAACCATCATTGCGCTGGGAGTCACCATCACCTCGGATGCTCCCTTGCCTCCAGTGGAACCTGTGCTGCTGGGAATGTTGCTGTAGCATTGGCCGTGTCCCTCAGATTGGTTTGCAGTAGCTGGAGGATGATCCTGCCCATACGGGTTTGTGCATCTGCCTATTAGCAGGGAAAGGAATTGTGACGCCCCCTTTTCTTCAGAATGTCTGTTGTTTGTTTACACTCAGTGGCTTTCTCGGTTTTGGCAATAAGGAGATGAGTCAGTTTTGCTTCTGTTTAAGGCTTTTTTTACCCATTTCTCCTGTAACATTTCATGTGCTCTTGTGATTCTGCAGTGGCTGAATGGCAAATACTGCAGGCATTTGGTTTAATTCCTTAGAAGTGTATTTCTACTGGCCTTAGATATCATGACCATTAATTCTTATAAAGCTTAAAACAGACTAGATCTTATGTACTTATTAAAACAGACTACATCTCACGTACTTAGGTATTTGTCCAAAAACATAGCAATACTTTTTTTTTCTACTGGTAATCTCAGAAGGGTGGGGGTTGTGCAACTCGGAAAAAATAAAAGTGCAGCCAGTAGCAAAGAGCAAGATAAGATGCCACCTACTTTAGTTGATTTTTTCCTGCTGAGATTTGAGGCCAGCAAGATGCTTAGAATTAATTAAGAAGAAATGGCAAGGTTCTTTGATGCAGGGAGCCCAGGGTCATTTTCCTTACAGTTAATGAATGGTGGCTAGGCAAGCTGTATAATAGGCTTGTGAGTCAGTCTTGGCCTTTTTGGTCAGCTATGTCTGGCTAGGGTATCCTGTTGTTAGTTCTGAAGTAGGAAGCTTAGGTTCTTCAGGCAGGGCTCCTTAGGGGGTGCTGGGACTGTCCCTTGACAAGATGGTGTCCTTAATCTCAGATGTTTATGGGAAATGGACCAGAAATACTTGTCCAAGCTACAGGTGAAATGGGCTGTTGTCCCAGGCAGCAGACTGCTGGGAGCAAGTGGCTGGCTGTGGACTGCATTTGACTTTGCAACAGGGAGGAGCTGGGTTGAAGCAGGGCAGCAGCTGAGTGGGGTTCCCTTGCTGCAGTACCTGTTGCAGCTCCCATTTGTCCTCTCCCTCCAGTGGCAGCAGCAGCAGAAACCACTGTCAGCTCTTCAGGACTCTCCTTCCCCCAGCTTTCCACTTAAAATCTCACCCTCCTTTTCCATGAGTTCAAACAGCCTTAGCTTGATCGCAGCTCCTCATCCGTTTGTCCAGAACATTGCCTATAATGCAGATAAACTGTGAGATGGCTTGGGAGCTGGGGTGGAGTGATATGACAAGCCGTTTCTTTGAGATCCTGAAACAGGGGGAAACCCTAGTGCTTGTGTTTGAAATATCGAAGTCAGTGATCAGCACCGTGTTCCCCAGGGAATCGCTGTGCTCCATTGTGTTGCAAAGTTCTCTGAGGACGCAGCAGTGCAGGCAGCGTTCCCTTGCTGCAGAGCAGAAGGTCTGTGGGAGAGAGCGTGTGCACAGCAGTCAGGAAGCCTATTATTGAGACCTACGCTGAGGTTTCATTTTATGCATTTAGCAAAACAGGCTTGCTCTTTCACACTTTCCAGATATTTTTATATTTCTCTGCAAATGCTTGTAGAACACCAACATTTGTTTGGTTTCAAGCCTGGATTAAAATTCCCCACCAATGTCTGTAGGCAAAATCAAAAAGGCAAATATTTCTCCCAGAATTAAAATCCATTTAAATTTGAGAGTTGTTAACCCATTAAATAGCAATGGAGTATAGAATATATTTTGGACTGAATCACTTGTATTTAAAATGGAACATGCTCTAAAAATAAATGGTTAATTGCTTCAGTGTAGTCAATATGGAATTTAGAGATGACTGACGGAGTGATTTGTCATCCATCTCCATAGCAGGAGTCATCTGGGAGGTCTGTGATGTTAAAGGCATTTGTTTCTATTAGCACCTTTTAAAGTAGTTTTGTTAATGACCTCTTGAACACCAGGACTGTGTCATGTGGTAAAATTAATTTTTCCATTTCATAGGAAAATATTTGCCATGTGCACCTTCAATTGCCAAATCAGGTTCCTCAGGTCCTGAAATGAGTAAATGAGTGGTTCAGCAGGCCTATCTGTGGTTTTTTTTTTTAAGAAGCAGGAGCCTGATGTACTTCTGGTGCCAACCAAATGCTTTCACACATCTCCATGTAAAATTTAGGATGGCATCATGCAAGCTGGAGAAGATCTGATGTTGTGCTACTCACTGTATACAGAGAGGAGGATTGGTTAGGAATAACTCTCTGAAACATGTGTAAGCAGAAGAGGTGGAGCAGGAAATAGTCTGCTTTTCTCAAGGGTAGGAGGAGAGCAAGAGAGGGGAGGAAATTCTTGTTAAGATAGTAAAACAAGTCATTATTTGCTGTGGTGGAATGGCAGAGTGCTGGTTGTATGGAGCAGGGATGGGTCAAGGAGCATCTCTCTGGATCTTAGGAGTTGCTGTCTTTTCTTCCTCCCCAAAACAATCCTGCCGAAGTCTGTCTCTTTGGCAGCATGTACATTACATGTTGTACAGACTCTGCTAAGCTAGGTAAGAACCATGAAGTTGGGCATAATCTAGCTTTGAGTGTGAGCTGTATGCCTTTTATAAAGCGCTTCCTAAATGGTTTGAACTGCAGTCCTTCTAGCTGGATGCAATAACTTAGGTGTGTGGGACTACCTGTGTGGGCATCTGGGCACTATTATGAGTGCTTGACAAACTACTGGCATGAATGTGATTATCTGATATCCCCAACCTGGGCAACTTGATGCTTTTGTTTTGATATCTGGGCCCTTTCAAGATTGATAGTGTCAATAAAGTAGGAGATACTGTCTTATTCCAAGGTCTTAATCCAGTCTCAGGAAAATTTAAATTTAGAGTTCACATTTTAATGCAGAACATCTGTCAAGTATTGGGGTATTTGTCAGTTGTCTTTAATGTCAGATGTCTTTAAAAAGGCTATGTGAGAGGCCCTAGGATTTTTAATTTTAAAAATATATACACTTTTCTTCAATGAGGCATGTTTTGTATGTGACTGCATGGTTGCCTTAAGAAGACAAAGAAAATACTGGCTTTACTCTCTGAGGCCACATCTTGATTTAAATAGCAAAGTTTAATTGCCACATGCTTAACCATGAAAAGTGGGGTAAATGGAGGAAATATTTAACCTTGGAGTCAGAACACAGGTTTCTAAGACAATGCTGTTCGAGACTCGTGAAATGCCCAGTAGCCATTAGGTTGTCTCCTGTTCTTTGTTACAGGCCCATGAAAGTTGTGTAGAGATAAGGAGTTGGGTCTTTCCATGAGCTCTTAAGTTGCCTAATTTGACTGCCCCATGCTCTCAAGTGGTAACCAATGTGAGGCCATGATTCAGAAACATTACATACTTGCCCTGAGTCACAGGCAAGCCATGATGCTGAGATAAAGTGTTATTGAGTTTGGTTTAAGAATAAACATTGTTCCTTCTAAAGTTATTTGAACTTTTCTTGATGAAAGGCAGTGCTGCAAGGCCTCTGGTGATTTTATTTATTTATTTATTTACAGAACTGAGTGTCATAGGGAAGCTAGCTGTGTCCTGTGCCAGCATGAAGCACTGACATTTCTTTCTCATTACTCTAGCAGCAGGCTAAAGCAGAAACATCCACAGAAGTTACTACCCAGAGCGTATATTAAGGACTAATGAGCTGAACTGTACTTTCTCCTCCACTTCTTAGGCTAGAAGATGATTTCAGTAGAGAAACACACAGTCCTGTGGTAGAACCCTTTCCAAGAGTGAACACTTTGGTGGTTTATAAGGGTCAGGCTGCCTGATTTTGTTTCCACTTCTTAATGTTCCTTAAAGATTTTGCTTTGTGTGTGAAATTACAGTTTTCATGTGAACAAAGCTCCCATTAAAGAATAAGATTTCTTGCCTGACTAAAGGCAGCAGTTCTTATGTTGGTCAGGAAAGTGCATCCCAGTGTAGAACATTACTCACTTTTGAAATTTGACTTTGCCTTATTCTTTGATGCTCCTCAGAACTGTCACTCTCAAAGAATCCTCTTTGCAGATATTCAAAGACTCCCCCTCTACGCATATGTTTTCATTCTCTTTGATATTCTGTTCTCCCCTTTCTACCTTCCCCCTGCTCAAGAACCAAGTGATTGCAATGTACTGTTCCTTGCAATGCAGTTTGCTGCACAGGTAGCACTGGTCATGCAATTTTATGTTTCAGACAATTAAAACATATTTAATAACTCAGACTAATTCTCCATACCCAATAACATGATGTAGGCTAAAACTTAGTATGTGTATTTGAGCAATTATGTTAGGGCATTTAATTAAAAACACGTATCACCTAATTTTTAAGTCTCTGAGTGCTTAAATATTGCTATCTTTTGTGTGGTGCGGAGAGGATACTTGCTTATCATGAAGAGTTTAGGGCAATTTACAAATTAGGTTTTACTGTGTCTGGGCAGGGAATGAAAAAGTTTGGGATGTGGAAACAAAATCACAAGCAGGAAATGCAGCAAAACTGTAGCGAATGTGTGGTAAAATGTTCTGAGTGCCTCTGTGTGTTCAACTTACCAATTGAGTTATTGAAGTTTGTCTAGAGGTGGAGCCTACAGTGCGTGGAAGAAGACAGCATCTCCTAGAAAAGGAATCTAAGGAGCAGCTGCTTGACTTACTTGCTGGAGCCACATGGTAATTTTTTTGACATGCCAGCTGTATTGTCTTTTCCATTCTGAAAGATCATCAGAAGCCCAGGGAAGTTGCTGCAGAACTTCTAGAAAGGGGCAGGCTGCCCTCATGCCTCCTTTCCCTTTCCCGACCCCACTGTCTGCAAAGGTGACTTTTTGAAGTTTGGAATAGAGGTAGTGGCTCAGGCCAGGCTCCCTGCCAGGAGTGTTTCAACCCTGCACCATCACCGTCTTTCGAAAAAACCCTAAGAAATGTCTAAGGCTCTGGGTGGAAATGAGTAACAACTTCCCAAAAGATAGTAGAGAAAGAAGTTGCTTGCTTACAGCAAAAGGATGTAGGGCTTTGGGGGAGATGTTGTATGTTTAAACCTCTGTTTGGAGTGGGAATAGAAATGTTTCTGGTAGAGCCTCTGCTTCTGTAAAATATTTTGGTTGCCTAGTTCTTATAAGAATGATTTTCTAATGGTTATAAAATGTGGATTTTGTGCATATGTGTATGAATTATTTGTTGGGAAAATACAATTCTGAAGTTTAATCTCCAAGTTAAATATATGCCTGGTTTGACCTATTTTTTCCCAACCTAGTTTTGCCAGCGCTGTGTGTGCACGTGTGATGTTTCCTGCTGAGGGAGTCCCGCTGACCTTAGAAAGACAAGTCACCTTAGGAAAGCTGGTGTGTAAGTGGTGGCAGTGGTAGTAGCTCAGGCTTTGCATGAGATGGGCTGTCAAGCTGGCTCAGCGAGGGAAAGATGTGAAACAGGGTGCTTGAGGAGGAGTCTGATTTAACACTGAATTATCTGGCAGCTTAGGAAGGGTTGTGGATGGCTGACTTGTGGCCTTCTCACAGTAGGTCTGAGAGATGAACAGGAGATCAGGCTGCTTGGTGGCCTTCTAATAATTCATGGAAAACCCAGTTCATCTGCTTTATCTACCTGGACCAAAAAGGATATAAATGCAGCTTTGCTAATCCAAATAATCCTTGTGGGACCACGAGAGGGGACATCCACATGCTGAAATGAAAAGTGATAACAGGGCCTTAAGCAAATGAAGATCTAAGCTGCTAAGTGTACATAGCATATCGTGAGCTTACTAGCTTATATCCAGGACACTATAACCATGTTTCATGCAATGCTGCACCAAAAAGAGAGGCATGCGACTGGTTTATGTGCAGGGCTCTGCTGTCCCTAGGGCTTTTATTGCCTGTGGAAATAAGGCAAAAGTAGCTTGCTGCAATTCTGTCCCCTCAGTGTCATTGTGCCCTGGATTAAGTGCAAAACTGGCTAACAGTGCCTGAAGGGAGGTAGGTCCTCAAAAGCAGGAACTCCAGAACTGGTGTGTTGGGTAAGGCGTGGTGTTCAGGGAGGACCTGCCCACCCCAGGAAGGGTGTTACCTTTCTCTTGTACCTGATTTAGATCTGTGACTTTCCAGGAATGTGTTCTGACAGGCAGGGAGATTCTCTTAAGTGTGTGTGACATGCTTTACATACATCTGGCCGTTGTTATGTTCTGCATGGAACATTTGAAGATTCATTGAGCCAGAGAGCAAGAGGGAGCATAATTCTGCTTTAATGGGTAGAGGGGGAGATAAGTGTGCCTTTTGCCAAGAACTGCTTCCAGTGTTTTATATGCAGAGTAGCACGTGGGTTGTCAAGACTGGTGTTTCTGCGATGCACAGGAGCAGAACATGAGGTTCCTGAATCCTCTTGTGCTGAGAGCAGGACTGAGTTGCAGTGAGTATCATTTTCAACTTCAATGCCTAAATTTTGTGTAATCCCCATTCTTTTGATCTGGCCCAGAATATCTGTGTTCAGTCTTAGTCTTCTGAACTGTTTTTATTCATGCCTCAGTGATGCATCCAGTGGGAATTTGCATGTTCAATTGGCTTGTTTTATGCAATAGTTTCTTCCGTGGAATCCTGGTAGCTAATGGTTAATATGAAAGCTTTCAGGTAAGAATTCCCATGTAACAGGATACTGATGTAATTCAGTCAAAGCTTTGATTAAACTGCATATCATATGTGATAATCTCAGAGGACCTTGGGTCAGAGCCTAGAAAGTTGTTGGGCTCACCTTTGAGTGAGAAGATGAAGTTGAGAGATTAGTGAGAAATGCTTTACAGGTGCACCATTCAGCCAAATCATTGTCTTTCCATAACAACTTTCTCTGTTCATGGATCCTCTGTTCATGGATTCTGATAGATGGTAGAGTGGGAGGGAGATTTTGTAGCTGCAGAGGTCTCAGTTTGACTTCATGCCAGTTCTCATTAGAGGAACATAGTTAAAACTGCACTTCATAATGAATGAATAAATAGAGCTTGCTACCTCTAGGAGCTTTTAAGTTTTTTTTGTTTGTTTGTTTGCTTGTTTCCCCACATACCCATTTTTTTAAAGGAAGCAGGAGGTAAAAAACTTTTTCAGCCTAAGTCAGCAGGCAAATTCTGCATCTGCTGGAGGTAGCAAGTCTTCTGCATAATGAACCATTTTTTATGTAATTGCTGTGGAGGAAAAAAAATAGTCCTGTTTTAGAGCAGAGAGGGCTGGCATTGAGAAGACTGTTTTAGAGACTGCTAACCAATTCTGATGTTCCTCCTCTTGCTGTAGTTCACGTCCCTGCAGTGCTGTCCTGCTGGGCTTGCCCAGCTTCAGGTGTGGTTCAGGAGCTTGGACCGGCCCTTGGCAGCCCTGCTGAATGCTGAGTCACAGGGAAGAGATGGAGATACAAATAGTACTCAGATCTATGCAGCATTGTTGGATTATTTGCTGGAAACTAGAGACCCCCACAAATCACAAGCAAGTCATGAGTTGTTGATCAAGATTGGTGATATAATTATGATGCTTATTTTCTGAATAAGCAACTTCTGATAGATAGTTGCTTGACTAAAGAGCTGAATTTGTGAGCTACATTGAGGCTACCAAGCCTCTTAAATGACACCCCTCCCATCCCCTAAGAACTCCATGTCTTTTTATTTGCAGGTATTTTTGGGGAACATGTGTCATTTATGTGCAGACATTGCATCATCCTTGTTTTGATGACTCCTTTCTTTGGAGTCTCTCACTTCCAGTGAAGACAGGTGACCTGGAAGGAGCAAATCCAATACATTGTGAACATTCAGTATAATTATCTTCTTGAAGTAGTTCTGGAACATGCAAGTGTAGGAGGAGGGGAGGCATATTAAGTAGTGAAGCTGCATGAAAATCTGCCAGTGGAACAGTTTTCTGTAAAAAAAAAAATGCTGTTTTAAACAGAATCAAATGGTTCCTCATGAGAATGTGTTTGTATTGTAGCTGGCAACTGTTCAGAGGATCTGGAGCCCTGCAGCCTTGTTTAATGATCAGATACAGTTGGGAGAGATCAGACACTGAGGTGTGGCAAGGTGGTGGTTGTTGTTATGTTTCAACTGTAAAGAAAACTTCAGAATACTTCAATTTCCCACAGTGCAGAGAATGAGACATGACCTACTCTGCCATTTCTTTATACAGCCCTTTCTTAAAAATTATCTCCCATCTCCAGTGCACATCATTAAAGTGCTGTACTATTGTATTTACTTCACGGAAGCCTGGGGCCCATCTCCCTGCTTATGCCAAGTTCATTTAAGTCACTGACCTTGCACTAGGGATGCATTTGGCCCATGAGGTCTTAAAATAACTGTGGGACAGAGACCACACAGATTTCTCAGTTTGCAGTTTTCTAATGCTTGTACACTGGAAAACAAAAACACATCAGTGAGGGAAGCCTGTCCCCCAAACATACACAATTGCTTTTTGGCTTGACAAGATCACCTTGAACAGGATTCCTGCTCCCTTTTTGAATTCAATTTTCCCTGTTTAGAGTCAAACGTTATGCTAGTGAGTTTCTCTTTTTTCCCTCCTGATACTGCTGGGAGCAATTTCTTTCCTTCTCGTTATCTCGACTTCCTTCCACCTCACAAACACCTTTTTTAATAGCTGTTTGAACCTGTGTTTGGGCTTTCAATCATCTGGTGCAGACTAACTACAGTGCTACTGTTTGGGCCCTCCTGGTTTCAGTGGTATTGGGACCTTCTTATTTTTGTTTGCAAAATGGCCTCTATTTTGACACAATGGGGCTATCTTAGGGTAGAGCAAAGGCAAACTCTCACCAGATTGTTCAAAAGTGGTCCTTATCAAGGAGACAAATGTCCCATTTTGGCTTCACTTCTCTTGGGGGAGTAAAACTAGTCACTAGTGCAATGGACAGAAAAATGATAGCTTCAATTAAAGTCTTACACTTTGGTGGTGATTTGTCTTATTCCTTCAAAAACCTTCACTCTTTGCCTTGTGGGTTGCTCTGGTATGTTGAAGACCAGCCTCCAGCTGTTTAGTCTGGCAAAACACAAATGTGGAAAATACATTTCTTTAGTGTGACAGCACATTTGTTTGACAGTTGAGCAGTTCCTTGTTCAGAAGAAGCTTCTCAACAGCAGCTTTGTCATCTCCTAAGATGAAGAAAGAGACAGTCAATGGATTTTTTTAATACCCTGAGATTATTTCTAATTCTGTTTAGTTAACAAATTCCTTGTGCTTGTTTGCTAGCCCTTGCCTTGCATCTTTTGTGTACAATTACCTTTCAGTCTCCCCCAGGCCTGGCATCTCTTCTGCTGGATGGTGGATTGGAGGGTATTCTGCTGTGCCTCTGGTTCCCTGGTCAAGGTACTCACATAGCAGGAGGCAGAACTAATCCTGAAGTGCTCTATTAGCTGGACAGAACTTGGAGGTGTTAAACTTTTAGTCTGTTGACAGATGAAGCAAAAGTGAATTAGCAGAAACTTTATCACTGTGCTTAGTCTTTTTCAAGGCTGAGTATGGATAGCCAAGTATATATGTAGGAAAAAATATTTTGAAAAGTTCTTTCCCTTCAGAGGTCCTTGTCATGCTCTGCACAAATACTTAGCTGTTTTCAGTGTATCAACCCAAAATTTTCAGGCACTAAATGCTCTTCTAGCAGGGATGTGATCTCCCATAGAATGTTTTGTCAGATCTGCCATCCAATCATCTATGTAACCTGTATTCTTCAGGCCTCACGGTTGTTTGGGGCTTTTTTCTTTCTTAGTTAATATTTTTTTCTTAAAGGGAATTTTCTGCATTTCAGTCTGGCCCATTGCCTCTGGTCCTATCACTGGTCACCACTGAGAAGAGCCCTGCTCAGTCTGCCTCACTCCATCCCACCAGCCATTTATGCACATTGATTAGATCCCCTTTGAGCCTTTTCTTCTCCAGGCTAAATAATCCCAGTGCATCCGTCTGCTTCTCTAGCCACTCTTTTCTGCATGTTAGTCATTCCCTTGGGTGAGGACATGCATTTGTGTGCCTGCATGGAGAGCTGTGTCAGGGAAGTAACCTGGGTTAGAAGTAACCAGTTATTTTATGCTGTGTGCTTTTAACCCAGAGTGAGATCTGCTTGGCTGTTCTGTGAAGGCTTATGGCAATGCAAGCAAACATCCAGCAAAGACTGGGAATAAGAAGTGGGAGGATGGCAAGTTGTTTCTCCTTGTGGAAGCATCAGTTTTTACTGGCTTTGTGTTTGTGACCTGGTGGACTGTGAACAAATGTGAAGGCCTAAGGGCCTTTGGTCCAGACTTACTAAGGCAATGGAGATGGTGTTTGGCAGGGATTTTTGTCTACTCTGAGAAAAACCATTTTTCTGTATTATGCCTTTAACCTTACCCAAACAATTTACTGCTCAGAAACTTTAACTGCTTGAGTTTTCTGTAGGTTTAGTACCATTCAACAGAGATCTGCTCCATGAAATCGCCTCTGCTTTCCTTTGCGTCTATTTGTACCTCCATTATATTTGAAAATGAATTTCACAGCTCAAGTAGCTCTGCATTAAGAATCACTTCCTTTATGATGTTATGAACCTGATTCCTCTCCTCCCCATCCCACCCCATGCCATCCCATGTGAACCTCACATCTTTCTTCTCTCAGCTGTCTTTTATCCTTCACTGAATCATCTCATAATCTTCTCCTCTGCCTTTATCTTTGGTACTGCTCCTGATTTGTCACCATTATACTGTGGAATCCTATTTTTGGGATACTCCTTTCTCACTCAATCCCATACTAATTGTCTTCTAACTCCAACCCCTAATGCACAGCTTTGCATCTTTTGTTATAGCTCTGGATATCTTGTGTGGTCGTATTCCACTACTATCTCATACTAACTGGATGCAATCCAGTTTCTCATATGTGACTCCTTTCTCTCCATTGTCTCCTCCCGCCACAACATTTTGGTCAGGGTAGTATTTTTAGCAGTAGTATTTGTTTTTTTGGTTTTTTTTAACTAGATCAAATTTACCTCTATTTCTGCATTACTGTGGAATTTAATTTTCTGTTTGTCTTTTGACAAAATCTTTGTCCGTGATTTGGTAATTTTTCTCCTTTTGTATGGTGATCTTAACGTCATTGGCAAGTTAAAACTCTGCAAGTTAAAACTCTGCTGTGAGGGCATTTTTCTCCTCTGTTTCATTTTATTTGAATCCCAGGTCAATTTTTTTCATCTATTAATCTTGGTTTTATCTTTGTGGATAGGCTAATAGTGCTTATTCTTATACAAGTTCTTGTGCCCTTTGCCTCTTCTTTTGCTGGATACTTAACATGACTGAAGTACTTTGTTTTTGCAACAGTCTGGCAACTCACTTCAAGCTGCTTTCGCTACTTATTGAGCCAGTGGTAGGAGACTGTCTGAATAGTTTTGTTACTTTCTTCTTTCAGATCCTTCCCTTTGCTGCTACAAAATGTACAATGCAATAATATCTGTGAACCGCTGCTGTGTTCATTTTATCTGTGTGATGTTATAGGGGTTTGGGTGTACAGACAGATGCTGGATGATTCACTGCTATACCTTGTATTTCACAGAATTTTGTCTGACAGTTGTCATGTGTGAGACAGTTACTTCTGACGTTTCTGACATTTTTGACTTTGCCTTATTAGTAGGTGAAATATTTAAATCTTCCAAAATGCAGAAGACCTCAATGAGTTCTGCTTCGGATTTTCATGCCTAAGTTGCTTATTAGGGTCATTATGGCTCTTAGAGGGTTCTAGAGATTCCTGTTCATTTTGGTGGGTGTTCTGGGGATCTTTCTCCAATTGCTGTATTAAATATATCTCACCTTAGTTAACTGTCTAGAATTGAGCCCTTTTGTGCCAATGGAATAACTGGGTTCTTTGTAGCTGGGAGAAGGGCTTGGGATGAACCATTCTCTATTTTAAGATAAGTTGTAATTTCCTGTGTCTCTCTCACAAGGAAGCTTCAATGCAAATTTAAGCAAAACAGCTAGAGCTGGATGATGTAAATCTCACCTCACATCTACTGTAGGGTTGTTTGTGTCAATATAAGACTGGAATTTCTGGTCAGTATTACTGTGGTAGTTCATATTAGCATTTCCTTGAAGTGTATGTTGCTCATATCATTTGTGTCTGTCTCCCTGGAGAGTTTAGTTTTGCTTTAACGGAGGGGGCTGAATGTCATTATGTTCAACGGAAGGTGTCACAAGCAATAATGGTTCATTCATAATCACCTGCACATAACTATGTACAGCAATAGTAATTGCACATATTGTCTATATTGCATATAGGCAATAATTGTGTCTATACGTGTTCAAAACTCAGGAGTTGGACTCCCTGCCAATGGAGGAATTTTCAAGGTTTTTGATGTGGAGACTTTCTCCTATGAAATCAGGGTTCTTACAGGGTTCAAGGCCTTCAGTGTGTGTAGGTTGGAGTTGTACTGCTGGAAAGCTGAAATTTTTTTCCTTGACCCTGTGACTATAGATACAGCAAACATTAGGAAAGGCCTTGGTTTTTAGTAAATTCCCAAAAGTGCTGCTCTCACCAGAAAGTGGTTGTATTTAGGGGTCTTTCTGCCCAGTTGCAAAAGAACCCTGCAAGTTTCATGTAGCAAGAAATGACAGGGTTTCTTGTATTGATTTGGGGTGGTTTTGACTTGGCTATGCTTCACTTTTTCCCTTATATTCTCTTAAGCCTTGTTATATGGCCTTTTAGTTGTTTTTTATTTTGCAAACATGAATGCTACTCAGTTAAAAAGAAAAATCCTTTCATCTTCTCTGGGGGTTAATCAAGGGAGGAACTTTATACCCCATGAAAGCTGGGTGAGACTGTCTCTATGCTGAAATATTAAATAATCAAAGGGAAATAATACTCTGTGATGATACCTCTGGGAAGATTTAATTAAGGAAATGAAATTGCATTAAGAGTGACCTATTGTGGACTGCCAAAAAGCCAACAGAGGAGGGAGACGTTTGTCAGCATGTGTGCCCATTGGTAAGAGCTTGTGCAGATTACCAAACCTGTGAGATATGAAGCACAATAAAGTGTCTGAAAGCAGTGTTAAACTATCTGATTGATGGAGTTCAGCACTGCAGGGGGCACATCAAGTCTGTGAAGTGACTCCCTGGTTCTGGCAATCAGGGCTGGTTGAGGCATGTGGCCACATGTGTCTGTGACACCTCGCTTAGACTGTGTACTAAAGAGTCACCCTACAGTTCAGAGATACCATTTCCAAACTTCACTGGCTAAAGGGGAGCATGCCAGCAGCCGTGCCAGCCTCCTGTGGAGTTGTAGCTGGAGCATAGTGGGTTAGTTCACGAGGCTTCAGCAGATTTGCATTGCTTTATATCAATGTGGTTAATTTTTCATGTGTGTTGTCCACAAGCAGTCTGGCACTGGCAGAACCCTGGAGATGGAAGGGCAGTGAACTCATTGAGGGAAGGTCAGACGAGGGATGGAGATATACGTGGGATGGTAAATTTTAAGGAAGCAGCAAAGGTCCGGGTCTAGTAGAGGCATGAAAAGGAAGCGGCTCACTTCTTCCTTTAGAGTGACCAGGTTTTGTAGAGCTCAGAGCTGTGCATTGGGAAGACTGCATCCATGTTCTGCTCTTGCCTCTACAGATGAGGATTGAATTGGGAAACTGGAAATAGCAAATTAACTGAGGAGGAGGGAATACAGAGAACTTAACGCTTGATCCTTTACTCCCCTAGGCAATGCTTTTGAAATACATTTGACTCAAGGGGTCTTGAACAAACCAGGGACTGACATTTAACAAGTAAAGGCTGCAAGGATGGGTCTGATGTCTGTAATAACACATGTGATTTTGTAAGTCAGCAGTCATCCCTCTGCCAGGGCTGAGTGGTTTCTCCTTTGCCCTGTGCACTGTTTGAATCCCCAGAGGTCTCTCTCAGCCTGCTCTCTGGCAATTACAGAGGCATTCCCTTGCTCTCACCATTAGCGTAATGGCTTGTGAGAACATCACTTATCCCTTTGCTCTTGAGTGACTACTGCTTCCATAATCTCTTTTGCATTAAACTAATGGATCACTTGTGTATGTAATTTTTTTCCCCCTCCTCATATGGTGAGAAGGGTACCTGTCATTGCTTTTACCCCATTTGCCATTTATTGCAGATGAAAATACAAAAAGAATTTGACAAGAAATTGGAGCAACTGTCATATCTTGTTGTGTCTTACTAGAACTATGCAAATAATAGAAAATTCCAGCTGAAAAAAGAAGTACATTGCCATATTCAATTGTTCCATTGCTATATGTAATTCTTCAGTTGCAAGAAAGCAGATTCTCATCACAAGCAGTCATTTTACCTGGCTTTTTTTATTTATCAGTTAGAAGTGATGTTTCAAGGGGTAGCTTCTTGATAAAATGGAGTAGTGACCATTTCCAAGCCATTCCTTATGGAAGAGGAAGAAAAATTTTGCTTACAGATTCAGTGCTGCTCCCACTGTCTTTTACTCCAAAGTGACAGCAATTTTCCTTGTATTTACCATATCACACCTGTTCTGCTCTCTTAATTGTTAGGAAGTTTTTCATAATGTCTAAGCTGACTCTCGCTGTGGTGTAATCAGTCCCACCCACTGTGGCCACAAGAAAAAATATTCCTTCTTCTTCACAGAGTCATCTTTAATGGTGTCATTTGCACTGTTCTTCCCACTCTGTCTTCCATCTTTTTTCCATATTTTTGCTAGCTAGTCTCAGTTATATATATCTTTACATGTTGTGTTTTGCTGAATTTTGCTCTGTCCTGTGGCTCTTTGGACCTGCTCCAATTGGCTCCTTTGTTTCTTCAAATGCAGCATCCAGGCGAGGATGTAGTACTGCAGCTGAAGGTCTGCAGATGCTCAGCGGAGTGGAAGGACAAGTGCATGTGTTCTGTGGGGCACAGTCATGTTTGTGTGCTCCAACCATCTTGTTTGCCTTGTGCTCAGTAGCTTGACTCCGACTCCTGTTCAGATTGTCATCCCCTCTTACCAATGGATTCTTTCTCAGTGATCTTACCTGGTGTGCTGGTTTTGACTGGGGTGGAGTTAATTTTTTTCATAGTAGCTGGTGTAGGGCTGTATTTTGGATTTGTGGTGAAAAGAGAGTTGATAATACGGAGATGTTTCTGTTACTGCTGGGCAGATCCTGCACAGCTTCAAGGCCTTTTTGGCATCTTGTACCATCCCTGCCATGAGGATGCTGGATGTGCACAAGGAATTGGAAAGGGACACAGCCAGGACAGCTGACCCCAGCTGAGCACAGGAATATCCCATACTATATGGCATCATGTAAAGCTGGGGAAAGAAGGGGTGGACTTTGAGTGTCATGGCGTTTGTCTTCCCAAGTGACTGTTCCACCTGATGGGGCAGGCCCTGCTCTCCTGGAGATGGCTGAACACCAGCATGCCCATGGGAAACAGTGAATAATTTTCTTTGCTGTGCTTGTGAGTGCAGCTTCTGCTTTCTCTGTTAAACGTGCCTTTATTTCAACCCATGAGTTTTCTAGCTTTTACTCTTCTGATTCTCTCCCTGATCCCACTGAGAGGAGAGTGACCGAGTGGCTGCCCAGGGCTTGCACAGTGGGGCTAAATCATAACACCTGGCTCCAGGTTCTCCTTACTGTATTTATGCAGTGTGTACAGCTGTGTTTCTTTCCTGATTTTTCCAATTTTTCCACTTTGCCCCAATAATACTCAATTTGAATCCTATCCCTCACACTTCTGGTCTTTCTTTGTTCTGTTTGGTCTACAGATTTAACAAGTTAACTCTTTCTTGTCATCCACTTAGAGATGTAGCAGGACTAGCACATGGAATTCATCCAGGTCTGTACCAATCAGTCGTGTAGAACCAGTGATAACTGCTGAGTCCAGCCTGAATGAATGTTATCTAGATCATGTTTTCCAAACTTTCTTGAAAAAATGTTTAAATTTTTTTTTTCAATGTGAAAGTATATAAAAAAACTTTAAATATGGTCAAGATATAAACCTTAAATATGATGAAGATATAAAGTGTGCTTTTTCCTGAGCCCCAAAACTGTTACTTTGCTGCAGAAGAAAATTAAATTAGTTTGAGGTGCTTTTTCTCGATGAATCTGCTCCTTGTTACTTCCTGTAACCAGTATCTTGATGCTGTTTTTGAATTTGTACTCTCATCAGAGTAAATGCCTGCATGAGGGATTGTAGTCCATACTTACTCTTCTTTGTCTAGACTTTGCAGCCTCTGAGGCAGGCTGCTTAAATTCAGTTTCAAGGGAATATAAAAATCAGTTGTGGGTTTTTTGTTTTTTTTTCCCCCCCTCTTCCTGGACACTATTGCAAGATCCAGAAAGTTAACAGACTAGCCAGGTGCCAGATATGGGGCGGGTTTTCTGCCTGCAGGCTAACATGAAGTATAGGAGTATTAATTAAATATCTAGTTTTGTGAAAAGCACATTGAAATACCTTTTGTATATAAGAAAACATGTGATGCTCTTAGGATTTTAGAGGAGGGTGTCCCATGAGGACATATAGCGGCATGAGTTCCAGGCATTTTTATATCTGTAATGTTTTTCTCAGACAAATCCTTTGGACTGATATATCTGCAAAGTTTTCCTTGCTGTAAAACTTTTATCAAGAGTTTGGGTTTGTTTTTTTTTTGGTTTTTTTTTTTTCCTGGAGTCCATCAGCTTGGGGAAGAAGACATGTTTGTTTATGGTTTTAGTGCTTATTTCTCCTTCTTTCACAGAAAATGACTGGTTGAATTTTAAATTTGTAGTCTTAGTTTGTACTCAAAATGCATTTATAGAATATCAAAATAATTTTTCTCATGTGTTACAAAATCTGGAAATCCTCAGTGCTTGATGCAGAGCCATTAAATGTGGAGAACTGTTATAATCTGGAGATGCAATATATCTTGCATAAAACATAATAGATATTTTATTTGATGAGATCTAGTATTAACTCATGAAGGCATCGCTTTTCATGATGGGTCTTTGAACATTAATTTATATGTTTCCTTATTCTGACATTTTATTATCAGTAATTCAAATAGTTTCACAAGTCAGGCAAACTTTATCTCTGATCTGGCAAAGATTTAGACATAACTTTATTTTTAAAGTAGGATGACTGTGCACACTGATTAGAGAAACTCTGCTTGAAATTTGCTTGAATGGGCTAAAGCAGAGTTTGTGTTAATTGGGTTTTGCTCAGGGAGCCTGAATGCCTAGGATTTGCCTACTGGGAGGATTTAAGATACCTCATAACCTTAATGGAATTTACTGGTGACTTTTAGTTATAATTTCTTCTTTTTGTTTAAAGAATACAGGAAAAATAAGAATTGGAATTTTAAAGTGTAGGTAAATGAATACAAGATTTTGTATCTACCATTCACTTAAAAAAGATATCTAGATTTTTTTTTTTTAGTTGTTTTCTTTTGAATGAATTTCAGTTCCTTAATCTCTTCTAGGTCTTAATCTGACCATGTATGTATGTCATGAATCATTGCTGAATTTATCTTATTAAAACACATGCATTTTATGCACCTTTTGCAGTTACTAGTTTTTTCTTTCCTTCTGTGCTTCTTGAAATTACTTGACTTGGAAAAATTCTTGAGCAAAGTTTTTTTGGTATCTAGATAGTTTAAATATGAATCCAGGATTTTGCATATATGTTGTTCAACACTTTGGAGCCCTGAGCTATGTAGGTTCTGAGAGCATAATTAAAGGAAATGGCATCTCAGAAAGCATAGTGGGAATTATTAGCTGATCTTGATGGTTTAAAAGTAACCTTGATTTTTGTCACTTCTCTTGTTAGGTTTGCTAATATTTCAAAACATTTGGTTTTTCAAGGAAGGATTTCTCCTCCTTGCCTTCTCTTCCTCTTTTCTTGAGTCAGCAGTGAAGATGTGAAGCTGGATTTGACATGATCTCCATGGCAGCACACATTAGTTTCCATGGCAACACATTTCACAAACAGCTCTACAACTTTACTACAGTGTCAAACAAAAGGAGAAGCCCGACTGTTGGAGCAGGCTGTGATCAAGGTTAAAATTAAAAAGAGGGGGAAGGGAGGAAACACTGGAAGAGGTTGGATGAGATAATGACTTCTTCCAATTTGTCCTTTTAAAGCTTTTGCTCCAGGGTAGGCACGTCATTTAAAACAACCCCCTAAATTCTCCAGTCTATAATTACCCTGCTATCCAGCTGCATTCCTGCACATGAGTAGGTGAGGCATGGGCTGTCACAAGTCTTTTGTCCCAAGATACTTCTTTAGCCTGGTTTCAGGAGGAAATGAGGCTTACAGATTAACAATCCTCTGATCCAGTTGTCTCTTTGTCTCTCTTCTACTTGTACCTCATAGCTTTTGACCCCATTGATCAGCTTATTTGAATCTGACAGAGGGGTCAAAGTTGAGGAGGTAATTAAGTTCCTCTAGGTGTTGTGAAAAGCTGCTCCATGGAAGGAGGCTCTGTACACTGGGAGTGGGAGAATTACAGGCATCTAAGCTAGATGGATATAATAAACAATGTATAAAGATTAATTTGATGATATGAAGTCAGGAACATGTTTAAGCACATGTTAAGTGTCTCTTTTTTTTCATGAGATGCTTTTCTAAGGCTCAGAGACAGGATACTATGAGAGCCTGATTCTCTTATTAACAGTTAAGGTCGCTTCTCTTTCAAGGTAACTACTGGGAAAGCATGAGGGAAAATACGGAAGGACTGCAAGGTGTGAAGCAGATTTCAGTTTTACTTTATTTCAGACTGAATATAATTAATTATTCAGGTTTGCACAATGCAGGCAATAGGCATGAAACGTGAAAATAGAAGCTTGACTTGAGTGTCAGAGGATTTGTACTAAGAGGGTCTGGAAGTGTGGGCAAGGAAAGATTGGTATCCTCAGGGGTCTGCTCCATTGTTTGGGCTGTGCACATCTCCCCTTTCTGAGACATGTAGTTCCATGTGCAGGGGAGTGATTACATTTATGTCATTGGAAAGGTGATGGTGTTTTAGTAAAATCTATTTCTGAGCTGTGTTAGTGATGATTTTTCAAGAAAAGGAAAGAATACAAAAGCAGCTTAAAATCATCAATTTATATTGATCCTGGTTTAGAAATGCAAGGCTACCACATTATTCTTGTCACTTCAGGGGTTCAAACTTAGTATGGTGTGCTATCATGCCTGTGAGCTTTTATGGGAAGATGGGTTTTATCTTCTAGTTTTTAATTCAAAAACTAATTATAGAGGTGGCTATACAGGGCTAAATGCCAGACGGAATTCATAAGTATCAAAGACATCCTATGATTAAAAGAAATCCACACTGGTTTATATGTATTATTATATATTGCTGCAGGGGATGATGTGGCAGGTGGAAGGCAGTGTTAGTCTGTGGAGGTGCCAGAGTAGAGGCAGGTTCTGGAGACATGGAGACATTGCCCTGCTTGGGGAATAGGATCCAGCTCCGTGAGTCCTATAAGGCTGGATCTTTTAATATGTTACTGTTCAAAGTTGACTCACCCACTGCAGACCTCTGCTTACCCAACAAAATAGTCAACTGTTTTTCTTTCAGAAGGAAAGAAATTCTGTCTCACAGAATTGGATTTTTTCTCCTGACTCTTGGAAATTATCCTGGTGGAAATGGTCGGTTGAGCAGAGTTGAATGAAATTGTCCAAGATGTACATAGTAACGTCTTATTGCCTACTTTTCTATTTTAGCTGATTGCTATTATTTTAAAAATAGAATTTTTAAAGGATCTTGGTTTCCATAAATCTCCTCAGAAGCTAGTTCTTAGGGGCCTTTGTGTTTTGAAAGTTTTAGTCCTTTGAAGCTTCTGGTGAAACAATAATACATGCAAAGACTACCCATATTAAAAGGCTTGCTTACAGCACTGTTAGCTGTATAACTAGACTATACTATACTTCTGTTTTTGATTAAAAGTAATGCTTGTCATAATCTACTGACCTTCTAAAATACCAGTATTGTTTTTTTTTTTTAAATTTTTTTTCACTAGCTCATGTGCCATCTCAAAACATTTGGGAGTGTTGATTGGAAAATTCAGACTATCTTATTTAACGCCCTTTTGTGATGTTTTTATTGTGCTCTGCTTAGACATTCCAGGGCCCTTCGTCCTTTCCACAGTGAACCCAGAGAGTCAGTCTTTGGTTGATTTCTTCTTAGTTTTCAGCCTCCTTCCTGTCCTTAAGATTTGCCATATGCAGTCAGTGGATCTCAAGCTTTAATTCGATGTGCAGTGGTGGTCAAGGCCATCCATCTGTGTAAAGAGTCTTAGCTTTTAAGCCCCTATTCAGAGACTTCTGATGCAGACAAGGTTCAGCAAGGCTGGACAACCTAGGCTCACATCTGGTGTTTTTTGGTATGTTTGACCAGGAGGGGATGGATGTGGAAACTTTGCCAGTATTATGATTTCAAGACTCCCAATACCTTTCTATAAACTGTGGTAATGTGTTTCTTTCCTCCTGTTTTCTTTGAGTGTTAGAATTTCAATGTGGGCTCACTGCTGAAAAAAGCTACCAACATATCCATCTGAATGAAAACTGTGGGTCTTGTTCCATGGGTTATAAAAATAAACTTGTTTCATTGAGGTTTCATGTATCAAGAAATTTGCAAATGTAAAAATGCAATATAAAGGGAATGGATTTTGAATAATTCGTTAATCTGGTTTTCAGTGGTCAGAATGTTCAGCTGCATTTTTTGCCTTCTCCCTAATCACTTTCATATTAAAGATTAATTGCATATCATAGAGAATCCTTGATTAAGCCAATGAAAAGTGAGGGCATAGATCTGTTCATTAGAAGCAACGTGATGAATAATAACGAGCAACTGCCAGGCTTCCTTGTCTGGCTTGCAATAGACACATAGAGGACATGTATTTTTGTGATGCTCCATTTGCTGTTATTAAACAAAAATAATTTACAGTTTTACCAAGAAGCTTCCTTATTAACAAAACAGAATAAATTACTCTGGTCTATACACCTCTGGAGTATAAGTTTTACAGGAAAAGCAGTTACTGTTTTCTAAGCATGTTTTGCCTCTTACTCCAGGAGAATCCAACAAGGTGATTTATGAAGGTGTTTTTACTTTAGACTTTGTAATTTTGACTAGGACTTTCTCTTTAGCCATGTGCCTCTCTTTGCAATGGGTTGTTTGGGTATTTTTGTCCTGAGTTCCAGGATACTGCATGTACCATATCTGTAAAGCTGCAGAACTTGCTTCCCATTGCATAAGGACATAAAAGTGTGTGTATGACTTTACCCCCAAGTGAACAAATATGTTATTTGAGAGTTGTCTCTGCTGGCCGCTGTAGATAAGTAATGTCAAAAGAATGGGAGGGTCAGAACATATATAGCAACAGTGTGGACTATACATGCCAACATTAAATTAGAGTCATTTTATAATACCAAAAGAAGCACTTTGAGAATGAGATTTGTGAGGTAAAATGATCATCAAAGTCACACCTTTGATTGTTAGAGGTGCTAGTACTGCAGCTGTTAAGATTCCCATTCAGGAGCAACTTGTGGCTTTTTTTTTACGTGGAGGGAATGATTTCTTTCCACTAGTCCACTGAAGGAATGTGTCCTGAACCTGTAGTCATACATAGTATTGTTCATCACCAGTAGCAATGATTCTAAAACTTCTTGGAAATAGATGACTGTCAAACCTGAATTTGTCATAGACCATTTTGGATTCTTCTCAAATTGCTAAGAGAAAACTTTATTAGACTATGAGTGAATTAAGCCAGTCTCATCCTTCTGCTGCCAGTCACTGTAGAAATGCAGTTTGGGGACCACTAGAAAAGTGTCATCCTAATCTTGAATGAGCTACAAAATAAAAGGCCTCTGGGTTGGCTTTTCTATTCCAGTGGATTTAGTTTTTCCTGCCTAAGGCTTAGAGTTTCAACAAGTAGAACAGAAATGTCTGATGTAGAAAAGACAGCTGCATTACTCCTCCTTCAAAGGTCTGCAGCTTGATAAGTCTTGTCCTGAGATTCATCTGGTGCCAATTCTGCACACTTTCCCAAGTATGAGCCTGAGACCCAATTGTTTTGAGTATGTTGTAGGCAGGATAACTGGTTATGTGTCAGAATATATGATGATGGTCAGGTCCTAAGAAAAATTCTCAGAGCTGGAGTCCTTCATTCATACATTAGGTGGTCAGCAAAGCTGAATTTTGATTAAGAAGATAAATTATCCCTAAGGAATAAGTAGCAACTGCCAAGGCAGTTCCAGACCTCTGGAAACAGATGTGTTTTATGATTCAAGAGAGATGTGATCATTGGTGATGAGACAATGCACTCTTTTTCATTGGTTCTCCAACAGCAATTAGAACAAACTGGTTATTGAGAAATTTATGTTAACTTACCTTCTTTTACTATCATTGGACCTTACATATCCCTTTTTAACACTTATTTTTCTGCTTCTCCTTTCTGCCTTTTTGAACTAATATGAGTAGTTACACCAAAGGGAATAGGTAACCTATTTAGCTTGAATTTCTCATGAAGCCTCATATTCTCATGGAGCCAGCATATTTTAATCTCCTTCATCTTCCAGAATGTCTGCAATATATTGAAAAAAAAATATGGAAAATAAACCTAAGTCTTGGTAAAAACCTAAATAAAGATGTTGGCAATAATAAACTTTTCAACTTAATTTATCTCTACGGAAACCAAATTGAACTGTGTCTTATGGCATAGGAAAAGTTGGCACAGGCCTTATTTGTATGTGTGTGTATTTAATTGAATTGTGTGATTTTACATTTAGATTTTTTGTGATATAGACCAAAGAGATCGCTTGAATTTCAAAGCTTACTTCCTTTTTTTATTCATAGTCGTGGGTCCCAAAACACGTTGGATTTACTTCATCTGCTTTCTGAGGGTTTCTGAAATAGAGACTGTGATTGTTGCTTCACAATTTATTTGCCAATATACTCTTAAAGGCATTGTTGTTTTTGATGGAATCTCTGAACAGTGTTATTGTATAGAGAAAGTTTTATCAGTATGGAAAAATACAATGTTGAGAGATGAGAGAAGCACATGGTTTAAGTAACAGCAAGAGAATTCAATTGGTGATGAAAGTTTAGTACACTGTATTGTCACAGCAGGGACTGGTTTGTGAAGACAGAAGAGTTAAGTTCCATGTGACTCTTCAAGGTGCTGTTGGCAGTGTGATCATAGTGGCATACTTGCTACCTGTCTGAGGAAATGGCACATACTCAGGTGGTGAACCTGTTCAAAATCATGTCTACCACAGCAGATACAGGTCTGGTGGTATGGAGCAATGAAAAGTGTGTCCTTCAGTTTGTATCTGGAGGTGGTGGTATGTTTCATTTATGTCCTAATGCTGTGGGGTTTTCTGTAGGCTCTATGCACTTAAGTTAACTAAAAAGATAAAGAAAAACCTCAAGTAACTAAATCCCTTCAATCAATCCTGAACAGTGGTATATCAGCGTAAAAGAAGCTAATGGTGCAGGAGCTTGCTTGGGTGTTGAGGGGGTTTGAGTTGTTCAAACTCCATTTACAGCAGTATAAGAATTGCAGAGTAGCCACTGTGTATATTCCATACTGGTTTCATCTGAAGAACTCAAGGAATTAGATACATTTATTTTTTACGAGTCTGTTTCCATTTTACTGTGGAAAAAATATATAAATGAGGCCTTGATGGGTGGAGATGCGAATCTGGTCCTCTTCTGGTCCAAAAAACTTTCACCATGTTTTCACTGTGCTTAACAGATAATAGAATTCTGTGAAGGGTGAATTTTACATAGCAATTTGTTTGAGATGGGATGAATAGGCTTGGAAATAGGTGGGAGAGGACTGGATAGCCCTTCTTAATGTGGGTTTTCTGCTGTCTTCAGAAAATGAGCAAAAATCATCTGCATGGTAGAGACTGTTTCAGTTGCTGTTCCTTGCTGTAGTTTTGTGCACTGCTGCTTGTGCTCTTATACTAATGTTGTTTTCCACTCATGTTCTTGCCTTTTCTGTTTCCCTGGGTAGGGCTTTGGGCTGGTTCTGAGGCAGAGTTTCTGATCATGAGTTGAAATTTGCCACAGGAAATTGGGAGGATATGAGTAGTTTTCTGACTTCTTATCCTGTGCAGGAAACCTGGGGCCACTGCTCCTGTCTTCCTCAAATGAACTTTGGACTCTTCCCCCATTCTTCATGGAAAACATATTTTACCAATTAAACTGGATTTATTATTGTTTGTACAGCTTAGAACCCATATTCTGTTTTCCTTCACTTGCCCATGATATTATGGTGGAGTGAAGCATTTTTGGAGCATCTACTATTTATCTTCTTCTTTCCCTTGGACCAGCCCAGAACATACAGCTTGTTTTGTTTTGTTCAGACTACCCATATTTAATGAAAATCTGAAATCAGATTTTAGTGTTTGACAGTGATTTCTAAACTAAACACTTTTAGTGTTTGACAGTGATTTCTTTTTTAGCCACAGGAATGCAAAATGAGAGCTTTTCTTTATGACTGAAACATAAGAGTTGTCACTGATACACACTGCAAGCTGGCCAGAGCAAGAAGACAGTCCTTTCTGCAGGGCACCAGACATGACTCTTTGCACCCCCTTGTACAGGTTCTCATTCTATTCACTCAAAAAAGGTGTAAGAGACCACTTAAACATTAAAGAGAGATGAGAGATAATAAAAGACAGGGAGGAAGAATAAGGGAGATTAGCAATGTTGTATAGATCATCTGCATGCAATTATCAATATAGGAATAAAGATATGGAAGTTTCATTTGAGTTTATTTTTCAGAAAATTGTGTAGCTCTTAACATATATTCCTCAAGGAGATTTCTGGAGGGAAGGGGGAATACTGCCATTTCTGACCTGCTTTAATTTGCTTCATCCAGGTCAAAACATTTTTACCTCAGCCTTAAGCAGAGTCTGTTTTCTTGTGTATGTCATCTGAGCATATTGCTTATATGGTACCCTACAGTGAACAGAAAATAGAAATCTTTTGCATTTAAGGAAATCTACAAATCCAGAAACTTTGATCAGTTAGTTGCAAAAGAGCTTACTGATGTGTTGTGCAGGCCTCTAGTACAAGTTTTATTATATATCAGAGCCCTGGAGAGGTTCAGGAAAACTACAGAAGGGATCTGTTTTGTAGATATTGAAGGAGGAATGGTACAACCCAGCCACTTGTTTGTCTATTACCTGTTATTTATGCCAAACAGAAATTTATGGGATGCGATTTATACATCTTAAGGAAGGGTAGCCATCTGGGTAACCCATCTGGGATTTGACCCATACAAAAAAAAAAATCACGTCAAATTGGGCTTTTATTTGTTTGATGTTAAGAAAAATTATGCAATTGATTTAATACACTCAGACTACTTACTGTAAGGCATTTCTCTTGCTGCTGTACAATGTTTTGATTGAGACTCTGGGTTGATACAGAATCAATGTGACACATTAATTGCATACAAACATATAACTGAGGTCTCCAAATGTAATGGTAAATAGGAAAAACACTGCTGACATAAAGAAAGCTTCCACTTCTTTCTGCGTTGCATCTTCTTCTTGTGCCCATGGGGCAGGAAGGTTTTAGGAAGAATTTAGAGAAGGAGGAAGAGTTCACAGAGGGGACGGATGACGTGGAGATGCTAGACCCATTTAACATGTTGATACACTTACTTATCAAAGAGAGCTGGAGTGATAACTTGATCATTGTCGCAATATATACAGAGGAAACAGAAATTCGAAATCTGAAGCAAAGGTATAACACACTAAAGACAGATTGTAACAGGTATTTTCATTTATCCTGTAAGCAAGTGTAATTTAAATTTAAATTATTTAAATTTAAATGATTCCTCAATCTAAATTATTTCTCAAATTTTGCACGACTTTTGGCACATCTAAAATTTTCGTCCTTCTGTATGTTCTTCAAAAATATACACTCATTTTTGAGGAGTAAAGAAATTCATTTCAAAAAACTCCCTGCTTTCCCTTTTGCCTGAACAACTTCCCAATAGATCATTGGTTCTCCCTGTATGCTGAGTGCAGTGAGATGTAAAGTGGCTGGGAACATCAAACCTTTCGGGGAGAATAAGGTCAGGAGATGCTATTGGGAGGCTTGCAGCATCGAATGTGGCCTTGGGGCCAGTCTAGACCCAGTTCAATTTAATGTCAAACCAGTTCAAATTAAGACTTTGCTATTTAGTCCATAATGCTAAGGCATTCAGCTGGGGAATAGTGGAATACTTACTATCTAAAACAGTACTTTCTAAATGCTTTATTCTGTTAAAAATGCTGATATTTTGAGGTTTTGCCCTAATTAGAGATGAAAACAAATGACAAAACTGAGATATTCTGAGGAGTGGTAGTCCTGTGTGTTATCAATTTTTACAAAAAAGTTCACCTTAACAGCTAGAATCACTCTTTTATAATTCTAGTTGAGCTTCTATGTGTGTTTAAATTTTATACGTCAGTTGTACTACTTAAAATTCAAGCATATACTTAATCACAGTACTGAATTGGACTTGATTTCAGAAAACAAGCTGCCACCCTGTTTATGCACATGCAAGTCTGATGAGGAGCAGCTGAGGGAGCTGGGGTTGTTTAGCTTAGAGAAAAGGCAACTCAGGGGAGAGTTTACCATTCTCTACAACTACCTGCAAAGATAGAAGGGTGGGGGTGGTGTCAGTATCTATTCCCAAGTAATAAGTGACAGGGTGAGAGAAAATGGCCTCAAGATGTGCCAAGAGGAGTTTTGCTGTGGTATCAGGAAAAAAAATTTCACTGTAGTGTGGTTAAGCATTGGAGCAGGCTGCCAGGGAAATGGTGGAACTGCCATCCCTGGAGGTATTTAAAAGGTGGGTAGATGTGGCACTTAGGGACATGATTTAGTGGTGACCTTGACAGAGCTAAGTTAATGTTTTGACTTGACCATCTTAGAGGTCTTTTTAAACCTAATTGATTGTGTGATCCTACATGAGAGAAAGCTGAGAGGACAGGTGAGGAAGTGGCAGACTGAGAAGAGAGCACAGCATCAGTGAGACAGTAAAGTCCCAATGAGTGTGAGATGACAGCAAAGGCAAAAGTGTACAGAAGAGTGGGTACGTCAGCAGGCTGAGAGTCCTTCCATGCTGTGAGGTGGAGTGAGTGCTGGCTGTCCCTGGAAGGGAATAAGGAGTTGTTCTGCCTGTGCTGTCCAGAAGCTGTTGAGTGCAATGTCCTGGGCAGTGGCCAGGGATGGTGCCAGGGATGCAGCTGAAGATGTCCTTGTCTCTGCAGCCAGGGCTGCATGGTTGAACTCCCACTGGGTTGTTGTCCTAAACTGGCATCATATGTGGGCTGGGCTCCAAATGGGAGGTGTACTGCACCAGGAACAGTGGATTAAAAAGGCACTGGTTGTTGCCAGGGAATTTGTGATAGCTTACATAATACTTCTTCATGGACGTTTTAATATTTAATGTTTGCTATAGCATAAAGGGAGCTTGCAGGCAGCTGTACATAAGCTGTGCATGAATTTTTAAGAAGGGGAAAAATTTTGGGAGGCAGGAACGTCACAGAAGCTTCCTAACTGGCACATACCCCAATAGAAACCAAAATGTGAAAATTAAGTTACTGCCCTAATTATCAGAGGCTCCTAGGAATACATTGTGCTGGGAGATATTCCTTTTTCATTTCATGGACTGCTTTAAAAATAAGAGTTGTGCAGAGCTTAACAAGGCTTTTAATTAAAAGTCTGTGCCCACACAGTAACTTTTCACTGTGACACTGGCTGATGAAGGGAGCCGCGAGCGGTGAAAGCACTTCTTTGTGTCCACAAAAGATGAAGCTAATAATGTGTTGATAACCAGTGGCACTTAAATGGCTTTGCCACGGTGACATGAGGCTTGATTCTGAGTGGCAGCACTTTATGTGGTAGGTTTCTCATAGGGATGAAGATTTCTGTGTGCTTCTGGTTAGGGGATACCTTTGCCCTCATGCTCCACTGCAGCTGTGCAGCAAAGATGTTCACTTCCCCTAGTCCTGAGTGCCAGGCTGCACTGAGCTCTGACAACGACTCTATCCCCTGCCCACACCAGGAGGTAAAAGTAGTAATCATTTAAGCCATTTAAGGCTTGTGAGATGTGAAAGAAGACAGGTAAGTTATCGTCGTGGACAAGCATGGCTATGTATTGTGCAAATGGACAGTATCACAGCAAAGTAATAAATAATAGACAGAAGGATACATTAGCAGTGTATGAATTCTGCTGTTGGTAGCTGCGACGTTTCTCTTGATTTGCAGGATTTGCCATTTAGAGGCAAGGATGTGCCATGTGTTAAGGCAGAGTACATAACTATAATAAAGGGGTAGCTTTTGTACTGGCACTGTCATGTAAAAGTCCAATTGCAATATGCTCTGTTCTGCTGAGTTTTGGAGTATTCAGTACAAACTACGCTTTTCAGAGTAGGGTCTTTTGGACGACTGGTTTAAGAGCACTCTCGCTTATATCAATGAAATTTTATACATTTACTTCTCTGGGAGGCAATTTTGGTATAATGCAGAGTGCTTTTTGAAAAATGTGTTTTAATGGGACGACAAATACATATTTCTGTATGTATTAATATAATGTATAAATGCATAATAGCTGTAGACTAGAGCTGCTGAAAACCAAGAATTTTGGGATCCTATTTACAGGCAGGGATGTCTGGCTATGTAATCAAAATGAATACATTCTCAATTTATTTCTTGATTTGCCAAAAAATACTTCATGACATTGAAGCTGGAAAGACCTAGCAAGTTTAGTTTTCTTTCACGAGTCCAACTTACTTTAGTTCATGATTAGAGCAATTGAAAACCCTCTGTATGATGAAGTTTGAGTAAGTTTAATAACAGATATGGTGCATAGTAGTGAAGCTCCTTGTGGAAGCATAAGAACAGCTGTATTGGATCAGATGGAAAGGTCCCCCTTGTGCAGTTCCTGCCTCATGAGCCAGTAACATATGTTTTACTTAATGAAATGTAAGAGAGTCCCAGGCTTTCTAATGGTCCTTTGCCAGTAGTCTTCCAACTTGCAGTACTTTCTGTCTCAACTGTGTATTGTCTAATCATTCTTAGGAATTTTTATGAATCTATTAATATATAGTTGTATTTCTCCCTTTATCCCGATTAACTCTTTTCCTCTTCTTCCCACCAAATTTCTAACAAAAGTTAAGTTTCCATCCTGAGGCATGTCTCTCTGAAACTGCAATTTCTGACTGCCAGAGAGACGTGATGCTGTAATAGTGCTACTGCATGCTCCAATTTTAACATGATGTGCTGGTTATGAAAAAAAAAATATGGTCTCAATCAGTTTGGAATATTTATTTGGAAGAATGAAAACAGTAACAGAAAACTTAATATAGTCACCCGAGTTGTCCAAATCTCTATAAATGGTATGAACAAAACCCCACTCTAAGTAATCAAGGATAGAGCGATCTCCTTAATCTGGTTATAGTACACTCTAATTGAGTAGGTAATCAACCTGAAACATCTTGCCCTGAGCATGAGTCTCAGAGTCTCACTGAGTGTAAATGTCACACAGAGTCTTTTAACACTGTTGGCAGTACCTCTGTAGAATTGGTTCTTTCAGTTTGGCAGCATCTGACACAGAGCTCTTTACACACAAATTTGTGCTTGTGCCTTATCGTTTTGAATGGGATAATGTTTGGGGTGCCCAGACAACTTTTCCTTCTCTTCTCCTTCCTGAGAAAATCTTTTGAGCTTATATGAAGGTGGGAAAAATTTATCTTGGCAAGAGGCTGGCAAAGATTCGTGGAAGATGAGATAGCTGTGTAAATGAATGACTGTTACCTGGAGGCAAAGAATAAAGCCACATTCAGTTTATGAGGTGTAACAAATATAGCTGTTTGACACTCATATGCCTCTCCAGGTTATCTCTAGAAAGCATCTGATTTTGTTGGAATCAAAACTTCATCCACTGACTTTTGGATTTAGGAAAGAGTGTTTCATCAGTGATATTTGTTAAATAATAATCTGGGTGTCAAATTATTTCTTAAGCCTAGCACATAGAGAAGTTTTGTTCTTCAGAGCAGAATAAATACAGTAAAATACTGCTTGTGATAGTACTTGGACTAAGCACATGGTTTTTGTGCACCAGACATTAATACCATAATACTCAGTCTTGCTCTTGTCTCTGTCCCACAAGTTTCTCTTCCTTTTAAATCTGAATTTCTGCCCTTTGCCCTCCCTGCTGAATGACTGACAGCCTCTTGAATGGCAGATCAAAGGATTCACCGGCCCACAGCAGTGACTGCTATTGTTCATAGGGAAGCCTTGCCTAATGGGTGTGCAGGCTGCATTGGGACCCACACTGCGGGTCTGGTGTTTCTTAAGCCCGGCTGTCAAATGGTAATACGTGGGAATTTGGGCTGTCATACTGTATTGTGACCTGGGATACACCCTCTTAAGGAGCTGAAGAGCTGGAAATGTCAGGTGTGTGAGTTTATATAGCAACTCTGTCATCATCTTGAGGGCTCTGGTTGGCTTTGCAGTTGTATTTTAAAGATCAGAGCAAAGCTTTCTCTAATAGAAGAATGACCTTTCCCCTTGCAGTGGGGAGTGAAGGATTTCTCATACTGGAAGTTAAAAGGACTTATGGATTTCCTGCACTCCAACAGTAAAAGGGAAGCTGTGAATCACTGTGGGGCTTCACCAAGTTTTTCTTGATAAAGAAGTTCCACCTGAGACCCCTTGTTCACAAAGATCAGTGTTATTTACACAGCATTAAAATTGAGTTAGTCCACTGCAGTGAGACAAAAGCAGACTCTAATATAAAGATTTTTTCTTCACCAAGTCCTAGAAATAACATTGGCTGTGATAATAGACTGCCAGTGTTTAAAAGCACTGTATTTCAGATCTGTGTTCACTGCATTGCCTAGGCTTTTGGTTTCCCCATATGTATTACCCACACAATATTTGGCAGACAAGCTTCTCATTTGCATGGTTATTCTGTGCATTTTAAAGATTCTGTTTTGATATTATGAAGAAACATTTTATTTTTAAATACCAAATAAAGGTATTCAATTGTGTTTAAAATAGATTTAAAGAAAGAACAGACAAGGTAAGTCAGTCCTGGAGGTGACTCAAGATGTAAGTTGGAGATCTTTCCAGTTTTTTCACTGTGCTGGGAGAAGTGAAATTTGCACATGTTGTCTTTCCTGATCTGGATGTAGTTTTCCAATATCGTGGAAGTCAGACACCTGGAAAATTAGGGTTAAAAGAAATGAAACAAGAACCCAAACTGATCTAGTGTTTCCAGTGTGGTACTTGCCACCTTAGGAGGAAATCTGAGTCATTACAATAAGATAAGGAGCAGATTTATTTTTCCAAGATTCAGGTATTGATCATCAAATCATTTTAAGGTTTTACCATCAAAGCCTTAAAATTGTTTTCCTGGTTACTCACATGCATGCCATGTGACAAAAAGGCACTGTATTTGGGTTCTGTTACTGAATATTGAATGCTAGCAAATATCTCTGTCATTACTGAGAAAATGAAAATAAAAAGTCATACAATAGATACAAATAGAACATACATCTTGAAAACAGGAGAGCCAGTGCTTGTGCAACTAAGTGAGAAAACATGAGTACCAGATGTAAAACCCTATTCACAACTCAGGCATGTAAATGCACTTGTTACACAAAATCACAGTGTCGATAAGCTTCAAAAAACCTAATTTGTCTGTGTTTGGGGTCACTCTGTACATAATTCAGTGCCGCTTAGGCCATACTGAGACATATGTGGAATATTGCAAACCTTGTCAGATTTGGGATCATAAACTTGAATTTACCAAGTCCAGTAGGTAGATAGAGTAATTGCAGAGACTTGTCAGAAACTGGTGTCTCCTGTTGTGCTTAAGTTTTTCCCATTAAACTCTTTTCTGTGTGAGAAACAAAGTGTTAACACAGTCATGTTAGTTAGGCATAATTCCTGGTGCAAACCAGAGATATTTAATGTGAGTTATCCTCTCGTGTTTAGCATTAACCCCTAGCTGAGGATCAGCTTTTTGACTATCATCTGTTCAAGCCTCATCTATGTTTTCATTTGCGGTGTTCATATTCACGGCAGCTCTGAGGTGTTCTGATGACAGATGGATTTACAAAAATGGAGTGAATTCTTGCCTTGTTGCAAAGACAGAGATGCTTCAGGGCTACACTTAAAATGAATATTTGCCTTTGATCTGCATGCATGACATCTGTTGACCTTAGTATATGTTTAATGCAAGGCTCGGGTAGATGTATTAACATGCCAAATGTTCATAACTGTCCAGATAATTGATTTAAAAAAAAAAAAATGTCAAATGAGTCGAATAATAAAGTAAAATACCAAAACAACAAACCAAAAAAACCCAGCTGAGGTTATGCTAAATATAAAGTTTTTCCTTTTTCTCTAAAAAACACTTTTCTCTCAGTTTAAACTAAAACATATAACACTGCTTTCAGCAGCTGCTTGGAAAACAAAAGAAGGAAATTCTTGTGTTCACAAAATCACCAATGGTCATGGCCCCTTTCTTCTTGGGATTTTGTTGTTTTGTGTTGTCATCTAGAAGGTGGAAACTTGCATTTGCTTCCCCTTATTTCCTGAGGGCTTCTTTATTTTTGTGCGTCACATTAGTCACTTTAACCACAAAGCTGAAAACTAATCTGGGAGCTGGGGAGTTTTCATAAGCCCCTCTCTTTAAATTTTATATAAATAACTGAAACGGGATGGGAACAGGAATAGAGAATGAAGGATTTTGCTTGGCAGGTGAGCATCCTTACAGGTGATACTGAGAGCTAGACTCACGCTCTGTTTTTCTTTCTATTGATATTTAGGTATTTTATCTATAGTGGAACTGTTTCACCCAGAGTTGCTGAGAGAGTGTCACTCGTAGCTGTCCTGCAGTGTGAAGTGTAGATATTGATGGTTGAATCTCCCTCCACTTGAGCAGAGGAGGGAACTGAACTCAAACCTGAAAACCAAATGCCAGACCTGGAGAGCTATTGGACAAACTGAAGACACCCACCAGCAACAGTTCTGTGAGTTAGGGTCTCCTCTTAAATTCCCACAGAATGCTGCTGAAATGATGTGGGTCAGATTCACATCATGCTGGGAAATGTACATTTTAGATGCACTCTTCAGAGCAGCTGCTGCTAGAGTCGAGGTGAATCACCTTGTGTTCATTGCTTTTCTGAGCAAATGTGTTATGTTAGTAATGTATTAGTGCTTTTAGTGGCAAAAAGGGTATTAATTGCTTTTTAATAACAATGCAGGTTGAGCCAGCAGGCCCCAAGAGTTGCTAGGAGGACATACAAGTTACAGTGAAACTTTGTTTTGGAAGTTAAAAAGGAATTAATGCAGAAATCTTCCCAAAATGCAATATGAAGTTTTAAGACCAGTTGGAATGCTATATGAACATCCAGTTTAATCTTCTATGTAAGTCATAGCTCCAGTGCATACTGTTGTCTGCCCTAGGCTTGGTTGTGTGTTGTGAACTGTGTTGGTTCATTTTCTAAAATTGTTGGTTGCTGTTCAGGCTGGTTAAACTCTGAGCCACAAATGTCCTTGCTGGCTGTGCTTTAGTAACCAAAGGGACTTGTACTCTAAATTTTATTGCTTGGCTGAGGGCTGGCGTCTTTCTTCTGAAATATGAGGGTAATGAAGTAACTGTTCAATATCCTCATTATGAGAATTAGGAGACTACAATGTCTTTGGAGAGGACAGCCCTTTATGCTCTTGTGAAGGGAGAGAAATGTTGCCGCCTTCATTGCAGCAAGAGAGCAATCAGATGAACAACATTTTTAAGCTAGTGGATCCTTTCTAAGTTAGATCTGGTGCATTGTACAGTCCTGTTAGTAAGCAGGAGGTTATTGGTACAAGCAGTTGTCTCCATGCAGAAGGCTGTAGTTTTGTTTGGTTTTTTTTATTAAATAAGCTGGTCCATGCCCTACCAGCAGACAGTAAGTCATTGAGACATTTTGGCAAATCAGTCCTGTGTGAAAAGCAGCAAACGATAAACTCCATAAACAGTTAGCACAACATCACTGTTCTTAGTTATGTTGTCTTTCTACTTCTCTTACCATTTGCTCAGTAAAAAAGCCCCTTCCCATTGTTGTATGTCCATGGTGGTGTGTCACCCTAGTATGGTGCTCATGTGTGATTAGGAGGCTCCACGAATCTGGTGTCTGAATGTGATGTTTGAATGTTCTAATGACCTCAGCTATTCAGGCTCAAAATGGAGTTAGATATTTGTATTTGCTCAGGCTTCTAGACTCATTTTAAGCAGAGCATCAAAAAATCTGTCATGAAAATGACCCAACAAATTATCTCACCTATCTCAAAGCCAGGCCAAGAAGATTCTCAGCTATTACCTTCTTATTAAAGTACGTTTTTACTGCTTTTTCCAGCTTGAAAGAGCTGAGTTGTTGAATATTCTGTGTACCATTTACTTGCGATCTGAAGTACTAACTTTTCCGTGTGAAATTTATGGGAGGTGGGTCCAAAAACCACGTATCAAATCTTCTACTGCTGTTGCTTTCAAAGGACTTTAGGTCAGGCTCCTTAAGACTCTAGAGTTGGAAACCTAAGTGCATGCAAGTGTAGTGCACCCCTAGCAACTGCGTAGCACCTCTGATATAAAGCTCTGACCGTCACAAGGGTGCAAGGATTTAGGATTTCTGAGAAGCTTGACACTGATGTGAGGGAGCCTGCCATTAAGGCTCGGTTTGTGAACTTTGCAGCGTCAGCACCCCGAGGGGCAGAGCGCCTCTTGGTTCCATACAGCTGCAGACTCAAATGCATTTGCAGCCCCTCAGCTGGATTCATAATAAAGATGTTAAATAAAACTGAATACTCCTCCTTTTGGCAAACCTCAGGACAGTCGTTCACATAGCAGTGACTGCTTCAAAACCAACCCGAATGGCTTCCTCTTTTCTAATCAACTTCATTGAGTTCTTGTTTGTTTGGTTGTTGTTTGGTTGTTGTTTTTGGTTTATTTGCTTGGCTTGGCTTTTTCCAGTTGAGTCCCTGTGTTTTCTCCTTAGAGAATGAGCCTTAGAACATTTATTTTGTGTGGGAACTTTTTAATTCCTTGCAAAGTGAGTTCATGCTTCTTTCCTGTAAAATGCAGGATGCACAGCTTCAATTAATGAAGTCAATTTGTCCTTTTCAAAAATATCCTAGCAAGCAAAGTTATGCGGAGGACACAGTTGATCATTGGAATATTTTTCTTACACTGCATCATTACATAGTGTAAGGTGATGGTCAAAACATCTGTTGTGTGAAGTGCAAGACCAGAAAGCAGATGGCTATTTTCTACTCACCTTACAGATTTTCTTTGTGCCATTGCTTGAAGATAGACTTTTAGGATTATTGTGGGGGTTTTGCGCATCAGTGAGGGCAGAATGGGGAAATGATGTGATAGCCAGTGCAGCCAACCAAGGTCACTTGGAAATCAGTATCTACTGAAGCAGTTTAGACTAGCTGGCTGGCTGCTGTCATTCTTTACTTGGAGGACAGACTTACCTCTAGTAATCAGCAGTACTTCTCTGAAAAGAAAATGAGTGGGAAATTAATTTTGATCTCTTATTGAGGGATCCTGCAGTCTTGTTTGTGAAGTTCTAGCTTCTGGGGTTTACTCCCAAGAAAGTCTTTGTTATTTCGCTGTTTAGAGCTCCAATGTGTTTTGGCCTTGGCAGAGATATTTTCTAGAGGTACTGAATTCAACTTTTCCAAGGGCTTACCCCAATGGGATGAGACTTGTCTCATGTCAGAATTGATAATTCAATTTTCAATGACTGTGATCTTGCTTTACATATATTTTTAATGTGATCTTTAAGTTCTGCTTCTCAGAGTTTTCAGGTAGAGTTCCAGTGTGTCTCTGCAGAATCCCACCATTGATTAAGTAATGTCTTTTTTAAAAATCGCAATATTCTCTTAAACTTGTTTATTTTATTGCCAGTAACCTTGGTGTTTCTCTTTCAAGTTGTATAGTCCTTAGCATACTAACTGCTCCTTTGACTGTGCATGTGTCAATACCCTGCCCTTTCTCTCCCTTGAGTGGAAGGAAGAAATGGGGAATGAAGTCCAAATGGGAGAAGCTTTATGTCATTGCTTCCTTTGAGCATCCAAAAGCTGCCACATTACCTCAGATGTTAGCAAGACCCTTTATACTTTTTCATATTCTGCCTTCATGCTGGGAAGAATCTTCTCAGCTGAAACAAAAGCACTACAAATCCATCTCCCATCCTCTTTCATGTTTCTCCTTGCCATGTGGCATACCCAAAAATAATCAGTAATTAATCTTTGGTTGCCATGGTTTATCTCACTGTCAGATAGTGCTTCACTGTCCCTTTGTGTTTGTCACAGGTTTGTTGAGACTGGAACTGGTCTTCTGTTCTGTGTTTGCACACTGTGTTGGGACACATGTCCTGATTTTATGGTAGACTGTGCAAGGTTGGCCAGCTGGTGCTCTGAGATGCATGCAGCAGGAGCAGCAGGAGGCTGGGCTGGCTCAGGCTGCTGATTGTACCCAGACTCATCCATGAAGACACTTTTGCACATTTACTGCTTGGTCTCATCTGCAGCTTACTCCAGAGCTGAGTCAGTCTCAGAGCTGCCTCTTGGCTTTTTTGGATGTTGGAGTTTAGGTTCTCAATCGCGCAAAGCCCGTGGTGGGTGGCTAATAAGATCAGCTTGAGCTGCAGCCATCCCAGCAATAACTGGTGCATGAGTAGTTGAATTCAATTGGCCTTTAGCAGGCATGAAGGTAAACCTCAGGTACTGTCCAGAACCAGAGCCTTGGAGTGAATTTTAGCAAAGTTTAGTTAAACTTGTTGAACTCGCAAACTAAACGGGTTGAACCGGAAGAGTTGATGCAGACCATGTGGAAATAAGTTGCCCACCATGTCCAAAGTCAGATAATAAACTGTGATTCTCTGCTGCCTTAAGCATGGAGGCTTGGAGGCTTCTACAGTCAATACTGTAGCATGACTTTTACATTATCCTGATTTCTGTTTATGTCATAGTTCAGAACTGCCTCATGCAGAGCCTCAAAGCACCTCTATATTTTTAAATATCAAGAAACTTCACATCTGTCTTCCAAGGGCCATTGAAGGGGCCTAATTATGAGGAGGCCAGGCCCTTTTCTTTTCTACTATTTGTGGTTTTAAATCGAGTCACCTGTTTAGTCAGGGAAAATTCTATCCCTGAGACTAGAAATAGGTTTGGGTAAGAAAACTTACGTGAACAAAAGAAATCCCTGTTATTGAATTGGAGCTACTGGGCACCCTGAGTTCATGCCACTAGAGGAAATAAGTGGCAGAAACAAGCCTGATTCTTATTTAAGATGAGAGGGAGGTATCTAGGGGTTTGTTACTGTGTTTTCCTGGGGAAGAAACTGAACCCAGAAGGACTGGTTTGAGTTCTTGAGATCTAGATCTCAAACTCATTTGTTTAGTCTAGTTAAAATATTTTTTACTGTTCCAGTGTAACAAGATACATGCAGTATCTTCACTCTTCAATGCCTTTATCCTTCATCCTTTAATGGTGATGTTGTGTTCAGTAATGGGGTTTGTAATTTTACTCCTGATGTGTCACTTCCTTGCAGTCTTTACTGCTCTTCACAGAAAAAAAAAATGTATTATTAGAGAGCTGCTAGAGTGCTGCTGTTTGCATTTGTTTTATTGGATCCTTGTGAGATACTCCAACAATCCTTAAAGGAGGTAATTGCCATGACTTGCACAGTCAGTACAAAGTTGAACACCTCCAAATCTCTACTTCTACAACGTATTCCTCTGAAGTAAGAGGAATTGGTGTGCACAGCTTCAGAAATTATCATCACAGTTCATCACAGTTCAAATAGTCCTTCTTTGCCTTTGAGGATCTTAAACCTGATCTTTCAGTGTTGGGATGAGGATTAAAGGATTGGCATAGACACATCTACTTTCTTCTCAGTATAAGGTGTGAATTTTAGAGGCAAGAAGAGAGCAGAGGCAGTAAATATTGCCACTCTGTCCTGCTTAGATAATGAACCACAGTACAACAGTTTTCTGTTTTCATATCCTAGCTATGGCTTTCTGGGTGGATGTCCAAAGGATATAGGCTAAGTTGGTGAGGAGGTAGGAGAGGAAAGGTGTTACAGCCTGCTGTTACAGTGCCTGTTCCTTGGATCCTTTTAAAGTCGCTCTGAAAAGAACTTCTCCAATGAAGAAAGCAGGAAGGGATATGATTACAGAAAGGTGCAAAGCATATCTCATCTATTCTTCTGCAGGCTCCTTAGACTGGAGAAGAGGGCTGGACAAATGTTGGTATGGTGTAAAACTTAGGTTCTAGTCATCTTATTTCATTAGCCAGCTGATCTGGCTGGCCGTGGGGTGCAGAGAACATGATCCTCTCTGGAATAGTGGGAAATAGCACAGGGTTCTCTACGCCATGTGTACCCAGAGCTGCTGCATTTCTTAGGCATGTTTGTCAAAGGTCACGCTGGAGTTATGGTTCTCGAAGTATAGATGTACCTTGGATGGTAGCAAACAATGTGCGTAGGGGGCAAGAAAAGCAGCAGGGATGGCTAACGGTAAAAGTAGCTCCTTTCTTTCGTATCACTTATCAAATAATAGCCTGGATCCCAACATGAATGGCCTTCAAATCCAAATTCAAAATAAAACCTAGGTTTGTCTTTCTCTACTGCTATTTCTTCTGCCTCCATGATTTGTAGGAGACACTTAAAAACGGTTTTTATTAGTGTACTCAAATTACTTTTTTGCCCCCTGTTATGACAATTCCTCAACGTGCTGACTTGTCTGTGTCGTTCAGTTAATTCTTTGATGAGATTTGCATAAAAATATTTTATTGTTGTGGAAGGTGAGTTCAGTGTCTGAAGGATTATGATCAGGGAAGTTCTCTCTAGTTCCAGAGACTGAATTAAATTTTGCTTAGCCTTAGGTGGTCTTCTTTTAGCTCACTCATTTAGGGCTCAATTACCAGTTAAATAATTCCATTATTCCCACTATCTGATGAGGAGAGCAATCTGCACTAGGTATTTCTTCAGTCTGATAAAATAGTGTGGGAAAAATCACTGTTTGGATTGATGGGTGCTGTGAGTAAAAATGAAAAAAGCTGAACTCAAGCTTTTAACATGAAGCTAATTGAAACTGAGGAGTGTCATAAGGCACACACTTTCTATAGGCCACAAGTTGTTTGTTTGGCTTTTTTTTTTATTTTTGAAGGCTTTAAAACAACCTGAAGACATATAGCCCCTTGATTTTAGATGACCCATAAAGCTGAGTCTTGGCTGCATGCCTGGGGCAGGAGTAAAGCTAAAGATGCTTGATGCTACATGCTGCAGCTCCAGGCTTCAGTGATTCTGTAAGGATCACACATTAATAACTTTAGGAAGAGTGGTGTCTTAATCAGCACTCAGATTCCTCATATTTGCTGTGAGATACTGAGAGCTGTTTCTTCAGTCATTTCCTGGGACTGCTTTTTAACCAGCCCTCATTGCTGGGTTAGGGTCAGCTTCTAAAGCCTCCTATTTCTGTCTTAGTCCAATGTTGTTTTGGTAGCAACAAGCAGGAGGGGTCCTGAGTGCCAGGACTTCATCCTGAGTGCCATTACATGGCAGGACAATCAGGAGATCAAATCCAGCCAACATGGACTTACGAAAGGCAGGTCCTGCTCGACCAATCTGACCTTCTTCTATGACCAAGTGACCCACTTAGTAGATGAGGAAAAGGCAGTGGATGTACTCTATCTAGACTTCAGTAAAGCATTTGACAGAGTCTCCCACAGCATCCTCCTAGACAACCTGGCTACTTATGGCTTGGATGGGTGAACACTTCAGTAGGTAGAAACTGGGCTGGATGGCCAGGCCCAGAGAGTTGTGCTGAATGGAACTAAATCCACCTGGTGATGGGTCACTATTGGTGTTTCCCAGGGCACAGTTTTGGGGCTGGTTCCTGTTTAACATATTTTTTGATGATCCAGACCTGGGGATTCGGATCATCCTCAGTAAACTTGCAGAAAACACTAAGCTGGGTGGGAGTTTTGATCTGCTCAAGAGTAGGAAGGCTCTGCAGGGAAATCTGGACAGGTTCAATCAGTGGGCTGAGGACAACATGATGAGGACAAAAGGGAAGTGCTGGGTCCTGCACCCAGGTCCCAGCAAGACCATGCAGCCCTACAAGCTTGGGGAGGAGTGGCTCAAGAGCTGTTCAGCAGCAAGGGGCCTGGGGGTGCTCAGTATGAGCCAGCAGTGTGCCCAGGTGGCCAAGATCAATGGCATCCTGGCCTGTATGAAGAACCGTGTGGCCAGCAGGTCCAGAGCAGAGATCACCCTCCTGTACACAGCACTGGTGAGGCCACACCTCGAGTACTGTGTTCAGTTTTGGGCCTCTCACTTTAAAAAGGACATTGAGGTGCTGGAGCATGGCCAAAGAAGGGCAACAAGGCTTGTGAAAAGTCTGGAAGACGTGTCTTATGAGGAATGGCTGAGAGAGCTGGGGTTGTTATTATCGAGAAGAAGAGGCTCAGGAGGGACCTCACTACAGCTACATGAAAGGAGGTTGTAATGAGGCAGAGACTGGTCTCTTCTCCTGTGCCTGCAGTGAGTGGACCAGAGGACATGGGCTTAAGAGGAGACAAGGGACATTTAAATACTAGGAAAAGAAATTTCACTGTTAGGGTGGTCAGGCATTGGAATAGAATGCCCAGGGAGGTGGTGGAGTCACCATTTCTGGAGATATCTGGATCAGGTGATGTGGTTTAGAGGTTATGGTAGAGCTGGGTTGACAATTGACCTTGATGATCTTAAAGGTATCTTCCAAACCTGATGAGTCCATGACTCTACGAAAAGTAAGTCAGAAGGTTTTATGACTCCTCATATCATTCTAAATTGTGGGTTCTATTAATTTGGAATTGCCTTGCAAAAGTTTGAATCTGAGAAATTTGTAAAATCACCAGCTTGTATTTTCACTTTTGGGCTACTCCTTTCCATGGAGACATGCAAATTGCTGCCTTATGTTCTAAAGAAAAAAAGGCTAACTATGAAGCTAACTGTTTTATGTATGTGAGAAAGTAATTTTGTGGTGTCTGCAAATTTTAATTTTAAGAAAAAGGAGAGCTCAGTATTTGTAACAACTGAGATTTAAATTTGTGGTAACCTAATTTATCTAATCAGCTTTGAACGCGTGGTGTACTTGGGCCAAATTAATTTCTACAACTTTGTTAAACTTACAGCAGTTACAAAGAGACACCCTTGCCTTCTTTTCTACTTCTGTTTTAATTTTTAACTTGTCTGTGTTGTTGTTTGTAAAGGAGAAATATATTTAGTTTGTGTTATTCTGTACACAGGAAGTTTTTAGGAACTTGGTTGCCTCTGTCTCAGGAGACAGATTTGTGGAAATCCTGGTTTCATTTCACATGGGACAATTGGCTGTTTTTCCTTCACAGATGGTGTTTTTTAGGCCACCATAGGTAGAGACTCTTTTAATCAAAGGTTGTTTAAGAGGTGAGCATTTTAGTTGAGAACTTTGACAAGAGCTTCCAGCCCTAGTGCACTCTCCAGATCTGCCTGCTAAGTGAGAAAAGGTCTGGCATACAAAAGAGAAAAACCCAAACAGTAGTGAAATTCAACATGAAATTAAATAAACCAGGCTCAGATTACTACCCTACGCTAAGAGAGGAGGCGTCCTGTAGAAGTTAAGTGCCTTTGTGTTGTTGCATAACAGGAGAGATGACGGTGTGCCAGCTGCTGCTGATCAGAAGGCTGCCTTCAGTCCTGAAGAATCTCTAGGAAAGCTGTGCATGTCTTCCACATGCTTTGTGCTCAATTCCTAGAAAAGCTGGTAGATGGAATGCATTATTTATGGGGTTTTTCTGTAGCACTATGACGCTTCAGTAGGCAGCATGGAGATAGTTCATTGCAGGGCATGTTGTCTCTGGCTCAGTATGGTGTTATCAATGTCTACCTGATGTGTAGTAATTTGGACAGTAGGCTGAGGACTGTGACATGTAATATGTTTTGTAAGATTAATTTAATATCAAGAAGAAGGAACCATTAAGATTTTATTTAAAAAAATAAGTTACTTCCCCAGTCCCTGGTAGATGATTGGTGGCTGCCAAGGCACTTGTAGGTGATGTTTCAAGGAGAATCTATTTACTCAGTGGATTGTGCCAAGACATAATTAGGAAGTGTCTGTATCTGAGTTGGGATCTACCAGTAGTAAGTTTTCAAAGTATCTTGCTTAGCTGTAGTTCATAATAGTGCATAACATATAGAGATCTTCTGTGGCTTCAGTTAGCCAGTTGTGAAATAGTGTAGATTCTCAAAGGGAATACTGCCAGCTGTAATCCACTTTTTTTATGGGCAAAGCAAGAGCAAACAGGGGTGAGATGTGAAGTTATAACTGTGTGATGGCATAATTAAAGCTGTTCATCGATGGTGATTGACTAGTAAGTGATCACAAGAAATTTTGGTGTAAGCATGGGGAAAAAAACCATTTTTCATCATTATTGGCTTATGGCACTTCTGAATAAAAGACTTTTTTAGATAAATATGATTCAGTGTCCTGAAAATACTGAGGTTTCCTTGATTCCAAATACAAAAATACTTAGAAGAGCACAAGAATTTCCATGACTTACGTGACCAAGTCATTTATTTTGCAAGGAGAATTGTGGATTTATGTCACAATTTATCACATAGTTTTTTGAATAGATGTTGAATTTTGACAGACTTTCTGTTACTATCTTCAGCAGTCAGGGCTCTCCTAATTCAGAGGGTAGAAGTATTTCAAAATATATGAAAGATGACCTTAAAGCAAAGGCAGGGAATCAATGCTTGCGTGGCAAGGGGTCCATTTCTGAGTGCTTGGAGAATGTCACATGGTGTGCAATGGGATGCTGTACTTCACCATTTACCAAGTAAGGATAATTATTATTTCCATTTTCTGCCTTTTCCTTTTAAATTAAGCAGTTTTCAAAAGTTACTTTTTTCCTTCCCTGTGATTTTTTAACTGCTGCTACCATGGGGTCTTGATCCTATCCATTGTTTCTGGTACTGCTACAGTATTCTGGTTTTGAAATTAAGGAACACAGGAGTATCAGAAGCCCAAGATAAATCTGATGTGAAGCTTTTCCATCTTTCTTCAGACACTTTCCATTCTTAAACCTGGTTCATATAGGGACATGTATTGCTTAAAATACAGCTACGGTAGGGAAAATGCAAGAAGATGCATAATGAGCAAGTTTGGATACTTTTTGCCAAAAGGGCTCTTTTTGATCTCTGTATGCCAAATGAATCTCCTAGAATTTCACTGCTTACAGCTATTAATAATAAATAAATTAATAATTAAAACTGTTATTAGGAAAAAACACAGACTTGTAGCCTTTGTAAAATGGAATCCTCACTTCACTTTCTGGTAGAGTGGAACATTAAGGATCTTCATTGCATCACTGCTAACCAGATGCAGTTGCTTTGATTTCACATCTACAGGTGGATGTAAAAAACAGGTGGGACAAAGTTGATTAAAGGGCTGGTTGTGTTCTTCAGTTAAAGAAAATGCTTTTGTAATGTGTTTACTGAAGAAGAAAGAGCTCTAGGAACTGGATATGCAATCTCTGTAATTACTTTATTAAAATTTGCCATTGTAGCAATATTTGGGAAACCTTTGGAATTGGAAGGGAAAGGGCATTTTTGTGAATGACAAATGTCTTAACATTTTCTGCATGCCCCATTCAGTCTCCCCTGGATGTACTCACATTATTCCTTCCCTGTGAGCTGGAAAGGGGCAGCCGAGGCAGCTCCATGTGAGCTGGGGTGTGGTTCTGCATCCACACAGCACTCAATCATTTCTTTCTCTGCAGGTTCCTCACTTGCTTGTTGATATCTTTTATCTCTACTTCTTTATTGCTGATCCCAAATGTTTAGAAACTAATCCAGAACCAGAAGACAAGAAATTGATCTATGAAAAAAAGATTTGTGGGCAGGAAAACCTTTCTTAAATTTGTCTTGTGGCGTTTAGGCCTTTAGGGCTGACCTTTTTTGTATACTCTGAAAAATGAAAGCTAGAAGCTCACCATATAGAAAGAAAAGATTTTTACTTGTTCATACAGCTACAGGGCTGGGAGTTTTAAGAATGCCAAATATTGTAAAAGCTGCAATTAAATCTTAGTTACTAACTTTATTTATCCCCACATCCCAAGCCCGCTTGAATATTCTGAAGAGGTGGGTTTTTTTGTCAAATACTTAAAATACTCTTGGTTACAACTCAGATATTTTCCTTTGTTGCCTCCAAATAAGACCTAAAGAGCATATTTCCACTAGACTGAGAAACACCACGTTGTCTGGAGAAACTGCCAGATGCAACCTATCAGTCAAGGCAAGGTGAAATGTTCAGACGTGTCTGGCAAAGGAGAAATGCATCATTTAAATTCATTTAAGGAGAAGTGCCTGATCCTTTAAGTTACCGTAAATACAATCTCACTTAAAGCTTGTCTCATGGTATGCAGTGCATTTTATTAAAAAAAAAAAATCAATATTTGGAAATATGTAATATATAAATTATGCTGACATATAAGAATAAATAAACATACACATACATACACACACATATGCTACACATGTTTTTATTTATAAAAATAAATAAAGAGTTATGAAACATGGTGAAATAAAACTTTTAATTTCACAATGAATTATTCCTGGACTCTGTTACGTTAAAAAGGCAAAAATGCAGAATGACTCTTCTGGCAGAGATTTTCCTACATCCTAACAAGTAACAAACTGTAACAAGTATATTTATTGTGTTTTTAAATACCAGCTTGATTACAAACACATATATAATTTCTTTGATTAGCTTTGATAATTTTCTTCCTGTAGTTAAGAATGTGCCATAATTTGAGGAATTGAAATCTCTACATCTTTGGTTTTGGTAAGGTAATGCTCACCTCTGTTAGCTCAATATAAAGTATGTTAGCACATTTCAAAATGTATTCTGATCACGGTGGTCAGGAATGAAGGATGGTGAAATAGGCAGGGGAAATTCCAGATTTTGCAGCTTGCATGCAGCATCAGTAGGTCTGGGAAGCCTTTTCCATGTGAGGTTATTTCAACACCATTCCCCATACATGTCTCTTGTCACACACAAGACCTGTTTTTAGCTGAGTTAAAGTCACGAACAAACTGACTTGAGTGAAAACCAGTCTTTGAATTCTGCTTTACCATTTAATATCCTGAGTATGTTACTGTAAAAAATTATTAACTTTCCAAGGGTTTTTTATCAGCCTGAGCATTTGCTTCTGTAAAGTGAGGTTTTTAAAAAAACAAATCTCACACCTTCCATAATATAGGATTCCATTAAGAACCTCTTGTAGCTTAAAGAATACCCCTCATTCCTTTTAAATAAGGGCGACACAAAGGGTAAGTCAGTGTGGCAATTGTATGGAAAAATCAGGCTTTCTTAGTTTGCAGAGATCCTGGTTCCAGGGTACTTCTGTGCTAATTGCATGCTTGATGATTTTGCATTATTTCTATATGGTCTTGTTACAGAATGCAATACTCCAGACACATGGATCTGGCATATGTTTAATTAATGTTTACTACTTTATTTTGGAAAGGACACAAATTTATCATGAAAATTACCTGGAGAGAAATAATTCTACTCTGTTTTATCATCACCACAATTTGCCTAGCCTCAGTTTCTTGATTTTCTTAATGCCAGTTAGGTCTTAGATTATGATTCACAGTTCACTTTTGGTTCACTGGGCTTGCTTGTTTGGCATTTCACTTCGAATCTGAGAAGTCAAGTATTGGCTCCTGAGAGGCATTTTGGGTTTTGTGCATTCAAACATGAAACTCAGATAGACCTGATGGAAAACATTCTACTTAACAGCATTCTCATCCTGCTGATTCTTTTTAATGGATGACATTATGCTTATGTGCCACAATATAAGATGCATATTAATAGAAATTAAATAGTAGGGGGAAAATTAACCTGGGGATCTGGGAAAGGAAAAAACCCAGCAGTCAGCTTTAAAATAATAATTTTATACTGAAAGTTTTGGGTTTTTTTTAGTTACAGAAACAGCAGTTATTTTCTCAGTTCCTTCCTTTTCGTGTGGCTTAAGAATATATTACTGTGGTGTTGTTTTTTAATATCAGTCTTCAAGTTAAATCTGATCACTGGAATTCTGCTAGGGAATAACTTCGGGATCTAAATCAGTGTGTGTAAATTATGCATGCATGAGCAAAAGAATTAATTTTGTGTTTATAACAGCCAATTGTACACCCAGGCGAATGTTTGCATATGTAGTCACCCATTTGGAACTGGGCCCAAACTAAATTAGGATTAATACCATGGGCTAGTTCCAGGATTTAGTTTTCAAGTCTGTTTGTAATGATGCAGTATAAATAAAAAATATTCACCTCTGCAGACTCCATTCTGCAGACACTTTTCTGGCTACAAACCAGTGTAGCTGCAACAATCAGGCACCATCAGGTAAACGTGCACAGTGGAAATAAGGGTACATTGGGTAGAACTGTCATTGACACAAATCTGGTGCATGTGTAATGTTAAGAAACAGGCTAGGCTGTGTAAGAGGCTGTAGATAAGACTGCCCCAAGCATCTCTTCTTTTTCAAGCTTTTCCATTCCACACTGCTTGACCAGCAGCTGTGCAAATGAGGAGATGGGCTATTTCCAGGAGACAGCCACTTCAGTTCAAACCTCCAGACGATAACACGCCTTTTAAGAGTAATAATAGCTGCCAGCCATTGAGGGCCTCAGGGGATGGGATCTTGACATGCTGCATGACATTCAAGAAGCCTGCCTGATGTTCTGTGTCAAGTTGAATGCCCAGGCTTGAAGTGCAGTGCTGGAGGCGGTAGGGGCAAAAGACTTGTCTCTTGATTTAAATTGAATCACAGAATCACAGAATAATGAGGTTGGAAGAGACCTCTAAGATCATCAAGTCCAACCTATGCCCTAACACCACAATTAGATTATAGCACCAAGTGCCAAGTCCAGTCTTTTTTTAAACATATCCAGAGATGGTGATTCCATCACCTCCCTAGGAAGACAATTCCAGTATTTTATTATTCTTTCATTGAACATTTTTTTCCTAATATCCAACTTAAACCTTCCCTGACGTAGCTTGAGACTGTGTCCTCTTGTTCTGCCAGTTGCTGCCTGGTGGAAGAGACAGACCCCCACCTGTCTACAACCTCCCTTCAGGAAGCTGTAGAGAGCAGTAAGGTCACCTCTAAGCCTCCTCTTCTCCAGGCTAAACAACCCCAACTCCCTCAAACGTTCCTCATAGTGTTTGTGTTCCAAGCCCCTCACCAGCCTCGTTGCCCTCCTCTGGATGCGCTCAAGCATCTCTATGTCCTTCCTGAACTGAGGGGCCAAGAACTGGACACAGTACTCAAGATGTGGTCTCACCAGCGCCAAGCATAGGGGAAGAATAACCTCCCTACTCCCTCTGGTCACACAATTCCTAATGCAGGCCAGGATGCCCTTGGCCTTCTTGGCCACTGAGGCACATTGCTGGCTCATATCCAACCGGCTGTCACCAGCACCCCCAGGTCCCTTTCTGCCTGGACACTGTCCAGCCATACTGTCCCTAATCTGTAACACTGTAGGGAATTTTTGTGTCCAAAATGTAGAACTCGGCACTTAGACTTATTAAACTTCATGCTGTTGGACTCTGCCCATCCGTCCAATCAATCAAAATCTCTCTGCAGAGCCCTTCTTCCTTCCAGCAGATCAACACAAGCTTGCAGCTTAGTATCGTCTGCAAATTTACTAATGAAGGATTCAATGCCCTCATCCATGTCATCTATAAAAATATTAAATAGAACTGGCCCCAGCACAGACCCCTGAGGGACACCACTGGTGACTGGCACCAGCTGGATGCAGCACCGTTCACCACCACTCCCTGGGCCCGGTCATCCAGCCAGTTCCTAACCCAGCGAAGGGTGCTCCCATCCAACCCATGGGCTGCAGCTTTTCCATCAGTATGCTATGTGAAACAGTATCAAAGGCCTTGCTGAAGTCTAAATAGACAACATCCACAGCCTTTCCTGCATCTACCAGACGAGTCACCTGGTCATAGAAGGTGACCAGGCTGGTCAGACATGACCTACCCTTTGTAAACCCATGCTGACTGGGTCTGATACCCTGACCATCCTGTAAGTGCTGTGTGATAGCACTAAGTATGAACTGTTCCATTATCTTACCTGGTACTGAGGTCAGGCTAACTGGCCTGTAATTACCAGGATCCTACTTCCTACCTTTTTTGTAAATGGGTGTCACATTGGCCAGTTTCCAATCATCCAGCACCTCACCAGTGAGCCATGACTCCTGATAAATGATGGAGAGCAGCTTCGCAAGCTCATCTGCCAGCTCCCTCATCACCCTAGGGTGGATCCCATCTGGTCCCATTGATTTATAAATATCCAAGTGTCCCAGTAGTTCTCTAACAGCCTCCTCTTGGATAACAAGAGGACCATTCTGCTCCCTGGCACCACCTACCAATCCCTGAGGACAGTTGTCTTGAGGACAAGCTGCCTTACCACTAAAGACTGAGGCAAAGAAGGCATTAAGCATTTCCGCCTTTTCCTCATCTTTAGTTACCAGGTTGCCTACCTCATCCAATAAGGAACCAAGGTTGGTTATACCCTTCCTTTTACCATTAATATATTTGTAAAAACTTTTTTTATTATTTTTAACAGAAGTTGCCAAGTTAAGTTCAAACTGAGATTTGGCCTCCCTAATTTTTTTCCTACATTCCCTAGCAGCTCCCTTAAATACTTCCTGAGAAGTATTGGATATTGCATCATTCTCATACTTAGCATCTTCTGCAGCTGGGCACCCCAGACTGTCTGGTGGACAAGGGGTTAGACAGGTTTTCATCTGCTGCCCTGTCCCTCTCTCTACAGTGACTGCGGCAGAATTAGGCTCCTAAAAGAGCCCAGAATAGTGCTGTCTGCCATCCCTTAACATGTCCACACTGATCTTAGAGGATCATATACTGCGTTCTCCTAAGTGGTGAGAACAGACTGAGACTCGTACACACCAAGTGTGGTCTCCTGCCACAGGCCACAGGAAGTATCAGCAGAACCCTATGTCTGCCCGCATTGTTTGCAGTCAGACAGTGATGTGGTCTCTAGAGAGGGAGGTAGTCTTAGTTTTAACAAACCTGGTGATTAGGCTCAGACTAGCCTAAACAAGAAAGTGATGTAATTTCCTTTTCTATTACTGGAAGATAGTTCCAACATATACATTTTCAGAGATTTTAATGTCAAAAGTGGAACAAACACACTTACTGTGCTATATCATCTTATTTAGGATAGCTAAGGGGTACCAAAAGAATAGAAGAATAAACCATAACAAGGAAATTATTGTGCATAATAAGTGTTATTAAGAAAGAGGGAGTTAACTTGTTGTTTTGAATCGAGGGAATCAGAATCGTTACTCTGATTATTATTTTTTAATTGATTTCTACATTTTAATGTTCTTTAGGGTCAGATGGCTCTCTGGTGTGAAATCTTGGCATCAGATGAAATACTGATGCTTTTATCTTAGCTGCAAATCTAATAGAAAAATTAGTGTACTGGAGATTGTTTAAGTTAGTTGTTCATACATTTTCTTCAATTATGAATAAGCCAAACATAAAGTTTTGTAGGCCTAATGGCATCCAATAAAGTTATCTTAATAGTAGTGCATAGTTTTGACTGTAGACACAGTCAAATATGTGTGATGAGACAAATACCAGATGATGACTTGTTTGCTGCCTACCATTGATTATTTCATTGATTTTTTTCTTTGCTATGTCGTGGAGGAATCTCATTTTCAATGTAATAGAACAATACTATAAACAAGCAGGATGTCTAAAAGGGCCTATAAACCTGTGTTTTTGAGAACATGTCCATGCAACTGAGGTGGAATGATTTGAGGCATAGCCTGAGGCAAGCAGAGAGAAGGTACTGCACAGGAAAATAAGTCTTTTAAGTATCTAAGCACCAATTGTAGAGAACAGGGACATGAGGTTGTGCATGAGTGCACATGCCAGTTACAAAAAAACTACACAGAGAAGTAACGACAGGAAATTTAATGATACATGGGAGGTTCTTTAGTACAGTGATCTCTGGACTATGAAAACATGTACACAAGATTTTGTTCGAATTCAAAACTTAACCTTCCCCTTTTAAGGACAACTTTTTCACTTGGAGTATTAGTTTCACCTGACAATGTTCTTATTTAGGAGCTGGTGAGAATTCCTTCTCTCTCTTATTGGTTTCAAAATTCTCTTTTCTGAAAAAATGCTTTTTTACCCCCTTCTTTGCACAAGGTTATTTAGATTGTTCTAAAACAGAAATGTATACTCCTGAAATCTGTAGTTGAAATCTGCAGTTAATTCAGGGACCATGGTGAACTCTCAGAGAACCTGTACTCCACAGGGGTCATATGAACAATAGGTTTATGAGAAAATCTCACTGATTTCTTCACGGCATTGCAGGTTTTTTATACAGAGAAGTGATCTTGCACAGAAGAGGAAATAAGTCAGTTCCTCTGTGTATTTGATAAACTTTTTTAGGTAAGAATGTCCTTTAAATTCTCAGGGTGGCAGAAATTATGAAATGTAGTCAAGTAAATAACTACTGTGGAAGAGATTATGCTCAGAAGTTATTTTGACTTCATCCCTTATGGAAAATAACAGTCATGAAAGCAGAGATAAAAGCATTCTTTTACTCTTACCTTTGATACCTATATTTCTGAGAAAATTTTAGTAACCAAATTTCAATTCTTAAAAAAATTAACTGCTGTCATACTTGTGCAAATAAGACGTTGCTTTCATTTATTTTTGTTATAATTTAATCTATTGCTCCTTTTTATAGGGTAGATTTAATAGGGAAACAAGGTATTATTAATGGGGCTAATATTTCACCATCTAGAACTTAAATAACAAATTATAATCCTCCTCAGCAGTACAGGAATTTCACCCTATTATTTCCTAGGTCTTATTAAAAATAGAAGAACATAATCAATTGAAAGAAAACTTTCATCCAGGTCATCTATTGAAGACTGTCTGAAATACTCAAAGAGAAGATGGAACATTGCTGATCTGACCCTATTGAGATGGAAATAATTTAGGTGGCCCATGTTTAAAAATCTGTTTCATCTTGCTCTTCCAATTTAGAAAATGGTACATAGCTAGTAGTGGGAAGTTGGTGGTCTAGGAAGGACTCACTGGTGGGCAGATTTCTGTGGAGGTGAGCTGACATGTCCTCAAGTCTGTCTTTTTGAGATATAGCTCTTCTTCAGTGGCCTTTTATAAAGCCAAATGTCATCTCTTATCTGCTGATTCATTATCCTATTTAACACTTTTACCAAGTATAAAGATATATTCCTTATAGCCAGCTTGAAATACTGTGAAAATGGACTGCTGGATAATCAGTGATTAGTAGTATCCAGTAATCATCATGGCTTTACATTTCATCTCTGTAGAAAATTTCAGCTTGTCTAGATACTTAGCTTGCTTGTAACTTCAGAGAAGGCACTGGTTATCTACTTTTCGGGTTCCCAAGAATAAGCCTTTTGATACTTGCTGCTGGTGTACTCCAAAAGGTTTTATGCCAAGGGAGCTGGAGCCATCAAGTTAGCAGAAGTATTTTTTTCTGATTTGGTATTGTTTTTTTCAAGAATAAAAGAAAATCTCTTCCTCTTTCTATCTTCCATTCATAACTTGGTCTTTCGATATTGCTTTGAAACAAATGAGTGCTGCAATCCTAAATATGACTACTAGATCCTATTGTGTTAACCTTTGCCTGGGTGTTTATGGAAAAGCAAATAAAAGTCTAGTGTATCACAGCCTGGCACAGAGATGCAAAACCCATTTATATAGTAGACCCACCTCTCAAAAATTCCTTTTGCATAACTTCATTATTTAGCAAATTATTGAAGTCCAGCATTTAATAAAGTAATAGTTTAATAAGGTGGCATAGATAGTGCCAGTTTGTTGTTTTATAGCATGTGTAGTGAAAAAAGGATGAAAATAAAATGTAAGATAATTTCATCAAAATAATAAGGATGCTGAATCTTGTCTGCTGCCTAAACAGCTGTTAGGAGGGCTAGTGTTGTGGCAGTGTAGTCCTGAGATTTTTGGTGGTGGTTTAGAAACAGGAGTATAAGGGTCTGGTGTTTATAATTTACAATAGAAGCTTGTTATTGCTGGGTGTTCTGCTTGCTTCCCTTCCACCCTCCCTACTTTTGTGCCAATTAAATGTAAGCTGTGGTTTGCAGATTGTGATCACTGCACTGAGCAATTGGGGGAAGGTCTTGCTAGTGTTGCTAATAGATAGTTGGGTGTCTCTGTGTCACAATTCATCAGATAAATTGAAGAGATTGCCAGCTCCAGAGAGGTCCAGCAGAAATTTGTTACACTTAAGGCATGCTGCTTTGCAGACAAAGGCTTTAGTGGCTTGATGCAGTCGGAGGGGAGTAATGGCATTTAGGCAGAGCTAAACAAAGTTTTCTGTCTTGTACCTTTTCCCCCTGTAGGTCTAATAGCATGGATACAAAATGCCATAATAGTTTATGGCATAACTGTCATATGTGCTGTTTGTTCAAGTTGTCTCTATTCCCCCATCTCTTTCTGCCCTAGCCAAATAATGGTTCTAAATAGACCCTGAAAATGCATGTGCAACTATAGGGTTATAAAAACAGGATAAGGGATACATATGCTGACTATTCACTCATGCCTGTTTTTTTAGATGTTCCGGTTTCCTTGTGCTTGACATTTACAGCCCATTCAGTAGTAAACTTCATTTGGTAAGCATTAATTCATTTGCAGATGTTAGTGTTCCACTGATCTTCCAGAACTGCAATTCAGATCCAAGTTCATTTCATAAATGGCTGATGGACTGTGCTAAACTGTTTTTTTACTTAAGTCAATGTACTGCCAAGTATCCACATCACTAGGAAAATCACGATTGTCAGGGAGAAACTGAAGATTTGAAGCCAGTCCCTTCAGCCAGTTGTTGATTATAGTATATTGGAGTCAGTGGAGCAATGAGAAATTACTCTATCTGAGGATGTGGTGGTACACACAGTTCTACCTCATCAAAATGCAAAATGTTTTCTACTCAGGCCAGTGCTGAGTCCCAGTGGCACGACTCTAGAAGGAGTTTGGCAGCTGCTGTTCCTGCAGGTGTCCCAGAACATGCAGAAGTCTTTTGAGCCCAGTGGTTAAACTGCTGATGTCTGTGGTGATGCATGAAATTTATCAATAAGGAAAAAAAGTGAAACAAATAATCAAAAATATCTATAGAGCAGTTCTCCTGGAAAATGTCATCGCTAACCAAACTATTAGGTAAAAATGGACATATACATAATTTCACCACATATAAAAAGCGGATAATTAATGTTGGTGATACAAAAATATGAACCCTGAGATCTTTCCTATTATTATTGGTGCAATAATAGCAACTTGCTTTAGCTTTCACTGTGTGCTGTCAGTAGCTGTAGTGTTACATATACAGCCAAAGATGATGGTGAATAGCCTGACAAAATCCAGAGGTGAAAGAAGAGGTTGTAGAAAAGACTAATTTCCAAGAGGCCTGCCAAAGCAAGAAGACATTTGACTCTTTCAGAACTTGAACCCTCCACTGAGGGTAGGAAGTGATGCTGGAGATAATTAGTTGAGTGGGCTCTGGAGGAGAAGCTTTTGGAAGCTGTCCAGCTTGTCGTTGTCCAGTGGTTCTTTCACCAGGGCTTCAGTTATTGTAATATCATGTGTAGGAATGGACAAGTCTCCCTTTCTTTCTAAATATGGTACTGCTAGAAGCATCCTCTGCTTACAGAGAATGTTCCTCCAACTGTATTTTTCTCTCTCTGTACTCCTCTTTTGCTTTGTTGGTTTCTGCTTCTGCACAGTATATCAAACAGCTGTTCATCTTCAGAGGAATTCATGACCTGTGGATATCCTTCCTACCATCTTTCCTTCCAGACCAAGAGTTCGGCACACTGTTGGTCAGTCCTCATTGCCAACATTCCTGGAACATTAGTTCCCCTTTTCAGTTAATCTTCACAGGCTCTTTCTTTCTGTCCATCCCACTTGTTAGGCAAAGAAAATACCCTGACATCTAGTTCCCTCTTTAAAACTCCTACTTTCTGTACTGAAGGAAATTTGATAAACAGTAAGACTCTGTCCTGAGACCACAACTTACTACAGTAATGAATATTGTCTCATTTTCTCTTCAGTCTCTCAAGGTCTTATGGGGCATGTGTGAGATGTCACCTTGTTAGGGGCAGAAATAGTGGAATTTGCTCAATGCTTATGTCTCCTTGCTTCATGAAGAATGTTGGTTCAGAACCTATGTTCTAAACTTCATCTTAATGTGCCATCATTTATTCACAAAATTGCTTGGGTTGAAAGGGATGTTTAAAGATCATCTGATCCAACTCCCAAATAATGTTCATAATTATTTATAATAATGTCAGCTGTTTGTTTTTAATACTACTTGGCTGAACAGGGAACTCAGCTTGAAAGTCAAGAGGAAATAGAAATCATGTGTTCTTTGGAAACGAGGTCAGATTTTGAAGGAAGATTACAGGTAGTCAATGCTTCCAACCTGTGACTGTCTTTTGATGCTTTGAGATAATGCCTTTACACAATGCTTAAATTTTTGATAATACCTGAAACAGCCAGACAGTTCAGTTTTGTGACAATTGTAGATCCCTTCCAGATAAACTATTCCTTCCCTTCTTCTGTGCTTCTTCCTATTGCTTACTTTCCCTGCTAGTATATGCTGAGGTGACCTCTAATGACATTTCTTCCCAGCCCTGTAAAAAGAAAGCTAGCAAAAGGGATTGAATATCTCTAACAGTGCCCCAGCCTAGCCATTGGCTCTGTCACCCTGTAGATCACCTCGAGATAATGGAACAATTTGCACAAATGTACAAAAAGTATGTGTGATGTGTGGTTTTTGAAAGTCTTTCCATCCAGCTGAGACAGGTTTTCAGAGGATGGCAAAACCTCTGAACTAGCGAGGCCTGGAGATCAAGCCCTCAGTCTGTTGCAGGATGTGTTTCTCATCAAAATGGTTTCAAATATTTTGGAGATGTCAATTTTCCTGTAGTTTTTATTTCTACTTCTTGTAATCCTATTGAGAAATGCCTTAACCTGTTTTCCTTTTAAAAACATAGTAAAACTCTTGTGTTTTACTGTTCCCTGTATGAACAGCAGCACTCCCTCACAGGGAAAGTCCATCTGGCCCAATATTCTGTCTCCAAAGTGTCCAACACCAGTGTCTGAAGAAGAAAACGTGAGCACTGAAATTCCGTCCTGACGGGGTCCTGGTGGTGCTCACAGGTCTCAGTGGCTGGGACTGACCTGCCCTGGGACCCCCAGCCCCACCACCTCCTGCCAAGGGCCCAGGGGACATGGCCCAGCCCGGCCTGGGACCTCTGTCCCTGCCTGAGCCCTGCTGTGGGTGTGCCCATCTCTGCCCCTGTCTCCTGGGTGGGCCTGGGACCTGCACTGCAGAGCTGCTCTGGGGTGGAGCCCTCAGACCTGGGTCAGACCTTGCCATGCAGAGCTCTGGGTTTAACAGGGCCCGACTGCTCTGTTCTATTTCCTCTGCTCACCATAAATTAAGTAACACAGAAGCTGTTATTTGCCTGCCACGACAGAGACTTCTCAGCTATAAAAACTGAAGAGGACACATAGCACAAAGTTTACAACTGAAAATAGAATTTTCTTGTTTTCTGAATTTGTGTCAGAGCCAATGCTCACAACCATTACCACAATAAGCATGTGTAGCCAGAAGCAGGCTGATGTGTTCTTCAATTTAGCTTGAAAATACATCCTTTGCAGTCTGGCAAAGGCAAGTGGCAGAGCTACAGAAAATAGCAGCAGGAATGCGTGCCAAGGAGCTCCTGGTTCCTGAAGAGAATGTGAAGAATCATCAGAACCAACCACACACAAAAGAAAGAGGAGGTGTGTTAAACTAGTGAGTTTCTGAAATATGACACATATTGATGCCAAGCATACTTTTTGCTTTCTAAAGCTCACTTTGTTCCTGTACTTCTTAGACCCACCAGTGGTCAAGCTCAGTGCTACAGGGGAAGACAAACATCCCCAGGGACCTATGCCAATCTACCCCGGAGGAAAATTCCTTTCTGACCTGGGTGGAGGCCATCAGCTATTGCCTATGCACATGTGGAAGACATGGCTCCTCCTCTCATGGGCTGATCACACCTCCCAGGAGATGCCCAAGCCTTAATCTGCTGTACCTAGAGTCATTTCAGGAGCTTCTGAGACAGATCACAGGCCCCTGGACTGACCTACCTTGAGGGCAAGAATCCTGCACCTGCTTCCTGCACCAGTGGGTGATTCAAAATCGTGAGAGCCCTGGAAACATCTCTGCACTTCTTATGGCTGCTCTCCCTGGCTCCACAGGGAATGCAGACAGGGAGCTCTGCAGTGCTCCTCAACAAGGTGTTTGCTTGGTCTGGTCACAGCTATGTAGCTGAAAGAGATTTTCATCCTTCCAATGAATTCTGAGGCTGGCCTCACAGCAGAGAACCTCCATGTGCCTTGTCCATCACCTGGTCTCTTTTTGTCAACTTCCTCCAAGTAATTTCAACAGCTCCTCAGAGATTTCCTCCTGGATGTCTTTGGGCTGGCCGTTGGCCAGTTCTGGCAGCAGGACACAGGAGGATGCTCTCCTTCATCCTGCCCCTGGGTACTGTGAGTGCTGCACGACTGGGTGGTGGCACCCTGACATGGGGGTGATGGGGCGCACCATACGCAGCATCATCTTCCACCCAGCATCCTTCATAGGAAGGTTTTTGGGTGCTGGCCCCAAGGCAATTCCTGTACCCTAGAGGTCCAGGGTGCTTTCCTTGACCTTGGTGACCATGCACTGGGCACAGCTGCTGGACATCCCCCACACATCTTTGGGGGACCAACCTTGTGCTGTAACTCCTCTCTCAGGCTGTGACAGAACCCAACCCTGCAGAGACCACCCCTCTCAGCCATGTCCTTCTCTGCCAGAGCTAATGTATATGACATTCTGCTGGGAGGAGGACCAGGGACTTGATCTGTCTGGTTACAAACCCTTTTCCTGGGGCATAAGGGGGCTGATTTCAGCAGCTGCAGCTTGGAGGAAAGCCAAAGTGAAACCAGAGCCATAGGCTGAGATAGACAAAGCCAGCATATCACCATGGAAATAATGCGGTGTTCGTGAAACCAGTAAGTGCAGGTGACACTGGTGTGGTGGAAAGGTTGGTCATTTTTGGACATAGAAGATTTGGATCTGAGCCCAAAGCACAGCCAGGCAAATAAAAAATTCTTCCAAACCAGGAAAATAGTTTATTGCTGCTTTTACTGTCGTATCCCCTTGTTCCACTGAAACCATGCTGCTCAAATCCTCTATTAAATACACTCACTGACTGTGTTTATATGGAATACAAAACACATTTCAGCCAGGGGTAAAATTTTTATAGCTTGTTTATCACTTTATCCTTTCTGAAAGTTATTTATTAGAGAAGAGCTCAGTTGGTCTTGAAATTCACTACCAGCTAGTTTTCAAGAATAATGCAAACCTAAAATTTTAGCTCAGAAAATTCCATGTTATATAGGATGTACAGATTTCTTTTTCTCAAAGTTCTCTGGACTTTCTCAAAGTCCTCTGGACAGGAGCAGTGATAGCCGATTTGTCTTTAGCCTTTCTCTGCTTGCTGGTCTCTCCAGTCACATTGAGATACGTGCAAGTGCCTGTCTTGTTGAGATTCTGTAATTGAGTGGATATAGTCTATATATAGACTCTGTAGTCATTGCACCAGTTTTGCAAACTACATACCAACTGTGTGCTAGAAGGTTGTTTTACACAGTTTCTTTTATTAATTAAAAAAACCGTTATTTTTTATTTGAATGATGTCATGAGTCACACTGGCAGTCTCAGATGGTTCCAGGTGGGCAATAAGAGGGAAACTCTTCAGTCCTTGGTATCTCTCCTCCAGGCACGTAGGCCCTCTAAAGAGCGGCGTTGCCTTTTAGTGTCCGATGCCATCCTTATCCATGTCAGCATTACCAGTAACAACATTCGTCTTCATTACATGGCTGCAGAATTCATTTAAAAGTTCATCAGTGAGCTTTATGCACTCTCCTGGAGAGTAAAGTGTATCCCCAAAGACAGCAGGGACATGAACTGTATCACCCTGACCCACCAAGGTTTGGTCTCTTGTAGCTTTCTCAGTGCCTGGACTGCTTGGGCACCTTCTCCCATGAAACTTCCCAATGGAAGCTCAGTTAATGCTCAGTTAAAGCCATAGATCTTTCCTCTTTTAATAGACAGACACCAGTTCTGAAAGGAGCTGAATGACACCACCAGCCCTGTGTTCAGAGCCCACACACAAACCTCGTCCATGGCCCAGCTTGCTGGCGGAGCCTGGATCTGGTTGTGACTGTGTGGAGATGGACTCCAGCAGGTTAGTCATGCGTGGAACCCCCTTGACACATCTCTCAGGCTCTACCCTTCATGCTTTGCTGTCACCCAGCGTAGGAAACAGGGATGTTCGTGGTCAGGTCTTTTGAATTTAGATTGCAAACAAACATTGTTCAAGAATTTAGGTTTCCTTGTCCACCTCCACTTCTGGATTTCATGGCACCCATGAGGCAGGAGACTCTATGTCATGGTATAGTTCTACAGCCCTCACCCTCCCTTCCAGCTGAGGCCTGGAGACAAGACCATGACTATCTGATAACTTCCAAAACTGGGCTGCAAATTGAAAGCAATCTGGTAGATTTGCAAATTAGCAAATGGAAGATCCCACTTGAAAATGGCATGAAGGTGTTATCTTTTTAATTTGCCTTTGGTATAAAACAATCAGAGTTTTCATTTTATATTAATATGTACAAGATTTTTTGTCTTTACTTGAAAAAGCTAGAGTGCTTTCCACAACAGATGTAACTCTGATTTTGAGCCAGATTTCAGCACAACTGAGGTTTCTCTCTGGGTAATTAAAATCCTCAATTAACATATTAATTATTTTTCTAATGATATTGTATTCTTTTTGCCTTCTGAAGGGGAAAGAAAATGTTTAATTTGTATGGTGGTTTGTGAGTTATTTAGCTAATTTACACATGCGAATTTGCTAGTGTTTATCTTACAGTCATAAAACCCTGCATTTATTTTAAGGGTTTTATATATTTCCTGCTCTAGTAGCTTCAGCTTGCAGGTGTAATTACCAAACCTTAAAAATGCAGGAGATTGTTGTACATGTTTGTACTTGTTGAGATAGAAGGAACAAGCACTTCTAACATAAATAATGGAGCTACCTATCTTTCTCTGATCTTTATAAAAACTGAAAAACCTTTCAAATATCAATATGTGTAAGTTTAAGAAAAAATAATTTCGATCTCTTAAATGGTGTTCCAATCACTTCAATGGAAAGACAGTGCTTAAGCTGTGCAGCAGGTAGCTCTTAATTGAGGCTGATGGTGTCGGGGGCGGTCAAAGGAAGAAGGGAAGCAACAGAGGGACAGAAAAGCATATCCACTATACAAACATACCTACTCGTCTGTCATTGCTAACAGGACTGCTTATTGACAGAAAATCATGTTTGGTGTTCTTTTAGCATGGCTGTGTGTGGAGCTCCATCTTGTCCGAAGTGGCTCAGGAGTTTGGGCAGTTGTCTGTTCTCAGATGCCAGATCAGCCCCTGTTGCAAGTGGTGTCATATGCTGAGCACAAATATTTGCTGTCTCTGGAAACAAACTGTTGAGCACTGAATTAAATAATTTTTCAAGCTTGAATAGATTTTCTTGCTTTTACTAGCCTGTACTGTGCATCATGGCTGGAGACCTGTTGGGCTAATTGCTATACAAACTATCCCCTTAAGAGGAAGCAGTAGAGCAGCAGGATGGGCTGCAGCCAGAGGCCAGGACACACAAGAAGTGTAGACATGTACAAGCAGATGCATGCGTATGTAGAGATTGAAAAGAGATGCTGATTTTTTTAGTTGTTTGCATTCCAGCTTTACCGTGATTGGAGTTTTCTTTGCAAGACGTATTTTTGAGAAAGGGATTTGAAGCAAGATGGCAGCTACCAGCAGGATATGAGTCTTAAGATTGCTTCAGGCAGGAAATGGAATGCATAAAGATTATATTCATATACTTGTGTAATAAAGAGAAAGAAAAACCAAAGGTACACAGAGATTACTTAAAAGGCAGGACAGGAGGATCAAGCACCAGCTGCGGATACCAACAGTGGCTTCTGTAGGGAGGGGGACAAACCTGAAGGAAATGAAAAGTGGCGGGGGGGGAGAAGGAAAAGATGGAATAATAGCAGAAGCTAAGGAGATGGATAAGAAAACTGAAGGGAAGGAGGCTTGATAGCTGTGTTTATCAGGGCTGAATAGCAAACAAGAAACCTTAATGTTAAATGACAAGTGAGGAAAGAGAAGGTGTAAGGTAAGGTGAGAGAGATAAAAACCGAAATCAGGGAGGTGGTAAACATCAATTGAATCAACTTCAATTCGCTTTTTTTCCAGAAGGAGAAATAGCTTAAGAAGACTCCACTGCTGAGTGGACACTTCTCTCTACCTTTCTTCTGGATCACGACAACTTCATATGGAGATCTAAGAAGAAACTATTCAGCCTCTGAGCTGAGGCTGATTTGATGACAAACTCTTGTTCCCAGACAGAAAATGAATGTGTACACAGGCTGTAGTATTCTCAAAACAAGCAGCACAACTCCTCTATTCTCCTGTATTCCTTAGTCTGTTTCTCTTACCTCTTTATCACACAGGTTCTAAACATAATACTGCTGATTTTCCTGGCCCTTGAGATATGTTTGCATATGCATTTAATGAAATAAGTGCTGTTTAGACTTTGATTGCAATAGCAACTGGCAGACCCAGTCACATTCTGAGTTGTACAAATGCTGTATGAGAGTCATGTGAAACTCGAACTAAAGTGCCAGGAAACGTGCAATCTGAATGTAAAGACAGGAGTTCATAGGTGACCAGAGACAGCCAGCAAACAAATCCAGAAAACACTGTTCATCTGAGCAATGACAGTCTTTCTGATCATAGGCTCTCTGATTTACCTGAAGTGCACTTCAATTATAATCATGATTCTGAAGCATGTCATTTAATATAAACGTACCCCTGAGTAAATCTATTCATATGTAAGATAGCACTTCTCCTATCTATTACTGTTAAAGTCTGAGTGCATACAGGCATACCTGCCACTTGTCCTGGAGCAGGAGATGAATAGAGCACAGAAGATAGAGCCCTGACCACAGCATGGCACGAGCTTTGCTGTCCATGGGGTGTTCCTGGCTGGCTGGGGTGCTGTCAGCAGGGCTTTCTGTCAGGTTTGCCATAAACCCTGAGCAATGGCATTCTTTCTGGATTAAATGTGTGAAGGGATCACAACACATTCTGCTGCTGTGCAAAAAATGCTTTCTGTGACTCAGTATAGGTTTTGCATGATATGTGAGCCAGGCAGTTTAGTTAGGTACGTACACTGGTTTATTTTTGCTTGTCATTCACAAACTGAGTGACTTGAATTGGGGTTTGTCATGCTGAGATGCTTTGAGGATGGAGGAGTGAGAAAATGTATTGCAATATCTTGGAATTGTGTTGTCTGGCACAGCAGGAGGCAGATGGGTTGCAAGTCTGGAAGCTTGCATCCCTGCTCTGTATAACCTGCTAGTGTATTGTGGATGGCTCTGGAGGCAAGAGTGAAGCTGTGGGGTTTTCACATTGCCTTTGAGAATAAAACTTTTTATGAAAGCTGCATTAGAACTGGCTTAGGAAGAGACCTGTGCCTGTGCTTTTATCCCAAGTCAAAGAAAGTAGAGAATGGAATGCCTCTGCTCTATGTGACATAATGTAGTTTATTACTTTTTGTTATGTGTGAAGCTGAAACGTATGTATGAGACTTACGTATGAGTCTGAAACCAGCTTCTGTGTGGCTGTAGAAAACTCATGGTGACTGGTTGTGAGAAAAGGATTTACAGTTTAGCTATTTGGAAGAGTTTTGCTGTGTATGCTTCTAACAGACAGCTGAAAAAAGTGTGGATTAACTCCTCTGAGATTGCCTTTAAAGATGATGTGGCTCCTTGCCCAACTTTGGGATAACCCTGCTTTATCTCCAGTGTAAATACGCTTCTTTAATAAAAGCAAAGGGCCACCAGACTATAGGCAGTTGGTAAATTTGGGACTAAAATGGATTATGCCCATGAGATTTAGTGGCTTGTGAAAGACAGAGGGAGATGACTAAGCAATGTGTACTTTTATTTTGTCTAATTTTATGGCTATTACATGTTTTGAAAATCTTTTAATAACAGGGGAGTATAATCAAATGGCATTGTTTTGTTTTATAATTTTTTTTTTTTCAGATGAACATTTCTGAACAGTTGAGAATCTTCTTAAATACAAAGCTTTTTCTTCTTCATTTTGTGCTCTTGATGAATTGACAATTTTAACAGTGGTGTCGATCACTTGTTGTTTTAAGGTTTCTCAGCTGTTGATGAATGCACAGCAGAAACTGATGGTGGGGATGAATAGTCGTGTGGGCCAACGGTTTCCAGAGGTGTGTGATGTGAGGAGATGGGGATATCAACTCTCTGGTGGCTGAGGGGCTTTCCCTGCTAGTGCTGTAGGGAAGCTATAAAGCATCAGCATGCCCAGATCACAGAAGAGAAGGAGGGAGAATGAGCGGAAGTATAGGCATCGTAAATGTTGCTGAATTGTGGATTTCTTTTGATTTTTTAATTGTATTTTAAAGTTTTATTACTTCATGTTTGAAGAGCCTTCTGTCCTTGCTGATTGGCTCTTCCTGATTCAGACTTAAGTTTCTCTCTTTGTTTCCTTCTCTCTGCGTAGTTTTTGTAACATGTGGATGTTTCAAAACCATTTGAGGCCTGAATAAAGAAGCAGAATCTTGTTCACAGTGTTTTGCAGTCTAGTCTTGGACTATTCACACTATATATTGGACTACTCAAACTGGATATCTGGTCAGCTTCAGTATGGTACACTGAGATTTACTTCCTTTGTGGCTGGTTCCTGCAATATCCATATTTGTCAATAAGTTGATAGGAAGAGGAAATACTGGTCAGCTGGTGCCCATCTAAGCTCATTCAATGTGAGGATTTTGCAATGAAACTTCGCTGTATGAGTCTTTTATTTTCTTTCAGTTTCTTCATAACTTAAATGGCTATTATGCTTAATCTTACACAGTCTGAAAAGTTTATTTTAAGTTTAAGTTTATTTTAACATGGTTCTTAGTTTTTAAAACGTGTATTTCAGCATTGAAGTGCATGACAACATCCAGCTCTACTGGAACATAATGTAGTGCGCTGTTAACATGGGTAAGGTACACTCGATACTGAACAGTGGGACAAATCAATTAATAAAATGTTGTCAAAAGCTTTGGTGGAAAAAACAATATTTTTAAATGTCGCTTATGTTGGTTGTGGGATACATGCTGAGTTAACCTCATTGAACTTTTCCCCAGGAATTGATGCGCTTACAATTGGCGGGTCATTATGCTGCTCCACCTGTGTAGTGTTAAGGTCAGTGTGTTTTTCTGATTATAAAAACCATCCATACCATTCCATTATAAATTCACTACCATTCATATAATGGAATGTGCCAAAGCTCGGAGCTCGTTGCAGCTGCCCCCGGTCCATGTTTAAGATCAAACAAAGTGGTTCAGGTAATTTGAGCACCTTTTCAACAATATGCCAAATCAAGCTTCATTTGAAGTGATCTTTCATTGTTTAAGGGTTTTTTTTTCTTCTTTTGTAACCTGCTAAGAATCCATCTGATGTCAGTGTTGGGTTTGTTTTGTGTGGCCAGCCCAAGAATTCTTACGGAATGAAGATATGGTGATTATACAATCCTAGCAAGGAGGTCCTGGGAGCAGCAGGCAATTGTTACACTGCAGTTGCACGTATCCATGCCTAGGCAAAGCACAGAATGCATCAACCACTCACCTTCACAAGGCATTTTCTGAAACCTGCAGCTTCTAACTGTGAATTAATTGAGTCATGACGACACACAAATCAGCCATCACGGTAGACACTAATGTGTGAGATGCAGGGATGTATAACTATGGCACAATCACTGACTAGAGGAACCTGTGAGAGTATGTGCATGCGTAACACACTGCTGCTGTTTGCATCTTTCTGCACAGCTTGGTCTTCTCAATTATTATACGTTATCAAAGAGAGCCAGAATGTGCATTGAAGTTTATCTAGTGTTATTTTTGTCACTGATATGTTGATATAGTTGGGGCTTTTGAGTGTTTGCTTCTATATTTTTCTTTCTTATTAATCATCCAAATAACTTGAATTCTGTGAAGAGGAAGAGTTCAGTGAACAGCCATGTATGTCATAGGGCACGATGTTCTTCCAGTTTCATGAGGACGTATCCTTTCTGTTTAAAGTTCTGCACTTCACAGTAGCCAGTGAGAGCCTCAGGCGCAAGCAGTTCTGCTGGGTAGGCATTTCAGCCTCTGTGCAAATTAAGCAGTGCTGCAATTGCTGAGGAAATATATGAAGTCTTGGTGGTGACAACTGAGAATCTTTGTGGATGTATCCAACAGCACTCCTTTCACCTCTGTCTAGCTGCAAGCTTAGTGGTATGCTACATACATATAGACTCACAAAATGTGATGAAGAATCACAGAAAGACTCTGGTGAAGAATAATCCTCAAATGTCCTAGTTTATGAAAATGGTACACAGGCTGACATTTCATATGACAATCATTTGCATTTTGCAGCTATTGCATCAGGTAAGTACATCATCAGAAATATTTGGCAGTTTCTTTTATTACTCTGAAAAAAAAAAACCCAACAACTAAATGAAATATCCCCCGCCCCCACCCCCGCAAAGATGATGCAGATTATGGTAGGATTGCACTTTTACTCAAGTGAAAAGGCTTAAAAGAAAGGGCATGTTTAATAGCAGAAGGGATATGAAAAAGATTGAGAATAGGGTTTGTTTTAGTAAAACAGAGTGCATAATACCTGTTAAACTTGTAAGCAAAACCATATTTTTCTTGGGCATCAGAAGGAGTGTATTTGCAGAATTTTCAAACTCATCTGTGGTGATGATTTTCCCAAGTTTTAAATGAATGGATCTCTCACAGCTAGCTAAGTGTCTTTAACAAATCTGGACCCTTACATTCAACACCACAGAGCATCCTGGAGGTTGTGTTAAGTATGTTCCACCAAGAATCCTGCCAGGAATAGGTAGCTGGTGTAGCAGCAGGAAGAAAATGAATTACTTACTTGCTGAAGTATATTCAACTGACTGAGATGCTTTGTTTCCTCAGGGTGGTCTTGTGGTTAAGATAAAGGAGTCTTGGTCCTCAGTCTGTGTGGACAGCTGTATTCAGATGTACCAAAGTGATGTCAATCACAAAGTGCTGTCTATTAGATATGTTACCTATCTTTTATTGACAAAATTCCTTAACTGCAGCTTTGGTTCAGTTTCTACCACTCTCCTCTATGTGTAGAGGGAAAAAAGCTTTTCCTAATTGGAAAGTCTTTCCACAGTTCTTTGCCCCACCTTCCCTCTCCTCATCGTGTATTGAAAGCATGTTGAACTAAGTTTATAACAAAATTTCCAACTGGACACTTTTTTCTCCTTTATTGCCATTATTAGAAAAAAAAAATTAGTTTCAGTTTTAATCTCAGCACGGATTACTTCAGGGAAATCAAACCAGATGCACAATTTAATGTATGGCAATCAGCAGTAGGTACCTGCAAGTAAATACTGGTCCTTCCAGATAGGCTTTTGAGTTGCAATGTAGGCATTGGAAATAAGTGTCAGTATTTCTAAGCAGTTTGAAGACTTTATGGGTACAAGAAGTGTAAGACCCTTCCAAATCCTTGGGGGGGCCTGAGCACTATTTAGAAGTGTTTAAGTATCTAATTTCATTTCTTTAAATTTATTTCCCTACATATGCCCTATATAGTCAACAGAATGAAGTCATGCTCCTGTTGGTATTTCAGAGCACCGTTTTCTCTCCCTTAGATGTACAACCAATATAGAAATGTTACCCTAAGTCAAATGCTCAAATCTCAATGCAGGCTATCAAAACGGGAAGGAAAATATAGAAACACAGCCAAAAAATGTTATAACACAATCAAAATAAGGTCCTATTTACAAAACATGTTAGTGCTCTAGTACATGGTAGCTCCTCTGCAAGTAATTTCTGCCTTTGAAAAAGTCTTCTCTAGATGAGACACAGAGCAGCATATTAACCTTTTGCTTTGGAGTTAGTCCTTCATTAGGGAAGAGGGCTGTTATCAATATACCACTTGAAAAAATCATCTCAAATATGAGTTTTACCTTTTGTTTGGTCTATCAGGGACAACTGTAGCTCGTGCTTTTTGTGAAATGCTGTGTATTTACATTAAGACATACAGCAATATTTTATTCTTTAATTAGAGTTTATCACATGTGGAATTCATACTGTTGTTTATGGGAAAAAGATCCATTGATTTTCATATGCCAAATGTTGTTATTGTACAGTTGTTACCTGGGGTTTATTTAGGACTAAACAGACAAAAAATTTCAGATATCCTTTTGCAGTGTAATTCTCAAGCAAAAATAAAAAACAACAACAAATAAGCTATAGAAATTACTTTTTATAAAACAGCACATATTGGTAGAACCTATGCTGAAAGCTATTTCTCAGACAAAAGCATTTCCCCATATCCAAAATAAAGCATTTTACAATCTCTTTGCTTTAATCTGTGCCTTATAGTTTTGCACTGCCTATCTGAATGCTAGTGATAACCAAAAATATCTAAAGAATGTGCTTTGAATTCTGCAACTTTTCTTATATGTTTGTCTGATGGGCAGAAGAGCCAACAGATCCACCAAAATCATTGGGTGCAAAAGGGATGGTGGTTAGCCATGAAAGCATGAAGGAAACCCTGGCTCTTCCTGTAGACTTTCAAATGTGTGCTAGTGGTCCCAGCAATGGCTGCAAGATATGGAAGAGTGGTTGGAGAAGAGGTGGAGCTGTGAACCAGAACCCTTGCTCTCCTAATGTCTTTTTAATTAGAGTACAGAAATATTGGCTGGGATTGCAGTTACATCTTAATGGAGAAATTAAGAAACAGATTAATTTTTGGCATGATTCCCTCTTCCTGTTTACGTTGGTCTCTACTTGCAGCACAAGTTTAATTGAAGGAACAATTCTCTGTACTTGCTTATTATCTATCAGACATGTAAGGGAATAACATACATTTGGAAAAACACAAGGGTGCTTGAGGGCACCACCAGAAATTGAGACATGCGTTAGAAAACAGCACAACTAATCAATATTATCATCCAGGTTATTAGAGAGGGAGCACTTAAAAGGAATTTGCTTACGATTGCAATTCTGCCCACTATATCACCTAAGTGAAAGGTTGTGAAGATGGTGCTTTCCATCTAACTTCAAGTATTTAGGGGGACAGGAGTATGGGACTGAAGTTGTTTCAAGGCCTGTTGAATTTAACAGACCTTGAAACAACCTAGGCCTCACCCTCCATCACATCCAAGACATGCAAGATGAGGCCTTGGCTGAATTCACTTTTGCACTGATCCATACCTCCTGCACAAGCCATTAGCCATACTTGATAAAATTGATGACATTGGAAACAATGCATGCCTTCGGAGTTTTGATGCCACTTAAAATTTCTGTTTGCTTTACTGGCTGTTGTCAGCTAAAAACTCATAAACTTTTTAAAAAATCTGAAATAAAAGGCATTATAATTTCTTTTGGTAAAATGCAAATATGCTTATAACTTCCAGGATTTCACTGGGAACCTACATTATTTCCATAGTGTTTTGCAACTTTGCTCTTGCATGATGCGAGGCTATACTTTGGTTTTGACATGCACAAATATTTTGATTTTACTGGGAAATTCAAATATGTTCTCTAAATGTGGTCCATCTCTTAAAGCAGAGAAACTGGCTGAAAAATTTTTGAACCTCTATATGTTAAAAGTTTAATTAAAGTCAGTGAATGTTTATTAATATTAAACCCTTTACAGAACTAGTTGCATAGTGAAAAAAATATTCTACAATTCACCAAGAAAGCTCTGTCAAATACATTATCTCTGACTCTTTATGTGAATATATACTTTAAATTGAATTGGAAATTTAAAAATGAAAAATGTAAATGAGATTTTTTTTGTACTTTGCATTTTAAATTAGTCCATTTTTCATGACACTGAATTTTCACCTCTGTTAATTTCTTTGGTTCTTGAAGAAAAATTATGCACTTGATGCCTCATTCAATGTAGGAGAAAAAATTCACACTAGTTTTACTAGTAAACTAGAAATCTGTCACAAAATCCATGCAGAAAATATAAGCATATTTTGTTTAATTTGTAACTAAAATTTTCCATGAGTATGAGAACACACTGAACTCTTTATGACAAAATACTAATTAGGAAGAAGGGAGCTGGAGAGGGAGTAGTGTTGTGTTGCATATTTGATCAGGTCCTGTTGCCCCTAAAGTGACTTTGATTAGATTTATGTTGTGTGTTTCTAATGGCCTTTGAAATACCATAACACCTATTTCTGCAGACTTCTACACAGGAGGAAATTCCCTTGTGTGAGTAATCAATTCAGTTGGTGGAGGCTATGTATAATTTTTTTTATAGCCTACCTTCCTGGGATGATCAGACTTCTGGTTGCCCTTCTGTCTGTCAGTCTCTTACCTAATTACGTCTGAAGCCATTGGCTAATTTCAAGTGAAGCAGAAAGGAGTCTTTGAGATAATTAGGTTTCTACAGGCCTTGGGGGCTGGGAAGAGGAGAGAGACCCAAGGCTGGGACTGGAGGAAAGACAGGTAGAGTCATTTGTCACCTGCTTAAGCAGATGGCAAAGTATCATTACCTTTGCCTTAGGTGGGTTTTTTGCATTTAAATGGATAGGAAAAAGCTGGGACTTCAACAAAGGTTTGGTGATGTAGGATAGAGCTCTGCTGGAAACCAGAGCTGTTCGTTTTTATTTCCAGGAATACTTTTGGAATCAAACCTGAATGTCTTTAATGCAAACATTTAGCTTCTGGTTAAAGGTTACAATAATAAGCTTATCACTAATACTGAGAGAAAAAGTACCAGAAACAATACTATGTGGCTATTAAGCTAATGTGCTACAAGTGATAAATCTGTTAAATTAGTGTCTTTGTCTGTTTGCAGGTCATATACTGTGGTAGGCCGACCCTGATTGGATATCAGATGCCCAGCAGAGTTGCTCTCATCATTTGCCTCCTCAACTGGACAAAGGGAGAGAAAACATAACAAAAGGCTTGTGTGTTGTTACAAGAACAGGGAGAGATCACTCATCCATTACTGTCAAGGGAAAATCAGACTTAACTCATAGAAATTAAATTATTAGCAATCAAATCAGAGTAGGGTAATGAGAAATAAAACCAAATCTTAAAAACATCTCCTCGCCCTGGTGTTGTGGCCAGTTCTTCACATTTTTTCTGCCACTCTCAACTCCCAGGGAGAGGACTCCTTACCTTGCTCCAGCAAGGAGTCTCCTGTGGGGTCCCTCACACAGGAGACAGTTCTCCAGACTTCTCCGATGTGAATTCTTCCCACAGTCTGCAGTTCACAAACTGCTCCAGTGTGGGTTTCCGTGTCACAGGTCCTGTCAGCAAACCTGCTACAATAGTGGGTTCTTCTCTCCATGGATCTTCAGTTCCTACCAGGAGCCTGCTCCAGTGTGGCTCTTTCACTGGGTCACAGCCTTCTTCAGGCATCCATCTGCTTTTGCCTGGGGTCCTCCTTGAGCGACAGGTGGATCTCTTCTTCACTGTGGGCCACCAAGTGTTTCCAGGACACAGCTGCCTCACCATAGTCTTCATCCCAGGCTTCAGGTGAATCTCTGCTCTGATGCTTGAAGCACTTACTTCCCCTCGTTCAGTGAGGGGAAGTATAATTATGCAAATCTCACCTTCAGTGAGGTTTGCATAATTGTTTGACATACTTTTTTTCACCCCTTTTGTTGTCTCATCTTGTGCTGAAATGATTTTCACCCAGGAATAGATTGTTAATGTCAATGAACTGCTTGCACCAGGATTGCTTTCACATGGGAACTTGCAAAGTGCTAGCTTCCCTTAGAAGAAATGACAGGCTTGTCACTGATATGAGGAGAGCAGGTCTGATCTTATGAGTCCTTTCTTTATAATTTTTCTACCTTACTGCATACACAGAGGTGGACCCTTCTTAGAGCCAGCTAGCACTGTCTCCGTGGGACATTGGGGAAGCCTCTGGCAGCTGCTCACAGAAATTGCCCCTGTAGTCCCCTGCTACCAAAACTTGGTCACACAAACCCAATGGACACACACAAATTAACTCCTACACTGCTTCGGAACCCCTAATGGAAATGCCTGTTCACTGGTCAAGTTTTAGCATCTCTGACATTCCAGTTTTACTGCCTAGGGTTAAATTGAATGGCATTTTATCTAGCAAGTAATATCATCAGTTTAAAGTAGCATCTGTAGACCAAAGCATATTTCATTGATTTGTACACCAAATTGGACAGCAGGAAGTTCTTGTTGTACAATGGAGAACAGAACTGATTCCCATGCCAAGACACCCGAGCAGGCCATGGCTGCTTGTGTGGCCACAGCCTTGTTGCAGGGCGATGTTTGTGTCTCAGTCTTTCTTCCCAAACTCAGGCTTAAGGCCTGCAGAACTGAACAGTTTTGCAACTGGCTTACTTGTGCAGGCTTCTATAAATACTAATGAATGAAACTGGAGACTTTCACTGCAATGCCCTAAAATCTAATCCTTGATGAATTTAGGACACTTTCTTGACAGGGAATTTGTTACCAGAAAAACAGGTTAAAAAATTTCTCCTTTGGGCCTTACTTTAAGTGCAGTATTAAAAACTGTAATTACTTTTCTTCTGTGAGGATTCAATGGCAGCAAAAAAGTGTTAAATCTAACTAATGGTCCTCATTAAAATGAAATGAAACTATTGTTTGAACCTTCATTCAGAACCATTCTCATGCTTTTGTTTGTGAATGAGTGAAATAGAATATTTCCCATCACCTTTGTAGATGTTCTTCTTTGAAAACTCTCTCAAGACCTTTTGAACATGGGACTAGAAACCCTTTTGAACAGGGGTAAAAGAGGAAAAAAATAAATTAAAACCCTGTGCAATAACGTAAGCAAATGTACAGCCCTCTACATTTGATTGTGTGATGCTCCATAATAACATTTAATTATTTTGTTGGAGGTGTACTGGCAGCCAGCTCAGTATGGGTGGAGTTCAGAAATCGTACAGTCACCACAAGGCTTGCCCCTTTCTATGTGCAACTCCAGGATTTTTTGGAGATTATAGTCACAGGGCATGTTTCTCTTCTATGTTTCTATTTGGTTGGTGGAACCTGGACCATTTTGCTCTTCTTCATCTGCTTGAACTAGATTGCTCCAGTTGTTATGGGTGGTTTCTGCTTTGAAAATCTGCTTTATACCTGTAATTGTTTTCCAGGGGGAAACTACCAGACTGCATTTCACCTAGCATTGCCTAGGAAACCACAGACATGTGGCTTAGAGTTGTCTTATGGTGATCTAGATGAAAACAGAGTCCCTGAATACAGCTTCTCTTCCCTCATGTATGAGTTTTTTGGGCCCTAGTTAAAGCCACCACATGTTCATTTTTGTAAAATCTGAATCTTGTTCCTTGACTAGAGATTGTAATACCACTACTTTTCTCTAGTCATACTTTCCCCATTATTTTTTTTTCTTTCTTATGAATACAGCTATAGTAGCAGCTTATTATGATTTATACAATCAAAACATAAACAACTTTTAATAATGATGAAGCAGTAAGTAGCAGTCTGGTTTAAAAATACTTGTCTTAGTTTTTCCTGTCCAGGAACAGAGACATCTCACACTTTAAACTATGTCTTGTAGGTTCAAAATCACTAGTATTAAGTTTTTAATTATATCAGAATTATTTTCAAGAATAAAATATTGCATATGTGCCATTATTTAGCATAAGTCAGTTTTTCTTTACTGTTACTCAGTGCAAATTAGGAAATCTTGATCCTCAAAGTGTTGGTCATAATAGATGTTTCTTTAAAAACAACAAACTTTGGCTATTTTGTTCTCACAGTCTCCACAAAAGTGTGCATAGATGAGGAAGCAATCTATTAAGAATAAGCATACTTAAATGTGGAATTCAAACTCTTAGTACTTGCAAGAAGTGTTAATTCTGTCATTTTCACTGACATTGACTGACAGAAAATGTGACAGAAAATGTGCACTAATGGTGACTAGGCTTCAGTGTCTCATGTTCCAGTTTTCTTTAGAAAAAATGAAAAATGTCTATTCTAATAATTGCACAGGAAAAAAAAAAACTCAGTCTGATATCATGGTCTAAAACTAATTATATCTTAAATTATTCCTATCAAATCACATGTTTGTTTTTAGGTTTTGAGATCTCATTCTAAGAGTAGTTGCTGTGATCTGTATTTCAAAATGCAACTTGCTGCTCTACATGTTTTGTGATGTATTTTCCAACAGAATAGGTTGTCCATGGATGAAAACATTTAAAGTGTTTTAGTTAAAATATGAACTCTTTTTTTTCCAGGAGTGTGTTAGTTAGTCCTTGTTAGCTGCAGCTGTTGACAGCTATAAGGGTTTTCCTTTGCTTTACAATGTCAGTATGTTCCCCATTGAAATCAAGGGAAATTTTGCCTTTAACTTTATTGTAAGCAGGATCAAGCACACTCAACTGAATGGCATTTCTGTACTTTTCTGGAGGTAATATGGTAATAACAGGATCTCTATAGCCAATTAATTTTAAAATGTCAGGGAATATTTCAGACTTCATTGAAGGGGAGATGATGGAACTGGGGGCACACTCTGCAGCTGGTATCTAGTTGAAAGACTGGTTTATTGCAATGGTTTGTTGTTGTTCGTAGATCAAAGGAATGGTTGATACAGGCATTAATACTCGACAGACTGCTAATATTACCTACCTGCCTCACTGCCTGAGGAGGCTAAGAGACTGACACTTCAAAACACTTACACTCTTAAAGAAATACAGATAGAGGAAAGAAACATGACAGTCTAGCAGCACTGAATGAAATAGGACATTTTTAATGTTCTCTTTGCTGTGGAGTGGGGATCAGCCAAAGAACCATGAGTGAAAAGAGCCTCCTTCTAGCCCTGCTGGGTTTTGTATGTTTATTGTCCCCACGAGTTAATCCAGTCCTTGTCTTATAGCTGGTACAGCAAGTGATGCTGTGTGTCTTGTCCCTTCCTATCTGCAAGTGTTGGGACAGTAGTATTGACAAGTGAGGAAGAAGAGATCGGCTTTGAGAAAAAAAAGAGATGTGAAGGAGAAGAAAGTGCATGGTCACCTGGAATATGGCTATGGCATAGGCTGTGATGTGAGAGACATGGCACAGGGGAGCAGGGTCATTGCCAACAGCTTGGAATAGAGGGAGGTAGGAGGGAAAGTGCACACAGCTCTTTTAGAGGATAACACTCACAGAGTCAAGAGAAGTTTTACAGGTCATGGTGATAAATGTGGTGTGTATGGATGCACTTGTGCTGCACAGGAGTGTCTAGACAAAAAGAGAAGCATGAGTGGTGGGAATGTACATGTATAGATCTGCACGATAAATCCTTTGATACATACACACATGAACCTTTCATTTGCAAAGATTTATACTTGTGTCTGAAAGGAGGTTAATATTAAAAACTTCTTTTGAGATCTGTGCTTAGTTGTTTTCAGTCACCTCTTTTTTGTGTGTATATTTTATGCATAATAAGCTATGCCTGACACCTGTGTAATACATTAGACAAGTCTTTTCTTCTTGTGTCTGGTAGCAATATACACTACAGATGTCACACAAGGCTTGTTTTCTAGCAAAACAGTTGTCTTAGTGGAAGGTGTAATGCATTCTTCATGGTAGAGAATGGTAGGATTTTTATAACTGTCATGTAACATAAGAAATTAAGAGCGCTTGCTGCAAAAAAAAAACTCCTCCAGTCACTGAACTTTGGGAAAGAGACATGGGAAATCTCAGACTGCTTCTGAGCAATGACTGAGAAATTACTGTACCTGACAGTTCTGGGAAACAGTGTATGTTACTGGATATCTTTCTGCAACTCATGTTTACTCTACATCATTTCATTGTTAGTCTCTTCAATTGTGCAGAATGTCTTCACAGCTTTTCCTGTAAACCTCTGCTGCATTTACTGGTACTACTTTTTTTAAAAGAGCTGTACATAGAGTGCATATAAGTATTTTATTTTCTGTGTTTTTTCTCTGGATGTACCCTCTAGTCTGCAACTTTACTGTTGTCTAGAAAATCAGACTATTCTTAGGTAATCAGGTAGTAGTTTAGTTATGTTTAGTTACGTTTTTTTTTTTTTCCCTTATTCTATTTTGCATCCATTAATGTACTTAGAATACACATCTTCTGCTGCTCTCAGGAGTGCTTTGCCCACTTACTTTTATATAATACAAAATTTTACAGCTCGAGAGGTCTGATTGCTTCCTACCTAACCTAACATGTCTGACCGAGGATCCCAACAGTAACTGACTCCTTAAAAAGGGATAAAGAGAGGTGAAGCTGAATTCTGTCTGGGAAAGCCTTACTTGGGTCTCGGTCATTTTCATGAAGAGCTTGTTCCTTCCCTTTGAGTACTCAGGGAGTCTTGCATTCCTAAATTGGGTGGCTTAAGTACTCAGAATTTCAACTGAATTAATCTGGACCTCTGTAGACATTGATCTTTCTCATGGACTAAGTACTTGAAGAACCAAAGCAACTGGTTATAAAAATCCATCAGGTAAGCGATGTCTATTATTATGTGCTGTGCAGAACCTGAAACAGGACATCCAGCATGGTTAGGGCTTCTCAGTAGGAGTATCACTGGATCACCTCAGAGAAGAGCAGCAGTGTTTTTAGCCTGTAACATAGAAGAGAATCCCTGTTCTTAACCTCCCCCTTCCTGAAATTCCCTTGGACTAAGGACTGTTCCTGGGAGGCCAGCAGAGTCCCACTTTCCAGTGGACCTCATAAATGTGGCAGTGATTCTTAAACAGACCAGTGTGGGACACACAGGCTTTTTGAGACAACTCTTTTGTTAGAGTGATGCTTAATTTACTTTAAAAGGTGGATTAAACCAATACTAGTGCCTGCTGCAGAATATTTGGATTTCTTCCTGCCATGATTGTTGTCCTTAAATATTGTTCTTGGGTTTGAAATGATGAAGAATGGAGGTTTTTAGTCTTTGGCACCACAGTCACAAGGCACTGGCCTTTGTGGACACGAGGATGCTTGGTAAGAGGGGGTGCGTTGTGCTATGTACAAATGCTTCATCTTGCACCTGTTGAGAGGTAGTCAGTGTACTTCCTCTGTCTAGTACTGCTGCAGACTTCTCTGCCTGCTTCTGGTGGTTAAAACCAACCAAGTAAAAGATATACATATCCTATCATGTGCATCATAAAGCATGAACAAAGGTGAGCATTGTGGACTTTGGAGTATTTGACTATAGCATATGAGATCCTAAGCTTATTTCTTTCATTTTGTAGTGTGAAAAGAAGAGAGTGAAGCTGTGTAATGTTATCTTGATTAAAGGTATTATCATATTGACCCTTTTCTAATTCCCTTATAATTATATTTTTGAGATTTTATATTCAGACCATATTGTATATTTACCTGTTCTTGTGTACTTGAATATGTCCTTTAAAAATGTTGGCAGTGTTTTCAGATCTTTTTTTCTGTAACGGGTAAGTCTGATGGCTGTTTCTCATCCCCTGCTGTGCTAAACTGCTGAGACAAGACTGTTTTTGCTGCTACCATTTTAACAGAAAATAAGAAATTAATTTTGTATTTAGTTGCATTTCACTGCATAAACTTCCTAGTGCTTTATGTAGTGAACTGTGAGTGGATTATTACTGACTCAGTGCAAATGTCTTGAACGTAAGATTGTTAATTGCTCTTAGTTAGACATAAAGTGGAGAAATTCGGGGTCAACTCATGTAAAGCTAAGAAAATGTCTTTTTTGTTGTTGCTGTTTTTCAGAAGATTGTTTGGTTTATATACTTACAGGAGTACAGATCTTAATGTGATGTGTGTGTCTTTTAGCACACTCTCTTGGGTTCATCAGACACTAGTCTTTTGTAGTGCTTTCACAAAGAGAAGAAAAAACCACATTATTAATTTTCTTCCATTTTCTGAACCCCAAGAATTTCCTTCCCATCATTTCCCCATATTCCAGCTTCTATCTTCTTGTCCCCAGGAGATTGTTTAAGTGCTCATAGAAAATATAGACTGCTCTTGTTTGTTTGCTCTGTAGATGGTAAAAGTACCCTCATTACTGTGCTGCCACTTTTTTCTGCCTTATGACTAATAGGCCTGAATCAGGAATCAATCCCATTCACCAGCACCAAACCTTGCTGGGTTGACCTTCAGGCCAGCTCTTTCATTTTGATTCTAATTTGTGCACTGATTTGCACATCACTGAAGCAAAGTTAAATATAAGAGGATACATTAACATAGCACTACAGCTGGACTGGAAAGGCACAAAGGTCAGAAAATGGAAATATGAACTGCCTAATAACATCCATTTGCCTTGCTGCTGATGTATAATGGCTTTTATTTTTGATTAGTGGTCATTATAGGCATATATATAAATATGTGTATATATATATATATATATGTATGTGTGTAGAGTGCCATAGATGTGCAATATTGAGACAAATGCTCTTAACATTCTCTAGTTTTCTATGGCATGTGCTCCTCTGAAATGTTTTCAGCTTTCCCAAGAGCAGCAGTTTCTTCTACGTGCTCTGTAATATCTTACAGGGAAAAGGGTGTCAGTAGACCATGTAAGCCTGCAACTCCCTTGGTCTATTAAACAATTCATTTGGAGCGCTAAGAAGCCATTCCTGTGCCTCTAAAATAAATGGACCGATGCTACAAATTTCTCTGGGCTCTCCAAATCCTTTGGCTTCATGACATTCTCCAATCCCTAGCTTCATGACTTTCGTGTTGGGTTTTATGTTTACAGCAAGTCAAGTACTAGATTGTATGGAGAAGACTTTGCATAGCATTTTTCACTCTACACCCTTGTTTACTGGATTTGGCTGTAGTATAAGCAATGCTTTAAAAATCCTTTTTTTTTTTTAAGCATTGTATTAACAATTCTTCCAAAATTCAGACGTTCAAAGGGATTTTTTTTCTACAGGATGATAAATAAATAATTGAGATAGGTGGCAGTAGGTTGATGGGAGGTTGTTATGATAGCTGAAGCTGTAGCCTTGATTACAGCTTACTTTTGAACTGTGTTCTTTCTTACCTCTGCATTACCTTGCAATTTGTGTAGTCAATTGTACTATGCCTTCAGTGATGGAAAATGCAAATGTTCTCATGGTTAAATTTGCTGTGCAGGTACCATGTGCTGTGTTGAGGACTCTCCCTAGGCAGAAAGGAAGAAATCAGAATACTTCATTTGCCTTTTCCTGCCTCTGAGTTTGACGGAGAGATAGCACAGTTTCCCTGAAAGCAGCTGAGTGGCGGTGCTAGGGGACCCTCAGGGCCATGGGCGGGGAGAGCAGATGGGGAAGAGATGCCTCCAGAGCAGGCCTGCAGTGGACGTGAAGATGAGAGGTTTCCTGGGAAGAGCAAGAAGCAGATCCTGCAATAAGTATTCAGGGCTATGGAAAGTAAGAGAGTTTGCTCTGAGGGAGGACTTCACATTGCTGAGTTGAGAGTAAGGCTGGAGGGGAAAGTCCTGCCCTCTAAGGAGTAGCAGCAAGATCATTATCATATACTTTTTCTTTCACCCAATTATTTTACTCTTCCATGCAACAGACATGAGTTTCCTGTCCTTCAGAACTTCACCAATTCTAATTTAAGGTCTAATAATAATAAGCTCTTTCAGCAGCCTTGCCTTCAAGTTAAAGGTCTTCCTCAAAGCTCTGGCTTGCAGATTCCCATCACATTATCTTTTGATGTCTGTAAGCACTATTGTTTTCCTACTTGTCTTTCTGGCCCAGCCTCAGGATTTCACTCTGGGTATTCATACCTGGGCTATGACTAGGTTTTCTAAATCTTTATAGGTTTTCTCTCATCCAGCTTACCAAATCTTTCATGCTGGCTGTTACCACCTTACTTACTGTTCTGTTAGTACACTATCCTAGTTGACGCACATGGTCTTACCTTCTTGAAAGCTGGTCCTAAGAGTTCTGCTGAGGTAATTTATCTTTCACCAGACTGCCCTAATTTTTTACTTTTAAATCAGTCTTAACTCTTACTTCTCTTTAAAAAAAACACATAAGTCTTGCAAATGACAGCTAAAAGCTTATCAGGAGAGCCTTAATTTCTGGTGGAGCAACCAAGAGACTGATTCCACATCTGATTTGCCTATGATGCCAGACTTGACCACTGGCATATTAAATTTTCAGATGGATTAATGCACAGTGTCCATAGCTTCCCATCACAGAAAGCTATCTCATTGTCTTTCTCAGCAGTTGCCCTTGACATTTGGGTTGTAGTGATGCTTGCAGACATCTGAGTGACTATTTTGAGGCTGCTGTCATGGTTGCTAATATTGTCACCTTGTTCTCTTCAATTTCTTCATCTGCCAGGGCTCCAGTGATGGGTTGTGTTTCAATCATATTTTGTCTCTGGTATGAGCAGTGAAAGTACATTGTACCATCATCCTTACCTGCACAAATCCATCTTCCAGCAATCAGAGGTAAATGGTATCAGTCCAAGTTTCTGGAAGAAAGCTCTTAATTGTCTGAACAGAGAATAGAGCTGCATTCCTTGCAGATGTTTAGCTGAGATCTATCTCTTTTTGCTAAAACATCATGGACTTTTCTAGCATGATTTCAAATACTCCCAAATAAAATAAAAAAAAAAAAATCCCTAACATTAAACCCTTCCAGGGGACATTAAACACTTCCAGGGGATGCTTCCATGGCAGCTCTGAATCCTGTGGTAAAATTCAGCTAGCAATAGTGGTGTGAAGCCTCTCAGCCAGAGGATTCTTGTTGTCTCAAAGAGGGAGGCAAGTACCATTGATGGTGCATTTTTTTTCAGGTAGTGAAGGAAAAGGCACCAGTGGCAACAGTTCTGTGCTTTCCAAATGCCTGACAGCAACTGGGAATTGAGAGAGGTGTGAGTGAGAAAGGGAGAGAATGTGGGAAGAAACTGTGATTTTTTTTCTTGGTATTTACTGATTACAGGTTTTCTATGCTTATATTTTTGAAGGCAGTTTTCTTTACAGTCAGATCTCATCTGTTATTTCTTTTAGGCTGCTCCTTCCTAGTTTCCCCATTAAGTATTGCAGTTGGATTTATATTGGAGGGGAAGAAAAACCCTTCAGTTAATTTTTCTGGAATTTGTTTGCATTGGATGGAATAAGTGAGATAAATAAGAGTCAAACTGCTGCTCACAGATAATCCTCCAAATATCTGATTTTGGGTAGGACTTCTCATGTAGCTGGTAGATCTTTAGAGACAAAGCTTTGCAGAGCTCTTTGAAAATCAGTGGTGAGGGGAGTGAGTGGGAAAGTGAAGCCTGGAGGTCATTTTGTGCAGAGTGTCCCTGGGTGGAAACTCCCCTACAAGGACTGACTGTAAGAGCAGTTGTAGAATGACTGTTTTGAGGCAGGAATGAAGAGGTCTTTCCTGACAAGCAACATTTTGTCTTTCTTTGTTCTTTCTTTATAATTTACACTCTATATTAGAAATTACTGTTTACTGTAGTGTGTGTCGTGTACACACCACTGCAAGTAAATAATTGAGTAAATACTAATTTACTCAAGTAAATTGAGTATTTACTAATTGAGTAAATACTAATCTCACACCTGTAAAAGAGATATAATTTTTAAAATATATTATGTATCCATGACAGATCAGATTGCTTTCACAAGACATCAAGAGGATGTCTTTGCAGTTTTTTAAGCTTTCTCACCATGGCTGGCACTCTATCACCAGGGCTTGGGGGCTTTAGATGGTTATATAGAAAACATGAAAAGCTGGTAATAAAATGTGGAATAACTTTTGTACCTAACCTCTCTTCTACTTACTCATACAGCCATGCTTGTATTTTGACGCCTTTATTTAATCCAGATAATTACATGAGACTATTTCATTCATTTGGGGTTTTTTTTCAGTTTGGGGATTTTCTGGAAATACAAGAGACTTGTACTTACAGAGAATTTGGCCTTTTGGTTTGCTTTAAAATTATGCCATTTGTTCTATTGCCATCAACATACAGGAAAACAGGAACTTACAGAATTCAAACAGAGTGATAAATATACAATTTTTATTATAACTGCTTAAAGTCATGCTGGAGCTGAAAAAAAAATGTTTAAGTCTAATTTAATTTTAAGGTATGCAGTTAATTAATACTCTACATCCATTAACATTCAAAAATGAAAGTATCTGCAGAACCACTACTCCCTGGAGTAATTTGTCACCAGAAATAAAATGTCTGCCTTTGAACTGAAGTAGCTTTTGGGTAGTGCTGTGAGCAAAGGAAGCCATGTTATTAATGATACAGACTAACCCAAAGAGTGAACTTCAAGTTTGTTACATTGATATCTCACAATTATAAAACCAGTGCTAGTTATGTCGGATACTTTTTGTGACAGCCAATGCCTTCTTTGCCAAGTGACAAAAACTACCAACAATTTTAATTTACCGACTACTGCGTGATAGTTTGTGTGCCCGCTTCTGCATCCCAGATTAGAAAAGTTCACAGCATGTTTTTTGACTAAAAAAGATGCATTTTATGTTTACATGGAATTTTGGTCATTATAATGCGAATCTCTTTCCAAACAGTGAATGAATGCAAGAAAAGAAGCAGAAAAAAAGACAGAATGAGATGCACAGCAAATGCAACATAATTCCCTTCCCTCTTCCCACTTCCCTTCCCAGAATTTTCCTCCCCTGTTCCTCTACCTCTATTACAGGAAAAAATACCTTTTGCATTAATAGCTTCAGTCTTGCAGCACTTCCTATAATGTGTGGCATTCCTACCAGAGCTATTTTTGCTTATAAACCCTGTTTAATGCACTAAGTGAGGATTTGGGTCAGTGGATTTTAAGCGTTGTCAGGCAGAGTTTGCAAAGTGACAGCATATTTTAGGGGTGCAAACATGCCAGCTGAATTTTTTGCTCTCTGTACAGTTTTTGTGCAACAGAATCTTAAGATACAATAATAGGTTGCTTAATTATTCCCCCCAAACCAATATTATTAAAGAAAATATTTGGGTTTTTTTTCAGGACTTACTGTTCTTCTGTGCTACCATAACCTTCATAATGCTTTTGTTAAATAACTGCTTGGCTGGACAAAGGAGCTATGATTTTCTGCCACTTAATTTGTTTGAGTTCAAAAGGATGATTTGACTTCTGATCATGTGAAAAGCATTTCATTGCATACTGGAAAGCTGTCTGGTTTTGTATCTAGCAGACTTGACAGCATGGCTGGCAACACACGGATAATGGAAGGCTAATGAATAATGAAAAGCTGAGTGATTGAAATAGCAGAGCTGCAGGGAGAGAAGACGGAAAGCTGGGATGGAAGATGGAAAAACAAGCAGTATGGAAGTCAGGAATAACTAGTATTTTGATCAGTATCAGAGAGTGTCTTCACATCAAAATTTCACCCAGTCATAACTTAAGCATTCTCCATCTGACATCTCACAAAAGCTCTTAATTCGTTCACCAAGACACATTTTGTACAAGTCACTCAGCTTGCCTTGAGGAAGGGTAGGTTGAAATTAAAATATTTTTCAACGTCTAGGATGATGACTACTCTGCAGTAACCTTCTCAATTGTCATTAATTATCTGGTGCATTCATAAAATCCTACCTGAGCAGGGAGTGCTTAATATGCACAATCTGCTGCAAAACCCAGATCAGAGCTGTAGCATTGGAAGCTATCAGCTGTGCAGAGGGACATCACAATGCTTACTTTGTATTTACATTTCTGGGCAGGGTTAACTCTGTTTTCATGGTGCTCACTCTTCAGATACCCAGCAGGGAGAAACAGCTCTTACTGCTAACTGCTCTCTCCAGATTAAATATGGTCTCTAGAGGGACTGTGCCTTAAGAAGGATTCTTCTGTAAATGTATCAAGAATTACTGGGGCTGACATTTAACTCCAGGTGTCAAAAGTGAGAAGACTGGCTTGTGTCGTCAAAAGAGGGTGGCTCTCTGGCAGTTTCATAGTAGTGGTGTTTGTGTCTGGATATGTGCATTAACATGGAGGAAGTCAGCTCCTATTAATTTCCTTACATTGCCAAGCTCAGTTGTGGCTGAGCTTGGTGGTACAAGGCTTGCTCTTACACTTGCTTTCATGGTAAGAGTTAGAGTAGGAGCTGAGTTAGAACTGTTCTTGCTGCCTGTTTTCGTCTCTTTTTTGCAATGATACATGGAAAAAGATATTTTACTTTCTTGCTGTGACCTACTACTCTTCCTGAGCTCTGATAACACTGAAAAAAAATTAGTAACACTGTAAATACTATCCTTTCTTTTTTTGTTCACAGAATCTGTACCAAAACAGGTTCCTGGGCCTGGCAGCCATGGCATCTCCATCTAGGAACTCACAAAATCGGCGCCGGTGCAAAGAGCCTCTCAGATACAGCTATAACCCTGACCAGTTCCATAACATGGACATCAGGAACAATTCCCATGAGACAGTCACCATTCCTAGGTCTACCAGCGACACAGATCTCGTCACTTCAGACAGCCGGTCTACCCTGATGGTCAGCAGCTCCTACTATTCCATCGGGCATTCACAGGACCTAGTGATATACTGGGATATAAAAGAGGAAGTGGATGCAGGGGACTGGATTGGGATGTATCTCATAGGTAAGTCCCTGTTACCCCTTCCCCTTTGAGTTCCTTGCTGCTTTTTGTAGATGTAGGCATTAGGGTAATGTGGGTTAATGATAGTAGTGAGCTGATACAGCTCCCTTAAGTGTAGTCTTAAAGTGGGTTTATATATTAGAAGAATTTTTTCTGTTCCTTTCTGTATTACTGGTGTAGTCCTTGCACACACTTTTTCTTCAGCAAAGATACAAAAAGGCTTTCTGTTGATGGTTTCTTGACATTTCAAGACAAATTCATTTTAAAGCCATTTGGATGTTGGGAAAATACCTCCTGTATTAAGACAGTATAATATTTTCAGTGTTTCCTCTTGAGATTCCTTGAGTTATCTATGACAGATGAGAGGTTTTACAAGAATATGAATCATTTAAAAACCTTGTGAGAATGCTTTTTCACCATAGCCACAGGATATTTTGATATGAACAATAATTATAGACTGAGACAGTCTGAAATTGTCCCAGAAAGTTTTGCTTTTTTTTCCTTTTATTGTGTATTGGAAGCTATATTGAGCCATGTACATTGGCATATTTTTGGCAACTCCATCTAGTAAAGCCAGCCCCACATAAAAGTAATAGGAAATGGTTTCAATCCACTTCTACCTGATTGTTTCACTTCAGTATAAAATTAGTTTTTCTTAACCTGGTTTGGTTCCTATAGAAATAGTCCTGCGGCTGAGACTGGAGTTTATGTTAACTCTGCTCCCTGCTAAATTTTGAAAATGATGGATCAGTTTCAGATGTATTTCTCTGTGTATTAGGGGTCTTAAAAAGGTAAAGTTCTTGAATGTTTCTTGAAAACCAGTGACTCTATAAGGAATTGGTGCCTCCACAAGGGGGAATGTTGGTAAATTGCTTTCTTTGTCTATTTGGAAGGTGTGCCTAGTACCAAGCAGATATTTTAGTTCTAATAGCATGGTTTCATCTTGCCCAGACGGAGAACCAAAACCAGATAAGCATATGATGCTGTGCTATGAGCTTTTGGAGCAGGCATAGGGGACATCATAGGGAGCCATGGTGTTACAGAAGTGCTTTAGTGGATAAAACCAAATGGCTTGGCTTCACATACTGATGATATTGGGAACATAGATGTTGGTGGCATAGGGGATATGTGAGAAACTGCTAGGTCTGAGCATGTAGAAGAGCCATGGTGGCTAGATGTTAGGCATTGGAAGATAATTTCAAGGTATTGAAGAGACTGTAAAAAGGGCTACAGAAGAGTGGCTATTTAGACATGGAGGGAAAGGGGTGGAGGTTACAATAACCCAATCTGCAGTCCTTCTTCCTATGAGTAATCTCATAAAATGTCCTTCTTTGAAAAGAAAAGTAGGCTTCTAAAATTTAAATCTTTTAGGAAAGAAACAGAGACTGGATTTAAAACAGATGCCTTGAAATCAGCCTAGTTTGTTGGCCTTAACAGAAAATTACTTGGTTAGTCAAATTACTTTAAGTTTCAAGTGAAATGTTTTGCTGGACTAGATGAGAAGACACAGCAGCCCCCAGCACTGGGCACTATGAAATGCTGTATGCCTATTCTGAAGTAGTGCAGGCAACACATTAACTCATTCCTCAGTAGATAGAGACAAAGTATTGCTTCTCATGGTCTGAAGTCAACAGAAAGTGCATAGGGCTGTTTCACACTGACTGAACTTGTTCAGCCAAGTTTCACAGCTCACGCATTGCACCCAGGGCTGTGAAGACACACTTAATTTTTTTTTTTTTTTTTTTTTTTTTTGATAAGCAACATGAATACATAGAAATTTAACCGGGCAAAATAAAAATATACCAGGTACTTCTACTTAATTTACCATATCAAACAGGATACATTGCCCCAGACACTCCAGTAAATTAAAGGTGCAAATTTTGAAGTGTATCCTTGCCCCTGGATGAATGCCTGTTGTTTATGGCAATAGTCAGTGGCTTGTTCCAAGGAACTCTGCTGCTAGATAAAAAATTAATAGTGCGTCCTGTCCCCAAGAAACCAAGAGCTGATCCTTGATGTCTTTGAAGGTGTTTTGTCTCCGCTCTCTCAGGTTCTCACTCTAAATAACTAAGGAAATAGCAGACAGCAGCATCTCTCATTCCCTTCTTGCCATTCCTGCCCCTCCTGAAAGCCTCATGTAATATGAGCTTTGGTTTTGGTTCCCTTTAAAGAACATGGAAGACTGTAAAGCTCACTTGGGTTTTAGAGTTTGTTTGACACAGAAAACACTCAGAATCTATGAAGGTAACTAGCACTGTGGCTGTATCCACATTTACAAAGGAGGGTGAACCAGTAGGAATGGGTCTGTAGAAGCAAACATCTGATGAAGGCCTTTTGGGGGCTTGACTTAGAACAGTTTCAGTCTGGCAGACTGAATGCCCTTGAGTTGCTGTAGTGCATCTTTCAGTTTAGGTTCATCAGGACAGAATCGAGTTCATGTGGCTGTATGACAGCACAGTCTCATAGTGGGGTAGGTACAGTTAGAAGGGTCCATACAAAGCACCTTTCTGACCTGAAATTCTGTTTGTGACCAGTCCATAGGGGTGGGAGATCCAGACATCCCTAATGGCTTAGATTTGTGTCTGCTTTTGCACAGATTTTGTGAATCTGCACCCCTGTTAACAGAAGGAATGTTCCTGGCATTGTGGGTATGACCTTCAGAATGTAAAATGATCTATAGCTATGTTTTGAATTAGCAGCCAGACTGGAACAAGAGAACCAGTATGAGCTTTTCCCAGTCTGCTCAGGAGAGGATTAGTGTTGAAGCCTATTATTATCACTTGTCTGGCAGCTCTGTTAACTATTGCGATGCTACTGGTCATTCTAGTGTTTGCCTCAATCCGCCTTGTGGATACCACCCAGTCCTTTCTGTGATTGTTTGGGTTGGTGAAATTGGAACTGAAAGGTTTGAATGTAGCACTGTGTAGAATGGTGGAGAGTCATGAGTACTGGGAAATTATTTGCTTCCTTAGGATATCAGGCAGTGTGTTGTGGATTTTCTTTAAGCCTTGGTGTTGGGAGCACTGGAGTTGAGTTGGTGTTTGTTATTTGTTTGTGGGAGTATCCCAGGAAAGGACAGCGCAGAAGCAGAACAGAAGGCAGTTCTGTGTTGTATGAGTTTAATTATTGCCATTGTAGTTTTCTAGGGAAGATCTCCAAATAATTCTGTATGTGTGTTGGTTTTGAAATGCATAAAACTTACTCTCTTTTCACCACCCCTGCCAACACTAAAAATTTGATGATACCCAATAAACTTCAGACTTCAGAATAATGGTATTCCAAGTCTGGGGAAATTGGGATGATATAAATAGCTTACAAAAAAAAAAAAAAAAAAAAAGGAGCAGAAATCATGTATCTCATATGTATTCATACTGTGGGACATTTTGGGTGCTATTCAAAAGTTAAAGTAGCCTAAAAGAGGAGTTGAGGTCGTCTTTCCTGTGGGAAAATTCTGTCTGCTTGCTCCTCTTTTGAAGAGCCACAGCTCCTTTTACCACAAGATATCTGTTCTTCTCCCCTATCGATCCATTTACGCATTCCTTAGGGTGGTTAGCTGGGGTAAAAAAAGCAGTCTTTCCAGAAGCAGGTAAGAGCTGGCTTTATACTGGTTATTAGGCATAATATTTGTTCATGGTCTCAGGAAATGGACTAAGCAGTCAGTCTCTCAAAAAGCTGTGTAAAAAATGGTGGTCATGTGTCTCATGGCAAAAAATAGTATCCACCCTGAAGCTTCCTGAAAACATCCATGCATGCACACGTATATGAGTTTTATGAAGGGCCATAGAAAACTCCTCAGTTGAAGGGAAAATAGTAAATGTTGACTCTCTTAAAATATAGATGTTATTATTTCAGCACATTTTAAGATTAGCTGTGGAAAGATAACAGAAAAAAAAAGGAAAATTGGGAAAACAAGCATTTCTTAAGACATACTGTGCATTCAGGAACAGGAATTACATTTCATTCCTGTTAAGCTTGAGCTCTAGAGATGCTCTAACTTCTCCTCTATATACTATTAATCAGCTCTGAGCAATGCAGAGGAGCCTCTACATTCTGTAACAACTCATCTGAAATGTGCATTTGTCTTCCCTCAAGAGAACTATGGTATTATGAACATTCAGCAATTTTTCAGAAACAGACCCACAATCTAAAATATGTGTAAACACTCAAAAAGACTTCTCTAAGAAATTTGAATAAAACAAAGCTCTGTTGCTATTTAAAAGTCTGGAATTTAAGTTTTCTTTGCAGAAAAGCTGTTTGTAAAGAAAGGTCTATTGGGAAAAAACTAAAACAAAGTCATGAATAATGAACAAAGGGTATATTTTTTTAAGTAAGGACTCTCATTTAATGGCTACTCTGAGGCAGCTGGAATATTTGCAGTTATTTATCTCAAGGCTTTCTCTTTCTCTCTTATCTCATTTGCTATTGCTATTTGCTACAGTATGAAGCCCCTTTAGATAAATTAATATGGACTGCTGGCAGCTGTCTGTCGATAAAGAGCTGTCTTATAATTACTGTAGTGACATTTTAGCTGCTACTGGATTTCACTTCTGTCATCACCTCCATATCTGATGTAAAGGAGCTAATGAGGAATGTTTAAAGCAGACTTTTGAAAAAAATCATTTACTCCAGTGTCTCTGCACACTGATGTTAGCGGTTTATCAGGGCTAACATTATACTTTGCTTATTCATATAAAGTAGGCTTTCTTTCTTTCACCATTTTCTTATATGAAAGCAAAACATTATATAGGGTATTTATTAAAAATGTCTTTGTATGCAAATCTTGGAGGGTCCAATTTCCTGTCTGTAGCTGGCTTTTTCCAGAGTAGTTCCTCTCAAATTTATATAAGTAGAAATGTCTTCATCTGCTTAAGTGGCTGAAGTTAAGCTTTAAAACTTTTTTCCTCCTCTGTTTCATCCTGTGGTATTATTTCTTCCTCAGAAAGGCAACTCACCACAACCTGACAAATCTTATAACTATTAGTTAATAGACATTTAGACATTTGTTTAAACACTCTCTGTGTTTAGAGAGTGTTTAAAGCTTAGATGGCCTGTGTTGCTGTTCTGCTCACTGAGACAAGTAGAAAAATGTCCATTATTCCTGCCATAGACTTGGACCAGAACTTGTTTGTGCAGCTATTTTACCAAGCGTCCAATACATATGAGAAGAAAGATTTCAATGTTGCCAGCAGAGATGTAAAATGTTAGAAACAGCAATGTGCATATAAGGCTGGGAGTTGTGGGTGTCTTTGTTACAGATCTAATCCCAGATTTAGGCTCTCTCTTCATGTTTGGATGGTTGTTCCACCTCTCTGCTTCAGATGTGGCCGTCTGTAAAACAAAACACTTCACAATGTGCCTGCTTAGAGTGAATTTGGTTGATGCCTGGATTTGTTGCGGTCTGGGGTCACCCATCTTTCCAATCTTTTTATGGCCTTTGGAAGAGAATTTCTCTGTGGTCTTAGTAAGTCATCAGTAGGTCATCATGTAGTTGGGTGTCTCCCCAGGCTGGAGATGGCAACCATGGCTGGCTGCGATCACCTCAGCAAGTTAAGCTTTGTTGGACACCTGCAATTCTGCTCCCTCTGTGAAATATCAGCAGAGGTGCCCAGTGGCCAGGTAGCTTTCATAGGCACAGCACAATTTATTTCAGGAACAAAAAGTGTCAGAGGACCAAGTATCACAGGCCTTGGCAGATATATTAGGGGAGCAATATCAGTTCTTTGTTCCAACGTGGCTTGCTTTCACCTGGCTGCTCTTTAATCCAGCGAGAGTGATTTATCAGGCTGAGTCACTTCTTGCCTTTCCCAGTTCTGTATCTAGCTGGTGCACTCTTTCAGCCAGACAAAACCTGGATATGCTGTTTACAGACCCACCAAGTGTGACAGAAACACAGTTAGCTTTTGCATCTGATTCACCCCTTCACAAGTAGATACAGTCAACACTTAAATGCAAGGGTTTCTGAATATTCCCAACACCTATGGCTTCTGACATATCTTCCCTTTCACTGCTTCCAAGGTTCAGCTGTCATTTGTGTTAACAGTGGTAGTAGCAATGCACCAAAAAGCTTCTGCAGAGTTCTTACTGTAGTAGTGGCGTGCTTTATGATCTTTTAGGGAACTCGTAGTAAAGAAGCCTGCAGACTGATAGTTCTTTTCCTTAAATATATTTAATATGTGGTAGAGGTGTTTATTGTGTGCCAAAGGATTCCCATTTTCATGTATTACTTCTCCATTAAATAACAGCTCTTATAAACATCTCTGTAGGTGAATGGGTAAAAAAGAATTTTCCATTGCAACTATTCATGCTGAATATCAGGAGAGAGAAATAATGCAGACAGGGAGTAACTTCATCCTCATGCCTTCTCACTGACTTCTAAGGTCCTTATGTGCATGGATAAAACTGCCTCTGTGCTGTGCCAGTCCATATTGCTATATAGCCCAGACTTAGAGTAAAGTCAGCAGCGATCACCTACTAAAATATTCTGGCAGAAATTGGTTGGGGATACTGATGCACCAAATCCCAGATTTTGGCCTCAATCCTGCAAAAGAAGCATATTCCATGCAGCACGTTCAGACTGGTGACTGGATAGAATTAATCATGGCACAAACAGTGGACAGAAAGGACATAAAATTCTTGGCAGGATAAAGCTTAAAGCAGAAATATTTGTTTTGGAGAGGTTGCCAGCCATGTGGATTTTTAAGGTTCAGCATATGTTTTTCTTCTCTTACTTTTCTGGTTTAGAACTAAATTCTTCCCATTCTTTAGTGTTTATAACACTTACATTGCACTGTTCATAACACTGGGATATTCCAATGCTGCCTTCCACAACTACTGTAATGACTGCGTATGCATTTAGCTTTTGTAATCCTTCTCATCCATTGATCTATCCAGCCCTAAAGGCATTTTTTTCTTCACTGGAGATCTTTCACTTTTTAATAAGTTTATAATTGAATACATTTTCCAGATAAAATCAATCCAGGTTCTTAAGAGGTTCTTTGCACTGTGGTGCTTCAGTGTACACATCTGAGTTGTGTTTGGAGTTTTTTTTCCTACTGCTTTATCAGATCACAACCTCCTGTCTAATCTACTGTTTGCTGTAATGTCTTTTAACATTCCTGTAAATCCATTTTCCATTTTTCTATTTTACTGCAAATTATTTCCCCACTATTTAATGAACATTGTTAACCTGGAAAAATGTCATCTTTGTTCACATTTCAGATCTTCCAATGTCCCTTTATATCTTGTCTTCATACTGCCTTGAGCCTGCAGCATCTCTTATTTTAAAATTTTCTAGCAGATTTCATGGCTGCACTGCTGTGACCTAATCTAATTTTCCAAATTGCACTGTAGTCAATGGGGAGGCTTCCACTGACTGTGAGAACTTTGTTGTTATATTAAAAACAAGCAAATAAAATTCTTCCATGTTGTACCTTACCACACATCAGTATGCACTGGAGAAATCGGGATCATCCATGTTTGGATTCCTCCCTCCCATCTTCAGTTCTGTGTGCAAATTGGATGTCATTACTTGTGAATAAGTTCGTGCAATGCATAGGTGCAGTAGAGCTATTGCTGTACTGAGACCCAAATGTGGTCCACCTGCTGCAGGGATAAAAATAAATCTGGCAGTGCAGGAGCTTTAAAGGAGAATCCTGCAGCTTGCACGGGCACAGCTGAAGTAGCACTGACAGCTGTGTGGTGCTATCACACTACTAAGGGTATGCAGAACCAAGTGACACCAGTATTACTGGACAGATGCCCATCCCACTGCAACCTAACATCTCCTGGGGGGTTTTAGGCCCCACAAGTTTTTATTTCTGAGGCTCCTTGGTTTCCTCCTTCCTTCTACCTTTGAGCAGATTTGTGGTTACAGGAGAGAAATGCACGAGTGGTGGGTTGTTCTGGAGCACAGCTCCCTAACACTTCAAGGACACCATAGAAGAATAGAGTCTATTTCCATCAGCTCTGCTTTTAGCCAGAGGTTCCAGTTTTGCAGGGAAGGAGGGGGAAGTCCCTTGAGTGCAGAGCTCAAACTCTCAGTGTGGTTAACTCAAGTGCAAGTGAGGAAGAACTGGATCCACAGTTCATCCACGGTGTTCTGAAAACCTACAGGCATCATTGCCAAGATTTAATAGAGTCTCTGTAATGGCTAGTCATTTACTTTTTTGATTGTTGTTGGTGTCATGAAAAAAGAGAATGTTATCTCCCAGCAGTAATTTGGAGAGTGCTGGAGTGGTAAATGGTGATAAACGGCTCTGAAATGAGCTAGATGCTCAAAGATAAAAGTGTTTTGCTGAAAGTTGAGATTCCTTGGTTTTGGAGTGACTGACAGGTTATTTGGGTTTAATGTGTAATTCTTTCTGCTTCAGGTTTGAAATCCACCATGCCTACATTTCTAATGTACCTGGAGCAGGTTTACCTGTGGCCACCATCTTCTGTCCTCGGTGACCAAGAATTGTTCTAACTTTGCCAACTCACCCCCCACTTTATTACAATTTATCTGCTTTTCTACTTTCTTTTCATCATTCTCTTGACATGTGCCTCTTCTCCACTCATTGTTCAGATTGCTCCCTCCCAATTTTTTTTTTCTCTAGCTGGGCAAGGGGCTAATTTTTTGTGGGATTAAAATGGAACCATTCATGTCCTTGAAAAAAGCATATGCAAAACTCTTAGCTCAAGAATTGAGCTTGTAGCACCAGTGAAGGATTAGGCCCTTGTTTTCCAGAACTCTTCTCCCTAGGAACTTATAGAAGGAGGGATGCTAAATGTAAATTACAGTATATTAATTTCCTGCAGCAGAAATTGGCAAATGAATTAACTGAAGTTTCAACCCACACTGGAGATTAATACATATCAGCTGAAGTCAGTGGAAATGTTCCTAACTATTTTTTGTGATTTTTTTTAATGTGGCATCTTTGTAAATAAGAAATTGGGATCTGCATCTTTGGTATATGTTTCTCATTAATAGTTTCTCTTCTGCAGAACGATGACTTGTATTGTACAGATCTTTGGAAGAACAGCTTCCAAAGGGCTGGGTTTTAAAATGCTAAAGGATGGCAAAAGAAAACACTTTCATGACCTGATACAAATCACAGCAAGCTCCACTTGTGAATTGCAGAGGCTCTTGTCATCATTTTGAGTTTTTCTTCAAGTGATAGATTGGGTGGTAAGAGAATAAACATCAGAAATATGAAGCTTATTTATGGCATACCCCTTATATTATTATTTTGCAAGACAATTTTATTTTATTGATACTTCATGAAGGGTCTGGAGTACATGTCCTCTGAAGAGCATCTGAGGGAGCTGGGGATGTTTAGCATGGAGGAGGCTTAGGAAAGACATTATGACTCCCTCTGCCTGGAAGGAGGTTGTAGCCAGGTGGGGCCCAGCCTCTTCTCCCAGGCAGCCACCAATAGGATGAGAGAACACAGTCTCAAGCTGCTCCAGGAGAGGTTTAGGTTGGACATTGGGAGGAATTTCCTCATAGAAAGTGTGATTAGATATTGGAACAGGCTCCCTAGGGAACTGGTAGAGTCACTGTCCCTGGAGGTGTTTAAGGAAAGACTGGACGTGGCACTCAGTGGGATGGAATAGTTGTCAAGGTGGTGTTAGGGCATAGGTTGGACTCGATGAACTCAGAGGTCTTTTCCCACCAGTAATTGATTCTGTGGTTTATGAAATCTCTTTCCTGTAGCTTTCCATGCTAGTTGCAAAGCAGATCAACCAGAGCTCAGCCTCTTTGTACGGAAATTTTTTTTTAAAATAATTTTGCTAACTATCGTTGCATATCATAATCCAGACATACATATTGACCAAAACCATTTTTAAATTTCAAACTAATGCAGATTTATTTAGCTGAAGACTAGAAATCCTTATGTAATTTCAGAAGTTCAGCATTTCCTTCTCAAAAGGGACCAAGTCATGAAGTGTAGCTTTTATTTTTGTGCCATAATTGCATTACATTTACAGGAAGCAAATGATGTAATAAGTAGTGTTAAATCAAATTAGTGATTCATAAGAGACTGGAATACTGTATCCAGTTCAGGAACCTATCTGACGTTGTATTCCTGTCTTGTGTTAATTATTTGTTTCTTTGAAAGTAGCACATGTTATTCCAAATTTCATAGTTGTTAGTCTTTGAGAAAGTGTAAAGACAGGCTAGTCATATATATCAGCAAAATACAGAATTCTCCGTATGAAAAAGGGGAGTTTGTTTTTAATTTCTGCCTCCTAAGTAAAACAAAGCAGACGAAAAGCGCCACTCAGATATTTGTAATTTAGGCTCCATCAATCTTTCTGAGGAAGATGTATTGACTATCTGATTGCTTCTCTGTGGAAATTTTAGACAAACTTTCAAATACCAAGGTCCTGTCTGTTTAGTGTAGCTGCTGACAGCACTTGAAGTCCTCATTATATTATTTACAGATCTTTTTGAGGGGTGGACTTCATCAACATTTTCCCTAATTCCTCTGAAGAACAGCATGCTTTTTGTCAATTGGATTCTGTCCTTCATCTGAAAGATAAGTTTCTTTAGTGGCCATGGTTCCTTATCTCTCTCTTGTGCTTGTGAAGTATATTTGGATGCTCAGCATGGAAGTGACAGCACAGAATATTTTTAGCAGTAAAAGGCTGTGTTTGACAGTGTCTGGTTTGGTGAGGAGAAGCAGTCCATCAGACTGCTGCTGGTTCCAAAAGCACTTGCTGTCATTTGCTGCTAGTGTGCCTTGTCCCTCTGGCTGTTACTGGGATCCGGGCAGCCAGGCTCCAGGTCGTGCATCACCTTCCTCGTTTCCTCTAGGGCCCATGGGGGGGTCTGTGGGAGCTGCTGCTCCTGTCCCAACAAAGTCTTGTAGGTCTGCAGTCACCTCCCCTCTCAACCAAGAGGCAGCTGGCACTTCTGCATGCCCAAGGGATAGGGGGGCAGAGAGCAATATCTGCTGGCTCCCCTTCTTAGACACCCTCACCATCCCCAGCTCTAGCTCCAGGAGCAACTAATGATGTTCAAAGTGCAGCACATCCCAAATACTCCCCCATTTTCATCCTTAATTAGTAAGCTGTCTACTGCCCAGGGAAATGAAGCCACAGACCTAAGTGCAATCGCAAAATGTCTGCTTTTTGGACAAGCAGGGCCAAACCCAAGCTATGTAGAGGAAGCAGATAGCTAGTTTAAAGGTTAATCGTATTTCAAAAGTAGAGGGAGGGAGATGCATTACAATGCTTCATTGGAAAAATGTCAAAAGGCATTAGATGCTGCCTGAAATATATGAAAGGGAACAGCATTAACTTTGCTCTTCATTTTGTGTGGAGGTGAAAAAAAGTACTTCACCATTTACCTTTGGGAATTAAGATGCAACATGTTTTAAAGGTCAGTTCCTTTGTTTTGGGGATTCTCAATGGAAGCATGAAATAAAATTAGTTTTCCTTTGCACATACTCATTCACCTTAGCATAACATACCATCTGTATGCTTACCTATGGCATGAATGTTGATAAATACATGTACATGTACATATGCCCTAAGCAGCATTGTATTTCACAGGCAAAATTGTCTTTGTCAATGTGCTACATATGTAATGTGTGTGTTCGGGGAATAGCATGTCTGGAATAGTGTTACTTGCCAATTAAAACAGGTCGACCAGGCATATTCATACATTCCAGCCTCCTGACGAGTTTCAATTACTGCTATTTTTAACTTGCCAGAGGATATTTCTTTCTTATCTTTCACCTTCCAAAAACACATACCTTCAAAAACTGGAAGAGCAAAACTTCCCTTTTGGACCTTCTAGAGATAAAATTTTTCTGGCTTAAAAATCCCAATGAACATGAATTTCTACTAGACTAAAAATAATTTTTTATTTCTTTGGAATTAAGAACTTATCTCTTTCAAAAGAGACAGGGTTAAAACTGACTGTGAGAAAACCTACATATTGGATTTCTAAATCATGACATTTGTAAATATGTTTTGTATAAAAATTGGTTTTATACTTAAAAGCTTCACTGCTGCTACTCAGGTGCTCTTCATATTGCAGAGCTCCATAAGCTCATATTAAATTATCCTTTCTGCTGTCTGAGCCTGTATTCCACCAGTGGCCACTGTCCATAAACTATTTGCAAAGGACTAGCTCCATGTATGTATCTCTTCCCTGGGGACCTGCTTTTGTCTGGATGCTTTCTACATGCCCCTGTCTCTTGCCTCCATGGCAGGAGGCAGCGTGCAGGTGTTAGTCAGTGGGAGCATGTTCCAGATTTCCTATGGTCTCACCTGTCAGCTGTAACCATAGACTGGCTTGCTTTCCTTCTCTTCTCATGGGCTTCTACCTTGGACATGCAGATGGATAGAAGCCCTTCTTTTCAGCCTGATTTTTCAGGCTTACTACACTTTTTCAACAAAATAGAGGAAGGGGTTTTCTGGAGTCATGCCCATTGGCTCAGCTTGCAATAGGGATGTGATTTCATCAGGGTATGGGCATATGTCAGCATCTCTGTCAAATTAGAGGGGTTTTGTGTGGCAGAGTTCCTGCTGCCTTTGTGCCAGCTGTGGGAAGCAGCAACAGTGGAAGTGCCAGCTGGTCCCCATGGATATTGCCTATGAACACAGTATTTTAAAGCTGATTCTGGGATCTCCCGTGCCACTAAACTCTGGCCTAAAATGCCTGCAATTTCTTAAGCAAGACCATTGTGTCCAGCTCAGCTAAGCCTCATTAAGCAAGCATGGTATTTTATAAATGGTATATTTTGAGGAACAGTAATTACCCATGCATCATCACAACTTGGCAGGTGTTGGAGTATCTCCAGCAGCTTACAGAGACTAAATATGAGAAATAAACATCACAAGTGATGAAGCCAGTGAGCAGCATGCCGGAACTGAGGGACACTCTCTCTGCCATATGAGGATGAGAGCCAGGCAGGGTTCCCAGGCTCCAGCTCAGTGCAAGATTTCAGTATATGCTCAGCCTAAAGTATAAAGTGTTTTCCCTGCCAAAGCAAAAGGGACAGTCTTAAGTCCTCTCACAAGTATATAATGTTCCTATTTACAGAATGATGTCCGTGATCCATGATGATCTGTATCCAGGATGGTCCTTCACTTATGAATAAACGTATTCTTAAGTAAACCAGTGCTCTGAGAGTAACAGTTGTGTACTTACCTGCTTTTTTTAGATATACATAATTTAGAATTTAAAAGAAGACACAAACAATTAATAAAGTACATAGCAGAATCATACCAGAGGATATTGCTATTGAAGGATTACAGCAGAGATGCACTTCAAAACACAGCATGAAACACAGCTGGTGAAATAATTCCTGACAATTAGCCAGTCAGCAACGGGAAAATTTATTGTAGATAGCATTGCTATTTATAATTATTCATCACAGTCGTTAATGATCTCATTAGAAGGAATTCTGTTGCAATCTCCCAAGAGAGTAACAACAAAGAGTTCAGTGTTGGTACTCACTCACCTTCTTCCTTTGAGAGCATGACTGTGTAGCGCCAATGGGACAATATGGACATCTGTTTGCTGCTTTCTTCTTTCAGTGAAAGTGTAATTTCCTTCAATCTAGTCTCTTTTATTAAAATGTTGTGATAGTCTTTGGGTTTCTCAACTTTGTCTGTTGGGCTGCCTCTTCTGTTCTCCAGTTGGTCACACCATCCCTGTGTCCTGAGGCACAGTGTTCCTTGTTGTATGTCATTATCTTTGTTTTCCTCTTGAAACAAAGCAAATTCTTCACAGTGTTTACAACTGAAGTATTTTAATGTCAGGTTGAGTGGTTCACATTTTTTCTCACTTTTAATGCAACTAATAATTAACATAATTTTCTTCAGAAGTGAGTCTCAGCACCCACCAAGGACTTCTTCTGTAGCAAGCAAGGCTGAGTTGGTTAAAGCACATTTGTACAAATCTCTGTTAAAATTAAAACTGTTGTTATCGCTGAGAGGAAGAGCCCAGGAAGTTGCTGGCTGGTCTCTGCAGGTAGAAGTCACGGCTTCTCCTTTGTCAGAGCACAGATGTGAAATCCATTTCATCCCACTGAAGCTGGAGCAATGAGCCCATGGCCCAGCCAATCCTGGGTTGCTGCTTCAGCCACTTTGACTAAACTTTTAAGTAACATAAATGAATGATAAATCTGTTTTCTCAACATGTCATGCTGAGCTCTCTAGTAGCTCTAAAATGTTCTGTCAAGCCAAAGGTGTGATTTTAGCCTGACTATGCTGTGCATGTGGTCATAGCAGGCACTTACTGAGACAAATCTTCTCTGTTTATAGATGAGGTCTTGTCAGAAAACTTTCTGGACTACAAGAACCGTGGCGTCAATGGCTCTCACCGTGGTCAAATTATTTGGAAGATTGATGCCAGCTCTTACTTTGTGGAGCGTAAGTATTTTCCCAATTCTGCTATGATTTAATTCAATCACTCCAGAGTGAAAATTCAGCTAGTACTTTTGTTTTTATGATCTTATGCCCAAAACGTCCATTAGGAAAGGCCAAAAATGTTATCAAAATTGCTGAATGTGTTGATAGAAACTGAAAAACTTGGTGGAATAGTAACCTACAGTTTCTGCAAGCAAATTTTGTGGGCACTTGCTTAATTACTTTTTTATTTAATATATTATGAATATGTGTTTTACTCAATTTGTTGTTATTTGGACTATACCATTAGTAATGAGCTGCATTAACTTTAATATGGTTCTAAGGAAAACAGAAAGTCAGGGGTATAATATCATTCCAGGAAGAATCACGTTGGCTTTTAATTGGAAAACTTCATGGTGCATCTGGCTTCCAGCAGACTCAGGTGAATTCAGAAGTTGAAATGGTCAAGTTCTGATTATCATCTATACTAATAAAAGTGTAACTATATGTAGTTGCATCGAGGTACATTGATTTCAAATTAATTGTTCCTCGTTATATTAATATTTTATCCAGGGTACTTGATACAATGCAGTATAAATCTTTTCCATCCTCTTAGCAGTGAAAATACAGAAACACTGAATTTGCTTCTGCAAAGTACTAGATTCCTTATACAGCAAGTTAATGTTTCCAGCCCTGACTGTCACATCTCCCTGACCATTCAAATCCTTCCTCTTTTCCATGAGATTTACCATGTGTTAGTGTAAATGCAATTTATGATCATCTTTAGATAGAAATAGGATACTCAAAATACTGGACTGAAATCTATAGCAAAACATCTGTGGTGAAAGAGCCACATACCTCCTTAAGGAGGAGTTAAGCATGAAGAAGAGTAGCATGAAGCAATTTCAGTTTTACAACTGAACTGCACATTTCCAGTGATCTGCCTTAGCCTCCTGGATACAATTCAGAAGTTGGGTAAAAGCATTTATAAATTGCTTGACAAGGTATCTGTCTAAGACTGTCTATATTTGAGACCAGTCAAAGGAATCTTTGATATAATGTATATTTTAAAGGGTTTGTAAAGGACATGAGTTGTGCTTGTCCAATCTATGACTTTGATCTTAAATATCTGGTATCAGCATGGGTGTTGCATGCAAATATTTTACAGCTGCTCAGTCTTAGAAGTAGGTTTTCTCTTTGCAGTATGAAGTATTGCTGCTGGTCTGCAATTCCTAGTGTTAAACTGAGCATATTCTTCTAAAGAATTTAGGGATCTGCTCAAATGTCTACAGGACATACAGGATGTTTATATTCTGTGTTTTGAAGTACATGGATGGGAAACTGCTTAACATATAAGAACATGTGATTTTTTCAGTTATCCTGGTTTTAGCGTAGAAATTCATTACAGGATGTAATATTTAAAGCAGGTTCTACTTTGCAGAGGCTTTGACCCATGGTTACAAACTCATGAGACTGATCATACTTTCTTTTAGCTGTTAAAGAACTGTGGGAAGGAGATACAAAATCCCAGGCAGGGTATTTGAAGAGACTTCAGTACCTCGGATTATTGAGGAAGGGCAGAAGTGTGACAAGACTGCTGGTAGCTTCCTTGGCTAATCCACAATACAAAACAAAGAGGCAAATGAGAAATGCTTAGGAGAAAGCCTCTTTAGGTGGGCTTTCATTAAAGGCTCAAATGCACAATGCATTATGTCAGCTTAATAGTTTGCCCCCATTAGCTGAGACACAGTAGCTGTTTTAATTGATTGCATGTACATTATTCACTTGCCCTATTGTAAAAAAAATGCAAATTAGCAGAGCTACTTCATTGATGCTTGGAACTAAGTTGTACTACACCATAGTTGGGCAACCCATGCTTGATGAGTTGCTGCCTCTTGGTAATTTGTTGTATTGCTACCAAGAGGTTGTGAACGTCAGCCCTGAGATTTTGTAGCAGTGTACTCATCAAGGACAAATCATTTCCCTGTCCAGAATTAAAATAGGATAAAATGAAGTAGGCAGTAGTAAATAACAGCATGTGCAGATACTCTGAGAGCTACTTGACTACTCAAGTGGGAAGTTAAAGCAGTGAAGAATGTTGATGTATGCTGTTTTCTATATCTGAAGGCATATTTGAGGATTCCTGTCCATTGCTGAGACTCACATATGAAAGCACACAGCTTTGCAGATGATTAAATGTTATGTTAGAAACTGTAGTGTCTGAAAGCCTTGTGTATTTTCTATCCAAAGAGAATGGTGTAAACCATCTTCCTTCAGACTTTTATTTTTTTAGACAGAGATCATATCTCCCTTTTATGTTACATAGCATAACATTTGCAGGGATCAGAGAGATACTGAAAATAAAACTTGGCTAAAAAATGTAGCTAAGGTGTGATAATTTATTTTCAAGGTATCCTTATTGTTTTCCCATACATTGTTGAAATCCTCTTAACTTCCTATTGATTAGTCTTCCTGATTATAACATTAATTCTCAAAAAACCAGAGTAGCTCACTTACAAAGGCAGCTTTCAATTCCTGCTTTTTCTTTTCCTGTAACTAATCATGATTTAGTATCTTTTTACCACATGAGTCAATATTGACTACTATATATTGCTTCAGAAAATATTATGGTATAAATTGCAGTGTTTGTCCTGGAGCTGTGATAAAGGGCAGATCAGTGTATGACCAAATAAAGAATCAGCCTTACATAGAGAATTTAAAGTTTTCAAGAATTTTAGGTTCCCCATGCAGATTGGTTTGTACCCTGGCCTTGAAATATTAAAGGTTAAATATTTTTGGCGGTGCTATTATATGAGGCTTATTATAGGGAGACCATGGGATTCGTCCTGGCCAACATCAGAAGCCAAAGCTTTTCTGTTATCAGTTAGACTGTAGGACTCCCCACAGCTTGTTTCTGTACCACATTTAAGGAAATTACCCTTATGCTGTGACCAGCCAGCCATCTGACAGCTTAAAAATAAATCGTTGAGCCTTTTTTTTATTAAAGAGCTTTGTGGGGCAACATGAAAAATCAGAGATATCAAAGACTAGCTGATTTTCAACAGTGTAACTCTTACTAATATAAAAAAAGAAGCATTAGAAATGAGGTCAAGTAAATAGAGGGTTATTACTCATTTCTATATTTTGACTGTGGAGGCATATATAATATGTTTAGGAGCATTTTGTTCAAATGCATAGCATTCCACAGTCATTTATCCTTTCCTGCATTTTTGGAAAATTAACAAGCAAATGAAATATGATGCTCTAATTATGTAAGCTCTAGTCATTATACATAAACCCACTCTTTAGGTACTTAACAGATTGCTGACATCATATCACTGTAAATACTAGCTCGCATGCAATAGGCAGGGATCTGGAATGGGAATGAGTGAAGAGCCTCTAAAAGTTACTTTCTTCATGGCAACAGATTATCACAATGAAATCTATCAAACACAGTTATAATGATAAGTACTGGCCAGATCCACAACGTACAGGATCACACTAGAGAGGGATTATGCACATGGGCAGGAGAAACTAGTAGTATATTGAGATTTGTAAAAGTGCGCAAGGACTGGAGAGCACAAAGGAAGATGTGGAAAGAAATGTCAACCATTTTCTTCCTTAATTGCACGTCTTGTATAAAACTGAAATTCTGCAATTTCAGATGCTGCTCTGTTGTTGAAGCTATACTTTCATGCTATTCTCAGTGGACTGCCCAGTCAGAATCTTTAAGGGTCTTTTTTTCAGGTATATTTAAAATCTCACCCGTTAAGAAAATGCTTTCTGTAAGTTCAATGACAAAGCAAAATTGTTGACTCTTTTTGGAACATACTTCTATGCTTTGGGAGTATTTGGGCAAAATATGTGTTGCATTTGAATTTTCTAATAGCCTTTCTGATTTAGACCATCTACAAAGCCCCGTCAGTTTTCAAAACACAGATAACTTCTTAATATGTACCTGTGCAGCATTTTCAGATGCCACAGACATTTAAAGTTTGCATTTGTTTTAGCAATCTACTTTTTCACCTTGAAAAGGACTAGCACCTTTCCCAGAGAAAAGCTATTCTTTCCAACTTTGCATGTCACAAACTTGCAACATAATGTTGCCCAATAGATACGTAATTGGTACGAGTCAGAGAGGGAATTGTTTCCAAATGCCAGCAGAAAAGAACTCATCTCCTATTAATACTCAGCAAACAAAAAGCCCTAACAGCTGAAGAGGCAATGTTGTACTATGGCCAGCTTTGCATTTCTGCAGAAGTCTGGCAATTTGGGTTTATCTGACAAGACAGTGGTAAACAGTTACCACCCACTGTAGCCATGAACTGGTCAGAGTTTGAGGGGAGGAAGGAGGAGTGAAGAGAGGCGCTATGCCACTAGGGATGTGAACCTTGTGTTAAGGCTTGGAGGGCATTGCAGTGAAAGAACCAGCCTATAATGGGTTTTCCAGGAAAGGAAATACACTCCGGTGCACTGCAATTTCTGGCATGCTTTTGGTTTACACAGCGATACAGAGAGAGAGTATCCAAGTGGCCATTTCACTGAGGTGCGTTGCAGCAGTATCCTACAAACATTGGATCAAACTAGCAATTGCAATTATGAGAAATGTTATGACACTGTTCAGAATTGCAATGAAGATAGCTAGATAGCTGGGACCCCTCCTAATCTACAGGCCTCTCTAAAGACTGTTCACTACCTGACAACCAAGAACCACTTCCAAGGGTAACCAGTCATCTGTGTTGCATTTTTATTTGGAAACTTACGGAGCAGTTGTTTGGTTAAATTTGTTGCTGTTGTTGTGGCTGAATATTTAAAAGCAAAGAAGGATGACAGGCCCTTGCATAAAGCAGAAATAACAGTTATTTATTCCTATTGGCTAGAGGGCCAAAATGGTAAAAAAAGGTGCAAATAAAGTCAGATATCTGAGACATCCTGGTACATCTTCAGATAGAAGATGTATATTCAATGTTATGGTCTGTAGATGCTGTATATGTGTGCATTTATGGAGTATGTTCAGAAATGTCCCCAAACTGGCAATCAGCCATTTCATCTGGAACTCTCTAGAAAATATATCTTTAGAAAGCTGATATAAAGGCTGCCTTCAAAGTACAAATAAATGAAGGATGTTCCAGCCTTGAATATTTCCAAATAAATGAGGCACATCCATGTCAATAAAAGCTTTAATGAAGCCAGAGTATTTACAAATTTTTCCTTTTTATGGACAGATTGTTGACAAGTCCAGCCCACTGAAATAATTTCCTGTCTCCATTTTCATTACACAATGTCTCTCAAATCATATGGTCTTCACTTCATGAAAGAGTAGATGAGAAGCAAAAATATAGATAATGCTGTTGAAGTCCAGCCTGATATAACTTTTATCATGACCTACTGTCATCCTGCTTTACTTTAAACTTCTTGAGTCCAGAGACAGTAAAAACTCGAGCAGTACAGAAGCATCTTCAACAGTGTGAAGATGATTTAGAAGCAAAACGGTTAAAGGTGTCAGGGAAGAAAAAACAGATATGAAGTAATAATAGAGACATGTGCCTGAAAAGATGTAACTATTGCTTTCCTGTCCTCCAAGAAGACATAGCATTGTTTTATGGTTCTTTCTCTTTAGCTCTTTGCACATCTATTAGTCTTAATGATGCTGTTTGTTTGTCTTCCACCCTAAACACAGTTTTTAAATTCCTTGTACTTTTCCTCAGCCTGTTATTCTGATAGTAGTTTAATACTCATACTTAAGGCAAGCTTAGCTTTGGGAAGCTGAGCAGAGTCTGAAACCAGATGTTGAGATTCCTTAAGAACCTTGTGCTTGGGCTCCTTTAATCTTTGCCTTAAGTGCATTTCTTGTTAGTTCTCCTCTTACAAAGTCTGTCTGTGCCTGAATTGTAGGCATCAGCCTATCATAAATGGAAACATGGGTCAATCCACACAAGGCACTAGGCAATCATTTCTCAGCTTCTGGTTTCACTATAGTAGCTTAATCAAGAGACTTGTCTGCAGATTGGGTTTTTCTCAGTCTTTCTCTCCCTTTCCACAACTTGTTTCGACACTTGGAGATCACAGCTGTTTGTGTTTTCATTCGCACACAGGGAAGGAGATGTCTGTGTTGTGGCATCTATGCTTGGTGACACAATGCTGGGGCACCTGGCTGGTCCCCACACTACCAGCCCCGTGCTTTTCATGGTAGTGCTTAAAGAAATTATAAGGACTTTGCTTGGGCAAAGCTAAGACTGAAATGAGAGTTTTGATAAGTTAGTAATGGGAGTTTCAGAAAGCTTTGGATGAGAAATGATGCTTCATTTTAGGCATGTATGTCAGAGCAAGTCGTTCTTCACTAAGCCCTAGTTCCCTGTCACAGAGACCTCAGTTTACATGGTCTCTTCCCAGCCACTTAAACAAGCAAAGACATTGTATTAATGCTTCAGAGGCTGTACATCAACTAATTCCAAAAGAAGTGGTCATGAAGATGCAGTAAAATGTAACTGAACTTTTAGTTCAAGTCTGGAGGAATCTAACTGTAGGTGCCAAGTTTTGAAAGTATGGGTTCACTTATGTGTTCATTTGGTCTTCCAGCAGTATTGTCAGCCAAATTGTATTTGCTTTAAATTCAGAATTCCTGCATATGTCATGTGTTTTCTGCTTTACCTTTGGTATCAACCAGTATACCACTGAGCCTATCATGCACTTGAGGAAATGAAGAGAGATTCCTGAAATGCAGTAGTGCAGATAGTAGCTGTCTTTTTCTCATCTAACCTAGTGTTTGATAAATGCATGAACTGATAGCTATTGTTTTGCTGCTTTGAACTTTGGATGTGCAATATTCTGCACAATGGGTGCTAAAGTCATGTGATTTATTATAATGGATCACTATAACTTAGATAGTGCTATTTTTTCATTGATAATCTTTCTACTATTGACAGTAAAATATTACAGTGTCGCCTCCAACTCACAAATCAGTTAGTCTTTGCCACTGTTAAATGCTTCTGGAAAGTTTTTTCAGATAATGCTGTCTAGGGATTTGGTGGAATTGCACTGGAAGACAGATCTCTCTTTGCTCCATTGCACCCTATGCTCTCCCCTTGGATATTTCATGCGGTGTGTTTCTGAAGCTGCTGCAAGCCAAGTAAGATGCCACTGAATTCTGTAAAAATCGCTTGCATGCAGCCCACATGCCATCAGCTCCAGAAATCTTTGTGGACTACCGCATACAGATTACCTGGTGCAGGCTTTGGCCCACTTGGTTTTATTTTTGTGGGAAAACAGAAGAGAAATGCAATGGGCTTGTCAAGGAGCTGTAATTGGAAGGGTATCAGCACAGGCATCAAAAGGTCATAAAAAAATCATAATGTAAAAGTACTGCATTCAGGAGATCAGTGTTAATAATTTACCATTTCTAATTTTGGAGAATTTTACAGTTGTGGGTTTTTTTGGTAATCCTATTAATGCATACCGTGAAAGTAATGGATCAAAACAGAACTGGAAGCCTAAGTATTAAAGATATTTTTTTTCTCAGTCTATACAGGCAGAGAGTTTGCTTTACATCTTCATACTTTCTTTTAGAAATACTCTTAAATATGTCTCTGCAGCAGTAAACATCTCAAGGGCTCTTCTTAAATGTCCAGCAGAACATAGGAAAATTTCAGTATAAAGAGAGATAAATCCCTTCACCTAATTCAGAAACTTGTTTGTAACCCTACTATCTTACTGCTTGATTTCAGGCAGCCATTCTGTTTCTTATGCCTTCTAGTAGTTATGGCAATATTTATTCAACTCATACAACAGTGTTTAGATAGTTTTATTAGACAGATAAAGCTTACTTTGGCTCTAATGAGGAAGGCAGAATTATATCTGTGGTGTAGTGCTATAGTAACTCCTCTTGCTTCTGAAATAGTGCACCTGCAATGCAGGAAACCTTTTGATAATTATTTTTTCTTGTTAACTAGCCAGTAAATCCAGCCCTGTTGATACCTTACTCCTGGTCCAAGGTTTCCTGCTATAGGGACTGCCAGAAGTCAAGAACATAATCCATACCTAGAGTAGACTTTCCCAAAGAATGAAAGGGATGAATTACAGTCTCCTTGCAGGGTTTAAACACTTCTGCCCAGCAGAAACATCTTTCTGCAAGATCTTTTATATTGGTAATAAGATCTTGAAGGCCTCAGACAAATAGTGGTTTATATTTTCACACTCTTCTCCAACTCTTTCAATACTTTAGATGTTCATTTTACTCAATCAGTAGCAGGTATAATTTCCTCCTATATCTCAGTGCTAATAGCTTTTACAATTAAAAAACAAAGCAAAACAAAAAACCAATACCAACCTCGAAATAGATAGTTTTGCTGTAATTGTTTACTTATTAAATTACATAAGGATATTTCTTTCTGTCCTTCCCTTTCATTAAATTACCTATGTTAACTTCGTTATACATTCATTAAATGTTGTTCGGCCTGTGGATTTTTTCCAGGTCTCTTTTACCAAAAACACTCATTGCTACAGTGATACTTTCAAGAGTAGACAGCAGAGTTTATTCCAAACCCTTCCTTTTCACTGGCAGCAGAGCTTGTGTGCCTGGCAGGTACTTGGTCACTTCTGAATCAGTAGGAAGCAGAGAGGTAAGAAGTGACTTGTTTACCCCCCTGGGGTGAACTGTCATAGCTCACTTGTAGCTGTAGACTCACTCCTGAGAGTAAGAGCTACAGATCTCATTGCTTCTCACTCTGGGGCCATTTTAAGGCAGCTTTCCACTATTAAGCTGCATGTACTGAAAATTTCACTTCCTCTTAGTGGCCCCTTCACACTGTAATGAAGATATTCATACCATTGTTCAATGATCTTTGGTTGTCTTGTCAGAGCAGATTGCTCTAGATTCTGTCTGACCCTAAATGTAAATGTGTCTTGGGCCCCAAATCTAAAAGTAGAAAGTAGTATTTAATTTTCAAAGATGATCTTTTTCTATGCCTCTCAGTTTAGTTTTTATTCCTGACTCATTTCTTTGTCATGTCTGGGATACTTTACAAGTTCAGCAGTGATTTTCTTTCATTGGAAGATCCAAAGAGACAATATTAAAAAAACCCTAAAAACATTTTTTAAGAGAAAATAATTTACACCATAAGAAACAATATTGATTTTAATTGTTAAGTACATTGCTGCAATGTTCCAAACATGAAGTGTAGCTGGGGTTGGAATAAGATGAGCTATGCATGTGTATCAGAATTGAGCTGTGAATGTAGTTGTTGGAATTTGCAAATAGTGTTCCCTCAGACACAGACATCTGGATAGCAGAAGTTCAAAACCAGCAAAGTAGGGAGTACAAACACAGGGTGAAAAAAAGATGAATAAATGTGCAATCTTTTTTATTTAGAAGAGTACCAGAGAGCTTTCCCAGGCAGCTCCTAGGCAAGAGCTCTAGGCTTCTGAGGGTCCCACTCAGCAGACTGATTCTGGGAGGGGAAGCAGCTTTTGGTGCAGCCTGCATCTCTTGGACACCTCTCTCTTCTGTCTCTGGCTTAAAATATCAATCTACAAACAGAGTTTCTTAACACTCTATCATCTAACACAGGTATTACAGGTGTGTGAACACAGTTCTATTTCTCTTTCCTACTCCATTAAAGTAAACCTACATTTGGAACACTTCAAGGTCTCTCATACGCTTGTAGAGATTTCAGCCTTGGTTTGTCTTCCTAATAACTTGCTGTTTATGCAAGTTGCTGAGCAGTACTTCCTGAAGGTAAAATATCACTTCATAATCTGGTGGCCCTGTGTTGCTCCAGAGATACCTGGGAAGTCACAAAAACTGGCATGTAATTAATCTCCAGGCAAGATCTCCAGGCAACACTTGGACAGCAGAGTTGCCAAAAATGATATGCCTACAGTGAATTAGAATAGTCTGCCTGCTTGACAGATATAGACAAGATACAGGGGTTGAAATTATCTATCTAAAACAGAATACAAGTGCAATAGTAAGATTTTGTTTTACAAGGAGGAATTCTCCTTGCCTCCTGAGGTGTATTAGTTTTTACCTTTGAACCTCCACAGTATGTGTTAGCCTGAGACCTCCAAGAAGTGTCTTTTTCTTGTTCCTATCAATCAAGGTGTTCCACCTGAGATGGAATGAGCCAGCCATGCTCACTTAGAGAACACCAAGAAAAAATATTTTCTTTCTTTGGTTTGTCACTGTGGTGTCTTATTGTCATAGGGAGAGACAAAACTCTTTCCTTCCCTCCACTTGCTAGGATTTCTTAATTTACATATAAGTGATGTTTGTAATTTGTATGCATCTGGATTCAGGCTTTCAAATGTTTTCCAGTTTACAGGATATTATGGTAAGCTTTATTAGCTTCCTGTGAAGAGTCTTAAATCTTCATGGCTAATAGAGTATAAATATATATAAGTATATATAAGTTGGATTGTAGGGGCTCAGTTCAGGGACGGCCACAGCAGAGTCAGATGTGGTGCTTAAGATGAGTTAGTTGTCTCTGTTGGCACTCAGTCAGAAGTCATCTCTCACCACCACCACACCATTTTTAGAGTGGCTGATTGGTAATCAGTTTTAATTACTGGATTGCTTGCTCCAAGCCTGGTAGTTCAGATCATCTCTGTGTGCTTTTCCTAAAGGCCCTGGTATGTTAGTAGGCTAATGCAAGCAAACATTTAGGGCTGAATCAGCTGACATTACATAGAAACTTAAAATATCTGGGGTGCAGTTGTGAGAAAGCCTCTGACTTGGGTTTTTTGTTTATCACATTCTGGTGCAGAGGGAATTTTTATGTGGGTTCATGCAGCTTTTTGATTCAAATTTTTCTTTTACGTTTGAGGGAAAGAAAATGAAACATAGCCAGGAGGCATCTCAGCTGCAAGTATGTTGATTTCCTTTGCTGTAGAGTAGGAGGCGATGGAGCAGAGATCAACCAAATTTCACACGATTTCTACCTCAGAAAGGTAGAGGGTTCATAGGCAGAGTCAATTCAAACAGAAATCTTAGTTTAAAGCCTTACCCTGGAAACTCATGCCAGCTTTCAACTGTGCTGCAAAAGATGGTCCTTTTTTGAAAATGTTGACAAGACTGTCAGCACTGTTAAGACCCCCTTGTACTTGCTCAGTAGCAGAACAAAGCTCTTTTGTCCCTAGTGGGCTGTGCTGTGCGTGTCATACACCACCATCAGGTGGTGAATGTGTCTGGGGAAGGCACAGGGATTAAACCAGTGTTGGTTTGTGCAGTTTGTGTCTTTCAGCAGGTGTGAGCAGCTATCCAGAAGGGGCTTCCAGATGTTACCTAGAACATCTCTTTCAAAAGATCCCATCTCTAGTTGTATCAGAAACTCTTAGCAATGCTCAGAACAGTGAGAAGTGTGACAATGCACAAACGTAATAATGTACACCCATGTCTTTCAGTGGGATTTGAGCTAGTTCACATTATATTGCACTGGAACAGGCTTAAGAAAGGCACAAATTAAACAGGAAAAAGTGCTTGGTCTTGCTGTGCAGCTCAGTGGACAGCAGGATCTAAAGTTCTCCAGAATTCGGAGTATGAAATCCTGTCCTGATGTAGTCAAGAGAACTAGATGTTAATTTAAACAGTATAAGGATTTTAGCCAGAAGTGCCAGAATTTGCTGCTTAAATTATTAACTCTTTCCCCAGTATATATTTATGGAAAAGCTTGAAAATTTAATATAGTTCCCTTTTTCTTTGCATTTTTACAAGAAGAAAAAATAACTAAATAAATTGCTAGTGGGATGAGTTTTTAATGGTAGTTTAAGGCCAGCACATGGGTGTCTTCTAACTGAGGTGTGAAACCATGAAAACTGGGTTAATAATGAACCCCCAACACAGCCTTAACAGTAGCACTGCTGGCAGGCACCTCTGTAATTACTTCTTCTCTATGAAGTGTGCTGAGCTTCTACAACAAATTTAAAATCTCATATTGTGCTTTCTTCTGATAGAAAATGACTCAATAAAAGCCTTTTATATATATATAATATGTACAAAGATAAAAGTTTTGCCTCTGAACTAGCCCATCTACATTTTGTTCAGTTTGGAAAATAGAATCTGGTTTTGCTTTAGCAGATCTATTTCATTTTCTAAATTTCATAAATTTGTTGTATTTGTGATGCAATGAAATGTCAAGTAATACTTCTGTGACATGCATAATTTTTTTTAGCTGTCCTATGCATGATATGTGCTGTGAAATAGAAATCCAGTTGGTAGAGCATTTAGCAGATCTTACCTGGCTATTTTCAAACAGAAGGATTGCAGGAGCTTTAGAAATATTTTTTGAGAAGGGCAGCAGGACTGAGTGACATGTGGATGTGCAAGGAACAGATTGCAGCTGAGATGTCTGTTTCCTTTGGAAAGAAAATGAGAAGAGGTAGGTGTGGTCTCTGTCCACTGAGATCCCACTGAGTGGGAGTTTTACTGTTGGCTTTAACAAGATGAATCAGACTTTTGACAGCTAGTGAGGAAGAGGGGTGCAGTCTAGATTCTGGGAAATATTTAAAAGGATAAAAATCTGTAAGCAGTTTTTGTCGAGCGGTGAACTAAAAGTTACTTAGTCCTTCAGAACACTTTAATTTTAGAAACCACATCTTGTCAAGATTGACATAAAGACTCCTGCATGCTGGCAGCTGATTCAAAGTAGCATCTGCCAGCCTTCTCTTAGGTCATGACTGTCAATTTATGATAGGTATATTCTCCAAGCCAGCAGAGAGGTTGAAAAATGAACCATCAAAACTGTGAAAGAACAATACTGAAAATACTTCTGCCTCTTTTGGAATCTCATGGGGGCACTCAGCAGCTGGAAGTCCACAACAGCGCTATACAGATGGACAATGTACTTGCACATATGTATGCTTCCATTGTGAGACCAAATTGACATGGTAAAAAATTCGTATTTTATGCTGGTCTTTTACTTGGAGGTAAATTTGTTCATCTTCCGAGTCTGCTTGAGACTTCAGATTTGGAATACAAGTGTACTAGTAAGGATTTCTAATTGAAAACAAAGAGGCTGAGTATTTCGTGTGCATGAATTAGGATGTATCCTTTAGTTTAGATGAGGTGCTGTCAGTTTACAGCAAGTGAGTTTGTTTGGTTTTCAGACTAGAAATTCCTAGAGGTGTCAGGGGGAAAAACCAAACCTACAGGGCTATCTATGGCAAACCCATCCTGGAATTGTTATCTCTCTTCTTAAAAATGAAATCTCAGACCAGGAGGACAGCTTGTTCCTCTCCTGTGGTCTCAAAACTTCATTCTTGGCTCTGTTTAATACCCTTTCTTTTTCTGCTCTCAATACTGCCAAAAAAGACATGTTTGCTGGTGATAATTAGTAAGAATGATACTTGCATTTTAAACATGGTTTTTGTAGATTCTGTTTTGTCCTGGTGAGTGAACGAAAACCTGCAAGTACTTTGTGTGACCTTCTTGGCATTGTGAGTTGTGTTTTAAAATAGACAAACTACAGAATCATGGATGGAGTGTGGCCTGGCTGTGTTTTTGAGCATCTCAACAAATGAGATTGGTTTCAAGAGACAGTTACAGCTACAATTCCCCTGATGGTGGTGAAACCCCACCAGATGATGTAAAAGAGCTCTTTGGTTACTGCAACTGCAGTACATTAGGTAGAAAGAGCAGACCAAGCTTGTGTAGCAGTGCATCTGTTACTGTTATTGCATGAGTTGTCCATGACCATTTTCTCTCCTTCCATAGTAGTTTTTTTCCCTCTGTGTGTTGGCTATAAGCACCTACAGCCAGCAAGTTAGACCAGTAAATTCCAGTTTCACTTTCCTTCCTTTTTCCTTTGTCATTACTGGGCAAGGTGCCTAATACAGTTCAAATGCCTTGCTCTCTCAGCAGGATTTGTAATACCAAGAGTGACAGGGTTACAGCCCAGAAGATTTTAATGTACAAACCCATTGGTGACTTAAGGGAAAATAAGTGTAAGGCAGATTCAAACAAACAAATACTTTAAAAGAAATTTGGAATGTAGATTTCAATTTTAGTGTGACCTGACTGATTACAGCTTAAGAAATAAGTAGAACTAAATCCTGTGATGACCTGCTTAATCCAATCCAATCCTCTCAGATCAGTAGAGAAGTGTGTATGTAGTGCCTCACCTCTAGAGAGGCAAACTGACCACCTGCACCATATCCCTGTTGGGAATTTATCTGTCACTGAGCTGCTGTTTTCCCAGGGGTTAATACACTTGCTAGGGCCTCTACTAAATATGTCCATGAGCATTGCTTTGCAGCAGAGAATACTATTCTCCTGTCCCTGAAGATCTGCCATGTTGCTATGAAAACTGGCTTATGGAAGGTTAGCAAACACTCATATTCTTTTCTCCTTCCTCTGGGTTGCCAGAAGTATAATTTCCTCCATGTTAAAGAGGAGGAAATTATTTTGGGAAAGAGTGAGACTACTGCAGGAAGTCAGTGGCAGAGGTTTGAACAAAGTCCAGGTTTCCTAGTGTTGGAGCATCTTATCGGAATGCTCAGTGTGTTTCTGCCAGAGATGGCAAAGCAGCCCAGGTTCTGCAGGACACTTGAAATCTTCAGCCCTGCCCTCAGACAAAGGAAGCTGACATCTGCCCTACAGACTGTGAGGAAAAAAACAGAGCATTTTCCTTTTCCAATGTTGCTGCATATAGGGTATAGAATTTCTCACTTGGAGGTCACTAGAAGGCAGGACTTTGAGTGTCAAGATTAGGACTGTCATATTTTTATGTACTTAATTGGCAAATTAGGGGGGAAATGTATATGAAATACAATTAGGTATAAATTAGCAATAGTGCACGTTACAAATATGCAGATGATTCAAAGGAAACTTTTTCTAGAATCATCTTTTCTCTACTATTACTTACTTTTTTCAGATGTCCTTTGCCTCAGCTTTGGATTTTGTCAAGGTACTCTAAAAGCTCTTTTCTGAAAAAAAAAAAAAGTGGTTTAAAAATAGTCTATGTTATCTGAAAGTCTTGACTGTGTGGTCATCCCACCATGTGTTGCCATATAACAGCTATTGGATCTTGCTCAGTCTCTTGATGATTTGCACTGGCATTTCTTTTTCACAGTGCAGCAAATCCCTTATAAGTTAAGCATGGTGTGGTTGGAGACCTTAGCCTTTACTATAAAAAAATTAATAGTTTCCCATCTGTGTGACTGCAGCAATTTCAGCTTGGATGGGCTTGAGTGAAACAGGAGGTTCTGAGTTTGGGATGGCAGCTCTGAAGGCTTTGGTGTCTTCGAGGTGTTGTCAGCGCTGCCAGTGGAGCAAATGTCTGCAGCTCGCACTGCTGGGATCCTGCACCTTCACCAGCAGTGAAGTGCAGAGTCAGAGGGAATGCACAGCCACCAGGCACACAGCTTCTGGGGACAGACCGGCTGGCATCTGTGTATGGCCTTGTCATCAGTAGGAACTAACAATGATTTGGAGACCAATTTTGGCAATCTCCCAATGTAGTTCTTGATATATTTTGCCAGAGAAGGAAGTCTTTGCAGACTTCTTAATCTGCATTGTCTTGTTTGTGCTGCTTAGGATTCTTTGTCCCCTTTTTTGTTGAAATTTCCATTCCTTTTTACTTCAACATATGTTAGAAGATAGCCATTTTTTAACCTGCATAAATGCAGCATCTATTTGATAGTAACTTTTCACCTACAATTCCCTGTTTTTATTGCACTTGAAAACAAATGCACTCATCCAATATGCTCATCATTAGATTTGCTGGTCTTTTTACAGTCAGGTATTTTATCTTGCCCTTCAATCTACTGTAACCAATTTGTAACCCCTTCTTTTTACCAGTATCAGGTGAAATACTTCTGGAATTGATGGAATTTAAAACATTACGTTTCATTTTGTGGCTATAGCAATTTTCTTCCCTAATTATTAGACATTAAATAAATGGCGAACAGAAGCTGGTATTTTAGAAAAGAAAAATAGGATATTGCAGAAGAAGCTCTAAATTAAGTAATAATAACAGGTATAATACCGCTTTCCTATCAGCCTTTTGATCTTTTTCTTCTTAATAATTTGTGCTTTGTCTTATAAATTCCCAGGGAAAAATAACAATAGGCACCATAGCAGTGGCACCTAATCAAAAAGCCCTTGTGAAAAGGAGTTTTCTGAATGGGCGAGGTGCCACAAGTGGGCCATCTCAAACAGTGGTACACAGGAGAGGAGCTCTGGTGGCACTGTTTTAAAGAAATAAGGCCAGGGTTTTTTCCACTATACCTAGATTGCAGCATAGCATTTGCAAAAGCATCACACTGAGTTTTTTTCACCAGCCAGTGTCATGGCTCAAGGCTCTGTGTGATGTGACCATGCTTTCTCTACCAGTGGTTTCTCAGCAAATGGAAGGAAGATAGGCCCTGTTGTTGTAAAGCAAAGTATATTTAAGGCTAAAAGGAGAACAAAGGGAAATACCCATACCTCAGCAGCATAGCTGGCACAAAGCTTTTATTCAAGGCTCATGGTTCTGAGTGGGTGAACTCAATTATTTATTAATGGTTCAGCTGTGTAAACAGGAGAATGACTCTTGTGCTGTGAAGACACAGAAGTCTCTTTTCTTCTGTTTAATTAATGCTTACAAGACCTACACAGGTAAGTCTTTGGTGTACTAAGAAAAAAAAACCAAAGCACAAATGTTTTTCAGAACAACTGAACTTTGGGAAATTTTGGTCACAATTACATTGCAGGGCTGTTAATCTCACCCTATATTTAATAAAGTAAGAAGTATTTAGTGTTAGACTTAAATATTGTCTGTTGCTGTTCATTTCCTTTTTGTAAAGAAGGAAAAAAGTAATGTGAAAAGGAATAAAATGTTTTCAAGATGGTGAAACCAGGAACTGGTGTGCCAATGATGTCAAGCTCCACTGCATTGTGATCATGCTGTGACTGTCTTCTGCCTTCAGTAGAGTTACAGTGCCAAAAGTCAGGTGCAACTGCCCTCATTTTCTCCTCACACTGAGTAGACCTGTTACATGTCTTGCCAATAAGACCAGATAATTCCAAGATGTGCATGCGTCCCCTTGTGTTGCTTTGTTGTACAATTTTCGTGACTTTAATGCTGCAGCCTGAACGACTGGCCTTCATTTCTGTCTTCTGTATTTTAAAAAATTATGCTCTTCCAGAACTGTCTGCAGGTAGTTCTACTCTGAATTAGAGTCCAGAAAGGGAAGAGTGTGAATTTTCATACTTGCCATGGCATCCTTCTTGGGACACATAAACCATTACTGCCTGTCTAAGAGAGTATCACAATATCTTTTTTTTATTCTTCTCTGTGAGCTCTTATTTCAATCAAAAGGAGCATTTTTATGACTTCTTTCATTTTTATTAGTGTGTTTGTACTATGACAGCAATGAACAGTCATTCCCTTAGTCACTCAAAATTAGTTCTTTAATTTGATGGTTAGAAGTAGCAGCAAAGAATAACATGCTTAGTATAGTGAGTCTGAAACCATTTGAGCATTGGAAAGCTTCTTCTACAAGCATTTTGAATATTCATTCCACAATCTTCTTAAATTGAACATTTGTTACTTAATTTTCATGGAAATACTAGGCTAAAATGTATTTAGATAAGAGTAGAGACAAGGAAAGTGTGCATATTGAATTATGATAAGGGTATTAAAATAGAAAAGCAGCCCTTATTATGGTATTGCAGGTAATGGTGCTAAGGTCTTGGATTCTCTTTTACATCAAGTGCAAAGGATTTTCTCTGCATAACATTCACATCTTGTTGCTCAAGGACTTGATTGTCAGACTTCCTTTGTGTACTGCTTGCCACATGGTTGACTGATTGTAATAGCTCCCAATCAGTGAGAACGCTGAGTTTAAATATTGCGTGGTCTGGCTGCTAAAAACATAAACTGTTGTTCTAAGGCATTCTTATAGTGACTGAACCGATCTGAGAAATGTGAATAGATAGTGCTTCTCACTGGCAGAGTTGGCAGAGTAATGAGAAAGGAGGTAACAAGTAAGAGGAGCTGGGGGAAAGATGAACACACAGGATGGTTTGTTTTGGCACTGGTCTTCAAAGGTAACTTTCTTGGGGGAAAAAAGGAAAGACTGACTCAAGGGAATGTTCTGTTTCTAAAGTGAAATTCAGTTATCCTTCTCAGACTGTGATTAAAGACCAGCTCAACAAGTGCCATAGCAAGTGCTACTAATGTAAATGAAAACATGAATCTTCCCTGATTTCCTCCCTAATTGGCTGGGTTCAGAGTTGCAAGGTATCCCTTCTCATGTTGTCCTCTGCCATCACAAAGCAAGCACTGGGTAAAGTTATGGTTTATGCCTTCCTAAATGCTAATTTTTGATTATAAAGTTGATGTAATTTTCTGCTTCTAAAAGTCTAAAGGTACACCCATGTTTTGAGATCAAACGTTTTGTGATGGAGAGAGCTGTTTTTGAGGCACTTGGCTTCTGAAGTTCATGCATTAGCTCTTGCTCACGGCTGTGCCTGAAGGCATAATCCAGTCGTTTTATTTAATTACGACTTGAAACTACAATTGGCCTGACAAAAGCAAAGAACTGATGGTTCACAGGCACCTGCTCTACAAGGCAGTTACCTTAAGGCAGACACAATACCTGAAAGCCTAAAGGAGATATTGCAACAGGGGCTATGGATAAGAGCTTGCTTCATCTGGGACATACCAGTGGCTGCACATCCAAGTGAAGAGAGGGAAAAGATCCCCAGCTCTGCCCATACCTCCTCTTTTGTGGAGCTGTGCATTACTGTACAGAGTTTATACTTTTGCCATCTCTGAGTCACCCTCACAGTGCCTCCGATGACTCTCAGAATGAAGCTCAGGGTGTCAATGTATACTCATTTTCTGTCTGTTTATCTTGTAGTTTAATATATACTGGTGTAAATTAAAACATAGACACTAAATTTCCAGTTCAGATATTTTCCTGTATATGTCAGTGACTCTAATGTCACTACTACAGTGAAATAGATGGCTTTCTGCATGGGAGGCAGAAAGGGCTCATTTCCAGTATACTGAAGGCGTAGAGATTTTTTGTCTACTATTCAATTTTGATAAAGAACTGTTGAGTCCATTGTAACCAAGATGATGAGACATTTTAAAACAAACGTGTTGTTTAAAAACTTAGTCTGTTGTAATTGTTGCATTTCAGAAGTCATTTTAGATCATGTCCCCCAAATAAGATGAACCATGTGTTAGGGTTTGCCTGCAGTGTTGATTTTCATGCAACGTGCATGAATGCTAAGGGCCAGAGAGCATGTTATTCAGTTACTATGGACTCAAAAATCACACAGTTGAAGTACTTTGATGTTTGCAAGTTTTTCCTCAATAAATTGCCTGTTTTCTAATGCTTATGATGAAAAAGTCATCCTTAAGCTGATTTACATAAAAACATTAGATGCCTGTAGGCGCTGGAATTTCATTAAAGTCTCAGTCTTACTTCAGCCCTTGTAATTTGCTGTTTGCAATGACTAAAATGTATCTCTCAAACAGCCTTTCCTTCTCCTAATCAAAGACAGGTAAGTTGTTCCAAACCTCCCATGCCCAACTCTCATTTACCCAAACTGGTGCCTATCTGTCCCTTCTACAGTCTATAAAGGCAGAACAGATAACTATCACTGTTGGGTAAACTGTAAATAAACAGATGAAATTCTTGCCTGTTGTGGGCTGAATCCTGCTGTCTTTATGAATATGAAAGTAATAGTTCTTTTGGTTGAAATGGGATGAGAAATGACTCAGTGCCAGCAATGGTAAGGCTGTGTCCTTGTCTTTTTTCTGCCCCCAGCCCCCTTTCCTACTCCCCATCTGAAGATAATTTTAGGAGGAAGTTATTATTTTCAAAATTGTGAACAAAATTGTCTGAGGAAACAAAATTTCAGGTTCACTATTTCATTACACAATAAAATTTAAGAACTGGAGTAATAGTTGCAGAACATGTGCTGACACAAACTGCAGGTTCTCTTCCCAGCAACAAAAGGGCTAAGACACTTTTTATTGTAGACATTTAGCATCTTTAACTACTCTGTGGGCACTGGCATCCTTCCACTGGCCTTTTCTGTGATGGCTATCTGTGGAAGCTTTGACTTTATCTACTCTGCCTCACTCGACCTGCCTCGACTCCAGTTGTCAGTCTAAATACCAGATTTACTGGGCACCTGATGGCACAGACCCTTGTCCATGATGAACTGGACTACTATGAAGGATGCTGGATGGCTGCAGATTTTAATGCATTCCAACTTCTGCCTGTCTGGAGACAATTTTAGCCAGCAGACTTACCTTATATCCCATTGCGATCCCCCTATAGTTGCTTAACTGGGAGCTTGAATACCAGAGCCCCTGTACATGCATTTTGCTCCCACTGTAAGGCAGCTGGCAGTGCTCCTTTATTCTAGCAAGACTGAAACAGTACTCTGCTACCTGCTCCCCTCAGATCCTTCTTTACTCAGGCCTATGAGGGCCACAAATCACAGTGTTTTTTTCTTCACCCTTTTACCTGGTTTTGTCCTTGCTCCTGTTTCCCACCCTTTGCCTGTAATACCCCCAGCCAACTCTGTCTCTTCCTTCAAGGGGGGCAAATTGAGAGTGGATTCATATGCTCTTCTTTCATGCTACTTAGATACTGGGGAGATACCCAGAGATGCAGTCCTCCTGCTTCCAGATGGGGAAACTTAGATCTGTTTGCAGAAACAGACTGTGTTACTGCCAGTTTGGAAGATACTCAGCACAGCTAGGATTTCCTGGGCATTTAGATAGTAAAATCAAAGATGTCTCAAATGAGCATATCAAACTGAATTTTTTAGAGAGGCATATAAGTTAGATGAATTTTAATGTACTTTTACAGGAACATGAGGTGATATGGAGCAGAAATCATTATATTAAGCACATATTAACTTGGGGGATAAAAAAAAGGTCTTCAGAAATTTCTCATGGGTAAAAACACCATGGTTTTTCCTTATCGTCAGCTATAAATTTCTGGATGAAATTTTCTTGCTGTGCCTTTCTGTAGATACAAGGGGGGCATCCAGCACACAAAATTTTATTCCAAATGTATGTATACTTGAAAATGTAGAAGCATCTGAAAAGAAGGTTTATAATGAAAACTGTCAAACAACTTTCATAATCAGCAATGTTGTTGTACTGCTGTATGGAGAAATACATAAAAGTACTGAAATGTATAAGCACACATCCATTCCAGCTGCTAGCTTTCTTTAGTAATGAGTCTTGCCAATGGGTCAGCTTTTATGAGGGCAGCACATAAGCAGCAGCCTATTGAAATTAGATCTGTATGTTTTCCCTGAACAGCAGTTTACAGAGTCACTTTGTTGTATCTGTCCTGCAGTAGAAACTCCTAGATGCCTTTTTGTTCATAAGGCAAACATGGTGTGATTTTGTCTTGGGCTCAGAAGTCCACACCTGAAAATCCTCCCAGTGCAGTCATGGATAAGCAGATACATGTCACTTTCCATGAACGGCATGGTCATGTACAGTCAAGGTGGACTGTACAAAGCTGTACTCAAAATCAGTATAGTGTGGAGCTTGCAACACTGAGGGCTCAAGCAGGTGAAGTTAGGACAGAGGAGACTGGACCACTGAATATGAAGATTTGTGACTACACATTTGTTATTAGCGTAGTAATTTCCCCTACTAACCTTGTCATGGCAGGTAGCTGCTGAATCAAATTATTAAGCAAAGGAAATAAAAGCAAAAGTCAGTAGGGGAGAGTATCTGCATTTCAATGGAACAAAGAATCAATTATATAATAAATGATAATAATTTGCTCTCCTGATATAAAGGAGGTAACTCCAGTCCTCAATGTGCAACTCTTGGGAAGGAACAGTCTGTGCAACAATTTCTGAACATAAAAGAAAATACTAAGATTATCTTATCTGTTCTTCAAATATCAATTACAACTACAAATACTGAAATATATTATTGGTGCAGAATTAAGATTATTTTAATGTTCTAATTGTTCATTTCTGTATCTTGACAAGTGTGGATTTTTTGCTTAAGTAAAAAACTTGATTAGAAATTTTCTGAGTGTTCTACTGCTTATTTTTGAGCTATTAGAGTTTCCTTGCAAATATTTGTGCCTCAAATTGCTGATACGTACTGGTCAGCCTTAATTCTGGCTCCAGATACTTCTTTCTTTCTTGCTGGATAGCATTGTAGTTATCTAAAAGGTGTGACTATAAAATCTCAAGTCTTGCAGTTTCTCCAAAGAAGTCTGTTAAGTATTTGTGTACATTTTAGAGCAGACCAAGGAAAAAGCCATCAGAAAATTGGAAGAAATTCTGCAACAGAGATTAAAGGAACACATCTGTTTAGACCTTGTTTGGTTACTAAACTGTTACTTGTCTAAAAACTGAGGCACTTTTTGAAAGCCATAGGCAGTTATGACCTAAACAAATACTGTGAAGAGATGCAGTCTACAGCTTAAGGAAATGCATGGTCCATAGGCAGATGAGTAGCAAACCAGCTTGATGGTTGTAGTGTCACCATTGCCTGTTGGAGACAGCCAATGCTTGGGAAAGGCACGTTTTCTGATAGAGCAGCAGAAATAAGAGCCATTGGAGCAGCAGCAGGCCTTCATGATGGAAATAAACAGTACCATGTATCAACATTGTAAGTACGAATTAGATCTGCCAGTAATAACTTTACTTTTATCTTTGTTATGAGTATTAATTCTTTGCTGACAGGGCAGGTACAATATCATGAGAAAATACCAAAATTTATCTTAAAACTATCGATGCTTAGGGAAAGGCTCATGCTAATGCAGGAATCGTAGGTTTCACCTCTTTGTGTTGCACAATTTACCTACTCTCTGTGCTTCCAGTGATATTCATAAACAGGAGATGGGCACTGGAGGCAGCAGCAGGTAGAGAAGGGAGGTCAGACATGAGAGGCAGACATGAGGTGCACATCAGGTTTCACAGGTAGCTGCTGATACAGTTTACATTGTGCTGCTTATGCTGCCTGAAGGGCTCAGTGACTCTTTCTTTCTTATTAAACTTTGACTTTCTTACTCTTTCCCTGTCTGCATTTCCTTGCTTTGTTTCCTTTTCCCTGCTTTCTTTTCTTTTAGTCTCTTTTAGTCTTGTTTACTCAAGACTACACAGTTGTAGTCTCTATGTTTTCTCCCCTGTCCCATTCTGTGCAGTGATTTTGTTATAATCTCAATCCTCTCCTCCCCTCAAAGACATTGCTTAGTCACTTAGTTCTGCATATAAACTGTCTTTGATATCTCTCTGTTTTGGTTTCCCATTGTAATTCCTTGTCCTGTTTTTGTCATATGCTTCTCCCAGTTTCCCTGTTGTATTCAAACAGTTCTACCCCCTCCATTGACTTACAGTCTTCACTTTGACACAAGCTGTCTCCACTTCTAGAGATCACTGTGGCTGCTTTAATTCAGGATGGTACCATAGCGATTTGATTGTAGCACAGCTTCATATATTTGTTTATTCCAGTTCTGGCTCCTCTCTAGGGAAAATTTTATGACTCATAACTTAATTGCTTTGCTGTCTGATTTGGTTCACTTGGTTCCCAACCACTTACCAGAGACAGCTACCTTTTCATTACTGGTTTTGACACCTTTCATTTTTTATGCACAGTGTTTGCCCAAAAGAGCAACAACAGCTCTTTTAGTAACAGATTGAATGGATCAAAAATGACTCAGTTTTTAAGACTGGCATTACTTCCCTGAGAGGTTTTTACAGCAGTAAGAAATGCCTACCTAATGCTTAGTCACCTCAGCTATTTAACTGAAACAAAAAGTGTCATGGGAGTATATCGCAACAAGCTTCTTGAAGTGCCCCAGGTGCATCACACGCTCCTAGCAAACATCAGCTGATGCTTCCTGCCTCCCCCAAAGAATATGGTCTGCCTTGAAATACTCATTAGGGTGTTCTGGGTTTTTTTTTTTAGCTCAACAAGAGAAATTGTGCCATCTTGACAGAGCTTCTTATATTTGAAAGAATAAAACCTCTTTTAAGTGAAAACTAAGCCTCTGAGATCAGGTTGACCTTAGTAAGCAAGGAACAGAGAATTAATTATAAGATCAAGTGAACTTTTGAGAACACATTTAGGGCAATTTTGATAACTCTGAAGGAGTAGGAATGGAAGTATTTTAAAGGGATAGGGTATCAAAAATCCAACAGGACAAATAACACTGAACGAAAAGTGGCTCGATGATGGGAACTAGGAGACCTCTTGGAGACTTTCAACCTTCAATACCGCCAGCTGCAATTAATCAGCACACCCTACTGGATTTTATCTCCTCTCACTTCAGTTTCATAAGGAATTGAGTGTTTTTAGGAGCTAGGTTGGTTGCAGAGGCAGTGTAAACTATTGCCTGCATAATGTTCAGCTAGTAAATTAATGTTCCAGTTAATTTGCAAAACTGATTTGATAACTGAGATAACTCAGGGCTTTGATAGTAAAATAACTTTTGTGAAATTAATTTTTTTTCCTTGTGAGAGGGATGAAGCCCCATGGCAGAGGTTCTCTGGCAAAAGTCAAACTTCTCAGTGCTTTCCTCTGAATAGGGAGTAGTCTCTGTGGTGTCGAGGGATGAAGTACATCTCAGTTCCCCTCCCTTCCTTATAACCTGTGTGGCCCATACAGGTGCTTGGTCCAAGGGGGAAAACAGAATCACCCCTCCTGTTGCCTGGTTCTGATTGTCTTGCCTTGCTGTGCCTTGAGGGCCTTCCTTTGAGGCAGCTGTATTTTTTGTGTGTCTGTAATAGTTGCAGTGGTGAATCTGAGCATACAACTGGGGATTTTCTTATTTATAACAATGCAGTGGAGAGCTGTAACACAGTCAGTGTATGACAGTGTCATGGTTCAACCCCAGCCAGAAGCAAAATCCCACACAGCCACTTGTTTACTCCCCCACCAGTGGGATTGAGAAGAGAATTGGAAGGGTAAAAGCCAAAAAACTCATGGGCTAAGATAAAACAGTTTAGTTGGGAAAGCAAAAGCCATGCATGCAAACAAAGCAAAACAAGGAATTCTATCACCACTTCCTGTGGGCAAGCAGGTGTTCAGCTATCTCCAGGAGAGCAGGGCCCCATCACACATAATGGCTACTTGGGAAGACAAACACCATCACCCCAAACATTCCCCCTTTCTCCTTCTTCCTCCCACTTTACATACTGTGTGATGTCATGTAGTCTGGAATATCCCTTTGGTCTGTTTGGGGCACCTGTCCTGGATGCATCTCTTCCCTCTTTTCTATTCACACCCAGTCTAATCCTCAGTGTGGCAGTACAAAAAGCATAAAAGGCTCTGTATGAGCCCTGCTCAGCAACAGCAAAAACATCTTTGTATTATCACACCCCGTGTTCAGCAGAAATTAAACATAGCCCCATGCCAGCCACTGTGAAGGAAATTACTCCAGCCAAAAGTGGCACAAATGGAGACACCAAGCCTAGTGTAAAGGGAGTACAATGCTGTTTAATTCTTTATGCATATGAATTGTTGGGTAGTTTGGTAGTTGCCACGGGTATGACTCTTTCCGAGCATCTTTAGGCATCTCATCTCTTGGAAGATTTACCAGTTTCACTGACATTTTTGCTAATTGAAAGAAGAATTTAACCTCATTACTTTCTGACTTCAAAATCATACCTTCATTGCTGGATCCAGTGATCTCTAAATAATCAGAGATGAAAATTACAATGGTGCACATTTATTTATAACTGGGGATTAACTGGACAACACCTGCTCCTGACCTGTACACTCTGCCATGTAGCTTGGGCAGCAGGACAGAGTTAAATGGTCTCCTTTATTTCAGAACAAGCTAATCTACAAGACTACAATCCAAACAGTCTTTGTAATTACATATTATTTACAAATGCCAGCTAGATAATATTCAGGTTAATTTATATCACTGCCTTACCAATACTTCCAGTGCTTTCTGTTCATCTGCAGAGGCAGTGATACCAAGCCCACAGGTTTCTGCATCTGTTTTGAAAATGTCTCAGAGGTGATTCAGGAATGCAAGAGCAATCTTCAGATGGATTAAAGTATTAGGACTCAGTTGCAATGAAAAACATGGCACCAACAACGTTATTTGTAAAGAATGGTTCATGGCCAAAAAATGGCCAAATAGAATCCTAATGTCATTTTTACACATAAAGAAATTGTATATAATTTTGCAAGCTTTTTGCAAGCTTTATACTTGCTAAAGTTTCATCTCTCCATTGAAAATAGATATTTCCATAATATTTCAATCTGAAAGCAATATAAGCAAAAAGGGCAGAGAGGAATCGAGAAAAACAAAAATGTTGTTCCCCTGATGCTTCTAGAGCAATTTCTCAACCTATGAAGGCCTCCATAAGACATTTTCCCTCAGATCTATTCTCTGAATGAAATCTTTGACGTTCATTATTCACTACCTCTACCACTGCTTGATGAATGTCTCCAGCTGTGCCACTGTTCTGGATTGGGTGTGACACTTGCATCTCTCTTGAGCTGCTTTCTTGTGGTTTCCACCTGTATGTGGGCATATGTAAAATGGAGAGCATCCTGTAAAAACTGCATGGTTCTTTCCAAATACATATTCAGTCATCTTAGTTATCCTTTGTCCTTGAAAATGGTACAAATATCCAGATTAACTACATATGGATATATTCTCTCTTTCTGTTCTCTCTAATATTTTTAGTTTAATTAAGTGGATTCTTTTAAAATTCTCCCAATGCTCGTGGTAACTGATTTCCTACTTGTCAACCTATGGCAAGATTTCCTGCTGTGGGGTCTGAACACTGTCATACAAGCTAATACCTGAAGTTATATTTTATTAACTACAAAAGTTAATATTTTTTAAAGGCTTCTCTTTATTCTAGTTCTCAATGTTCCATGCAAACTGCAGCTAAAAATCTCCAGAGGAGAAGAAAATTAAGATTTGAATAATTGGTGAGAACTGCATATTTTAGCTATTGTGATATCCTCAGCTTTTGCTGTCCTCTCAGCAAGTAAATGAGTTAGCTGCTGAGCTGTTAAAAGTCCTGTAGAGAAAATTACAACGTGAAAATACAATCTGGACTTGCAGTTTTTCTGTCCCACGGGCTCATCCAGCTTTTTTTGCTGCCAAAAAGAAACAACTGCTGCTCCCAGGTGCAACAGCAGGGTCGCTTGCTCAGCTGTACTGACACCTCAAGGAAATCTCTTAAAGTTGCAGAATTTCATTTGGGGATATAGTTATGAATTCAGCCCCAGGATGGGCCCCACAGCCCCTCTTGGAAGTGCTGAAGGACTCTGTATTTTGTTCCAATTCTTGTGAAATGCTGTGAAGTAAATGGGACACATGTACACATTGTGGATATAGTAGAAGAGGCTGTATTTTCACTGTATGAGCTAAATGTGCACCTGGTCGTCTGGTGAAGAAAAGGCTGTGGGGATGGAAAATATGGTTTTCAGAGATTAAGTGTGCTGGCACTGTGCTTCTCATTGATGGACTGTGCATTCCTGCAGCACCCCTCAGGTTAGAGGACTGGGAAGCCACCTGAAACTGAATAGTGCTCAAAATACTTGGGAACATCACCTCTTTGCTTTTCATTTCCTAAGTGACAGCTGAAAGTTGGGAAGGCTTTACACTTCTAAAATTATTTTGTCTTTCAAAAAATATCAGAATTTCTCTTGACACCCATGTTCCTGTGTAGGTATCAGAGTAAGCAATTCAGGCCTGCAGTTTTGAGGGTCTCCACCACTTTTGATATCCCAGGTTTTGCTTCTACCTGGACTGCTACATCGTTGTTTCTTGGATTTATAAACAGTAGATCACAGCACCATAATCTGTGTTTGCAGTCTCAGCTCCTAATATTTTTTGTCACAGCTGCAGTAATTTGAGTAATTTTGTTACTGGTATTAAAACTGCAATGCAATTTGTATGTTAAAATACATAAATGGTATTTATTTATTGTTTTCACATACAGGCACTGTAGTTACAGTGAGCATTTTTGTGGCTCTGCCTGCAAAGGCTGGTGTTTTCCCTGAGCTGCAGCACCAGCTGCAAAGCAAGGTCTTAAGGAAAATCTTGGAACCGATGAACATTTCCATGTCATTATCCAGTTAAAACTAGCTTCTTGTTAAAAGCAGCTTTCACATCTTCTAGTTAAAACTAGAAGATGTGAAAGCTGCTTTTATCTAAACAGACATTTTTCAGATCCCACAAACATACCTGTTAAACATGTAACGCTGCATAATTGCTGGGTCTCTACCTGCACATACCAGGCTAGGTCACATCTAGTTTATTGTGGAAGAAAATTCTTGCATGCCAGCAGGTAGGCCAGGATGAGCTCCAGCATCACCAGTTCTGGGCAGGTAGGCAAATAGCAGCACTTTGCATCTGTTTGTAGTCACAGACCAACACGGAAGCTGGCTGGAGCTGACTTTCCTTCTTGTAGCAGACAAGAAAGTGGGTTGTGAGGGGCTGATTAACAAGAGGCTGTTTTCACTTCTGTGCCTTGATACAGTTATTGAGATGAGTTTCCCTCAATATTATTTATTTAAATGCCAATGCATGTGGCCAAAAGCAGCACTATGAGTGTCAAAAATCATGACCTTTCCTGTGTTCCTCACCTAATTTAGATTTTTAGAAGTCAGTGGAAATACACTAAAGCAGGGTCTGGTGGTACTCTGCTGTTCCTGAAAATGCTTTAATGTAGTAACTGTCAGAGCAGTTAATCTGTGGAGATCTACGTCCTTGCCCTGGCCAAGGCCAGAACAAATTGGCACAGTAAAACCTGTCAGTGAGCAGCTATGCAATCATGTCCTAAGGAAGCTCCTAAATTTCTCTGCACATTAGTGCTTGGTATGTCTGAACAGGGAAGATTTATATGCCCCTACTTTTTTTCTTCCTAATGGATGCTGAACAGGTGCTCTAAGGTCTGTCTGTGGTAACTTCTGCTCAGAGGAGTTTTGGATTTTAACTGTTTTAAATCCATGAACCAAACTCCAAATTTCACCCTGACAAAGGGAAAGATCAGAGGCAGGAGGTATCCTGTTGTGTTATCCATCCAGAATGAACAATTTACAATTTAGCTATTTGCCAGCCCTGTGCCTGTGAGCTGTAGCTGATCATGCAGATTACCCCTGGCAATTTTTTTAATCCTAAATATCCCTTTTGGGTTTTTTTTTTAGCTGAAACAAAGATCTGCTTCAAGTATTACCATGGCGTGAGTGGGGCACTACGAGCCACAACTCCAAGTGTGACAGTGAAAAACAACGCAGCTCCTGTAAGTTATGTTTATTTTTTTTTCCATGTACGTGCTATTGTCACTGTGCTATACCCTGCTTTCCCTGCCTCCTTTATATATCTTTATGTCAAAACTGAACATATTTGGTCTTCGTTGTATTGTGGTACAGAGAAATGGGTAGTCTTTCCATGAAGATGTGGGTTTGTGTGCCAAGAGAATGTAGATTCAGCTCTGAATCTGTCACTGATAATCTCTCTGATCTGGGGCAAGTCCCACATCCTAGCTTTATGCTGTTCTGTAAAGTTCTCTCTTCTGGGTGCTGTGAGATTTGGGTAATACTTGTAGAGGATTTGGGATCCTTGGACAGTAAATAAAATAAGTGTCCAGAAAGGGAAAAGATTTTCCTCTCTTAAAGTGATTTTTTCAAAATGAGCATTTTTACAGCAGTGCCTCTGAGTTCCAGGAACAAGCAAACTGTGACATGCCCCCATCAGTAGTAAGAAGTTGGGATCTGAACATCATTTGTGACAAATTGAGGCTTCTGAGAGCAATTTTGATTTGCTAGAGCCTATTAAAGCTCTGTGGCTTAGGTAGCTCTAAAAAGCTATATATCTTGTCTGGTATTGGAAAATTTTATCACCCTGAGAGTGAAACATCTTTGAGAAGTCCACAAAAAGACTTGATGACCTCCAAAGCTTGTCTGGCCTTGCTGACAGTGTTTTACTGCATGCCAGGCTTGGCAGAGACCTGCATGAGCTGAGAAGTTGTATTCCAACCAGCATAAGAAAAGACTAGTTCGGATATTGTTTAGTCTGGAAGATGGGTTCAGGAGAGAATGGTCTTACCTGTGGGTGTATGCCAGTTTCAGTGGACATCACTTAATTTTTTAGCCCTTTTTTTAGTGTTGTTTGTTTTTGTTTCTCTTGTTGCTTTTTTGGTGTAGGTTTTTGAATGGTTTTTTTCCTAGTCCAAAGTTAATATTTCTAGAAAGGCTGAAAAGTCTCTCATGCTGTGTGTTGGCTGTATCTGATTCCACCAGAGCCAGAAAGGATTCATTTTTTCACCCTTGAGCCATGAAAAGACTTTTGATGGTTTCTTTTTGCCTTCTTTTGATACACAATATAGCTGCAAAGTAGATGCTGGGTCGGGGCTGCTGGCACATCCTTTAAGACTAAAAGGCATTCTTGTCTCGTTGCACCTTTCTGATGTGCTCATGGTGAAGCCATTCATCAGTTTTAGAGCCTGGAGAGTTTCTTTTAGCTGTCTTCAGAAGAACATTAGGATGTGGCTTTGGATATCTTCATTGTGAGGGATGCTGAAAAGTTCTTTTTAGCCTGTATTGAGTCACGTCTTGTTGCCCAAGGACTTGGTACTGATTTCCCAGTTGCTGTAATTTACTGGGATAATGTCTGCCATTGATTTAGTCCCTGTCTTCTCTGAAAGGTAAGCAGCCAACCCAGGCAATAAATACCATTATGCTGAGAGATTAGAATTTGTTTTTGCATTATTCCTGTCCACGTCTTAGGCCTGAGTTGGAGCCAACTGCACAAATTTTTCAGGTCTAGTATGGAAGGGTTTCTCTTTGTTATTAAGTATCAGCAGTATGTATGAAATTAGTAAAGGTTATGCAGTATGAACTTGGACAGAGCCTTCTTTATGAGTGCAAAGAGGAGGAAAAAGTGCTATAGATTTGAAAACTCCTTCAGAGTTGGGAAAAAAATACTGGGCTGACTCTTGCCTGTGTGAAGGCTTTCAGCTAAGTGTCATCCTCCAAATTCCATTCCCAGCTGACACTATCAGATGGCTTTCTCCATCTGCCTCTCTGCTGTACATGTCCAACCTTTATTACTGAAGTATTGGAATGTTTTATAGCATCCTGTAACATTGGCAAATGGTGTTACTCCCACTGAAAGGTGGCGAAGGAGATAACAAGGGATCTGCCCAGCCCTACTCTTTTCTTGTTTTTTGTGTGCACTAGCCACTGCAGGGAGTTGGCTATTACCATGCAAAGTGCAGAAATGATCTCTAGAACTGCACTCACCTTTGACTGTGATTTTACTATTTTGTGCAATCAGTTGAGGGTGATGACACTCTAACACCATGCATGTAGCTATCTGAGGTCCCTGACACTTCTTACCTTAGTGAGACTTTAGATGCAGGGCCCTTCTTGATGGAGGGGAATGTATCAAATTCCTCAGTTGTCTTCACTGCTCCAGGGGTTCAGAGCACTGCCCCAGAGGTTAGGCATGGCATTTCTTACAGTACCAACAAAAGCTGTGGTCTTCTGACTGCTGTGGCCTCGGTGCAGAGAGGGCCTCTGCCCCTCAGAGGAAGCTTTTTTCAGATCCTGGGACAGCTTCCTGCGTATCCTTTCTGAAAGAAGCCATCCTGTGGTCTGTGCTTAGAAATTGACCCTCTATTGCAGCCAGTAGGAGATTAAGCAGTGGCTGATGGACCTAAGTGTGTCAGAAAAAATAGCTTTACAGGGAAATCTCATTAGGGTTCTTACTATGGGTGTCAAGGTTGAAGTATTTTGAAATCAAAGAAAGTTTTGCCATTGTAGTGATAGTGTCATAAATTCACTGACTCTTAGGCTGTCCGTAGAGGGACAGAGGGAAGGAGGCTTTGTGTTTTTTACATAAGCAAATGTTTTTGTTTGGCACAGCTTAGGAAAAAGATCCAGAGCAGGTGTCCTTTGAGAAGCAGCATTTGAGGACAGGTGACCTTCTGGGGACAGTGTTTTTACTGCTAGCACTAACTCATCTGCAGCTGATGCCAGAGCCACCCAAGCAGGTTCTGTCCAAGCCTCCGAGCACATGGCAGCTTCTGCATCAGGGGCAGCAGCTGGCATATTGGCTGCTTGGTGTGTGTCCTGTCAACGAGTCTGAAAACACTGATAACCAGCAGTATCCTAACACCACAATCTAAAACAGCAGCAACAAAAAAAGAACCCTCCCTTGTCTGTCTGACTGAAGTTTGCTGCAATTGGAAAGAGAAAAGAAGCTGGAAGTAGTCATGCTGGGGGCTGTAAGCAGTTGCCATTCTTGTTCACACGCTGCTGAGACCATCTTTAACTGGCAGTTGAAAGGAATCCTGCCTCCAAAGGGGAAAAAAAAAGCTGCTGTGTAAGTTGGATGCCTTTGTGTAGCACCAGTGGTGCTTTAGGCTGAGTAGCATCTCACATTTCTTGTCTTGTGAATGTTCTGCTCCATTTGAGTTTATCTCTTATGCTGTAACCCAGTTATTAGAGCTGCCTGGCCTGCTGATTAGGATGCCCTGCAGTTCGTTTGTTGGTGTAAAGTCCTGTCACATTTTATAGCCTGTGAATCATCAGGCTTCAATATCTGAGAATGAAGGACTGTGCACTTTGGCGAATTCATACATGGCAGAAGCTTAAATGTGAATTTAGGGCAGCAGATAGGCCTGGGGGTAATGACAGTAAAAAAGAGCACCTGCAATTCTGGGAACAAAGAAAAGGAATATCCTGCCTGCTCCTTTTTTTCTGAACTAGTGGAAAGCAGTGTTGCTTGTGCATAGGCATTTATACTACTAAAGCATAAACATTGGTATGGATGAGCAAATGGTTTTCTCAGTAGAAAAGAGCATTTTTGCAACATCTGGAATGTTCCTATATTTGTTTCTCTTCATTTATCCATAATATTGTCATCACTGATTCAACTTTATATCAGACATTGTTGTAAAAAGGAATACAGGTTACAGCAATTAATTCTAGCAGTAGGGAGGTGTTATATTCTTAATATAAAAATTATTCAACCTGAACAAGATTTTCTTGCAGTAAAATAAAGCTGGCATGAGAAGAGCATGCAGAAGAAAGAAGAATCTTTTTGCCTAAGAGTTTATAGCCTGAAAAGATAAATTGGATACATCACAATTAAAAGGCATTAAGTGGAGAATCAATGCTCTAGCCTCAGGACAAATGTCTTCACTAAATTGGGAGCATTCACTCACTATGTATTAGATGCAAAGAACCTCAGCTGATTGAACCTCTGGAGCTTTCATGCTGCTGTTTCTGTCTCACAGATCGTGGTGGGACTCATCAGATACACTTGGCATTGTGGGAAAAGCTGTGTAAATTGGAGCTGATTATTGAAAGAGACCTTCTCTTTGTTGTGTTTGTGTGGAAGTGCTGCCTCAGCTGGGTTTCCACAGCAGGAATTACTGCTTGATAAGCTGCTGCTATTTGGTGGTGACTGATCATTCCTGAGGACTTCCTGCTGTAAATATTTGCATTACGTGCTGTCACGTCAGAGCGTGGGCTGACAAGGAGTGTTTGGTAATGGATTCTGCTTCATTTCCATACATGTGTTGCAAGATGGGATTTGATGAGTGTGCACATACAAGCAGCTGTATCTCTCATTCTATTAGAAGGCTGGTTTTTAAAATCTCACCCGTGTCTTCTTTTTCACTTCATGTCTGATTCTGTGATAAGTGAGTTTTAAAACTGTCCATGTTTCTAGGACATTGCTATGGAACATACATTTGTTCCATAGCAATGATTTGGAAGGTGTAGGTATAATTACACTTCAACAGACAGTAAATAAAGAGGGAACAGAAACTTCTAGTGGCTTCTGCACTGTTTAGCAATTGAGGTTAAAAAAATTTTTACGGAAAACATAACATGAGGCTGCTGCAATTAATCACAGCAAAGAATGCAAGAACAAGTGTAAGCGGTGTACCTTGAAAGGCTCAGCGTTTCCAGGGAGGGAAGCAGCACTTCTCTGGAAGCTACAGGTATGACTATTTGTTAAAAGTGAGCAAGAGAATCTCCTTTCCTTATCTTGAGCTGAGAAATAGCCAGAGCTCCCCCAGTTGCAGCTGCCTTCCAATACAAGGCAAGAAGCAGTATTGTTAGTACCACCAGTGTTCCATATGTGTCTCCCACTTTTACCTGCAAAGGGAAGGCATTCAAGAATGAAAAAATACCAAAGCCAAAATGAGAAGGGGAAATACAAAGATTGGATGTATATAGGCAACACTAGCACTTTCATGTTACAGAGTTGTGTCTGCACTCATTGTATACTTCATTTGAAATGTTCTAGAGGAGGGATAGACCAGCCACTTCAGTGGCTACAGGTAACATACATTCAGAGGGAAGAGGGGCTTTCCTGGCAGAATTTGACCCCACTAGCTACATAATATAAAGGAATGATTTTTGATATCAGAACAACCATCACCATGCTTCTTACATCTGAAAAATGTAATTAATTTTTTTTTTTTCACTTCCATGTTGTTTCTTTATAAACCCACAGTAGTGTTTTACAGCCTGATTTGGTCATACTCAGTTCATGTTCAAGCACAGTTACTCCCATGAGCGGCCTCTTAATACTTGCACAATTGAGCCCGTAGTTCAGTGTAATTACATTTTTAGTTATGCTTTTCTATATCCTAATTATCACTGATTCAAAGAATTTGAAGGTTAATGACACGTCCAAATTAATTCTTATTGCCACCTCAGTAACACAGGCTCTTTTTCAGTATCTAGTTATATAAAGTCTATTGTATTTACACTGCAATTACCCTGTCATGTAGTGAGCACTTCATTTATATGAATTAGTGGAGTTGGAGTGCGTAACCAGGATGTAATTGGTCCTCCAACTGCAGCATAACCATAGTCACTGTGTTATAAATAATAACCTTTTTCTTCCTTTTAGTTTCCCTACTCTCATTTTAAGTAGGGATGGTTGAGATTTTCTTTCAATATTAAGAAAACTCATTTGTAATGAAGGTCTCTTCTGAGTGCAGTGTAATAATACTTGCTTTTACAGCTCTGATTTAGTAAAGGTGTGGAGCATGTGCTGAAACCCCATGGACTTTACTGGAAATGTTTACTGATTTTCTTTCAAAACAGAATACAATTGGCAAATAGGGTCACTTGCATTTTCATTATGACAAATATCAGATGTGTCAGTGGCTAAATAAGAAATCCAGGTCCGTGCTCCTGGTGGCTTTTTTCTCTATCTTGGTATTGACTTTTCAGCTTGGTGTGGTTGAAACTCCTATTATCATTCATTAATAGATTTACACCCTTTTTGAGAGGCGAGTGCTCATAATTTATTATCTAACAAGCACAAATTGAGTAGGGGAGGTACAAACAATTTTCTTTGTGAACACTGATTTCCTGAGCAGCAGCCCATAACTCTCAGTATGCTGATATGTGTGTTTTTATTGTTCCACCCCAGGAGGAATGTCTCTGCTTTCCAGTACACAGCTGTTTGCATATTTAAATGTTATTTAACTTAGCAGCCTTCATAGTTTCCTGATTTGTCCATATGAAAGACAGGTTATTTGATCATCTTAATGGAACTGCAAACACAAAGACCTAAAATTAGTCTTGGCATCGAAAATCAGAATGGGAAAAAACTTTATGCGACAAATGCTCCCAAAATACTTCTCTGTGTTTTTTCTGCCCAAATCCACCTGCATATTTCACACAGATCTTCAAGAAGCGCATATCTAGGAGAGAAGGGGAAGAGCCTCTTGCACGGTGCATGTGGGATGTGGGGCAGCAGGTGGCCAGTGATCAGTGCTGCTCTTCTCTTTATTAAGAAAAATAATTCCGTAAGTGTCCATCCATCAGGCTTTTTTCTATTGAGTTAGTATAAATGTGCAGTTCTGCAGATTTAAAGCAGAGTAGGACAGAACAAAAACCAGGGTTAATGCTACCATTTGCAGGTTCTGTTAAATTGTTGTCCATTTCTTGCCCTCGCATGGACTCTACCTAAACAGCACTAATTATGGAGCTGCTGAGCCATCCCTAAGTATTACTGGCCACAGCCTAGTCTTCACTGTGCAGATCCGTTGCACCAATTTTGGGCTTCTCCCTGTTGCCCTAATTTCTTTGTACATGTTGTTTCAAAGAAAACACTTGGGTCAAATTTAACCTTACTGGGCATCTGATACTGTATGACCTCTAAGTGTAGATTTAGAATGGTTTAATTAGCAGACTTGCAATACAGCACAGAGTCGATATGAAGAAATAAAAAGTATGACAGATGGGAACTGGAGTGATTTTATTTCAGCAACAACAAGGAGACCATTACACAAGCCATTTATTTGTTAATGGGTTCAATAAGAATCTGGTATTTCCCAGCCACTTGCTTTTGGAATGTCTCTTGTTACAGTCACATAATAGCCATAGTAATATCTGCACATCATATTGCTCCCTTCTGTGGTTTAGTAAATTATGGAGATATCAGCGACTGCTCAGCACACTGCACTGGTGTAATTATCCTTGCTTTGGCCTTTTACATTCTTAGATACTCTCTCAATAATGAAAAACAATGCAGTTCCTGACATTATATAGTGGGTCTGAGGGCAGATACTTTAGTTTTTGAAGGGGGAAGGAAAGAAGGATTTAGACCTGGGGAGTACTTCAGAGCTGAATGAAGGAATGAAACACCTCCTGCTTCCTCCCTTCTAGGAATTACTTGCTGTGATAGGGGCATGAATCTGATTGTGGGTAAGCACAAGATAAATTACCAGGGGTTGTTTAGACTACATGATACAGCTTTCTAGTATGTTTTAGTTCAGAAGTTGCAAAAATATTTGCTTTGATGTTGCTTTACAAAATGCATTCTTTCTACCCTTTTTCCCTGCATTTGCTGGTTTGATTTGTTATTGCCAATTTTGTACACATTGATTTAAATTCGGTGCACTAGAGGCCTGGTAATGAATTTTAAAAGAGAACATTGTGTTCTACCCATTTTTTGTGTGTGTTTGACTATTATTGAGTGAAAGCTATTTATACTTGGCACAATCTTAATTTAAAAGAAAATGCACTTTTCACTCAGACAAAAAAAGGAACAGGAATGTTGCCAGGGTGAATTCAGTATCTAGCTAGTCCAACACCCAAGACCATGGAAGCTGTATGAATCCTGCAGTGTAGGGGCATGAAATCCTGTAGGTCAAATTTGGTATGTCTACAATATTGCATGATAGGGCATAAAGAGGAAAAGACCAGAGTTTGGTGTTCTGTGTTCTCTTTTCTTTCCAGGACTGCTTATCCACATCATGTCTTGCCCTAATGTTTTCGCTAGCTGTCCTTTCCTGCTCTGCACTGGACCTGCAAAGAGAGGCAGCTGTTGGGAAAGCTTGTGTCCCTGTTGTAAGTGAGAGGCTTGATGACTGCAAGTCATTGCAGCAGGAAAATAATTTTGAGCCTGTCTGTTGTAAGCTTTCTGTCCCCGCAGAGGGTCACATTTCCCCCTTTATTTAGGCCTTACAAGTAAAAAAATCAGCTTTGCTTTCTTCAGTTTTTACATTTACCTTTGTTCAATTTTATTATCTTCTCCTATTTTCCAGAATTAGCAAAGATGGAGATAAGAAGCTGTTGATCTCTCCCATCTCTGTATCAGTTAGCACTGCTTATAGCTTTACCATGTTTCCTTTTACTGAAGTTCTTCTAAGGTACTTAGATGCATGTGTGTCAGGTGACATGTGATTCTGATCTGCATCTTCTCTTGGACAATTTTTAATACAAAATTAAATTCCTGTTGAAGGCATAAGCAGGCATTTTCAGAATCTCTTAGAATTTCTGCTACTCATGAGTTTTGTGTGTTTGTATTGAAATATGGGAAGAAGAAATATTAATTGTGGATAGCAAGCTCATGGTTTTGTGTAGAATTGCAACTGAGGTATAGAATCTTAGAATAGAATGACAGGATTGTTTAGGTTGGAAAAAACCTCAAAGATTGAACTCCAACCTCTGACTGATCACCTTGTCAACTAGACTGTAGCACTAAGTGCCAAGTACACTTGTTTCTAGAACACCTTCAGGGATGGTGACTCTACCACCTACCTACAAGCATTCCAATGCTTAACTTGCTTTTCCTGAAGAAGTTCTTCCTCGTGTCCAACCTGCTGCATCTTGAGGCTATGCCCCACTTGCCACAACCTCCTTGCAGTTAGTTGTAGAGAGCAATAAGACCACTGCTGAGCCTCTTTTTCTCCAGGCTAAACAAACCCAGCTCCCTCACCTGCTCCTAGAGGATTTACCCTCCAGACCATTCACCATTGCTGCTCTTATCTGGACTCACTCCAGCATATCAATATCTAACTTTAAGTGAGGGACCCAGAACTGACAACAGGACTTGAGATTAAGCCTCACCAGAGCCCAATAGAGAGGGACAATCACAGCCCTGGTCCTGCTGGCCACACTGTTGTTGATACAGGCCAGGATGCCATTGGCCTGCTTGGCTACCTAGGAATGCTCTAGATTATGTTCTGCTGTTGTCAACCAGCACCCCCAGGTCCTTTACTTCCAGGCAGCTTTGCAGTCACTCTTCCCCCAGCCTGTACCACTGCCTGGGAGTTGTTGTGACCCAAGTGTAACACTTGTCACTTAGCTGTGTTGAGCCTCTTAGAACTGGCCTCAGCCCATCAATCCAGCCTGTCCAGATCCGTCTGTAGAGCCTTCCTACCCTCCAGCAGATCAACACTCCTGCCTAACTTAATGTCATTTGCAAACTGAGGGGGCAGCCAATCTCCTTGTTCAGATCATCAATAAATATATTAAACAGGACATGGCCTAATAACCCCACTAGTGACCAGGTAGTAATTGGACGTGGCTCCATTCACCACAACTCTCTGGGCCCAGACATCCAACCAGTTTGTAACCTGCAGAGAGCGCACCTGTCCAAGCCACAGGCCACCAGCTTTTCCAGGAGAATGCTGTGGAAGTCAGTATCAAAGCCTTTACTTCTGCCTTCTGGGGTAGAAGACCTTTGAAGCAGGACTGGTGTTAAGTAGCTAAGAAATTTGAATCAGCTGAGATGAGATGTACCAATTGCTGTATCTACTGGCCTCAATGACCCAGTGTCTGGTTTAAATCCAGCTGGAAATAAAGCACCATGCAGTCAATCATTTAACCCACACCCCCACCCTCCCCACCCACCCTGATGGAATGGTGAGGAGAATCAAAGTTAAACTTGTTGAGATAAGAACAGTCTAATAATAAAATAAATATTTTAAAAAAATTAAAATACAGTAATAATGTTAAATGGTTATAATTATTGTAGTAGTAGTAGTAATAATAATAATAATAATAATAATAATAATAATAATAATAATAATAATGTCATGCACAATACAATTACTCACCTCTTCCTGACTGATGCCAGCCCTCTTTTCCCAAACCCAGATCAACTTTGCTACTAGGTAACTCCCCCAGTTTATATACTGGGCGTGACATTCCATGGTAATCTCTCGGAATATCCCTCTTGACAGTTTGGGTCACTTGTCCCAGATGTGCTCCCTCCCAGTTTCTTTTGTTAACCTCCTCACTGGAAAAGCATGCGACAAGGGAAAAAACAGTCCTTGAGTTGGGGTAAAGACAAGTTAACAAAAGCCAAAACTTCAGTATATTACCAATGCCATTCTCATTCCAAATCCAAAACACAGCACCTCTAACAGCTACTGAAATGTTAACTCTACCCTAGCTGAATCCAGGACACCCAGGAAGTAATTTCTAATCATGTTTCTGGGAGAACATTGTGCTTGCATCGAATCAAGAAGACGAATTCTGGTTACTGTTAAAATCATGCTGACACTTTTTCAAGACTGTCTGACTTACTGTATGAATTCTAATTGTTCAGATTCTAATTCTTAATGATGATCCATTTTTACTACCTGTAATTTCAATATAATTTTGCCTTTTTTAATGTCTTGTTCAGCTTTGTTATATAGCACTATTGTCGGTCATCTTTATGTTTCACCTCTTGGATATGTGCTAAGAAATAGTGGTTTCCAATAGATTTACAAATTCTCAAATGAAAGTTGTTATCATAGACTTTAATCTGCTATTAATTCCAATTAGCTGATGAGACAAAGCAGAAGACTAAATAGTAAGTATTAGCTATGCTGAAAAGCACAGTGGTCAGGTTTCTGACTGACATGTCCATTCAGGGAAATTGGCATACTAAGCCATGCTGATTAGTTTAGAACAAAGAAGAAATGACTCATGTGGAAGAAGGAATGCAAATATTAGCTGAGAGACAGCTGTTTGTGTAGCTAAGCCTTCTTAAGATGTTGAATAAATTTTAAAATATGTACAGGGAAAAACATGAACTCATTGCTTATCTGAAGCAATTAATAAAATCCCAAATGGCTCTTTAAGAGCTTGCAATGGATGAGGCAAAATAAGTAGATGGAGCTGGGACAGTGAAGGAACTTGTTTTGTAAAATTCTTATGATAATTTCTGTAACAATAGAAAAATAGGACATCAGGAAAATATGGTAAATACCACAGAATTACTCTATTCTGTAATTGTAATGATGGTTTTATTTTTTAAAATATCTGTGATGTTTGTAAAACAATGTTAGGATGTTAGAGGCTCATCATCATTTCTTGAAGATGGTCTTTTGTTTAACACTATTTGTTACTGTGTCTCAAACACACTGCCAAGTGAAAAGGGAAGAGGAAGGCTGATCTGCAGGGAAAGATGATAACAAAGGTGTGGCTATGGCCTTTAAATCTATTGGTGTAGATTATGGTCAACTGAAAGCCAGATCCACTGAAGTAGTAGAGATCTTCCTGCCTATTCAGCTGATCCTTCTCTCAAAGTGTGGGTGAGCTACTGCACAAATATAGGCTAGATTCAAGTTATTTACATTGTGTTTCTTTGTGTGGCTATTTTAAATTAATTACTGCTGTAAGGCATGTCACTGTGGACAAGCTGCTTTGGAGTCCAATGCAAAGTTGAGTTAAATTGGTTTTGGTCGTTGTTTTGGTTGAAGTTCTCTTGCTTGTTTTCTTTTTCTTTCAGAAAAGAGCATGGGGACTTAGCTGTGGTTTCTGACTGAAGTCTTCTGATGCACTGACCAAGCTGGTTGTGCTCTGGAGTTGCAGTCAGAGCTGTAGCCTGCAGGTTTTCAGATGGGAGGGAAATGTTTAGGACACACAGACGAGAAATAAATGGAACATATGAGTTGTGAATTTGCTGTGCAAAAGCAAAGCACACTTTTACAAAGCTTGATGCATAGTTGAGAATGCTGATAAATTCTTGGGTAGGTGTGCAGATTATAAAGTCTCTGAACCACCCACATGTACCACAGATTTTACTAGAATCGCATATTTCTAAACTAAAGGATGTTGTGCTCCCTGTGGCCAGCTGGAAAGCTGGCACAGTGGGAGGAAAGCTGGGAGATAGGTAGAAGACCTCTTCTTGCATCCACACATCTGTATCACAAGTATCTGAATACAAGCCAAGGTACAAATTTAAGCTGAGGTGGGCAGTTGTGTGCCCAGTCTCTCACTCAGCAATTTTCAGTAAATTTCAGCAGCTCTCATGTACCAACATGCCTGTTTTCAAGCACTGCATGGATTTCTTTACATCAGAGCAGCAGCCAGACTAACAGCCAGACATGAAGAGGGAAAGAAGGAGGTTACAGAATTTGTTAAAGCCACATCTGTAGTCTGCACTGAACCTGTGTGTATGATAGATGACAACAATTTAGTTCTGACTGGATTTTCAGTAACCAAGGACTTTCCAGCAGCAAGAGAAAATAGAGAAAATAATTTCATTTTGTTGAAATATCTTTCTTTTGTTGTCTTGAAATATCTTTCTTTTGTTTTCTTTGCTTTCCTTAGTCCTGGAAAGAAGAGGGACAGGGAGAAAGATCTGGGGAGAGAAGAGCATTATTGTAATTTTGCAATGCATAATCCTTTATAAAAATAGTCAGTGCTTAAGATCTCTTCTGAAATAACTCATACCCTCAGATAACCTAAAATCAACAGACATGACTGAGGAAATGACAATGAGGTGAAATTGCACACATTTATAAGTGGTGGATTTGCAGGTAATTTTGAATGTTTGTGGATAACCTGCAATAACCCGCAGGATGTTTCAGTAGAAATACCCTAAGTAGGCGCAAATGAAGAGCAAGAGGGGAGCAAGAAATACCCTAAAGTAGGCGATAGAGAGGAGCAAGTTATGAGTGAAAGCCAGAAGGTTTTTCAGCATCCCAAGAAACACCCATGCCTGCAGGTATCTGCCATGTGAGTTTAGTGTGCATGGATGTCCATGTGCACATGCATACAAGCCCTATTTACAATTATGCTATCCTTTGTTTTATCTGTATGTTGAGTATATCTTGGGTTGCCTGTACTTAACTTCACACAAAACCTGGGTGATCCAAAAATACATTTATAATGTTGCATTGGGAAAAAGTTAAGATAGGAGACAGCTAAAAAAAGAAAAAAAGCATTAAAATTTATACAAGAGGCAGACTTTGTGCTTTACAGTTAACTTTTAGGTTTGCATTTCATGATTTCTTGGAGCGTGACAGGATAATCATGTTCCCTTAAAACAGTTTTGTCGATAAAGTTATATACTATTGCACAGTTTTAAATTTTTTTTCTTTTTATTGCTATTACTCGGACCGCTTTTGTTCTCAGGCTTTCTTACAAGTGGAGAAATTTATGTAGGTCAGTATGTTATATATCAGCAGATTGCATAAGAATATTTCTTTAATAGAATTGTGAATGCTTTGTTTATTTTTAATCCTTGAATCTCTTGAGAAACATTTTCCTTTTCTATTAAATGTCTTTTTTATTAAATGTCTATTAAAGGTCTTTTTTCCCTGGCTAGCTAGCTGAATTCTCAGGCAAGCTTGTTTGCATCTGTACATCTCCCCACTCAATATCTCCACTTTAAAAGGAGGCTTAAATTCTTACATCTGTAAAGTCTGATGGAAAGCAGCTAAATTGTTCTTACATGCTTCCCTTTTTAACTCAAAAAGTCTGATTTTTATTTACACTGAGGCAGCTTTTGCCCTTACACCTATGTGGTAGAACTTGGTGGTGAACCTACATATAAACCACATTAATTAAACCACATGTTGATATTCTTGTTACAGGACAACCAGCACCTCTCATAATACCTAACTAACCCTGTGTAATTGTTAAACTTCAGTTCACAAAATGCGTATGGTCTATATCTCAGATGCCAACACATTTGTGACTTTTTCTGGCCGACTGCAACTGTACTAGGACAGTGATTCCAGATGTGAAATGTTTGAGGGCAACCCAAACGTTTGAGGGCTGTTATTGTACACCTGAGTCAGTTATGTCCGAATTTTTAAAATGTAATACCAGAAAAGCCTGCAAGTCCCACTGTTGTCAGGAAACCCTGTTTTTTAAAGCACGTTGTTTATTTTTCTTATTTTTTCCGCAAAGGGTCCCACTTACTTTTGTCATAGTCAAGTTTGAAAGCTGCTGCTGTCAGGTTTGAGTTCTAACAAAGCTGTAGTGATCACTGTTGGAGTATTGGGATTTTTCTGGTGTTTGGCTTGGGTGTTTTGAGATGTATCTGAAAGGGAGGGAATTTTTTTAGGATGTAAGGATCTGGAATTTTAGAAATTAATTTCTTGCTTTCCTTATAGCATCCTCCACTGCTTTTTTCTTTGTTTTCCACTTTTGTCTTATAGACCCTTGCCTTTTTTCCTCTTTTCTAGTTCCAGTTTTTCCTTTTCTAGTAAATTTCTTTCACCTTTATTTTGGCTTCTTCCTTTCAAGGTTTGGAAGAGCTTCTGTATTAGGAGAGGTCTAGACTGCCTGAAAACTGACCACAACCACCCTTTAGGAGCCCTTGGCTGCCTCTCAGACAGGTATCTGATAACTCTGTGAGCCTCACAGTGGGGTGGTCAGAGCTGGCAGAAGAGCTCAGGCATGAGAGACATCTCCTCTCTTGCTGTGGAGGTGAGCTGTGGCCATGTCAGGCTTAGCTTGCAGGTCTGCTGTAGTTAATGATTTCCCTGAAATAACAGCACTCCTGCATTTAGTTGACACCACTTTCCCCTCCTAATGTATTTTAATGACTTTATGTGCAGAAGACTTGCGTCCAGTATGCACCAAGACAAATCCTTCACAAGGCTTTTGGTGGTGACCAAGTTGCTGTAATGAATTAATCTCTTACTGGAGATCAGATTTTGTAAAAGCTGTTTCTCCGCAGAAGTCCTTCCTCTCAGGTTTGCTCTGTGCCCTGCCACATTCATTTTCAGAATGAGTATGGCCTCTGTTTTCTTCATCATTCAGACTGGACTTTACATACGAGGAGTGGCAGAGGAAGAGCTGGATTTATTTATTTGGTCCTAAGGGAATTCTTATGTGGAATGTTACTGATTCCTTTAACTACCTAATGGGATATTGTAGGGAAGGAGGCATACTCTGTTCACAGCATGTGTTGAAATGATAGCAGCTCATGGACACAAGTTACAGCAAGAGACATTCTGATTAGGCTTCAGGAATATCTTTTGTGTCAAGAGAGTAGTCAAACATTAGAACAGGTTGCACAGAGAGCTTGTGGGATCTCCATCCTCAGAGATACTCAAAGCTGGACTGGACAGGGCTCAAAGTAGCTTGCTCTAAGTTGGACCTGTTTTGACTCAAGGGTCAGGTGACTTCAGGAGATCTCATCCAACATTGTTTATTGTATGGCAGTTTGATTACAATCAGTATTCCCACAAGGCTGCTTCACTGGAGAGGGCTGTTGACTTTTTAAAGCCTGCTGTTCTAGAAAGCAGAAACCTAAAAAAACCAAAACATCAAGTGCTGTAGACAGCAGAAGCCAGCTGGAAAACAAAGGCTATTTTTAAATAGAAAAGAATAAAACAACCACAAAATCAGACAAATAGCAAAACAAGCAAACAAACAAAAAATAAAGCCCATGGGTTTGCTAAGGTGAGATAAGCAGTTTCTGCTGAGTCTAATGGATCTGCTAAAAGGAGAACACTGAGTGTGAATGAGGCTGCATTAACTAAATGACTGTAGATACTGTAAAAGCAGAATTTTTTTTTCTTCTCAGCTTTATCCTTTCTGTGGCATCCTGACCTGAAAAATGCTCTGTGTAGTGAAATGTTTTATTAAGAATTCAGCAAGATCAAGGGATATCTGAAGTAGCACAGATATTTCTCTACTTTTAAATTCGGACTATAAATCTATAGTTGCCTCATTTCTGACCAAAGTAGAACCCAAGGTTGAAAGTAAAGTGTCTGTAACTCACTTCTGGAAATAATGGTATTCATAGTTGAACTGGTATTTGAGGCATTCATTTAGAAGAATGGGCATTGTTCGCTGCCTAGCTGCTTCTTTTACGGTGCAAAGGGTCATTGACTCAGTTGCCTTGTCCAGAGCTTTGTCAGCATGACTAATGCTCTGAGCCCTTCTTTAAGCACAGTTTAGCTGAAAGATACATTCTCTCCCTCTCGTGTAAGCATTACTCGTCTGTGCACTTGTCCCACCCAAACCAGGTTAGAAGAGTGAGGAGTTTCTGAAGCTGCAGTGAAGGCAGCTGATGATAGTTTCCTGCCTTTCAAAGACATCATGGATGTGTCAGTGTTTCCACTATATATGCCCTATGTTTTGGTGACTCTGGTCATTTCATACGCAGAGAGAAAAGGTGTTGGCAGCAGTTTTTTGATTCTCCGTACAAACAAAGTGTTTTCATGAAAAGTTTGAATTTGAAGTCTGTGGGGCAAATTTTATGCAAAATTACGTGATCCAATCAGTGTCAAATAGGCTTCTTAATCTGTCAGTGGCAAACTTCCCAGTTATTTCAGTGGCTTGCAGGATATTGCTTAGGTGTTACAGAGAGGATAATATTTACAAGCAGTTCTTGCTGTCAGAGTGCTTAAGCACATTAATAGTCTTTGTATGGATCTGTCAGATTTACAGGGACAATACTGGTCTGCATTAGGCAGCTGCCTGGTGTAAATCTGATCGTAACACTAGATTTTCTTTTTTTTTTTTGTTTTTTCTGGATGGTGGTTAACACTGGGAAACACAAAGTTGTTTAGCAACCATAAGGAGCCATCTTTTCTGCTAACTAAACTGGGGTTTGTTTTGAACACTCGGTCTGTAAAATACTGTCATGTTTTGGACCACTTTAACCTTGCTGAGAGACTTCTTAAGGCTCATGGGGTCATTGGCACCAAATAATCTGCAGGCTCAGAGCTAGTGTGGGGGCAGTTGGTGCGATATGCTGCAGAAAACAATCTTCCCCAAAGTTTTATAGGTAAAAGTGAAATATCTGCTGCTTAGATGTAGTCCAGCCCTCAACCCAGAAACCCAAAGTCTACCACATGCATGTGTGATTGTCTTTCAGTATCTGAAAGTCTAAGACTATTTAAATGAAGTTTCAAATAGTGAAGGAAAATCAGAATCTCTAATCAAAGTTTTTCCTTTGCTGCCAAAGGATAATTGAAGTTTATTAGGCAGAGCTGTTAAAGCCATTAAAAAGCTGAATTTATTAAATTTTTGGAAGAAAAAGGTATTGGACTCTATGGGAGGTACTGATTTCTTGCCTTAGTCCTTGATTTGTTTTAATTGGAAGTGTTTGCTCCCAACATCCTTATTTGAGATTCTGGTTATGCTGGAAGAGCATTCTACGCACATAGGATTGGTTGAGGAATATGGAATAGCTTCATGCCAGCATGGAAACCTCCATATACTTAGTATGTACTCTCGCTGGATGTCCTCTTGTCATAAGCCTGTTGATAGTTGCCCTCTAGAGGATGTCACTGAGGTGCTTCACTAAGCAGCTTGGTCTTTTCCCAGTATTTTAGTTTGACTGACGCGGTTTGTAATCTAGAATCTGGTGAAAGAACTCATTTTCCATTAGGGAAAAAAAATGTTTACTCACTTCCTTGCTACCTATTTCAGGGGTTTCTAGGACAAGAGTTTTTGGAATGAAAAAAATTCTGTCTCCTGGGAAAAAATAAAGTAATCAATAAACACTGCTGCAGGGTGGGGCAAAAGATGTGTTCTGCAGAGAGAGGGCATTTGTCATATGCCCACAAAAGGCAGATTCTCCACTTAATTAGGGAAAGGCATTGAGAAGGTGGTATATTACAAGGCTGGAATGCTGCTGACCATGGCACATGGGGAAGCCTCTGTGTGTGTGTGGTCACAGTCCTTCAGGGAGGCAGAGCCGGCAGCAGAGCGCCCAGCAGGAGTTAGGCTGCTGCCGGAGAAGCTGGCAGCTGTTTGGAAGCACCTGATAGAAAAATACCACTGTGCCAGCACAATGCCTTAACAAGCTAACAGGATAAGTGTAATATATTGCATTCAAGAGCTGGATAATTCTGTTAGCAGAGTGGGGGTTGTAGCTGAAGCACTGCCACTAATTAGGGGTAGATTTTCAAAGTGGTGCCTGGGATTATAGACAGACATAATTCTCTCAGTAACAGTCAGGGAGCTCAGATCCGCCTTTGTTCCTTTCAGAATTTGCCCCTTACATCCCAGAGCAGCTTCTTCACTGAAGAAGCCAAGTGATGGTGTGAAAGGAGGCACTTAGTCTATGTTTGCTTAGTGAATTTTGTACAAAACAGTTTAAATTCAGCACCTGGGAGGAAACAGGAATATTCACCCATTTGCAGATCTGCTGAGGAATTCCCTCTCTAAAGAAGATGCTAGTATATGAAGTGTAAACTCAGGATGATGTCTAATATTCTCTTACTGTGATAAGATGCTTCACTGCTGGGCTGTGAAAAATGTAAGCCTTTTTCCACTTGTTTTGAAGGGTTGACCTAATGTTAAGCATTCAGTGAAGTCAAGAGTGAAACAGTAAAAGCCAACAGAAATAGGTTAGGGGAGAAAAAATTTTGAGGACTGTTCTGGACTCCTGTGCCATGTGCATTCTGGTCTATTAAAACAATGGCTCCAAGCTGGTTTAAACTGAAATCAGCAAGGCTGATAACCTTACTTATTTTGCTTTAAATCTACTGGCAAATTCAGTGGTCTTGAAAAGCAGAGAACAGAGAACTGGAGCTTGAAGTAAGCACACTGCAGGCAGTGACTGGATGGCCTGTCTTTTGCACTGGAATTCCACGTTTTTAGCACTGTCACATTAGCAATACCTTTTCTGTTTGCTGATGCATGGTTTGGGGCTAAGTTAAGTCTATTTTTCACTTTTGATTTGAACCAAGCACAGATGGTAGCCTTCCCTTTTCACAATGCTCTAATCAACTGCTTTTCATCCTCAGAGCCAGTGTGTACAAACAGAAAGTATTTTGCTGCTTTACGTTTGTGGTTTCCAGCCTTCTTTCATTGTAGACTTGATTATAGGTCTGGAGAGTACTACTTGGAAGTGTGAGCTTTTCTGAATACTTTGATATGTCCTTAGATCTACTTTTTTTAAAAAAAAAAGCTCTCACGAATACATACTATTGCCCCAGCTAGAGCCTTGCAAGTTTACAGTTGCTGACTGTTTGTGTTAGATATTACTGCAGTTACAATCTGTGCTATCATTGCAAAATATTCTAGGTTTTAATTAGCATCTTGTAAAATGGGAACTTGATTATATTGACCCATGTCCATGGCTCAGTATATATTATATTGAGGTCACATCCATGATATAAAGTCAATGAAAGCAAACATGTAGTGCAGCACTGATTTTAATATCACTGTGATTTCCTCTGTTTAAATGAAAGAAATACTGACCTGTGGGAGGAGATATCAGTTAAATGCCACCATTCTTTTGCAGCAGAAGCTACTGATTCAGAAGTGCTTTGGCTGTCAATGAACACTGAGATTAATTAATCTAGGTGTTTCTTCTACTTGTGGGAAAATAAAACTCACTTAGCTTTGTTGAATCTCTTCATGCAAGCGCAGGGGCCAAAAATGTCCTCTTCTGGTGGAAGACAGAAATCCTTTTCCTTCTGGAGAGGAGGAGTGCTACAGAGCACTAAGACATAGGAGTATTTTCCTGTGCTGTGTGTGAGAAAAGGAGTAAGTGTTTGTATTTGTCAGCTGTACATGTCTAGCTGTGGTAGATGCACATAATACAATCATATTTATCCTGTTTTGTATCAGCAGGACTTTAATAATTGTTAAGGTTTGCTGCACAATAGACAAACATGATAAAAGGAATTTAATGCTGCAAAGGACGTTTTGCCAGCAATGCTGCACTATTACTGTGGTGCCACTGCGGTGTCCAAAAGCAGGTTTGCTAGTACAGCACCAGGTAAACACAGTTACAACAATTAGTTTCTTCCTAACTTTCAGACCCATATTCACACTGCAGCTGTGCCAAAAAGTATTTGCCTCATCATAACCTAGAGCAACAGGGAGGCTGAATAGGGGCATCCTAAGGGTGCCCTGTAAGCCACTTTATTTTCAGGAGGAAGAATATTGTCCTTGTTACCCTTTCACATATTTAGGTAGAATAGTGAAGGGAAAGGTATTTTAGGAGATATTTTTAATTAGTTCTTTCTGGCTTTTTGCTTAGACAAATTTTTAGTTAAACACTTGGAATTTTGCCTCAGAAAGAAGTCTGGGCTTTCTCAAGATTATTTTATTTCATAACACATACCATGGCTAAAGAGAAAGGGCATCTCAAGAGCACCCTTTGCTAGTGTGAAACCTGCCTCCTCTCTTATTCAGGGTCACATAACTTCCTTCTAGCATTTGCAGGAACTACTCACAAGGAAAAGTGATTCCAGGACAAGACTATTATTTTTAGCTTTCAGTCTTCTTTTTTCTGTGTACTGCAAAAATGAAAAGCACTACCAAAGCTGGACTGTTTCCTGAGGTCAGCAAGTCCCAACAGGCTTCAGTCTGGCCTCAAGTACCTTCCCATGTTTCACGGTTGGCAATCACAAGTGCTGGTAGTCATCTTTTGCTTTGCTTCAGAGGTTGGGAAACTCTATCACAGATCAGAAGATTTTACAGTGTGTGTTTACTAGAGAATATTATAAAGGAAGTACCGATGCTTCTCTTAGTGTTTGAATGTATGTGCTGACATCAGTGGCAATGATACTGGCTCCAATTACATTCAAAGAAATCAAAAGAAGGTTTGAATCCAGTTCAGGAAACCTTTGGTTTTTGGAGAGAGATTCAGCTAGGCTTAAAGTTCATGTCCCATCTTCATGTCTAAATACAGCAGAAGTGTGTAGTAAAAGCATATTAATTCTGTTTTGTATCAGCAGGACCTGTAAAATTAGGCTGGGTTGCACAATGTGCAAAAAACTGGCATTATAAACTACAAATATCAAGCTAATTCAGACTGAGCTCTCACTTCAATGGCACTAAAAAGCCCAGAAGTTATTGAGGGAAAATGACATTTGCTCCTTTTCATGTGAAGGACTTCAAGCCCATAGGATGTCAAGTGATGAGATGAATGTTGTCTGTCTGTCGACTAACTGTGTTTTAAGTGGTAGTTGAAAAGATAGAGGGTTTTTTACCTCCTAATGACTAAATTCAAGGTTTACTTACAGTGACAAAACTCCCAATGTAATTATATTGCAGCCACTAAAATCAGTCTGGATTTCCTTGCCATGATGAATGGCAAGCAGGAGCACTGTGACCTGTGCACATCCCTATCCCAGGCTGGAAGATACTATGAAACCAATTTGATATGGCTGCTGATGAGCTCTGGTGACGACTCACCCTCTTTTGTCCTGCTCTGCATCAAGTGCAGCCTTGTCCTCATTACTGGGGAGTGTCTGGTATTGCATTAGAAAACAGTGAATCCGAAGTGCAGCAAATAGCTCTTCTTATTTTAAGAAAATCAGACTTAATGTTGGAAGACTTGTCTCCCTTATTTCCTTGCTGTTCCTTCTGACTTCTTGAAATACCAATATTAAAGTATAATGACTTTCATTGCCTTCCTATTACCCTTCCTATTCTTTGAGAGAGGATGTTTGCCTGTTCCTGAGCCTGCTCTGGCATGTGCCCTGGCATGCTTAAGGACCATGCTTCTCACGGGTGAGAAGGTGCTGTGTGTGTGTGAGGAGAGTGCAGGCCAGTGCCTTCAGACCACTGGAGGATGAGTAGCACAGGTTTGTGATGATACAGCTACACAGGAGGCTCAGTTGTATGAAGTTTTTAATGGTGAATCACAGGTCTCAAACCAAAGGAAAAAAGCATCTCTCCTTCAGCCTTTCTGCTGTGCATTCCCTTTCTCATCCACCTGGCCAGGAAGAAAATTGGAAAAGCTTCCAGCAAGTCTTTCATTTTGCTAAGGGTAATTGCTAGGCATTCTCAAAATGGCTGGCATGCTGATGTAGTGCTGCATCTGAGAGAGTTATGCAGGGGTCAGCTACTGAGGATGGAACTCGTTTGCACAGCAGGGCTGGTTTGTAGTACCCCTGGTTGTATGGCTGAAAGGTGAGCACTTGACAGGATGCTGTGGGGTGCACCTCCTTCACAGAACAGGTGGACCCTTCAGGAGGAAATAAATGTATTTTGTTGTTGTTTAACTTACGGGACTGGATGTGTTATTACTCCACTTGAATAAATGGCAAGCTTTTATAGTGCAAGTTTGACCATGCTTAGGGTGCTTTGTTTTCTATCAGGATTTGTGACAACAGTCTATTATGACTGTCTCAATATAGTTTCACTAATGTAGATATGGCCCCTGAAGGGTCATTTAATAGCAAATATTTTTAAGTTTTGAACAGGTTTGCAGGACCCTATCAGATCCCCCCTGGTTTGTTCAGAGTGTAGTCTGCTGAACTATTCATACTAGCATGCTATATGACATACATAGCAGGTCTGAATAAAACCCCAGAAAAATGTTAAAGGACTAGAAAAAAGCACCTTTTGCACATGTGCGCATATCTGAGTTGGTTGGCCTCATTGTATCCTGGACAAAATCATGAAAAGACCATAAATGTAACCATTAAAGCATAATGTGTAATAATTATCAGGCAGTTACATAGTATGAAAAATACATGTTGACAATGAAATGTCATTCTTGATAGGATCACAACTTTGGCTGGTAAAGGTTGTTGAGGTCCTGTCATAAAATTCTCATAGTCACATATATTCTGATTTAAATGTGTGTCTATCCAGAAATCAGTGGTGGCTTCAATAAACATGTTGAAACCTACTTTGCTGAGAAGGCCAGTAGTGCAATTGCAACTAATTAGCTGTGATCCATTAGGGATGTTTCTACTGGAATTTATTCATGGTCCTGCCCTGCTCAGTATCTTTTATATCTTTTATCTCATTTAGATAATCTGGAAGAAACAAAATGATTATGACTAAAAGTCAGGCCCAGCAGAACCCATTATTTTGTAAGGATGCCTAAATTCATCCATGGGTTTTTGATCTAGATCTCATCCATGTGGGGTTATTTAATCCCTGCTAGCTGGGCTAAGTACTCACTTGCCCAGGTTTTGAATTATCTGGGGGCAGAGAGCAGCTTGTTTTCTAAGTTAAGCTTGACTACACAATATTTAATATACCGAGCAATGAGTCACAGCTGAGTGGGACTTCAGTTACTGTTTCCCATCAGAAATTGGAACTTCACTGCATAAACACTGTTTTTCTTTTTTGGCTGAAAGCTGAGTGCCAGGAGTGACATGGAGCTGCTGCTTCCCGGGGGCAGAGCAGCACATGGTTTGACTCCAAAGTCGGTGGGAAGCAGTACTCACAGCACCACCTCCCTGCTGAGCTTGAAGTTTGACACCCGATGGCATCTCCTCTGCCCTGCTCAGGGACTCCACACAAAAACTGTTGGTGGTGGGGCCTAATGCCCCAGTCACTGGCCCATGGGTGTTCTTGCTTCCCAGTTCTGATCACAGGCAGAAGGCAGCTGGGGCCTAATTTGCACAAAAGCAGATCACCAATAAATTTGCTGAACCAAAGACTGACATTAAAAACTGAACTGTGGAGTACAAAGAGTAATCTATGGATTTTTTTTTTTTCCAATTCACCCTCAATGCATATTGTTAGCATAATTCACAGTGGGGTTTTTGTGCAGGATACTAGTAATCTCTCAGAAGTCTTTCTCAATGGTATGCAATAAACCTTCTGTAATAAGATTTTACACACGAGTAATAAGGTATTATAAAGATGGAAGTTGTTTCAAGAGGTGCTAGCCACATCCCCATCCTTATGTACTACTTTTATGTCTTGAGTAATAAGTAGTTTATTTTTGTGTGTAGAACTGCTTTATTCAAATTACAGTAATATTTTTGCATCATTCTGTTTTTTTAAGAGAAAGCTTCCAGGCAGGGATGACTTAGGCCATTAATGGTTAAATAATTACCTAGATAAAAACATGGTTTTGAACTCTGGTCATATAATTGATTCTTAGTTGTAAAACTAAGAATCTGTAAAAAAGACAGTTACTAAGCAATTCTCTGTTCAAGAGTTGTTGGAGACTACTCTTTCTCATAATTCTTTGTCTCCCAGCAGATTTTTAAAAGCATCACTAATGAAGACTCAGTCCAGGGACAAGGAAGTCGGAGACTGATAAGTTTTTCATTGTCAGGTAAGTCACTGCTAATAAGTAAGTTTTAAGCTCAAAGGGTTTGGGAGTGAAGTTACTGGAACCTTTCATGTACACGAGTGTGTAAGTATATGTATGTATTTATGCATGGGTTCTTTGTCTGTTGCTCTAGAAGTGATGCTGAGACAGAGAATAAATATCTATTATTAGTGCCACACTCATTTCCTTCAATGAGAGTTATGTGCTGAAGTAGCTTGTTCAAATAGAGTCCTGGGGCCATATTAGGTTTTTCTGTTTACAATTAAACATGTAGGTCATGGAAAGCAAGATCAAAGGCATGTGCTTTATTTACAGAGCAAAATGTGATTTGTGGTAGTACTCTGTTCCTTGGAAAGCACGTTCCACAGTCATGGTCTGGACCTGAGGCAGATCCATGTGCTGTGGTGCAGAAGATTCTCTGTATTGCTCAAAAGTGACTCTCAGACTTCTTGAGCCAGAAGACTGCTCGCACTCATTTGCATTGCAAGAAGATAAGTGAGGCTTAGACTCATTACTTGGCATGTCACTGCAGGTTTTAAAGGCTAAATATGTTTCCATGTAACAGCTAGGAACCATTTGATCTAGCTTTGGTAAGAACATGTAAATCACATCTGTAGACAGAAACCAGTTTGTCAAAAGAGTCTGGTTATGGGCATGACTCTTCTTTTGGAATCTTATGCTTGCTGGTTGGTTTCCATGTTTTTTTAGCTCCTGGAAGATCAAGAGAAAGATGCTTGACTTGACTTGGAAATTCTTTGAGCACGTAGCACAGAGTAAAAAGTGTTACCCTAGTTCAAAAGTTTTACAAACATAGGCCTTTAAGTGTTAGCCATATGATTTATTTCAAGCTTACCTCAATTAACAATGCATGCCAGTGCTTTTCCAAATTAGGCAGCCATTGTGGTTCTTGAGAGGTTGTGGTAGATAAGACTGACATTGGGCAAGGCTTTTTTAACACATGACTTACTTTTTCCAAGTTGCACACTGGACATCCACCCATCAGTTGATAAAACAACAGGTTTAACTCAACAGAAATAAAGAAGTGGACTTAATATTTTTTTAATGTCCATAAATAATCTTAAACAGAAAATGTGGCCCAGAACTAGTTAAAGTTTTTCATTCTCTCAGATTCATTGGCCTAGGAAGCCAAGAGGTGTCAAGAAGAGTAAAATGTGGTGTCAGTGGGCTCTTTTATAAACTAGAGTATCTAATTTACAGCTTGATTTAAAGTATATAAAGACCATACCTCATAATACATTTGAGATATCTTATTCCTGTGATTCACAAGCAATTATCTGCATAATGTAGCATCCATATTAACAACATCATCACAGCCAGGTATATGAAAGGCTTTGATAAAATAATTTGGCAATTATTTTATCAAAAATCTAAGTTATCAAAATAGTTCCATTTCAGTCTTTCTGTAATGTACAGATTAACACATCACAAGGATTTATTTATTACCTTCTTAGTCAACACCACAGCAACAAAATGTTGTCTCTCTCAAAGCAAAGTTATTGCCATTCCTCTATCTATTATGCAGCTAATAAAATGCAGATCAAGACAGATCTCCCAGAGGCATCAGAAGGAACTGGAATTCCTTTCCATTTGCACCGCTATCTCAGCAGTAATCCCTCTGTTGTCACAAGTCCATTTCCCTCATACAGAGTTTTCCTTTTCAATATCTATATTTTGGTATACTGTCATTTCCAGTCATTACTTAATACAGTCATTACTTAAAAGTTAGGTTTCCAAATTATGGTTGATTTAGTTGCAGGAGTGTCATTAGTGTGACTGGAGCCCATTGCACCAACACAGAGGAATCATGCCCTAAGCAGTCTGTAATCTGAAGAATCCAAGAAGAGCTATGCCTTCTGCCATATAATTTTTATAGAAGAAAAAGTTATTAGAGTGGGAGAGAAAAATCTCAAAGTAGGCCAAATCATAAGAAATCCTGAGCAACATGAGTGCATTTCAGCTGACTTGTATGGCTTTCTCTACTGCTGAGAGAGTCCAGTGAGACTCTATGTTAAAATGAACTGTGTGGAAATGGGTATTTTTTCAAAAAAGCTGTTGACAATGTGCTTTATTCTTTCTGTAGTTTATTGAGTATTTGGTTGGACAAAATTCAACTGTTTCACTGGAGGGTATTTTTGAGAAAAGATTTCTGGATTGAATTAAAATGTCAAACAATGAAAAAGGTGTAAAATGATCCTTCAAGGCACAAGAATATGACTAGCTTCTTGAGAATGGAAATAACAGAGAGTTTGCACTATATCACTAGGAGAGTTTTTTATTTCATGTTTGCTTCCTTAAAGACTAGAAGTTGTTCCTGTGAAAGGCTGGTTTAGATTAATAGGTTCACTGGCAACACTGGTCTCAAAGAAGATAATTTCCCATGATTAAGCTTCTTAATAATTTTTAAGATGACTCTATTATTATAGCTTTCATTATTTAAAATACCAAGAGAAATATTTTAAGCATAATTTAGCTAGACTGTAAAAAGCCTTTAAGGGAAACTCTGCAGTCCACTTTGCTATTACTTTTCAAATATGCCTTTTCCACTCTTACCAGTGAATGTCACACTTCCGATAAGGTGGCTGAAAAGCGTCAGAGCTCTCTTGCATGAGTACAGAAGGAAAAATGTGCTAAGCTTTCTGAGATGTACCAGCAACTTCACTTGCAGGTTCATGGTTTAACAGCAGCATAATGCATTTGCTGAAAGCCCCTAAAACCAGTCTTGTTGGCTGATATATTTAGAAAGTGTTATCATGAGGTTTGCATAATATGCCTCCTAGCTCTATGCTGCATCAAATAAATTTTTTCAGGCTTTAATATTTCACATATCTCATGTTTTTACACACTTTATTTAAAAGTGTCCTTGGGGAACAAATTACCAGAAGATCTGAATATTTCACAAACATTCACGCATTTATCTACATCACACATCTCTGAGAATCTTGTCAGTTGTTTTTGTGTGGCTTTCAGGCCAGGTATTCAAGTAATAACAGTTGTTAGTTTATAGAAGTTAGAGCATAAATCACAACTGAAAATAGTATAAGTTCTGCCAAGGGTCACTCTGACAGTAGTTATTAGCATGAAATTCTTGGTCAGAATGCAGATATTCAATGCACTTTATTTTCCAATGATTTTTTTAAATCCTAGTGACTGACTTAATAGCTACTAATCCCACATCTTTTTCTTACTTGTCAGATCTTGTGTCAAGGTGAGGTGGCTTTTGACCACATCCAGTACACATTGTGCCCTTGAAGTATGCCTAGACTGGCAGTTTGAAAGACCTCAGAAGGCTTTGAATTTGACTTCTCTGTTCTCCTATTTAACACAGGACACCTTATCCCATGGTGGTGAGCTCTGTGTGAGTGGTTCAGATGTACCTCACAGACAGGTGTGTAGTCAGGATCTGAGGACAGACACCAAGATGGTACTTTGCTCCAGTGGTTAGTCACTTGCAGTGATAAAAAACACTCCCTTGCTGTGATAAGCTGTTCACACTAATGGTTCAGACTTTCTCTGTGTTTTCCTTCTTGATGATTAAAGATGATTTAAAAAGGTAGCCTCTCTCAGACATTTTGGGATAATTAATTCTACTACTGCTTGTCATTTATTAATGCACCTATTTTCTTCCTAATACCTCTACTGCCCTTTTTTTTAAACAAATGAGAAACCCTTTTGTTTTTCTTTGAAGCATTTACAGCTAGAAAAAATATTTTCTTCTCTTTTTTACTGTCTTTAATGTTTTGTCTGGGAGCCTTGTGACAGAAACATTTTGGTTTATCTGATCCACTTAAACTTTTTTGTTTTGTTTTGTTTTTTAAATCTCAGACCTTAAAATACCTTCTTGTGCAACTACACTAGCCCTTTCTTTTTTTCCTGCATTTTATTTTAAAATGAAAGTGAAGTCTTTCAAAGTAATTGCTGAGAGCAAAAAGAAGCACTTTATTTAACCTTTTGCATATCATCAGTTGCAGAATTTTATTCAGTAGCTAATCAAGTCAATCATCTCTTGTACTTCAACTAGTATCTTTCTCAATTCCCCTGCATTAGTTTCCTGTGTTGGATTTTAATACTTCCTATAATTGCACATTACTGTTTGATTTCTATAATAGATTCCTTAATATTTGCTTCTTGAAATCTAATTAATACCAGATGCAATACTTCTGCAAATCCATGCTCACCTTCTTCCAAAGAGGTGATTGCCAAATGAAGTTTGGTGTCATACTGTGCTTCATGAGTCAAATTGGCATTTCAGTAAATGCAATATTGCTGTGCTCTTACTATTGAAATATTGTTCCACTGACAGTAACTAAAAGTATTCCTTTAAAAGCACATGACTGAGAGGCAATACCTATGTGCCTCCCATTAAATCTTGAGTAAGCAGAGTTTTGTTGTTCCTTTTTTTGAAACCATGCCTATATCTTATATAGATCAGCTCAGTAGTTGAACTGCTGCACTCTAAGACAGGTTCTTGTTCTGTCCAAGGTCTACAAAAAAAACACTGACCTATCAGCACCCTGGAAATTACCTTCCCTCATTGGTAGTCTATCCAGATACCAGTCCTGTTCAAGTATGTTTTTTTGGTGTCAGAACCATAACTGATAGCTCTTGAAATCTGAAGGGAAATGATGGAGATGTCCATTGACATCATAATTAGCAACTCTTTAGTTGTGATGGATTATGAAGATGGTTTATTGTGCTTTGGTGCATGAACTATCAGGATCTCAGTAAGATGACAGTATTTTTTTTACTTTCTGCCATTAATGAACAGATCATAGAATAAATTCCATTTTGGTATTCTTCAGGCTAGATCATAATCTAAATTGACTGTGGTCATTCCAGTTAAGACCGGCATCTTTCCAGTATCCTGTGAACTTCATTAGTTCTGGCTTTAGGTATATTCTGGGCAAGTTTGACATAAATCAAGATGTCTTCACTCCTTCAGGGGATCAGATGGCTCATAAGGAATATGTCTCATTTCCTGGTTCTGAGATCATGAGGCCAGTATGCCAAATATGAAAAATGTGAATTTGGTGGGTTGACCATAGAATTTCTTAGGGTTAATAACCTCTGCATAAGAGCCAGTATAGATACCTGCAAGACATCAATTATCATCACTTGGATGGTGCTTGGGAATACAAAGAACATTCAATATTTGGCATTTGTTGAAAGGAATTTGCCATCTGTTTTAAAATATCAGTCAGTATCAGTTTCTCACAACTAGTAGCTCTGCTACTTACTAGTCTTTGACCCTTCTGTTGGGTTGCAGACTCTGGAATCTTCAGCAGAATATTCAGTAGAATATGCACCATCAGGAGACTAGAGGGACTGAGTCTTTTTAAGACACATCTATAAACTTCCCAAAATAGCCTTGTGTGTTATTTCTAGGAAACTTCTGTTGGCAAAGTCTTCTTATCCCTTGGGGAGAACAGCTTCGAGCTCCCTTAACTTACTCCTGACATATTGATGACCAGACTAAATGTAATTAATTTAGATAACAGACTGCTCCAGAGTCTGGTTCTCTATCTGATTCTCCATCCTTTTCTGTCATGCTCCTATATGGCGCATGGGTCTGGTTGAATACCTTGCTGTGTCTGCGGGGAATTGAAAGAATATTTTTATGGTATTTCATCATTACTGTCAGAGAATCTCCTTGCTGAGCATGACAAAACATGACTTTTCTGAGTCTTTTGAAAGCTTAATGATTTGTATTGAGGCAAAATCAAACATTGTAAAACACAGATGTGTTCTAGCTGTTTGGTTGGAATTTACATCCCCACCTGGCTCCAATAAATACACTCGTTCACCACAAAAAGTGTCCATCACTACCCAGTCACCAGTGCCACAAAGTTTGGGATGCTTCATGGTGAATAGATTTGCTAAATGTTCCTTTATAGAGCAGACAGGGAAGTCTATGGCACACCTTTGGGACAGAGAGTACATGCATGCAAGTGGCCCAGTGTAAAGCTTCCTTAGGTGTCATCCAGGCACCTGGAGATTAGCATATATGGAAAGAAAGCTCTGGAGTTGGAACAAATTCATAAGTCACTTAGGGACAGCAGCAGGCAGCAGTTAGTACAAGCCATTTTTCTCCAGTGAAGAGAGCCTAGCTGAAACAGGATGCATGTACTTAAAAGTAGTGCAACTCTGTGGCATTGAAAGGCTGTAATTACTTTGTCTTTACCTGGATTTCTTCCTTCTGTCATCTGTCATGAGAGATGGCCTGACATTATTAAATTGTTAGATGTATATAACCTCTTTCATACTAAAGTGTGATTTATGACTAATTAAGAAACTGACATATGGTATGTTATTAAAGATATGGTATATTTTTTTAAGAGACTGGATGAAAATACACCTTTGCAAAACGTGGATGAGCTATCTTTGTAGCATTTCCTCATATGCCTCCAAGAAATGCACTCTAAAATTACTGTGTACATACAGCAAGGTATGTCCCAGCCATCTGGAATTCATTCATTCAACCAAATATTTAAATTTGGTTAGCTTCAGACCTTCCCTTAAAGGTTTAGTATCTTCTGAACCTTTTTCTGAATATGATAGAGAAAAATATTTGCATTTGGCAAGGCAGAATGGCTGTGATCCTTCTGTTGGGGATGCTGGAGTGGTAAGTGTTACAGCAGCAAGTTACAGCAGCAAGTTACAGGATTTACGAATAGTTTTTACTTCAAATGGAATGAAGTACTGCTTGTCTGCAGATATCCATGTAGCTTTATTAAGAGCTTTTTCAGTTTTGATGCTCTCTTTTACACAGTGATGAGAATTTGTGGTGAGATATATAATTGGGATATTTGTCATTAGGAAAGCTAATTCTGCTAGCCATATTCTTACTTGGGACAATAAAATTTAAGTTTCTAACTGACTTTTTTTTTTTTTTTTAATCTGTTGTACTATGTAATTTCAGTAAGAAAATTACACAAATAAAATTTTGTGCCATGTGCTTTGCTAAATTACTTTTTTTTTCCTCATTCGAATACAAAAATTAGACTATTAACTGAGGCTAGGAGTACCTTCATCTTCATGGCTATGCTCTAATTCCCATAACTGGAAAAAGGCTGGTAGGTCATCCTCAATGTATTTTCTTTATGATACGTGATCTATAAGTATACATAATTGAGTGCTTGGTATTTTCTATCAGTAGACTATATTGTTACTCAGTGGTACCCAAAGATAGCATGGTCTCTCTCTTTGAAGGAAAAAAAAAAAAACCCAGAAACATATATAGCAATGAATATTTCAGTTTCAGGCTTTTTTGAGGAAGTATGAGAGAGAAACAAAATGAGATCCCAGAGATCTTTCTCTCCTCTCATATGTTAGCAGCCTGAGCTAATGCATTGCTAGTCTTGGTCATTCATACTCATTTTGCAAACTTGGTTTCTATATCTTGAATATATTTCTAACAGTACAACTTCCAAAGCAAAAGAGTTTGCCATATAGAATTTCAGCAGGGCTGTTAGATGAGATACATGCTAGTTACACAGCGATTGTGCATTCAGAAAACAAAAGGAGGTAGGGGGGAAATCAGTATTATCTTTTTGAAACAGATAATTTTCTTTGTGTGATAATAGGATTGCTAGGACTGTGGCAGTACATAGTTTCAGCAATGTATTTTCAAATAAGCTCCTAGTAGTCATGTCCTCTATTTTTGTTTGTTTGTTTTTTGGTGGTGGTGGGGTGGGGTTTTTTTGGGTTTTTTTTTTTGTTTTGGTTTTGGTTTTTTTGGTTTTTTTTTTTTTTTTTTTTTTTTTTTTTTTGTTAGAGAATGTCTCAAGAATGAGATTCTTAAAATACAGTCTGTTTCATGACCATCTGTCCAACAGTTTTTGAATATCTGCAACATGTTGTGTGGTGGAATAGATGATTAAAACCTACAGAAAGAATAGCAATTCTTTTTAACTTGCACATTTTATTGTGTTATTGTATTGTGCTATTACCATATGTTAAGGGAGCAACACACAACTGGGTTTGATATAGCTATTTTCTGGAAAAAAATACTGATGATGGTGTGCAGTGTGTATGATTTTCAGAGTCATCCAAATTATCTGCCTTGAGGGTTTTTCATGGTCTCCCACAACCTGCCAGAATAATTGGGTTTTTAATCAGAAGAGAATTAGAAGACTGTGAAAATTAATGTTTTCAAAAACTGCCAGAAGAAAAAATATGTGTTTAAATTGAATGTTTAGGTATGCTTCTATGCAGTTTTAGAAACCATTATGTCTAATACATTTTATCTCTCCAATACAGCAAGAGGAAATAGGCAGAATGCAGTACAGTGCTTATAGCTTGATGTGAAATAAAGCTTTAAAGAGAGGAGAATCTCCATGCAAAGAGTGGTGGAAAATAAATTAGCTACTGAGCTCACTAATAGGAATAAGTGCTTATATGTTCCAAAGAAAGCTTAGAAATACATCTGAAAAAAGAGAAGACTGAAGGGGTCAGTCTGTGTCTGTTGAGCCAAAATTAATGATATACCAACAGATTAGTTTGCATTTCATCAGCTTCACAGGGACAGATCATAACAGGCATTTTGTCTTTCTTTAGAATGTTATGTGGAAATTTTCAAGTAAGTGCCTGGGCATTTTTTGTGTGTGCAACATATATTATGCTCCCTGGGAGTTCTGAAACTGTAAAGCCCTGCTTAAAATTTGGATATTATAGGCAAGAGTTTTCCTAAGGTGAAGTTAATCTATGCAGGAAAGAAAATTATTTAAAGTGGGAAAAAAATGTAAAATGACTTCCCATATAGAAAAAAGTGGTGTAAAAGGTAAGATCTGTACAGTGGTAAAATTGATACCTAGGAAAAATGGCATCCATTGGGTACCAAATGCCATGACTTTGACATTAAATGACACAATCTCTTTTTCAGAGTAGTCCTTCCACTACAGTCAGGCTGAGCAAGTGCTCAGCTTATTAGAAAAATCAGTATATCACTTGAAGTTGCATAAATATTGATTTAGAAGCTGAATCAATCTGCCCAATCAGGCTGTAAATTTGCGGTTTCATTATGTCATAATTTGTAAATTCTAAATCACAAGATCATTATGGTTTGGCATTACACTGTGTCACGGTAAACACAGTGAGTTTTTTCACATGCCTGCCATATTATTTGAGTTTGTAACCAGGTCCCTATATACTGCTCCTAGCATCCCAAAGAGATTCCTGGAATGTGAAAAATAATCTCGATCTTTACCTTTCAGATTTCCAGGCTTTTGGTCTGAAGAAGGGGATGTTCTTCAATCCAGATCCTTATCTGAAGATTTCCATCCAGCCTGGAAAACATAGCATCTTCCCAGCCCTTCCTCATCATGGACAGGAGAAAAGATCTAAGATCATATGTAACACCGTTAACCCTGTATGGCAAGGAGAGGTAAGAAGTTGGAGAGTTCAGCTGAGACTTTTCTTAAGACATGGACATTACTCTAGTACTATCCTTCTTCTTTTTTTTTTTTTTAATTGGTTTTTATTTTTAATTGAGTTCTTGGTTAAATAGTTGTTCACCTAACTGTACTTTATGTATTTCATGACCACGTGTCTCAGTACAAAAGGCTTAATTAGCTACAAAGATGTACATTAAAACTTCCAGTATACTTTCAGTGTAGGTTGTACTTCATTGGTGTAATTTATAAAGCTGTTAATTATTGAAGGCAGGCATAAAACAGAATTGAAAAATAAATTTGTTTAGCATGAAAGACTGCTGCTAGATTGTTAGAGTGTTCTTACACAGAGACATTATATGAAGCATAACAAGTACAGCATGCAAATAAAGAGAAGCAATATGATTGAAAAGCATCAGTGGCAAAACAAATCAAAGACAGCTTTGGTACATTTGGCCATCACCTTGAAGAAATAGTCTCTAGTCTGCTTCTTTTTGTTGGAAGGACTTGTATGTATTAATGAGTTCTGAGAGTTCAATTGCTGCCTGCTGTTTTTAAATTACATGCAAAATGGCAGCAGGCAGCAAAGAGCAAGGAATCTCTTTGGAATTAAAGGAGCCTGACATCCTGGGTGTGATTTACTGGTGTGCTCTGTCACAACAATATCTCCACTGCAGGAAAAAGTCAAAGTAAATAAATACACTGCACAGATTTATTCAAATTAAAATGCAAATTGTAAAGTAGTTGAGGGATAATTAGGTCAAACTCTATAGACATGGAACTGTGAGTGGGCAAAAAAGACAGCAGAAATAGGATTGATCTCCTACCTGGAAAAACTAGATACCACATCGGGTTATGTAGTGGGTGGGGGAGGTTATATGACTGGGAAAACAACCTTGAAACTAGTCAGAGAAAAATGCCTTCTAGCAGGACTTAATTGAGGACATTTTTATGAGGCATCCACCAAGTCATAACTTCTCCGTGGAGCCAAGCATCAGATATATCTGGTTGAGAGGTCCCAGGTTGATCTGTGGACATGGTCATGCTAGAACTGGCATGGAGGATCAGGCAGTTGGCAGAGACCTTTCAGTGAAGTGCATAAGACGTAGAACTAGAGGGGAGCAGGTATGAAGGAGAAACTTGCCCTCTGTGTGTGATGCTCAGTACATAGGGATGTGGCCCTGTTAAAATGTCACGGGCGTCTTCTCTTCAAGCTATGCCAAATGGCTGAGTTTGTGGGCTGACATTTCTTTTCCAAGCGGAGTTTAGCAGCGAGAAAAGGAGAAACAATGAAATGGCCTAATTGTGGACAAGGGAAAGCAAAAGAGCACAGCTGGCTTCCAGCTTTGCTGTTCAGCCCCCAGGTTTTCTTGATTGCGTGCAAGCATGCTGCTTCTCTCTTTCTGTTGTTAGCCTGTGAGTGACAAGGGTTCAGCATGTTCTCCTTCTGCCTTCTCCTCAGCCAATATTGGGATGCTTAACTGCGTGCATTTGTGCTGCAGTCTGTGCAACCAGCCTGTCTGAACTCCTTGTTTTGTTACTGAAAAGCTGCATTGGTTTCTGCTGCACAGAAGACCATAGGCCTGATTTTCTGCAACTTTTTCCCTTCATGGGACAAGGGGAGAGGGAAGACTGAAAACTGCTGCTGAATCATGGTGGCAGCCATTCTTCTGTCCACCTTTTCACTCATGGATGTGAATATATGAAGTGACAAAATGCTGAGGACTGATAGCCATTTCATTAAGCGTATCAGTCATGAGTTGTTTTCACAAAAACAAATTTTAGCAATGTATTATTTTAGAAGGGTCATTCTTTTCTTAGTTCTCTGCCAGTTCATGCGTATAGAAGGCAAATTTTTTTTTTTTTTTTTTCTATTGAATGACCTATCTGATTTGTATTGGATGCTAAACTTGAAGAAATCTGGATTAGGGAAATAAAATTCTTGAAATATCTGCAGACTAGGATCTTTCTATATGTTCTTGATTATACTTGAACAAATTCAGAAAGAGTCAATTCAGTTTTCAAGGGCTTCAGCACTAAAAGTCCTACGGACTAAAAGGTGACTGATTTACTTATAATAATTTGTTCTAGTATTCTTCCTCATATATTTACCAGGCTGTTCTGTTTGTATAGTAACCACCCGCATTATACAAATGTGCTGGAGCACCCTGGTACCTCAGGCAAATTTTTATCTGTCTCATGTAATATTGATGATCATCTTCATTTCATAGACTGTTCAAATGCTGTTCAGCACAAGTTAGCCTGACTTAAAGCTATTCTTCCATTGCTCTGATTTGCAGTACTTTAGACAAGGAGACATAAGGAAATGGAAATTTCTTCCAGATAAGGAGTAGCAAGTGACAATTTGACACTTGCAGCAGAGCTCACCATAGAGGTGAAAAAGCCCTCACACTAAGAATTGTTTTCTGAGACAAGTTAAAGCCCAAAGTAGTGATTTCTCCTGATAGAGTGATTTAATTTTGAAGATGTTTCTTTATGTTTTCACATGTTCTTCAAAAACATCTGTAATGTTAAATAAATGAGTGCCTGGAAAGCACATGGCAGTGGACAGCTTGACTCTACAGCCACAGATTAGGCAGGTATTGCCCTGCCAGCCCAGTCAGTTGCAAAAGCACAAAGGGTGACTAGTCCTGTCATGCTGATTGGAGATAAAATGCAAAGAAAATCTCAGAAGGAAGTGCCCATTTCCCAACTCTTGTGTATATGTAGTGGAATTGAGAAGAGTGGATGGTTATCTTCTAATATAGATAGTAGAAAAATAATGGCACTATTTCCATATTGTTCCATATTAAAACAATGTGTTTACTGTCATATTGTTTGGAAACAGCTCATTTAAAAAGATTTCATTTTCAGAAATCAGTGAAGGGATACATGGTTCAGACAAGTAATAGATCACAGTAACAAAACTAAGTGGTTTAACAAGGAGTTCACATACCTCCAATTGGATAGGAATTTCTATGGTTTGGCAAATAAAGTACTTAAGGTTTCTGGACTTCACTTTAGATATATTTATGGTATTTCTTTCTTAACTATGGCAGCTTGAGCAGACTGTTTCCTCAGTTCTTGTTTTATTTACTGGTGAGTGGAAGGAGAGCTCTGAGGAATGAAATGACCAATGAGACAACTATAAAAATTGGCTCATGCAACCGCTCAGCACATTTAAAGTAGTAGGAAGTGTCATCTGTTAAGTAACACATTGAATTTCAACTCCAGTAATCTAACTCTGGAGGAGTAGATTGCCCTAAAATGAGAGCCCACTACTAGGTTAAAAACAATCTCAACTTCCTGCAGTTTCACTCCTTGTTTCTTTGCCTCAGCTTTTACAAACACTTTTAAAATATAGTTGAGAGAAAAGAGTGTTTGGAATGGCTGCCTTATCACTCTGAAAACAGCCACATTTCACTAGTAAATTAATTGATGTGAATAAGCAGAGAGAAAGAGCACTTAACAAATAGCAGTTAGTATGTCAGATCTGTTACACAGATTTACAGTATTTTCAGCTGAGTAACTCATGCTCTCTGCACCTCAGATTACTCACAACCTTTCAAAAATGTTGCACTTGAATAACTTCTCATGTAAGCTGCCTCTTGAGATTACCAATGCAAAATCAGAAGAAGGAAGCACTCAGGGGCTTGAACACCAGTGGGAGGTAACTTCTGTAGTGCAGGCCATCATTAGTGATAGAAGCATTGAGTTTGGATGCTGCCTGCAGGAACACCAAGATACAACTGACTATCTGAGTGCTGATGTGTGACTGCTTTTCTTAATGCAGAGTTATAACTTGGGCACTGATTCTGTGATCCTGAATGCTGAATGGGTATGTGATAGACCACTTATCAGTTCTGGGACTGAAAAACACTTTGGCAAAGTAGCCAGACCAGGCAATAGGGGGTTTATGTTAGCTCTCTGCCTCTCTAGAGGTTTTATGTTGGCTGATAAAATGGGTGCTACCTGATGTAGCACAAACCTAGAGTCATACAAGCAGTGGGTACTTGACCAAAGCTGAGTCTTTCCAGAACAGAGTAAAACCATTGAAAATGTTTTAATATATTTGACTCAACAGTATGAATTTAAACTAAAGTGGGTGTGCTTGGTCTGATTTTGATCTACTATTCAGAACACTAGAATGCTGACTGTCCTACCATGGCCTCACAGAATCATTCTGTAATTTCAACAGAAGACCAAAATAAAAGCAACAGAAACATCACACTGACTGAACTCCTTATTGTTTAACCTGGATAAGTTTTTCACCCTTCTACTGCCAAACACAAAAGAATATGCTGTAGAAACTTGGAGGCCTTTCACACCAAAGCATGAAAACAATATACAGGTGAAGTGAAATCCAGATCCTGAATTTAGTATGAGGGTGTCATTAGGACTGAGTGAAGCCTTGTTGGTGGCAGCTTCCCTGTATAACATTTCTGCACACATGTCCAGGTAAAGAGTAAAACATTGTTTGACTACACAGACGAGCTGTAGCTTTACAGCTACAGATTTTAATATCTGTTGATGATTGAAGTGTGAAAGTCCATGACACCTTTCGTTTCTTCAGGAATGGGTTATGGTGTGAAAAATCATCTAGATTTTTTTTTAGGATGTTATTCTTCTGGATTTTACTTACAACTTCTGCATCTAGAAGATAATCAGTCTTGCTAGCTTTATGGTAGAGAAGAAGCCCCCAGCAATTGTGCCATGCCAGAATACTAAAGAGCTCCATTGGATTTGGCCCCCTGCAGTCACTGCTGTGTTCCAGCAGTCTCTCCTAGTAGGAATAGGCATGTCTCCACCCACGGCAGCAGCGTAGCTCTGCCCTTGGCACTACTGACTCTGCAGTATTTTGTCCTGTCACTAAGGATTACTGTAGAAAGCTTAAGAAACTGGAATTCTTGATGAGTTTATCCAGCTGTTGATGCAAGTAGCGTTGTATGGGGAAATAATGACATGTAGAGGAGGTTTTTGAATGAAGAACAGAGTAATACAGACAGAGAGTGGCATGTGCATTAAGACTGTAATTGTTTTACGGGAGTATTTGAAACAAAACCCACTAATGAAATATTCAGCTGAAAGAATAAATTTATCTTCATCCATCAAATGTAATTCACAGCCTTTTAAGATTTACTTCTGCTTGTATCATCCCTGTACATTAAGGATATCACAAATAAATTTTATTTTTAATTCTATTGCTTATTCAACTCCAAATCAAGAGCCCAAATTTTCCTGTCACCAGTGTATTAATTTATCTATCTTTATTGTACTGACTTTATTATTCTGTCTACCAATTATTATACTTACTGTTTTAAAAGAATTTAACTTGCCTGTAACTTGTCTGATTGGTGCTAATGGACATGCTCTGTTCATTTCAACAACTTGATAGTGCTTTTGAGTCACTGGAATCCATCTGTATTCAGGGATGCAAACAAGTTTGGTAAAAATAAAACATGGAAATGAATCATCACCAGTAGCTGGCTTTCTATGAAAACTATTCCAAGCTCTGGAAGTGGTTCTTTTCTCTTATAAATGGATACAAATGCATTTTGCCAGGTCAGCATTAGCATGGGCCTTTGTTCCTTACCTTATGTATCGTGCATTGAGGTCTCCTCAAGATCTGTTCACATTAATTAAATTAATCATCTGTGTCTGTAAAACCATTGCAGAGCCTGGAAGCAAACAGGCACTGAAAAGTAGGTTACTGTCTGAAACTCTTTCAGTGGTGTTTACTACAGTGTTTATAGATTGTGCTTGAAAATGCCAGCAGGAATGTAAGATCAGATATACATTTAGATAATTGAGAAGGTGTGAGAGTATGAAAGTCTCAGCTGATTCTAGGTAACTGTGATTCTGATTTGTATCTCTGAGAGAGTGAATTTGCAAGAGGCAGCTGTGTAAAATCTATGTAAATGAAAGGAGAAGCCTAATGACTTATTACTGACTGGAGCCAAAATTGATGATACACTGCTTAACCCAAGAAGGCTTAACATGCAAATATGTTGCTGTGATTTTCTTTTTCATGCCACTTTTGCTCTTTACTCTCCCTCCATTTCTGTATTTCTATGGAAATAATTAATTATACCTTATTGATTTTTGTTGCCTGAGAAAATATCAGCTAAAGATTTTCCACTGGTAGGGGCATTTTGAGGATGAGTCTGGTACAGATTCTCCAGTGTGTAAGAAGATGTGCTATAATGCTGTAGCCCTTCTGTAAGTGAGGAATTAAAATGGTCTCTCTCTCCTGTCCTACTCCCTCTCTGCATTAAATGTGTAGGAGCGAAGCATCTCTTGCCACTGTAACAAGTGGGACCGGCATTGACAAATGGCTGAAGAAGTGGGCAAAATAGAGAGCATGTAATGACTTTGTATCCTGAGCAAGTCTGTTTCCTCCTAGACATCATCATTCTAGAGAAATGTAATCACACCCTAAAAAGGAAATAATTGAAGAAGACACTGGGAAAATAATACACATACTAACTTGTTCTATTGATCATGGTTCTTAACAATTCTCTGGGTCCATCTATAGTAGTATTTGTGTTTCATTCAAGAGATGTACTTTAAAGCAAATCTCCTGCTCTCCCCACTAAAGACATCGCTTTTCAGTCCAGAAGTGCATTAACTCAATCTCTCAGCAGAAGTTAAGTGAACAGATGTGCTCCAGGAGTGCACCAGGTGCTTTTCAGACAATAAATGGAAGTTCAGTCCAGGGCACCAGCCTGGAGTCGCTTCATGGTAAAACCCTTGCAACATGTCTGGATGTGGTAGTCAGGTGCACAGGACCAGCTGCTTTGCTCTCTGGATTCACATTGTACCATAAATCTTCCTAATGCAGACATGGCCAAGGCATTCCAGAGGTCAGGAAACACCAGCCTTTACAAGGCCTCCTTTCTGCAGCTCACAAGTGCTATTTTTCCCCAGTATATCAGGGGTTGTCAATCTTTCCTTGTGTTCAGACTTTCTGATTGTAACTTCTTTTCAGGGATATACCTGACAGACAGCCTTTACTTCTAACAGTTCTAATACATTTCTAGAGGAAAATAAAAAGGTTTTCCCTTCTGGAGGTCTATACTCTTTTCCAAAGCCTCTAACTCACAGGGTTTTTCAGTCTGGGATTCTTCCAGTCACAAGGGCAGCTAATTCACTAGCTCATCCTTTCAGTGGAGCACCTCCTCACCTTTCCTATAAAGGAGAGCTCTTGCATTCCTAGCTGGTAAGGATCAGATACCACATTGACAAGATGGAGTCAGAAACTATTTCTAGGGCCAGGCCCTCTGTGAGAAACAGGTTACTCCTAAAGGCATTTCATTCTGCTGAGGCAGTCCGCTATCTCCTCTGTGGAGTCTGCTGTCTCATGTATCATCTCCAGTTCTAAGAGTTGTTTTGCAGCAAGTTGGTGTGATAAATAGGGCAATGCACTTGTAGTTACTGGCTTGGGCTGATCAGAGAATAGAAATTTAATTTCCTGTTTGTTACCTGTTCATTCACTGACTGCTGTAGATTATATATTAATTTGGGGTCTGCCATTACTTGCAAGAGTTTTGTTCCCTACATTTTATATAATGCATTTTACTTGAATTTTGATTGTAGATCAAGTGAAAACTTCAGGTTCTAGGAATCACTTAACTAGATTGTTATGAACTGTTTTTTACAGGTGTCCCGTTTTCTACTATTATCCAAATGAACACATAATCAGTCGCTAGACAAAGTTTTCTTCTTGGACTTTGGACTTGAAACTGTAGCTATTCTGGTAGATAAGTTAGTACCTGTGTTGAAATTCATTACTTCCTTTAATATTTTTTTAATTTGAGTAAAAGGCTCAGACAGAGTAACAAACCACTTCCTTGAAGCCATTGTCAAGTTTGGTGGACCTCTGGACAGCTGGAGAGACTAAAGGTTTGGAAAAAGTCATGACATCAGAATTAAAGAACTGCCAGAGATTATACTTTCACTTTGTTTTTTGACTGTGGGAAAAAAAAAAAAAACGCCCATTTATGTAAACTTCAGCATACTCTTCTACAGTTAGTCTCAGTGTAAAATTTAGTTTAGTGACTTTGTATTCCAGCAGGGTCCATGAACTTCTTGACCAGTCTTGCAGAGATTGCACTTGTGGTTGTGATTCAAAGGATTTAAGCTTTTGTGGGAAAAAATAAAATAACCAATGAACAAGCCCACAAAGTGAGCTGTGGCCCAGTGAAAACATATGGGGTAAAGATTGCTTGTTTAGATTATGAAAGAAAATACCCAGTAGCGAGTGCCAGATGAAAAAGATAAAAGAATCTGGCTTCAGGTAATGACTGTCAAAAAAATCAGAAGTATTTTAAAAATAGTATGCTTGGGCTTATTATGCTAAAGTTTTTGTACTCTTTTCCTCTGCAACTATGAGTATTATATTTTTATTAATGTGAAAGCTGAACTTCTGACTTAATTCTGTAACACTAAGAGTTATAAGAATAAGAAAAGTTCCAAATAACAGAAGACTTACATTAAAATTTTTCATAGTAATGTCAAAAAATATCAGTAGACTTGTTCTTAAAATGCAGCTCTTTTGGTTACCAATGGTGAAGTTTCTGGGCATGTGTTAGAAGCTTCATCAAACTTCCCACCTCCTGAAGACAGTTGATTTTTATCTCTGTTGTGATTTTGCAGCCTCCTTTTTTACCCCTCCTTGGGATAAATAATTGATCACAACATCACTGAGTGTTAGCCAAGGGTACTGCAGAATTTATAATTGGTATCTTTTTGTTTGGTTGTTGTTTGTTTGTTTGGGGGGCTTGGGGTATGATAGGGTTGTTTTGCTTTCCTTTGTTTGGGATTTTGGGTTTGGGTTTGGGGTTTTTTTTAAACTTAGATGTGAAGCTTATGCTTTCATTTTCACAAACTGGCCACTGTGTGATAATTAATAAATATGAGTCAAGGAGAGGATTTAATTTATTCCATCAGTAATATATTAGTACTTTACGTTAGTTATGTTGGATAAGACCATGAAACGCAGAGTCCTTTCTCTTCCAGACAGGATAGTAGAGGCCAAGTTAATTCCCCTCTTCTGCTTTCAAGTGTCGTGAACTGGTAGTTACTCAAGTTTTTTAGCAGATGAAACAGTAATAGTAAGACAATCTATTTTTTAGGGCAACTTTCCATTATACATGGGGAATTCAGGTTCTCCTGTTTGGTGCATTTATCTTAATTGGTAGCTGTTGAAAAGATGTAAAAGAAAACAAGTAGAAAATAACACTTTAGCTCTTGTTTTAATTGTACTTCTCTGATTATTTGCATTTTTGCAGGCTGTGATTAACAGAATATTCCACCCATGTTGATTTCACTTGAAGCTGTTTAAACTACGCATCTCTGAGTTAAGCCATGTTTCAATAGAGAAAGTGATTTTAGGGCTTTTACTCCAGGCCTTGATAACCCAGAGAATGATTATGTTGTGAAGATTGGGTTTGGCAGGGGGAAAGCTAGAAAAATCCTTTCATCTATCTCAATATTCACTTACCACAGAAGCTGTCTTCCAGATCAATACTGACCTCTCAGGTGAACAGTAGTTTGACAGTTTCCCTACTACTGTGCACCACAGCACAAATGTGCTTTTTTGATTGATAATATTCTAGTAGTTGCAGATGTTTGGAAAAATTATTGTGACCTGTGTCACCAGCTTCACTCCTGTACTGAATTTTGCCAGTCTAGGAGAAAGCAAAGCCAAGTTACCTAATAGATTTCCTCCTCACTACTATTTTTAAATTGAGCTTTGGGACATCTCCAGGTGCCCTAATGCGCCAATGCTTGTTCCTGCAACGTAAAATATCCCTCTCCTTGTTCCTACAAGATTTGGATGCACACATGACGTTCTCCCGCTCACACAGCCCCCTGAATAATCAGGCTAGCTCAGAGATCAGAGGCTGTGAGGGGAGGAATATCAGGAGATGGCAAAGATTTCCAAAAGAGGCTCTTACCCCGAGATACGTTAGTTCAGCTCTCTTTATTCTGTGGTGTCCATGTGAGAGCGGGGCAAAAGCGCACGAACAGGAAATGTCAGGGGTCTATAATAGACTTTGGACAGGGTGGGCTTCCCTGGCTCTCCGCCAACCCCATTGGGGCAGGAAGGAGGGCTCCAGGGTTATCTTGATCAGAGTCACAGGGTCCCACAGAAGGGGGCACAGAGTGCCCATGAGCTCACTGTAACACACACAGTCTCTAAAAGCTTACTGAAACATTACTGACAAATAGATGTTCTTATGAGCAGACCAGCTGAGACAGCAGTCAACACATTTCAATGCACTTGGTGACAGGAGCAGTTTTAGATGGTGCTGTTCCTGTTTTTCCCAGTATTGTTTGTGACAGTAACCTGTGCTGTGGCTTGCCTTCTGGTTGAGCTCTTTGTGAGACTGTGGCATGAACTGGGTTAGGAGACTGGTCCAGATAAATAGAGTTTTCAGAGTTCTTCCTTTTTAAGCTGGGGCACAGAAGAATAGAAAAGGAGGTATTTCAAAACAATCTATCTGAAAAGCTTGTCTGAAAAGAGTGATTATGTATCCTTCACCTCACTAGATCCTCATATCTCTGTGCTGAGGTGTGCCTCTCAGCTGTAGTACTCTGTGTTGCTGTGACCCAGCCACCAGCTTATTGTTCTGTGCCCTTCTTTTATTTCAGCAATTCAGCTTTGTCTCCCTGCCCACGGATGTCCTGGAAATAGAAGTTAAAGACAAATTTGCAAAGAGCCGACCAATCATCAAACGTTTTCTGGGAAAACTCTCAATGCCGGTTCAGCGCCTCTTGGAAAGACATGCCATAGGGTAAATTTTGCTGCTTACATTTTTTAATAAGTGTGTTGCTGTTCTGAAGTCCCTGGTGATATTATTGTGATATAATGATGTTGAGGGGAAGTTATTAAACTGACAGTTGTCTGATAAATGGTATTGGTTTTAATTAGAATTTATTGGACTATAGGCCAGACAGAATTCCCTCTATAACTGGATGCATGGCATTTTGAAAAGTGAGAGCTGGAATTTAGGAAAGAAGACGGTTTTTGTGTATCATGGCTAAGAATTTGGAGAGTGCAATATTTTCAATTTGAATCTTCTTTTAATGTTATCAGGAGGCTGTTTACATGTTTCCGAGAATTATCTTTGGGCTAAAAAAATGCCAGATGTGTTCCTTCTTTTTTAATTTCTGGAAAGGGGAAATATTATAAAAATATATGTGTGGCATGTTGTAACTAATGCTTTTTGACCCTACCCTGCTGCCAAGGGACAACCTTGAGCTCACAAGTGCTGCCCTGCTTCCCCATTGCATGAAAGTCCTGGGAAAGTGTGTGCTGCCAAAAGAATACAAACCAATTTAAGGAAGATGGATAGTAATCATAAAAAGCCAAAAAGTTGGCTCCAAGCCTGTAATGTTCAGACCTTGAAGAGCAAGGGAGAAAAAGAATCGTCTTCTGAGGAAAGCATATGCAATGCAGTTTCCAAGAAGGCATTTCTGATAATTGGATCTCAATTCAGCAGAACAGCAGGAAGATGAGCTTGTTCGAAGTGGTTTTGAACAGCTGGTTTAGAAACTGGTTGTGATATTGACAGCTGAATCTACCAGAAGGGACTGAGCTACCTCCCTGTTTCTCAAATAGAGAAGATAGAGTAGCTTTTTAGAAACCAGATGGATAAGAACAGCTTGGGGAAGGTAGAGCCCTGTAACTGGTATCTCTGGCTTTCCTCTGAGATTTCTCATCATCTTGTGATTATAACTTCCTATTTTACTTCCTTGTTGTAAACACTGTCTATCTAAGGATATACTTTGCCAAGAGCAGTGCTTCCAACATGCACTAGATCGGACTCAGTTTTAATACCATAGTGGCATTTAAACTTCAGGCAAGCTCAGTGAGAAGTATGCACACAAGTTCAAAGAAGTCGTATGCAAGTCTTGAGGTTGTCTCATTTATATGAGTTTCTGATGCATGTGAAACTATGCTAGCAAGTATATTTGGCCCAACTGGAAGTGAACTATGTTTCTTTCAAAAGATGCATAAGTATTACTACTTAGTGAACCCGTTGCACTCAAGAAATGCTTTGCAAAGATTGATTCAGCCTCATTGTGGGCAGCTGGGAAGTTAATCTCTTCTATAGTTTCATTCTGTTCTGAGGGGTGGATGAAGTGTGGCAAAGGGAGGGACCTGCACAAGAACAGAATGGAGTCATTGATCAACCTTGTCAGGAAGGTGTTCTCCTGATATTTCAGCTTCATAGAGGTAAGAGGGGTGGAAAGAGATGAAGAGCAGTCACTCAGCCAGTTTAGAGAGAGAAGATGGTATGCGGGGACTGGCCTGCACAGGGCTTTGTAAACAAGAACAGGAAAGCTGAATTTTATGGACATGATGATGAAGGGATGAAAATACAGAAATGCGAGGTTCTGTAAAAAGGTAGATGGTCAGATCTGCAGGGAAGCAAAGTCTTGTTACAATAGCTGAAGTGGGAGTTGTTTGCTTCCCATGTCGCTATTTTCATACCCATACTGGAGAAGTTTCATTCCCACCATTCTCTCTGTATTTATACATATGTGCTTATGTGTCCCAGAAGCCTGTCTTACTCACTTGCTCAGCCGTTCCATTGTAATTGAAGACATTGTCCTCTCCTCTGCCATTTGTTCTCTTGTATGCAAGTCAACATGCCCTCATGGCTGGGATGAATAGCCTTTATGTATTTTATTATGTATTTTTGTAGGACACAGCAGATTTATCTATGCACAGCAGATATAGGGTAGGTTATAGTCTCTTGTGACAATGTTTGTTTTCTTTCAGAGACAGGGTTGTAAGCTACACTCTGGGTCGCAGACTTCCTACAGATCATGTCAGTGGCCAGCTGCAGTTCCGATTTGAGATAACTTCTTCCATCCATCCAGGTAATTCTCAGTCTTAACCCATCATTCATCTAGATGTCTAGATTTTTTTTTTCCTTTCTTTTGGTTTGCATTCTTTCTCTTTAGAAATTGGCATTAATTCCTGGCTGCTCTGGGACTTTAGGTACAGGCACGAGCAAAAGGAAGTGCATAAAGTCCCGCATCACAGGATGAATCATGAGTCACAATTTCTTCCCTCTTTCCCCTTAGGACAGAGCTACTGGTGTCTCATATTCCCCTGTTATTGGCTGTTCCAAATACTCCACCACATCACTGGGAGAGAAGATTGTGGAAAACTGAAGTTTCATCTGCTTCTCTATCACCTGCCCTAGTGAAAATATTATATAGGCTGCTATTTGTAGTCATCTGCATTTGAGCACTTCATCTCATAAGTAAAAATGGAGAATGTAATCGCAAAGATGATTAGAAAAATTCTCAGTTTAATTATTTTTAATGAAAAATGTAAAATGCAAAACAAAAAATAATTCTATATTCCACTTCTTGCCTCCCTTTTGGTTTGGTTTTGGTTCATGTTCTCTTGTAGTAATTCGGAAGTGACTGTCATGATGGTCTATGATTACCACCATGAACCTTGGTTTTCATGTCACAGCCTCAACAGTATTTCTCAGGAAGTTTTTGCTTCTCAGGCTCTCTGCCCTCTCTGCTTCAGTTTGTCAAGCCAACAGCAGCTGCACTAGTGGCTGGAAAACCATTGCTTTTCACTTGCTGGAAAGCCCTGATTTCTGTCGTTTGACTATTTGGATGGCGTGAAAGAGCACAGGTTGTTTGACAGCTGAGAGGAGGTGATGCAGATCAGGACCATGTCAGGGGATATTTTGGGGGAAGTTTTTGCATTTCAGGGGTAGTAAACACAGTTTTTTGCATTCTCTGTCGTGTAGTCTTGCCAGCTTCAGTGTGACAAAAATACTGTCTTTAAAATGTCAGAGAAAACTTCCCTGATTCCTATAATATTCCCATAATATTCCTTTGATGCCATTTTGGCTCAAGGAGAAGTTTCAAGAAGGAGTTACCTTCAGGTAATGCTGCAACGAGGCAGGGTGCTGCATACAGATTACCACCATGAGTAAACCCATGATTAAATCCACTGTACAAAGATTGCCTAGCAAAAAAACCTCAGCACTTCCTGATAGTTATTCAGTTGCCCACTCATTTCACACTGTAATTTATGCTTTTAATTTTCTCAGATTGCTGTGGATCCTTGTGCCCCCACAGCCAACCTTCTGGTTCAGTCAACGCTTCTTGTTAAAAGAGTAAGTAATTCCTTTTCCTGTCTCATACAGATGATGAAGAGGTCTCCATTAGTGCAGATCCTGAGCCAGCTGACCTCCCGGAAAGCCCTGTGAACAACCCCACAGAGGAAAGCCTCGGTGAGCCTCCATGCATCAACACAGTGACCTCAGAAAGTGCAGCTCCAGAACAGCTAAATGGATACAGTGTGAACAGTGTCGATAGCCCAGGGGCTGTCAAACCACCTGGGGAAGTCAACCAGAACAGCTTAAATGAAGAGCTAGCAGGAGATGGGGAGGTTGATGCGGTGCCAGTTCCTGAGCCCTTGGAATCCATCCCAGGAGAAGTGCTGCTTTCGAGTGCTACGGACCTCATGGAGCAGTCGGATCTGACGGCTTGCATGTCTCCTCCCGAGCCCGAAGTTAGGGAAAATGACAAAGTCAATTCTGGTATGCAGGGAGATGGTGGAGTCTTGACCAGCGTAGAAACAGTAGATATTGATGAGGTGAGTGCAGATGTGCATGCTGGCAAAGACCTAGAGAAGAGTCAGGAAGAAGAAGAAGAAGGGGCTTCAGCCCAGGAGGAGGAAGACAGCAAGCTACAACTGAGGACCACGGCAAAGAGGAAAAACAGGCCGTGCTCCCTGCCTGTGTCTGAACTTGAGACAGTCATAGCTTCAGCTTGTGGTGAGCCAGAGACCCCTCGGACACACTACATACGGATACACAACCTGCTCCACAGCCTGCCCTCGGCACAGATGAGCAGCGATGGGGAAGAAGAGCAAGATGGTGGTAATGGCAGGGAGAACGATGAGGAGTCTACTGTCAAGGAGGTGATGGATAAGGAGGTGGTCAGTGAGAGTGAGACCATGGCAGCAGAGCCTCCAATGGAAAATGAGGCTGAAGAGAACTTCAGCCAGAACACGGTGCCTCCTGGGACCTTGGATGAGCAACTCTCTGACTTGAATGATGGGCTGTTGGATGGGGAACCCCCCAGGACAGGAAGTGAGAGCGAGTCGAGCTCCAGGCCCAATGGTGACAACGAATGTGAGGCATGCGACACCTCCTGCTACAGCCCCTCCTGCTACAGCCCCTCCTGCTACAGCACCTCCTGCTACAGCACCTCCTGCTACAGCACTTCGTGCTACAGCACCTCCTGCTATGACAGTAACAATCGCTTCTCCAGCCATACGCGCTTCTCCTCCGTCGACAGCGCAAAGATTTCTGAGAGCACAGTCTTTTCCTCACAGGATGATGATGAGGAGGAGAACAGTGCTTTTGAGTCAGTGCCAGATTCAGTGCAGAGCCCTGAGCTGGACAGGGAGCAAGTGGATGGCTCCTCCCAGTGGCCAGATGAACTAGTAGCTCATGGTGGGAATCCACAGAGAGCCACAGAGGGTCTAGACACCCCAGTAGCAGGTCCAAGCAGCAGAAGAGAAGGTTAGATCCTGAGAACTGATGCGCTGGGCAAGCCTGATTATCTAGATGTCACAGAAGGCATCAGATAATTGAGGTTTCAGATAGCTCATGGTTCATTTCTTACAAACTCAGGGGCTGTGAGCTGGGCCAGATATAAGGGAGGGTTGGATAAATGAGCCTGTCCTTAAAAATCCCAGCAAAACCAACTAAATGAGGTAGGGATCTGTATATATGGATTACTGTAGATATATATGTATCATTATAAAATCAGGATCAGCTACTTTAGTTATGTGGCAGATCAGCATTATCACATCCACCAACTCATTCCTTTTTTCCTGGGATTTTTCCATATCACATGTCTGATGTGCTGCCATGTCTCTGATACTCAGTGAGAGGACCAGCTTGTGCTTGTCAAAGGGCAGATATGCTGATTTGTACCACATAAAGGTCTGGGCCAGTTTCTGTAAATGTTTGTTAGCCATACATAATCATAAGGTCTTACAAATACAGTTTTAAAGCTCCATTCGTTCCAATTCTCCAAGTGTCAAACAAATGTACCTCAGATATCACAGATCATAGGGCAATTCAACAGAGATTTATATTTTTTCTTAGACACTTTGGAAATTTAACAATATTTAATAAAATTCTTGTATCGCTGTCCTTCCCTAGAGATAGAATGTACTTTAATTTTTTTTTCTTTGTAGTTAAGGTACTATTTTTTCCAATTCCTTTACAGTTACATTAAGTCCCCCCCCTTTGGTAACTCCTTTCATGCTCTCTGCAGTTACATGAAGAAGGAGAGTTGATCACTCTTCTCTTCTTCAGCTAGTGTATCATTTTTCTCCAGCTGAAGGAGTAAAGGACTCAGCTGCAGCTCAGGAGTATGCAGCAAGGTCAAGACGTAGTCTTTGCACTCCCTAATTCTGAGTCATCTCTCTCCCTCTGTAAGTGACACCAAATTAAAATGGTAGCAAAAGGATAACCTATTTGGGTATCACTGAGGAACTCCAATTAAAGCATTCATCTATGTTTTCCTTCTCCATTCCCAATTTATTTATTCACAACTTCCTTTGCCACAGACCCTACCCCTGCTGAAAAAATTTACACCAGCCTATGTAAATACTTTGTAGACAGCCGGGACTAGGGAATTATTGAGTCTGTAGAGCAGAATCTAGTACAGATAATTAAATTTTCAGAAGTACACAGGCATAGAAACCCAGCTCCTTCCTTGCAGGTGAGAACCTTTGCTTGTGAACAGCATTTACATGCAAGTATAGCTAAGGGAACACGAGCTCGTGTATGTGTGAGATCGTATTTACAGGTTTGGTGGTTGTTTTGAGCTGTGAGCTTTTGACAGGGGATGTGGTGGGAGATGGTCTGCGTATGGATTCAGTACAGCACCAAGACTTGAGCCTCCATAAAGAGCCCTGCAGCGTCCATGGTGGCTTTGCCTTGTTTAACTGATCATGTGTCTGAAGGGCAGCCCAGCTGTTAGCACTCTTTTGGTGTCACCTGGGGTGCTTCAGTCAATGTGTAGGTTGCTTCACAACTTGGCAGCTGTTACAAATACAGTAGATGTGGTCACCATCACCCACTCCAGGTGACTGACACTACCATGCTTCCGCTGGCTTGGCCTAACTATCTTGACTAGGGGAGAGTCAATTGTAAGTAAATTGAGGTAATTGAGGTAAGTAAAGAAACATAGATGGGTGATCTGGTAGTCAATGCTGCATGTGGAGTAACAGCACAATTTTTAAGGTTTTGAGAGATGGACTTTTAGCACTGAGTCATAAACTTATGTAACTCTGCTGTCTGTTCAAAACATGCAGCAGATACGCCTATACACAAGTGGTTTAATGAAGGCATTTAACAGGCCATACGGTATCATCAGAGCACCTAGAAGGGGGAATATTTTTGTCTAAGTGATTTTTCTTATTTCTGAGTGGTGTGAGGTTTTTACAGTTTTATACAAAATTGGCTTCTGCATTCTAGCTGTTGTTTTTTTAAGAAAAAACCCATATGTAATTTTTTTCTGTACATTTGTTTTTACATTTGATTGGTATTTGTATAAGGAACTTTACAAAATATTCATTCTTAGGCTGTTAAGATTCTAACATTAAAGAGAGTTAAACTAGCTTGTACACAGTGAATTTGGCTTAGCATTCCCAGAATCACCAGAACCATTCAGTTTAATATATCTTTTTCCATAAGCTGCATCTTTCTGATGCAAGTAAATATTATGTTTATGCAATTTGGACTATATATGTATTAACAAGCCAAGCTGGAAGTTACAGCCAAAACCTGTTACCACACAATATGCAAACATGTCCATAAGTAAGATAAATAGTCCTGGTTTCTAAGATTTTAGAGACAAGGCAAGAAAGAATATTTATTCTGGAACCTGTGAAGTTTTAGCATGTTAAGTCTAAGAAATTGAATGCTTTTTCATCCCTACTAGAACATCTTAGTTTCTTAAAGGATTCTATAAGCATTGACTTGATCTTAAGTTACTTGTTCCTCTCAACAGACCATGAGTTTGGACATTTACTTAGGTTTCATTTATTTCATATTTAAATATGGCAGGGCAATTGGAATGAAACTATCTTTAAGGTCCATTCCAATTCAAGCCGCTCTGTGATTCTATATATGACATGTATACAATGCTATTATTTAAAACTTACTCTGCACTGTATCCTGTGTGCCTCTTTTGCTTTTTCTTCTCCTTCTTCTGCTTCTTCTTCTTTTCCTCTTCTCTGTCTCAGGTCTTCCTTCCTTATCTCAGATCCTGACTATATCTCACTATCTTTTGTCCTCTTCTACCACCTGTCTCCTACCTGTTTCTGGTCCTTCTCTCATTCTCTCTCCTTCAACCCAAGACGGACTCTTTGAATTTTGAAAAATACCCACAGAAGGGGATAATCTTCTGCTCTGCAGGGACTGCAAAATCCTGCCATTATAGTCTGCATATGCAGCCATTGATCTTTTTGAAAAGGAGAGAAAGATTTAAGGCAGCTTTTAGCCTTTTATTCCACTGATGGAATGAGTTAAAAGTTGGAACCAGGATTTTGCATGTTCCTGCCAGTTGCTGCAGGAGCTTGAGCTTAGTTGTACACAAACAGTATTTCTCAGAGATCAAGCCTCATTCTTCTGTCGCTTACACTTGTGTGTCTGTGAGTCCAGAATCTGGCCCATAATAGTTCAGCAGTTACTCAAGAGACTTGACTGCATTATTTTAATACTTCTTGGCCTGAGTTGCTATTAAAATAGTGCCTCGAAAATAGGAATACCCAGAGATGCTAGTACATCAGGTTGACCTATTTTTAAAATAATCACTTGTTTTACAGTAACACATTTTTTGAATCACATTGTAAAAACAGTGAATGACTGTCAATGTCTTGAATATCTTGTCCATAGGTGATTGTCCTTTACTCCATAATTCTCAGCCAGTCAGCCAGCTTCCTTCTCTGAGGCCTGACCATCATCACTACCCAACTATCGATGAGCCTCTTCCACCAAGTAAGCTTTAGTTCTTTTATTTTATTGCATTTTTTCAGCTTTTCCTGTTAAACAGTGTAGAGGCCAGTATGTCTTTCTGAAGAACCCTGTCTGTTCTGTATATACATTCTCCAAAATGCAAGCAATATGCCCTTTTGTTTCCCTTATTTGATCCTGACTTCAAGTGTTATCATGTTGTTTTGGACAAGCTCCATAACCTCTCTCTCTGCCTTGGGCCATCTTCTTCCCTGAAATGAAAGTATTATTTCCTTTTTCCACTCAGTGTGTTCAGACTTGAATGATTGGGATCTGTCAGTTGTTCTGGAAGCCTGGCTATAAGGCTTTCTGGATGGTGTATCAGCAAAGTACTCTGATTTTTCTGTAACGTTTGTCTCCAGGTTTTCTGTAACCAGCTTCAAAGATGGTTTGGGATGGTAGTCCCTGTGGTCTGTCAAGTCTGCGTGCAGGTCCAGCAGCAGCCCTTTCACAGTGAGGATGCTCCTGGGACAGACAGGTCCAAATCTGAACCAAACCAGAAGAAGCTGGGAAAAGGCAATTCATGTACAGTGGTCTTGTTATACTGTCCTTGGGTTTGATAATCAGTGAACTTTATGTTCATTATGCACTGTAGTGGACTCTACACTTGCATTGAATAAAAGTGAGAGGGTTTTAAATATTGTAATAGATTAGCAGCCTGATAGTACAGGATTTTTAACACCAAAGCAATTGCTGGAGTTGTTTTTACTTCTCTGTAGCCTTTCCTTTATGAATTCCCGAAGGATTATCCTGCTTCTTGCACTGGCGTTTGGAGCCCAGCAGAGCGCACTCTGTGCCCTGCAACGTGCGGCTGATCACCTTTCGACTGAGCACAGGATTTCACAGCCTGAATGTGCCGTGCCTCACAAAAACAACTAAGCATACAAACAAAGCAGTCTATTTTCGTCAAAGCCCAAGATGGGAACACACTTATTTGGCCTATGGTGCCCTTGAAAAATAATTCATCGTTTGCCAACCATGCTGTCAGTATTCCCTGAGCTGAAAATAGCCCCAATGCTGGCGTCAGCCTCACAGTAGCATGAATGATTCAAATGCCTTTAGCCCAATAAAGTCTCTTTAGAGTCCCACTGTGGCTTGCCAGTGAATGATGAAATGGGAACGGTTACCTCTGTAACAGGGAAATATTTCTCTTCCTCCCACTCTTACCGTAGCACTTTGTGGATTGGGCACATTCCCTATTAGATGACTTTATGATAGCACACTAACACCAGCTCAGGTAAACAGAATATACTGTAAATCTATTCCATGTTCTTCCAGCACCAGTTTAATACATTTTTCCTCTTTCTTATAGTTATCCTCAAAAGGCAAGTATTTCTACCATTGGTTTTCTCAAGTGCTTTCATGACAGGGTGTAAGGACATGAAATGCAATATGGATGATAAAGTACAGAGGTGATATCCCTTTGTAGGATTCTGTTTCAGCATTAGCATCTAACACCATTTTTGCAATAAAGGCTGACACTGTGGGCTTAAATATATTGGTCTTAATAGGAATAGATGTAATAAGTTAACTCTGAGTGGGAAAAAAAGTTGAATTGAATAATATCACTTAGGAAACTGACTTCCAAAAACTCTCCATGGAATTCTACTGCCATTTCAAAATAAAAACCATAGCCTTAATCTAGAAATTTTTCTTCTCCTTAAATTCAGTATTGTTATCTCAGTGCCTGTAATATCTCCTTAAATTCAGTATTGCTATCTTTAATAGCTCCTAGATAAATAGTTCTTCAATCATGTGAAAGGAAAAAACTTTATATTTTAAACCTAAGTTATGTGATCAAAGCTGGTTTACTTCTCATGTGCAATGTTGGCTTCCATCTATAAGTAGAGGTGAAGGTAATCTGCCAGTGCTGCAAGTTCAGTGTTGACTGATTTTATTTCAGTCATGGAGAATCCTCTGGACAGTCTTCTTTCTCTTTTGAATAGTTTTCTGAATAGCTTGATTTCATTATAACCCCACAACAGCTGGCCTTGGGGAGGAAATTTAATTTCAGACAGTTTTATTTGGGAAAATAAAGATAATAGATTCATTATTTATGTAGGAGTTTCATAATGACCGGTCTGAAGGTTAAGTCTGATACGAGATTAACAGAAGATTTGCGGTGTTTGCACGGCCTCATGACAGCATTACCATTCACCCCTTATTATGCCTGTGTTTGGAAACCCTACAGAACTGAAGCCAAGAAAAATACATGTGCCCAATTCAGAGCTGCTCTTTGCTGAAGGTGTGGCTGAGCTTGGAGAGGAAAAGACAATGTATTTTCTTTGCCCTCATGATCCTGCCAGAAAAAGTTGCATCTTTTGATAGAAATCAGAGCAGTTTCAGAGGCTGCTGTGAAATATGGCTTGGCTGGTAGAGGAGGATCACTGGAGAACAGAACCAGTACTCTCACATCCCTAGCCCATGCTCTAGCATGCTCTTACTGTGAAGGTTAGATAGAGGTTAGTCTTTGTAGTAGTCACAGTCTTATTTTACCTGGAAAACTTAACAAAAGACCCTGAGGAAATTTGGCTGTGTCCCAGATCACCTTTGCCCCTGAAGCAGCATGAAGGGACTTGAGCACAGCTTGGAAGCAGAATTCTGCCTGTCTGTTCACCTGGCAGTCTGTTTGTCTCACTGTGCAGGTATCCATCCATCTGTCCATAAATCTGGTATCATATTCAGAGAGCTTCAGTGACTTGTGTGACTTACAGGCTGTCTTATGGGAAGGTAGGAAGTACACCTGCTACCTCCATACAACTAAAGTTGTACCTGCCACCCTCTGACAGCCTTCTCAGGTAACAAAAAGAAGAGTTACACAGCTGACTAGAAATACTATTGCAAGGGGCATGAGAAACACAGTTTGTAATGTTTTAGCATGCCGGTGTCAGCTCATGGTTTCAGGTGGACATACCTGTAAAGCAGTGAATAAAGCAACACTCACTGACAGGTGTAGTGACAGTGTCTGTACATACTGCTGCTGTATGTCTGACACATCCAACAGAGTTAGCCTTCCTGAAGATAAACTCCACTCTGACCTGATGTTTTCACTGTGATCTCCAAGTTCTGGACAAGCTTCCTTGCTCCTAAGTTTCCAAATATCATGCTTAGAAGCTTAGGAACTCCAAGTTGTATTTACTTAGTGCAAAATAGAGAGCTGTAGAACTCATGGTGCACAGGGATCTATTATAAAACCTTGTTTGGCTTTGTAATTGGATATATTTATTCTTGCTAAGTGTCCAGCAGCAGGCTTAGACCAATATGACCAATTGGTGTCTTCTGTAGGCTGTCTAGAGTGTGGTTCTACAGCACTGCTTACAAGCCCCTAATTTTCTGTCCACCCATATCATTCTTAACTTGCTAACAGGTACAGCAGTAGTGTGCAGTGAGGGCTAGGATTCGTTCTTTGCCAGAAAACAGCAAGGAAAATTAAGATCTTCATGATGTTGAGCAGGATCATCTTTGATCTGGTCAAGGTTATTTCCTTGAGGATACTGCAGATAATGCATAGCTCCAGAAGGGCCATTTCCCACCCACAGTGGTACACCTGCCACCAGTGCCAGCATGCTCAGCAAGGCTCTGGCCTTCGACCTGCCTTATGTGTCAGTCTGGTTTACCTCAATGTGCATATGTTGTATTTGATGTGCTTTTTTCACTGTCTTATGTTCTATACATGGTTTTTACAAAGCTGTGATCTTGTTCTCGAAACAGCTACCACATCCTTGGGAAACTTTGGAGGAGGAAGAGAGAGTCCTCTCCTTAAATAATGTAGTGATTTTCACAGTGAGAGATGCTGCATGTGTGCCCATGGTGTGACTATAGGGTTTGTGTCTTTAAGGACTGTGATAGCTTTGAAAGAAGCAATGCATGTGTTTATGGCTCTTCTTGTCTTGAAGTCTTACAGAAAATTTCTCCAAGTTCTCCCAGCACCCATCTTTTAAGGTCTGTGGGATTCAGCTGTCAGGGGCAACTAGCCATGGACTTCAGATAGCCTACACTTGTCTGGGATCAAATATGGGAAGTAGTTTTAGTTAGGGCCAACATTCAAAGGATTGGAACTGGTCATGAAGCATACATTTTCAAATATAGTAGGAAAAGGTGCAATTTCCGTCCTGCTCTTAGAGAATAGGAAGTGAAATACATAAAGTATGAAATTCAGATGACCCTGAATTTGATCGCAGAAAACCATAGGAGGAGTGAACTCATCAGGGAAGATGGTATCATAGTAAGAATATGAGGAAGTGTTTGCCCTCAAAGGTAATCGCCATATGTGGATTTGTGTGTGAATGCAAATGAGGTTTGCATCTAAACACGTGTAGAAAGTATCTGCATGTATTTACATCAGCTGACGGGTCATGTGGGAATATGAAACTAGCAAGCCTAATTTGTTCCACTTCTCCATGCATTCTAACCAGTTTGATAAATGGCTTTGCTAGCTAACTCACTTCTGAATTTCTTCTGTTACAAACTATTTTTTTTATCAACATTACCATTTTCCACAAGCCATCATATACAAAATCATTTTTTGTTTTCAATCATGGGAGTACAGTAACAGTAGCAGAAAACAATAGTGATAGAAGGCTCAATATTATTCTGCAGACTCTCAGTCTAGTTTGCATTCATGAGAGCAATTCTCTGTTTAGAGAGATTTCTAAGGTATGTCCAAAGAGTCTGTGATCAGTTTTCAGCGAAGCCTTTAATTGCTCTATGCTGTCCTTTGAAGCCACTTTGCAAAAGGGAGAGAAATGAAACATGTTTGTTCTGAAACACAACAAAAAGGAAAAAATGGAATTTGCCATATTAGTTCAGATGTAATCTTCTTGTAAGGGTCGGTTCTTTGTGGCTGCTCCGACCTGCAGTGAATCCAGCCAAGCAGTATCACTAATTGAAAAATTACCTTATCCTTTAAAAAATGTAGCCCCTTTGTGTCACTAGTTTTTCATGTGCTGTGGTAGTGAACTCCATGGCCTTCTTGTGTGCTATGGACGAAATATTTCTGTATATGCATATACTGCATATATGTATATATAGACAAGCAAATAATAGATATACACACTTGAATGTGTACTTTGAATATATACACATGGTATGTATTGCATGTAGGCTATATATATATATATATAGTATCTCCTGTGTGTATATACCCTGTCTGTGTGTCTGTGTGTGTGTCTGTATATACCTCCCACACGCAGGATTCCTGGAAGGCATCCCACTGACAGCATCACCCCTTCCTTTTTTTCCAACCCTAGATTGGGAAGCTCGGATAGACAGCCATGGGAGAGTGTTCTACGTGGATCATGTCAACCGCACCACCACGTGGCAGCGGCCCACAGCCGCAGCAACGCCGGACGGGATCCACAGGTCTGGCTCCATCCAGCAAATGGAGCAGCTGAACCGCCGGTGAGCACTTGCACTGGAAGGGATGGGAGTATTCTTCCAAAATGGAGTCACTTTTGCTACTTAACTGTGGCAGTGGTATTGATGGGTCAGCACCCAGTGCTGTGCTGCAAAGCTTTTTGGGACCTGACTGGAATTGCTGCCATGTCCGTGTGGCATTTCTACTCAAGCTAATTAGGCCTGTTGAAAGGTCTGTCTCCTTTTCCAGGGCAGAGCCCTGCTCTAATAGGACCGTGCACATTTCCAGAGGTAGACAGGTCTGCTTAGTGTTGCATTGGGCCCTGTAAATCTGTCAGTTCATTCTGAGCTGGCTGAGATACCTTTTAACATCGTTTAGATTTTAGCTTTTTTTGACTAGTCCACACATAGATTTGTTTATAATTTTCTTCTTTTTTTCTGCTTGCTTTTTATACTAAATTTAAGAGGAAAGAAAAAAAAATAATCAGTTGGTCAAAAATCTTCCATTTTTGCTTAAAAAGAGGGTTTGGGGTTTTTTTTAATTCCCTGCTTACTATAATGATGCAATTTCTAGAAAAGGATAAGCAAGACTGAAATTATATTTTAATTATAGCATGTAAAATGCCACAAAAGCTTTTTGTCCTTTTCTTCTATGCTAAGAGAAAGATCTTCAGCTGAGAGAAGGATGCAGAGTTTAAAAGTGCTCCTTTCAATGTACTTTGAAAAGTTTGGGAGCTGCTGTGCCCTTAATGAGGCAGTCTGGGAGAACTGGGCCAACTTAAACTGACACCATCAAAACGCTCTTGAAGAATAATCCTTTTTTACCAAAATGCATTATTTTGAGTAGTATTTCATAGCATGTGTTATGTCTTGCAGAAATGAGAGAACATGCTCAGTATTTGTTTCCATTATAGGTTTGCTCATAAAGCCTCAAACTGCCATGTTAATAGAAAAAAACAAAAACAGAAACAAAAACAAGCAAAAAAAAACCAAGCACAAAAAAAAACCTTGAGAAAGTGAATGTTTAATGTAGATTCTTTCAAGGTATTTACATGACTTCTCTGCCATTTAGCACTGGTCTTCAAGAGGGATTTTAGCCATGTCAAAGCTCAGGCTATTTGGCTACCACTTAAGCAAGTTATCTGCCGCAGAAACCAGAATGCTGTTGTGGAGATACATCCAATTTTTTTTTCTTTTTTTCTTTTTCTTTTGAGGTTGAACTCATGGAAGTGCAGAACAACCATGAAAGCAATAAATGCTTATTAGAGTGATTTACCATTCTGTTAGTTAATGCAGGTTAATCATTAAACCAGCTATCACAGCAGAAAGTGAAGCGTAGCCATTGTCTTTGTGACCTCCTTCCCTCATATTATTCAGTGTTTTCATGTAGGCTGTCTGTCTTGGGTATTACTTGATTATCACTGGTTTGGGTTGGGAATTGAGAGTTAATAAGATTGATATTCTTTGAATCTCTCCATTTTTAGTATTCATATATCCAGTTACAAAGGGAGAAGAATGGAGTTTTCAGCAGTGGCAAGTCTCTACTTATGCAAGTTCCATTGGAGACTTTGCAGGTTATTAAACATGAAATGTCATGGCTTCTTGGGACTAAGGATTCTCTCCTCTCTGCCAAGGAGCTCTATTGATTTGAGAAGTTGAATAGAAAGATCTCCTATTGTTACCTGTGAACTTTTCCTAAGATACTAATAAAAGGGATTCATACTGAATGTCCTGAGTACTTGCCCAGTGGCAAGTAATTTTTGTAGTTTTAACCTGGCTGTTATATTTTTTCAAGTTATTCTAGTCCTAAATCTAATTTCAGATATTTCATGTCTCCACATTTCAGGAATGTCAGGATAGCTACTTTTCACAGTTATTATCAACACTGTGGAGGAATGGACTTTGTTTTAAACCCTCATTTCAGAATTCTGTTTTGTTGTGTTTCAAACTTAATGATTTGAAATGTTTTTCAGCAAACACACCTGAGAGCCATTTAAGGTGAGGCAACAGCAAACATAGACCTTGCTGATAGAATTAACAGCAGCCTGAACTTTTGCTCTAACCTCAAACAAGATTTGGATTCAACATCAGTCAGCAGTTTGAAAAAGCTTGGTGGCTTTTCTTTTAAACAGATTTACTTTTGGCCTCCTGGTTTAATTTGTGTAAGGGAATGGAACGACCAAAATACTACAAGGAAGCTTGGTATTTCAAGCCCGGCCAAAACCACAAAACTTTGGAAATTCAGCTTGAAAAAAAACCCATAGCTGTGATTAAACCTAGTCCTGCTTTCCTTCTGTGCTCCAAGCTTCCCTTTAGCTGTACAAGCCACTTGAGAATACTGGGAATGCAAAACTGGAATCTAGGTGTTGGGAAAACACCGAAGAAACATCCATGCTTCTTATTTTGAAGGCTCTTGCTAATTTTCCGGAGCACTACCTGGCTTGCTTACTTGTTGGTCAAGTAGATAACAGCCCTTGTTGTTCAAGCTCTTGAAAAGATACTTTGCAGCATATGTATGTCTAGACTTGTCTTTGCATTAGTTTGAAAGATAATAATCAACATTAAAAATTATAACCATCATGGTTAGGGCAGCCACAGCATGGTATTTCTTAAGCTCCATTTCTTTGACAAATCACTTTGAAAGGAGACTGAAATTTCCAGAGGCATTCCCATAACTTTTGCACTTCCAATGTTTTCCCCAATTACTTTGGCATTTTTGGGTATTTATATAAGGTGATTTTATAGTATTGAGATGCAAAAGAAATGCATAGCCTTTTGTTGGCATACAGCTGCTGTTGCTCTTTGAGGTTTGCCAGTGGGGATTTTCTACCATCTAATTAAATTGAAGGTACAGGGTTTTTCTATATGTGTGCTTATATCCCTTGTTTATATGAACCTGGGGGGTTTTGTGGTTGGTTTTTCCTTTCCCTTCTATTGCATGTGGGTGTTGTAAAACTCCTGCAGTACTGGAATGGAAATTTCATTCAGTTGCCTGCAGTCAAGTGAATAAAGCTGCAAAATGTAGGTCTAAAACAGAGGGTTTAAATTCATGCTGTTGCAAAACCTGCTGTCAGAATTTCCTTGTAAAGATAGATGTTTTCTTAAAACTATCAAAATATACACCAAATGTAGCTTTAAATGACTTTGATTACTGGAGGGGGACATGTAGCATTGTGAAAGTTTAGTATAAATATATTAAAAGTTTAATTATTTTTTCTTAATTACCTCCAGCCCTTTTGCCTAAGATTGGCTTGCAGTGAGCTACTGGAGATTATATTTTTTGAGATATCAAAAAGCCAAACCCTAACTCTTGCCTTTAATGATCATGTGTCACTTTGAGGAACTTACTCATGGCTAACTTCTAATTTGGAATAAAGTGTGCATTAACAAATAAAGACACAGAAAGTAAGTAAAATCTGTAAGTCAGAGCTTGAGCTGGGGAAAGCAAAGAGCGTAAGTCAGAAAAATTAAAGACAAACAATGCTGGATCAGATTAAAAGCAGGCAGTAAAGCCATCCTATTTCAAGTACACACAGAAGTGCCATGAAGAAAGAAGGATTAAGAATATCAGGATGGAATAAAAGCTAATTAAAATAATTAAGAGCATTTGTCTTCTAGCTTTGCTTTTCTTTCTCTTTCTAGTTCTTTCTTTCTCCTTATACTTTATTTTTCTTTCCTTCTCTTTCTGTAAAAAATGCATTTATAATACACATAAGACATGTTCATAATTTGCCAGTAGAACCAAAGAAAACATGTTCACCAATTCATCTGACACTGTGAGTGAACAAGTTAAGGAGAATTTGATTTCTGTGAATTCAAAATACTCCAGGCTATTTATTCTTCATCAGGTAAAGATGATTTATTTTCAGGGTTCAGTATGTGCCTCCAGTAATTTAATAAGAAAGACTGAAGGTTACCCAGAGCATCACAGGATTGATCCTTACTTCATTGGTTATGCTTTCCTAAGGCTAAATGAGAGGAGGAACCATGATCCACCTCTAGTTTTGGGTTCCAGGTGTCCAGATGTTTTAAAGGGAAGGCTTGAAGTAGCAACACTGGCCTAAATATGTGTTTAAAGTTTGAGTAGTCCTGACTTGGCACCCTCTGGGGCTCTTTGTTAGTCACTGAAAAATGCCAAGTTTGCAGAGTACTAGTTGGCCCAAATGTGAGCAGCTGCACCAGCTGCAAGAGTCAGCAATGCTCTTACTCTGTTGTACACTGAAGATAGAAATTTTGGAATCATTCAGAAACATGCTTGTTGTTAAAGCAGAAAGCAACCAGAAAGCAGAAAGCACCTCTGTTAACTAAATCTTGTTGTTCCTTTCTATGCATGCATCTAGGTACCAAAACATCCAGCGAACCATCGCAACAGAGAGGACTGAAGATGATGCTGTGGTAAACAACAGGGTGGAGAGAGTTCCCACTGGAGGAGGAAGTGACTCTGAGGCAGAGCCTTCCCAGCCAAGCCCAGGTATGGGGCAACAAAGCTTCTGAGAGGTGTGTTCAGTACCATTCAGTTCTGGAGAAATCTGCATTTCTAGGGAGACTGAAATTTTATTATACCAAGTTGAAAAACCTATTTAAAAAAAATAAAGACCTGAAGATACAGTTTTTAGATGTGAAGCTACAAGCACAATGCTGGATACAACAGTTTCAGTTCTTCTTTAATAACTACTAAGACAGACAAAGCATTTTTGCCTTAGTAAAGGGCCATTTGAAATGAAAATGAAAGAGGTGTTTTGCAACTACTAGGTGAATATATTCACCTAGTAGTTGCAAAAACAGTGCTGTCTTATTTTTGTAGCCATGTGATTTTTAGCTTGGGGCATTTGCAGTTTGTTTTCTCTAGGCTTGGCTTCTGCACTGCCACATTTGCCCATGTGATTGCACCTGCAGTGGCCCTGGCATCATGTATGAAGTACTTGTGGTTTTTAAAGGTGTGGTTTTGTGATAGCTGTAAGCTGACCTAAGCGTGGGCTGTCACCAAAGAAGGCACAGCTGTCTTTTTGCTCACCACTAATTTATGTGACAGGACCTCAAACCAGGGTGGAGAACTAAACTGCCTGAAAAATAGCCTGGCTTCTTGTCCTTGTCATTTACAGCTAGACTGGATCTTTAATCTGGCTTGTTAGATAAGGAGACAAGAGTGAGGATCACTACAAAGAAGAAGAGGAAAATGTGTACTCAAGGCAGGATGGGATGGCAGGGGTCTATTCTACTCTTTTTGGTGGTAATCACACTCCTACCAAAAATGTTTTCTCAAAACATTTAGGAAACCATAGTCGTAAGTGTTTGTTTCAAGTAGGGAGTATCAGCAATCAGTCTAGTGCTCACTATGCAACTTGAGACCATGCAAAAATAACTCTCTGCTTTGTTAGCACCAGCAAAATGATTGACCAATTGTCTTCCTTTGGATCACTCTTAACCTCCACCAAACTTTGTGTTCTGTATTGTCTGCCATGAGTAAATCCAACTTCTTGCTATCCTTTTGCCGTCCCCCTGTAAAGAGGATTGGTAATGGGAGAGAACCAGCACAGTGTCTGCTTAAATTTTCTTAGTTTTCCATTTTGAAGAGGAAAAAATACATAGAGAAATAAAAAAATTCTTAACAAGTTTAGAAAAATATTCAATTTTGTTTGTTTTGATCCATTAGGTTATTTTAGCTTGAAAATCAATTTTGGCCAAGAATGTTTAACATTTGATGCTCAAAGTTTCATTGCCATCTTTTGTATTGCAATTAAAGAGAGACTTCTACCTACAGTAGATCTTAAAAGGAGATCCCAGTTCTCTATGTCGGAGAAGTGGAAATGAGGTACACATTGTATTATTAGTATTTATAAATAATGTAGCCATTACTTGTAATATGCATAATCATTTAGTATCATAGACAATAAAATAGTAATTTAATAGGAGTTGCCACCAGTAAGTATTTAGTTCAGTTGATTATTTAACATGCACCCTTTTGTTTTAAACCCAAAGAGCTAATCAGTGTGATAAATGTTATCATAAGTTATGAGGAAATGGTTTTTGCTATAGATAATTGCTTTGCTTTTGGAAGAAGGCATCAATATTGCATAAAACTCTAAGAATTAGAAGGTTAATGATGGTGTAAACACATTAGGGAAAAAAAAGCTGCCGTACTATACATTTGTTATTTGTCATTTAATTTAAATGAAAAATATCTGAAGAAATACAATTAAGGCACATTAATCCAGGTTCTAAGCAAATATAAATCAATTTAACTCCAGAAACTGATCCAGTCTGCAGTTTTAAATGGATAAAATAGTATGATGTGTGCAGCAAGAAGAAAAAATAATTTATAACTGATAAGAAAAAAAAAAGTGAAATTTTATTTATTCTCTTGATGACATCTGCATCAAATTTTCTTGGACTGCAAATAAAATGTAGTTTTATTTGAAAATGCCAGAGCACCAAAGCCATAATTCAATGGTAGGAAGAATTTTTCTGGTAGCTAAAGAGCATCAGGAGTTTCTACCTCTACAGAGTTACATTCCCAATGCTCAGTTCAGCTCCTGTGCTTCATTAATTGATGCAGATTAAAAATAATGCAATTGTGTCTGGCTTTGTTTTCTTTACCATACAAGTCCCCAAGTCCTTGGACTTTTCAAAGCCAGTGCAATTAAAGTAAAGGGTAATGCTGGATTGGGAGATCAGATTTCTCTAAAATTGGCTGTAGGGGAAACCAGAATGGACCTGGGTGACTGTACTAAACCATCAGCTGGTGAAAACTGCTGTGGTCACATTATACTTGGGGACAGCAGCAGACTTGACACAGAGTTTCATAATCTACAGTTCAGGAAACTATCCAGCTCCTGCACTGCTGTGGTATATACTGCACCACTAAACATAAGGACATCCATCAGTTTGCTTGTCTTGGGAACGCCAAGGTAGGTGCATTGGGCAGGTAGTGGCTTTTTTATATCATCACTTCTGCAGCTGTTTCTGAAAGGTTAAATAATAGACTGTGTTTGCCACTACATTAATAAGATTCTGTGGCTAGTTTTGTTTTTTTTTTTCTTTTTTTTCCTTTTGTCCAGAGATTAGGAGGGAAGGTTCCCTTTCTCCTGTGAATTCTCAAAAAATCACCTTGTTGCTGCAGTCTCCAGCTGTGAAGTTCATCACCAATCCTGAGTTCTTCACCGTGCTGCATGCAAACTATGTGAGTAACTATGATTTGCTCTTTCACACTATTGATTTTTGAGTCCCAGTGCTCAAAAACTAATTCTCCTTCAGGGGTAATGCACAGTGAATCTGAATTGTGTGACTTGGGGCTCAGTTGTCCTTTCTGAGCACCAGACCAGGTTGGGGACGCTACAGCCAGGCTGCTCCAAGGAGGCTCTTGCTGGGATTCTGCCTCACACAAGAGTGTCCATGTTACAGAGAAGCTCATTAATGTTATCCTTACAGAACAAGCAGGAACCCTTGGTTTCAGCTTGGTTGATTCTGTTGCTGCAGGCAATGAAGTTGTTGTCTTTTGATCCAACATCCTGAGAAATCTTCCTCAGATACCACCAATTCTTACTCAGATATCACCAAGGGAAACAGAGGGAAAGAAATTAACTCTTGCAATTTGCATTCCCAAAAAGGGGGCAAGCATGAGTGAAAGAAATACTGACTTGTGTCAGTGTAGCTATTTTGAAAAAAAAAACACAAATAAAAACAAATTTTCAAAATTCAAGTAATGATTTTTTTTTCCGTTAGTGCAGTAAAACCACACATTTTCTTGCAAACCTGGAGGGGAGTGGAGAAAAATCTAGTATCAGGAGGAAGCAGATAGGGCAGTCCCACAAGGAGATGCACTCCTAGTTTGCCATATCTGGAACTTAGTTCAACAAGGCATCTAAATGTTACTTCTGGCTATTTGGGAAGTCATCCATTTCTGGGTAGCAATGATTTTCGTTTTCAAAAGAAAGATAAAGTAAAACACTGAGAGTTGCCTCAGCACAGCCTTTTAGCTAACTGCAGACATCAGGTTTTGGCTGTGGCATTTTGTGGTTTGAAGCCAGCCATCCATCTCCAAGCATCTGCCAGAGATTATCACCCATGAGATCCTGACAAGGAGGGGCTGTATTAACTCATCTGACATTCCCTGAACTAGGTTATGGAGTGCAGATAATTTCTTCCATTAGGAGGGTGATATATGATGATTTATAGCTGGGAGCAATGTAATTTTTGACCAGCATGGTTGTTGGAAAAATGAGCAACTGATTCCATAGTTGTGTAAAGAACAGCTCAGAAGAGACTAAATCCCAATTTCATTAGTCACTGAAATTTAAAAAAAGCAGAAAGAGGCCTTCAGTTTTGTCTTAAAAACTTGTCTCTAATGTGAGAACCAGAATAATCTATTAAAACATCTGTCAAATGGTCATACAGATACCACTTGTACAGGAATAATGGCCCACATAACTTTTGCCTTAACACAAGTGTAATATTTTAACCACAAGCCCCTATTAAAATTTCAAGCTATTAATTATGCCACTGAAGTTGGGATTGGAAAATATTATCCAGCAGTTAGAGTTATAAGGGCAAGGCTCTTATTTTTCAGATATTTTATTTCTATTAAGAGATAAAACTACATTACACTCTTTGTTTCCCTAGTGCAGCTTAGAGATATTCAAGGCAGTCATTAGATCACAATACAACTTTTGTTATGTAGTAGGCTAGGATCTTAAAAATCTGTGACCATGAAGATTTCCTGGGTTATAAGCAGGTCATATCTTCAGGACAGAGATCATATCTCTGTGATTTCATAACATTTACCAGCCCTTGCCATAATTAGGAGCCTTGTGCTACAGGGAGCATTCTCAGTGGCGTCACCACAATAAATCCTTACATAAAAAATATTATACCTGTAGATGTTTTATTGAATTATAGTGGTTAAAATGCACTAAACATGTATAGAAATTGAGAATTCAAAGCTGCTGGGTCAGATTCTCTGGACATATTCCAGGTCTGCACACTGGAGCTCACTTCACTTAGGACTGGAGTCTTCCAGTGATCTTTATTACTCTAATGAGTAATCAATCCTTTGGGCTGACCAGCAAACCAAGACACTAATTTTCTCTCTAGTAAAAGGTTCAGGAGATTTTTGTGACTCTGTCTTGAGTCTACTCTGTCTTGAGGAGCCTTTTCCCTGAAGTGAAGGATTCAAAGAGTAGCCTGTGAATGGGCCTGTGTGTTGTTAGCAAAAGTATTATTTTGTGATGCTCTATCACTGAACACACTGAGCAGCACACATTGAACAACCAATACAGTTCACTGGACCCCTATTCTGCAATCAGATCAGTTCACTCCCTTGAGCTGCCTCAGGCCACATTCCCCTAGAGGTGTATTTAATGTCCATAGTGAGTTAAAACTTGCTGCCTGAGGGGTGCCATTCATTGGACTCATGGAAGTGTCTCCATCTGACAAGCTTTGTAGTCATCGCAGAAACAAATACTCCATTCCAGGAAACAATTCACCTCTTCCAAAAATGGACAATTAAAAAGTGTCTGTTCCTGCCCTGTGGCTGTACAGTCACTATAAAAAAGGTAGCAAGCTCATATGGAGACATCTGCACTGGGGTCCTCTTAAGTTCGTGAGTCCTATCACGCACATCTTCATTTTAATTTTAAAAAAAACATATGTTCACAGCTGTCTGCATCTCTCTGGCACTGCCAAGGCACACGAGCAGTGTTTCTGTTGACCAGTAAAAGCAGTGAAAGGGTCAACTACATGTGCCTTGAGTGTGTGATGTTTCATCTGACCATTTTTGAAGTGCATTAAAAAGGCAGTTCTTATACAAGCAAACTGTGCGGGATGGTTCACTTTCCAGATTGTATTTCTTAATTCTGCATATGCACATAAAGTAGTCATTCAAATCAAAACAATAAGATGGAAGTGTTTCTTGATTCTGGCAGGATTTGTTTCTGTTCTTTGGGCATGTGGCCCATGAAATAACCAAATATGTTTTGACATCAGAACTGGGTTTCTTCCCATCTGTTATCCATCTCACAGAGTGCCTATCGAGTCTTCACCAACAGTACCTGCTTGAAGCACATGATTCTGAAGATTCGTAGAGATGCTCGTAATTTTGAGCGGTATCAGCACAACAGAGACCTAGTAAATTTTATCAACATGTTTGCTGATACCCGACTGGAGCTTCCTCGTGGCTGGGAGATAAAAACTGACCAGCAGGGCAAGGTAAGAGTGCCAGCAAAACAAATTACTTGTTTAACACAGCACATCAGACAACATGATTATTAAAAGTTCCTTCCTTCCTGACTCAAAATCAGTGAAAGTTTGGTTTAAACAACACAAGCAGCAAGGGGAGTTATTTTAGAAGCAGGAAAAAAGCTTCAAAGTTTCAAAGCGTTTCTAGCTTTCTGTAGACTATTGTACCAAAGCAAGGCAGCGTTGGACTGACAACAAAGTTTGAGCCAGAGTAGATCTGTTGTGACTGCAAAATTTGACTCAGTGTGTCTACCTCAAATGAAGCTTTGCTGACTGACCTTTGGATCCACCAAATAGGTTAAAGCGGCATTTCCCAATAATATTATTCTCTCCTGTCTTGTTTACATCATGGCCATTGTACATTATTTTGGTCTACACAGCTTCAGATATTTTCTAAGAGCTGTTCTAGCTTTGAGTAGGCCGGTTCTGTTGTTTGCAGGTGCCTTCCATGGGCTGTACTTATCCAAGGTACTTCCCACGTACAGTTGCCAGTGGTTTTCCTGCTGCATTCCCGCGATACCATCACAGGGTTGGCAGTCTTCTTATTAAAGAAACCATTGTTCCTTTGTGTTTCAGTCTTTCTTTGTTGACCACAATAGCCGAGCTACCACCTTCATCGATCCCAGGATCCCGCTGCAGAATGGGCGCCTCCCAAATCATCTGACTCACCGGCAACATCTGCAGCGACTTCGTAGCTACAGCGCTGGAGAGGTAACTGTGCTCATATCTACTCACGAGCTTTTGACAGCAGTCTTCTCTAGAATTATAAGAACTTCTTATATTTTAAAAATATTGAAACAGACTTTCTTGCTAATGTCTATCTTCCAAACACAGTAAGAGATTTTTTTATCTTTCTGAAGGAAAGAGCTTGCTGGTTTATATTTTGATGGCTTTCAGAATAAAATAATAAGCAAGTAAAGCATAACTGCAGTGATAACAGAATAGATTTAAAAAGAAGAATCCATATTTGGCATCCTGGCCTGGCTTTACTTAAGTTATTCATTATTTTTTTTGTAGCCTGATACCTCATATGTTTCTTCATTCCCCACTGTGACACTGTGCTCTGAAAAGATAGACTGCCTAGAAGTTGTGCAGTAATGTATGCTGAGATTTGCTTTCCCAGCTTTCAGTCACATTAAATATTTTTCCTATATATCATGGGGATGATTTTTATCACTGAGGGCCATAGACAGGATTGAAAGAAGCATACTGTGTTTGCATTGTAGATTTAAGTAGGAAAAAGTACCAGCAATCAGATTCTTCATATAGCAAATCCATACAGTTGAACATTTGTAAAGATTGTTGCTGAATATAACTAGAGATGAAGTATGGTGAAAGGATCTTTCTCTTCCACAAAAATATTCACAGAAATTCTTGTGAAATTAGCATCAAAATTTATTGCAGCCGGACCAGTTTGAATACCTTTCACTGTCAGGTGGGTTGGGATTAGGAGCTGAACAGAGTGTGAGGTCAGCTCTTCAGGACCAAAGGCAAACAAGGCATGAGTAGCTTGGGCATGTCTTCTCTGTATTGAGTGAATACAGCACCATATTTTCTGAAGATAGAAGTGTATCAATGGATCTGTTTCAGTCATATCTTCCCACCAGCTTAGCAACTTCCCTCTGCCGGCAGCCTTCAGTTTAGTGCTGCTGCTGTGATTGAATTACTGGCATGACTGTGATAGCCACCTGCACTGTGATTCTTGCTTGAGTCCATGCTTGTCTGAGGCTTGCTTGCACATTCACCATGTCAGGGATAGAAACACCACTGAGCAACTCAGATGATCTAGCACAAAAAATACACTTGGTTTTGCAAGCACTGGCAAGCCTGGCATAGAGCAATATGCAGTAAACCAAAAAAAACCCCAATAACGGCTAGGGAGTCAAAAGTATTGAATACTTTTGAGTAATGATTATCTAGGGAAATCAAAAACTGTTCTTTGAGGCCATTGTTCTGCATGATCAGCCAATGAAATAGTCATCTCCCAGTCTTGGTGGCCCAGGTCCCACAGTGCTTCTATGCCCATGTCATAGTCAAACTTCTTTACTGTAGTCAAGTAGCTTCCCATTTGGAAATGTCTGCTGCTCCACTGGAAGGACTCCCATTGATTTCCAAGGACTTTGGATTGGTGCCTAAAAGTCCCTCATTTACAAGGAAAATACTCAACCCTTTGCAGCTCAGTCCATTTATTAAGAGCCTCATGTTCAATGCCATTTCCTCCAAGTGCATTTGGGTGTTCTTCGGCCTATAAATCATGTCTGTAGACTCACACATGGGGCTTTGTCCTGGCCATGTGTCATCTGTCTGCAGTCTTGCTGGTTTCTTTGCTGAGCAGATGGTGTGGCCTCTGGAAGCTGTCACCAGGACAGTATGGAGAACCACGAAAGACAACTCACCAGTTTTCAATATTACGTACATGTGTCCAAGGAGCCTGAAGGACATCAATAGCGAAGTTGTGGTTGCCAGAGTGGGCACAGAAAAGAGCCAGGGTAATGAAATAAAGGACCTCTGGAAAAACTTCGATTGTTCTATGTAGATTACTGATATTAAATGGTATTATATATTAATTTGAAAAAAAAAAAAGCTATAGGTTCTTTATTAAGCACTTATTTAAGGGTTATCAATATTTTACAGGAGAAAGGGGGTTGTTGTTACTCTTAGTTACCTAATTTTTGGAAGAAAAGGTCAGATAGCTATAGTGGCCATCAGTAACTAAATTATAGGTCACTAAGTGATTCATGTCCTTCTGCCACTGCTAGAAACAGAACAGTTTGTAAGCACTTTCCATTCCCTCTAAAGAACTTCCCCTCTGCAGTGAAAATCAACATCCATGATTACAGGGTAGAGATTTTAAAGACAGCAAGAGGAAGAAAGCAGGCATCCACAATGGAGAGGCAAGAAGTGCTGGTTAACAAGAAGCGCAGAGAAGGCGCTAGAATATGTCAGTGTATAAATCTCCTTACCAATTCAAACTGCAAAAAGCAGGATTCAAATGGGCCTCTGAAATCCAGCAGCAATATAAAACCCAGGAAAATGTATTACATCTTGAAAGGCTCCTCTGGTAATTTGGACTCTCCACTCTGCAACATCCCAGTGTCAATATCAAAGCTGTCAAAACCTGACATAAATCTGTCAATTACTCTGCACTACATGAACAAGGTCACTAAATCATTGGAGGGGTCACTATTTTTTATTAGAGAATAATGTGCTAATCAAAATTTAATTATTCAATTAGAAAGTTAAAGTAGACAAGACGATTGTGACTGAACACTGAATTGGAGCAATCAATTGTACTCTATTAGCTACGAGAGGAAAGAGAATTGTTAGCAGAATGGAAGTTAATTAGAGGACTGGGAATTTTCCTGTGTTGCCAGAGAAAAATAGTTTGGAGGTGTAAATGTGCAAAGACCAAACACAGCATGAGCAATTCCTAGGGATGGTGATGAAGAGAATTACATCACCAGTTTATTGAGGTGTGTGCAGAACTGGACTCTTACAATCTAGATGACTTTATCTGTTAAACCAGAACTGGGAAGATGGGAAGAAGGGAGCAAAAGTTTCTTTTCACAGACACAATGCACATTTCCTTCCAAAATTCTTGCTCCAGGAGAAATATGTCCAGGCACTGGAAAGCTAACCAACAGGAATGGTGACAAGAGCAAGAGTAGCCAGGCCCAGGCTGGGAAGAAGTACCATGAAGTTCCCAAGTGATGAGCAAACAACACCTGGCCCTAATTTTCATGGAAGATATGTGTTTAACTCCTCTGTTATTCCTCCCTTTCCCCTTTCTGTCTTCTGGTCAGTAAAATTATGTGTAGCAGCAAGGGCATGGGATTTGTTTTTGTCAAGGATGAGTCAGCGATCACCCTTAAAAGCAGGCTCAGACACTATCCGCATTCTTTTTCAAGTCTGTTCTGCAAGGACCTGAGGAATAGGTATCCTTACTTAGCTCCAGCGCTCCCTGGAAGCGAAGAAGCTGAGCCCAACAAAGAGTTAGCACCCTCCCACACATCCTAACTGGTACAGCTGGTCACGGGCCAGTGTGTGCTGCCGACAATCAGCCCAAGAAATGGCTGCTCCCACACGGGCCTCGTGCCCACTGTGGCAGTGCATCACAGGGCACCTCTTGCACCTAAGGTTCCCCCCTGTGCCATAGCATAGAATGAATGCTGTAAAGGCCACAGAGAGATTGCTGGGGTGGATGCCTGGGTCACAGGGGAGAAGCTGCCTAAGCCTGATCTAAACTTTCCTTGTGAGTTAGCCTGTGGGCATGTGAAGAGGAGACAAAGCCAGTGAAAGGGTACAAGCGAAATCCTAACTGGATGATGAAGCAAAACATTCACCATGCACTTGCACAGCAGCTTTGTGTTTTAAATTACAGTGTGCTTGGTTAGAATAGTTAAGAACTTTATTGTTTAACCTGCGTGTTGACATGTATCAAGTGCATTGACTGGTATCTTGTTACATGTAAACATTTTAAGCTTTATGGGTTCCAAAAGGCAGCTTGCCAGGCACATTTAGCTTCCCAGTTTTTGTGTCTATCCAGTTGGAAGATTTGGCTTTTGGCTGTACCACTGAAAATGGGTTGGCACTGTTTGCTTGGATGCAGAGCTAAGCATTTAAAATATTGAAGTTGGGGCGATTTCTTCCTGAAGTGGTTGCCAAATGCTATAATTTGTGCAGTGAAAAAGGAGCACCTATTAGCCCAGTGGAGTGGAAGTTGGAATTCCTAATGCATCTTGTCCCAATACAGCCTCACACTGTAATCACAGGACAAGGAGGAATGTCTTTAAACTGAAAGCGGGTAAGTTGAGATCAGATATTAGGAAAAAAATCTTTACTGTGAGGGTGGTGAAGCACTGGAACAGATTGCCCAGAGATACTATGGAAGCTGTGAAGCTGCTCCATGCCTGGAAGTGTTTTAAGACCAGGTTGGTTTTGAACACTTCAATAAACTGGTGATGTAATTCTCTTCATCACCATCCCTAGGAATTGCTCATGCTGTGTTTGGTCTTTGCACATTTACACCTCCAAACTATTTTTCTCTGGCAACACAGGAAAAAACCTAGCAACCTGGTTTAGTGGAAGGTGTCCCTGCCTGTAGCAGGGGTGTTGTAGCTAGATGATCTTTCAAGTCCCTTCCAACCCATACCATTCTATGATTCCTCTCTTGGCCTCACTGTGACCATATTCTGCAGGAAAACATGAGATAGGTGGGTTCCCCTCAACTTTCACAAATCTCCAAAAAATTACCCAGCAAGTAATGCCTTAATGAAAACATTGCCAGATATCATTGTTTGCCTTTTAATATCCTCATATTGAGGTGTTCTCCCACCTTTTAAGGACTCTGACTTTCTGACATTATTCCCTTCACTTGGTAGTGTATTTAGAAGAGTGGCTTTCTTTAAGGGCCTCAGTTAAGGGGCAGTGAAAAATTTCCTTCTTACTACTCCGTTTATCAGATCTTTGGATTATGTTCTTCTTTTCAGTGTATGCAATCCAATTTCTGGTTATGCAAGTGAGGCAGCCTTCTGGGATGATACAGCCTTTTTTGTGTTGTGATCTACATAGGTAGACATTCCTCATGTTATTTCCACTATTAAATTTCTCTTCAGCAACACTGAATGAACATTGCAGCATTGTGGGTTTTTTCTCTTTTCAAAAGCATTGCTGTAAATCCTTGAAGTAATGCAGTTATGCTAAAACAAGACATGTTTGATACTACAGAGTATGTAGTGTGATACTACAGAGATTTTATTTTCATTGAACCAGAGAAGTCCATCACTACAATACCTACATTAAAGTGCATTCACTTCTATATTTTGGTGCCTACAGCACTGAGGAGGTGGGATAGCTATGGATAATGGCATACCTTCATTTGGAAGCACAGAATTACTTGCCTTTTTTAAGGTGACTCAAGTATAAAGCCATCATTTTCATGCATGCTTTCTGTCCTTCAGTCAGCACCATGGACCATTCTGAAGGTTACAGAAGTAAATATGACAAATCTTTCAACTGACTGATGAGCTACGGGTGGTCAGTTTTGATCATTCTTTTCCTTTTCTCTGATGTTGTAGGCCTCTGAAGTCTCTCGAAACAGAGGAGTTACTCTGTTGGCCAGACCAGGCAATAGTCTTGTAACAGCTATTCGAAACCAGCACCATCACGAGGCATTACCTCTGGGTAAGCCAAGTTTTTTTTTTCTTCTCAAAGCAGTGCTCACAAAGGTAGGTTTTAGGACTTCTCATCAGCTGTATGTGCTGCCTCATGTTTCCCTGTGCCTCACTGGCAGTGCAGTGTGCCCCTGCAGAGTTCTGTGACATGGTAAATAAAGCCTCTGGTTTGATTTACCTTTTCCAGCTTACAATGACAAGATTGTTGCATTTCTACGCCAACCCAACATTTTTGAGATGCTGCAGGAGCGTCAACCCAGCTTGGCCAGAAACCATGCACTCAGGTACCGTTCTTCTCCAGACTGCTGTGCCCTACTTCCAGGAAGCGCTTTTTGTAGTGGAAAAAAACAAATTCTAGTAACTGTAGTACAAAAAATGAACTTGGAGCTCCTATGGCACTGTCACCATTAAAGAGTAGATGGGAAGCACTAGAATCCATGTGGTTACTATAGTTACTTTCCATAGACATCCAAGAAATAAAATAAATATGGGCAAATAGTGAGCAGAAACTCTGCCTTCACCTGCAATTACCTCTTTGCTTTTCAGAAGATAGAGTTAAAAGAGTTTCTGGATGGAAGTCAGCAGCAAAACCCTAATAAGTCCAGCAGAACCAGGATTTTGCTTCATGGTTGGATTTGCACTCCTGTCATGGATGTAGTCGCCCTAGATTTTATAAAGAAATAGGAGCATTATTATGAAGTGGATTGTACTCTTGTCTTAATCTTTCTAACTTGACTTAACGGTGGTAATTTCCAAGGTAGTTATATTGTGTCTTTTTTTTCTTAAGCCCATTCCTTTCCTATTAGATGGTTTAAAAACAGAAAAAAACAGAAACAATCACCATTATAACTTAAACTAATTTGAATTCCAAAGTTTGAATTAACTGATTTTGGTAAAGAACTTAAGCTGCTGTTAATCAATGTCAGCGATGCCCATATTTGCCAGCTGAGAGTTTGACCAAGAGTTTAGGCTGTACTGTGCAATTAGAGGTGTGGCTGCAGGGGTGCTGAAGGAGGAGAGGACTTACAAATTCCTGCAGTGTGCTTGCTGCTTGTAGCCTTACTGACTCCTCACTTACCTCTGAGGGCCAGACAAATTTTTTTTTTGGGTGTAAGGATTAGATTTCCTTCTAGAGGAATTGATACATGCAAATAAAATGAGAAATAGAATGAAAAATACTCTCAGTATTCAAGATGTACATTTCTGTAACTGAGAAATTTTTATCTTCACCATCAAATTATTCCAGACTATTTTTTTTTTCTCAGCTGTAACTTGAATTTTTATTTCCCACAGAACAGATAATGCATTTATCTCCTGAGCAGAGAACAAAATTGACCAGTGATAGGGACTAGACAGCTTAGCCAGTGCATAATGAGATTTGTAACAGGATATTGAGCCTTTTGCCTCCAGGTCATTGCTGATTTTCCCTTGGGCCAGGAGTTATCCAAGCTACTGTCTAATGCTCATGCAGCAGGTGTTAAGCAAACTCCTAGGATGCAAAGTTCGTCTTTTATGGACCTTGATTACAAGGTTCTAGAGCACATCCTTGACTTGAGGTATAATATTTTGACTTAATACTAGAATAAAAATATTTGGACAATGCAATGCTTTAGAAACACACCGATAGGCTGGGAAAATGTCTATCTTCCATGATCATAATCTGCTGATAGGATCCTATCCTATGTTTCCCAGTTTTTATTAACAAAAGTATGATTTTACACATGCAACACGTGTAACATGTGTATAACCTCTGTCTGATTAATTAATATGTAACACTGTATAACCTCTATGTGATTAATTCATATCAAGTATATGTTAGAGTGTTATTTTCCAGATGGAACTGACAGAGGGAAAGGAGGTGATATTACTGCAAATTCTTTTAACAAAAGGTGCTATGTTAGTTGTAGGCTTACACAAAAAATCTGCAGTTGGTCACCTGAAATGTACACATGAAACTGAAGGACTAAGAATCATTCTGTTCTCTAAAATAGGTAATAAAATCTCTTTCCTTTGGATCAGTAAACTGAGTGATAGAGACAGCATTTTTTTTGCAAGTTTATTAGGAAGATGAGAAAATGAATCAGGCATACAGGATATTTGCCATTTTTATAAGGAGATAAACAGGAACTGGCAAAATACCAGAGAGTAACTACTCTATGCATGGCTCAAGCCATGAAAATTGCATGGTTTTTTTTCTGGTTTTGTATTTTTTTTTCTTCTCCTCTCCATAATATCACTTATGTTTCAGGGAGAAGATCCATTACATTCGGACAGAGGGTACACATGGGCTTGAAAAGTTGTCGTGTGATGCAGATTTAGTAATTCTGCTGAGGTAATCAATTTGATCAATAGCATAATGTCATTACTTACAGTACCAGAGAAACTATCTGGCTCTTTCTCAGCATAATTGAAAAGATTTTGTTAAATCAGGTCATACTGATAGCCATCCAAAATGATTCAGCCAGAGCGTATCTGTCAATTTTTTACTTCCTGGAGGGCAGCCTACATCAGTACAGTAAATGCAGCCAGCTCAGTCAGAATGGCTGCTACCATCAAGTAGCAGATAAAAAAGAATCAGGTCAAAATGTTTCCTTTTATGGAAAAAAATCTTGTTTTTTAAAGAAAGAAAAAACAAAAAAGAGAGGAAAAATATCCCTTGTCTTTCTCACTACAATAATTTAACTGCTCATGAAATTGATAATTTTACTGCAGCAGTGCTGCCACACATGCATGAAACCTGAATGTCCAGTGCAGTGAGCATTGTTTGGGTAAAGACTATAAGGCTTCAGTTTGTACTGGAACCAGACAGCTTGGTCTTTAGGTCCTACTTCTCTTCAGTGCAGCTAAGAACTTATTTTATTGTCTTGGTCTGAGATGGGAAATGCTGCATTATGCAGATGGGGTTGGTGTGCTGTAATAGCACTGCCTAATGCAAAAAGTTTACAACTTATTCCCATCATTTCAATTCAAGCAGTCAAAGCACTGAACTACTTGAAAATGGCCCAAGTAAAACAGCCTGGGAGACAGAGTGTGCCTCTTTACTTCTCTCTGCTCATGTGTTGAAGGTGTTTCTGTTTCCTACGTAGCCTCACATCTTTGCTCTCCATCAGTGGCTGAGCTACCATGTTAGCATGAAACATCTATTAAAATTCATTTTGTTCTTCATTGCTAATGACCAGGTTGTCTTTGGGAAGCCTATGGATTTTTTGAATCCATGCATTCAGAGATGCACCCAAATATCTGACACAATGAACTTACACCATACTGCGTATTTACATTCCTTCATATGATGAATGTGAACTCAATCTCTCCCTATGACTTTTTGCATGCAGCCTTTTTGAAGAGGATATCATGTCCTACATACCACTGCAGGCTGCCTTCCATCCGGGTTACAGTTTTTCTCCTCGCTGCTCACCCTGTTCATCACCCCAAAACTCTCCAGGTAAGGCGATGAGGAAATTAGAACAAAATCTTGCATTTGTGGTGTTTCTTCTAATAAATAGAAAAGAGCAGATTCAGAGCTAGCATCAGCTGTCAGCCTGCTAATTCCAGTGCCCACTCTGAATCTGATCCCAGCTGCTTTTTTTGCTAGATCAGTTTCCAGTGCTGCTATGTATCTATTGATACATACCTTTTTATATAGTTGGAAAGGATTAGGATAAGAGAGTGGTGTAGTCCAAGCATAAGTCACTGACATGGAAGCACATTAATTTTACGTGACAGCAGCCAAGAGCACTTCCAAACTGAAGGTGTGCTGCAGCACTTCCAGTACCCCTGTAAAGTTCAGTCTCCTCCACTCAATGTTCCAAAAACTTCTCTTCTTCCCAAGACACATATATTTTGAGACCTGAGGGGATCATCTTCATCATCTAGCCTGACCTCCTGTGCTGAACCCATTAACTTACATTCGACAGGAAACATATTTTCCAGAAAGACATGCTGTCTGAGAAGGTCATTTCCAGCTGTGCTATGTCTCTGTAGTTATTGTTTATGCTATAGAAATTTGAGAAGCTAATGTCTCCCTTTTGCCAAGAGACACAACCCCCACTGCAGTCTCACTGTGTGGCTGTGTACAGTGGCCATTTTGAAAGAATCAACAGAAATGTGATCTGAAGAAATCTATTTTTGGCTGAGCTTTTTGAGAATGCATTTGAATTATCTGATTTTGAACAAAATTAATGGAGAAGTTCAAGTCTTGATGTGGCTGCCAAAAATAGAAAGGTTTTTTGATGTGAAGAAGTGAAATGCTAAACCCTTCTCTACAGGAGAGCAATGTTTTGTCAGAATGTCCTATTTTCATTAATGAGTTTTAACACCATTGTGAGTACAAATTCCCCTTGTCTACATCACGATATGTCATAAGCAAGTCTTTTTCAGGAAAAGAATCCAAGGATATGGCACAAATGTTACATAGGAGACTGTTCTTGTGAAAACACAAGGGCAAATACTCACTTCCAGCAGCACTCTCTTCTTGCTAATTTCTGTCCTGGATAAGATAATTGAGAGCAGCCCTTCTCTTATGTCCTGGAGGAAAACAAAAGGCTGACAGAAGAAAGAAGTGTTGCAAGGGATTCTCTTTGCACTTCATGTAAATACACCTTTCTGTTTTACCAGCAGAGACAGTAATGTCCTTCCCTCGTGGCAGCCATGATACTTTTGGCTCCCACTAAATGTGATGGGCTTTTTTTTTCTTTCCCGTGGAGCATTTGCTGCCAGATTTCTCATAAAAGGGCTGTTTTTAATTGTCTTTTGCAATGAGATAGGTAAATGGGATTTCATTAATCCATTATTTGGCCTTTTATGTCATGGCAGTTGTTTATACAAAAAGAATAATCACCTACTTTGAGAATGCCCCCTTCAAAACAAAACAGATTCCAAATTGCTGAAAAATCTGCTGTTATGTGTGAATCATAATAGGGAAATGTAGCATTTCTTGCTGACAGAAATCCTTCTTGATGCCACAGAGGGTTTTGTGTTGATAGTTGGAAGTGTTTAATATACAGTCGGATTAACACAGGGAAACCTGACTCCCAGCTTGGCTGGGCTGCTAGGCTCCAGTGAGAAGCATTGCTCTGAGTTTCAGAGGTTTAATCCTGCCAAGTAGGGAGATCTCCTATACATTGCACAGGAGAGAGATCTCTTAAAATTGCAAAAGGGAAAGAAAACCTAAATGCCACTGACCATGAGAGGCAGATATGCATGTTAGTCTTTCTCATGCCTTTCTGATCCTTCAGTTTCCATTCAATCACAGTTAAAGGCAGAGACAACACAAAGGTACACACAAGGTGAACTTAACAATACTTTTAGTGAAGAGGACACAGTCCCTGGAAGTTCTTTGCAAGCACTGAATTACAGGAAGTTACAACTCTATTGATGCCAGAAAGAGCAAAAATAACAGAGTGCACTAGTATACCTACAAAAAGTTCCTAACACATTTATTAACCGGTTCTGTGTGGAAACATCAGCTGCATGATTTGGAAGAATGTCAAGCCCCTTACACCTTGGAATGCTGTTTATTTTCCCTCCAGGGCTGCAGCGAGCAAGTGCAAGAGCACCTTCTCCATACAGGAGGGACTTTGAAGCCAAGCTCCGCAATTTCTATCGAAAACTTGAAGCCAAAGGGTATGGGCAAGGTCCAGGAAAAATTAAGTAAGTATTAAAATCACTCAGTCTAACAGGACACAGCTTTGTCTTTTGTCATTCATTATCCATGAAGATGGGGATGGAGAGTGTAAAACACCCTGGAGATTGCATTTTTTATATAACCATCAGGGTTATCTAAAAAGATCTTCATATACCCTGCAAAAGGGTGACCTTCAAGAGGCTTTTGTGTGGAAGTTTTATTTATTTAAAGATTCATATTCTCTTACACTCCCATTTCTTGCCTGTTTAACAGGGATATTCATAAGTTGCCTGTAGGAGGATTATCCTTCCAGGCAAATACCCACCAGATATTAACAACAGGTATATCATTGTAATGGTGGGATGACTCCAAAACCTTTGGATCTACATATCAGTAGATATGTATAACTCAGGATACCAGTGTAACTCAGGACCAGAACATGATCCTATAGAAGTTAGTGTCTACATGCAGGTTTAACTTTCCATAGTTCTTTGTGTTTATAGCCCTCCTGGATTTGAACTGGAGAGATTTCTGCCAGTCTTCATGTATTTGGGGTTCTCTCTTATTTGATTGTGGAGTTTCCTTCCATACAACTTGTTAGCTGGGTTTTGAGTCTGTACCAACTTGTGCTCAATCTAGTTATCCAACTTTGCCAAAGGCTGTGGGCTGTTTCTAAGGTATTCCCTGGGCATCTGGTTGAATTTATGCTTCAGGTTGGCTTCCTACCAAAGGACATCTGTTGTGGAAAAAATGAAAGTATGAAGCCAAGCAATTTATTCCAGGCAAATGTCATCAGCAAAATGATCTTATAGAGCTGAGGAGTCCTAGCTGGTGGTTACCCTTTTTGGTGTCCTACTAAATGGGTCCAAGGCACTCACAAAATATATTTTAGAAGTTCTGTTGTAAAATGTCCATGAAAATACGAACAAGAAAGGTTTCTTTTACAGATGGTGTGTAAAAGTACTATTCATTAAGTTGTTTTAGAGATTAGTAAGGGAACGAAAGATGTGTTTTGTAAACAGAAGCAGATAACTCCCTTTACTTCCCCTGCCACAGAAGCAGTATGTCTGTGGACATTCACTGGATTAAATCCAGGAAGTGTTTGGGGCCAATTCCTGAAAGCTGTGACTTCGTATACACAGCAAACTCACAACAATCTCTACCATATAAAATTGTACATATGGGTTATTGCAGAAAGTCTTAGCAGTGGAGCAGCACTTTGGACCTAATCATGCCATTGTGAGGGAATTCACCTTCAAGGTACATAGAAAAGCCAATGGAAACCCATAATGGTCAAGTAGCACAGGCACCAGCAGATGCTATTTTAATTAAGCTCTCTGGGAACGAATGTCTCTCTTTACAGCTGTTGTTTACCTTCAGCTTCACAAGCTCACACAAGACTCAATCATCAGATCTTTATTTCCGCCGCCCTTTGCAGGTTAATTATACGGCGTGACCACTTGCTGGAAGGCACCTTCAACCAGGTAATGGCCTATTCACGCAAGGAGCTCCAGCGGAACAAACTCTACGTCACGTTTGTCGGCGAGGAAGGGTAGGGAACCACAGAATGCTCTCAGTTCTGAAGTAGCTGTTATGTTGCAAAACGCCAAGTTGACTAAAGCTGAGCCTCTCTTGTTATGTAATGTTTCTTTGGTTTTGTTTTACCTCTGAGTAAGTGATTCATTTTAACCAACTTAAACATTTGTTAAAAATAACAATAACAACAATGCTTCATTTTACTGGAACACCTTCCATCTAGATGTCTCAAAGTGACAGTTTAAGTGGTTAAATCTATTGTCATCTTGTTTACCATAGATATTTTGACAGGCTGGAAGGGAAAACTCAACTACAGGCCAATATTTACACACTGAATCAGTCTTAGGGCTATAGTTAGAGACCAGACCTTTTTCCAGTTTGTTACTCTAACTCTTCACAATAGATCTGGTTTTGCTTTAAAAATTTTTGCTTTGCATGCCACCTAATGATCATTTGTTATCCATGTGTGGATTTCTTGTTTCCATCTTAAGTGAGAAACATTAATGCTGTTTAGTCTTTAAAATTTAATTCATACAGTTGGAATCCAAAAGCAATAGAAGTTTCTTGAGAAGGCCTTTCTCAGGAAGCTTCCTACAACTCTTACAATCCATGAGCCATTCTTGTATGATGAAAGCCAACCTCTGACCTTTTGTTTTCAAATGTAAGCACAACCTTTCAAAGCCACCCTGGCTCACCTCAAGAGCTGTGTTGTAATGGATGATTAATCCACACACTTTTATAATGGAAAGACCATTATGTGCATATTTCCAGTGTGCCATATTACAAAGGCATGAAATTGTATTTCAGTAGCTTTGCACGTAAAGTCTCTTCTTTTCAAAAACCATGTGTGTAGGATTTAAATTACAAAGGTCTCAGACAGTACCTAAGGCTACTCTCAACATGTCCAGCAACTGCTGACACGCTCAGCTCTGAGATGTCATGGCAAGTGAAGGGCTTCTGTCTCTTGTCTCAGGACAGGTTACGTCCAGTGGGAAACAGAAGTAACAGAGTTACTCAGTGACCTCAGTATCCGGGTTTTTTTTCACTCTTTATTCTCTATGGATTCAATATTGTGTAACAGAGGTCATCTTTCACAGCTGATCTTGCCTCTGGCCTGCAAGTAAAGCATAAACATGTAGCACAATTCAGTTTAAGTTTTTGGAATAGCATTTCGGAATGCTAATACTGGCCAAAGTCATATTGTTTTCTGTGTGGCACGGTGTCCTCAGGAGAAATTACAAACCAATTTCATGTGCAAATTCATTCATTCTTCACTGATTTATTTACATCTGAAGATACATTCCTCTAGGGTTTGTGCTGCTTAATGCTAATATACATTCTGCTGGAAGGACTCCAAGATGCCAATTCCCTACTGAAGAGTTGCTGCTGTATGGCCACGTGATGCTGTATGGGCACAGCTTCCCACAGTTCAAAGGAAAAGGCCATTGAAAATGAACTATAAAGGCTTTATGATGAGTTAGTGTGTTGGCCAGAAGTGCAATAACTCGTCTCCTGTTGGAGGTTTTGAACATAGACATGTCTTGTTTGTAGCTCTTTACTCCAGCCATTATCAGGCTTAACCCAGTACTTTGATGTCCATAGAACCAGACCTGGTCCATGGCTGGCACTAGTGGGACATGGGGGCTTGTTACCATCCCCTTTTACGGGTGTTGTTTTTGGGTCATCACATGATCCTAGAGCTAAAGCTCCTCAAAGAGAGAAGTACTGAATCTCCAGATATAAAACACAGGAGGATGGGCCCATCTGCCCTTTGCCATCTTTCTAGTTGTACAAATGAATGATCCAGCCCCTGTCACTTATGCTTCTATAACTTCATAGTACAGACCATTCTGATCCAGTTGCAAAACTTTCTACTTGCTTTATAGTTGTTAAGTAGAAGGAATAGTGTCCACCTCAGAAAATCTTTTGGCACTCATGATATATGGCTACAGATCATTTCTTCATATTGCTACATGTAGGTTTATTTTAGATTGAGAAAACCTACTCACCATTATTAGAGAATGATCTGTTTTTAATAAATCCACCACAGTTTTCATTTAATGCATTCAGGAAAAAATTTTAGTCTTGTTCTCCTTTTGTTTTCCAAGTTGAGTGTAAAAAATTCAAGGGAAAAAAAGAGGCTCTCTGTGGAGCAAATTCATACAACAGCAAAGCTCAATTTAAGGTTTACCACATGAAAATAACAGAAAAGTGGAAGGGCTTGGATGGAACAAGCTAGGAATCACCATTCTGTCATAAGAGATACAATTCTGCTGGGACTTGGTCTTGTTCAGCATGAGCCCTTATGGTTTCTGTAGCTAAAAAAGCATCATTGGGATTAGATTTGAGTACATCTCATTGTAGGAATGTCAGAGCAATTTCTGCTTTAGGCCAGGCTTTCTAGTCTGTGGACCCCAGTGTTTACAGGAGATTCAAACCCACTCACTAGAAAGCTACCCCTCTACTTGTAGCCTTGTAACTCCAGTTTGCTAAGCTTTTGGGACAAAGGAAAGTAAACTATTTAAGGCATGTGTCCCAGTTACAATTCCTCCCAGATCAGCCTGGTTATTGGTGAAATTTTGGCATTTCAACTTGTTCAGGACTCGGAATCAAGTTTTGAGAGGAGAGATAATTCATGTTAGAAACACTGGACTGCACCGGCCTCTGTACTAAGACAGCAGCCAATGTAGGCAAACCCAGGAAATCCACTCAAATGGTAAGGAGACTAATTTTATCTTTTCTACATTTTTCTTTCCAGGTTGGACTACAGTGGCCCCTCCCGAGAATTCTTTTTCCTTCTGTCTCAGGAGCTCTTCAATCCCTATTATGGGCTGTTTGAGTACTCAGCCAATGACACTTACACTGTACAGATCAGCCCCATGTCTGCCTTTGTTGAAAATCACCTGGAATGGTAAGAACATTGTATGCAGAACTGAACAATTGTTTCAGAGCAATCAAAAAAATGAAAAACCAAAACAAAAGCTCCCAGTTTAGACCAGAGTACATACAAATATTGCTAAATCTGGGAAGAGGTGGGGGGAGTAGGTTGTGAAAAGGAAGAGATGAACTAAACATAAATACAAGAGCAGGCTCTGAAAAAGCAGTTGTGATGAAGTACTACTATTAAAATATCCTGCTGGTATTATTTGGGACTTGATGTTTGTGAACTTCTGTATGAATATAAAAAGGGTAGGGAGAAGAGCTTTGCTTAATGCAGTCTTCATCTCCTTGGTCCCTTTCTAAGAAGAGCCGGTGTGACCTTTCTATATATCACAAAGCATTGTACTTGGAACCTGTATAGTGTTCTCTGGGAGCCACATTGCTGCTCTGTTCCTATCACAGGCCTTAAAAAAGGCCCAGTGAAAGCAGTTTCCCTTTTCTTCCATGACAGAGTGTCCCTGCTTGTCTGGGGCAAGGCCAGAAGAGTGAGCAGATATTTTAGCTTACTAAGTATGTGTGCAAACAGACAAATTTCTGGTCTTGTTTCTTTATCAAAAGTTCTGAAAGCATATTGCGATGTCCTCATTTTCTCTTTCTGCCTCCAGATCTGTCTGTCTTTGGGAGTTGTTTTCACTTTGGTAGTTTCAGATGTGGTTAAGTGAAGCATAGGCTGCGAGCTCTGGGCATCGCTTGGTCCCTTGTGGGATTTCATTGGGTCAAAGAAATGCTGCCCAAACATGGGTTTGTTCCTATGATGGTTTTCTTTGTCAATCTCATTGGCTCCTCTCAGAGATACTTTTTTTTTAAATGGGAGGCAGTTCCAACCCCTTTTTAAGTGTAAATAGTACATGTTCTTCTATTCTTGTGAACAGATTTTCTTTTGCTTGGCTTCCAGCAGTCAGGAGGTGAAGGACAGTTGTACTGTCACCTCTATTAAAGTTGCCAGGGGAAAAAAGGATGTTGCTTGGGACTGGCATGGTTTCTAAATTGTTGGAATTTTTTTGTACTATCATTTCCAGCAGTGGAGCTAACAATGATCCTTGTTCTAGAGTGTTTCTCTACTGACATTAGCAGGAAGAGAGCAGCTTAATTCTTACAGCTTGTTCACCTCCTACTGCAATCTTGTTCATTAGACATTATGTGATGCCTTTGTAGTTTTCAAGAAGAAATAAAGTCTGTCCTATGTCCTAGCTTAACAGATAGCACGGATAAACTTCTGATTTAGGAGGCTGTTGTTTGTGGAGATATATTCTGACTTCCAGGCAGAGGACCAATTAGGCAGGTGCAAACCCATGATTGTTCTTCTGCCCACATTGTGACAAAGCTGAACCCAGACCTCTATGTCCAGAGATGGTGTTGCCATGTTATCTCAGCAGCAGGTGAAACATGCCCTTGCTCTTACGTGTCATAAACACTGTTCTTGCAAAGTGTTGCAATTTTCTCATGTGATAAATTCTAGTGTAAAACATACATGCTGTGTTTGATGCTTTCATTTTGTCCTTCTGTGCCCTGGGAGATTTCAGCATGAAAGAGGCAGGTTTTTAAGGTGTCCTGGGCTACAGTACAGCAGAAAGACACCTAATAATGACTTTCCTGTAGCAGTTAGCCTTTAACTCAGAAATCAGCAGAAGTTAGACACTGCTGTATCAGTAGGCTGTTTCTCCAACTGCACATATCAATCCAGCTTCTTGCATGCAGAATGTTATTTGGCCTTCAGACATTTTTGTTTTCATATTTTTAAGAAAGATAAATTTGGCCTCTTAGCCTGCAGAAGGAAATAAAAGCTATGAATGAAAAGGTTTGCACATGCAGTATAGTAAGTAGGGCAAGATTGCAGAACCCAAGGGAAAAATCCAGTCAGTGCTTGGAAATACTTCTTGAACCTGTTATGGAAATAATTGCCTGAGACCAGAAGTTTATAATTAGCCTGATAGGTTTCATGATTGGCTTGTAGATATCTAGACATTCTAAATGTTTTTAAACTGTGTGACAGATCTCAACTATTCATGTGTAACCTTAGAGTTCTGTGTTCAGAAATCTGTGCAGCCAGCAAAGATAGGAATTGGACCAATCTTTCTGAAACTGAGTTCAGTTCTTCCATTAAGGCTTTGCAAGCTAACTGCTGCTAGGACACTGTACTAACTGCCTTGTCACTGTTTGTTCCTGAGGAATGAGGTTTTCTGATGTTCCCAGGCTTTGTTCATTCTCATCAAAGTCAGAGATAGAGCTTCTGTTTCTCAGATTTACTTGTTGATAAGATTTCAGAAGAACCTCCTCCCTATAACATGCCAGAAATAGATATCACTTTCCTGATCTCAAATCTGTTATGAAGCACCAGCTAACACAGATGAATCAGTCTGAGAGTTCCAGGGTCAAAAATAATTAATATTCATAGTCTTTTCAAAGCTTGAAGTCAGTCATGAAAACCACACAACCACAATTGGTTTAGATTTGCAGATTTCTTCAACTGTATGCTTTTTGGTGCTGTAGGGCTTTTTATTTATGTGAAATCTACCCTTGGCATGTTTTTCTTCATAGTACTTCCGCAAGACCTCTCCAGACACAGATATATTAAGAAACAGAGCTACCAAAAATTGTGTTCAAAATTATTTTACATTTTCCCTTTCTTAAGCAAACAGTGGTAAATTTGAGATAAATACAACAAAATTAAAAGATGTGAAGTCTTATTCATATTGGCAGAATGGAGAAATACACTGTTATTTTTCCCCAGCCTAAAAGTTACAGTTCTGCCCCTTTTAGTGGCTTATTTCATGCTTTGCCCTTTGTACAAACAGCATTCTGAGTCCAAAATGAGCACATCAAAGCACAGACTAGTTGTATATATGCCAAGTTAAGAAAGAGACATAATAACTGGAAAATATTTCTCATTTATGGAGAAACTGAGATTTAACACCTTTCCTGCAAGCTTCCATTGAATAAGAATTTTTTCCTTCAGTTAACATATGTGCATACTGAACACACGAAATATCAGATATCATACATTTTTAAAGTTACAATATTTTAAATCCCCCTATATCTGAAAGGACAGATACAACTCCCTAGACTAAAGAAGTTTGATGATACATATTTTTATCTGTATGCTACAGAATGTACCTGAAGCTCGTAGCCAGAAAAGCTCCTTTTAATCCGTGCCAGTAATAAGCCGTTCTGTCTGATCTAGGTAAATGTGTCTAGCTTTTTGCCTAGATATTGAAAACATCTTCTGAAATACACCCCCATTTGGAGGTACTTTGTCCTTTTCCACAAAAGTGGGTAAAATGTGGAACCAAAGAAAAAAATGTGAAAACAAGCCCATTCTCTGCATAAAAGGGCAAATGGCCTAGACAGAAAAAAATCATTCACAGACATTCATTTGGAGATCTGAGGGATCTTAACTTGAACCATCTTTTTTCTGTGTTTTCATTGTGAATTAGTGACAGCATGGGTTTTTGTAATCGTAATCATTTGTGGACCTTGCTGTGACATTTATGCAGCCAGAGAGCAGCACCCCAGTGCTACAGTTATCTTAGAGGTATTTACAGCCTGCTAATCATACTTAGCATTTTGTATCCATCTCAGAGAAGCCCTGTTGTGTTTTGCTTGTTTTTCTTTATATGAAAATTGATGCATTTGTTTAGCAGAACCTTATTAGAAAGTTGAAGTTCTGTGAGTAAAATGTTTTTTTTCAGACTCCTACTGAAGACCACAGACATGATACACTCTGACCCAATGCTTGGGTCTCCAGAAGTTATAGATTACTGCTGGCCACGTTGTCCTAATGAACTCTACTAACTTGATGCTCATTTAGAACTGCCTTGGGGCATGACTTTCTTCATTCATTTCCCATAATGAATTTTCTTTCTTCTCTCCAGTCCCCCTTCTCATATTCTAGTCTGTGCCACTGAGCAGAGTCAGACAGAAGACTTGCATGTATTTCTGCATCTCATTCTGCAGGCAGATGGAAGCCTGGTGCACCCACTCTCCATGCAGACAAGATCTTGCTTTCCCTGTGTTCCAAGTCAGCTGACATGGTCACTGCAACTGGTTCAGCTGAGCAAATACATGCTGGCTCCCATCAGGGCTGATTGCTTCAGGCATGGCACTGCCTGTGTTGGTTTTACGTGCTCTGGCACATGGGCAAAGGCAGCTCCCTTTGCCTACCCGGTGCTGTGGGGGCATAGCCCCAGCCAACCTCTGAGCGACCCTTTTATTTATTTTGTTTGAATGAGAAACCACATAACCAGTACTGTCCATCTCTAGCGTGCCAGAGAATGCAGGGTGTTGTGTTTTCCCGTTTTTTTTTTTAACTGAGAATGTTGCAACTTCAGCTGTCTTTTCTCCTTAGAGAGCTTGGTTGGGTTTTTTTACCCTAATTTCCTTAAGAGTTGTGCCTTGTGCAATTGCCCTGCCTATCCATCAGACAGATTCCTAATCAGTTTGAGACCTGTCTGACAGGAAGGCAAATGTCTTGAAGATAATAATTTCCTAAAAGCTTTGTGAAACTTGTGTCTGTGTAAAGGACAGATCTGCAGAAGAGTGGCTCAGAGAGGTGGGGGGAGAGCTCAGCAGGGATCTGTGCTGTCCGTCCCCGCAGCTGGCCAGGCAGCATGACTGAGCTGACAGGTCCATCACAGGCACGGGCTGCAAACCAGCCACATCATCTTGCTCAGTAGCTTGGGGATGTGAGGCAGAGATGTGCAAGCTCTGGGGAGACAGAAGGGAGAAACTGGAGATGCTCCAAAGTCTGGGAGCTGCTAGCAGAAATGTGTAGGAGGAACAGGGAGCTACTGCAGTGTGGTAATGTAGGGCCATCAGAGGCAGATCTATAGGAAACAAACCTCCATTAATCCTTCTACACAGAGATTGACTTATTTCAATTAAAGTGTTTTTAAAGAAAGTAACAAATTGCCTTATGACCTAATGGGTTGTATTCTGATGTGGAGCAGCTCGTGGGATGGATTTAGGCACACTCTGGGGCTCTTTATAGGAATAGTGGAGAAATGTAGTCACAGTATCTAAGCAGGAGGTCTGGAAACAGCCATTACTCCTCTCCACTGACTGAAGGGACCTCTTGGGAATATGTGGTCTGAATTACTCATGAATCTCTGACTTTTCAGGTGTTGTGTCAGGCAATATGGTCCAATACCTGTTTAGTCAGGGAGTCAGAAACACCGAGTTTGGTTTTGGGCTTAAAAGGGACACTTGTGTGGGTCTACATTTGGGGGAGGAATTATTTTAGGAGACCAATTTTGCAGCCATCTTGAAAGGGCCTGTTTATGCTAAACACTGAAAAATCATCCTCTTAAAAATCAGATAAAGCACCCTAGAGTGAGGCATCAAGCTACATCCATTTGTTTTTGAAATTAGATGATTGCCTGTTTGCCTCAGTTTCCATCTGAAGAGATTTCCTATTATGTAATCAACTTGAATTCCGTTTGATGTACAGTGCTGCTCAGAACTGCTTTGAAATTCTCAGATGAAAGGCACCATAGAAAACCAAAGCATTTAATGTTATGTTAGACTATAAATTTTAATTACTAGCAATATCTTATTTTAAATAAATTATGTTTGCATGAGAAATTTTCAAGCAGTATTGTAAATCTTCTGGACAAGAATGATATTAAAATAAATGTGCAGCTGAAATAATTTATAAGACTTTTCACTGTGTGAAAAGGGTATGTTACTGAAATGCCTTCTTGCTGCTGTACTGTGGTCTCTCTCAATGCCTCCTGTACTTAAGTAAACTTTGATTTTCCTATTAAGTTTGATGTATGGCTGTATCACATAGAGCCTGCCTCAACAGCTGGTTAATTATTTATTAAGGGTCGGGAGGAATTGGAAGATTAAAGGCAAACCAGAACTAAAGGAGAAAAAAAAATCTTCCTAACTGAGCTTGTACAGCAACCATTTTTTCTTTAAAAAAGGTTCTGCTTTATATTTACCTTATTCTTGACTTTCTGTCTCTTACTAGAGAATTTTTTTTCCAAGCTCTTTTGAGGATCAGAATGGTGTCACTATATGACTTGAAAGAGGAGATGTCTCTCACAGTCTCTACCCCTTTTCCCTCCCTTCCCTTCCCTTCCCTTCCCTTCCCTTCCCTTCCCTTCCCTTCCCTTCCCTTCCCTTCCCTTCCCTTCCCTTCCCTTCCCTTCCCTTCCCTTCCCTTCCCTTCCCTTCCCTTCCCTTCCCTTCCCTTCCCTTCCCTTCCCTTCCCTTCCCTTCCCTTCCCTTCCCTTCCCTTCCCTTCCCTTCCCTTCCCTTCCCTTCCCTTCCCTTCCCTTCCCTTCCCTTCCCTTCCCTTCCCTTCCCTTCCCTTCCCTTCCCTTCCCTTCCCTTCCCTTCCCTTCCCTTCCCTTCCCTGAACTTCCCTGAACTTCCCTTCCCTTCCCTTCCCTGAACTTCCCTGAACTTCCCTTCCCTTCCCTTCCCTGAACTTCCCTTCCCTGAACTTCCCTTCCCTTCCCTGAACTTCCCTTCCCTTCCCTTCCCTTCCCTTCCCTTCCCTTCCCTTCCCTTCCCTTCCCTTCCCTTCCCTTCCCTTCCCTTCCCTTCCCTTCCCTTCCCTTCCCTTCCCTTCCCTTCCCTTCCCTTCCCTTCCCTTCCCTTCCCTTCCCTTCCCTTCCCTTCCCTTCCCTTCCCTTCCCTTCCCTTCCCTTCCCTTCCCTTCCCTTCCCTTCCCTTCCCTTCCCTTCCCTTCCCTTCCCTTCCCTTCCCTTCCCTTCCCTTCCCTTCCCTTCCCTTCCCTTCCCTTCCCTTCCCTTCCCTTCCCTTCCCTTCGTCTCTCTAGCACTTCTTCCAAATTAAAGTTTGGTTTGAGGGAAAGGAGGCTGTTCTGTTTTGTTCTGTATTTACAAAAGTTATACTTACGCATTTTTCCCTTGCTTAGGGCCATTTAGACTTTTGCAACACTGCAGATTAAATATGTCCATAGTTGGGAGGCTTCACATGAAGATCTCTGTAGTGTCTGCACCTTGCATGTGGCAGAGGAGAAAAGGGTAAAATCCATGCTGTCCCCAAGAACGTGGGCCTGCAGGGAAGCAGCAGGATGGGCATTATTGTCTGTGTATTGGTAGTGCCGAAAAACTCCCCAGGGCGTGATGAATGTTGTCATATCTCCTGTTCCAGCCACACTGGAATGGCAAGGCTGAGCTGTCACTATGAAGAATTGCTCAGTCATCATTCCCCTCCTCACTTCTCACTGCATTTTATTCATACTTCCGTATGGTAAAGAAAATTCAGCTAGAGCAGGTGCAGGAATTCCCAAAATAACCTTCTTTTGTAAGTAACACAATTCATACATCAAAAGAAAGACTGCTTGTAGAGCAATATTGTTTTCAGTAAATCACCCAACTTCATTTTGGGTATTTTTGAGTAGCAAAGGCATTTCTGTTTCTGTAGGCCTCTCCCTGGGATTTTCTGGAAGTTAGAAGTTTCATTTGTTTGCTGAAAAATATCCTTGGTTTTGTATGTTACCTTAGTGTTACATTGAATTCCAGAAAAGGGGAATAGTAAAGATTTAATTTTATCTGATATGCATGTTTTTAAAGGGAGAAAGGTAATATTTGTCAGTTTGCCCCAACTTGGAATAGGAACATTTTTGAAAATCTCAATAAAGTTATGGAGGATGAGAAAAATTCTAACCTGTTCACTCTCTATGAAAAAAGTTCATGTGATAGCAAGAATACAGAAGTATACATTCAGTATGTTGTGGATCACTGAAGGAAGCTTTTTACACTGTGACTTATGACTTCCATTCCAGAAAATGGTAGACTAGAAAATGGAATTATTTAATGGAGTTGGAAAGATTTGTAAAGAAAAGTAAAAAATTTTCTTAGGCTTCAGAACACAAATGCAAAGGTTCTGCTATTCTGTGGATTCCCAGAAGAGGATCAGAGTGGTCAGTTTGCAGAGGCATTAATAAAAGTTGGAAGTATTCAATGGTTTGCAAAACAAGACCTATAATAGACTGCCAAGCAATTAATAGCATGTCTGAATATCAGCACACAGATTTCTGACTTTACTCAATTGAGGATCCTTATCCTGAGAGACAGGGATTGTTAGCCAAGTTGCAGCACAATGCAAACCCAAGTGTGTGGCTTCTGGACAGGGGTGGTAAGTCCAGAGGGCTCTGCACTGCCCATGGGCTGTTTGCAGTTACCTCAAGGATATCTCATCACATGGGATAAACATTCCTGGGTGCTTACCAGGACTTTATGATGAACAGTCTCTCTCATGCTTAAATACCCCAGACAGGCCGGAAAGGATGTGCCTCCTTTGAGAATAAGTCAGTTATTGTGGCTGCAGTGTTTGTAGTTAGCCATTGAAGGAAAATATGCAGTCATCCAGCTTGTTGTTTTTATGACCCTCTTGTCTGGCAGATGACTACATCTGTGGATTCCCCTGTAGCTTGACTAGTTTGTTTCAACACATGGAAAAGCTATGGAAAGCAAACATAACTCATGCAATGTCTGAAACTTTACCAATTCATAGGTTTGCAAAGTGCCCACCAACAACTCTTCCAAAGTCTTTGACTGAGAAATCAAAGTCTCTGATGAAAATGTTCTTTTGCTTGTTTGAAATAAAACAACTCATAAGCACCAGACTGAACTGATCTACAAGGAACTGAAGATAAATTGATGATAAACTATAAACATATAAAAGGCCAAGTAAACTAAACCTAAAATGGAGCAGGGACTCAGAGGACTGTGATTCCATTTCTGTCTCTATCACTTGTTTTCTGGATAAGTTCGGATAAGTTATTTTACTTTTGTATTTAAGTTTTGTCAGTTTTCACATGAAATATTGGCACTGATCTCCTCTGGAAGATGATCTCTCTGCTTTGAGATTTGCCAGTCAGCAATGAAGTCTAGGATCTGAGAATCACACAATGTAGGGGTTTGTTGTCTGCTAGCCAGTAATTCATACCTCAGTCTGTATCTTCTCTGTAGCTGCTGGGCAGAGGAGTGTTTGCCAAGAGTCTCCCAGGCCAGTGTGTTTTATCCCTTGTACCAGCCGGAGCAGCTAAAGGCAACCTGGTTGCTGATGGACGTTAGTATGCTCGTGCTGCTGGGTTCTGGCAGAGGTTTTCCCAGAGGAGGATGACTGTACATCGTGGTCACGAGGCTGAGAGATGGCTCTGCCAGCAGAGATGGCCACTTCAGCACTTGCCACAGTCCTCCTTTCCTCCTCCAAAACCGTGCATTCATGGAACTTGTTACTGGTAGAATAATACCTAGCACAGATTTCTTTTTCCAAAGAGACCATGTTGATTTTTTTAATCTCCTTACTAGTTTAAAGGCAGACCTGGAAATCAGCTCTCCATTTCCAATGTGTCTCTGGTGTTCAGACAGCCCATGGCACCGAGGCTGGCATGCCTGCAATGGTTCCATGCAGAGGAATTTCTGTGCCTGCAGTAAGAACGTCTGGCAAAGTTCAGCTGAAGTGCAAGAAGCCAGTGCCAGCCACTCCAGTGTGGGGCTTCCTGACTTGGCTGCAGTGCTGAGCAAATGCAGCTGGAACCATTGTTCCATGTGAGCATTTATCTGGAGCTACTGTGTGGAGGAAAGGAACTGTTTGGTAGATTGTGTTGAAGAGAAACCCAAGGAGATTTTATGAATTTCCCTTATCTACATTATCTTTGCATCTCATTTTTCTGGATATAATAGAATAGCCTGCAGCTTTTGCCATAAATTCATGCCTTCTTCTCCATGATACAATTAGTCTTTTAACCTTTTCTGTCAGTTCTTTTGTGGTGGATATAGCCAGGATATAAGAAAGATTAAAAGACATTTTGAGTGAACAAATGGCTAGGTTAGGGACAAGGAAAAGGCTTGAAGGATCTGATTAGGTTAAATAAATAAGCAATAAGGTTTGGATTATCTCTTTGTTTTTCAGTTGCTGGTAATTTAGGCTTCAGGAATAGTTTGAGGTTTAGTTGCTAATTTAGGATGCATGAGCTCCAGAGATTTAGAAGGACATGGATAGCTCACATTTCCATCACATGTAAGCAATAGCTCTTTTTCATGTGGTTACTCCTTGTTACTGAGAAAAAGAAACGTGTTCTACTTGGAGATAGATCCAGAAAACAGAAATAGGACTTACTGAAGTGCCAATATTGTACTGACCTTTTGCAGCAGGAAATACATGCACAAATTAGCAATAAAACGAGAGATTGGCTCACATAAAGTTACTCATCATATGAAACTCCGGTGCCCACAAAAAGTAAAAATATCTAAAGAAAGGCTTGTTTGCACCTAAAGAAAATTATCTGTTCAGGATTTGAAATTTAAAGGAATTTTATTTGTACCAAGTTGCTTTTCTTTCTGAAAATCATTTTTCATCCTTTTTATTTTCTTGTTTAATTTCAGTTCTTGGGTGATGCACCTATATTTCCCACCCTATCTGAGCATTCTCTTTGTATTTTATGACACTGCACGAGCAGGTCTGCTGGACTGTTCCACTTTACAGTAGGAGCTACTTAAGAGAGGCTAGTACTTTCTTAAGTGAGTGTAAAAAATTTCCTTGAAAATATCAATGAAACTCCTAAGTTTTATAGGTATAATAAGCAGACAGGATTATCAAAGAGAGGGTCATGAAATATGCTTCTTGATTTTTTGATGTCTGAATGAAATGCCTTGGCTCTGTAGAGTGTATCCTCTTTTAAATCCCAGTCACATTTGCTGGGGCAGCAGGAATCAATCCCTGTAGATTTTTAACTACTTAAAGTTCATCAGTTTCTAGACTGGAAATCTGCACACACAATTGCTCCATGTCAGTAGTCCTAAATGTTTTCTTTAAATTTTAATTGAAAATTTGATTGAAAAATGAAGCTTACCTGACAGAATTTTCTGTAGTTTGGCAGTGAGGAAGTATAGAGTTTCCACTTACAAACTCAGTAACTGTCTGGAAACCTGGAATGAATTTTGACCATATATGAGATAAGATCCATTTCAGTATTTATAACATAATGCACACGAGGTAAAACCAAAACCTGGTTGGGGTGAGTCATTACCATTCCTTCAAAAGAAGCGTGTAGGGTTCTAGACTAAGTTCTCATGTGGGATGCCAGTGTGGGTAGATACCAGAGTCAGTGCAGCATTGGGAGATGCTGTGCAAATGTGACCCAACTCTGTATCTTGGTCTCCCTAAGCTCTCGGTCTCTCTGAGGATCCTTTGTATTAGAGGTGGATATAAGAAAAGAAGATGAGCCAACAGTACTCCTGTTACTCCTTACATTGGAATTCTCCTCTATGACTAATTTAGGAGTTATTTTACCTTTTCTCTTTAATGTGCTGAGACTTCATGAACTTCTGTCTCCAGCCTTCGTAAGAGCCATTCCTTTCATATTATTGACACATGAGGTCATCAGATTCCTGAACTGCAGAGGCATGATGCTGGAATGCCACAGCGTCCACCTCTGAACCTGCAGACACAAGGAGCACATTTGCCATGAGGCCAAATGATGGTGGCAAAGAGGAGTCTGCAGAGTTTGCAGATGCAAGTCAGATAAAAAGAACACATGAGCTGTCCCAGCCTGCATGGCTCAACCTTCCTGGCAAAACAATGTCAGGAACATAATGTCATCCCATTAGTCCCTTCAAATGTTCTTTCATTTGAGTGAGTAGGGGTTAAATATGCACACCAAATTAAAGAAAGGCATTTGTTAATGAAGGCTGATAGATGGAGGTGTGGATTTGATCCACTGACAAGGTTTTGTAGAGGTGACCTGATCTGCTAGATCACTTCTCTGTAGTACACAAGGATGTGTACTACCAACATCTCAACACAGATCTCTGGAGTGTATGCCTGACAGACTGACAATATTGCTTAAATTCATAATGTATGAGTCCAGGCAGAGTTCTTGTAACCATCTCACTGGTCAATTCTTTTCGCAAAATACACATTCTTAAAACTTTCATTCATTGGTTCTTTGCTTATAAAGTGCTAGTGCTGGTGATAATACCAAAATTCAGAAATCATAGACTCAGTACATTTTCCTCGGCATGGCATGTTGAGTGTCCTCCCCCCCCCAGTCAAAAGATTGCAAATCACAAAATTTTAGGCTATAATAATTGATTTTTGGTTCTGGCCTTCTGGTTGTTCACGAGTGTCTTCATAACAATGGCAATTTTAACAGTGTTTTAAAACAAGCTGTACCACAATCTTTTGAATCCATGATGCCCAGTTTCCTACAAATTTTTGTTTCATGACTGGATGCTACGTTGTCTGATAAAGATGCATGTTCAAGGCGAAGTGTTTCCCATGATTGTGCCTTTCTAAATATTTTCCTCTTGTTAGAGTCTCTGCTATCTAATGATGATCAAGATTAGATCCAGTCTCTCCCACTGTGAAAGGACTAATAGGCCCTCCAGGTGCATCCACCTGACAAATATAATTTGTCCTCAGAAGAGCTGCCAAGGACAGAAACCCTGGACCACAGTGTAGCCTCATTTGTTCAGCTTGTCTTTCAGGTGGCCAAAAGTTCGTCTGCATGAATAACAGTCAAGAGTTTTAAAACTAGTGCGACAGAATGTGTACATTTCACTTACAGAAAGCAAGTCTTGTGAAATGAAAGTGACATTTTCAAATTTGATGTGAACCATGCTATATTTATGTCTCTCAAGCCCTACTTTGAATATTTTTTCACAAGCTACTGCATCAAGAAGGGCACACTTAAATGCAGCTGATGTGTTTGAGTGATAAAAGGTTTGCAGGATTTTCAATCTTTTTAATCCTCTTTTCTGGATTTGAAGGTTCTTATACCATACCTAATTTAGCCCACAAGGTATGGTTCCCAAAGCATTCCCAGCAGAATGATAAAGACTGTACACACAGATTACAATCTTTTCAAGGTACATCATTATCCAGCCAAATCCAAGGAAAAACTGTCATATAAAGTAGAGGTCCATTCATTGAACCAGTCAAGAGAGAGCCCTGTACCAAAGGGTCATTGTGGGTCCTGCCTTGCTCTGGTGCTGTATGATAAGGACCAGAGTACATTAAATCTCCTGTGACTCAGCTGCAGTCGGAGGAAAATGTATTGCCTGGTTGCTGCTACAGCATATGGATTTGTCTCTCCCTGACACAGATATGCAGTAAGTATTCACAGAATCCTATCGTGGGGAGTGAGCCTGTTACTTTGCAACGAGCTGTTGTGGCTGCTTCAGGGGCACCTGAAGCCTGCAGAAGGAAAAGGAATTAGCAGGGTACAGTGGAAATTTCTGCAAATGGGTCAAAGAGTACTGCTGTTAAAAACCAGAAAGCAGGTGCACACAATGTCCTTTTTGAGTGGACGAGCAGTGTCAATAGGCAGTCAAACCAGAGCAGCTCCACTGCTCATTAATTCTGTTTCTCGTTCCACCATTTCCTGTTCATTAGCTCCCTCCTGCATTTACCCTCTCTCTCTGGAGCACATTACTCAGACTCAATCATTGTCTCCAAAGGGGAAGGGTGTTGAAAGAAAAGGCCAGAGCAAGACCCTGCATTCCCCACCTCTCCCAAACTAGCTTTTCTGCTAGAAAGAAGCCAAACAAGTATTTTACACTTCCTTGGAAAGATAAATGTAATTCAGGCTTAAGGAGGGTATGTGCCCTCGAGCCAGGATTTACCTTTGTGCTGCTTATTCTGTCAAGAAAACTTGTTTTGTTCTGAAAGGACTGTCTTAGCCACCTCTAAATCTCACCCATGCTCTAAATCTTTCAGGAAGAAATAAACACAAGAGTCTGGCTTTGTTTTAACTGGCTTTTGTAAGGAGGGCTATTTGTTTCTTCTTGCTTTTTTGTAAGTTTTGATACATTTTAAGTGGGACTGCTATGCTTGTCTGAGTGTAGTGGCAGCTTGATGAACTGAATGGAGCCACACACAGGTAAATTGTATATTTGTTTTCTGAGAAAGGCAGCAAATGCCTCCTGTTGATAGGTATCTGTTGGCTTACCATGGTCCACGTTTCTCAGTGCTGAACCAGAAAAGCATCATGTCTGGTCCCAGGCCCTGTCCAGCATGGACAAGGCACCAGAGAACCTTCTGCTCCACCATTCCTCATAAGAGAGTCAAGTACAGCAGGTTTCTGCAGAGATAGAAAAGCTCTGTGCAGGGGAAGAAGGGGCTGTGGGCTGGAGCACTGACATGCCTTGGGCACACAGCACTGTGTTTTTGTGGAGTGATACAGAGCTGCCAGAGAATACAGTCTGCAACACAGTTTTTTTATCCGTTGTATTGATAGGCACCAACAGTGGCAACATTTTGTTAATTATTTCATCTCACTTATCCCACATGTTCTTAGGCTGGTGCACTAGGCTTGGACCTTTAACACAGAAATGCTGCCTGTGGCTTTGGGATGGTTTGATGAATTCTGCCACGAGGCACTGATTCAAATTAGACTCTCCATTAACAGCCCCCATAACATGTGTCCATAGCTGTAAACACCTTGGTGTAGGTGCACGACCCATTCAAGTCAGCTTTGCTGGAATGCCCTCAAAGCCATGCAGAAGTGAAGCAAGCAGCAAGGAGAAAAGGGACGCTGTTCACACATTCAAGCAGTTTCTTAGGAGAAGCCACATTCCCAAATCTTTCCTGGTAGTTCACTTTCAGCTTTATTCCAGGTGGCTCTTGCCTGCCCAGTCGCACACAGTTAAGTAGCTGTGGGGTGAGCACTGTGGTGAGGAACAGCCCCAGCATTTTCATTCAGTGCTCATTTTAAAAACGTGCAGCAATGGATGGGGGTGAAGAACAAAACCAAAAAAGCTGACACGCGTTGTTTAGGACAAACAGACTTGATTATGGATCCTGAAGGTGCTATAAAACTGATGGATTACAGGTTCAGCATTTCTGGGATTTGAGCTGTCTGGCTTCCACTGTGCTTTCATTGTATCAGCTCCCCCTCATTTCCTTGCCTTTTGCTGGAAGCACTGCACTGGAACACAAGTGAAGTGAAGCAGGCCCTAACTAGACCCAACAGCTGCCTTTTGTTGCTGCTGTGGAAACAGCTGTAAGGGGGTAATATAATCATTCTTCTGTGGCCAGTCAGCTGCATATCATAAGCACCTTTCTCAGATTCAGGGGACCCGGAGGCAGCTCCTGTGGTGATGTAAATGCTAATTGGGCCCACAGCAGGCTATTTTGTGCCCCATTTGACATACTAAGCACTTGTTGTTCTGTCCCATGAGCATAAAGTTGATTGAACAGATATTCTTTGCCATGTTTATTACAATCAGACTCATGTTTCATTCATGTGCAGAAGAGGTCTTTGCATGGATTCCTGTAAGTGGAAGGAATAGTTTCTATGCTTTTTGATATGTTGCTCATCTTTTGTGCAGTAAAACTTTTCTGTGTTATCAGTCAGCTCAGACTTGGGGTGCTCACATATAGAACACTGGATTTTTTCCTTTCCTTTCTTACATATAAGCAAGTTTTGAATGGCTTTTGTGGGTTGTTCTTACAAAATCAAACTCACCTGGACTCACACCAATTTTGTGGTTTTCTGTCTGAGATGACTGATTTAAAAACAGGTTTGATGAAAAATATAGAATAAGTCATAGAATAAATCATATGAAGAAAAATTGAACAGTTTATCATTGCAAGTCACAGATTATAATGAGCAGGGCACTATTTGAGTGTACTTGTAGGGGTTGTTCTTAGAAACAAACACGGGAGTGTGTAAACACTGAAAACTGCTGAGCAGCAAAATTAAGAAAGTGGTGTGGAGCAGCGTGCCTGAGCTTTAGATGCTGATTTTAATGTGTCCTTGGTCACAACAGTTAGCTTATTTGAACTTCAGTTTTCCCCTATCAAGTCAATTCACTAGCTTTTTAAAGTACTTTAAAGCCCCACCTCAGACAGGGTTGTAGCTAGTCAGAAACTGGACATACTGAGTCTCCAAATGTCCTTTGCAGCTCTTTTGAGATAGCATTTTTTCTGCTGAGGTGGAGCATTACAGTATTTCCCTGGCCAAGTACTGTGTTGGTTGTAGTCAGTCTATATCAGAACATTGAATGAGAGATCACAGAAAGTGAGTATTCATTGCTTTGGCACAGGAGAGCACATAACATGCCAGCTACAGATATGTGTAGAGTAGGAGGTGCATCAAGGAGATCCATTATTGATCAGATGTGGGAGGAGTGGCATTGCCTGCTCAGAAAAAAAAAAAAAAACAGGGAATAAATATGAAAAACTAATTCAGAAACGAACCAACCAAAAAAACCCAGTTGCTACCTTTGTACGTTTCTATATCGGAAATCTTGAGTTACACTCCATTAACTCTGCACTTTTATTTCACAGGTTCAGGTTCAGCGGTCGTATTCTTGGCCTTGCTCTCATCCATCAGTACCTTCTTGATGCTTTCTTCACAAGGCCATTCTACAAAGCACTGCTAAGGCTGTGAGTATAACCACGCAACCGTGCAGAAACAGCAACCCCACAGGGAGCCCTACAGAGACACAGACCCTCAGGGAGTTGCTTAGAGCACACTGACCTTCAAGTTCTTTCTACTGTTGGTTTGTTGGTCTGCAATAGAAAATGAAAACATTTTAATTTTTCTTTGCTTTCTCCAAGAATTTGCCATTCATAAATACTATGCTGACAAAAAAATTGACATTTAGAAACACACATCAGAAAGCACTGATTTTACCAGTACAAGATTCAACCAAGTGGAAGACTTAAAAACATCTTTGATGGAATGAAACAAAATAATAACAAAAGGACAGAGGTTATATTAAGCAAAAAGACATAATTTGTCATGCCTCACTGATGGAGTAGCTTTTCATTCTAAAACATAACTAGGATTAATTAAGAATGTTAATGTAGATATAACCAGGGAATTTTTTTGTTTTGGCCTCCTTCTTTTATTTTAGTAAGCATAAGCTACCAAGAATGCATTAATTTCAATTTTAAGTTTATATGGTTAATTTGGATTGACAATCAGTCCCTTTTTAATTAATAGACTGAAGTAAAACAATATATATAAAATTTTTGCAACAATAAAACCATAAATATTAACTCATGATTGCAATTAAATGCTAAAGAGCAGAATAAAGTCTAGCTGAAACAGTTCATCAATTAAGATGATTCCAAATCAGCAAACATACCTGTCTTAACAGTCCTTTAAATTCTTTATCATGTTAGACTTTGTTGGGTTTTTTTTTTTAACAATTATTATTGCTGGGGTACAAACACTCATATCTATATTGTACCTGATCTAGTCTGAAAATAGGCTGAAACCTAGGGTTATCTCTGCATCCTTATTGCCCCTTTAGGGAATTCGAAACCAGGCTGCTCATAACAAATGTGTCCTTTCAGCAGACAGGGTTGGCTCCTTATTAGCAGAAATTTAGGCTGCCTGGTCTGCCCTGTGTCAGTCTGTGTGCTCACCTGGCAGATGATAGATAATGGAAGCAGCCAGGCACATCATGGTAGGGCTGAAGGGACATGTGTGCTATGAAGTGCAGGGCATCCTGAAGATCCACATAAAATCAAGCCCCAGGGGTGTCTTCTGACAGCAAATAATGCAGGCAGCCAACAGATTTGGCCTTGAGCCCAGCTATGCAAAGCAAACAGTTGCAGAACTGCTTCAAGAGGGTCTGTGAAACAGCCTTTGAGGTTAACAAAACTAAATGAACTTCAATTTTATGTTGGATCTTCAGTAAATTTGCTGACATACTTAGTAGGAACTCATCCTGCCAGTGGTCATCGGATCATATATTTTTTCTTGTCTCACAATCAGGCCATGTGATTTAAGCGACTTAGAGTACCTGGATGAAGAGTTCCATCAGAGCTTGCAGTGGATGAAGGATAACAATATCACAGATATCCTGGATCTAACTTTCACAGTGAATGAGGAGGTGTTTGGACAGGTGAGCATAACTATGCAAAACATCTGAAAAGCAAATTTGAAGCTGACAAAGTTGAGTGTGATGAACATCTTTCTGTCAGAACAGATCCTTTAGCCTTTCAATAACATTTTCTTCTCCTACTTTCTGTTTCTTTCAAGCCACTTGTTCCAAGGCAGATGTTTATTCTTAGGGTGTGTAATATACAATACCAGTCCCCCTACAAGCCTCTTGAGCCACACACTGATGAGCATGAGGAATTCTCTGTAGTGCAGCTCTTCTCTCCAGGGTGTTGTTCACACAGATGTGGCATTTGGTGAATGCAAGCAATGTAACTTAAAGCTGATGTGACTGAAAGGATGGGTTAGGAGGGATTAAAAAAAAATGACAGGTGGTGTAGGACCTGGCAATCCTCACCATTATTTTGTCTGATATCTCCCTGCTAGATTCTGTGTCTCTTACTTACCTTGCACCTACTTAACAACTTGGTATGTACGTCCATTTATTGTGCTTTCTACAGCTCAGCTCTACCTTAATCAGACAGTTCTCTGTAACCTGGCTGATCGCTATAGCTTTAGGGAGAGTGCGACACTGGCTTAAGTGCAGTCTGGCAATCAGAATAAATGTCTCCTGTGGGATTCTTTGGGTTGCACTGAAGCCCTGGTGCTCTCTGCTGTTGCAAACTATGCTGGATTATAACTGTCTCTGGGAAGCTTTGAAGGGAATCAAAACAATATTGAGACTATAATTAAGGATCTCCAAGGAGATAATGAAAACTAGAAAGGCTGAAGAACCAAGCTCACCAAGTACTGCAGAAGCTCAGGGGATGGAGATGCCTTGTAAGAAACAGATATACAGTGTCAAAAGGAGCATAGAAATCAGGTGGAATATGACCTTTTATACCCCTCATCTTACATGCATCACACCTGTGTGCCCTCACCACCTTTTTGTGATTGGTCAATACACATCAGCATTCCATGTTTCTTTGCCTTCAGTACTGTTCACAGGTCCTGCACTGTTGTAGTGCATTAGGGATGAGGCTCAGCTGCAGCCCTACTCCCAATCACCACAAACTGTGTGCCCACAGGAATATTCAGATAATGGCTCTCACCACTTCACAGTTAAGTTTCCTGGAGTGTTTGCACACAGCTATGGTAGTTCTGTGAGCTAGGGAAGAATTTGACGAGTTTCTGAGGGGAGGAATTCCAGCCCTGCTCATCTATGAGCTTTAAAGTAATAGAAAACAAGCAAGGCTTCAGGGGGTATATGAAAAACTGAATTTAGCCTGCATATAGCAGAAGGTTGCAAAGGATGATCAGAGTTAAGAGCAGATGAAAAGGATGGGGCAGAAGAATTAAAGTAGGAAGCCTCTGTAGAAACAATAACACTGTTTTTCCACAGACTCAAATGCAGGAGTTTTTCATGGACTTGGAACTGAGAGCTTGCATGACATTGAATTGACAGTACAGTGGTTTACCTGGAAGGTATGGCTACCTGAGACTAATACACAAAGGCAGACAGAAACACACAGACATATTCACAAAGGCAGATGAGACAAGTTTGTATTTACAAGGGAAGACTACAAAGTTGAATAGGAACTGAGTTGCCCTGACACATCTGAAGTAACATTTGGCATACTATTTACTTGTTATAGTCTCCTCAAAGGAAAGATAAAACAGTTACATAGGCATCTGTTGTGGAAGATAAGAGATGGCTCCAAAGAGAATAGAAAAATCATAATCTGTTGTAGATACTGTGGTATAAAAGCAAAACAGCACTAAAAGCCGGGTTTTGATGCTGTTGTCTAGTACTTGATTTCCTGTGTACTGGACACTGACCTTGCTAGAACTAACAATGGGGGGAAAGGTTGATTCTCACTGTGAATTACAACCATCAGAATCCAAGTGTCCTAAGTGAAAGTAAGATTTTCCTCTTGAAATTTACTAAGTGCTGACAGCAAAATAACAAAGAAATCGCAGTCACATTTTATGCTCACAGATGGATCCTAGTTGAAATTCTTCCATGCCAAGAGTATCTAACCACTTATATGCCATCTGAGCATTGCTTTGCTTGGTACACGTGCAAGTACCAAGCAAAGCAATGCTCAGATCACAGTGGGAGCTCTGCTAATATTTTGGAAGATGGATTTCAAGGGCTGGGTAAGGAAAACAAGAAATATGCTGTCTCCTTGAGAAGCTGTATAACAGATGGTTACAGCCCTTTTGTCCTGCTTCCACAATGACTTTATTATGGACCAGTCACTGCTGATTTCATATTTTCTTGTCTCATCTCTGATGTGTATTGAACTTCTAAAGCTTTCAGGCCAAATCCTCTTTCTTGGTACTTTCTTAAGGAGAATTTACTCCATGTCAATTCCAGCCTTCTTGTGTACTGGAACCCAGAGCACTTCTGTAACAGCAGTGATACGATGTCAAATCAAGCATTACGCATTTTTACTGGTGGGGGCTGAATGACAATTTGAGAATTTCACTTATAAGACAGAGACATATCAGTTGCTTGTGACCCAAAGTACTTTCTCATGCTTTTACCCAGTAGAAAGTGTTCTTCCAGGCCTTAACTCTGAGCTCTCTTTGTGGATACCGCCTGTCTCTGTATTGGCTCCCATCAGGTAAAAGGAATGAGCTACACTGGTTGAAATGTCTCCTTACTACTCTGAAACCTGAGTTGTAGCTCACAGCTGCAGGTAATGCCCCTAAGAACAAAATCCCCAAAGTAGGGATTTTTTGCTATTGATTGCTGGCCTCCAATCATAGATAATTAATGGTATTTGAATGTATACAAATAAATATAAGTTGAAAAATGCAATAGTTTTCTAGGTGTTTGTGGAAAGTCTTGCAGGAGACTTTGAACATTTGGACCTATGGTCATGCTTAAAGGTAGACAACGTTTAGTCTTTGGTTTGGCAGACACACCTAAATGCCTCACAGCCTTGAAGAATACAGCAAGGTAGCTGGGCCAGAGCCTTTCTTTTTGGACAATGCAGCATTGCTTGTATCATGGTGAAGCAATGATTTATGTTTGGGAATTTAACCTGAACCAGCTAAGAATTCCTAACTCCTTCCATCCAGCTTTACTTGTTCCTGCTGTTTCTCAACAAAGCTACTGATTAGATGACTCAGTCAATGTTTTTAATTCATAATACTGCAATAGGTTACTCAAGTAAGGTGACCTAAATACTGCCTATGCTGTGTGCTGTCTGTTGGGCTAATAAATAGATAATAATATAAATAATACTAGTAATGAATATGTATTCATACAGTTCATTTACTGTCTGTGGTGGACACCATTGTTACAGCAGCAGAAAACTGAAGAGAAGAGCAACAGTATTCTTCCTTTTAAATCAACTAAATTGAATGTGAAAATAATTGAAAGACAAATGCAATTCTCTGTCATATGGGAGGAGGAGTATGTGCTTGCTGGGTAGGATCCAGACTGATTCCTTTAATTGCTTCTCCATCTCAAGCCTCAGTAGCCCAAGCCAACTAAATTAACTATTAAAATGCAAAGAAATGCTACAGCTCTTGCTTAAAATAAGAAAAAGTTATTTACAGTACAAACTTTTCTCAGGTTTGGATGGCTGATACAAAACTCTGAATCCCACAGTGACTATTTATCTGTGCAAGGTTGCTGTACAGGTCTTCTTTAAGGTAGTATATTGGGAGTATTTATTTTATGATACTTTCTTTAGCTGTTTGCATTTCTGAGTAAACACTTTTACTGGTGCTTGGGGAAGGGTAACACTTGTTGCCTAAGAGACAAGTAGATATCCCTTCCAGTTGGCAAAGCAGTTTGCTATTCCAACACTGTGATTGCTTCTCTGTCCTGTTCTTTCCTGTACTGTTGCTTGGATGATATCATGTTTGAAACAAAACATAATCCATACAATGCTACACCACTGTTTATCTTTGTTCTGTAGGTGACAGAGAGGGAGTTGAAATCTGGAGGGGCAAATACAGCGGTGACAGAAAAGAACAAAAAGGAGTACATCGAGAGAATGGTAAAGTGGCGAGTGGAACGAGGAGTGGTCCAGCAAACAGAGGCCCTGGTCCGTGGCTTCTACGAAGTAAGTAGCAAAGTGATGCTTCCACAGTCATCCCTCCTTCATCTGAATAAGTAGCACCCTGATTAAATGCTTCATTGATACCCTAGAGAGCAACTAAACAGATGCAAACAGCAAGGAATTGGAGTTCTTGGATCTCTACAGACAGAGACCTTTGATATAGAATGTTTAGGATTAAAGAGAAAGGAAGGAAATGTGTCTTCTGAGTGTGGTAAAGCATTACTTATGATCAAGAGTTAAGAACAGCACTGCTTTCCATTCACACAGTGAGAGAAGTAGGCATTTGCAAATTTTGTTCTACCATGTTGTGATTTCAGGTTAGGATTAGGCGTCCCTGACAAAGAAAAATTGTGAAGAATTGTACACTTTGATGAGAATCTGATGAAACACACTGTGTCTTCAGGGATTTGTTCCAGTCCGTGGGTGCAGTCCAAGCCTGCTGGTGGTATTCCTGGATACTGCTCCATTGTTGTCCCTGTATTTTGCAGTTTATCTTTGCTGAAGACCTGGATCTGAGAACATCTTTCTGGCAGAGCTGTTACAAGGACTGGGTGAAAACCTGTGGTTTTGCTGACCAACCCATGTAGTCACCTATTCTTTCCTCTCCCTAATCATACACAAACATGAGAATGCAAACATTCCAACTTTGTCAGGATGAAGAATTGGCCACCAGAACCATAGGTTTATAAGACTTTGCCTCATTTACAGTCTGAACTGTGCTTACAAGTGGTTTTTCTTTCAGGTTGTAGACTCCAGGCTTGTCTCTGTTTTTGATGCCAGAGAACTGGAGCTAGTTATAGCTGGCACTGCAGAAATAGATCTCAATGACTGGCGGAACAACACAGAATATCGTGGAGGTAAACTGCCTGCTCATGTTTACTACTTTCTTTACTGTTTCAGTCTAAAACATGGAAGTCTTGCTCCATCTTTTTTTTTTTTTTCTGTCTTTCCTGAGGGAAGTGCCCTATTTTGTCCAGGAAGTTATTGTGAAGAATAACTCCTGAAAAAAAAATGTAAGATCTCAGGTTTTGTGGTGCTATACTACTGAAATTGGTTCTGCTATTTCTATCCAGATTTTATCTATTTAATTCCTGCAGTTAGGAGGAGTTTTGACCATTAAGGACTGAAAAGGATTTGCACAATTAGATCTAGAAGTTACGAGTCATCTAAGATGACTGTGGCTGAGCTCTTGGCCTCAAAGAGAGTAGTTCCTTAGGTCCGCTTGGCTTCAGCAGAGAGCTGGAATCAGGAGCTGAATTTCACATTTCCCAATTACATTTCAACAACATACGGATCTTGCTTAACTGTCCCCTCAGCCTAAACTATGTCAAGTTGGATTTTTTTCCCCCCCTTCTCTACTGCTTGGTCTGGTTTTGCTTTAAACAATGATTTATCCAGGCTGTCTTGGATGATGGAAAAATGTGAAATCCACCAGTTCTGCACCACAAGTAGAAAGTTCCTGAGGTTCACATATCCTCCCCGAAATACAAGGTTTCAGTCTTTGCTGGTCACTGCCCAGTCTTTGGGTTACCTTGAAATATGCAGCTTACCACAAGCACAGCTGTTCCTCAATGTTATTCTCCTACTACATTTTTCTATTTAACTTTTGAAATAGATTCAGCCTGGTATATGCTGGCTCTCACTGGCACAAACCAAGGGTCAGAGCCCCTCAGGTGAGAAGTTTGCCAGGGGAGAGCTTGTGGCAGCAAACTCCTCTCTGTATATCGAACACTATTGCAATTCCAAAGAGAATTTACTCGGGAACCAGAAATTGTTAGCTTGTTAAGACTCACACTGTGTGGCATATTGCTGGTGGTCTTTAATATTGCATGCATGTAACCCCAATTCTTGCCAAGAGATTTGTGAGAGACCAGTAAATCTCAAGTGGATATTTGAGTTTCAGGGTCCGAAATGAGTTAGTGACATTATAGTATTCACAGCCAGGACAAAATGGAAGCTGGGACCTACTGCTCCTGAAGAAAAAGATATATTGTTAGGCCAGGATCTTTCCAGTAGGAGATCTACTGCCCCATGCTAATGGGAACATTTTTCAGTGTTGCTCTTCTCAGTTAGAAGGGAGTGATTTTTATTTTTCTTGCTTGATGTAGGCTACCATGATGGACACATAGTGATACGGTGGTTCTGGGCAGCCGTGGAGAGGTTTAACAATGAGCAGAGGCTGCGATTGTTGCAGTTCGTCACGGGAACGTCGAGTGTGCCGTATGAGGGTTTTGCCGCTCTGCGAGGGAGCAACGGCCTGCGGCGCTTCTGTATAGAGAAATGGGGGAAAATAACTTCCCTCCCAAGGTATGTCCCAACCAGGACACTGTACCAGAATTGCTGTTAAAAACATAGGCCTGCTACTTCATTGCATCTCTCTGTCAATTAATGAATACAGTAAGGACACCTAAAAAAAAAAAAAAACAACCAAAAAACAACAAAGCAACAATGATCAGTTTGTTGTTATCTAATTATGTTCAGAGAAAATTGTGGTGTAATATATGTTCATCTAAGACTAAGAAGAGTATGATTACACCAGTATTTTATTTCTGGAAAAAAATCAAAAGCTGTCTGTTTGATTTGCAGGCTCAATTCAAACTGTTTGGAATCTTTGGAAATGGTTAAGATTAAGATTTCCATAAATTCCAACCTAGTTCTCTTATTTTGATTCTGGAACAGATTCAGATCAACAGGAGCCTGTCAACCGATTCTGTTCCCTTTACTTCCAAAGTGCTAGTAAAAATACTCATGAATTTACAGAGACATGAAAGCCAAAATCTGTCTCTGAGTTTTGGCTAGAGACCTGAGTGTAATCCCTTCATTTTTTCTGATGGTTACACTTTTTTGTAATGAAGAAGCTTAGTGATGGAACTTCGGGCTGTGTGTCAATAATGTCCAATTTGTTGCATTTAGTTCAGTCAGCCAGCTAGGAGCAAATGAGCCATAATGTCATACAGAACCAACAGACTTGGCAGTGATTCCAAGGAGGGGTCATCTTCCTTTTCAGAACAAAGGGGCACAAAGTGGGGTGGACTTGCCTCAGGCCACCCAAGAGAGTGATGGCACAGCTACTCATGGTTTCAGCTTTGAATTCTGCTTTACAACTTTATGAGTGACCAGCACTCATCCTTCCTTACTGAAATGAGTTGAATGTTCTGAGAGTTGCCTGAGGCTCTGCCCCACTGGAATTACAGAGCATTTCAGTGCCTCTGAGATACTCTTGCTACAGTGGCCCTTTTACATCACACTTGCCCTCCAAAGGATGCTTTCTTCCTGTTCTTATCATTTGCTTTCAGCTACACTGCAAAGGAGGCCACTTTTATGGCCCAGAGCAAAATTTCATCTCACAGACCTCACAAATATAGTCTGACAGTCAATTAACAAAGGGTCTGGTCCAGCTTTCTCATTACTTGCTCTCTCTGTTGTTTGCCCAGAAACATACCATAAGACACGGACTTGAGCAAACGCCTGGAGACCTCTGGAGAGGCAAAGTCCAAATCTGGTCACCCTCTCAGTCCAAGTCTGCTCAAGCCCATGTTTATGCAGTGGGAGATGCAGAAACTGGAGCCAAGGCACTATATCAGAAGGTGTTCAGAGCTGACATCTTATGTGGGCTCCCTCTAAAGTCAAGAAATGGGAGTAAGTGTTTTCAAGGAACAGTTCATCTCGCCTGAACACAGACTTTTGAAATCGCTCAGCTGAGTCGCAGCTGGTACATTCTGGTTTGTGTCCATCTACCATAAAGGCTCTATGGAGATTATATGCAGGACTAGAACCTACATGAAGCTAGATGTGGGCACTGAGATTTAAAACAAGATGGAAACACGTAAGGTCAGTGAGATGACTCATGCTCTTTGAGCTCCAGCCAGCAATGTGGTAAGAAAGCCTGAGAGCAACAGTTTGCTATTTGTAGTCCAGATCCTCCTTTTGCACTATATATATATATAGAGTCAGGCTATATGTAAGGGTTTCAGAGCCTACTGAGGATATTCTTGCCTTCAGACAGCAACCAGCAGTCACAGATTCTGCCATATTTTTGCAGAGCTCTTTTTCCACTCCTTCTGGGGTGCAAAGAGGCAAGAAGGGTGGGTGGACCTTGGTGCATGCACAGTAAATGCCCTGGCCTGACCCATCAAGTTCTGAAAATGTAACTGGCTCCTTTCTGCTCTGTTTAACTTCCTTTGTGAACTACTTCTGACTCAGATTCAGTTAGCCCTGAGATTTTATGTTTGTCTGCTGATCTCTGAATGAGCTGCTCTCCCTGAACGAGGCCTCCTTTCCAGGTGAAAGTTGGTAGCACTTGTTAGAAGTCTTAGACCTCTGCATTCATTCTAGCCAGGGGAAAAAGAAACAAAACTTGCTCATGGGAAACAAATACAGCTTGATCACCATGAATTATTGCCTGCATTTTTATAAAATTATGGGGTGCTGCCAAGTATACACAGTGCTAAGAAATGCATAAAACACACAGGCTAAAGCTGGAGGTTCCCTAAATCCTTAGGTAAGCGACTACATGAGTATTATTTAAAACTTGTTTTTTAAATACCTGATTATGGTTTGCCCATGTTTATTTACATTTATTTACGTACTTAAGACTTATAGGCTAAAAAAAAGTCATATGTCATATCCTGTCAGCCTTTTAGCCCTGTCACATGAATCACCACAAATTACCTTTTCACTTTAACTGCTGTACAAAGTGTTGAGAACTTTTAGCTCTGTCAGGAGAATCCATGACTCTTTCTCTGTTCCCTTCTGCTCCAGATGGCTGAAGTATTAAGGCAAATCTCCCTTACATCCTATCCTTACACTTTGGCAATGGAGCATGCATTGCCAAAATCTATATGAACATCACATCTCATATAGTGAGCAGAGATGTGCTAACACCTAAACTAGTAGGTTAGTACTGTTTGCACTTGCAGCAGCAACACGGCAAGTCCCGAAAAAGAGGCATGATGTAAATTTCTAAAATGAAACACTTTCCAAAGAATAACTATAATACATGACACTTAAGTGCTTCTTGAGAGCACCGAGGATAAGCAAGACTTGTTCAGAAAGGTTTAGCATCCAGTAACTTCATTCTAAATTGGTGGATTTGTTCATTAGTACCAGTTCCCTCCATGAACAGGGTAATTGTGGTGTAGTATGTTCATCTAAGACTAAGAAGAGTAAGATTACACCAGTATTTTATTTATGGAGTGTGCATATGTGCCAAACACATTTTTTCCTATCTGTATTTACTTTTGAGATCACATATGTTAGAAAGTTGAGGCACATACAGCTCAGAGATGCTGGTCTAATCCCAGATCTCCAATGACCCTAAAGCAGGTTTCAAAGAGACTGCCAGCTTTGCAGATATGTCAGTGTAAATCTGTATCGTGGTTTCTTCCAAACTGGTATAACTTGTCATATAAAATCACAGGTTCAATCACTTGTTCATCAAGGTTGAGTTTTACTCTTCCTATGTAATATGGAAAGCTTTGTCCCAGAATGAAGGTGTTACACAGTTAACTGGTTGCCAGAGTAGAGATGGTTGGAGAATTTTTGCAGCTACAGCCTCTTCTGAAGCAGAATTCCTCTCTTCACCTTTACTGGGTCATGTAGGTTTGTAAATGGAATCAGTTTTAGTTGTAGTTCTGCAAGAATGGATTCTTGTTCCCCACCAAACATTAATGAAAAGACACTGGTTTTCTAGCTGGAATAACATAGCCTCATTTGATACCACGGGAGCAGAACAACTGGCCCAAAACAGAACTGTACTAAGAACTAGCAGTGCTTTCTGCTATAGCTATAGGAGGCAACAGTTCAGTCTTTTTAAATTCTCAGCTGGCAAAAGTGTTTGGTGCCTACAGATGCCATTGTCCCACTTGTGGTTGCACTCCTCACCTGGCAAAAACTCCTGCCAGCTCCAAGACTATATCTGTTGGAGTATCAAGTAAGTAAGGACCAGGGATTCAAATAATCACATTTGATGCAATGAGGTCACTTTTCCCTACAGTGCTGAGCTGCAACTACTCTTTCATCAGAAGAGATTTTCATTCAGCAGTGTAGTGTGTGTTATGTATGATGCAAATCACCAGCGCTAGTAAATATCTGATCTTTTGTAAGAGAATTCTGTTCCTCTCTATTGGATGATCAAGTATTTAATCACCACAGAATCCCATAGGATAATTTTTTTTAAAAGATTGTATGTGACTACCAAGAACTTTATTCTTATAATTTCCTTCTTTACCAATGGACTGAGTGCATGGACTTTGCTGTCTCTTACGTTTCCTTAAGTCCCATCCATCGTCTCTTTCCTCTTTTTTCAATCCAACAGCAGTATCAGCTACAAATCTACATTCATTTATTTAACACTGATTCCCAGACAGCATGTGAGTGTTCCCTCTTACAGGCAAAAGAAGCAAAAGCTACTACTTGTGGGTTCTCAGATATATAAAGGAGGGGGTTTGGGTTCATTTAACAAAAGCAAGGTGAAAAAGGAGAACTGCCCAGTTTCTGCCTGACAGGCATGATTATGTTAGAATGTAAGCCTTACTTCAGTAGATAGTTTCAAGCTATAACTAAGATAGCAGGGGGTTCTGTGCCCACTTTTACTGCCTTTGGATTCTCATCTTTATGGGAAATAAAATAAGTGACAAAGAAAAGATGAATGCAAAAATCTTAAAATCTTATAATTTTTAGAAAGAATTCTTAGAAGAAAAGAAATAGCATATCACTGTGAACAATGAGCAAGATCAAAAGTTCAAGCCCACCAAAACTGTGTTAAGCAATAAAGACACTGCCAGGAAGAATGAAATTTTTAGTGGTCCATTTACTGCTTAACTTACTGGAGGATGAGGGCATATGAGGGTCAGAGTTGGTTTACATTACTTTATCTTGCATTTTCTTCTGAAGAACCCAGAATCCATCCCATAAAAGCTCTTACCAATGTAATTCTTATTCCAGGCCTCACTTTCCCTGAACACCCTCTCAAATGTCAGCAGGCTTATGTGGTGGGAGGCTTAAATCAAGGGAAGAAATATTTTCTCTTTGCTGTGACTACTTCTGGCACTACTGGTGTAATGTTTTTATCCCAATATGTGTGGCAAGTGTTCCCTGGATTATGCTTACTGTAGTCACTCTCACTGGGATCAGTAGTATGAGGCCAATATAATTAAGAAGGAATTTACCCCTTTGGAGGATGGAGCACAGTTAGACAACCGTGGGCACTGTGGAAAGCATCACTGACTCTTAATTGCCCTATGTACTGCAATATCATACAATATATGATGAAAACCATTTTTGCACATAATTATCTTTATGTAACATTGAGTGGGCTTCACAGGCATTACTGGAGTTGCAGTAGATCCACATTTTTTTCACAAGCCAGAATATGAACTCAAGTTTTGCCCTTAGCAATATATTGTGGTCTGCACCATAAGTAGGTAGAAGTGTAAACCTTACCTGTATAGTGCTCCTGAAATGCTGTTTTCATTTCAAATTGGATGACTTTTCTTTGAAGTGCAAGGATTTATTTCTGTGAAGTTGTTGAGCTGGAGAAGACAAGAGTGTCACTTAGCAAAATGTTTCAGTGTTTCTAGACATGCTAACATTTTCTCCTTTCTTTGCTCCCCACAATAAATTCCTTCAGACCCTCTATAGAAAAACCCACATCTGTAAACCTCATAGTAAGAAAAGGAATTGATCTTTTTTCTGAGTTTGGCTAGGTCAAGGATGACTAAATGCTGTCAACAGCATTGCAAAGGTGTTTCATAACCAGTGTGAAATCAGATGGATAATGATTAGTCAAGATAAATGTCTGCAAGAAAGTAAACACCGGAGTCGGTGGCTGTGGATACATGTGTAACACACAGTAGGATGCACAACAGCAATGTCCGAGATGCTGTTGTCTCAGTTAAACGTGCTATGGTTGAGTACCATACAGGGGTCTGGTTCTGCAAAACTGCTTTAGAAGAACTCACACCTGAGCCACCATGACTGTGCCACTTCCAATTCTGGAGCCCAGCAGCTGAGCTCCTCAAGACCAGCTATCTCTGCTTGGGGCTGTCTTGCCTGTGATAAACATGTTTGAATGGACTACAAGAATCCTTCTGTTAATTAACTCACAGTGGTTGATACATATTGCCAATGGATTGTAGAAACAACTTATGTTGCCAAAGATTGCTGAGATAAACAATAAATAGTGCAGGGCTACTCATGGATAATACACATGAGCTGCCATGTTTAATTTCAATGGATGAATTAAATAATGGCTTTATTAATTTTCCTTTTTCACTAACTCAGGCATTCAGAGCTCATTTCCACAAATTCTGTGTTTATTGTGTTCTCTTCTGAGACTAACCAGCTAACAAATCTTCATTCAGAAGGGGAAAAGGATAGTAAAAGCTCTCCCAATTGAAATTCTGTAATGCAATGAAGATTACTTGCCTCTGGCTATTTCAGTTGCCTGATTGTGTTTAATGATTCACCACTGGTGCTTGATAAAACTCTTCCTCTGAATCTACAAGTCTCAGGCCAGCCCATCTACTAGCATTACATCTTTCCCACTTTGTGGGTGGCCTAAGAGATGACTAGCATGGCTTCATGTAATGTTCTCCAAGAGAGCTCTGCTGCTTCAGTGTTAGAGAAATAGCATTGAGTTAAAGTTTGAGATAGAAGAGTTAGAAGTAAAACAGCTCCATGGCTTCTAAAAATACTAAGGACCATAAACTCAGACATTGTTAGCCATTGAGGCTGCATTTCCTTCTGGAAAGTTTTGTCAATTCACATTTATCCCAGTGAGCAAGAGGAAATAGAAATATTGCTATCATCATGTAAAACTCTTAAGCTGACTGAAAAAAACTGAAACACTTTTTACTGAAAATGTGCCCCTCCCACGTCCATTTGTTGAATGAGCTGTGCAGTTTCTCAGTCAGTTGAAATTGCTGAACTGTTGAGGCAGGGACTGTTTCTTTACTCCACGTTTGTATAGCACCTCCCACAGTGAAGTGCTGTCTGCCTCTGGGTCTAATTGCTGCTGCCAGAAAAGCTGCAACAAGGTGAAGGCACGCATGGAACCCATTCCACGGCTTCTTTTGAAGGTGCTGCCAATGTAAATATAATGTCAGGTAAATGTAACTGTAAAACTGGGGAAAGAGATGGTCATCAAGTTTGCAGCTTGCTCTGTACAGAATATTTTGCTTTTGTCTTGGGTACTACAAATAAATAACGTTTAAAGGCCAGACTTGCAGCAGATGGCCAACAGCTGACTTGCTGAATATTTTCAGCAGCCTTTCTTCCTCACTTAGCAGATCTCTGAATGGTCTTTTAGCAGTCAGGCCTGCCTCTCTTCAAACACATGCTCAGCCCATTCTGTCACTATGTTCGATCACATTGTGTTTGTCCACTGGTGCAAAACTTATTGGCAGCTCATGTTGGATGTACAGATGAATGCCATTTTTTTTTTTAAATCTTGAAGCAACCAAAACTATAGTAATGAACTTCTCTCAGGCCCTAAACCCCAGCTCCTCAGTCACCTCCAACATTCTTCTCCATCAAGATCCCTGCACCATCCAAAGGAGGGATATCAGCTGTTATGTCGATACTTAGCTTGTGTCTTCTGTATAAAGTATTCATGTGTATGTGAAGACAGATTTGAGTACCTCATATTTTGGTGGAATTCAAAAGTTTTACTTTGAGTGAACTTGAATGTCTTGATTCTCAGTAGAAACTAGTTTTCTCAGTTCTTATTTTCTCAATTTTTTTAGATTAAGCTTAACATGTAGCTTTTTTTTTTTTTTTCAGGGCACACACATGTTTCAACCGTTTGGATCTTCCACCTTACCCCTCATATTCTATGCTGTATGAAAAGCTGCTGACAGCTGTTGAAGAAACTAGCACCTTTGGACTTGAATGAGGGCGTTCAGACACTTCTGGTGTTTTTATGGCTGATGATGTCACCTTTCCTGTCCACCATCATTTGATCTTGGTTTCCCATGTTTTTATTTTTGAAAACAAAACAAAAATCAAGATTAACAAAAGCTGTGCATGAAGAACTGCCACCCTCTATGATCTAACCTTCATGCTTTCATCCTCTGTTTCCAATGGACTGCTAGTCTGTATGCAATAGAAAAACAACTGTCTCAAGGTTTCTGTATATCTCTACATACCTCCATTAATAACAATGAAAATACAAATGCAAGTTACACTACACTTGACCAAATGTTAATAAATGTTTACTTCCACCTATGTTGATTAAAAAATAAAAAAACTTCATCAAGCATTCCAAGCTTTTATATACCCATATCTTCTAAATCAATCCATAGCCCATCGTACTTCTTAATCGTTGAATCCAGTACTAGGAGCTGGTCAAATATATCATCATCCATCCCTATTTTCCCTGTATGTATTGTCCATCTGAAAGACACCTGTGAACAAAACTGAAATTTTTATATATGAACTCATGATCCACATCAGTTGTATCAGCTGGAAGTGGCCCAGATACATGGTGCAGATAAGACCTTCAAAAAGTTAAGAAAAACCAACCTGTAATGCAATGCAAAGCATAACGGCGATTGTTATGATTGTTGTTTGCCAGTACTGGAGAGAACTTGCACTTCAGAGCTATCGGGAGGGGCGTCTCCATTGTAATGTTTACCACACAAGAAGCACAAGGTTGTGCACACTCAAGAAGGATGTTTTATTATGTAGCAAAAAGGACAAGGCTCCCTTACCTTAGTATTGTATATGACAAGGAAAAGGGGAAGTAAGAAGAATGTTCTACTCTTATGAATATCCTTGGGTTCTGTTCACCAGATCTTTGTTTTCTGATGTTTAAAATGTTCCGTTTCAAATGACAAGTCTAGACAATCCCATCCCCTGTGTCAGAAGCCATTTATTTTCTGTTAGGTTGGGCTAATCCATGGTTGCTGGGGGTGGTTTTCAGTTCTGTTGTTTCTCTTTTCTTGTCCAGTGGAATAGTCCATATCCTCAAGAGTGGTTGTAGACAGAATGCTTTCATCTGGAGTCTGTCAAATGAGAAGCTGCAGTGAATAAGGGTGTTTGTCAGGTATGAAGGGAACTGTGACTCTCTGTGGGTTAAGATTTTGGTGTACATTTTCTTGGAGGAAGCCCAAAGGCCCTCCAGTCATACTGGGTACCACTAAACTAAAGATCTTGCTCTTGTTACTGCAGACATAACCCTCTTCAATTTGGTGTACTTTCCAACTCTGAATCCAGGAGAAAAAAGGAAAACAGCAGTAGGCTTGTCTTCGGATGGATTTTGCTGAGGCTGTTACAGTCAAACTACTGCTCTGATTACATTCTTGTTACTAATCTTTGCTGCCCTTGTTTTCCAAGACTAGTCTCAGATTGAAAGTGTTTGTCTTAACTGGGAAATGGAAATACAAAGTATCTTCTGACACTAAATATGTTCAAGGATGCAAGAAATGCAAAGTGACAGGTTTGTGAAGGTATGTGAGAAGGTAACATCATAGTGTTTTTCAGCTTGCATGAAGTACGAAACCCCCTCGGGGGCTTGTTACTGGTAGTTTGGTGTTAGTTATGCTTTAGAGCACTGTAAAATCAGGAGACCAGTTCAAGATCTAACACATCTATTTCGTCTTAAGTTTTCTCTCCAGAGGAAAAAATTGGACTCTGCATTCTCACATATTTTTATGGTGGTTGTCCAGAACCTCTTCACACTTGAAAAACTTTATTCTGAGAGTTTTACATCTTTCTCCTGCTTTTATTCTTAGGTCAGTAGGTATTTGGAAGGTGATGGACCCAAAAATATATTTCTAAGCAAAAAAAAAATTTTTTTGTTAATGGCATGTAAAAAATATGAAATACTTAAATTGCCCCCTTCATTCAATTTCTGTGGCATTTCAGCCACTTTTATACTAATTTACTGTATGGCTTTTAGTGAGAATCTATGTTTTAGTATGTTCTTTAATATTACAGTTGCAAACAGAGGCTGCAGCATTGTACCACACACCAAAAATGATGTTTAGCGTTTCCATAAATGAGCTCTCAGGCATTGATGCCATGTGACCAGCTCACTGCACAGGAGAGATAGAAAAAATTAATGTTTTTCTCAGAGCATCTGTCATGTGCACATGAATTTCATCAGAATAAGTCACACCAGGAGACATGAACATGAAATCTTCCAGTGTTTGTAATTCCTGCCTCTTCACCTCTGGGCCCCAGCTCCAGTGATTCTTGTATGGTTTCTAATTTATTCCTGGTAATGTTATAAAGTTACCTGTAGTATGTCAAATGTTGGATGTTTTCCAATATTAGAAGAAAGAGAAGCATCCAACTGGTTGGCCCATGTTTGGCCAAGAAAAATCAAGAGTTGTCTCATTAACATAGTAAAAAAGTGGGAAAAAAATAATCCACTCTTTACAACGTTGTATATTCAAATTTTTTTAAGTATTTTAAAACTATATTTTATTACAAAAAAAGTGAAACTATTTTTTGTAGCATAATAAAAGATGTTGTATTTCAGAGACAGCATCAAGCTCTGCTAAATTAAATACAGAAGGCTTTCTCCTGAAATTCTTCTTCACAACATTTTCTGGCCCTCATCACACACTAAACTAGATTATGTTTGACAGCTGCCATCTCAAGCATCTTGTGTGATGCTCCTCTGGGAAACACAGAGCATAGCCAGCTACTTCCCATCAAAATCTTTGATCCAAGTTGTCTTTCAAGCACACAGCCTAACATTTTTTAAAAGCTGCTTTCTAAGGTGACAAAGTCATGCAGATTTCCTTGCAAGTTTTTTGGATCTAAGGCCAGGAATAGAGATGGTTGACTGTTTTCATAAAGCAAAGAGAAAGAAAATGCCATGTGTGGCTTTTCTTGCATTCTGCCATTCCAGCCCTATCCCTCTCTCTTCCCAAATGCCCTACCCCAATAGGTTTTCAAACTGCTACATCATCTTTCTCATATCTGGATCAACGTTTCATAGTGTTTCTCCATTCCTTGTGTCATGCCATGGGCAGAATCCAGTCTCAGCCTGGAGAGAGGGGGGCGCCATGCATCTGGAGTGTCAGAGTGAGGCAGTGAATGGTGCTAACAGGAGAGAGGAAGAAACCTACCTTCTTTGGCCTGTTATTTAACCTGCCCATTATGCAATTAATTGACTTTGTTGTTGTGCATATGCAAAACATAGCCTTCCTTGTTCATCTGTTGATTCAAGTGCTGTTACTTCCCAGGTCTGCAATTTCATTTGTAGAACACTGACTACTGGTTACAGAATTCTGGTTTCCTTTCTTTCCACAGGAAAGACTAGGAGATATTCCATAGGGCAGATTTACAGTGAAATAATCTTTTCAGCTCTTTCACCTCAGTTCCCTTTAAACCTGATGGTGGCTAGATATGGGGGTGGCTAGATTAAGATTCAATGTCAGCATCAGTAGATTTTTAAAATTCAAGTGAAAATGGAAGAGCCAGTCTGACAGCTTTCATGAATTCTGGTTTCCAGTTAGAGCAACGAATACTGGCAACGGTTTCAGAGGGTCCATATGTTTCTCAAAATGATTGTCATGATGGTATTAATGGTAAAGGAAGGGAAGGGGGTATTTCTGTTTTGAAATCCTGTTAGCATTAATCTGGAGATACGAGAATGGAAGTAGGTATTTTAAATCATCAGTAGGTCTTCCACCTCAAAGTAGGCTCACTGACTTTTCAACCACATCAGCTATGCAGGATTTAATCCAGTGTAAACATCTGCATCTTAGTGTTAACAGTGTCAGGTCTAAACCTTACAAATGGTGTCACTTCAGTCTGCAGTAAGTTACATGTGTTCAGTTTCAGTCTCTGCATATTTCAAAACTTGACTTTTATGTTCCAGAGAGGTCCATGGCTATCACAAGGCAAGAAGTGAGTGGTCCAAACTACATCTAATATCTAATGGAGAAATAATGAGTTTTGTACAGGTCTGACACAGGGGACTTTTTACACCCAGTTTGCTCAAGTGCCGATGAACTTTTGAATGAACTGTAGCTGAGGTTTGAGTTCGTAGTCTAGTTTGAAAGATGGCCTGTGGGGAGGGGAGTGTTTGTTGGGATTGTGTTTTGTTGTTCTAGTTTCACTGTAACAAATAGTTGACATACCTCTAGTTGGAAACAATAGGATACTGAATTTGAACATGAAAATCGAAACTGAAATAAGCTAAAATATAAATGCACAGGGGACAGGTTAAACTTGTCCTTCACTATTAATCCTTTGACAGTCCATGGAATTTCAGAAGGCCAAATGTGACTGGAGATCTGTTTAATTTCTGTTGAAATGATATTTGCCCTGTCTCCGTAGTAATATTAATAGGGCTTCCCAGTCAAGATGAAACGCTTTCAGTCAAATGCAGACCAACTGATCTTTCTACAATAAATGCGGTGCTTTTTTATTATTCTTGCTGTACCTCAGTGTTCATTTTGAAAAGATAAAACTACTGCAATAGACAAATCTGGGATAGGTTTTCCAGTTATCACAAGCTCCAAGAGATTGGATTGTTACTTTCTCACTAGTGAGTCATGTAGTTCTTTTGTTCCAGTAGAAAAACAGATTCCTGTAGATAGTAGATACTAGGTATAGTAAATATTGTACCATTAGCCAAATTCCCTGCAGCTTCCGATTTATCTAACGGAAATGTCTGTTACGGTTTTTGTTAAAGACTACATAAAGTCAGTGGCAGGAAAGGTCCTCATTATTGGACTGATTTTGCTTTTATTGACAGAAAAATGTCACATTATACTCAGGCTGTGCTTTCTATTCAACCATATCACTATGGAGGAATGTCAATAAAATCACTTTGTTATGGCATTGTGTGGACTGTCTATTACAAATAAACTATTTCATAGAGGGTGGAAACTGGCATTGTCAAAGCCCACTAATTTCAGAAATTGTAGTTTCAGGATCATGTCCTTTCCCACTATTGTATTCAGGCCCTTCCACTGCTTTTATTCAATTTTTCAGGGCATATGTCTAAAACTTGTGGTTCTCCACATAGGTTTGCATGACCAGAGTCCCCAGGCTCTCCTGCCTTGAGAGCATGGGAGCTTATTCCTTGCTATAGGAAATGTCTGGTCAAACAGAGATACAAAAGCAGTGTGTATGCTACTTACACATACTTTGCTTCTAAGTATAATTATTGCATTATAGGGATGAAGTGCAACTGCAGGGATGATTTCTCAATAGCATATGCTGGGTCTGCACTGTGTTGACAGCAAGATGCCCTGGCATCTCAGTATGTCACACCCATTTCTCTCCTGCTCGTCACTGTAATATCTCTGGCGTGTTTCATTAACACATTCCAGGATAGATTAACACGCCTCAGATACACCATCAGCAGACACCTTCCTGACCATACCTGTTTTCTTACCTAAATGGCACACCATGAGGGATTGTGGTACAATAGGAAAGATGGGAAAGCTTAAATATAATGCACTGTTTCTATAAGGAAAAATATAAATCCATGGAAGATACTCCAACAGAGGTGGTGAGCATATCTTGCACAAGACAAATCAGTAACAAATGTGAAACTGTGTGACTCTGAGAACTCTTGAGAGCGCCTCTGGAGCTGGCACTGCATTGCATTCCATATGGAGGAGCACAGGTCCACAAGGCCCAGCACTGGCTCTCCTTCAGCAGGGATGGAGGTGCTGGTGGCAAGAGTAGCACCCATCCATGCACGTGCTCAAGAAATCCAGGTCTCATAGCTCAGCCTTTATTCATATCCTCTGTGTGTGTGATTGTGCACAGATGTGAGGAAGAAGTGAGTGAGAGGGCATTTTGGCACTAAGCTGGATTTCTATGCATTGCTCGTATATAAAGGAAGGGAAAATTCATATTTATTAAAAAAGCAGTGAAATGAGCTGCTGATCATTAGGCTGTATCAGAGGTGTCAGTTTCTGCAGCAGTGATCTGCATATGTGGCTGGAACAATGCCTTTTACTAGAACCCATTCAGTGATTCCATTCAAATTCTATGAACCCATGGATCCTGCGAACCCATTCAAAGCCAAGCTGGATACAGTCTTAAGCAATCTGGTCTAGTAGGAGGTGCTCCTGCCCATGGCAGACAGGGTTGGGACCAGTTGGCCTTTAAGGTCTATTCCAACCCCTTAACATTCTATGATTCTATGACAAATTAATGAATTTCAGTTAAAATAGAGCAGCAGTCCACGTGATGCCTCCATGGGTATATCCAGCATCTTTCTTGGCATGCTAACAAAACTGTAATAATTCTGTAGGATATTAAAAATCAATAGGAATATTTTCATGCCTGTGGTAGCAGTGTCATAGTTTTGGGGTTTTTTTTTTTTCCTACAAAGGACAATAAATCCACATATAGCCTGTTGTTCATCTGTGTACAAGAGGCCAAAGAGAACAAAGGCACAAAGGATCTGCTGTGACTCCTCTAATCATAAATCCTCCTTAGCTGCAAAGACGCACTCTTTTACTATTTTTTACATTTAATTCTGGTAAACTTGAAAATCACTTTTGATCAAAAATACCTTTCATGGATCAATCAATCAAGATGAAGAGTGTGTGGCTGGGTTTAGTTCCTAATCTCTTGAAACTAAATTTAGAAGAAAAATACCAATGTATTATTCTACCTGAAATACAAGCCCTGATTCTTCTTTGTATTATGCTTTGATGTAAAGCAGATTTATATTGTTTTAATTGAGGTGTAAATGAAGCTCATCCCAACAATGCTGTATTACAGCTCTTTGAGATTAGACAGAAGTCACTGGAACACACAAAGAGTGCAACTAATGGGATTTTCTTTTCCTGAACTTCTGACATGTAGGATTTCATATAATTAATTAACTGCTATGGTACAAGAAGATAATGAGGCTGCATGGGGGAGTTCTCTGTGCCAATCATAAGCAATAGTAACACTGAGATAACTTGCTTTTCCTTTTGTGAAGAGTAATACGCTTCAGGAACATTTTAATTCTTTTTTTTTTTTTTCAATATGAAATTAGAAGACTGGTTTGGGTTATCTTTGTTTCCCACTTACAAAATAAACCAGTTGTAAGGAAAAAGTAATTTTGTAAAATACTCTGCAATCTGAAAATGTGTCCAGTCAGTTTCAAAATGGACCACAGACAAGAACTGTAAAAGTGTTGTTGGATGTGATTTCCTAATGTTGCTTTTCTGATATCAAAACAGCATACAAAAATGAACTGCATATCCTCCAGTTGTTTTTTTTTTTTTCAGCGCTTTATATGCTTCAGTCTGTAGACAAAGCAATACAGGTTCCCTACCAGCATGCCACATGGAGTCATCATGTTTAGGCAACAGCTTTTCAGAAATGCAGCTGGGGCAGCACAGAATCTGCTTAGGAACTGTTACAAGCTGTGATTTGACTTCACTACCTCTTAGGTATGTCTTGGTACTGAAGTACAATCAGTGATCATTTAAGAATGACTGAAATTATTAATAGAGATTGCTATATAAGATTATACTTACAGTGTGTGAGGATATGTTTACTGACAGCTTTGGCATCTTTGACAATGGAAAATGGGCTTCCCTGCTTTAGGCATGTAAGATAACAGCATTAGTGATGTGTGCATTGATTAGCAGAACTGGGACCTTAGAGTTTAACCCCTGCTTCCATAGTATGTAAAGCCCATGATATGACTGTGGAACACCATCATTGTGCTTCAACAACGTCCTCCGAAAGTACAAACTGAAACAGTTTGTGTTCTGGATACACTCATAAAATAAGTAGTGATGCATCTTGGATTTTGTAAAATAAAGTCTACTGACTTTGTAAAAGGTGAATTAGTATTTGGGACTGCCTGGCCACTGCAGAGAAGCTGTGAAACTGATCTGAGGGGTGCCCAATGTAGTGCATGAGGACCCATATGATGTGTTTTTCAACTGGTAAGTTAATATTATAATAACATACGTAAAATTCATATTCAAATGAGAATTTCTGCAAAATATGAACCTGTGAGAGTATTTAAAAAGGTTACTGGTTGATTCCCTAAACACAATTTTATTCATCTGTCTTATAAATTATGAAATCAATCCCTATGAGGAAAAAGAGGAATAAATCTTATTGTAACATGACCACCAGTTTATATTAAATCTCTCACGAATATAAAAATAATTCAGCAAGGTGGCAGTAATGATACTTACTGCTGCCACTTAGTGGAGCCATGCCTTCCTCCCTTAAACTAGAAAAATGATTAATAACACTTCTTGTTGCAGGTGGTAAGAAACATCTATTTGTACAGAAGTATAGGAGGGGGCAGATTTTCAGTGGTGCTGGGTACTCAGAGTTCTTGTGTAAGTGCTGTTACGTGATGACAAGAGGCATTTTAGTACAGGAGCAAAACCCCTCAGATGAGGAACGTGTACTCTTCCTGTTGCCTGACAGATAAAACCATAGCATCAAGAAATAAGTAGCTTCAATGCAGAATAACTAACTTCAGAATGGAACTTCAGCAGCCTGCAGAAATTCCAGCCACAGAAGTTCATGGTTCTCTACCAGTACATAAGTTGAAAGGATGAATTTAGCAATTCAAAATGGAAAACTATTTTAAATTATATGTGCTGAGCTATTGATGGTAAGATTTCATATTTCTGTATCAAATGGATGTGATGATGATGATGATGATGATGATGATGATGATGATGATGATGATTTCAGGTGTCTATCATGTATGAGCTGCCTGAATACATTTTTATTGGGAAGAGAAACATCCTGTGATGATCAAGCTAGAGTCAGATTGAAATAACTGAACAAAACTTATGTTCCTATGCAACACTTTTGATCCACCTCTTCAGGGCAGAATAGAAATAACTCTTATTCCAGTGCATGCAGACATAAATTTAAAGGGACATAGTTTTTAACAGAATACCTGTCCTGTGGTGGTGTCTTTCACCTCATCTTCTGCTTCTTAGCTTGCAGGCCAAAAACTGCTCATGAGAATGAATTCCTTGGATGCTACTGCCAGAAAGAAAAAAATATATATATTGAAACGTAGAAGAGTTAATGCTATCTGTACCAGCAAAAATTACTTTTTGCTATGGCATCTGAGTGCAATTAAACATACAGCAGCTAATATTTAAGTGATTGAAGATAAATATCCAAACAGCAGAGAAAAAGTATATACTTTTTCAGGTAACACATGAGAGCAGGTAACACATGAGAGAAAACAGCTTAGATTTGTCTGTTAGCTTATCTCTAGATAAGCATTGTTCATATCCACACATGTTTGTCCCTGCGTAGACAGATAAGCTTATGCTGCAGAATTTAAAACTGAGATCAGTGCTGTTTTAGTGCACAGGTGAAACTACAGTGAGTCATGAAGCTTATATTTATCCTTTCTAGAGGGACAACTGAAATTAATACAGCACTTATCAGCTCCACAATATTCTGGTATTACTAGACAAAGCATGGTCTGTTCTATGGCTAGTGCATAGCAAAGTGGGAAAAAATGCTGGACAGCCAACACAGCTTCAGCAAGGGCAAGTCCTGTCTGACCTACCCAGTGGCTATAGTAAAAATGTGATGAACCCCGGATGCATGGAAGAAATGATGATGCCTGACTCCAGGTCAGAAGACTGAAGAATAGCTTTATTAAAACTATACTATATTACATTAATATACTATTTAAAGATATACTATACTATTCTATGTACTTACTTACCTATCTAACTCACAAACTCATGACTCTGCTGAGAGTTGGAGACACAGCTGGATCCGATTGGTCATTGACCCGAAAAACCTTCACCAGAATCCAATCAAACAATCTATTCAGGTAAACTACCTCCATACCAAATTCTATATAGAGAAAACAAAGGTGCAGAGATAAAGATTGTTTTTTCTTCTTCTCTCTGTGCTTCTCTAAGAAATCCTGAGAGACAGGATTATGTCTCTCTGTCCAGAGAATGTGAATGTCACAAGTGGCCTTCTATGATGGTGTGATTTCATCAGTGGAAAAAAGAGGAGCTACAGATGTTTTTTATCTGGACTTCTGTAATGCCTTTAACATTGTACCCCACAACATCCTTCTCTCCAAACTGGAGAGAGATGGATTTGAGGGGGAGACTGTTAGGTGGATAAGGACTTGGTTGGACAGTCACGTTCAGTGATGTCACTCAGGAGCCCATATTGGAGCCTGTGCTATTTCATATCTTCATTAATGACACAGATGAAGGGATGGAGTGCACCCTCAGCAAATTTGCCAATGACACCAAGCTGAGTGGTGCAGTTGCCACACCTGAGGGATGGGATGCCATCCACGGGCTCAGTGAGTGGCCCCACAGGAACCCCATGGGGTTCAACAAGACCAAGGCAAGGTGCTGCACCTGAGCTGGGGCACCAGTACCAACACAGGCTGGGGAACGAACAGATCAAGAGCAGCCTTGGGGAGAAGGACCTGGGGGTGCTGCTGGATGAGAGGCTGGACACGACCCAGCCGTGTGCACTCACAGCTCAGAGAGACAAACGTGTCCTGGGCTGCCTCCAAAGCAGGATGGCCAGAAGGGTGAGGGAGAGGATTCTGCCCCTCTTCTCTGCTCTGGTGGAACCCCACCTGCAGGGCTCCATCCAGCTCTGGGGTCTCCAACATGGATCTGCTGGAGTGAGTCCAGAGGAGGCCGCAAAGCTGCTCAGAGGGCTGGAGCACCTCTCCTATAAAGACAGGCTGAAAGAGTGGGGTTACTCAGCCTGAGAAGCCCTTAAAGAAGCATTCCAGTGCTTGAAGGGGGATACAAGAGACATGTGGGACAAAGAAGTTAGCAGGGTCTGTTGTAATAGGACAAGGGCTAATGGTTTTAAACTGAATGGGGGTCATTTTAGATTGAATATAAGGAAGAAGTTTTCTACAATGAGGGCGATAAAACCCTGGCATATGTTGCCCAGAGAGATACTGGATATCCCATCCCTGGAAACATTCAGGGTCAGGTTGGACAGGCTGGTCAACTGATCAAGTTGGAGATGTCCCTGCCCATTGCAGGATAATAGGACTATTTGTATTCTGTGGATAATTCTTTTTAAGACTGCACCAAATCTGTCTTCCTAAGCCAAAGAGAACCACTTGCTATATTTTTAAAGGCATCTAAGAATCTAGAAGTTATTTTAAAATACAGTCAGGGAACCAAAAATATCCCAAAATATTCTGAGGAAGATACATTCATATTTCAGAATCAATAATTACACTGATTTTCATAAATTTAATAAATCACATTCCTCCAGAAAAATGTGATTGTGAAAGTAAGTAAAGAAGAAGAAAATGTCACAAGAATTAAGTATCTGAAACTTTCATTTATCTGAAACCACATACTTTCAAGATCGAATGCATTTGTCAGGCAAAAACCTCCTCTCTGTAGTAAATGCCACTGATATCTACTTTCAGATATAACAATTATATAATCTCAGTTTAATCTAGATTTTAATGTTCAGCAGGAATATCCTGCCTCTGCTACAACTTTCACAACTTTTGAGTGGAAGGCACATTGATACTAAAAGGCTTTAACCCTCTCTTACTTGACATATTAATTTTGGAATTTATTCCTAAACTATAAACAATTAGCAGGATGAACCACCTCTCCTACAAAGAAAGGCTAAGAAAATTTGGATTGTTCAAGCTGAAAAGGCTCCAGGGTGACATAATTGTAGCCTTCCAGTACCTGGAGAGACCCCACAAGAATGGTGGAGTTTTTCCAAGGGCATGTGGTGACAGTGACAGGACAAGGGGAAATAGTTTTAAACTGAAAAGGATGTTTACATAGGATATTATGAAGAAATTCTTTAGTCTGAGGGTGGTGAGACACTGGAACAGGTTGCCCAGAGAAGCTGTGGATGCCCTATCCCTGGCAGTGTTGAAAGCCAGGCTGGATGGGGCTTTGAGCAACCTGGCCTAGTGGAAGGTCTCCCTGTCCATGGCAAGGGATTGGAATGAGGTGATCTTTAAGGTCCCTTCCAATCCAAACCATTCTATGATTCTACTTTTTTATGCAAATCAGATTTGGCAGTAAGTGAGTGAGGGAATGCTAGCACAATTGTACTCCCATGGGAGCAATTGTACTCCCATCCCAGATCAATGTCCCAGGTTTGGACTGAATCCTTTCCTGTGTGTTGGCCTGTTTCCTCAATAGTCTTCTCTCTTCCGTGCTCTGGATGTTGGCAGGAGGTTACATGCCCTTAAAAGAGACACATGGCACAGAAGTGCCTTGATAAATGACAGCCACCCAGAACAGATCTCTTTAACATTTACATTAAGTAATCGAGACAGTGAAGGGATTGAGAAGCGAGCACGTGCTTTTATCGAGCCTTTCCACTTAGGCTCATGCCAAATCCATGAGGCAATTGCCACCAGCCTGCACAAACCGATGACTAGGAGGCAATTCCTGCACACCTCACAGAGACACCTGGATCTCAGGCATGCATGGAGGAGAAGTGCTACACACACCCCGGCTGTGGGAAAGGCTTTAACTGAGGCTTGTGTCTCAGACACCATAGGGACCGAGGCTTCATCAGATGGGCCCAGGTGCATCTGCCCCATGCAGAGCTGCTGCTGCCCCGTTTCTCCTCGCCCTCTCTCAGCCTTGCTTCCCAGTGTCCTGAGCCTGGATGTCCCACATGGCCAAAGCCTCCCACCTCCTGCAAGTTCACCCCAGGCTTCGTGCTCCTTCCCTGCTGCCCCCCAGGGCACACCTGAGTGCCCACAGAGTGAGGTGCTGGGCTGGGGGACCACAGAATCCTTAGGGTTGGAAGGGATATCTGGAGATCACCAAGGCAGGGGCAGCTACAGCAGGTTACACAGGAATGCATCCAGGCTGGTTTCAAATATCTCCAGGGAAGGACACTCCACAGCTCTCCTGGGCTGCCTATTCCAGTTCTCCGCCACTCTCAATGTAAAGAAGTTCTTCCTCATGTTGAGGTGGAGCTTCCTGAGCTTTAGTTTAGGGCTTTAGTTTATTGCTCCGCATCTTCTCACTGGAGACCACTGAAAAGAGTCTGGCACCATCCTCTTAGCACCCACGTGTGCCGTATTTGTATATATTGATTAAATCTGTCTGTCTTCTCCTCTCTAGATTAAATAGGCCCAGCTCCCAGAGCCTCTCCTCATAAGAGAGATGCTCTTGTCCTGAGGAGCCCAGAACAGGATATATCCTCCAGATGCGGCCGAATAGAGGGGAGGATCCTCCAGCTGCAGTGACAGGAAGACACCCGAGCTGCGGAGGGACACAGGCCGATCTCTCCTCAGACACAGCCTCGGCTTCCCGGCTTTATTTCCCACCTCGTTGAAGCCCAGCGGCGACACGGACCCGCCGCTCCCCGCGCCGCCGCCGGGTGTCGCTGTGCCGCCGTCCCTCCCTCAGGCCCGCCCGCCGAGCCGGGGCGCGCGCGGGGCGGGGCCGCGCGGCTGCGCCCCGCCCCCTCGGCCGGCGCGTGCTGCCCGCAGCCTCCGCGAGCCGCGGCAGCGCCCGGCGGGAGTGCGGCCGGGACACGGGCCGGGACACGGGCAGCGCCGGCAGGCGGGCGGGAGGACAAGAGGGGAAGACGAAGGCGTCCCCGCGCCGAGGGAGAAGCCCCGCGCCATGAGCCCCGACGAGAAGCCGCAGCCCGGTCGCTCCCGCGGTGACCGGCCGCCGCCGCCTCAGCCCGCGGCCGGGCGATCCCGGCGGCGGGGCGGGCTCCTGGCGGAGATCCGCACGCCCATCCGCACGGAGCCCTTCCAGGAGCGGTACAGCCTCAGCCCCGGCCGGGAGCTCGGCAGGTGAGCGCTGCCTCCGCTGCCCCGGACGGCGGGGGAGGAGCGGGGCCGGGGGGTAGTGGCGTCCCAGCCCGGGGGTCCCTGCCCGGGCAGAGCCGCTCCGGGGCACCAGCGGCTCCGGGCGGTGAGCTCCTGCCGCGCCGGGCCAGCTCCCAGGGCGTGCCCCGGGCCGTGGCTCGGCTGAGGAGGGTGCTGGAGGCAGCTGTACCCCGCAGCTGTCCGTTCCTCCTACTGAAGAAGGCATCCTCGGCTCCCCAGCCTTGCAGATCTGGCTGGGAAGATGCTGTGGTTTCCTGGGAGCCCGTGTGGAGTAGTGGGTATTGGTTTAGATTTCCAGTGGAGAAGAAAACCTGCCCTTTTTTTCCTTATTTTTATTTTTGGAGGTCTTTATTATTTTCCTTGAGCTTCATAAGCTGTGACGTGGAAAAACAATTTTACACTCCTTTGGGATACCATATGCTTGAGAGTAATCTGATGGTGGAACTTTTCAAGGAGGTAAAGCTGGTTAAAATCGTGGGTTTGGAAGTGATTCCACATGTAAGGCTTAGTCCATGTATAATTTCAACACATGACTGATAGAAAGCAAGGCTTATGGCAAAAAATCTCATTAAAAGGTTTTTGCATCTTAGGAACTACATATATGGAATTTCAGCACCGCTTAACCAATACTTTTGTCTGAAATTCTGTCACTTCCTATTAAAAGAATGGTATTCTTAGAATTGCATGTGCTTCATCCAAAGGTTGTTTCAATAAAAAATATTAGATGGAATACCACCGGATATATGTAAGGATATCCTCCTCAATGTATGTTCTATTGCAAGTTATGCTCACTTTGTAACTCAATTTATACAGTGGCAAAACAAACCCCTTTGGAGCTAATAAGGAGTTTCAAGGCAAATGCAGCTGCTGTAGGCACCTGTAACAAATACTTAGGCTGCCCTAGGTGTTAGCTTAATGCTCAGTAGCTCTGGTGTACCAGTAGAATAATACCTGTTTAAACACAGTGATCTAAAGCATTCACATGATAAGCAGGTGGGAGAAACATCCCATGAAATGGGAAAGCTTTTTGTAGATTGTTGTGACCACAATGTCCAAGGCCTGTCCAAGGCATTGTTGTGACCACAATGTCCAAGACCTTGGGTTTGGTTTTTTGTTGTTTTTTTTTTTTTTTTTTATTTGTAGTTCAGATGACTTCAGAAAATATTTTGCAGTTCTTCCATGGAATGGGCATTTCCCTCAAAGCCGAGTGGTGGTCATTGGCCTCATCAGAGCATGGAGTAGATGAAGGTTCCTTCTGGAACAAAAAATACAACTCAGATGATTTGCTTTACCCTAAGAATCAGAATTGACTACTGCTTCAAGTCTTCATCTGCAGTTTAAACAAGTAAATAGCATAATGGATTTTTGTGTGGAATGTTTTTTGAATATTTTAAGGATGACCTTCATGTGAAGGCTGTGATTTTGCGCCTGTAGTTAAAATGAGTTAAGTGGCGGTTCTAAGTGTTTGTCGTGGTTTTGAGCAACAGTTGCTCATATTTTTGGTTCAGACTGTCTCTCCTCAACTTCACAAGTGTTTTCACTATCTTCTCTTTTAGAATATAGAAATCTCTACATATGAATACATGTGCTTGGTTTTTTATTCAACAGTTTTAAATTTTGTTTTTTAAAAAGCAGATACTTCAGCTGTAGTACTCCCATTAAAGACTATATTTTGCCAACTCTGTGACAAAATGTAGGTGGAAAGTCTCTCTGTCACTTATAACTGTAATTTTGTTAATAATTTATTAACACAAATTGTTTCACTTTCATATGTTTATGAATGGTATAATTCTTTATGGGTAGAGTTTATCTTTACAAAGAACAAATTAGCACCCAGGTATGGCAGGTTTTTGTCTTCGATGAAAAACAGTCCTTGTGCACACAACATAATCTATTTTAGCATTAAGATTTGGTAGAAAAAAGTTAATACACTTTGTATCTGTCCACCCCATTTCCCAGAATTAGAGAAACAGTTGGAAAGCTGCACTGTAGCTAGGTTTGAAAATAACAACATTCGTACGGATTGTGTTTAAAACTGAGAGCACGGAGAAAGAAGCGAGTAGATTTATCACCTTTGCTGAGATCAGGGCTGCTGCATGAGCTCAGCAGGTTTGTGTGGTCTTTGGCCTCCCATTCTGTGAGTCAACACAGATATGTTGAACTTCCCAGGGCACTTATAGCCTCTGGTCTCCTGTGTTTGGAAGAGGTTGGGAAGAAAGTGGAACATGGCAAAATGGCATGTAGTCTGGTCATACTGGGAAGAGAGGTGTGGGGGCTCTGGCCCCAGGTGGCATGTTAGGGAGCAAAAATCCTGGGGGAAGCCGTCCTGAAAGGCATGGATGAACCTAGGAGGAGCTTGATCACAGTGTCACCAGAGGAATTGGGTGCAAACCTGTGGGAAGTCAGGCTTCATTAGTTCTGCTCACGAGAAAAAAACTGCTTTCAGAATGTAAAGCTTATGTGCTTCAGAAGTTGCTGCCTCAATCAGTGGCTGAATAGGTATTTGCAAGTCTGTTGAAACACAGCTGTTGGGAAAGCCAGGTTCACTTGGGGAAAAATATCAAAAACTTCATGATAATGGCCACTTAGGAAAGGAAATTACTGCAAGTTCCTTAGAATGACATGGGAATAAAAGTTTTTAAATTAAATTGTTTAATATATGACATTTTGGTCCAGTATTCGCAGCCTTAATAATTTTATTGTCCTCAGAATCACAGTTCTCACACAGATCTGCACTTGCATGAGGTTTGAAATCAAACTTACCTCTGATGATTGTTTTAAGGGTGCCACTTCTCATCACCTCACTGAGATTTAAATGTTTTCAGACAGTGCTAGCTTGAGTTAGGTTATTTTGAAGCAGCGTCACCTTTGCAGAGGACAAGACACCAATTGCTTAACTCTTCCCCTTACCATTTGTGCTTAAGCCATAATTGTACTGTAAAATAGGGAACAATACATTTTTTACTACCAAGTACTTCCTTAAGGAGTCTATTATAATTATATTTAGCTGCTTTACTCATTTTCCTTGAGAAAAAATTCCTAATTGCAGACAAAGTATTACTAGGCTATTAATTCTTCAGCTTATTGATGGAATGTTGCACTCCTTTTTTTATGTGAAACAAGCTATGCACATACTGGAAGTCATCATTTGTGTACAGAAAATAACGTTCTTTATTCTAGAGCTGGGTTAGAGGAAGTTAGAAGTTGACTGGTTTGTCTTTCTTCTGGAAGGTAATGGTCACCTTAAATGATTGATCCACAATAAAATTTCTTCTAGCAAAACATGTGCACGCATGTAAATATGTCCAGTGCAATTCAGTTGTTTCTCCTCATTCCCAGTTTTTTGTTAATGCTCATTCTCCACTCAAAGGTAAGAATAAAAAAATATTGTAATCATCCAAGGAGTGTGAGATATTCTTTGTTCCTGACTAGTGATGTGGCTGTAGTTTCATTGCAGATAATGCATGTGTTGGATTTTATTTCCCCCCCCTCCCGCCCCCTGCCACAAAAGAAAAACTTTGGCATGAACTTTTATTTTTCAGGTAGCTTTCAGTGATGTGTGTCTTAGCAGTGCATGACACTTGTACAATTTTGTGCCACGATACTGCTGTCCTCAGCTGCTCTCTGCAGTAGCACAGCTGGGATGAACTAGCTGTGGAACTAAGCAAAAGTGGACAAGAGATGGAAATGAGGACTTGCAAGTAGTTGGTTTTGCCACTTGAGAATAAATTTATGTGAGCAAATTATTAATGAACATCAGAAATGTCATCCCTGCACTTTGCTGTTTGGAAATCCAAAATTGTTGGGGGAAAAAAACCACACTTCATAAAAAATGTTTTATATGAGTTATATAATAAACTGCATATAGTATTGTGGATCTCAGAAGAGTTTTTTTCTGAACTTTATAAAAAGTAAACATCTTCACGGAAAGAAGTTATTACTGCATTTGTTACAGTGACAGTGTTTTATAGGTCACTTTAAAAATAAGGTCATTTTAAAATATTTAGTTACGCTTAGTTATTTTTATATATTATAAATAAATTAGTAAGCTTAGTTCTCTGTTTTTCTGATCCTAGGACAGCAAAAATTAATTGGTGTGACATAAATGTTGCTGTTTATCTGATTTGACACTTGATTTGTGATTTGACAATTTTCCTTTGAGCTATAATGTGTGCCTCATGAAACAATGCAAATTCTGTTGGCAATCTGAAAAGGTGACATTGAGCGTCTTTGTAATCAGAATTGATTTCTCTTAAATCATAATTCTTGAATGAGACTCTTGTGAGGACTGAGAACTATTTAGAATTTCCTAATCTCCTCTCTCTCCAATGCATTTTTATTTGTAATTGGGTGTCTGATGGTCTGTTTTCAACTTGACAAATGCACATTAAGATTTTCACCTTAAAGTTATTCTTCCTTCCATGCAACGTTCTCACTGCTAGCTCTTCTCAATACACTAAAGTAGCAGGGATGTGATCTAACAGTATTTTATATACTTTTATTATAAGTTCTGAAAAGCAGGATTTTAAGAAAAGCAGAGATGAAGTGTAGGGAATGTATACTTCATAAAAATGCTTGTTTATATATGTCTTATCTACTATTCTGTCTCAATCAAAAATAAATTCTTTAAAATGTATCTGTTGGCTTAACCATATACTGGATGCTATCTTTGGGTCTTAGCTCTGAAATTTTCTCAGACATGAATCTAGATCACTGCATAGTAATTAGTTCTACTGCTTATAAACATCGGGTTTGTCAAGTTTGATCTTTTTGGGGATTGTATTCAGAAAAGATGAGTTCTAACAGGCAGTAATTATAATAGCTCTAATTATAGGCATAACCATGAGGAATCTGGGCAGGATTCTTGGTCTGAAACAATTTAGAATTAGTATTTGTCAGCCACCTGAACTCCCGTGTAACCTGTCCTTTGAATTACGTCACCTATCAGGCTTCTGGCCAGCTCAGCTAAACAGGACATACGTGGCCACACACAGTGGTGGCTCTTGCCGTTTCTTGCTGCTTCATGAATACTGTTTTATTTCCAGAGTGACTAATGCACAGTGAATCGCAACATCCGTACTCATTAGGTTAACTAACTTGTTTCCAGATAGATTTTGTATGTAATTCAAAACAGCATGGTACTTGAAAGCTGTATTACAGAGATTTCAAACTTTTCTAAGCCACTTTCTCTAGGTCCTTCCTGGTGCTAGAATTAAAAGCTTTTGACTGTACTAAGGCAACATTTAAGAGGAAGTACGCAGTTCATTCAGATACTATATAAGGAAGACAGAGAAGGTTGAACCCCGACAGGGATCTAGATTTACTGGTGTAAGGCTTAGTATGTATGAGGTGTTTAAATAACTTGCTTATTAAAGGACTTCTCAATTTATTTTTATATGGTTTTGACAATATACTTATCAGTTGATTTTTTTCTTGAGATGTTCTTTAGTGCTAAGAACTTGAACAAGTGTATTAACACTTTTGATAAATGCATATCTACCTATTGTACATAAATTTTGTGCTATAAAATTATCTTCATGCATTTACAAACTTCAGTAGTTTTGTCTTCATGTATGTATTAGTAATTAAGAACATCTTCCCAAAAAGTTAGGCCCAGAAATTGAAAGCATATTCTTGCTGTTTGTCTACCTTCACCAGACATGTGGACTGTGCTGTGATCTAGTCTTAATACATATTGTGCTGTAGATAATGTGCTTATGCAAAATAGTATTCCTAGAGGAATAACTGTGGCTGTATCAGTGGTTACAAGTCCAATTATTTTATTGAGATTGCCTAGCAAATACCCACTTTGTGGGTACGTATTTGACTTGATTCATTTAGACTGTGTGATTTTGAAACAAATGCTTATTAAAAGCAAGCCAACCACAGCTTTGTTTAGCAGTTATATTTCATGGATAGCAGTCTTCTGCCAATAGGCTGGGAGAGTGAAAACTTTGACACGAGCTGAAGTAGTTAATTCTGTGAACTTCAGCTTGGACATAGGAGGGGCAAAACCCATAGTAACTGTTCCAAAATAGATGAGGACTATTATTTTGGTTTCAGCAGCCCTACAGTAAGTAAAGGACCAAAATAAAGATCTCAAAGCTATTCCTGCAGCTTTATAAGAAATGTTTACATATAAATAAAAAAGGTAGTTTTGATGATCGTTATACCTGTATGGTAAGAGCTAAAGTAAGGTTACTGTACTTCAAAGTGTGAGAATTCATCATTGCATTAGTGAGAGGTATTCATTAAAATACCTTTTTAGTCTAAAATCAACACTGTGTGAATGGAACTGAGTGGAGCAGGTGGTGTGGGACTCTTGCAGGGAAGTTAAAAGCAGCCACTTGTGCCAGAGTGCTGTGGGGGAAGTGGCGTGATGCAAGCGCTGCAGTGTGGTTTGAGCTGGCCTGGTGCATCATCAGGTGTGTGTTCTGCCGAGGTGACGCTCATTAATGTGGGCTAAGCATGGTGCTCAGCTCTCTCTGCTCTCAGTGCTCCTGTTCACCTTGGCATTGCTGCAGAAATCGTGCTGCAGAGCTTGATTTTAGTCAAGCTGCTTCATTATGTTTAAATTATCCATGTTCCTTTGTCTCACTGTATAAGTAGGGGGTTTTAAGAACTGTTAATAAAAAAACTCCAGCTGTTATAATTTCATACATGCCATGGTGAAAATACCATCTTGAAAATGCCATCTTGAAAAATGCAGAGTATGGATATTGCATAGCAAATGGAGCAGGATTCAATGAGAGTGCTCTTACAATGGGTATGGTGGGATACTTGAGATCACAGTAACTGGGTTACTGTGAGGTTATCAGAGAAAGCATAAATTGCTCATTTGTACATTCTGATTTTGCCTGCTTTTTAAATTAAAGCTTGGAGGATAATGTAATCTTAGGAACTAGCACAGCTTGTTTACGCTGTGTTTTTGAAAACTGTGTTGTTTGAATTAATTGTTTGGGTTTTTTTTAATTCCTTATGTTTCATGGAGATTATTGACATTCTGGGCTGGGGTGTTTTGAACACAGGGATCATCACTCAGCAAGGCATCTTTCTAAATTCAGATTGAATCTTAAATGCTAATAGTGATTTGGTTCAAGTTTCCTGAGACATTAATTTATAAAGGCTAAAGCTGTCACTAAGGCATGTAAAACTAAATTCTTATTTAATTTCAGGGGAAAATTTGCAGTGGTGAAGAAGTGTATCCAGAAGGACACTGAAAGAGAGTTTGCAGCAAAATTCATGAGAAAAAGAAGAAAGGGCCAAGACTGTCGTATGGAAATAATCCACGAAATTGCAGTCCTTGAGCTGGCACAATGCAACCTTTGGGTCATTAACTTGCATGAAGTTTATGAAACTGCGACAGAGATGATTTTAGTCCTGGAATAGTAAGTATTAGTAATAATTCCTGAATAACTTTCTGCAGTACTTGCTTTAAAATAATAATGTAAAAATACTGTGTATCAATGTGAATAATGTAAAAAAATTTTTTTTTGTTTCCTGTTACCCCTGCTAAACTTCAGGAAGAATTGCTAAGAAAATGACAATTACAAGAAAATACGTGCAGTCTCATAACTACTTCAGATTATAACAAATTTCTCTAATTATGTAGTATCTTTCAAAGCTGAACTATAATTTATGTAGTTAAAGCATCTTGAATGAAATATGAACTCTGTACACTCCCTGCATGTGAAGGAGGAAGAGGAAAGAAGCAGTGAGTATCTGTTCAAGAACCAAAGTTTATTTCATTGACAGTGGCAAAGATGGGATGAAATCTGCTATGGTTTTTTTACCAGTTACAAAAAAGGTATTGAAAGCAACATCGTTGCTAAAAAGAACCTTTAAAATCTTTTACAATAGAAAACTTGCTAAAACAGTATCTTTTTGGGGAAAGAAGGGAGGAAGATTGAGACTTAGAATAGTTTCTCTCAAAGGACACATGACTCTGCATTTGTCTGTGTGGTTTTTTCCACTTGCGTTTGTCCAGATGGGCATTCCTGCAGCTGTTGTGACTGTTCATCTCATATGCCAATGGCTTTAGATAGTAAGGCATCTCACTAGCTTCCAAGATTCAGCCAAATGCTTGTTGCTACTGAACTCTAAATTCTTGTTAAGTTCTATGGATTTAAAATAATTAAGAGAGGAACAGTGAGATTCAATAGTTCAGAAGTGACTTGTTTGTTAAGATAAATCTAGTTTGTGCAGCTCTTCTCTTACTTGATAGCAAAAAGAAATTGTGAGAAATCTTGTGTACCGATCGCATCTTGTTTAGAAGTCAAAAGAAACTGTATCTTCAAAGTTCAGTGAAACGGAATGAGACCATGTCTCCTAAGGCAAAATTCCTTCTAGAATACATTTTTTAAACTTCATTTTGTCCTTAGTGAAGTCATAATATGTGAAATATTCAAGTATCTTTTATAATACATAGGTGTGACAGAGCTGGGGTTTTAACTGCTGCTATTGAAGACTCATAAATACCTGTTTTAAACACTAGCAGAAATTTAAATTCAAATACAGTTTCATTTTCTAGATCCTATAGGATTTAATGTGAGCAATGGACTCTAAATGAGCAATGAGTTTTGTGATAATTTCAATGCAAAATTCTTAGTTTTCTTTTAGAACTCAATTTTCTTACAGTTGCAAAACTCTTTTAATATGAAGTATTAACTAGGTTGTTAAGTAATTAGCAAAATTACTGGGTTTATATGCATCAAACAGTCATACCTCATTTCAGATAAATAGCTATGTGCTGGAGTTGTAAATTACAAAAACAGTCTTTCCCTGACTTCAGCAGGTATGTCTGGATGCTTCTTTAGTGTTCCAGAGACATGTTGCAACAAAGCAGGTATGAATGTTAGTGAATTTCTGACATTCTGTATGCAGAGGATTAAAGAACATACCTAGACTGCAACCTTCTCTAGGGCATTTCAGTTTCTATTAAGCTTGATGGTCTTTGTGGCAGATCTTTATCTCCTGAAGAAGTAAAACAAATACTTAATCTTGGCCACTAACTTCATCTGCGGGATTTTAAAGTTTCTTGTCTTGATGTAGAATCTGTCATGAGGGCTGAAGGTTTTGCCTTCAGGAAATGTTTTGCTTTCAGGAAGAGAAATGTTAATGTTACATGGAGTGTTGTCTTTCAATCACTATCTGTTTTTGAGAGAAAATAACCTTAAAATTGGCCATGTTAATATTAAGTGCTGAGCAGTGGGAAGCAAGGAGGCATTACAGTTTTGGCTTCAGCTGTAGCATAGTGAATCGAGGCTGTCTGCATCCACCCTCACAACAGTCTCTGACTTTGGTTTGTTGTCATAAAACCCGAATCAAGGTATTTAAGTCAGAATTGAAGGAGTGTGTAAGTCTGAAGGGGTAACAGAAAGCCCAGAATTAATCTGTGGATCAGTTACGTTTCTGTATTTCACTGAAAATGGAATGAAAAGAACCTGGAATTTTGCTGAAGAAGGTACAGATACAGTCCAGGAAAGTTGACATATCAGGCATAAAAAGAAAAAAGCAAATTTGGCAACTTTTTGACTTGATACCTGTGTGCAACCTACCTGTCTTCCCATTTCTTTTGAAAGAAAGAGCAGTAGAGCATCTGATGCTTAAGAGCTGGTCCTTTTATAAGGGTTCATCACCATGTTTTTACACATCTGGGGAAGGGATAGATGATACTAGTGGGTAATCAGTGGGTCAAATGTATAGAAACCTTTAAGTGGAGCTTGAAAAATCTTCATTAATATTTTGTTATGAAGAGCCTCTGAACTGAGCCAGAGCTTTGTGTAAATACAGTAGAATTGCACGCTTGCTTTAAAAAGAGGAAGTCTTTTTCATCTTGAAGACACAGTTAGTATTTATTTGATATGCTAAATGAAGTGTTTTTTCACCTGTAGTTATTTGGACCTGGCTAATGTAATGGACTTATATGTCCATTAATACTAATGTACTTATATAGTCTTGGACATGATTTATTTATTGTCCTCCTTACTGGAGGTTAAAGTAAGAGTCTGCTGGCAGGAAGTGATCCATTTGGCATAGGATTCAACAGACTGAACTTGAAGCAAACCCGCTGTAATCACAAATAACTGCTGCTCCAATGTTTGCATCTTGTCTATCTGAGTAGCAAGTGGAGTTGTTCTAGTTAGCAGTCTCAAATCAAGACTGGAGGTCTAAAAAAATCTTAGGGGAAAACTTCTCAAATGGTCTTAGTTACCTTTGTGTTTCATTCAGTTCTTGGGCTGCCTGATTGGAAAGGTGAAGGAAAAAAACTAAAAGCATTTGTCTCAGAATTTTAAGACCAGTATCTATAATTTTATGTATTTTGATGCTTATCTTCCCATGTCCTCTCATCAGATATGGATTTGTAGTTTTCTCAGGCTTTAGAAACATTGGTACATTACATTGCCTTACACTGGAAAAATTACCAGTAAGTGCACTTACTATCCAATGGTAAGCCTAGCCAAGGAAAGAGGTATGGCTGTCAGCAGCAGTGAGCTTGGACCTCTGGTGATAGTGTTGCAACCACTGTGAACAGCGTGTACTGTAAGGTCCACGTACAGAAGGCAGATGACTTTCCATTATTTTGCGAAGATAACCCTTTCAAGAAAGACTTTTGACAGAGTTGAAGACTCAGGAAGTAAATTTTTGTCCATTGCAGACTGTATATAACTCAGCATTGAAATCAAGCATTTTAGGAATTGGTCTACATATTTGTACTCTGGTGATTTGTACCTCTGCATCCTTCAGAACAGTGACTTAGTGTCTGATCCATTAAAGCTGAGGGAATGGTTCATTTCTTCAGGTGCCCTGAAATAGGTTTTTTTCAGTCTTTTTCTAATTATAAGTTAAATGACTGTGTTAGCATCTCCTAAGTGTACTTGAAAGAAATTTGATGTTGAATTTCATACAGCTCATTGTTAAGATATATTTCAATGAAGATAAGTAGTCTCAGTTTAATCTAAAGTCAAACGTAATTGTAACAAAGATTAGTTCTGTAGACTTCCAAATGACTCTTAGCTCATTTATGCTGCTAAGCAGTAATAAAGTGTTAGCATGCTTTTCATTGATGAATGACAGTTGAATTTCACTTGAAATTAGAGAAATTAATGGCACAACAGTACTTTCGTAAGTAAATTAAAATAGCTAAAGAATTATGGTTGCCATAGCTTTGAAGTTCAGAAAGCCTTCTTTTGTCTCACAATTTTTTCATACACTTAGCTAAGGGAGGGTGTACTAGAGAAATAATGCATTCTAAGTAACACTGGATTTCAGAATGTTTTGCCATTAAATATGTCCTTATCAAGTTTTTTTATTTTTTTCAGATTAAGGTGGCTTGTTTTCCTAAAAACTTTGTTGTCCTAAGGATAATTCTTTGCTTTTATCCCTTAAGAGCATTTTCTGACTGGCCCAGTCATTTGCTAAGTTATTTCATGGCGATTAGAAAAACTACAGTTTAATGAAAAATAGGTAAATATTATTAACACCAGAGAACTCCTGGTCTGCATATATACAGAAATCATAACAGTGACATGCCTCTGATACTCTCTTAGGAGATATTTTGAGCCTTTCTATAGTTAGATTTTTTTTTCCCCCTGAAATCTAGCTGCGGAATACAAAATAGCTGAGTTGAAAATATTGTTAAGGAGCTTGGCAAAACTTGGAATAGGTGTGCAGGAGGATCTTTTTGGAGTTCATTTTTGCATTGTGCTTCCAACCACTTGTGACTGGCTTGGCTCACAGCTCCCTGCCTGTTTTGCTTAAGGGAATCCACTAAGCTCGCTCCATGGCAGCGATACGCAAAATGGTCTTGCAGTATTGAATTTCCATGTGTTCTTGTAAAGGGTTACTGGTTACTTGTTTGAATGTGGTATTCTTTGGACAGAATGAATTGTCCAGAAGGAGTTGTTCCATCAGCCTTCTAAATAGCCAAGTTAAGATCAAAAAACAGAACATTGCATAGGAAGTCACCTTTCCCATGTGAAACTTGTGTTGTAAAGCCAAGTGTCTACGGTAGCTGAGAATGGCAGTGTCTTGTAAGTTCTGAAGTGGGTGTGCATGTATGAGGGCTGTATTTCCATGTCTCACTCTTAAAAATGCTGATGAACCCAGGCATCTTCAGAAGTATAGGGAGGAACTTAAATTGTTTTTTTTTAAATAAAGTTTCTGGATCAAGGGTTTTCTACTCTCACACTGGTAAGCACTGCCTCTTGATTTCACTGTTGGGACATTGCTTCAACGTTTATTGCCTTGACTTCTAACACCTTTAATTCAGAATTCTTTAGGTGTAGTATTAAAATTCTAGGTAGCTTACATTTTAGCATTGTGTCTACCTCAGTTTTAATTAAGTTACACTAATAAACAAATTGTAACAGATGCCTACCAAGTAGACATATAGCTAGCAGGGCTTTATAAGGCCCCCACCCTCAACTTCCACTGTTTTCTCAGCTGGGTCTATCAAACATAAAGTGTGATCCTATGTTTTGGGTATAAATCTGATTTCACTGAATTAAATACCAGAAGTATTTTTTCCTTACTTGAAGTGGCAGAGCTTTACCAGCAAAATCCCAGAGTTATTGCTATAAAACATAGCGTGTTAGTAATTTTGGTAGTAGATCTTATCGCTGTATGTGCACTATAATTCATGCTACAAGGAATTAAATCACTCTTAGGTAACATGACATTCTTAAGGCAGAAAGTTTAATTTATGGGTTGCAGTAGATATTTTTCTATTCCTATGTGGAAAAACCTTTTTGAAGGAATTTGGCTTAGGATAGTAGGATACACTAGCTGATGTTCATTTTAAAAATGTCATTAATATTTGAATCCTCTTCAAAACTGAAATATGACTATTTCCATGAATTAAATAAAAATGGACTGAAGAAAAATGTGATAGTGTCAGGCATATGAAATTTTTCAAAAGGAATTATAGTATTAATATTCCCTTTGAAAAACTAATTTTATTCTTGAGCTCTATCTCTTGATACATAAAGAAGAAAAATTAATATTTAATAGATGGTTTTTCTCAAAGAAAAATCTTTGTTTAATAAATGAAATTGTACTGCTGTACAAGCTAGCCAGCATATAGAACAGAAGTGTAAAAATCTTCAGAAAAGGGTATGATTTAACCTTCTTTTAATTTTTTTTTTTTTTTTTTTTGGTAAGACCATCTGTAGGGAAAATTTAAAATAATGGCAGTGAGAATACCTTGGAGGGCAAAACCATTTTTTTTTAATCCATGAGGCTTTTGAAAGTACTAGGATTGTAGCAGCCAAGTTAGTAGGCAGAATAGGCAGAATGAACATTTGAATATAATTAAGTGTTCTTTTTCTGGGGGTACACAGTTGAAATGCACCGTTTGTGTATAACTCTCATTTGCTGTTACATTCATGTTGAGTGTGTCTGGCTGTCTTCAGGATAGCCTAGGCAGTACAATTCACTGGAAAAAAGCAAGCAAAGGCAGAGTAGGTAGGTATGCATCCATAAAGATTAATGCTTGTGCAAAGTCATTTTTGCATGTCACAGTTTGGTGTAACTGGAGAGGATTCTGCCTTGAGGGTTTCACCACCTTTCCCTAAGGGGTGATTATAGAATTTCATGCAGACAAAGGGTGTATATGCTGATTTCATAGTAGGAGCTCAGCAATCCATATGCAAAGTGGCCCCATTCTAACATTCTTATGCCCATTCTTATTTTAAGATGGAGCTTCTGTTCAGTTTATTTTACTTTTGATGCTACAGTTTACATTGTAAAACAATTTTAGTTATCTAGAGCTGTTGCTATACAGAGCTGGTACTGCATGTGGCTTCAGAGTACTTGAAATTTGTTAATATCTAGTTATTTTTATATTTTTTGTTATTCTGTTATTTGTTTAAACATATATAAACAAAAGAGGATGCAAGCTGAGAGATAAAATTCTCAGAGCTATTTTTAGATGAAAGAAGTTTAGAAACTTCATGCATCCCTGTATACCAGAGACTTCATAAACAATTCAGTTGCAGACTTTACATTTACTCTTTTGAGTATGCGCAAAGCATTTTGAGGAGAGTGGGAGGTGGGGTGGCTTTGCTCTATGTTTGCTAAGATTTGCCTTGACCAGATTTCCACATAGTTTTATTGGAATGGCAAAAGGCACAACTTTTATGAATACACTGTCCTCAAACAATTGTGGCATTCATCTGAAAGCAAAATCAGTAGAGTTTCAAAAGGAGTCCCCAAAATTTCTGTACTTTTAATATTCTCAAACCTAAATTACTAAAATCTTTGCCTGTCTCCAAAGCTGCCATACTGCAGAAAACTCTTCCAAGGCTGTAAAACCTTGCCAAATGTCTAATAACTGAAAATATCACTATTGGATTATACCTCCTGCTGATATTGCCTATACAAAAAAAAAAGTCTGAGTCGAGCCAAATGGGTGCTATAATTTAGTCTGAACTAACAATATTCCTACTGTTCACAGTGCTGCTGGAGGTGAAATCTTTGACCAGTGTGTGGCTGAAAGAGAGGAGGCCTTCAAAGAAAAAGATGTTAAGCGACTTATGAAGCAGATATTAGAAGGAGTTTCATTCTTGCACAGAAACAATGTTGTTCATCTTGACTTAAAGGTAAGATTGGTGCTGTATTTTTCTTACCGATTTCTCATCTGTTGACTTTCTTGCTAATGTCACAATAATGCAAATTTGTAATTAACACACTTTTACCTAATTATACCTTGAATGATAAAATTAAACTTTTGGGATAGAGTAACCACCAGGTCTGAAAGCATGTTGGGGGGTTTCTATGATTATGTTAAATATAAATTTCATTTGATTAAATGAAATGTAGTAAATTCAAAAGTCAATTTGCCTTGCACCTTAAATTGTAAATGAGTGCTTTGGGTAAGACCTGACTTATTTCTACATTGTAGTAAAAATATCTGGCCATTGAAAACCAAGTTTGTTTTCTGTATTGACTCGAGTTTTAATGAAGAAGGGTGGTAGTGACATTGGTGGAATAAAGTGTAATGTTTCAGAATGAAATGTTCAAACAGGACTGGTGAATTAATGTGTTAAGTACATTTCTAGCATTTTCTTCCTTTTTTTTCACAGTTATTGTAAATCCTAATTTAAATGTCTGTCAAACAGACATTTGCTGCCAAACAGTTGACTGACACCCTGTTGGTATATAAATTATCATGATTTACTGAAACAAGTATTTTTTAGTTATTGAAAAATAGTTTTGACCCAAATCAAGTGACAAGTACAGTTGCCATCATATGAAATCTTATAGTCAAGAAGGGAGTTGTAACAGGGATCCAGAGACCTAACCTGGATGGCTTAACTCCTCTGGGTAGCAAGCTTCATTTTTAGTAAGTGATGTGAGAGTAAGCATTCAGAAAGACTAAAAATGAGCAGTTAGAATTCCTCAAAATTCCAGTATGCTTAAAAAAGATACTCAGTATCAATGGTTGGCCATTTAATTTCCTTGGAGCAAAATGTGTAAAATTAAATGGTTTTTTTGTGGACTATATATTTGTATATGTTTTTAGTTAAAGTTGTGGTGTTTCTTAGCATCACCAGCTGGATATCTGTAACTGGAAATGTAATGTGACTACAGTACTTATTTGCAAAAGTAGACTTGGGATGTTAATTACAGATTTTGTCCAGAAAAGAAATTCATAAAAATCTTACTAAAAACTTCCCAAGGTGTCAGAAAATTTATGCTATAACATGGAGCATATGTAATTCTCACTGAAAAATCCAGCATTGTTTTTCTGCCTTACAGAAGTTCATTAGCAGAGGAATTGGTGTAGCAATTGAGGTTAATTAACATGTTTATACATTACTACGGTGTGCAATATGTGTTTAATTGGAGTCCTACTTACAGTGTGATGACTTTCATTATTTATAAAACTATCAGTCTTGTGCAAAATAAGGTTTATGGAAGTCTTCAGAGTATTGGCAAATAAAAATTATGGAAATGGTAGAATTAAAAACCATGACTTGCAAAGCGTAATTGATCCACATGCCTTGCAAGACTTTTTAAAAAGGCCCATTTTTGACAGAACTCAGAAAGTTGGGTGCTCCCTTTGGCCACATACTTATTAACCCACAGTCCTCATCTTCTGTTGTATCCTGTATCTCATGCTGCTTTAACTTGCAGCTTAAAGCACAGTGGAATTTACTAAGTACTTTGTGATGACATTTGGAAGACTTCTGTATGTTTACTGTTGCTATGCAAGGTGTTTGCCAATGGCAAATTTTACAAATTCTTGCTAAAATGGGGGTTTTTGCACTAGTTTCACCTTTGTGTCTCTAAAGATTTCCATTTCATTTGTCTGTTTCAAATTCCTTTGGAAAGGTCCATCCAATTTTCCATATGTTGCCCCTTCAAGAAAAGTTAAATTCTACACCCAGAAGAATTTAAACCCAAGTGGTTGTCCATATGCAATTGTCATCTCATTATTTACATTATATATCTAATGAACCATATCTATGACATTGATAGTTCCCTTGCTTTAGATTATTTTTGCCCTCTGAATAGATACAAGATTTTTCTTGAGACTAAACACTGCAGAAAGAAATGGGGTATTTTGATGTGGCCTAGCAAGGTTGTCACCTGATCGTTTCTTTCCAAAAGCATGGTTCTACTGAAAGATGGTTTAAATGTGTATTATTTTTAATTGCAAAATACCATTATGTAGCCTAGTTTTGACTTGGATGAAGAGAAAATATAATACTACCAAGTGCAAATTAATTATCACTTGACAGCATTGTGTTGATGCTATTTAATTTGCAGGGTGTGCACAGATTGTAGTCAGGAGTCTTTCATCTCCTCTTAATGGTGCTTAAAAGCTGCAGAGTAAGGGAAGTCTCCTTTCTCTGTGTTCTCATTTGCTCTTTGACTTAATCTTAAATTGCTGAATTAATTGGTGACTTAATCTTGAATTTGGTAAAAGCTTACGGTAGTTGGGAATGGAAGAGGATTTAGGCAGGTGTGGGGGCTGAGGAAGAAGATACGGGGATCCTTTACTTTTTTTAGAATTGGCCTAGTTTAGTATCTTTAGACATAATGAAGCTGGGGTATCTCAGCTTGTCTGGTTTTCCTGTTTCTGACCACTGTTTCTTGGATAATGCCTGTCTTGTTTTCTAGGCATCTGAAGGTTTTTGAATATTATATAATTAGATAATCTGCAACATTAATGATATTAGGTAAGGTGAGGCATTGATTAGATTAAAAACCTGACCTTTATTATGTGTCCTTAGTCTTTATGTGTCTTCTTGAAACCAACTAAAGATAGAAGAAATAAGAGGATCTAAATGGAACCTTTAAGTCTTGCTGCAGTAGAGGGTGGGGGCGTCTTCAAACATTGCCATTTGATGGTTTTCATCAACAATTTCAGTAGTGCTTGAGGGTAAAAGTGAAAGGCCCTTTTTAGAATGGTCACCAGGAGAGCCTCCAGCCAGCATCTCCTGTCTTTGTGGGCTGACTGGCATTAGGCAAACCTAGATGTATTCTAGCAGAGTAAAACCAAAAGAGAAACAGATTACAGATGTGAGGAAGTTATCTTCCTTTTCTGAAAGTTTGAGTAATGGTGTCAAGCTGAAAACTGTGGTGAGTTCAAAGCTATGGCTTCTTTAAGGTTTCATGTTGGCATTTGGGCTGGTACTTCACAAGAATCCCATAATGATTCCTTAAAATAAGAAAATGACTGGTATTTCATTAAGAATTGATTCATAGTTATGACTCAATACTGTAGACAGGTTTTTTTTCTGCGTAGGTGTGTTTTGCATAATAAGATTTTGAAGAAGACAATAAAAATGGCAACAGCTTTATCTACTAAAATGTTTAAATACAAGGCTGAAGAATTTCACAAAATTTTTCAATTGAAAACTTTTCCTCATTTAAATATAGAGAAAATATACTTTTCTCATGCTTTTAATTTGACTCTTCATAACTAAATTTCTCACTGGGAATTACATCTAAGAGGGTAATGAGGGAAGCATAGTTTTGGATGTTTGCTTTTCTAATACAAATAGAGAATAACAAATCTGAACTATAAAGAATGTGGGAATGTGCTGCTCCAAAAGCCTTTGCATAGCCACCAGATCCTAATTTGTGAAGAAAATTAAAAAAGAGCTATTCTTAATATATAGGTTTACAAACAAAAAAGAAATTGACAGTCATGGAGTTAGTTTCAAATAGTCATGGAGTTAGTTTCAAATAGTCATGGAGTTAGTTTCAAATAGTCATGGAGTTAGTTTCAAATAGTCATGGAGTTAGTTTCAAATAGTCATGGAGTTAGTTTCAAATAGTCATGGAGTTAGTTTCAAATAACAGTTTAGCTCTGCAGGAATCAAAAAACTCGACTATATTCAGGTGTTGCAGTAAGGAGAACTGGCTCAAGTTTTTTAAAGTGTTCTTGCCCAGGTTTATTTCTGTATTCAGAAGCAAGGCTGTTCATGTGAGAGCATGTCTTCATGAGTGACTCTGGGGATGGAGGACAGACCAGCTCCATGATTAGGGAAGGAGTATAAATGTTGGTGTTACTCCATCTGGATTATCAGTCAGTGGTTGCTTTGCTGTTCTTACTCTTTTGTCCTCCTCCCTTTTCAACCACTCTAATCCAAGATGATCCAAGTTCCCAATAGACTTCTGCACTTTCATGGAACTTGTGCTCACGAGAAGCATGAATGCAGTGTCAATTGCCAGCACTACCATTTGGAAATGTTAATGATAAAGCCCAGTGTGATCACTGGTCTGGGGGTTGGTAAAGTCAAACCTTTTCTTTTTTTTTTTTTTTGGCAACAATATGCTTCAGTTTCAAACATTTTTCTTTTTTAAATTAAGCTAGCATTTAAAATAGTAAGGAACTTCTTAATGACCACAAAGGTGCTTTGAAGGAAGACAGCCAAGATCTAGTGACGTCAGTGCAAACAAGTTTATCCAAAGTCGATGCTCTTAAAAACCTGTTTCTCAGGCTGCAATATTTTTTTAAAACTCTTCTTCAGTTAGTATTCTGTAATACAGTTGTTTGTACTTTGACCAGGATTCAGGTTGGTTGCAACAGACCTTTAAACAGGTACAGTTAAAATAGTTGTGTATTCAGGGTTTTTTAAATGATTGGGTGATTTTGGACAACCTTCAAAGGGAGGAATTTTACACCATCTATTGGAAGAATCGAGGAACAAAAGGAGTAAAAAAGGCGACACAAAGGACTAGGGAGGTACAAGTGTGGAGGTGCTTACATGCTATTGTTTAATGACACCTATCGGCATGTATTTCCAATGTGTTCTAAGCTAACAAAGGTTTGATTCTCAGTTCTAAATTGTTAATCCTGGCATTCCTTTTGGCCTATGCGTCTCTTCAAAATCACCTTGGGGAAAATACATAAATGATCCAGGGTATCTTACTTGTTATGGGAGGCACTGTTGTTGCTCATGGTCTAAAATAATTATGCAATATGATGTCAAAGACATTTGTTTTTTGGTGATCCCAAAAGTCTCTTCCTCTTGTATTTCAGCCCCAAAATATTCTGCTAACCAGTAAGTCTCCTCTGGGAGACATTAAGATAGTAGATTTTGGCCTTTCCAGAATAATGAAGAGCAGTGAGGAACTAAGAGAAATCATGGGAACTCCAGAATATGTAGGTAAGTTGTTCCTATAGGTGTGATGAATAGTCCAGGCTTCTGGGGAGTGAAAAGAGCCCTTGGAGCATGCCAGCCTGGCTGTGTAGTTACTTTGTCACAAGATCGAGTTGTTACTTGGATGTGGTACTGCTGCCAAAGGTAGAACTGGCAAGTCTTGCCAGTCTAATGAACTATCATTGTCTTACCAGCAGTCATAACAAATATTACTTGGAGTAAAAGTTTAAATTCACATACTCAGTCTTTGAATATAATATTTTAGCCAGTGTAGGTTTTCTCTTTTTCAAAAAAGCCCAAACCACTCCAGGCCTTGAAAATATACTTGAAAATATATTTTTGAGTTGTGTGGTATATCATCATAGTTATGGGTTACAGTGCTGGAATATACAATGTTGGCTATTTTCTGTTTTGTCTGCAAAAAACTTGTATGCAGATTACTTAATTGGGAAGGAGACTGGCCTGGCTTCTGAAGATGGCAGTAAAAGGAAAACGATTTTTTACACTTAAAAGCAGTGAATAATAGAAACCACTTAAATTACCTGAATAGAAGTATCTTGATTTCAAAAGATTGTCATGCATCAAATGGCTTATCTTAAATTTTACCACATGGCCATTATTGCATTTTTTAGCTCAAGTGTAATGTCTGCATATGACAAAACCCTTTTTTTTTCCCATTTAATAGCTCCTGAAATTCTGAGTTATGACCCAATCAGTACAGCAACTGATATGTGGTAAGTTGAACAAATTAATTGTCATCCTAACTTTACTGAAGTTCTTCTTTGGGATTTTTTTATTTGTTTACTTTTAAGGAAAAAAAAGGCTAACTAAAAAAATGGTGTTCTTTTTTAATTTAGGAGCATTGGAGTACTTGCATATGTTATGCTAACAGGGATATCACCTTTCTTGGGGGATGATAAACAAGAAACATTCTTAAATATATCTCAAATGAACGTAAGTTACTCTGGAGAGGACTTTGACCTTGTATCAGAGTCTGCTGTGGATTTCATCAAAACTCTCCTGGTTAAGAAACCTGAGTAAGTAAAATACACAATTGTATATGCTAATATGTCAGACTGACTTAATTTCAAATGTAGCAAGTGCTAGTGTTTTCATTTTTAAAGTATAATGGGACTTTGATTTCATTGTGCTATTACTTTTTATGCATATGAGAATTCCTCTGTTTCCATCCAAGCTTGTATATTCCAAATGATGTCCAAGTGGTAGTGATTCAAACTCAAATTACTTTCAGAAAACTGTGTATGAACTATAGCTTGTAGCAGTGAACATTACACCCATTCATCTTGCAGGTACTTTGCTGAAGTCTTTTAAATGAACTGAGCTTTGAGTCCTTAATCTTGGATGGGTTGGTAGAGAACCTTGCATTTTCTGGTTTGTTAGTGGACTTTTCTTAATGGGCAGCAAACTGAAAATTCCAGGTTTCCAAACAGAACAGGTGTTTTCTTTGGAACTTTACCAGTTCTTCATGGGACATATCAGCTATTTATAATTGAAATTGCCTACTGCATGTTTGTGGGAATATTTGAAGAATGTAGAAGTTGGATAATTTTTCTATATATAAAAAGTATAAACTTCAAAAGTTGGTTGGCAACATGGAAGTGTAAACTTATATTTAGAGATCTATTAATTCCTTTCTTTTAAGTGCTAGGAGTTCATCTACTTGAACTGCTGTGGTCTTTTTTGGTAAAAGATAGCTGTCAGTGCTTTTTTTTTTTTTTTTTTTTTAATGTGCAATTCTGTCTTTAATACAGTCATATCCTTGGAATAATTTTTGGCTATCTCTTCTGCAAGGTTCTGAATTTTGTACTGATTTGGACATTTATTTTAATACTTTCCTTCCTCTGCAGGGACCGGGCAACTGCTGAAGAATGTCTTCAACATCCATGGTTGGAACAAAGTGATAATCCTGCTTGCAGGGCCTGGAATAAGAGTACAGAAGGGGAGACCAGTGATGCCAGCCAGAAAGATGCAGATTCTTCCTCTGAACAATCAGTAGACGCTGAGAAGACTGGAGAGGAAGAATCAATAGTGACAGAAGAACTAATAGTAGTGGCTTCATACACACTGGGACAATGTAGGCAGTCAGAAAAAGAAAAAGTAACTGAGCAGAAAGCCATTTCCAAACGATTTAAATTTGAGGAACCATTACTGCAGGAAATACCAGGAGAATTCATTTACTGAACTGTGCATATAGCTTCATAGCTATAACTGAAAGGCAGTTTTTTCTACTAAACAAAAGTATTCTAGCCAAGTGAATTTCTGATATGCAATAAATTTTCTAGATAAAAGAAAGTGTTTATAAATGGCATACAAAAAAAATGTGCCAAGTGCTTATTTTCATGGAACAGATAAGATTTCAAGTGGTTGACAGGAATTTAACGAAGAGGATAAGCTTATTTTTGGTTTTAATTTTTATTTCTGTTTTTTTGTTGTTGTTATTGATTGGTAACAGAGTTTTTGCTAATTGTTCTGGTGTTCTTGAGAAGTCGACACTGGAAGTGTTTCAGTGCCAGATGTCAATAGGAGTATTTTAGGATACGTTTTGGTATTTAATGCAAATATATAATGTTGGGTTTTCCGTAAAAGCCTCTTGACTTCAGTGGAACTACCTGCTCATCTAAAACTTGCCTTAGAGGAGAATTTGATCACCTGGTTTGACATACAGATTTCAAAATCATCCTCGGTGTATTTCTTTTACATCAGGTCAAAGACTCAAACTCCTCTGGTGTGTAGCTGAACAGTGAGTTCTGCTTCTCTAGACAGAGATGCACATGCCCCACTGGGAAAGAAATCTGTACTGGAGATATGTATGATTTGGGAGCACAGTGAAATCCTGCTCCTGAGGGTGATGTATTTGCTTATTTCAGTCACTTGTGAGCCAGCAGAGATTGTTCCTTTTCCTCCTGTGTTGGGTGAGATGTGCCAATAGAATCCGTCTCAGCATGGCTACACAGGGGTGATGAGAGGAAAAAAGAATGCAGTCTGATGTAGCTCCTCTGAAGTTACTAAAGTTCTCTCCACTGACTTTACCGTGTTAGGTTAGACAGTTTGTCCAGCTACTCAGCCCTTGATTCCACCTCCCTCAGAACCAGGTGGGGTTTTACTGGGATCATGAGGTCATTTCTACCTTCTTTCTGGTCTCTAACTGCTGCTTTAAGGAAAAAAAAGGAGCATCCTTAGGCTAAATTGCAATTGTTCAATATAGCTGTCAGATGAAGAAGAAGATACTGCTTCTTCTGAAACAGTGAAGCACAGTTCGTGCCTCCTGCTTCCTGATCACTCTCCCTTAAACACTTGGAAATACAGCATGTTATGTGGCCTGGCAGAGTGGGATTAGGGAGCAGTATGGATGAGTCGTAGTTCTCAATGGACGCAGTCCCTCAGAAGACTAAGCTGGCACCAATGTACAGATCTGAGGATCCTGGCCTGAGTCCTAGTTTTCTAAGAAATATTTCATATTGATGCTGTTCCAAAGTTGAATTTTTATGTAATGGAAGTTTAGTACTATTATATTGCATACTGTTAACTATTCAACTATTTATTTGGTTTCCTTATGCTGTTCCTTTATAATAAACTCTGACAAAAGTTTTCTTGCTATAAAACAGTGAATAGAAACTTTTGAGCTATTTTTTTCCCTTTTTTCCATGTTGGTACACACTTTTCTAATTTCAAATGTATCAAATGTTCTAGTCCATTTAGCGAGGAGGAGTTCAGGGCTTTGTGCTAATGTTACAGTTCCTCCTTCACACAAAAGTTAAATGGCTTAATAAAGCAGCAGTACTGAGGTGATCTGATCAGCATGGCTGGAAAGGTGGGGAAAAAGCACTAGTACAGAAGAAAGCTGAACCAAAAGCAGTGGGACAATGAGTAGTTTTTCCGTAAGGCTTAATTGCCAGAGGTTGGGCTACCTTTACTTCAAGCCACATCAGGGAAATTGCACCAAAATTAAACTGTTCTATCAAGCTTCTTCCCCTATGGAATTACATACTGAGTATTCAAGTAGGTAGAGCAGCTTCTCATTCCTCAAAGGTGTTCATATAAAACAGCCAGTGCTGCTCAGAACTGAGTTTGGATGTGTTATATATTGTAATGCAGAGATACCTTGCATGCTCTGGAGAAAGGAGCCAGTTGCTGGACAGCTCTGGCTGCATCTCAGCAGGAGACTGTGAGCCAACAGCATATCTGTGTTATCTGGATGTTTCTGGGCACACAGAGGAGCTGACCTTACCTACAATGCTGATCTGTTTCAGCCTTGTTAGGCAGGACAGTATCATCGTGGCCATCCTTCTTTTACTCTCCAGTCATTTGCCCAAGACAATTTGCTTGGGTGAGGGGACGTCGATTCATGGAATTCTGTGCAAGACTGCAACTTCTCCTATCTTCCATCATTCCCATTTTGACATTTTTTCCCTCATACCCACACTTCAATATGTTACTAAGTTGAGCAGAGAAGTGAGGTTGAAGAATGTTCACATCCTACCCTTACAGAACAATGTTGCCAGTTTTGCGCACATAAATGTTTAATAACTCCTTGTTGCCCACTTCAAACTATTTGAGGGATATACACCCATTTCACTTCCTCTTTGTAACCACAGATCATGTCTCAGATTGAGACTGGTACTAATGGAAAAGAGGTGCTGAGCAGTATACATTTTGTCCTATATATACTGTTTTTAATGAATGACAGTGAAGCTTAACACATATACATGAAATACACACTTATTTCAAGGCCAGCTGTTCCTGAATTGGCTGCTTCGAGATTTCCAATGGGCTGCATTTCTGTTTAACTCTTTGTGCCTTAAGGTGATTCTATACGCTTTTTGAACGTCATTAAGAATTTGTATAAAGTTGTGAAGGTTTAATAGTGTAAGTTATAAACAAGGCATCTTAGATTCACCCTATAACAGGGGAAATTTTCCATAAACATTTAACTGCAGGACTATCAGCCAGACCCAAACCCTTGAGGCTGTTTCTGTTCCAATGTGAATATGGGTAAAGCTGCAAGCCAGGTGTTCTTACCCTGAGCTGTAGGAAGGGGCTGTTCAGTCTGTGTTGTTAAGGAGCTCAGCTATGAGTGAAGTGACACATCAGTAAAACTAGAAGCAAACCAAGAGCTGTAAGGAGCAGCTGGTTTTGTGCAGCTCCATGAATATGGGGGACTGTGTGTATGTAAACGGGTCATTTGGAAAAAGCTGCTGTGTTGGGGAAGAGGCTGCTTGTGGAGAAAAAATCAGCTCCGTGGACCTTGTGGGCAATGCTCTCCCAGTCCCCACTCTTCAGAGTGAGCACATGCTGGCTGCCTTTGTAGCATGGGGAGCCTGGCTGCTGTTTGCGCAGATGCAGGATGCTGAAGGAATGGAAGGGCAGACGTTCCTACAGACTTGTAATCTGTGGTACATGGAAGACCCATGAACTGTATCAATAGGAGGGGTAAGTCTGGACCTAGGCCTTCTTTCACTTGTTGGAATAAATAGCAAAGTCCTAATGAAAAGCACAGCCTTGTCTCCTCTTGTTGCCATATTCACCTCTTTAAGGGAGAAGCTTATAGGTTTTATAGTTGCTAAATTAAATGTTCTACAAAACAGTATTTTTCTTTTTGTCCAAAGTGGAATTTGCATCGTGATTTGCCTCATGTTTAACATTTTCGTGTGCGGGTCTCTAAATACAAAAGCGTGATCTACTCCCTGAGTCTCTCTTGAGAGCTGTTAGGTCACAAATGCAAATAAAAGTTCACTGCCCATTCTCCGCTGGTGGTGCTCACAAGGGATGGGGAGGGAAGAGGGCCTTGCATCACTTTACTTTGTGGCTTAAGATCTCCCTTGAATGTTTCAGGTGTTCCTGGAAGACAGTTCAATGTTTTAAAGAAATAGTGCCAGTTCATTGTACTTCTGATAAAGTGTTTACTGTTTCAGGAACTTTACAATAAATTAAATTTTGTTTTCTGAACAGCTGATGGGTCTTTTGTTCTTTCTGCTTTCGGAAACACCCATTAGCAGGATTACTGGTATTTTAGTTTTCTGAATCACAAATTTGTTCAATATGTGCAACAAATATAAAATGCATCAAGAGTTTTCCGTACTAAACCAATATGCTTCCACTGTAGAGTTCTTCACGGTACAGATGTTGAATTAAGCTGCCATTTGGATTAATAAAAACAGTCAGGGGGAAAAATTTGCAAAATTAGGAGAGGAAAGGGAACTACTTGAAAGGATTATCTTTTTTCCTGTAAACACAGAACTTAATTACATTGAGTCTTTGCTTGCTTGTAAAAGTAGAATCACTAAGCTAAGTCAGTGAGGCGTTGAAATCAGTGTACCTCACCTCTTCAATTAATTTGCAATCCAGCACACAGACTAAATTACACAGGTGTTTTTTAACTAATCCTCAGAGAGAAGTCAGGATATCACTTAGCGTCTTCCACTTTCCAGTAGCACCTTGTGAGATGCAGCTGGTCTGGCTGCTGGATGGAAGGTTGTTGGCCTTACCAAGCAAAGAGAGACAATGATTGTTTCTCAGAAGTTACTGAATTAAGGTCCTTTGCTCCTAAATCTTCTAGGAAAGCAAATTAATAGAAACTGCCTTAGATTGGTCAAGAAATTATGTTAGTCTAGTATTTTTATAGAATTAGTGCTACTTAAAATGAACCAAAGGCGTTTGGCCAGGTGTGATATATCTTCCAAAGTAACATCAAGAGCAGGCAGGTCTCCATTGTTGCTGATATTACAGGACTGCCCAGGGCCTGCTGCAGGAAACTTGGTAGTAAATTTTGTGGAAAACTCGGGAAAGTTATGTCTTTGACAAACAGGAAAGATGCAGCACATGGCAGGAAAGAACTGGATGTATCCTCATTTCTAAATGGGAGACGAATCAAAATAATTTGTGTTCCCCGTGCAGTGCACGACATCTGCTCAAAACAGGAAGTGAACTGAGTGGCCCATAACTTGGACAAAATTCTATCACCCCTTGGAGAAACATACTCCAAAGGCAACATGTCAGCCACTTAGCCTTTCTGAAGGCAGTGCTTTCAAAACATCTAGATTTTTTGTTTTTCAAAACAGAGCCTCTGTGTGCCCATCAGCTCCAACTCAAATAGGTGCAAGTGCTGTAAGAGTGCTGAGCAGTATCTGCTGTTCCTCAGCTGTAAATTAAATTCTTGCCCTGAACAGTCTGCCACCTTGGTAGTTTCCTTGAGGGTGATTACTGCCTGGCAGAAACTATTAAAATCAAACTAGAGAATAAGAAATAAACGGGCAATCCAGCAAAGGTCATGAAGATTATGTTTGGTTTAACCACACCAAAAACTGGGAAAGGAACTGCACAAATTTTCAAGCCAATTAAAAAGAAGTATTTTAACATAATCAACATGATTAAGATGGTTAAAGGATTGTAGCTCCTGTTAATGAAGCTGAGAGACCTGGAATTGGAGAAGGCTTGGGGAGGGATCAGTGTGGGGGCATAGTAAAGAGAAAGTAGACAGATTTGTTTTGGCAGTGTCTAGTATCAGGACAAGAGACAGTCAGCACACCCTCAAGCATTCAAAATTCTTTACTGTGAGAGTGGTTGAACACTGGTACAGCTTGTCCAGAGGTTGGGAAGTCTCCATCCTTGGTGATCTTTAAAACCTGACTGGACATGCTTTCAGGCAATCTGTTCAAGCTGACTCTGGTGGGAGTGAAGCACTTGGACTAAATTATCTCCCAAGGTTCCTCCCAGCCTTAAGTGTTTTGTGGGATCCAGGGCCTTTTCTCAAAGGATAAAGATTTTCTCAAAAAGAAAACAAACAAACAAACAAACCAAAAAAAAAGAAAAAAAACCCCAAAGAAACCAGAGTTTCCATGACATGATGAAACTAAAGAGAACCTAATCTTGCTCCAGTGCTCATCAGAAGAAAAGACTGCAAGAGGGGTGCCCAGGTGCCCTTTGAAGTTATGTAGGCTTTCAGCAGCTGCTGGTGGTTCTGAGAAATTTGCTCTCCCTGTTTTCCTGGCTTGTTCCAGCTCCCTTGGCTGCTCCTGCTGCACCTGTGTCCTCTGTAAAAGCAGCCCCCTTGGGCTGTGATGTATTTAATGGGTGCCACATGGCCAAAGCTGCTTGGCACTGAACACACCAGTCTGATGCTTTTTTCTCCTTTTGAATATGTGCATCTTAAAAGAGCTCAAACATGGAGAGGAAGTGACTTCTGAGGTTCTTCAAGGTCATGAGGCAAGAAATTCTGTGTTCTCTGGCTATTAGGTAGTAAAACAAAGGCAGGGAATTGTGGATTTACTTGTCCCCTCCCATTGATTTGCTGGCTTCCAGCTGCACCCATTGCTTTACTCCTTCTCTGGGTTTAAGATTTGACTAAGAGAATCATTGGTATGACATATGATATGATATGATATGATATGACCCATTCTCAAAGCTCTGGGGAACCAATGGGTTGGTGAGGTGACTGACAGCCCTCAAAGCTGGTCAAGGGAGAAAATGAGAGATGGAGCCTCTTTGCACGTTGTGCCTCCCCCCGGCAAGGTAATAAAATCCCCAGTGTTACTTGTAAGGTTTGTGTGGGGATAACTCCTCCAGGTCTGGAAAATCCGGGGTTGGAGACAGGCCAGGCAGTGGTGTTGTGGTGCAGCAGCTTGTGACGGCAGCATGGGGATGCTGTGTGTGCCAGCCCAAGGACAGGGAGATGGTGAGCAAGTGCTATGCTGTAACTGGGGTGGCTGTGGCCAGATTTCTTGGACACTTGAGGACTTTGCAGCCAAGGCAGGTCCCAGGCTTACTGAGCACACAGAGGTGACAAAAGGCAGATAAATGGCAATGTGTGCCAGATGCTCCCAGTGCAGTCACAGGGAGGGACTGAACAGGCTGGGGTTTCTCTCCACAGCCATGGTATTTTTGCAGATTAGCAACAAATCAAAGCTGCAGCCAAGGAAGTGGTAATTGATGGATGGGAAGTGGTTGTCTTGGCTTTTTATTGTCAGCTGTTTGATTTCCCACCAAACTTCTTCAGTGACCAAAAGCTAGAGTCAATCAAGCTCTGAGGCACCAGGTGGCCAGCAGATTTCCATATCCCTGAGGTGTTGTTCTTGCTAGTGGTAGTGCAAGGCTAATATTTTCATATCATATGAAATTTGATTTGGCTTGTATTTTGTTCTGTGAAACCAGTAAACAGCAATTTCAATCTTAAAGGTGGGCAATGCTGTCTTTAATTCTAATCCTCTCCCCTGCGTGCAGGGCTTTCATGTGGGTTGGCTCAGGTGTCACAAGTGCCGTTCATCCTGACAGCTCTTTGTCAAGTTCAAACTAAAGCACACATGTATTGTTTCGTTCCAAAACTGTTTCTCCAAGATGCCTTTGCTGTGGTTCATTAGCATCTCTTTTCCAATTAGGCATTTGCTTTTCAGGTTTGTCCAAAAGCCACCTTGCCCAGTTTGCTGGGTCACTGTTAAAGAAATGCTCACTGTTCTCTAAAAATTCTTTGCTCTAGCTCTCCCTTCTCTATCTAATACTCATGGCTCTTGAAAAGCTTCACAGTGCCTTTGTCCTTGGTGGATTTCTTGGACTCAAATTTGGAAGATGAGATGGAGAGGTGAGGAACAGAGAATGGAGTGGTATAAGCTCTGGGCTATCCTTAGCTACAGCTGCTCTTAATCTAGAGATTAAACATCTCTATTACAGTGAATTCAAAACACTCTTTTGTCTGGATGTTCTTAAGGGCTCCTGTATTACTTCTTGCTACAGACAGGACAGTTACTTGTATTTTTTTTTGTCCCTCAGACTGTGTTGTAGGTTTTGCAATTGTTTGCATGGGCAGTTTGGGATGGGACTAGAAATTGTTTGGGATGTTTATTTGTTAGTTTGGGCGGTTTTGCTTATTCCTCAACTTGCTTAGTGATGGGAAATTCTCTGCCTGATGGCACAGTCAAAACCTCTTGTCATAGTCAGAGGAAACCACAGCAATGCCTTCATCTGTTCTGCACCCTCCTAAATGGTTTTCTCCCTAAATGTCCTCTCCAAACTCGTCAGGCAGTGCTGGTGTGAAGCAGTGGCTTCTTCTGAGTAACCTTCAGTGTGAGCAGCAGGTCTCTTCCTGGAATTCCTAAATTGAGCGGCCTCAGCTATCTCATGAGCTTTGTAATGATAACTGTGAAGGTCCAAATCCACCTGATAAGTGGAGTGGGTCCAAATCTACCTGACAAGTGGGTGCTGCTGCTGAGCTTCACTTTTGCTGCTTCATCCTTCCTGATTTAGGCAAGACCTTGTTGAGAAATGGGGAGGAACTGAGGCAGCAAGGCTTCTCAAAGCTTTGAGCAATTGACTTGTCCTGACTTTGGTCCACTGTAAAACAAAGCTCAGTTTCCTGGCAGTTTATTTATTTCAAATTCATAATACCAGCACACACAGGGCATAACACATGACTTCTCTGCAACTGCAACTCTTTTGCAAGATATTTATTTTAGACTTCTGTTAAACACGTGAATAAACCAGCAAAAGGAATAAATTACAATTACAACAATAATGAGGTAAATCTTAGAGAGAAAATTGTCTTGAGAGCACCCGCTTAAGTGAAACTGTCACTTGTGACAACTGTGTACATTCACAGACACAGCAGGATGCAATCGATTAATGGCTCCTTTGGCTCAATGGGAGGCGGAGATGCAGCTGTCCCTGATTTTTAGCCTTCTTGCACACCAATGCTTTCCACTGGAGAGTGGTAAATGGGAATATTCGGACCATCCCGCAGTTTCAAGGTGACATCCTGAAGGCACCAGCTGACACAAACCAAAGAAATTTTTAACTTGTAGCAATCACTTTTAACATGGTCAAGTCAGTGTAGAAACAGCTGGCTCAGAGGAACAAATAATTCCACACATTCGGTGCTTTTAAAAATTCTCTCAAGTGTCTTAAAACTTGGTTTGTGAGTGCCAGTTTCTGAAAACTGGTCTCCCTAATATCGTGGCATAGCCCAGAATTTAAGCTCTGATATGCATGTTCTTATTTGTTGCAATTCAAATAAAAACCTGCCAGCTCTGCTTAGGACATTCCTTCCCTGACCTGGTGCCTTTTTTCCTCTCTGTCCTGCGGGTGCATTCCTTGCTCCACTCCTCTCCAGCCTTGGAGCCAGACAGTGTTGCTAAGGAATTATTCTGGCTTGGAAGAGTTTGAACACTGTGTGATCGCTCAATGTGACTGCTGAAAACCTGACAGGGTACAACAGTGGTTACTCTAAGAAGGAAAATTGCATTTGTTGGCGACGGAGGGGGAGCCTGTTCCTTCCTCTAAGCTCTGCTCCAAACCCACTTCTGAGAAACTGCTCATGCTGCTTTTCCAGCTGGAAAGGACTATTATTTTGGGGTACTAAAATAGGATATTTTCAAAAGCTCCTGGCACTGGCCCAGCTCTGCTTTTGCTGGAGTCAGTGCTGAGTACATACAATTAAGTAATTAGGCTGCTGCACCTCTGTGCAATGAGTCTGCAGTAGGGCTCTGCTCAGCAGCCCTCTGCTCCCACCCCCAACCCAGGCCAAGAAACAGGACTTGGGGGTGACCTGCTTGTTCCCCACAGTGTGGTCTGGGGCTCAGTTCTTCCTTTGGTCACTTAAGGGTACACAAGAGTAACTTTGCAGTGCCTTGGCTGACCTTGCCTCTGGGCACCCTCCCCATCCCTGTACTGCCTGCTTCTGGGTGAATGCCACTTCCCTCTGGACCAAAGGAGCTCAAAGATTCCAATTTTTTTTTTCAGTTATCTTCTCTTTTATAAAATAAATAAAACACTACAGACAGTCTGCACACTCAGTCAGATGCGTTTCAGTGGCTCTGGTGCCTCAGCTACTCTTGCACAGAGCACTCAACTCCAGGTGTCACTGAGCTCTGTCTGTATCAGTGTGAGAGATGCCCTGGAAAAGCACACATGAACTCTGCAGCATCCCATCAGGATGGCCTGCTTATCTGCTCCTTACTCCCAGTCATTTTACTGTTAGTTCCTCAGTGGGATGCAAGGGCACCAAGTCCTGTCTCAGCCCCATGTGAAGCTGTGCACAGGACCCTGCACGTGGGTGGATTTGGTGGAGTCTGACAGATTTATCTGCCACAAATCCTTTTACAAGCAGATGCCTTTTCTTTTCCTTAGATTTGCAGAAATGTAAAAAGAGCTCACTTTAAAACAAAACTCCAAGAAATGTGTATGCACTGCTGTAGTGCATATACATTTCTTGGAGTTTTGCATTTTTCAATCTTCAGTTACCTTCACAGTAACTGTGAACAAGGAATAATAGGGAATTGTCTGTGAGGAGAGGCTAAGGAGGAGTGAGAAGATCAAAGCTCAGGCACCAGGCAAGTGAGGTGTGCAAGAAACGGGGCTGGGGACCCTTGGGGTTATCCCTGTTTATTAGGGAGGAGGCCAGGTCCAGTACTGAGTTTCTCAAGTCCCAGCCTAGTGCCTGTCTCTTCCTCCCCACACTTAGAAGAGAAATCCAGTAAGTTATGCTCATCTAATTATGAATAGAAAACATCACCATATGGCTGGTGGCAGTTGAGTAAAAGTTTTGTAGCTTTTGGTTTATAAACAGAGCTAATAGAAGTACCTAACAAGAGGTTTGCATCTAGTAAAACTTTTGAGTTCATGTAGTAATTTTTTGCTCAGATCCAAAAACCAGTTTACTGTTGACAAAGGAGGTCTTCAGGCTTCAGTATTACGAAAATGTAAAGTCACTTCTATATTATATGGTATCAGAGCACCCTTCTACTATAATGCATCTGTTCCAGCACTTTTTTTTAACCATAAGGACCACAGTTCTTGGATAGCTTAGAAAAACAAATCCTGTGTTTTCAGCTCGCCTTGCACAGCTGTGATACAGTGTGTGATTCCCTTACTGCAATCTGTAATACCAGACCAGAGTGAGGACTGCTGCTCAACAGCCTCTGCACCTCTGTGCAGGTGAGGTGGGAGGGGACCATACTTTACCTTGGCTCACAATATTTGGATATGTACTGAGCTACAGTTTGCAGAACACATTTAACAAACAGGAATGGCTCATGTTCCTCTTCTATTCACATTCAGAGAGAAGGATTCAAAATATTTCTTAACCAACTTACATTTTTGTCCTAATGAAAATAATAACCTTTGACAAGACCTTCAGACAGGAGTTTCTGCTTGACTTGTGTGCATGACCTCAGCACCATGGATGACTAAAGCAAATATGCTGCACTACTCTTTTCTCCTACCACTTTCCCATTTCTCCTGTTACCCCCCAAGTACGCACCACTGACGGGAGTGGTCCATCTTTGAGTTAATGTAGAGGTAACCTGCCGATTTTGTTCCAGAGACCGGTAACTTTATCTGCAGATATGAAAGCACATTAAAGATTCAGAAAAGCTTATTATGAAACAGACCTTTACTTCTTCTAGTCACAGAGCTCACACCTTTTTAACACTATAATTTTTTTTTTACTGTATTTCAGAAATGGACTGATCTACTCTAACAGCTAACATGTGTATGTGGCTACACAAGTATGTCTGCTCTACCATGCATTAATCTCTCTCTGCCAAAGAATGTGTTGTGTTACAGCTGCAACCCCCAGGGAAAACCACTGGCTCCCTGAAATATTTATGAGCAAACACCTTTCCTTACCAGAATGTATGGTCATCCAGAGGTGACCTGAACTGTCAGAGCTTCCCATAACCATTACTAGCCTGTAGGTTGAGATCCTCTGCTTATCAGTCCCTTAACACACACTGAGGTAATGAGATGTTCAGTGATTCTTTTTTTTTGGTGTCACAAATTTTATCATTTATCTGTTTAACAAGCAAAGCTGGAGCTGCAGCAGCAACCATGGCCAATTGCACTGGGTCTAATGTCTGAATAAAAGAAATTATTCAGGTGTAGCATTTGCTGGTGGTGATGCAACCACAGAGACAATGCCAGGTGTTCGCCAACAGACCCAGGAGCTGGGAATGTTGTAAAGTCTGTAAATTGACCTGTGGTATAATGATGATTAACCAGTTTATTTCATGAGAACATGAATACTTAAGAGCATGAAAAAGTAGAGAAGAAAGTTGATGACTTGTGTCTTGGGTGAGGTCAGTAGAAGGCAGGGTTTGACTTCACCCTGAGTCACCCAAGCAGCCAGCATTCTTAAACAGTGACATAGGAAAACACCCGTGGGAAAGGTTATCTTCTTTTCAGCCAGTATATAAGACTGTGTGGGATTCTGCACAACTTTTTTCCTTAGATATGTTCCCTGGTGGAATATATAAAATGCAGGAAATGTTTTGGTCCAGGGTATCATGTAAGTGCAGCCTGGCTGAAGTGAAATGGAAAGTAATTTTATGTGATCTGGTTAAAGGTTGGGGGTTTTTTCATCTTACCCTGATAGTCACATTCCTTCATTGTACCATCTGACCCATTCCTTAATGTCCTTGCTTGGTCCCTGGCATTCATAACTACTCACCAGTAAAAACAAAATTATTCCAATGTGATGAGTTACCCTAGTGAAGGACCTGAAGAGGTTGCTAGGGGCACTCGGTGTTACTAACAAAACAAGGGAAGGGCAGCCAGTCCTGGATTAAGGGGTAAAAACACTGATAGGAAGTACTCTTGGGGCTTTAATGCCAAGTGGAAGTGGACTTGTGTTTGCAAGGTTTGCCTGGGCCCAGCCCTCAGCTGATACAAGGCAGCCTTGTGCAATACTTCAGCAGCCAGTACAGCATTCTCCAGTCACTGAGTAACCATCATGCTCAGTCTCGGGCTGGGCAGCTGCTCTCAATGACACAAACTTACAGGTGCTCTTAAAAACCACACCATTTATGCTGCACCACAGCATAGCCTGTAAGAGGCTGTAAAACTGCTCTGAATAAAGCCCTAAAAACTAGCATGGGTCATATCTGGGGGGTAAAGGAAGGCAGGTGCTATTTTAAAGCTGGATATGATATGTCTCTGAAAATGATTTTGTGGCTTTTACCATGTGAGGGGGGAACTGATTGTCTTGAGAGGCTCCTCAGCACTGTGTGACGGGCCCATACAGCACAACAGGGAGATGCTGCTCTTGCTGTTTCTAGGCTAGGAGATTTATGCTCTGGGAATCCATTCCTCTTCCAGATCAACTGGTATTCCATCCTGCTTCCTTCCAGTGCCCCCAGGTGACTCATGACCCGCTGAAAATCCCCTGGCTGATCTGGTCACCTGACATCTCAGGAAGCCACCCTGTGACACCACCCGCCCAGCGTTACCCGCGCTCTTTCTGTGTCCACACGATTGCTCCCATCTGTCAGGTGGATGTTGTGAACCTTAAGGGGGGGGGCACCCAGGGCTTCCAGGGCATCAGGATTGCTGTTCAGTTGCTCCAAAGCTTGCTGGTAATACTGGGTCCTGGCAAAACTTTCTATGTGAGAGAAACAGGATAGTGAGAAGACTTTTTACTTAAAATCAAAACATAAGCTTAAAAAAAGAGAAAAAGGCATTTTCTCCAGATTACCACACCCTCCCTGAAATATAGTCCAAAACTACTAATTAGGAGAAATTTGGCTAAAGGAGGAAACACACCCTTACATCAGAGAAGAAAATGTTATTCAGCTCATTAAGTGAAGAGGGCTCTAAACATGTCCTACTCCATTCTGATCTACAGCTCAGCTTATGGCTGTGTCTCCCCTGTTTTCGTGCATTTGTAGGTTATCTAAAAGGAAGGCGAGAAAAGGTATAAGGATGAATATCTGAAATATTCTGATAAAAATTCTATTTTTTTTTTTTCTATTTGAGGTACATAAAATACTTTAAGAATAGAGACTATCTTGCAGACATTGAGAGGCGAACACCTGCTGCTGTGGAACTCTAGCTGTGGTCTTGGTACAGCTTTCCAAGTGGCAGCCATGAAGCTACAAGTCTGCTGAGGGATGCCTTAGGAGGGAGGCACTCAGAAGCAGCACTCGAGTTACTGGTCAAGCAGCCACAACAGCACTGTAGATGGATGCTGCGGTGTTGGCTCATGGGGGACAGTTGTTGCTCTGTGAAACGCTGTACTGTGGTCACCAACGGACAGGCCACAGCTGAAGAGCTGGAGACTTCCTGACCCTCCTTATGGAGACAGAGCTTTGCTTATTAGCAGTTTTAAGGCTGCTTTGCTGGGGTTTCTATATCAGCTTAACTTCACTCTTTTGACATCAAGAAGGGCAGAGTTAAGCTAAGAGTTTGTAGTTGTTAAATCCTACTCTGGCAACTTTGCCTTCATGTTTCAAAGGGTTTAAAAAAAGGCGTAAGGTTTGTTTATTGGTCTCTTGCCTGTCAGTATTAATCCTGGAGCATGAGGCAGAAGGATGCTGCCCCCTCACCCTAATTAGAGGCAATCCCCTGTGAGCAGGCAGCATCCAGTTGGCATAGAAACAGCTTTGCTAGGCTGTTATCTGTGTTGGTCCTCCTGTGTCCCCTGGCGCATTCTAAGGAGCTCCAACCAAAGCTGTTGCAGCATGCTCGCCCTTTAGTACTTATAAATCATGGCAAACAACCACTCAGACTATGTGAAAAGTATGTTGTGTTCATCCTGCAGGTTGGAGGGGAAATGGATTCTAGTTTCCTGGTGTTCCTTCTCAGCTGTTCCTTGTTAGCATCTCATGCGTTAGACATTAAATGCCCAACTAATCCATTTGTCCCCACATCTTTTGGCAGGGGAGCTGAAAGCATGCTGGAGTTGGCTGAGCAGACTGCTTCCATGAGAAGGGTGTGGAGGTGATGAGAGTAAGTAGAAATAGGATTACCTGAGTATTTGTACAAGCTTGCACAGAGACCACGTGCATGCAAACTTCCCTTCAGCCTGAAGGAAGGGAAGGGAAGGGATCGGATCCTCTCCAATTGCTCCCACCACTGTGGAGGCCACTCGCTCCTCACTAGTCACGTACAGGCCAGTTCTGTGCACTGGGCAGAAGGCACTGGGATAGCCCCCGGCATGAGCCAAGGGAGGAAGGCTCTAAGTGTGACTGCTGTGTCTGTTTAGAGGATAGAGAAGGACACACTTGACTGCAGAAAATGTCCTTTCAGCAGCCTGGCTGAGTTATCAGGCAGCTGCTCAGTGGCCACTGAAATTACAAGAGGGCCAGAAGTAGCCATTGCAACGTGCCACTTGACTGCACAGCCAAGGCATGTGGGGAATCAGCCCTCAGGCTTGCTGTGTAGCACAGGGGGTGACTAACAGTGCTGAAGCTGAAAATTAAAAAATGCTAATGTCCTTGTTAAAGCCAGATTCAATATTTTACAGCGTAAGCATCATATTTCTGTCAGGTACTCCAGAGCCTGGGGCATGAGCTGCCTAAAATTAAAGCCTGCTTTCTAGCCCTGTCTGATTTGTTATTAATATGTGTAAAATGAAGGGGAGGTTTCAGAGCTTATCTGAGGGCTTGAGAAACAGGCTTGGCTACACTTTTTTCTGGCAGCATCCTCTGGTATCAGGGTAGGTTAAAAGCAATACCATTTGATAGCACCAACAAGGGAGAGGCAAAGGGCCAAGAGGCCTATGGCACTCTCTGAGAGAGAGGCCAAGCTTATTTCTGCTCTGATGCTAAGTACCTAAAAGCAGTTTTAGAAAAAATAAACATCTATTATTTGGTCTAATAATGTGAATTCTTGGCCAAAGACACGTAGCAACTAGAAATAAACAACTAGATATAAACAGCAACATCACCTGTCTAGCTTTTCTCTTTGTCCTGGTCTTCTCAGTGCTGACTGCTCTTATCTGTACTTCATTCAGGAGAAACTCATGATTTCTTAGCACTTCACAGGTATGTTGTATTTAAGGGCCAGCACCACACAGAGATTTACAGATAAAACTGCTAGACTTTAACACCTTCTCACAGATGGTCCTCTTCTACTGCCCAGTTACAAAATCTCAGTTAAGAAATGAAATCTGGATTACTGCAGGTGAAGCTTTCTCTTCACCATCACCCTCAGGAAACCCCCAAAAACCAGACTTTCTCCTGACCACAACAGCCTGCTCCCTATGCAATAGGTGCCTCTGGAAATGCACATAAGCAGCTCTTGGGAGAGCAAAACCCCTGAGGAGGAAAAAAGTGGAGCCTACAGAGACAGAACCCAGAAGCTCCTCCCTTAATTTCATCTGCTTTTCACAACTCGCATGCTGCTATTTTCTCCACTACACAAAAGCCAGTGAAAGGGGCAGAGGAGAAATAAGGTTGCTAACAACACCAAGACTTACTTTGCATAAGATTATACATCACGATGCATCCCCCGCCGCTGAACAGTCCCATGAAAATAGCCATTTGCTGCAGCTTTTTCAGAGAAGCTGGCATTTTTCCTCCCTGAAAAGAAAAAGAGAAGACAGTTGTTGTAAAAGAAGAAAGCCAAAAGGGTTACTTACTTCCCCCCTCCTCCTCTTTCCTAAAAGCTCTTTCCAACCAGACCTGAATGAAAGCGCAGTGCTCAGGCACCGAGCTTGCTGGGGCCCCACCATGCGCCCAGAAGGAAGAGTGGTGAGAACAGAGCAAACTGGGAAACGCAGCTGGGCTGAATGTGTTTATTCAACTTCTTTTAGTGATGCCACCACTTTGCTAATTGCCGAGAAGAAAATGACCTCCCTGATGCGGCCAGGGGCCAGGGCCGTGGCATTGTGGCGGGGGCTCCCGGTGCCCGTGTGTTTGCTCGCACACTGGGAGCATTCAGGCTCCGGGCACCGGATTCCTCTCTTGAGTAAACTCCTCTAAAGTAAACACGCTCGCGGCAGGGATGGATTTGGCCTTGAGTGGTAAGGGACAGAGCCAAGCCATCACTGTGCCAGCAAAGATAATGGAGCCAGGGTGTGTGTATTCTGTTGTGTCAATTTTTTTCCCAAGCTGTGGATAAACAGGAAGTCTCTTCCAAGCTGTTTTTCTTCCTTCCTGTAACCCCCTTCCCCTGCCCAAACTTGCCCTTTTAATGAGTCACAATTTTCACATTTGAATGCATGACCCAGCAGAATAAGAAACACTTCCATAGTTTGGGTAAGAGGGGGACTGAAACACTGAGCTAATGCTCCTGCCCACAGCAGGTTAGTAGGAGTCAAGCTGAGTTGTCAGTGGGGGCGTAGCACTTTGCTTCAGGCTGTGGCAGGATAGGACTTGAACAAGCATCTGAGTATTGGCTTCTGCTCCTGATCTCTTGGAGCTGGAACAGGAGGGAGGAATGGTCTTGACAGCAATTTTAAAAAATAGCAAAAAGCTTTTCTTTTTCAATGGGCACACAGGCATATGAATAACTGGGGGAGTTGTATGGGACTTCTAATCCCAAAGGCTTCACACCCCAATACTTGTCACACAACACTGTGGCTTAAGTGCTACGCTCAATGAGAGCTGATTACTAAACAAAGGCCCAAAACAAAATGCAACCAGAAATGTGACCTGGGCAAGACTGTTGGAGCCATGTTCTGGAAACCACCTCTAACATCCCTCAGATATGTGTTAGTCAGCTATTTTTCAGCTGACAACCACAGTTCAGCACGGGTGGAGAGATAAGTGTCAGAACTTCTTCCCATGGTGGCCAGGTCAAGGTGACATGGGCAGCCTCCCTCTGCTCACCACTCTGCTGACATGTCCTCATGCTGACACTTGCATGCTCTAAACTGAGGGAAACTCAGACTCCCCAGGAAAATGGTCACAGCACCAAACCTGAGTTCAAGAAGAGTATGGACAATGCTCTTAGGGACCTGGTGTGATTTTTGGGGTGTTCTGCGTAGGGACACGAATTGGACTCCATGATCATTGTGGGTCCTTTTTAACTCAGCATATTCTATGATTCTACAAAACTACGAATGCAATTCAGGTATAAATTTCATCTCCTGCCCTGTTGGCATTAGCACTCATTTGTAACGCGTGCTATTCCTAGGCTGAATGCTTTCCTTATTAACTAGTTTCCTTGATTTTTAAGAACCGTTAGTACTTAAGTTTACTATTTAAATAATTTCAGATTTGTGGATGGCTAGTAGTGATAGCAACTCAGAGAGGCATGTGGATGTTATGCCTATTTTATGTCCCAAAATCCCTAAACTGCGCCATTAGTATCGTCAGCTATCATTTCTCTCACTCCTGATCTGTTTCTCTGATAAGTTTTTTCTTCTCACTTCCCCTGGGGAACTTGAAAGACATGAGAAGTTACAGCAGAGGAAATATGCAAGTGTGGTTTTACAGAGAAACAGTGGTAGTCACTTCATAAGGACAGTGAGAACTTCCTGCTTGCCTGTTTGTGTTTGCAACTTTCCTTAAATCCCTGCAAAATCTGATTAATAACCAAGTTTCTTATGAGATTCATCTGACCAGGAGGAGACTCTGACACCAACACCACATAACAGGGGTGGAGAAAAAAAATCCCATGGTAAATCTGGAGGGAGGATCAGATGTAACAGTTTGTGACCTGAGGCATTTGTTTTTGTCCCTTTCAAAGTTGTGGCCAGGCAAAATTTGCTTTCTGTGATTAAATTCAGGGTAATTGAATGCAAATGTCTGGGGATGGGGGGTGCTGCTGGCAGTTTGTTGAGTAACGGTGGGAAGACATGGAGCTCTTGCACCAGCGAGGTTTTGACTGAGGCTCGGAGGACCTGCCTGGTAAACAGCGGAAATTAGAGGCTCTGCAAACTTGCTGTCAGTGGGTTTGAGGTTTGTTAGGTCTCACAGTCTGCTCACACCCTGACAAGGGAGACGGATGGGAAGAAAGAAAAACTTATTGCTGATCAGTCACATGCTCACACACACTCTCATCACCACCTCTGCTCCAGTGCTGCAGTGTAGAGATGGTGCCATCTGGCAAGGGAGCTTGGCAGCTGAGCAGTGGTGATCCCTTTAAGCACTGCTGCCCCATGCAGCACACCTGGCTGCTCCTAAGGTGCTGCCCCTGCCCACAGCTGTCTTCTGTTGCTGCTCCTGCTGCAGCAGAGATGTGCAGAGCTGAGGTGCACCCAGCTCTTGGTCCCACTTGTTTCTCAGCTGTTTTCCCAAGCCAGTCCTATGACAGCACACTGTGGGAAAAGGTTCAGAGCTACACATTTTAACAAGCCTCTCAAGACTGCAAACCCTCTCACCGATCCCACAATTCCTTGCCAGCCTTCAAAACCAAGGACAAAACTGTCTTTGGAGCCCAGAGCATCCCCCACAGAGGGGCTGCTGCTTCCCTTCCATGCCATCATGGTCCCTTGTGGAATGGATTCTTGAATATTGCAGCCTTGATCATCCTTTGGCGCACAGCTGCCAATGACTTCTGAATGGTGACAGCTTGTGGAAGACCAAAATATATTGAGGATCTGCTGTCTGCAAGGACTTGTCAGTTGGGTTTCTGTCCTACAGCCAACTGTATTTGCTGCTCCGTTGGCTGCTCTGCTGAAGTGCCATGGGAGTGGCTCACTAAGGAAGGGAAGCAGGGTCATGTCCAGAGGTGAGCTTCTTGTCCTGAGCCTTTGCAAACAGGGCATACAGCTTGCAAACTGTAGAGGCTCTCACAGGGAAGGACCAAACCTCCTCCCACTTCATTTGCCACCAATGGATCAACTCTAAGTATTTGAGAGAATTTTATAGATACAGCATGCAATTGCCTCCTAAGGAGGAAGCCCATGCTGCTATCTGAGAACCTCTTATATCTGTAAAAGAGTATGCAAGTCAATTTGTGGAAAAACAGACTTTTCCACAGCCAATAATGAAAAAAGCACAATTTCCAAGCTGTGCTGTTCTGCAAAGGCATCTATTCCTCCATGTTATTTGCAGTGGTAAGAAAGATTAAGTGGAGATTAGCACACACAAAAACACAACCCACAGTTACCACGAAGAGACCTTAAATTGTTCGAAGCAGTGTTCTCAAAACTTAACTGTTAAAGAGCAGAACACCCTAATAATAATGATGTTCATGTTGTGCCTTGAAAATAGCAGGATATGGAGAAAAAGGCTTGACTTTGAAGCTAAGTGGGACACAGGCTGTTAACAAGATTTAACAAACTCCCAAGGTCACATGTGAAATGGTTAGTTACTGCAACAGTAAAGGCTGTTTTAAATTAGACTTTGTTTTCTCCACAGAGTATCTTCTAAAAATAGGCTGGCTTAAGACAGTCTCCCTTATTTTGTCAAATTTGGGTTTTCTTTTTGGTCTCTGAAATTTATCCTGGCAGAGGTTGGTGTTGGACACCTCCACCAAAGGCAGGTATTGGAGAAGAAGGGCATTTTCATCAACCATAAACATTAATTTTATTTTCCCTGCAATTAAGCAAGGGAGCTGGGGCTGTAGGTTCTATGGGGAAGGCATTTCCTCCTCCTTCTCCTTGTCCTTCTCCTCCTCTTGGTGCTACCAAACTCCACCAGCATTTCCAGCCTCTGGGTTCTACTAAAGATCAAACAGCAAACAATAATACTGCTCTGACACAAGAGAGAAGCAACTGATCAATGCAAACTCAGTGTGATCACTGCTGCCTATCTCAATCTGGGCCACTGCCTACCCACCTGGCCAGGACAATATAGTGCCAGGCCACCAACACAAGCAACTGGGAGCCTTTAAACCACCTTGAACCACTGGAGTCCTGAGGCGTTAGAATGACACACTAAATAGGTGCAGCAAAAGACTACTATTAAATTAAATTAAAATTTATCAATAGACCTGAACACAGACCCGAGCATCTAACTTCAAGGCTGGAATTGCTGCTGACCCTTCTGCAATGGAACTCTCCCTGGGCTGGTGGGTTTTTAATTGGCCTTGGGCACAGCTTTTCAGCAAACCACCCAGGAAGTCACAGGAGATGAGGGCAATGTCAGGCAAACCACACACGAGCACACACTTGTATTTCACATTCTTGCTTTCTTGCCCATCCATTGATCTTCTAAGATCCATAAGGCAGGCATCTGGGTGTAAGCCAATTTCTATCCTAATAACATGCTAACACATCTTTTTGACACTCACTGTCTACAACATCCCTTCACCATCAGTACTCTCACCAAAAAAAGGACAGTACAGCAGAAGTGTTCTGACAGAATCTCAGCATATTATTTTCCCTTTTTTAATGGAAATAGCCTCAACATATTATTTATGTAATTTATGAGAGGTAACAGCACAAATTTTTGACCCTGCCAGCATGTTCAGAAACATCAAAGACTTTGCATGTAAGAGTGCCTTCAACAAGACCTCAGCAACTTGTAGTAAAGTTTGCTTAATTCATAGTCAAACCAAAAGTTGGATTAATGCTATTTTTCTTCTTTTTCCTCCTTGGTTATTTTTCAGATGCACTGAAAACACATATTCTAGCATTTAGGCAGGTAAAAGATCTTTTTAGACAGCTTTGAAATAGTCTCTTCCAGGATATCCTTGTGGATCAGTTCCTAGATTTGTGTAGCTGGCCCTGGCCAGAATGCTTTAAGGGGCCCACTCTATATATGAGAAAGACTACTGTCAAGCCAAGAAAGACTGTTAAGTTTATTTTCTGCCTTTGCTACTAACTAATTACCAAGACAAAGTAGTCAATAAAGTGATTAAGGACTCTAAGCAGCCACCTCACTCTTGTATCAATTCTCCTGCAGCACACGCTACAAAGCAGTTGGCCTTCTCAGTCACCACAAAACTTTGCATGATGCCTTCAGATATCTTAGTTTCATTTCATTTTTCTCCTCTCTTGGGCACTCTTATTTTCATGTTTCTATTCTATTTACGGAATAGAATTTCTGTTCTGCTGTCACAGACAACTTCCCTTGGTGCTCTTAAGCTGTTCTCATCCGGTGGGCTCACCTGCACTGCATTTCTCTTCCTCCTGCCCGCCCACTTTCACCTTTTATGTGCCCTCTTCCCTGAAGAATATTGCATCACCACCCTGGTGCTGAGCAGACAGAAGCAATGGGGCCACCATTCCTATTGTCCAAGGAGTCCTATTGTCTCCTGCTGTCGCTCAGTTTATCCCTCTGTGAATAGAGCCTGTCCTCCTAACTGTGGGTAACAAAGGCAGGTGCCAAAATCCCTTATTGATTTTATCTACACTGGAAAGATGCTAAAGCCTAGTTTGTTCAGTCTTTTTGAAGGCCAGGCCCATGTGCCAGCAGTTCAGCAGCTTGCTCCAGATCACTCTCCAACACAACTAGAGCTGCCCGTACTTTGTACTGAAATACAATGAATATATCACAGAAAAAAGGCACAACCAGGGTGTATTATTAGAGAACCAGGATAATTATGCCTACAGTGTGACCCATTTTTGCTGCTATTGGTGGATGGCATTATAGGTTAATGCCTAATAATCTGTCATTAACATCCCTAATTGTATGTTTCTGTAATTGGACACCATGGAGGGGGGGAGAAGGTGTGAATGTTCATCTTCTGCATTTTAGAGGTGAATTGCAAAGGATTTAAGAGTAAGAATTCATAAGTAGGGTAAATGAAAAAGTTGCATCCAGGGCGCCAGAAGAAAATATCAGTGGTGTTTACAGGTTTACCAGTGAGTGGTTTACCTGAGAAAGCTGTGGGATAGCTTCTTGACTTCCTTGCTGCTGGGAGTGAGGTCATGAGTGCTGCAATCCAAGGTTCAAAACAATTGCTTTACGCTGTGCCTGTGCCTCTGCACAGCCTGCAACACAGGCCAGCTTCCAAATAGGCATGTTAAAACAAAAGAATCATATAAAGAAATATCAAATAGTCCTTTTACTGTCTTGTGCTGTCATGATGAGAGGGAATAACTTTGTGCTTGGCAGAAAGGGACAGTTAAGCCAGTGAGGTTTTCAGTTTGATGTGTGCTCCCCATATATAATTGCCTAGAATAAGTTCACTGAACCTGCAAAGTAAGGGACCAGGGAAGATTAAAAAATAATTTCTCATGGAAAGAGTTTGCAATTATTTCTATGAAGCAGTAATTACTTATCTTTCTTAGCAGTTTGTGGGCACATATCTATGTCCAATACACTCATTATGCTGAAGATACTGACAAAATCTCAAAGCCAAAACCAATATCCAATCTAGCTTTAAGTCAGCTTACTAAATCCTGAGATGTGTGAAAGGATCAAAACCCACCAGGAATCTGTGATAACTTTCTTGGCTAACAGGTTACATTTTACCTTGTAAAAAGAAAATGGTCTCAGAACTTCACACAAGTACTGCAGATGTCATTGGAGTAAGAACTCCATGTGGCTATGTTAAAAACCTGGGAGTTTACCAACTCCAATCGCAATAAGGCTTAGGCTTGCCTGTAGTCTTTCTGACTTCAGCAATATCATCCACATGCCCACATTAAACAGGCATGCAGTAGACAGTGACCTAAAGGTACTGAATGTCAGGGGAGGCAGTCACAGGGGAAAAATGTTTAAAGCAGGAAGATATCGTACATCATATGATGCTTGCTCCCTTGTTTGCCTCTGGAGATGAGGGGGTAAAAGATGTGGTGTGGTCTGCTCTGCTTTATCAGCAAGAGCCTGATTTACAAAGCTTTTAAAAATATTGGTGGAGCTGGGAAAGTCTGCAGTCGTGTGCCCAAACTCCTGTCTGATCTAATGCTTTTTATTATATAGTATTACAGCAGTACATACTTTTGGCACTTAACAAACATCCTGCTCCTATTCTTACTTCCTACTGAAAACCAAAACTAAAAAAAAAAAAAAAAAAATCTACCCTAATTCCTCTCAGATGGACTAAGTTTATTTCAAGTGCCCTTTTTTATAACCTCACAGCATGGCCCCTCCTTCAGAAAAGAAGGACCCTACCCTTCTAAAAGTCAAGTCCCTTTTAAATGTCTCAGATCAACACCTACAGCCCAAGGCTTTAAAGAAAATGAATTACTTTCTTGGATACCTGGATTGGTTCCAGAAGTTGGTCCTTGCCCATATGAGCAGAACTGGTTCAGTATCAGCTAAATCTGTTAACACAAATTAGGATCTGGGGAAAAGCTAACCTCAAAGACTCGTGACTCTTTAATAAGCACTGGGGACCAAAACCAGCACAAGACCAACTGGGATTCTGACCTAGAAACATTCTATTATCAGACAGACAAAAAAGGGACAAAATAATTATGATGGGAACCATTAAAAATAAAAGAAAGAAAAGAAGTTCCCATAGTACTTGAGGGTTTCTGTTCAGACAGATCCAGCTTGTTAACTTGTGCACAGAGCTGTGCAAGATGGAGAGTGCAAAAGGGCAAAGGAAGTGATGGAACCTGCCATACTGCACATGAAGCATCTGGAGTCAGACCTTTAGCTTCATCTGGGGAGTAGCTACTGATTTATTCCTCCACCCTTGGAAAAAGGAAAAGTTATACTGTATGCTCACAAGATAGTTAGACATGAAATCAGATTCCCTTCCAAATATGAGTCAGGACAAGAGGAATTTCAGAGAACAGCTGACTGCAATCCATATTTTTGTCCTCAGAACATGTGTGAGAAAGCTTTTAAAGAATAAATGTTTCTCTGTTTAATACTTTGAATGTGATTCACTGAATCTTCAGTCCTTCAATAGCTCCTGGGAAGGCAGGGATTCTTTTTTCATTTTGCAGAGCTATGGCAGAAAAACACAGAACAACTTCACAGGAAGCCAGTACCAGGTCAGGCACTTGATTCCCAGAGACTTGGGCTGTTGCCTGTTCCCTGCCCATTTTCTCTCTTAGGCTAAAACATGCCAGACTAGACAGATTTGGCAGAACTCCAGGGCTGTTTCCTACAACAAATCTACCTTTAGAGATACAGGGACAAGCTTTCCTTAATGGAACTACAGCACAGGGCTCTGTTCAGCAAGGAGGTGCGATTGTCCAAGAGCTGGACAAAAGCACAGACCACACCTTTATGTACTGTTGATGGGTGAGATTTTTCAAAATGTTGTGTGCTTTATGTGCGCTCAATAGATGATACCTTTACAGGATCATTGCCTTCAAAAAGATCTTTGAATATTCAGCATCTGCTTTATAGCATTTCAAGACACATCCTCACTAGTAGCTTTCAAACAGGGCTGCTAACAACATACACTATTTCTCAGAAAATGGTAATCTTCACATACTTGTTGTGGCATTTGTTGATTAAACACTAGATTACCACAGGTTTAATACAATGAAATCTGACAAATGTGGCAAATGGAGACACATAGGTGGGCTGTGATCCATTTCTGTATGTTTCTTTATGTTTTGTTTTCCAATCACATGCTACTTAGCTCTGTGGTGGTGGGAATTAGGAAGAATGATGGATACCACTTTTGTACAATATTACTCCTAGGGAACCCTGCTTACATAGAAAAAGCCCCTGCTTAGTGTTACCTCCAACCTATCCATGACTTTTGCAGTTTGTATGATACCAGCACAACCACAAGACAGAGCTCCCAGGTTTCACAAATAGCCCAGGGACTGACTCACTGTATCACTGTGGCTAAAACTATAAAATTTAGGTGTTTCAATTCACACATGCAAAAATAAGTGACTAAACACTTCCTGGTTCTTACTTTGCTGGAAGATACTGATATTTAATGGCTTCAAAGTGTTCTGACAGCCTAAGATGTAATTTTACTTAGGCATGCACTTGCCCATGTGCAGTACATATATTAAGAGCACAACAGTGTGTTCCAGACCAAAAAAAAAATATTTTGCAGTCTGGCATAGGGCATGTTGTAGGACCAGTAGAATAATTATAGCAGCTGCAGTTGGCACTTATTAGAAAATTAAAGAAGCTGTTAACAGGTCATTAATAATCTGTGACTACCTGCCTTAATAGTATTCAGTCAACAGGCATGAAGGTGAGGGGGTGGAAGAAACAGTCACACCTTCCTCTAAGCCACTGTAGAAGACCAATGCCCTCATTTATCATCACTTTGTAATCTGCTTGTTTACTTCCTTCCTCGTGTGTCTCTTCCCATTGGCTCTTCTCCCACTGCTGACTCTCACACCAAAGGACTGCAAGGCTCTTGGCCAGGGAAGCCACCTGCAATAGCCAGTCCCAGGAGAAAGCCAGCCCTCTCTGGTAGCTGTCTCCCTCTTGTTCAGAGCTGCCTGTAAACACCTGAGTGTATTCTCCTACTTTTAAAGACTATTTTGTATGTAAGGTATCCCTGTCCATCTACACCACATTGGGATTTGTTCTCTTGTGTCTTGGTCCATGCCTCCCTCATGTAGGTAGATGACTGGAAGAGGAGGGAAAAGCAACTTGTTCCCTGCTTCTTCAGACAAATACACACTCTCCAGAGCAGACAGATGCCCTGAAGTCAGATTCAGGGCATCAATTAATCTTTTGGGTTCAGCTGTAGAGTATGAAACATTTGCTGGCTCTGGTCTAATGCTTTTTGACATTGTCAGGCCCCCTTCAGTGAACCACTGCCTTGTAACCAACTTGACAGCAAGTATTGTTCTACATTTATTAATACTGTATATGTTATCTTCAGACTGACAGGTTCCAAGGCCAGGCATCAGCTGTGCTCAGTTCTGACTTAGAAAAAAAGAAAATTCAGACAATAGCACAGACCTCCTGCTGCTAGTAAGTTAATAAATAAATAAAAACATGCCTTCACCATGCTGCTGCCACATGGTTTTATCCTTTCAATCTCAATTTTGCAGTAATTTTTTATTTTACTTGAAGCCTTAAAATATAAAGTACCTGCTTCCCTGCACCCTCCTCTTCTTGGCTTCTTTGGGAAAATACTTTTGGGTTTTTTTTCCCCTGAGTCTTCTTTTAATTTATGCCTTCCTCTCTCATTTGGATGCAAACCTATATTGCAGAAACTTGAATCTACATAAAAGTTAATTACCTTCAGAAACAGTTTCTCCTCTCTTCTCCTTTCTGTTTGGTTTGTTTTGTTTTTTTTTTTTTAACTAAAGCCACATAAATTTCTATTATTTTTTAAATGTTCAGCTTAATGGGTTATGTTTACTTAGTCAATAAGCTGATGATGCCCATGACAGGACCAGAAGTGTTTGGTTAGCAGCAGGGAGGAAAAAAAATCAATAACTCCAAGCATTTGGCAGCTTTGTGGGCAGGAAATAATTTGTATTCTCTGGTTTAAATCAATGACCTTCTTTTCTTTGCTGTTCCAACAGGAAATTATAAACTCTGTGAACAATATTTGCATAGTGCCTTCTGCAATACACTTGTATATGCCTGGGAAAAACAGTATGTTAACCCTAGCAGTGCTCCTCTGAGCTCCCTGTTAAAGAAATCCAGGTACTTTAGCACACAGCTTTTCAACAGGCACTTGTATTCATTAGAAGCAAAACTAGTCTATAGAAAGATGTATAAAGAGCTCCTCCTCCACTTCCAACAGCACCACCCTGTTTGATAACAGCGTTGTCTACTGTTAGTAGCATGAAAAAATGCCTTCTTTGGCATTTTTGGCAATTTTAACTTGGCAAGATTTTGTATTTTCAGACAGCAACTTGCTACTTCTACATTAAAGCTGCATTTGCACCACTGTATCTTGCTTGTCACGGTTACCTTAATGTGCCAGGTATTATCTGAAAGCACTGCATTTTCGCTTGAATTCAGCATTACAGAGTTCATGGTTCTGAAAGTTTCAGCCTCTTTGGTGCTGTCCTTTTGCAATGTTCGTATAAAGAAGAAAAAGAAATAGCTCCCTTGTCTTGCCATGCTCATGGGAAGCTGTATCAGGAAGGTGGTGATCTGAGAAAAGGATCCAGTGTTTAACCTGGCACTGAACCTGTCCTCCAACTTTTTCAACTGCCCTACCCTGCATTAAGTCCAGTTTGGATATTTTTTTTAACATATAGGAGAGCTGGCATTCAAGAAGACAAGCCAGTCACAGGAGATGGAGGAGGTGTGTGACCCTTTTTACTGAGTGAACAGCGTGTGAACACAGTGCAGCCCCAGAGTCAGATTCTTGCCTAGGTGCCTAGGGCCAAAGCTAAGTGTTGCAGCACCAGCAACTGGCACTACATAGCTCCTGGACTTAAGCACCCCTTGATGTGCTTAACTTCATCCTGTGCAGGAGAATAATATGGTAAATCAGTCTGGAGAATGTGATTATAGTCCCAGAAACTACCAAGGTCTCAGTTGTCTGCACTGAAATGAAATGCCATAAAATTCAGACATCCAGATTTCTCTGCTTTGCTTTTGTACATAGCAAGTCCTTTCACAGCAGTTCTCAGCATTCCTCCTGTGCTCCCAAAGCCCCTGGCACAAAGTTGCAGTCATCAGATGACACTTGATGTATACTTATTAGTTACATCACAATTCCCTCTCTGAAACAAAAAGGTTGGGAATGTTTCTCAGAGTGACTGAAGTGGAAGTAATATGCAACTCTCGCTCTCCTGCTTTGTTTCTATTAATTTGCCAGATGTAAAGTTGCCTATCTTGACCCTACATACATTCCACTCCTTCCCACTGCAAATTCTACGTGCTTACTGGGGTCTCTTCCAGATCATCTGGCTGCTGGAGTGCCCTTTGCATTTCTGAAATTTGCTGCTCCTGACTGAAGGGAGCCAACCAAGAAAATGAACTGCCTCCCTTTCTCCCTGACAAGAGACCAAAGCAGCATCACAGTTTCACAGCAGACTCAGGTCAGAAGGGATCTCTGGAGGTCACTTTGTCCAGTATCCCTGCTCAAATGTGGTTGCCTACAAATGGTTGCCTAGGATGATGTCCAGACAACTTTTGAGCATCTCCAAGGATGGATACTCCACAACCTCTCTGGGCTACCTGTGCCAGCTCTTTGTCAACCTCCCAGTGAAAAACCATTTCCTGATGTTAAGACTGCATCTCCTGTGTTTCAGCTTGTGCCCATCAACTCTGGGCCATCCCTGGGCATTGCTGGACAGAACCTGGCTCCATCTTCTTCACATATTGACATACACTGATGAGATCATGCTTGCACCTCCTTTACTCTGAATAGATCCAGAAAGCAGAGGGACAAATCAGGGAAAAAATTGGGTAGGTATTGTTCAATTTACTTTCCTCTATTGAGATGGTCATAAGCAAATGTTCCTTTCTCTTCCTGTTGTTTTCCCACTTTCCTTTTTTTCCTCATGCCTACATCTTCTAAATGTCATGCTGGAACCTTTTTCCATTTAATACCATGTGCCTGGAATCTTTTTATATCACAAGAAATGTTTAATCTGGAAAGGCATGCAAATAGAATAGCTCATGTGAGAAATATGAACTGGTTTGGTTAGTTTTAGGCTTTGGACTGATTTATGGCTGATTTATGCTTCCATGTGAATAAAACATAATCAGAAACTGTGGAGTGATACTACTCTATATACAAAGAGGAGAACTGCTCCTGTTAGTCATGGGAACATATAGGCCATAATTTTTAGAGCTTGTGAAAGGTGTGCTAAGTGACTAGTTCATTTCACTAATATCTGACAAGCAAGCCACTTTCATAATGGGAAAAATTACCTTCCTAGATAATTTGTTTTTTAACAACTTATCATATTATTATTCTCCTAAGGGTGCATATTTTCCACTATGTAAAAACTAGCTCGGAATAAAAATGCTGATAGACTAAAAACCTGCATTTAGCTTTAAAACAGAAGTTTGTGGGTTGTTAATTTTTTAGTATGTGTAAACTATGGTCCTTGATATTTTTGCTCAGAAGATAACCACATGTTTCATGTGGCTTCTGTTTACAAAAAGGAAAATAAACTAGATTACACTACAGGAAAAGGAGATTTGATGTTTCCATGTTCAAGAGAGCTCAGATGGAAATTCAGCCCCATAACCCTTTACTGAATTTAGGACATAGATTTTTCAGTTGTCTCTGTTCTTAAATATACTCTTGTATTCCTACTGAATTGAATGGGATTTTCTGTAGAAGTAAAAAGGAAGATTTTCTCTCTTTTGAGTTTAAAACCAGGTAATGACTTTGCTGACTTCAGCAGAATAATTCTTTATTTATACCACTATAAGCAGGGGTAAAGTCAGATTAGGAATGTACCTCAAAGTGACAGTATTCAGATGCATATTTCATCTTTGCTAAATGAAGCATTTGCAAAAAAATGCACTATTCACTGCTCTTACTGTTCTCCTGGTAAATGCATTGTGAAACTGTTTGTGGTAGCTTTCTCTGACCTTTTAAAATTTAGTAATGAGGACCCACAGTATCCAAAAATGTTATTCTCCTCATGTGATGCCTCTCCAGTGTAAACCCAGTCCTATCTCCAAAATGGCAGAATTAGCTGATAGACCTAAAACTTACCAGTTTGGCTCCTCTACCTGAGTGTGGCACAGATGAGGGGCAATACTTCCTTTGCTGTCCTGGATATCTGGATCCATTAGACACACCATCAAGTGTCTTACTTGTTTTTTTTCCACTGGCCATTCCTTTCTAACAGGCCATTCTCCTCCACCCAAGACTAGCAGCTAGGGGAGAGAATGGTTGAAAAGTCTTGGAAGTTCCTATAAGCATGGGATTTTCCCCTGGGCATGTTTTGTCTGGGTTGCTTTATGATGCAGAGGTTTTACTGGAGGAAAGAACTGGCCCTACAAGGTCTGGATACTTTGCTGAGAGATGAATACTGCTTAGCATACATAATTTCCAGTACTGGTGGGGAAAGTAAGAAGAAATCAGCCAGTCATTTTGAGCTTATGCAACAAGCTGCACTCCTTTGACTGTGTTTTTTTCCAGAATCCGCTCGTTAACTATGATCAGTATGTGCCATTTGTGCTTTAGGGGACTAAGATCCTAAACCAGTTTATTGGTGACAGCAACAACTTTCTCATTAAATGTTAATGGCAATGTTTTGATTAGTCCCAGGTTCTGGGAGGAAGTTAAATCTTTTCTTCAATAACCAGCAGTTACAAATGCAGCAAGTGTTAATAACCTCATAGGAAGCAAACTAGGTAGGCATACATTCCATCACCCAGAAAATGGATCTCATGTAGCTTTCTGAGGGATGGTTCACACTTTAAACCAAAAAAGTGTTTGATTTTTAATATGGAGATTTGGGCTGTTTGCAGCACCCAAAGCTGCAGTCCCATGATGCTGTTTCCTATTTCTCTCAGATCTAATGTTTAATTAAGGTGCTCCATGCCATACAATGTAAGCTTAAAATGTCATCTGGTTGAGGAGTGGAGAGGTGAAGATATTCAATCAGGAACAGCAACTATTCTCAAACTTGTAGCAACTGTGCTCAAATGTCAAAAGAAGAAACGTAAGAAATCGTGAGAGATTTAAATAGCTTCATATCTGACATGAGCTTTTAAAGCCCCTAATGGACTTTTATAGGGAAACAAGAGTATGTATGTGGGTTATGTGAGAATGGAAAAGGGCTTCATATGCAAGTGTGGCATAAAAGTTTTATCAAGTGTTGGCCTAAAGGCTAACTAGAGCCTGGATTTCACCTCTGTGCCAAATGAGAGCAGCCAGCTGTTGTTCCTCCTACCCCATCACTGCTGCCGTCAAGTCTTTGCTGCGGGAAACTTTGTTAAGTTGAGCCCAGCAAATGACAAGGAAAACCCAAATTGAGGCTTTTGAATGGGTTCTCTACAGTGATACAGTAACCTTAAGAGATACTTCATGGATACTATATCCCACTTGAAGATATGGGTTTGGGTTTGGTTTTTTTTAAAGGTTGGTTTTGAAAGGTCTCTTTAGCTATATAGTAACCTTTCTGGAGACTGTGTCTTCAGGTATAGCAGTTGTTACCTTGATACTCAGATTTTTTACCTCAGTATAAAAAAAACAGGTAGACTGAATAAGACCACTTATTCTCATTAAGCAACTGGTTAGTTTAGATGTCTTCTGTACTTTGCATTTTAGGAAATAAATTACAGCTGCACAAATAAATCTAGAACCTTTGTCATGGCCAAGAAGCATGTCTGTTTTTTGCACTTGGCAAAGCTTTTCCAGTAGATCTACTGCAGTTTGCCAGCCTCAGCACTGCTGTAACTCAGGAAACTCTTAACATGCAGCCCAACTCCAGCACAGCACTAGGGAGTACTAACAATCCATCATTTACTGTACTTTTAGCACAACGGGGAGAGATCTGGCAATATTAGTGACCTCTGCACATCATTGTGCTCTAGTGATTTTTTTCCTCTGGCTACATTTCAAACAGTTGTATGATAGGCTGATAACCATATTTTAAACTCAGTCATGCTTGATGCAGTCTTGACTTACCCTATTTGGATTGAAGGTCAGTATCTATGGTTTGATTTTCAGGCAGCCGAGGAAACAGGTAGTGCTACTTGTCCTGTAAAGCACTCAGCATTAACAACAGGCCTTTTGGTGCCACTCCTCTGAAATTGTGGCTCAAGATTGCTATCACTCAGCCTCAAACTGGCTAGAAAGCCCTCCTGATGGCTCTTATCCAGACTCCACCTAAAACAAAAGAGAAAATGCAGGAGTGGGTACATATCAGAGACAGGGGAAGAATTTTCAAACATTCCTAAGGATTCAACATGGTCGCTCAACCTCCCATTCCAAGACATCTAGCACTGTCAGTCCTACTGCCTTAGTTTTCCTTATAACCAGTTTATAGTAAAGAGAGAAGTTGGTACATGATATTTTGACAAGACAGTAGTGCCATCAAAAACATTAAGGATCTCCTGCAGTCTTCTCAAGCATTATTCACAAAACCTTATGAAAATAACCACACACTCTTTTGCATTAAACCATGCTTGCTGGCTGCCTGAATGGTGATAACAGTATTTGTAAAGAGCAGGTAACAGACCGTGTATGTCAGCCCTATAACTAAATGTAATTTTCATAATAGACATTCTTCCTATACAGTTTTTCCTCTGTTTGTAATGATGAATAAATCCACAAAAGTCCATGAGCTAGGATTTCTTGTTTGACAGTTTATCTAACTTTTATGAATTAACCTACCTGAAAATGGCACTTCTAATGACAATTTGTCTATGTCAGTCTTTGCACATGCAGTATTTTGTTCTGTAATTACCAGGAGGAAAAAAATAGAGGAACCAGTAATTTTTAAAGTTTCAGTCTGCAACCAAGACCTTAAAATTTGTAAGCTGTGTAAGAAGCGGAATAAGAACTCCTGGGCCTTCTGGAGTCTCCAAGGCTGACACAGAGCGTAGTTCCCTACAGCCCTTCCCCTGCAGAGAAGATCTAGATGTTCTCCAATATGCAGCCACATGCTGCCACAAAATTCTAATATTTTCATTATCTCAAAGACCCTGTGTGTCTCTGTCAGGTCTGTTACAACGGAGAGGGAGGTTCCCAAATTTTATGTATACAGATGTGGATACACGCAGAACACGTGTTGAGAAGAGTCATTTATGCAGGAAACCACACTGAAATATGAGCAAATCAGTCAATAAAAAGTTGGGCAATTCTCAAGACAGCAGTTAAAAGATTGATAAATGTCGGAACTCAAAATGTCCCTCAGACATTTTTAGAGGTTCCAGGCCTTAGTCAGAAGCATTTTAAACCCTGGCAAGCAGCTGAGAACAGCTGTGATCTTGAGTTTGAACCATGGAATGAATTACCAACTTTAAAGATAGAACAAGCAGTCACAGAGGGTTAGATGATATAGTAAAAGTAGTCACAAATTAGAGGGTAAAATTTTTTAGTATTGTACAGGGAGGTTTTAACACCTGTACAGGGAGGTTTTACTTTGTACAAAGGGGTCAAGAGTTCTAAGATGGAGGAAAGTGGGCCTGAACCTGTTCTTCCTCCTTCTTCTTCCTTACCTCCATGTTCTTGGTGATGTTAGCATTTTTCTATTAGTTTAGACTAGAGACACACTGTTCAACGTAAATGATAGATATTAGCACATTATTGTAAATATAGTGCACGTAATTTCTAGTATATAATGTTTGTACCATCCCACTGAGGGGCAAAGCCCCACACGCTGCCCTGCAAGACAGACCTGCGGCAGGGCAGCAGAACATGTTATAAATAAGCAAAAATAAACAACCTTGAAACCAGCACAAACGAACTATAGCTTCTTCTTTAGCAACGAAGCAAAAAGACAAAGACTTTCTACAATCTCAAAATCACCAATACCCACAAATTCCAACAGATAAACATTGGCAAAAGTCTGTGAATGGGACTGAGCACTTGCTACAGAACTGTGTACCGTGTCATCTCATCAGCAGCCTCTTGAGTACTGCCAGCCTGCATGGGTTAATCTTCGAGTATCACCAAGAACAGCCTCAACAGAAATGAGGCTTTCATTCAGTGGTCACTCAGCCTTAATTAAAAGGCCACTTTTCAATTAAACTTCAATGACATCTTCTGAAAAGAAGTTTTACACCTACTATATTTCTTTTGGACAGAACAGTCTGCTCAGCTGTATTCCCAGCTGAACACTCTGTTTCTCCCAGCTTGCTGGCATCCACAGCTATTTAGAAAGAAACTTTGTTATGTCAACTGCTAGGATTTTCTACAGTACATATTACATCACCTTTCCTGAGAAACTTGTTTGAGCAGATCCCTTTTCTTACTTTCTTGTTTCATAATGTCCTTCACATTCCTCTTTCAATATTTGTTGTTCTCTCTGTGGAAGCTCAGTTGCTGGCATTTTAAGGAAAGGTTACATAGCAAAAAGGTCACTAACAGGGTTTTTTTCTCCCTGCCTCATACTCCTGGAGAGAAGCTCTCTGTGCGTGACACCTTTAGAGAAACGTTTAGAGAAAGTTTTCTTTAAGAAAAACTTACAACATTCACTGCCAGTTTCAGAACAAGAAAATAAATTCGGAGCATAAATTACCTTGGCCATTTTAATTCTACAGGTGAAGAAATAAGGAGAAGAAAGAGCAAGAGACAAAACCAAATTACGCTATGCTGCAAGTAAAAAGCGAGATCCCAAAATTTCATCCTCATCCCTGATACTTGGGTGACTGTGCCTCTGATAAATTTCTTCTTGTACCTCTGTTTACTTCTTGTTGAGTCTTGGTCCTTATGAAACAGCCTCAGAAATCAACAGTCATATGTCTTTCAAAATGTCCCCTACATAAAGATGTACCAATTGAAGTTTGGTCTGGAGACAGCTGAAGGTGTTGGGAGCCTTCAATTCTGGTCCAAAGCCTTCCAAAGTAGGCAAGGTAAGAACAAAGTGTGTTAAGTCTGGGGACAGGACTTGGAATAAGCTGGGAATGAAGCATAGGAGAAAAGAAAAGATAGACAGTTCTAAACTTAGGTGTATAAATGTGGGTGGCTTAATGCTCACTAGCGGGAAAACATGCACACACACGTGTGAGCTGGCACAGGAGCTGGCTGTTTGCTGTTTATTGATGCAGGTTCTTGTACAGTCCCTCCTTGCAGTGCGGGATAGAGCTTGTTGTAGAGCTTCAGCTCAAAAACATGGTAAGGATGCTTATTTTGGTTACTGCTAAGTGGTTGAACATGAAGTTGGGAGGTATCTTTTATCCAAACGCAGCTCTTTCTTCTAAAAACAGTGGCTCCCACATGATCTTCTTGAATAGTTTGAGTTTTTCTATATAAACAGTGGAGAAGGAAATCTAATTTCTACTCTAGGAAAGGAAACACAGCTAAGTGAACACTGTTAGCAAGGGCAAACATATTATCTCTGCCTGTTTGAGAATCCACTGAGCTGAACAATATCTTTTCATCAGCTGCAGTAATCTTTATTACACTCAATTTGAATCATCTGTTTAAGATTAAACATTTCTTGAAAGACACATTGCTTTTAATACTAAAGCATTTTCCATTCCATTTGCTTCATTTTAGCAAAATGCTGAATGATCTGAATGATCTGAGTCATGTTTAACATGAAGTGTAACTGAAGCACCCTGCATCCTGCAGAAGTGCTTTGTGGACTTGAATTTTTAAAGAGATCTCTGAAAAATCAAGATTAAAAAACACAAGCAAGCTATTTTGAACAAGCAGGCATAAATTTAGTACAAATAAGCCCTCATCTTTACTGGAAAACCTTTAAAGAGGTCATAAAGACAAACAAACAAAACAAATCAAAACCACTGTGCTTCAACAGCAAAATCATCTAAGATTTAGCTTAATCCTTTTAGGATCAGTAGTCTGGACAGGCAACTAAAGCAATGGATAATAAAAATAGCCAAGCACTGGTATCCAGTTATGTATCAGCATACTGATAATGGTATATAAACAATGCTAAAAGAACAGGAAAATTATTAAAGCAGAAGACAATACTTCATTTACTGTTCTGCTGGAATTCCTGCTTAGGAAGTCACTAATGCACATTCATTATAAATACTAGAAGTGAGTACAGGCAGGAACTTGCCTGTTACCCAAATGAGTATGACTAGTGCTGAATGAGTCTTTACTAATCTTTTTAAGAGCCTGAACTTCACATCTCGAAAGGCAAGATTATTTGTGAGGTTCCATTCTTACACTTAAACACAGAATCAGACACATGGAGTTCTTCCAAGAGGTCTCTGGGTTTTGGTTTCTTCTGAGCAAAAAGAATATCAGAGTAACAAAGCCCAAAGAACCTGTTTTCAACTTGGTTAGCCAACCTACCTGTACGTTGGTATGGGAATTTTATTCTCTTTTCTGGAAGAAAGAAAAGAAGAGGGGGAAAAAAAACCTAACCAAAGGAAACTAGTCCCGAGCAGTATTCTGTTCTTGTTCCAGTTGATCTGTTCAGGATTTTGTCACTGGCATTTGCTAGACCAGGAAAGACTTCTGTGTATGAAAAACAGCACACCTCCCATGGTACAGCAGGACCTCAATGCCCCTTTCTACAGAAATCACTCACAAGACTACAAGTGCTTTCCCACTCTTCCTGTCTTAGGAGTCTCAGGTGAAGAGACAGCTGCATCATGCCAACCTATTGGGAAACATTAGACATGAGGTGTGTCTTCCAAAAGGTCTGAATCAGGATTGCAATGCCCAAATCAGATGCCTAAAGTAGGGAGGTAGTCTCTATCCAGACTAGCCTTTCCCCTTCCTGAAATGCTGAAGTTACTAATTTTCCCAACTTGCCTTTTCAGTTGCTATGGATTTCTGTTAGAAAGAGGTGATACAGCAACTTAGTTTTAACAGCACCAAAAAATGCTGCAATGACAGATTCTGCTAATGGTACTGAGGAGCACTTCTGTCACATACAGAAGTTCTGTGTAGGATGGGCTTCTGTCACAGGTAAATCTAGCTGGTTTAGTAACCAACTGGAAGCTATGGCTTCTACAGAGAAAAGGCAGACTCATGACAAACCAATGGATGTGACATAGGAAAGTAACTTCTCCTTCCATTTTTACACCTTCCTCCCATCATATTTTATTCCTTGTCCTCCCACTCTATTGCAAAAATCCAAAAATTGTCATGTTATAGCTACACACCATGCCAAAGACTTGTCTGTTCTCTCTCTCTGTATGAGTTAATTATTCCCAGCAAGCTTTCTGGGGTGATAAGTCAGTAACACAAAGAAATGACAGATTAGATTTGATATTTATTTTTCTCTGCTTTTTTTAAGCACAGCTGTCAACCACACCTGAAAGAATGGAGGAAGGGGTAATCAAATGCTCTGTAGCTGGAAGCTCTAAGGATAACACCTACAAACTCTGCAACTTTCCATAAAAGGATTTCAGGTTTTGTTTTTTTTTTTGTTTTTTTTTTGCTGTATGTTTACTCAGCAACACTGTTTTAGAAGTTGCAACATTCATCTTTAAACATTAATTACCAAGGCATGATTGCTTCAAAAATCCACTGCCCCAGGCCAGGGCCTAGGAAGTGGAAAATGTAATTTCAGAAACTGATGAGAATAAATGCTGAGCCTTTTAATTGCAGGTTGGTACAAATGACTAATAGTAAAGCAAAGCTCATTTTGGATGAATCTGTTGTTCTGCACATCATATTCAAAACTTATCAGTGAGTTGCCTGGGGTTTGTTCTTTCCCCCTATTCTCTTTGTAAAAGTCAAGAAACAGATGAATTTTTGAGAGGTAGAGGAAGTACTTTTCTAAAAATACAGTAAAAAATTATTTACAAGACAGAAAGAGAGAGAGGAAAAAAGCAAGGAAGAAAGAAAAGCAGGGAGAAAGACTAAATGATACATGCAAAGTCAGGCAATAGTTGCAACAGTCATTGGACAACTGCTGTGCTCTTCTGGAACTTCATTTCAGGGTGAAGGCTGCAGCATCTATCTCCATCTCCCTCAGTTCTGCTGAAATTTACCTGGAATCACCGACAGTCTAACAATGGATCAGGCCTGCTTCATCATGTGTGGCAACACAAGATTACACGCTGCTATGACTCAACATTGCCACATCAGATGTCCCAGCCTGATGCCAACAGAACCACTGCAATAGCAATGGCATCTTCATCTCCACCCTTCTGGCCTTGTTGCTGGCAGAATGGGGACAGCCCTCTGTGAGCACCTTTGCAGGGCATCAGAAGCACTTCTTTTCACACTGAGGTAGAGAACTTGTTCATTCTAGCCCCACACTGCCACACTTGGGAAAACACATCTGATGGGAGATGTGACTCAAAACCTGATGGGTCTGAGCCTGGTTTCCTGCATGACCATAGGACAGACCATACAAACAGGCTCTGTGATGGTCCTGAAGTTGCATTGGTGCACCAAAGTTTGGTGGCCAAAAAAACTACAAATTGTGATAATCATCTTTTCTAATGCTCATGTTCCCTGGAAAACTCCAGTCTGCTTCTGAGTGCTCTCAGAAGCACTTCTGGCCTCGTTGCACTGCACAGCTTGTGCCTGCCTCCTTGGGATTGAGAGATGTCATGCCACTTCACTACCATAAGGACCTGAATCACTAGGTATACCAAAAATCTGCCTAACTCTTCATGTTTCATCCAGAGAAGAGGAGAGAAGGTGTTCATGATAATGATCAGTGCAGCCCACCTCCTCTCCCAGTTGCTATTAACAGTTTTGTACTGAAGATTTTCCCCTGTGACCTGAGAGATCTGCTTTCAAACATGCTCTGAATACCTTCTCTTGCTCATTCAGTATGCACCCTTCTGTCAAATGGGAAACAAAAGACCTCCTTCAGCTCATGGCTATCCCCACCAGGCCTGTACTGCAGACCCTTATCCACAGGCCAATTTTTGCAGGATGGCTCATGACCACACTGCTAAGAGTTTGGTCCCTACTGAGTGGACTGGCTGCAGCCACACTTCACAGTACTCAACTCACATCTCTTCTCATGACCCTGTAGTTAACAGTTAGGATTTCCTGTTTATGGGCTTGGTGGCTTTTTTCAGTTCAAAGTATGCAGAGTACTAATAGGTGTATGCTACAAGCAATCAGATCTGTGCTGTGTCAAAAAACTATAATGCCACAAAAAAATCATTGTGTGCTCTAGAAGAAGGATGGGGGAGGGCACAAATTACACTATTGCCTGACCTTGGATAATGATGAAGCACTGTCCTTGCTGAAGAAAACACATTTGGTGTCTTCCACATCTATCCTATCTGTTTGAAACAAACCTTGGAGTGCTCTACACAGGTGACTATATTCACATTCCCATTGGGGTTCCCAATGGATTTGTTCCAGAGGAGTGCTCTGACACTGATGGGTGGCAGGCATACTGACCACGGGTAGAGTATCAATGATGAGGAAACCCATTGCTGGAGAAGAACAGCAGTGCACCAAGTTCAGCCATAACATTTTTAAGCAATAGCTGTTCTATTCTGACAAGGTCCATGAAGTTCAGGAGAGGTCTCTCACTCTCCCAGACAGAACACCAAGCAGAACATCAAACCCAAGTGAAACACAACAATGTACAGTAGCCCTCAGCTGGTGTGTAAATTGGTCAGTAAGGAAAAATGACACACATTTTCCACTGCTCTCCCACACTTTAAGATAATCAAGATGAGTACTGCATTTGTAGGGTGATGTCTGGAAGCATGCAGGAGAGCACCAGGACTTGCAGTGTCTCCCATCCTCCCCTCCTTTCCCAGAAATCCAGTGGCCAGTTTCAGCTCTGTTTTATCACAGGTATGATTCAAGAGACTGAGATAAGTCTCCTGTGGCTCTGCCCTTTTGAATGTCATTGCTGCTCTATGGAAACCCAGCTGCCACTATGTTTTCCTGACTGCCTCTGAAATTACTGTCAAGGACAGAAAATGTTACTTAAATTTTAATTAATAAATTGAACACCGTGGTGTTAATTATAGCTATTTACAGGGAGTGTATGGGATTTGGAGGGCCTACCTTCTGGTGTTTTTGCACAAAGTGTTGCCTCTTCCTTTAAGCTCTAATTAGCTCGCTTTTTTCTTTTTAATAGCCAGCCTTGAAATGACTGCTCAGTAGCTCCCATTTTGCTCCTCATCAGCAGCCCTCCAGCACAGTTGCTACAGAAGGGAAGCAGCCCTGCAGTTTGCCTTGAAGGGAGCAGGTGATAAAGAATCTATCAGAAGTGGTGTAAACCAATAAAATGAATTTAAAAAAAAAGAAAAAAAAAAGAAAAAACCAAGAGTCCCAACCCCTAAACTATATTAAACAAGGAAACTATATAAGAAACCAAAAATATGGGAAGAAATAAGAAGGAACTGCAATATCTGAAACGGCTTTAAGGTCAAAAATGTTCTCTCTGTATGCAGCCCTCTTGTCCAGCTGCATATTCTGCCTTCCTGCATATGCAGAATGCCAAAAACCATCAATAGCAGATAAGCACCTAGGAAAAAGCAAGCTGTTCCAGCACAATGTCAACTGTGAAACTTGAAATAATTTCTCCTCTGCTCCTTATTTTCAACCTACATATTTCCTCCCTAGTGCTAAAACCTTTTCAAAATTTAAATGGACCCTATTACCTGTACTTCTAGCTACTCAGTTTATGCCTCTAAAGAAAAAGGGTCCTTTCAGGACATTGTTAAAGTGAAGGCACACAGTAACACACTGTGCCCAGATATGAGGAATTCATTCCAGACAGCTTCTCAATCTCATGCCACTAGATGAAAACTAATAGTGCCTAAGAACCAGCACAGAAGAGAACTTTGGGAGTTTAGGGATATTTTGGGCATTGCTTTGTTGATTTTTTTTTCTTTTTTACAAAAATGACCAACATGTTCAGTAGGCAGACCACTGCTTTCCCTCAAGTATCTGCTCCTGCCTGCTAAATGTTCACAACTGGACTGCTGCCATGGAGGGAGCAGAGGGCAGTGGTTGGAAGATGAGGGCTGGCACAGCCTCTGCAACCAGTAGCTGGCTTGGTGCCTGCCTTCTCCTTCCTACCACAGCAGTTGGCTCCAAGTGGTAGGCACAGGAGACTGGTCTGGGCTCCTGCTGAGGTGAGACAGGGTGAAGGGAGGAGGGAAGAAAATATGTTGAATTTTTTTTTTTTTTAATTTTATAACCAAAAGCAATAATGCTAGTAAGGGAAAATGGGAATCAACTTGCCAACATGGAGAGCAGGATATCTCCAAAATTTCACATGGAACCCTGTGGTTTCTGAGGTTGGAACACCACTGCCCAAATTAAGAAAGCTATCTTCCATCTCAAGAAAGGGAACATAATAGCCAGAATCACTCTTGCAGAAAAGCCTAACTTGTCTGACTCCTCAAGCACGCTCCAAAACTTTATCTACTCTCCTTTGTAGCAGAACAGCTGCACTGCCCAGGGATGCTGAGCTGAGAGCCCTCCAGCACCAAGGTGTCTCCTCACCTCATGTTTTGGCTGAAAGTGTCAGATTACAGTGCAAAACCCCTGCTCCAGGTCCACCTTTCGCATTCACAGCAATTTCCCCAAAACAGAGAAAACAAAGTATCGTCTCCTCTTCTAGGATTTAGAGTTGTGACACCTGAGAAATGCTTGCCAGCATGTGTAACAACATATCTGTTGCAAGACATAGTTTTATTGCTGAAGTGGAGAAAAGCCTGTCTGGAGACACCATGCAGGGCTGCTTTTTTTTTTTTTTAAAAAAACCCTAATTTTGTAATGAGGTAACGATCCGGCAGCTTAGAGCTTCTGCTCCAGGCAGGATTTAGCTGCCTAAAGTCCCAAGATCTCAGTGGCACCGATGACTGGTCACCCCCTAAGCCCGTCACCCGTGGGCTCAGAGGCCTGCAGCCAGGCAATGAGAGCACCGGCTTAGTTACAAGCTTAAAGGGCTGAGAGCCTTTAAGGAGGCTGAGACTCCGGATTAGCGAGGGTGTTTCCAAACGGGGCGGCGGTGCCCGCCCGGCTGGGCCGGACAAGCAGGAGCTGCCGGCAGGCTCGGGCTGCCGGTGCCACCTTCTGGACACACGCACAAGCGCTATTAACCTTCCCCTTCGGATGGAAGAACACCACGGAAAGTGGCTTCCTTTCACACCCTAATCCTGCTTTTCTGGGTTTCTGAGGGGGAGCAGCCCCAGCAAGGCGGCAGCAGCAGAATCCAAGCTGGCTGCACTGCGCATCCCACCTCCCATGGAAAAGAATATACCGCAAGCTCACAAAAATGTTCCCAGCCTTTAGTATTTCGTTTTCTTCAAGCATTTCTGTGAAACTGCCAAGCCTGGCAGAAGTAGACACAAGACTCATTTAAGAAACACCTGTGCATTTTAGGGATGAAAAGCAGGGGTATGTAAGGGCACCCATGTTAATGCCAGAAGTGCCGTCTCAGGGGCTCAGAGTATTTATTTGAGCCTGTGGAGAGGGGTCTGACTTGCCTTGGTGGCTGATTAGCTTAATAGCCACGTACGAGTGCAGATATGAAATCCTGCCATTTATGCCAACAGCAGTTGTGTTGTCACAGAGAACTGTGCCTTTTAACATACAAAACTTAAATTGTTGCATGTGGTCACACAGGTACTTCTGAGAGCAAGGCCAAGGTTAGAGAGGTCACCTCATTCTGAAACAATCCAAAATTATATCTCACATGTACAGCAGCTGCAGTCCTTTTTATTTCTTATAGAGCTGCAGATTGGGATTTGACCATTGTCTTCCAAGAGGCAAATTGGATACACAGTCCTCAAAACTGGCTTGCAGAATAAGATTGGGAACAACTTTTAGTGCAGAGAAGATGTCTCCAAGGAATGGTTTAAAGACTGCAATTAGGAGTGGTAGGCCAGAAAAAAAAGCTGTGAGGTTGGAAAAAAAATGTCTGAACCAGTAGAAAGCAAAGAGGAGCCAAAAGCCAAGCTATGGGGACAGTCAGGAAGCAGGCAGCAATAAAAAGATGCAGGCTGCAGAGTGCAGCGCTTTTGCCCCAAACTAAGATGGAACTTAAGAAATATGGACTTTGAAGCTGTCAAATGCTTGCAGCAGCTGCAAGCATGCAGCATGTAAAACAAAGGGCCTCAATTTAGCGGCAGCTTTTTTAGGGATTACCATAACACAAGACAGCGGTAAAATAGAGGCAACGGGCCTTATGAAATGTATGTGTAATAAAATGTAGTCAATAATGGAAACTCGAATGATCTAAGTATTATATAAATGCTGCTGCACTTCTTTCTATATTGCAAATGACACCTGTTTCCATTTCAGAGGACAGGGCTCAGAAGTAATGTAGAGTCAGGCTGAAGGACCCATAAAGCACATGTGCAGCAAAGGTAAAGCAATATATTTATTTCAGAATGAAATATTTTTTTAAAATTGCATTTATTCTTAAATATGTGCATAGCTATATCATAAATACTACCTGTGTGGCAATTAATGACACACTGCAGTTTTAATATTAACATGTTGCTGTTATGCAGCCCAGTTTCAGATGCTGACCCATCTAGGCTGCCAGTTTTTAAAGCTGGACTCTACCTGAGTTTAGCTACTGCACAGCAGCCCCAAATAAATGTACTGTTACTGCTTGTTTGTGCATTGGTTTCATTCAATTTCCTTTAATGTAGATTTATTAAATATAGCAATAAACTATCTTCCACAACAGTGTAATCAGAGTAACTGATGATAAGAGCAATTTATTCATGTCAAGGCCTCTAATTCCTACTGCTGTTAAGTCACAGTTCCCATAGCCCTCCAGGACACGGAAGGATAAGAACAAATCCTGCCTGAAATAAGTTTCAGCACAATCTGGGATTCTGAGCCCTGCAGAAAGGGATTTACAGATGCAGTTCTCTCTAGGACTGCTATATACTGTTGTATGATTTATAACAAAAGGCATCACCAAAGTACTTCCACTCTCACTGAGAACCATCTCTATTTATAAATTTTATCATTTCTGGTCTATACTGATTTTAAAAGCATCTTTAGCATGCAAGCAGATGTTTAATGCATTTTGACCCCAAAGCAGGAAATTTGCACAAGTATTCCCACTAGAATGTTTGTCCTTGCATGTCCATGCATTAGGGCTCTTTAAAATCTGTCCGTGTCCCTAATCTCCCTGGGGAGCATTCCCTGAATATTCAATGCTAGTCCACAGTCTGTAACAAAAGAGGGAGGAGAAAAAAAAAAAGAAAGAAAGAGGGACATAAAATAGTATTTATGCATAAAATTCAAGAGCCTTTTCACATTAAAAAAAAACATATGCACACACAAAAGCACCTCCACTACAGAGCCTGGCATTTCCACAGCAAAGATCTGACAGCACGTGCAGTTTTTCAAGTTAACTAATTTACAATAAAGGCATCAGACATCTGAGCTCCGGATGCACTCATTCAGGCAGCCAAGGCCATAAATAAAATAGAAAAGAATACTCTTACCCTACCATAGATTTTATAGAGATGTGTTGAAGTCTTAGCAGATGGGTTTTGCTGTCTCAGCTTTTACCTGTGTAACAAAATAAACACGTAAAGCTGCTGACTGGCTTCTTCAATTCAAGATCTTTGCATTTGCTCCCATATGCTCCCATGAAGATATAGCTAATTTAAACAATAAGTAAAATCCTACTCCTCAGGGAAGCTCATGGCAAAATTCCCACTGGCTCCAGCAGGCTCTGAGTGTTGCTCAACATAAATGCAATTGGTTGAACTTGGATGATAGCATAACCAATAATATAACTGATTTTATATTCTTCAGTCTACAGATTTGCCACCTCTACTGCCACCTTAACGGTTCTGCTTTTGTCCCATGGTCCCATGGAAGAACAAAACCAATGACACAGCTACTGTCAGCTGTCAGCTAGGGTTGCTGCAGCCTCAGCCCAGGCTGCCAACCAGCTCTCTCTGATGGAGAGGTGAGAAACCCTTTCTGGAATTACGACAAGATATCAAAACATTTTGTCATAACACTAACTTTGTTTTGGTCAATGTACATGGTGCTCTAACAGAGCAGAAAACTGGAATCACAAATTTGAAAAGATGGCATATGACATAGCAAACATTTCTGAGTTTCAGAAAAGTTTGCCAGTTGAAAGGTATCATCATCATCCCTCACACAGAAACATCATCATCATCCTCATCCTCATCATTCAGTCTAGCTTTTATAAACACCTGAGCATTCTTTTGCTAGCCAGTGTGCTGTTTGGGCAGATGGCATGGAAATTTTACAGTCCATTTCATCCCTGATGTCTATACACAATGCTCACTGTTAATAATGGGATAAACACACAGATACACAGATGAACATACATGTCTATACAGACATGCTAAGAGAAGAAAACATTTCTGACATGTTCTTATAAGGGAATTAAATTGGTGAAGATAGATTTCTGAGCTCAGCACATGCTAGAAGTGCATCCTCAAAACTGTGTATTTGGCTGACTTTAGGAAATATTGTGTACTTGTGAGCAACTGTGAACATCTGAGGATGGGGAAATAACAGGGAGTGGAATACACAGTCTGGGACCAAAGCCTGCATCACGAGGAAGAAACAGGGGCAACTCCAGACTTGAGAGGTAGAACAGGCAGTGCGGGGAACGGCACCAAGGAAGTTACTGGACTAATGCATGGCTTGCATGGTATCCATGGTTGGATATGTCCTTCCAGAGCTATTTTTAAGAGGCAGCACTTGACTGAAGCAGTTCTTGCAAACTAGGCTCTGCTTGTCTCTCTATGCCTTGGCTCACTCCCTACCCACAGTCCACACCCCTTTCTTCTCTAAGGACAACTCCCATATAGGGCACCCCTGATTCCAGTCACAGCACTGCTTTATAATACAGCTCAGGGAAAGATAGAGGAGGAAGAAGAGAACAAATGATGATTGATGACTCAGACTAACTAGAGAATGTGCTTAAAGCAAGTTTGTTTGACCAATGGCAGTGCTTTGCTGTTTGCTTTATCCCTTCCAGACTAGGTCATCTCAATTCCTTTTCTTCATTTAATGGTGACATAACTAAATAGCCAGGAAGAAGCTGTCTCAGCTATCATAAAAATACAGGACGTAGTAATCATAGGAGGCTACTGTCCAAGCCACGATCTCCACATTTAAGAATCTGCTGCTCTGTAATTCTGAAGAACACATTTATTAGCAAAATTCTGTTTCTATAAGCTGCAAATCAAGACATAGCTTCCTTCAGCATTGTACCAGATTTCTGAATCGTGAGCCTGAGATTTTGCTTTACAAATAAAATTGCTTGCTCAACTGCAGAACACTTAAGTCTTCTTTTTCTACAACTACTTCTTAGTCTTAAACCAGAACTAAACAGTTCTGGAATTATACACGCACCTAAAGTCCTCTTAGTATCTACCAGATTCAGTATAAACACATAATGATGAGTTTCTAAGTCTGGTATCTGCTCAATTAGCAGCATTTTCAGTATCTGGCTACTTTGCAACACTTGGCAGCTAAGTAAAGCATGTCTACCGCACAGTCAGATATGTGGATTTTTTTTGTTTTGGGTGGTGGCAGTACTAGAGGTTTCCCCAATATCCCTTATTTCAAAGCGGGAAAAAAACAACAATGGCCAGCTCTGTACCAAACCACAGGTCAACAGATTTCAATGGTCCAAGGTTAAAACTGGCCTCCAGCTAGCTGCACAGACCTATCCCATAGGTATTAAACAGGAAACTTTTAAACCTTAAAAATATTTACACTTATGTGACTTACCCTTGTAAAACGATTTTTATCATGTACATGAAGACTAGAAGCTTTCCTCCTTTGAAATGTTTGTGTCTGACACTTTCCCTAAAGCACAGCAAGTCTGTGTTTTTCTCTGTTGCACAGGCTGTGGGTTGAGTTTTGTTTTGCTGTTCTTTTTTCTTTCACAAATCAAGCTGTCAGCAGCACGGGAAGTAATTCTGTAACTGGAACACATAAGAGCTCTGTTCTGAGACTGCATTGCTGCCCCCAGTAAAGTTACCCTTGGAAACAAGAGCACTTGAGAATATCTTAGCACAGAGTGAAAGGTTTTTTGCTATGGTTTATTTAACTGAAAAGGAAAAACATAATTCAAGAAAAAAGCTCCAGAGCTTAGAGATACTAAAAGTATACAGTCTCTCCTGAGCTTCCTGCTACTGCAGGTCACAACCTCTAAAGATCACTGTGTTTGAATATCCATTTCTGTAGGGACAGTGCTTTTGAGCTGGGAGATAAACCTAGTTTTCTTGGACTGATACGAAAGCTAAACAATAATACACGCTCCTCTCCTACTACACAAACACTCCCAAAACTAAGGAGTCCAGTCCAATACCAAAGGGCCATGCTGTGTACAGCTGACTGCCATATGAATTGCTTTAGCCTGCTATTAATTTCTTCCTCTGCTCCTTTATGACTGCCCCATATCATAGCTGCTAGATGTTCTCTCCACATGTCCAGGCTTCAACCCCAGCAGATCCATCTCATCTGTCCCCAGATGCCACATCTAGCCACCACAGCCCAGGTGGCCCAGTTTACCTAACCTCCATCTCCTGCAGGGCCCTGGAGCCTATCTCCATCATCAGATGCACTGTGCTTACCCAGCCCAGCCATGCAATTAGCAGTGCAGCTGCACAGCCACCAACCTGCCAGCACACATGTGGCAGACCACTTCTTGGCAACTATTAATCACATATTGCATAAGAAACAGTCCCTTAATGCAGGCAAGTCTTTCCACTCCCAAATCATGTAAAAGACATAAAAGCTTTTGGCCATGCAGAAAAGTGAACAAAATGAGTAGTAATTAACTCTCATGACTACAAAGGCTTACAACTTCAGCACTTGCAAAGGGGATTGGAGGCAGCTGAGCTGAGAAAGAACTGTAGCAGAACAAGTATTTGCCTGGGAGCAAACACTGCCTGAGTGCTTATTTTAGAATGAATAGTCATGTTAGTTAACCAGAGCTAACTTTTGAACAAATAGCTCATGTTACAGCATACCGAGGTACACTAGATGCATCCTTTGATGTACTAACTGACAACCTACTGCTGATTTTTTTCAGAAATTAAAAAAAAACACATGATTTATCAACTTCATAGCTGATTCTAGGTTTTGGCACAGTCTTTTCACAGATTAATGGAAACAAACCTAAAATGGATTTAATCATTGCAGAATGAGATATTTATATTCAGCAAGAGCACATGGTTTGCAAATTAAAAAAAAAGGAACCAAACAAAGTTTTTCTGTAAATCAACATGTGTGACTGTTCCTCACTATCTCAGGACAGGCAAATTTTGGTACACTATACGTCCTTGGTGTTTCTGACCTTTCAGCACAACTGCAGCCTCTAAGCACCAGGAATTGGCCTGCTGTTCAGCAGCATACTATGCAGCCTGACACACCCTTCATGCCACCTACTTAAAATACCAGTGTGGACAACTAATATGACTCCCATGGTTTTCAAGAAGAATGGGAAGAGAGCTGGGATTTGGGGAGTGACTTATAAAGCAGAAAAAATTAATCCCAAAAATATTAAGTAAAATGTGTTCTGATTATTACCATGAAAATAAACACATCTAATCTGGAAACATGTGAATTCAGGAGTAAAAAATTCTTTTCTATATGAACTACTTCACACTGGTCATAAACTTAAGGGATTTGACAGGGATTGAAGATTCACTTGTCAGCTGCTATGTCCTTAAATTAGCTTCATAACATCCATACTGACTGAAGGAGTATATGTTCCCAATTTAGCAAATCAGGCTGTCTATGTCCAGGTTTCACTGTAACTCTGAAGACCTGAAAAATAGTATTAAATGCATTGATTCTTCTGTCCCCTAGTAGACATAATCTACTATGTAAATTTTCTTCTGTCCTGGCTGTTGTGGAATGGACAACAAAATTATTAACCTAAATTCCAGAAGCTGCATAAAGTGTATCTGGCTCTTCACAATCTTTTGAGGAGAAATTCACATACCAAAACCCATAGGTCTGCTATGACCTGTTCCTGTATCTCCTATTTTACTTCAGGTCCCCAGGAAAATTCACCACATACATTCATTCACAACTCCACATCCATACCACAGTTTGGTATGGATGGCCTTGTTTGCAAAGCACTTGACAGAACTTAGGGCTTCACTGCCACAGACAACTCAGACCCTGACTGTTTAACCCAGCCAAAACTTCTTCACCCCTGTTTTACACTCCCACCTGTAATGTGGAGATGATAAAATTCTTCAACCTTTCCAACTAAATATTCTTCTGCTTTTTAAATGGTACATCCTTAGGACAGAGGATCAACCACATACTTACCCAGAACCCAGCACAAATTACTCTCTGATTTAATTCTTTGGGATCTCTGGGTAAGAATCAGCCCCAAAGATGTCAACCAGCCTTTCTTTAATAGCAGTTTTAAAGTACAAACCAACTGTAAATCAGACCAGGCAGATTCTCACTTTGGGTCATTAGGTTTACCTCATTTCCATTCTCCTGTCTTTCTATGCTCTCAGTGATTCCAGGCAAGTTTCTTGCTGATCTCTTACAATTGTTTTTGCCATCTTACACTATTGGAGCCATGCAAGAAACTGTCGTAACAATACTAACTGCTCAGCTTTGACAGGACATAGCTATTTTTACTGGATTACTTTTCTGGCACAGGATTTAAAGCACCAAATTATTTGACACCTGTAATTTTATACTTGGAATAACACAAGGTATTCATACTTCTTTTGTAATGTAACACAAAAGCAAACTCTACATATATTCTCATCCCAGTGCTGCTGTCTGACAGCTATTTGCCCAAGGAGAAAAAAAGTACTGTTACATTACAGAATGTGTGGAAAAGTAAAAGCTATGGAAAAGAAATCATTAAATAGCTAACTTATTCCCCTGCTAGCACTAGACTGTTCCCTGCAGCATGTTTCATAGTGTTTTGTCCAGTCTGGTTTTACAAGTTTCACATTACTTTCATTTATATATTTAATACAGCATCAAGTCCAATGTGGTTTGGTGCTGCTTATTTTCCTTGTCTTTCAACTACAAGACTCAGTGCTAGACCAGCTGTTCATATAGAGTCAGCTCCAAAACTACTGAAAAAATATCTGGACTCTTTCCACTGACTTCAACAGGCTTTGGATCAGGCTCAGGAAAAGACGACGAATACATTTCATGTAAGACTAAGCAGGTTACAGTCAGCAAAGTATAAAGAGGATTAGATGTGTATGATCCAAAGGCACGTTACTCTGTGTGCTGAAATGCCTGCCTAACACACTTTCACTTTCATGGAGAGAAAGGGACAGATTCATTTCTGGTGCTCTGCCACTAAGTCAATGCTACCATGCAAATAATGAGTGTGATCTGGAATCCACCCAGTTAACCTCATTACAACTGGGATTTTCCTACACTAGAGGTGAGAAATTTTATTTTCTAAAATTGCAAAACCAGTAAACAAATCATAGAATAATTGAATGGTCTGCATTGGAAGGGACCTTAAAGGTTCCAACCCCTCTCCTCCCGCCATGGGCTTTTTTGCTTTTCAGTAAAGTTTGGGTCTTTAGAGACTCTATGAAATGAGTATCATGAAAAACACAATGGATCTTGTCACTGTGAAGGAAGGACAAACTCTCTTTTACTTCAGAACATAAAATGGGTCATATTTGGTTTAAGACACACATATCTAGACCTTGACTTTCTGTCACCAAAACAGATGGGCAACCCCAAACCAATTTGTGCATATTTTATGGAGTACTGATACTACAACATCCCTTGACTGTGTACGCTTTGCGAGCATGATTTCTGAAAGCTAGGATGCCTCTTATCAGGGATTATTCTACCAGTGGGGGATTTATTCTGAACAATACCATCAAATAAAGATGGTGGTGAGCAGTTATTCTTCCCACCCTTTCTAAGTTCACAGTAAGACATGTCAGTGTTAGGGATGTTCTCAGCTGCTGAGAATGCTTTAATCAACCACTTTTTTTTCTGTTCCTTCTGTTCCCTAGGGACAGGGGACTTCATGGCAACGCTTTGTTGTAAAATGTGTACAGTTATAACCTACGCTAAAAGTATGCCATTAATGAACAAACACTGGGTGTGTGTGTGTGTGTGTCAGGCAGATGAGAATGTTCTTTTGATCTTCTGAGCTCTACTACTGCGGCAGATGGGTGTCTAAACTGCTTTATTAATGCACTGAAGTCTTCTATCATTTCTCACACAATACTAAGGAAAAATCAGAATTTAATCATGGTATGAGTTTACGTTCGGACAGTTCAAATCTAGCTGGAAGTAGGGGGAAAAAGAAAATTATTTCTTTAGCTCTTCATTTTCAAGAGCGGTGGGAGGAATATTTCATGTGCTTGACACTGAGGCAGCCAACAGAAGCTTCTCAAATGTCTGTTTAATTTCAAAGCAGTTTCCACACAACATGGGAGGTGCATTTAGCTTTAGGTAAAATTTTGAAATTAATTCAACAGAGCAAGGTAATGGATTCAAAGTATTTCTGAGGATAACACAGAATCAGAATAAGCATGTTTAAAAATCATAAAGGTTTATGAATACAATTATAGCAATGTTTTTAGCCTCCAACATATGAATAGCAGTGAAAAACAACCCAACTGGTGTGAGACCACCGAAACATATCGAAGAAAGTTTATATGCAAATGCCTGTTGGAAAGCAATGTAGAAAATCCTTGATAACTCTTCTAAATACATTATTCTAATGTGGTGGCATGATGAAAGACTGAATCCAACTAAATTTTCCCAGACTGAATGACATTTCCAAGGAGAAGAAAAAAAGAGGCAATGGACCTCTGTTCTGTAAAAGAAACAAAACAAATTACCACTTCACAGGCAGCTAAGTTGATCTATCAAGTCACTTGAAAAAGCGAAAGGTCAGGTCTCTCAATCTCTTTGTCATTCTCTCAGCCGCAGCTGCAACATCTCATACTCCCCTGATCATACAATCACAGAAATCATTTGGGTTGGAAGGGACTTCAAAGATCACCTAGTTCCAAACCCCCTGCCATGGCCAGGGATGCTACCCAGTAGATCAGGATGCTGAAGCCCCATCCAATCTGGGCTTGAATACTTTCATGGAGGGAGCATCTCTCTGGACAACCTGTTCTAATTTTTTAACATCCTCACATTCTTATGTGAGGATGTTAAGAAATTGATATCTTATGTAAACCTACTCTCAGTTTAAAACTATCCCCCTTTGTCCTATCATCACAAGCCCTTGTCAAAAGTCCCTCTCCAGCTTTTTAAAGGTCCCCTTCAGGTACAGGAAAGCTGCTCAAAGGTGTCCCTGGAGTTTTCTCTTCTCTAGGCAGAACATCTCCAACTCTGTCAGCCTGTCGTCACAGGAGGATACCTCTCCAGCCCTCTGAGGATCTTTATCGCCCTCCTCTGGATTTTTCAAACAGGTCTATGTCCTTTTTATGTTGGACATAACATTTTACGTAGGGTCTCATGAGAACAGATTCGAGAGGCAGAATCCCCTCCCTGGCCCTGCTGGCTACGCTGCTTTGGATGCAGCCCGGGACATGATTGGATCTTTGGGCTGCAAGTGTACATTGAGTCATGTCAAACTTTTTGTCAACCAACACCCCCAACTCCTTCTCCACAGGGCTGCTCTCCATCCATTTTCTGCTCAGCCTATTTGTGTTTGGGATTGCTCCAACCTTTCTGCAGCACTTTGCACTTGGCCATGTTGGACTTCTTGCGGTTCACACAGGCTTAACTCTCAAGCATGCCAAGTGTCATCGCTTCCCTCCACACCTCACAGCTTGGTGTCATTGGCAAATTTGCTGATCCTCTACCTCCTATCTGTCATTTACTCAGCTATTTACGTCACTATGCCAGAGAAACCTACCCACCTTCCTACTGTTTTTCTTCCAGGCTAATAGGTCAAAGTGGCTAAGGGAGAGATCCAACACATCAGAACCAGAGCATGGTAAGCAGCAGAATTACCAAGACCAAAGACTCCTGAGGAGAGAAAAAGGACTGGGGACTACCATGTCTCTCTTCTGTGCAAACTGAAATTTTCTGAGGGCGTATCATGGAAGAACTGTCTCATTCCAAGGACTTGTTATTAGAAGGGAAGGGGCAATTGACAGGAGAGGTAGAACAAGTAAGGGTCCTGTTCTTTGGAGGAGTGTGTATATCAGGGTGCAAACTAGAATGGTAAAAATCCCATAGGTCTGCAGAGGATTTCATGGGTAAGGAAAACCATGTATATAGGCAGCAGCTGCAACTCACAGGAACAGGAGATGTATAGTCCATCTGCAAATAACTATGTAGTTCCCCCATGAAAGAATGGGCCTGACTGCACAGCCACGTCTACACCAAGTCTGCTGTTTCTGATGTGTTGCACTTCATATGCACGGCTGGACAGCACAGCACACACACAGAGCTGCTCCTGTGAGGGGCTTCATGTCCTGTAACTGCTGTGCATGCTTGCAGTGCTGACATCGAGTTCCCAGGCATGCAGCAACCATCCCAGAAGAATCTACTCTCTATAGCTACCACATATCTGAAAAGCCCAGACAAATTTATGAAGCCCTCAAAATCTGCCTAAATATGGTTTCCAGGTGCAAAGAGTAAATGTGCCTGGGAAAAGGAAGACTCTAACATCCAGGAAGTCCTTCGCTACCTGCACAAAAGCAAATATAGGACACCAAAAGTTTAGGAACACCTGTTCTAATGAAGTGAAGGCAGGACTGCAGCTTAAATTCTTCCTCTGTCTTCTCTACTGACTTGATTTACCACAATTACATTTGACAATGAATTTGAGAGGACATGCTTTCATGTAATGGAAACAGAAGAGATGTGTTGAATTTCAGTTTCACAAATGCGCGTGTTACTGATGCCATTACAAAAGCTGCATAAGGAGCTCACTTCAGGTCTAGACACCCAAGAAGAAAATAACTGTAAACAAGTAAGAGGCTATTCAGTAAGATGAGAATCCACCCTTCTCTCTCCTTTAAATGGCATTGGCTTATAAAATTAATTCTTTACATGCCTCACAGAGACACAGTACTTAATGTATGTTAACTGCTTTGCCATTCTGATGGAAGACATCATACTATTGTGCATAACGATTAATACAGTGTAAAAGTGATGCCATTGGTGTTGCTTAAGCAGAATGCTGAGAGGATATCTATTCAGGTTCGGACTTAAAAAGAGGAATGGAGATGGGAAAGGTTTAGGAAAACTATTCAAAACTCAGCCTAGAGAAAAAGGGAGAACTGGGAAGGAGAAGAACTAAAACATTTTTTCAGAGGTATTTACTGTGTGATGTGCATTAATTCCTGCAAAACTGAAGTCTAAGTACTACAGCAAAATCCTGGCTCCAATCAAGTACACGGAAAATGTTTCACTGACTTCAGTGAGGTGAAGATTGTTCATTTTTGTCATAATTTCCAAAAGATGCATCCCATATGCAGGTTTGCAACTTTTCTTGGTTCCTTGTTTATAGTTTAGGTTCAGGAAATAACCTCATCAAGATCAGGCATGCTCACCATGTAGAGGCAACTGCTCAGCTTTTAATCTTTCTACTACATCCCACACTTGGAATAAACCTTTCCATAGTGTTAATGAACTTGGATTTGAGCTACCTTTCTAAGCTCGTGGCAAAACTCCAATTAAATGGAAGCTCTGTGGAGATTACTGTAGATTTTGTAATAAATGTGGGAAGCAAACATCCTGTGTTTAACAGTATATACCCCTGGAGTTAACTCATTTACTCAGAAGCCTGTGGAATTTTCACTGGACAAACAAAACACATTCCAAACTCTCAAAGTAACAGAAATTTAGGCAATTTATTTTTTTAAGCATTAGTCCTTCATACCTAACAAGATTAATATTCAGAGAAACAAGTTCCTCACCACTTCTGGATAAGGCAGAGTTAATTCAACTGAAAGCTTTGCACCTGTGAGACTCAAAGGAGAAAGGTTAAAACCAGTAGCAAGGGAGAGGCACCAAAATTTGAGAGAAGATACTTGTGAGCTTCCAGTATTAAGAAAAGTAATTTTAAGGCAGAAGCCTACAGCTACTTTAGGTAGGAAACTAAGTGAAAATGTTCTAGGCTTCAAATTTTGATATATTTTTGTTTGACAAGGATTGAAGACTGTTATGTGGCGTATATGGGGATCTTGGTAAGCTATTGATTACCCTTTTCCAAGCGGTGTGTGATGGCTTCAATCTTCTTAATGCATCCCTATTCAGCACAGGAAATCTTTAAAGTACTATTTATTCTAAAGCACTGTTAAGATGGGCTGTCTAACCACGCTACGTGTAGAAATGTACTACAGCACTTGTGGAGCAGTTTTGTGCCTATGTAACTGCTAGACCAAATGCAATGATCAAGTTGCACATAGCAGCTCTCCCTTTCACTTGTGCTAGCATGCTATATGTTTTTAACTGTTGTGCAAGCTCTGAAGCACGTAGGCTTGTAGTTTTCTCTCTCAGTGCTTGTACAGCTGTATCCACAAATGCATCTGTCCAGTAAAATCCAAGGAAATGTTCCTGGATGCCAGGATTAAGCTAGATAGCTGCAGCTCTAATAACTCACATGTAGCTCACATTGTAGTTCTAAGTGCCGACAGTTGCTTTCCAGTCCTAGTAGAATAAGCAACATCATTCTTCCATCTAAACTCAGTAGTCAAAATGTGTTGGTGTATGAACTACATCATGTTGCTGCTCTCAGATTCTTAAGGACAGACGGTATTAAGGTGCCAAGGCAAAAATTCAAGCCTAAATATTTTATTGACTAGAAGTTAAATGTGTGATAAGTAATGCAAAGACAGTGCTTGTAGATAGGCTATGTCTCCTTCATCAGAATGCTCATTAGTAAGATACTTAGTGGACAACCAGTACTACCAAGGCCACTGAAGGGATGCTAACTATGTATTTTGAAGAGGTTTTAATTTTGTGGAGGAGCCAGAAGAAAAATATACCAGAAATCAGAGTAAGCAAGGCTATATGTAAGAACTTAGTGATGTCTGTATTGTACTGACAAGACATGAAGGATTTTCAAGAAAATTGTGTTCCTCATTTTTATACCTCAGGAAAAAAACACCATCCTTTTAAATAAGGTATTTCATGGCTTGTTTTCCTCACTGCGTGTCCATCTGAATTATCCTTGACTCTTTACCTGGCAAGGTCTATCCTTCCCTTACTGGTTACACTTCTCCCAGAAGGCTGAATAGCAGCCCAGCAGCAATCTCTAATAAAACCACACCTGCATGGAAAGTATCTGAATTTCCTCGAAGCTTATCAAATGAATCCTAATCACTCTTATCTCACATGTTTTCCAGAGCAGGTTTTTGCAGTTCTCTAACCTTTTAACTTTTGTTTATGTGCCTGGTTTTAATGTTAAAACTTCTTTCATGGTTCTCTTCTGCCATGACAGGACAAATCTACTTATTTTTATCTCTGGCAAGACTTGCATTCCTTCTACTTACTTATAACCTGCCAAACTGAACTATCTGTATGCATAAAAGCCTCAGTACTCCAAGTATCCTTTTATTTTAGCCTACCTCCCAGGTACCCTACATACATTTCCCAGCCTCAGGTGATGGATCCCTCATCTTACACCAAAATTAATGTTGTTCAATGACTATGTTTTTTTGGTCAGCCTGGATCTTGGTGTATCACCCTATGTTTACACCTTCGGTTTCTGGTGTTCGCCAATACCAAGCAACCAGTTGTAGAGGCTCCTGTAGCCTGCTAAAGAGTGAAAATGAGTGCTGTGAGGCCTTTTAGGACTGCTTCAGACTTCTGTTGGATCAAGTTTCCTTAAGGATATTCCTATATCTTATGTGTTTTTCTTCTGGGGGAGTTCAAGATATCAATTTTAATTAATTTAATGCTAGACTGGATTCTTAAAATTTTTGCTGGCTGTGTCTGTATCAGGAATAAGCATGAGTCTGCAAATGAAAATATCTGATGCTGAGGGCTGTGTTCCCACTATGGGTTCTGTGTGTGTGGTTGGTTTAGGTCTTGCCTGGCCTCACGGACTTTACCACCATTGAGTTGCAGAGAGTGTTGAGCATTCACTGGTGGTGCAGCCTCTGGTCATCCATCTGAAAACTTCATGTTCAAATCAAAGTGCAGTACATGGAGACAATCTGCTTCAAACCCACGCTCTTGGCTCTCTCTTACTTAACACCATCAAAGTGAGAATCTGCACTAGTGCTGGCGCACAGATCAACACCTGTCAGACAGTCTGGGAGATTACTGTTGCCATTAATGAACTTAATCCACATCTGGAGAAGGCATACAGGGATGTGGAAGATTTCTATCTCTTTGTTACTTAATGGGAGAAGCTTACAAAGCCAATCTTCAAAGCAGATACAGCTACAGATAGGAAAAAAGAAAACATTCCCTCTTCACTTGCCTCCAGTTTGATCTATAAGAGGTCTAATATCTTGATGGCAGAATACATTTTGAAGTAATGGATAATTGGGCTTACTATGTTTAGTGTAGTGATCAAATTAATAGCAGGACTGACTTTTTATTTGGTGAAGGGAGGGGTAAGAAAGGCAGGGCAAAGCCCCTATTATCTGCTGTGTACTGAAGATATGCAGAGTACTCTCAGAGAGCTCTGGAAATAGGGACTATGTATTTTAGCTGGTGGTATGCTATGCAAACACTTAGGAAAAACACTTAAACATCAAGAAAAGCAAATTACTCTGCCCTGCGGGAAGGGGGTTGGGGTGGTTAAATTCAACTGCTATTACTGCTGTGCAGTTGTTAAAAAACCACCACTGCACCACAGCAGATGCTAGAAGACAAACAATAAAATACCTGGTGATGCTTTTTCAAATTGCTCACAACAGGCTCACAGACTGAACTATGCTGAACTGATAACTTTAAATTTTACTAACATATTCCAATATTCTTGTGTATCAGGTAGCTTTTCAGAAGCATACTCTCAAGAACTTTCTATTCCTTGCAATATGCTGAGCAGAAAAAAGTAAAACTGCATTTTCAAGGGGTTAGCTCCCACACTAGCCTGATGGTCATATAACTGCTCCTCCCAGAAACGGAGACATAACGTAGTCCTTTTCTGCATCCTCCTCAGTTACGCAAAATCACAGCTCAAAACTGTAGACTGAGTCACTAACATCAGCACAGAGAAATAGAAAAATCCAGCTAGTGCCTTTCTTCCCCCTCTACCCTCCCACTTGCTTGAATATGCAAGCTTTTCAAGGTAGGTGTTCACACACATCACTTGTTGACTTGTGTTTTAGTGCCACTTGTACAGCTGGGAGTTGGACAAGCAGGGAGATCTACACATAAAAGTTGTCCAGAGCTGAGGCAGCCACCCTTCAGATCTGCGTCTAGAGCCTCCTCCTAATTCCCAGAACCACAAGCTGGGCTGCTACCAAACCATCCTCAGAGCCGCTCTGAGGGCTGTGCTGCAGCCTGGGTAAGGCAGCACAGGCACATGGAGCAAAAGCTGCTGTGCAGCAGCAATGCTCACGCAGGGGGAGCTGGGCTGCTTAACAGACAAGATGCAGTCACGAGTGCTGTCTAAAGGTACAAAAGAAAGGCCAAGTAAGTGCCCTAACAGCCACACTGCTTAGGGAGGGTGTGAATGGGCCCATCTCTTTGTGTGAGCTCCAACTCTCAAGGTATCTTAAGTGTAGTGAAAACAACCCCCAGCATCAGCTCTTCTTCCTGCTTGATTTTATGTTGTGGTCACAGCTGCAAAGGTAAGGATGTTATTTTGCTCCTCTGGCATTGAGTCAAAACCCAGAAGTTTGTATTAGAAAAGTGGCCTGGAAAATACTGTGTTAACAGACATGCAAAGCCTCTGACTTCTGGGGAATAACCAGCTTTAAGTAAAATACTTTCAGCAATAATCCATGCACACTTCATTAATTTCAGAAATGCAACAGCAAAGTACTACTTAGAAAAAGTTGTAAGATACTAATGAAGGCTTTGGGGTTTATTTTTATTTTTAATCCCAAAAGCTGCTTATCTCCCTCCTCCATGTTTTTTCATTCAATTTACAGTAGTCTAAGTTAAAGCTCATCTAATAAAAAAAATGACACATTAAGTTCGGCTAACCTCTTCACCCCCCTCTTGAAAAGAATACTTGCTTCCTTGGGGAATAAATGCAACAACTTTACAATTGGTACATTGCTTGTTTAAAATAACTTTCCTTTGCACTTTGTGTTTAATGGAATTTGGCTGATCTGGGCTATTTCAGCACTTAAATAATTGAGACAGCAAGGGCAGCAATTTTTGCCAAGTCTTAAATAGCACAAGGATCTCTAGGAAGAAAGGCAGCATTTTGTTATCTTTCAACATGCAGTCATCTTTCTCTACCACACCCCCAGTCAAGTTCGAGAACCCTTGACACGGGCCACTGCATGATATGGAACACCGGTTTACTGTTCAAATATGAGTCAAAGCTTAGACTCAAAACAAAGAGTAGCTGCAGTTTAATACTGGATTTAAGTACAGGTCTGAGGAGTTGCTGCTGGAATGGAGGTGCTCATGCCACTTATCCCGTCCTGCTGCTGGGCTGTGCAGCTGCAGTGCTAGCCATGTCTAGAAAGCATTGATACACTGGAAAAACCAACTTTCAAAAAGCCAGCTGATCCCTAATCCGGACGCAAGAGGTACAGCACGATGTACAGCTGTGCGGTTGAACAGGGCCACCTTGCTGCCGCAGCCCGCTATTACTCCAGCCTTTGAGGCTGTACTAGGAATTTTTGAAATTTGTTTCAACACTTCATTTCATAAAAAATGTCTCTAAAAGCAACCCAGACCACTCTTCGAGTTACATGCTGTCTTTTTGCACTTAAAGAGTTCATGTGAATGAGCAGAAAGAAACCAAGTAGGCTGGAAAGCAGGAGCAACCAGCGTCCCTGATAAGAAGGTACAGGGGAAATGATATTTGCTTCAGTGATCAGAGCAGACTTCAACAGGGAAGTTCCAATCTTTATAGAGAATCATAATAATCCCTTTCCTTTGCAGTGTTTGAACATTAGACCTGCTCAAGACAACCCAACTGCTTCACCAGCTGTACCTGAATAACAAAGTAAATCTGATTCCTTACTACGTGGATGAGTCACTGCAAACAACTTGCTTTATGTGGAAATCGCCCTACCTCGCCACGTTTCTCCGGGATGTGCTCCGGTCAGCGAGTTCCCCACAATACAGGGCACCGCGGGCCTGCGCCTGTTTAAGCAACAAGAGATCTTTCCTGCCGCAGTCGTGATTACTCTCTGCGCATCAGGTTTCCTTTGTAGCTTCCTAGATAAATTTGCCTCGCACTCCTCTTCCGACGGCGGCTGAGAAGTGTCTTAAGTACAAGTACCACCAACAGGGCCGAGAGGAAACGTGCCCAGGCTCTCGGGGCAGTGAGCGAGCCCCGCCCGCCTCACGGCACTGGTGCCCCCACCGCGCTTCCACCGCTCCGCGCCCCGGTCTGACCCCGCCGCCCTTGCAAGCGCCCGCCGCTCCCCGCAGCCGCCGCGGAGCTGCCGTGGTCGGGACTCCCCCGATACCAACCCCCTCCTGCACCTCTTTCCGCCCCCCGGGGCCATTCTGCGCCGGCCCGAGCCCGCCGGGAGGGGCGGTGAGGCTCGCTCGGGTGCGGCGGTGCGGACGGGAGCGGCGGCCGGGACGCCCTGGCCGAGCCCCGGCCTCGGCCGCCCGCCCCACTCACGGCAGCCGCGGTCGCGCCGGGCTCCGGCGGGCGCCGTGGGGGCCGCCATTGCTGCGGCGCCGGTGGGGAGCGGCAGGGGGCGATGGCGGGAGGCGCTGCGAATGGCGGAGAGGAGGAGACACTGTTAGGGCAGCGCCTGGCTCGGAAAGGACCCGCGGGGATCATCGAGTGCGACTCCTGCCTCTGCACACGACGGCCCCGGCAGTCCATGTGCCTGAGAGCGTTGTCCAGACGCTTATTGAACTGTGTCAGGCTTGGTGCTGCGACCACTTCCCTGGGGAGCCTGTTCCAGTGTCCAACCACCCTGTGGGGAAAGAACTTTATTCCAATATCCAACCTAAATCGCCCGATAAGACTCCAGGATCATGTCACCAGAGAAAAGACATCAGTACCTGTCCCTCCTTTTCCCTTCACAAGGAAATTGTAGACACTTGATGGGCTCTTCCCTCATTCTTCTCCAGGTTGGACAGACCAAGTGACCTCAGCCACTCCTTATATGGTTTCGGCTCAAGGCCCTTCACCATCTTGGTTGCCCTCCTTTGGACACTCTTTACCAGCTTAATATTTTTCTTATATTGTGGTATCATGTCATGGCAGTGCTGGGGCTGCCTGAGTTTCAAGCAGCATTTTACGAGGGTCCCTCTTCTCAGTGGCAGTGTAGAGGGTTTTTCAGTCTCTGCCTCACCTGAGATACCAGGTGTCCCGCAAACATGCCTGCAGCAGCAGAGTGTTGTGGAAGTCTGTGAAGAGATAGGTGCAGTCCCCAGCTATGGTGGTTTGCTGTTTTATAATTGTTCTTTGTTAATCAGTTTATAATGCTTTGTTCCATGTACCCCATTCTGTTCCCCTAAAGGTTTAGCATTGAGTTGTTTACGCCAATATTTTCCACCCAAGTGCCTGTCAATGCCTATGTCAGTCTCCCCAGTACCTCCCTATATGACCCTGTCAATCCCCACTGCGCTGCCCCCTACCTGCCTGTCAAGTTGAACACAGCCTGCTTATTCCAGAATGTTCCCTGTCTGTTGCCGCATCCCTAGCATACTATTGGACTGTTAAACCTGCTCCCTCCCCCTGATTGCTTTAATTGGACTACGGCAGCTGTGTTCTCGTCCCCCTAATGCTTCCTTATTGGATAACAGTTGTTTCCACCCCTCATACCCTCCCCTCTTTTAAATAAGCTGCAACTTTTAGTCCTGTCCTCCTTGAACCCTGCTGGGTACTCAACTGTTATGGTACTCATGCAAGTGGACCCTCTCTGTTTCTTTGCTTTGGTTCTTTATACTGTTTGGGAGCTGTGTTACCCATGCCACAGCTTGCCATAGGGAGCTGCAACTCCCTGTGAGCACTGCCACGCAGCGAGGTCTCAGAAGAGATCTGGGGGCAGCCACTCTCATAGGGCCACCTGGCCACAGGGAGCATGCTAGCTGAGAGACCTCCACACTCTGGCCACAACTGGGCAGCTACACCCAGCCAGCGTTGCTGAACAGACTTGCCACAACACACATCCTCTCAGCTGCATGCTGGTCATCCTGACCACACCTGAGCTTGCTCCCCAGGATCCACTCTCTTCTGTGGCGCTTTATTATTCCTTTTTCCAGGACAAGGAACACCATAAAACCACTCCTGTACAGTCAAAATTGAAAACAAACAACAGTGTCTGTCCAGCAATCCCCAAAGAAAATTCTGGATGTAATCTAGCCATCTGATTCCACACAGTGATATTAATATTTAATTTACCCACTGCTGTCTTTAGCTCATCTTCTTCATTCCAGATTTATCCTTCATCCATTGTTCTGTGTAAGCTGTTGTCCCTGTTGGAGTTTATTTAAGAAAGCTGTCCAGCACTGTCCCTGAGCTCAGCACTTAGGCACTGGTGTTTGTAAAGTGTGTGTGTTAGCAGCGCTGGATTACATGATCCCAAGCCTTGGCTCAAGGCTTTGATTCATCTGAAATTAAATTATGAGTGCACCAATAACGTAAGAGTGTGTTCTGCTGCTGTTACTTAGTGCATCCTACCTGCTTTGATATTTATTGTATGCGTTTCCTGGCTGAGGTGAGTCAGGCATTATTCTCAGGGCTCTTGCCAAGACAGTTTGTTCTGGAATCTAAGCAGCTTCCAGCTTCTTATTTGAACCTGTTGCATTACTGCTGTGATTTAGTGGAATACAGTCTGCTATTTCAGGCTGTAAAATAAAACTGTTTCTTCCCACAGCAGGCTTATAGCAGTTTCCAGTCAAATTCTACACATCAGCACCTGATTACATTATTCCATTGCTATGTTGTTCCTGACAAAAAAATTGAAAAGGGAGAGGTTTCTATACTGGAGATGATGTCATGGTTTGACACGGGAAGATAATTTTTTTTGGAAGGAAGAGGTCCATCCAGTCAGGGGTCATGTTTAGATACTGACACTTGGGGTGACCAATTGAAGGTGGACACGCCTCTGAGAACACAGAGGGGTTAAAAGCGGAATTCCCAGGAGGACTCGTCCTTCTTTGGTTCTGGTCACTGCATGGTACGGACCTCCCCCCCCAGCTCGGGCTGGGTGGGGGAGGGGAGCCATGCGGCCTGCACAGGTAGGCCAGGGGGTGAAGGATCGGAACCGAGCTGGGCCAGCTCCTGCGGATGGAAGGGTGGAGAACATCTGGGATGTTTTTGTTCCCCCTCCCCTAAGCCAGAGGGAAAAGAGATAGAGAGCCAGCAGACACCTAGGAGTTTGCCGGCGGAGGAGAAAGAGAAGGGAGGGGGAAGATGCCCAGCGTGGGAGACTAGAGAAAGAGTCCTGGGCTGAGATTGCAGCCGTCCGGGGAGTCCGGGAATTTTAACCCTTTCCTGTGAAATGAAAGCTTTATGAAATATTACTCCTCCTGAATTTGAAGAAAAGAGAGACAGCCTGAAACCTCAGATGTTCAGAGAAGAAGGTTGGGGGAAGATGATGGAGTGGCTTTTGGCTGGACTCTGCTTGTTTACCATAGACTGAACCACTCTTTCTTTCAAGAGGGACTGCATTTTAGGGGGATGCATTGGTGAGCCAAGAGACCTTCTTCAGCAACTACCAGTTTTGGAGTGGACAGAGAGAGAGCTGAGGAGGGTGTGAGGATGCCCTCCATCTTCAGAGAAGAAGAGAAGGCGATCTCTGTCTTTTGGACCCTCGGCCCCAGGGGAAAATGGGGGGGACTCTAGTCCCGAATTGTGATACTGGACTGTTGTTCCTGGTGGTCCTTGGCAAAGCATCCTTAAAGGGGCCCTATAAGCAGTCTCTGTCCATGCACGGTGGTGAGAGCACTGTGACATGGAGAGGAGAATGTCACACTGGCTGGTGTGTCTGGGCGGTGCCACGTGTGACATTGGAAACACAAGAGGTGGCAGCTGTGTTTCCTGGGGGTCTATGGTGCAAGGGGGACTCCTCTCTTCCCCGATGGACTCAGTATTGATTATATTGAAGGGTGAAAACTTGATTAAGGATCCAAATGGGTCTCGCTGGGGTTTGGTGGAGTAGGGTGGAAGGAGGAGAAATGTTTTGGAAGGTTTTCATTTCGAATTTTGTGTGTTTTTTTTCTTTCCTTTCTTTTCCTTTTATAGTAGTAGTAGTAGTAGTGTAATAACGTTTTTCCTTTGTTATTAAGTTTGGCCTGCTTTGCTCTGTTCTTGATCACATTTCACAGCATTTGATGGGTAAGTTGTATTTTCATGGGGCGCTGGCATTGTGCCAGCGTCAAACCATGACAGATGAAAAATTAAATCAGATATTTAATAAATTCAATTAATTAATTCAAAAAATTCAACAGTGAGAAGTTTCTATATTGTAGCTGAATTGATTAATATATCTGCTTGCTAGGACTTGTGACACTGGTGGAATTGCGGAAGGTGAGAGTAGGCAGAAACAGTATGGAAAGACTATCAGCATAACAAAAGGACATGCAGATATGACCAAAAAGGAGACAATGAAATAGAATAAAAAAAGGAGTGAAAGGCCCAGCCTCTTAGACTCCTAAGAAACCCTGTTAAGAGATTGCTTTGTATGCAAAGCTACCGGGTTTTTTAATTCTTTCTCTAATTCTACCTTTCCCTACTGGCCCTTCTTTGTGGAAATCAGTTGCTGCCTTTACTTTCAGTACATTTCAGACCTGAAAGTAGATTTGGGGCCAGAAACCTGTCCTCAGCTGCGCCTGTGTTGGCCTACCTACACCTGCTATCGCTTTTTCCTGGTAATTTTTCAAGGATGAAAGCTGTGCAACACCCATCCAGTACTGGTGAAGCTTTATCGGTATTGAAAGGTACTTATTATTCATAGAGACCCCCTCTGCTATTTCCATATGGAAGGGGAGACAGCCAGTGTAAGACACCAGTATTACTATGGCCATGCTGGGGGATATTTGTTGTTGCTTCTTCCTGGGCTGGCACTTTCCGCTGCAAACTTGTCGCCACCCTAGGGGCCCAAGTCATGCTGGCCACGCATCTCAGAGCCACAAATGACTCTGGCCCAGAGCAGATTTCCCCTCAGGGTGGCATGGGGCTGGCTGCCTGTCCCCGGCCAGCTGCGCCTGGGCCGCTTCCTCAGCCGTGAGGGATGCAGAGCTGCGAGAGCCCGTGGCTCTCTGCTGGGCCGCACACCTGAGCTCCCAGCTCCAGCTGGCAGGGCCTCAGCGCCCACCCTGTGCCCTCCCGCCCCGACGGCCATGCCAGGCCCTGCTTGCTGCCCTGATGGTGGCACTCCCGGCCCCCAGCGCTGTCCAAGGGCTTCTCCTGGGGCACCTTCCTGCAGCCTTTCAGAGCCTGCACAAGACCCAGCAGAGGCCTGCGGAGGGGCTGCTTACAAGGGCCTGGAGGGACAGCACCAGGGGCAGCGGCTTCCCACTGACAGAGGGCAGGGTTAGGCTGGAGAGGTGGAAGAAATTGTGCTTCTGAGGCTGGTGACACCCTGGGCCACGCTGCCCATGGAAGCTGTGGCTGCCCAGTCCCTGGCAGTGTTCCAGGTCAAGTTGCATGGGGCCTAGTGGAAGGTGTCCCTGCCCTTGGCAGCAGGCTGGCAACCAGACAATGTCTAGGGAACCTTCCAAGCGGAGCCATTCTGTGATTCTGGGATCAGAGGGGGGTCGGGGGCATGTGGCCTTAATTGCTGATTAGAACCAATTCAGCACTGTAAATTTGGTTGAGTTTGCCGAGACTGTTCACAAGCCCAGATTCCCATCGGGTGACATTTACCCATACTATAGGTCTGGCTGAGATCAAGAAAGTCTCGCATACTCCAGATTCTGCAAAACTGCATTTTATTGAAACAAGAGCACAGCAGATCCTTGCTTGCTAGTCATGCATGCGCTAACTATGGGGCATTACTATGCATCCAAACAGATATATTAAATACTTAATTTATATTGTTCCACTATCATTATCATTATTTTTATATCATATAATATTTCATATATTTAATAATCATTTAATTGTAAATATATTGTATTAAATTACTGTTTTGTAGTAAATACGTGTGTGTATAATACATATTTTATAAATACACCTGTATCATCAAAATCTCGCCTCTGATAAATGCAGTAACTACAGAGTATTAATATGTGTCACAACAGCCATAAATGACTCTGAAATAATAGCGACATCATATACTTGCTACTTCTTTTTATAAGATAATATGATAATTTGTAAACTATCGCTATAATATGTATCTATTAACACACATGTGTTAATAAAAATATTTGTAGCTATATATACACACTATCCTTATATACACATATATCTATCTGTCAATGTATCCCTTTCATTCCCGTCTTTGTCATGGAGCTACAAGCTGGTTCTCGGCCACCTGCTGCAAGCCCCGCGAGCACACGCGTCCAAAGGAGGGCAGCAAGGCTGGTGAAGGGCTGGGAACACGAGCCCTGTGAGGAAAAGAGCTGGAGTTGTTTAGCCTGGAGGAATGGAGACTCAGAGACAACCTTGTCACTCCCTCCAACTACGGGAAAAGTGGTTGTAGTCAGGCCGGGGTTGGTGTCTCTCTCCAGGCAGCAAGTGACAGAACAAGAGGACACAGTCTTTAGCTGTGCCAAGGGAAATTTAGGTTGGATGTTAGGAAAAATTTTTTACTGGAAGAGTGGTACAGTACTGGAATCGTCTGCCTGGGGGAGAGTCACCATCTCTGGATGTGTTTAAAACAAGATCGGATATGGCACGCAGTGTGATGGTATTGTTAAGGTGGTGTTAGGCTATGGGTTGGACTCGATGATCTTAAATGTCCCTTCCAACCTAGTGATTCTGTGATTCTCTAAGGCCGTGATTCTACGCGCCCCGCTAACAGCGGCCTCAGGCCGGCACTCTTACCAAGCGACAGCGCAGATCAAGGCAGGCTTGCATGGCCTAGGAGTGGACGGCCAGATCCTGTGGCAGGCCGTGGAACAGGTTGGGTGGCCTAGCCCTTTGTACATCTGGGGAGAACCGGATCTCCTCCAGAAACCTCTGGTTGCCCACTGTAAAATGCTCCAGGGGTTTGCCTTCCAGAGGTAAGCGCAGCTGCTCCAGAGCATCCAACAGCTGCAGCAGGAAGTGTCTCCTGTGCCTCTGCAACGCTGGCACAGTGTTCAGCAGTCGCGTGACACTGGTCTTGATGGAATGGATGGAAAGGACCTTGCGCGCAAGAAGACGGGCAAGGAGCTGCAGGCATTTGAGGTGTGAGTCGTCCTGGGGAGCCTGCCTGGCCATGTGCCTGAAGAACTTTGTCTCTGCCACGCTGTAGGTCTCGGGCCACGTTGTGCTTGGGGTGTGGGCCCCTCGATGCTGGCTGCTGATAAAGATGTCTGAGGCATGTTGCTGCACCCCAAACAGCACCTTAACCTGGAAGCTTTCTTGGCTGTTGCTCAGGCTGAGGTTGCAGGAGCGTTTGGAGGGCAGCAGCTCTAAACGCCAACTACGTGACTGGGGCAAAAGCCGCCAGTTTGCTTCCACCAGTGCACAGAACCACTGGACAGTTTTCTCCACGTCGAGGTAGGAGCCGGTGCACAGCGTGTCTAGGAGGTTGGGCTGACGAGTCCTCCACCTAATCACGTCAGGGTGGTGCTGGAAGCACAGCATGTTCGTACCCTGGTAATCCCTCGGGCAGCTGCACTCCAGCTCCACAGAGACACGGAAATTCCTGCCAGGCTTCTGCTGGTCAGTGTCACGCTCCAGGTGGAAAATGTGGCCTAGGGGAGGAGTCAGGGGTACGAGCACCCAGTACACAACTTCCTCCTCACGGGCAGCCCAACCTTCAAAGGCACTGCCAAAACCAATGGCTTGTTGTAGCACCGGGTAGAAAGTCCCACTCAAGGCACGCCCGAGGACAGTTGTGAAATTGTCTATCAGGGCCATTGTCCTGTTGCAGCCTGTCTGCAGGTCCTCTACAGGCTTCTCTAGAAGCCATCTCACATCATACACGCATGTCTCGTTCTCTACCTCCTTCTCCTTTTCCTTCTCCTCCTTGCAACTGATCTCTGCCCCACGACTTCTTGTCCTCCGCATAAACCATACTGCCAAGAGAAGAACCAAGAGCCCAGCAAATGCCCAGACCTGCCAGGGCTGCAAGGCAGACCGGAGCAGGTCTCTCCAGGATGCGCCACTCTGCATCAGCGCCAGCTGCTCCACCTCCCGCTCCAGCCGAATCCTCTCCTCTTCCTGGAACTTTGCACGCAGCTCCATTTGCCGATGCGTCGCCTCATCCAAAACATCACCCACGGGCTGCGGGTACTGGACTACACGCAGCAAGAGCAGGAACCACAATACGCAGAAATCCATGGTCTGCAGGAGGACGGAAAGAAGGCCTTGATGGGGAGTGGGGAGGGAGGCAGCTGCCAGTGGGAGCAGCAGGGACACGAATGCCACTGATCTGAGGGCAGGAAGAACAGGGCCCCAGACAGCTGGGGGCAGGAAGGCCTGTCCCACTGCCCCAGCAGCAGCAGCAGCAGCAGCAGTAGCAGCACTGTACCGTGGCCAAGGCTCTGCCATGAGGGGCTGTCCCTCCATGCAGAGGGAGAACCCAGCCACAGGTGCAGCATTTCTAACCCCGCCCCTTGTCCCCAGCACGGCCTCCCTGCCACGTGTGTGCACTCACCGCTTGCCCAAGGAATCCAGGGCCAGTGTAACCTGCTGGGGCCTTTTCTACCTGCCCCCACTGTGACACGTCCCCCAGGATGTCACAAGTGCCACAGCACATCACAACCCAGCCAGCTCGATTCTTTGTCCCCAGCCCAGCTCGGCCCCTCAGAGTAGCCCTGGTGTACTGGTTAAGGCTGCTTTTGAGTAAACCTTCTTCAAAGAGCTTCCCTTGGTCTTTCTTTGGTCTTTCTTACCAGCTGCCTCCATCGGCAGTCTCATAGATATCCATGGTGGAAGGCACCCTTGGGATCATTGAGTCTAACCCTTGACTCCACACTGGTTGCGTTGCCCTTAAATCTCTGCATCTCCGAGGTTGAAGAAGTCCTTGAAGATTGTACAGTTCAACTGTATACCTAACACTGCCTACTCCACCAGTCAGCCAGGTCCTCAAATGCCACATGCCCAGGACTTCTAAAGCTTTCTGAAGGTGGTGACTCAGCCCTTGCCCTTGGCAGCCTGTTCCCAAGCTTGATATCCATTTTGTTGAAGGAATATTTCCTGCAGATCCAATCTAAATCTCCTGTGGCACAGCTTGAGATCATTTCCTCTGGTCATATTGTTTGTTCCCTGGGCGAATATAATTCATTAATGGATCTGCTTGCTAGGACTTGTAACACTTGTGACATTGCTGGAATTGCGGAAGGTGAGAGTAGGCAGAAACAGTATGGAAAGACAATCAGCAGAGCAAAAGGACGTGCAGATATGACCAAAAAAGAGACAATGAGATAGAGAGAACAAAAAAGGAGTGAACGGCCCAGCCTCTTACACTCCTAAGAAGCCCTGTTAAGAGAGTGTTTTGTATGCAAAGCTACAGTGTTTTTTAATTCTTTCTCTCATCCTACCTTTCCCTACTGGCCCTTCTTTGTGGAAATCAGTTGCTGCCTTTACTTTCAGGGTAGTTTGATTCCTACATATATAATTACTCTCTGCAGAAATTGATTTCATACGTTTCAGACCTGAAGAAAGATTTTGGGCCAGAAACCTGTCCTCAGCTGTGCCTGTGTTGGCCTACCTACCCCTACTGTCCCTTTTTCCTGGTAATTTTTCAAGGATGAAAGCTGTGCAACACCCATCCAATACCGGTGAAGCTTTATCGGTACTGAAAGGTACTTATTATTCATAGAGACCCCCTCTGCTATTTCCACATGGAAGGAGAGACAGCCAGTGTAAGACACCAGTATTACTATGGCCATGCTGGGGGATATTTGTTGTTGCTTCTTCCTGGGCTGGCACTTTCCGCTGCAAACTTGTCGCCACCCTAGGGGCCCAAGTCATGCTGGCCACGCATCTCAGAGCCACAAATGACTCTGGCCCAGAGCAAATTGCCCCTCAGGGTGGCACGGGGCTGGCTGCCTGTCCCCGGCCAGCTGCGCCTGGGCCGCTGCCTCAGCCGTGAGGGATGCAGAGCTGCGAGAGCCCGTGGCTCTCTGCTGGGCCGCACACCTGAGCTCCCAGCTCCAGCTGGCAGGGCCTCAGCGCCCACCCTGTGCCCTCCCGCCCCGACGGCCATGCCAGGCCCTGCTTGCTGCCCTGATGGTGGCACTCCCGGCCCCCAGCGCTGCACAAGGGCTTCTCCTGGGGCACCTTCCTGCAGCCTTTCAGAGCCTGCACAAGACCCAGCAGAGGCCTGCGGAGGGGCTGCTTACAAGGGCCTGGAGGGACAGCACCAGGGGCAGCGGCTTCCCACTGACAGAGGGCAGGGTTAGGCTGGAGAGGTGGAAGAAATTGTGCCTCTGAAGCTGGTGACACCCTGGGCCACGCTGCCCATGGAAGCTGTGGCTGCCCAGTCCCTGGCAGTGTTCCAGGTCAAGTTGCATGGGGCCTAGTGGAAGGTGTCCCTGCCCTTGGCAGCAGGCTGGCAACCAGACAATGTCTAGGGAACCTTCCAAGCGGAGCCATTCTGTGATTCTGGGATCAGAGGGGGGTCGGGGGCATGTGGCCTTAATTGCTGATTAGAACCAATTCAGCACTGTAAATTTGGTTGAGTTTGCCGAGACTGTTCACAAGCCCAGATTCCCATCGGGTGACATTTACCCATACTATAGGTCTGGCTGAGATCAAGAAAGTCTCGCATACTCCAGATTCTGCAAAACTGCATTTTATTGAAACAAGAGCACAGCAGATCCTTGCTTGCTAGTCATGCATGCGCTAACTATGGGGCATTACTATGCATCCAAACAGATATATTAAATACTTAATTTATATTGTTCCACTATCATTATCATTATTTTTATATCATATAATATTTCATATATTTAATAATCATTTAATTGTAAATATATTGTATTAAATTACTGTTTTGTAGTAAATACGTGTGTGTATAATACATATTTTATAAATACACCTGTATCATCAAAATCTCGCCTCTGATAAATGCAGTAACTACAGAGTATTAATATGTGTCACAACAGCCATAAATGACTCTGAAATAATAGCGACATCATATACTTGCTACTTCTTTTTATAAGATAATATGATAATTTGTAAACTATCGCTATAATATGTATCTATTAACACACATGTGTTAATAAAAATATTTGTAGCTATATATACACACTATCCTTATATACACATATATCTATCTGTCAATGTATCCCTTTCATTCCCGTCTTTGTCATGGAGCTACAAGCTGGTTCTCGGCCACCTGCTGCAAGCCCCGCGAGCACACGCGTCCAAAGGAGGGCAGCAAGGCTGGTGAAGGGCTGGGAACACGAGCCCTGTGAGGAAAAGAGCTGGAGTTGTTTAGCCTGGAGGAATGGAGACTCAGAGACAACCTTGTCACTCCCTCCAACTACGGGAAAAGTGGTTGTAGTCAGGCCGGGGTTGGTGTCTCTCTCCAGGCAGCAAGTGACAGAACAAGAGGACACAGTCTTTAGCTGTGCCAAGGGAAATTTAGGTTGGATGTTAGGAAAAATTTTTTACTGGAAGAGTGGTACAGTACTGGAATCGTCTGCCTGGGGGAGAGTCACCATCTCTGGATGTGTTTAAAACAAGATCGGATATGGCACGCAGTGTGATGGTATTGTTAAGGTGGTGTTAGGCTATGGGTTGGACTCGATGATCTTAAATGTCCCTTCCAACCTAGTGATTCTGTGATTCTCTAAGGCCGTGATTCTACGCGCCCCGCTAACAGCGGCCTCAGGCCGGCACTCTTACCAAGCGACAGCGCAGATCAAGGCAGGCTTGCATGGCCTAGGAGTGGACGGCCAGATCCTGTGGCAGGCCGTGGAACAGGTTGGGTGGCCTAGCCCTTTGTACATCTGGGGAGAACCGGATCTCCTCCAGAAACCTCTGGTTGCCCACTGTAAAATGCTCCAGGGGTTTGCCTTCCAGAGGTAAGCGCAGCTGCTCCAGAGCATCCGACAGCTGCAGCAGGAAGTGTCTCCTGTGCCTCTGCAACGCTGGCACAGTGTTCAGCAGTCGCGTGACACTGGTCTTGATGGAATGGATGGAAAGGACCTTGCGCGCAAGAAGACGGGCAAGGAGCTGCAGGCATTTGAGGTGTGAGTCGTCCTGGGGAGCCTGCCTGGCCATGTGCCTGAAGAACTTTGTCTCTGCCACGCTGTAGGTCTCGGGCCACGTTGTGCTTGGGGTGTGGGCCCCTCGATGCTGGCTGCTGATAAAGATGTCTGAGGCATGTTGCTGCACCCCAAACAGCACCTTAACCTGGAAGCTTTCTTGGCTGTTGCTCAGGCTGAGGTTGCAGGAGCGTTTGGAGGGCAGCAGCTCTAAACGCCAACTACGTGACTGGGGCAAAAGCCGCCAGTTTGCTTCCACCAGTGCACAGAACCACTGGACAGTTTTCTCCACGTCGAGGTAGGAGCCGGTGCACAGCGTGTCTAGGAGGTTGGGCTGACGAGTCCTCCACCTAATCACGTCAGGGTGGTGCTGGAAGCACAGCATGTTCGTACCCTGGTAATCCCTCGGGCAGCTGCACTCCAGCTCCACAGAGACACGGAAATTCCTGCCAGGCTTCTGCTGGTCAGTGTCACGCTCCAGGTGGAAAATGTGGCCTAGGGGAGGAGTCAGGGGTACGAGCACCCAGTACACAACTTCCTCCTCACGGGCAGCCCAACCTTCAAAGGCACTGCCAAAACCAATGGCTTGTTGTAGCACCGGGTAGAAAGTCCCACTCAAGGCACGCCCGAGGACAGTTGTGAAATTGTCTATCAGGGCCATTGTCCTGTTGCAGCCTGTCTGCAGGTCCTCTACAGGCTTCTCTAGAAGCCATCTCACATCATACACGCATGTCTCGTTCTCTACCTCCTTCTCCTTTTCCTTCTCCTCCTTGCAACTGATCTCTGCCCCACGACTTCTTGTCCTCCGCATAAACCATACTGCCAAGAGAAGAACCAAGAGCCCAGCAAATGCCCAGACCTGCCAGGGCTGCAAGGCAGACCGGAGCAGGTCTCTCCAGGATGCGCCACTCTGCATCAGCGCCAGCTGCTCCACCTCCCGCTCCAGCCGAATCCTCTCCTCTTCCTGGAACTTTGCACGCAGCTCCATTTGCCGATGCGTCGCCTCATCCAAAACATCACCCACGGGCTGCGGGTACTGGACTACACGCAGCAAGAGCAGGAACCACAATACGCAGAAATCCATGGTCTGCAGGAGGACGGAAAGAAGGCCTTGATGGGGAGTGGGGAGGGAGGCAGCTGCCAGTGGGAGCAGCAGGGACACGAATGCCACTGATCTGAGGGCAGGAAGAACAGGGCCCCAGACAGCTGGGGGCAGGAAGGCCTGTCCCACTGCCCCAGCAGCAGCAGCAGCAGCAGCAGTAGCAGCACTGTACCGTGGCCAAGGCTCTGCCATGAGGGGCTGTCCCTCCATGCAGAGGGAGAACCCAGCCACAGGTGCAGCATTTCTAACCCCGCCCCTTGTCCCCAGCACGGCCTCCCTGCCACGTGTGTGCACTCACCGCTTGCCCAAGGAATCCAGGGCCAGTGTAACCTGCTGGGGCCTTTTCTACCTGCCCCCACTGTGACACGTCCCCCAGGATGTCACAAGTGCCACAGCACATCACAACCCAGCCAGCTCGATTCTTTGTCCCCAGCCCAGCTCGGCCCCTCAGAGTAGCCCTGGTGTACTGGTTAAGGCTGCTTTTGAGTAAACCTTCTTCAAAGAGCTTCCCTTGGTCTTTCTTTGGTCTTTCTTACCAGCTGCCTCCATCGGCAGTCTCATAGATATCCATGGTGGAAGGCACCCTTGGGATCATTGAGTCTAACCCTTGACTCCACACTGGTTGCGTTGCCCTTAAATCTCTGCATCTCCGAGGTTGAAGAAGTCCTTGAAGATTGTACAGTTCAACTGTATACCTAACACTGCCTACTCCACCAGTCAGCCAGGTCCTCAAATGCCACATGCCCAGGACTTCTAAAGCTTTCTGAAGGTGGTGACTCAGCCCTTGCCCTTGGCAGCCTGTTCCCAAGCTTGATATCCATTTTGTTGAAGGAATATTTCCTGCAGATCCAATCTAAATCTCCTGTGGCACAGCTTGAGATCATTTCCTCTGGTCATATTGTTTGTTCCCTGGGCGAATATAATTCATTAATGGATCTGCTTGCTAGGACTTGTAACACTTGTGACATTGCTGGAATTGCGGAAGGTGAGAGTAGGCAGAAACAGTATGGAAAGACAATCAGCAGAGCAAAAGGACGTGCAGATATGACCAAAAAAGAGACAATGAGATAGAGAGAACAAAAAAGGAGTGAACGGCCCAGCCTCTTACACTCCTAAGAAGCCCTGTTAAGAGAGTGTTTTGTATGCAAAGCTACAGTGTTTTTTAATTCTTTCTCTCATCCTACCTTTCCCTACTGGCCCTTCTTTGTGGAAATCAGTTGCTGCCTTTACTTTCAGGGTAGTTTGATTCCTACATATATAATTACTCTCTGCAGAAATTGATTTCATACGTTTCAGACCTGAAGAAAGATTTTGGGCCAGAAACCTGTCCTCAGCTGTGCCTGTGTTGGCCTACCTACCCCTACTGTCCCTTTTTCCTGGTAATTTTTCAAGGATGAAAGCTGTGCAACACCCATCCAATACCGGTGAAGCTTTATCGGTACTGAAAGGTACTTATTATTCATAGAGACCCCCTCTGCTATTTCCACATGGAAGGAGAGACAGCCAGTGTAAGACACCAGTATTACTATGGCCATGCTGGGGGATATTTGTTGTTGCTTCTTCCTGGGCTGGCACTTTCCGCTGCAAACTTGTCGCCACCCTAGGGGCCCAAGTCATGCTGGCCACGCATCTCAGAGCCACAAATGACTCTGGCCCAGAGCAAATTGCCCCTCAGGGTGGCACGGGGCTGGCTGCCTGTCCCCGGCCAGCTGCGCCTGGGCCGCTGCCTCAGCCGTGAGGGATGCAGAGCTGCGAGAGCCCGTGGCTCTCTGCTGGGCCGCACACCTGAGCTCCCAGCTCCAGCTGGCAGGGCCTCAGCGCCCACCCTGTGCCCTCCCGCCCCGACGGCCATGCCAGGCCCTGCTTGCTGCCCTGATGGTGGCACTCCCGGCCCCCAGCGCTGCACAAGGGCTTCTCCTGGGGCACCTTCCTGCAGCCTTTCAGAGCCTGCACAAGACCCAGCAGAGGCCTGCGGAGGGGCTGCTTACAAGGGCCTGGAGGGACAGCACCAGGGGCAGCGGCTTCCCACTGACAGAGGGCAGGGTTAGGCTGGAGAGGTGGAAGAAATTGTGCCTCTGAAGCTGGTGACACCCTGGGCCACGCTGCCCATGGAAGCTGTGGCTGCCCAGTCCCTGGCAGTGTTCCAGGTCAAGTTGCATGGGGCCTAGTGGAAGGTGTCCCTGCCCTTGGCAGCAGGCTGGCAACCAGACAATGTCTAGGGAACCTTCCAAGCGGAGCCATTCTGTGATTCTGGGATCAGAGGGGGGTCGGGGGCATGTGGCCTTAATTGCTGATTAGAACCAATTCAGCACTGTAAATTTGGTTGAGTTTGCCGAGACTGTTCACAAGCCCAGATTCCCATCGGGTGACATTTACCCATACTATAGGTCTGGCTGAGATCAAGAAAGTCTCGCATACTCCAGATTCTGCAAAACTGCATTTTATTGAAACAAGAGCACAGCAGATCCTTGCTTGCTAGTCATGCATGCGCTAACTATGGGGCATTACTATGCATCCAAACAGATATATTAAATACTTAATTTATATTGTTCCACTATCATTATCATTATTTTTATATCATATAATATTTCATATATTTAATAATCATTTAATTGTAAATATATTGTATTAAATTACTGTTTTGTAGTAAATACGTGTGTGTATAATACATATTTTATAAATACACCTGTATCATCAAAATCTCGCCTCTGATAAATGCAGTAACTACAGAGTATTAATATGTGTCACAACAGCCATAAATGACTCTGAAATAATAGTGACATCATATACTTGCTACTTCTTTTTATAAGATAATATGATAATTTGTAAACTATCGCTATAATATGTATCTATTAACACACATGTGTTAATAAAAATATTTGTAGCTATATATACACACTATCCTTATATACACATATATCTATCTGTCAATGTATCCCTTTCATTCCCGTCTTTGTCATGGAGCTACAAGCTGGTTCTCGGCCACCTGCTGCAAGCCCCGCGAGCACACGCGTCCAAAGGAGGGCAGCAAGGCTGGTGAAGGGCTGGGAACACGAGCCCTGTGAGGAAAAGAGCTGGAGTTGTTTAGCCTGGAGGAATGGAGACTCAGAGACAACCTTGTCACTCCCTCCAACTACGGGAAAAGTGGTTGTAGTCAGGCCGGGGTTGGTGTCTCTCTCCAGGCAGCAAGTGACAGAACAAGAGGACACAGTCTTTAGCTGTGCCAAGGGAAATTTAGGTTGGATGTTAGGAAAAATTTTTTACTGGAAGAGTGGTAAAGTACTGGAATCGTCTGCCTGGGGGAGAGTCACCATCTCTGGATGTGTTTAAAACAAGATCGGATATGGCACGCAGTGTGATGGTATTGTTAAGGTGGTGTTAGGCTATGGGTTGGACTCGATGATCTTAAATGTCCCTTCCAACCTAGTGATTCTGTGATTCTCTAAGGCCGTGATTCTACGCGCCCCGCTAACAGCGGCCTCAGGCCGGCACTCTTACCAAGCGACAGCGCAGATCAAGGCAGGCTTGCATGGCCTAGGAGTGGACGGCCAGATCCTGTGGCAGGCCGTGGAACAGGTTGGGTGGCCTAGCCCTTTGTACATCTGGGGAGAACCGGATCTCCTCCAGAAACCTCTGGTTGCCCACTGTAAAATGCTCCAGGGGTTTGCCTTCCAGAGGTAAGCGCAGCTGCTCCAGAGCATCCGACAGCTGCAGCAGGAAGTGTCTCCTGTGCCTCTGCAACGCTGGCACAGTGTTCAGCAGTCGCGTGACACTGGTCTTGATGGAATGGATGGAAAGGACCTTGCGCGCAAGAAGACGGGCAAGGAGCTGCAGGCATTTGAGGTGTGAGTCGTCCTGGGGAGCCTGCCTGGCCATGTGCCTGAAGAACTTTGTCTCTGCCACGCTGTAGGTCTCGGGCCACGTTGTGCTTGGGGTGTGGGCCCCTCGATGCTGGCTGCTGATAAAGATGTCTGAGGCATGTTGCTGCACCCCAAACAGCACCTTAACCTGGAAGCTTTCTTGGCTGTTGCTCAGGCTGAGGTTGCAGGAGCGTTTGGAGGGCAGCAGCTCTAAACGCCAACTACGTGACTGGGGCAAAAGCCGCCAGTTTGCTTCCACCAGTGCACAGAACCACTGGACAGTTTTCTCCACGTCGAGGTAGGAGCCGGTGCACAGCGTGTCTAGGAGGTTGGGCTGACGAGTCCTCCACCTAATCACGTCAGGGTGGTGCTGGAAGCACAGCATGTTCGTACCCTGGTAATCCCTCGGGCAGCTGCACTCCAGCTCCACAGAGACACGGAAATTCCTGCCAGGCTTCTGCTGGTCAGTGTCACGCTCCAGGTGGAAAATGTGGCCTAGGGGAGGAGTCAGGGGTACGAGCACCCAGTACACAACTTCCTCCTCACGGGCAGCCCAACCTTCAAAGGCACTGCCAAAACCAATGGCTTGTTGTAGCACCGGGTAGAAAGTCCCACTCAAGGCACGCCCGAGGACAGTTGTGAAATTGTCTATCAGGGCCATTGTCCTGTTGCAGCCTGTCTGCAGGTCCTCTACAGGCTTCTCTAGAAGCCATCTCACATCATACACGCATGTCTCGTTCTCTACCTCCTTCTCCTTTTCCTTCTCCTCCTTGCAACTGATCTCTGCCCCACGACTTCTTGTCCTCCGCATAAACCATACTGCCAAGAGAAGAACCAAGAGCCCAGCAAATGCCCAGACCTGCCAGGGCTGCAAGGCAGACCGGAGCAGGTCTCTCCAGGATGCGCCACTCTGCATCAGCGCCAGCTGCTCCACCTCCCGCTCCAGCCGAATCCTCTCCTCTTCCTGGAACTTTGCACGCAGCTCCATTTGCCGATGCGTCGCCTCATCCAAAACATCACCCACGGGCTGCGGGTACTGGACTACACGCAGCAAGAGCAGGAACCACAATACGCAGAAATCCATGGTCTGCAGGAGGACGGAAAGAAGGCCTTGATGGGGAGTGGGGAGGGAGGCAGCTGCCAGTGGGAGCAGCAGGGACACGAATGCCACTGATCTGAGGGCAGGAAGAACAGGGCCCCAGACATCTGGGGGCAGGAAGGCCTGCCCCACTGCCCCACTGCCCCAGCAGCAGCAGCAGCAGCAGCAGTAGCAGCACTGTACCGTGGCCAAGGCTCTGCCATGAGGGGCTGTCCCTCCATGCAGAGGGAGAACCCAGCCACAGGTGCAGCATTTCTAACCCCGCCCCTTGTCCCCAGCACGGCCTCCCTGCCACGTGTGTGCACTCACCGCTTGCCCAAGGAATCCAGGGCCAGTGTAACCTGCTGGGGCCTTTTCTACCTGCCCCCACTGTGACACGTCCCCCAGGATGTCACAAGTGCCACAGCACATCACAACCCAGCCAGCTCGATTCTTTGTCCCCAGCCCAGCTCGGCCCCTCAGAGTAGCCCTGGTGTACTGGTTAAGGCTGCTTTTGAGTAAACCTTCTTCAAAGAGCTTCCCTTGGTCTTTCTTTGGTCTTTCTTACCAGCTGCCTCCATCGGCAGTCTCATAGATATCCATGGTGGAAGGCACCCTTGGGATCATTGAGTCTAACCCTTGACTCCACACTGGTTGCGTTGCCCTTAAATCTCTGCATCTCCGAGGTTGAAGAAGTCCTTGAAGATTGTACAGTTCAACTGTATACCTAACACTGCCTACTCCACCAGTCAGCCAGGTCCTCAAATGCCACATGCCCAGGACTTCTAAAGCTTTCTGAAGGTGGTGACTCAGCCCTTGCCCTTGGCAGCCTGTTCCCAAGCTTGATATCCATTTTGTTGAAGGAATATTTCCTGCAGATCCAATCTAAATCTCCTGTGGCACAGCTTGAGATCATTTCCTCTGGTCATATTGTTTGTTCCCTGGGCGAATATAATTCATTAATGGATCTGCTTGCTAGGACTTGTAACACTTGTGACATTGCTGGAATTGCGGAAGGTGAGAGTAGGCAGAAACAGTATGGAAAGACAATCAGCAGAGCAAAAGGACGTGCAGATATGACCAAAAAAGAGACAATGAGATAGAGAGAACAAAAAAGGAGTGAACGGCCCAGCCTCTTACACTCCTAAGAAGCCCTGTTAAGAGAGTGTTTTGTATGCAAAGCTACAGTGTTTTTTAATTCTTTCTCTCATCCTACCTTTCCCTACTGGCCCTTCTTTGTGGAAATCAGTTGCTGCCTTTACTTTCAGGGTAGTTTGATTCCTACATATATAATTACTCTCTGCAGAAATTGATTTCATACGTTTCAGACCTGAAGAAAGATTTTGGGCCAGAAACCTGTCCTCAGCTGTGCCTGTGTTGGCCTACCTACCCCTACTGTCCCTTTTTCCTGGTAATTTTTCAAGGATGAAAGCTGTGCAACACCCATCCAATACCGGTGAAGCTTTATCGGTACTGAAAGGTACTTATTATTCATAGAGACCCCCTCTGCTATTTCCACATGGAAGGAGAGACAGCCAGTGTAAGACACCAGTATTACTATGGCCATGCTGGGGGATATTTGTTGTTGCTTCTTCCTGGGCTGGCACTTTCCGCTGCAAACTTGTCGCCACCCTAGGGGCCCAAGTCATGCTGGCCACGCATCTCAGAGCCACAAATGACTCTGGCCCAGAGCAAATTGCCCCTCAGGGTGGCACGGGGCTGGCTGCCTGTCCCCGGCCAGCTGCGCCTGGGCCGCTGCCTCAGCCGTGAGGGATGCAGAGCTGCGAGAGCCCGTGGCTCTCTGCTGGGCCGCACACCTGAGCTCCCAGCTCCAGCTGGCAGGGCCTCAGCGCCCACCCTGTGCCCTCCCGCCCCGACGGCCATGCCAGGCCCTGCTTGCTGCCCTGATGGTGGCACTCCCGGCCCCCAGCGCTGCACAAGGGCTTCTCCTGGGGCACCTTCCTGCAGCCTTTCAGAGCCTGCACAAGACCCAGCAGAGGCCTGCGGAGGGGCTGCTTACAAGGGCCTGGAGGGACAGCACCAGGGGCAGCGGCTTCCCACTGACAGAGGGCAGGGTTAGGCTGGAGAGGTGGAAGAAATTGTGCCTCTGAAGCTGGTGACACCCTGGGCCACGCTGCCCATGGAAGCTGTGGCTGCCCAGTCCCTGGCAGTGTTCCAGGTCAAGTTGCATGGGGCCTAGTGGAAGGTGTCCCTGCCCTTGGCAGCAGGCTGGCAACCAGACAATGTCTAGGGAACCTTCCAAGCGGAGCCATTCTGTGATTCTGGGATCAGAGGGGGGTCGGGGGCATGTGGCCTTAATTGCTGATTAGAACCAATTCAGCACTGTAAATTTGGTTGAGTTTGCCGAGACTGTTCACAAGCCCAGATTCCCATCGGGTGACATTTACCCATACTATAGGTCTGGCTGAGATCAAGAAAGTCTCGCATACTCCAGATTCTGCAAAACTGCATTTTATTGAAACAAGAGCACAGCAGATCCTTGCTTGCTAGTCATGCATGCGCTAACTATGGGGCATTACTATGCATCCAAACAGATATATTAAATACTTAATTTATATTGTTCCACTATCATTATCATTATTTTTATATCATATAATATTTCATATATTTAATAATCATTTAATTGTAAATATATTGTATTAAATTACTGTTTTGTAGTAAATACGTGTGTGTATAATACATATTTTATAAATACACCTGTATCATCAAAATCTCGCCTCTGATAAATGCAGTAACTACAGAGTATTAATATGTGTCACAACAGCCATAAATGACTCTGAAATAATAGTGACATCATATACTTGCTACTTCTTTTTATAAGATAATATGATAATTTGTAAACTATCGCTATAATATGTATCTATTAACACACATGTGTTAATAAAAATATTTGTAGCTATATATACACACTATCCTTATATACACATATATCTATCTGTCAATGTATCCCTTTCATTCCCGTCTTTGTCATGGAGCTACAAGCTGGTTCTCGGCCACCTGCTGCAAGCCCCGCGAGCACACGCGTCCAAAGGAGGGCAGCAAGGCTGGTGAAGGGCTGGGAACACGAGCCCTGTGAGGAAAAGAGCTGGAGTTGTTTAGCCTGGAGGAATGGAGACTCAGAGACAACCTTGTCACTCCCTCCAACTACGGGAAAAGTGGTTGTAGTCAGGCCGGGGTTGGTGTCTCTCTCCAGGCAGCAAGTGACAGAACAAGAGGACACAGTCTTTAGCTGTGCCAAGGGAAATTTAGGTTGGATGTTAGGAAAAATTTTTTACTGGAAGAGTGGTAAAGTACTGGAATCGTCTGCCTGGGGGAGAGTCACCATCTCTGGATGTGTTTAAAACAAGATCGGATATGGCACGCAGTGTGATGGTATTGTTAAGGTGGTGTTAGGCTATGGGTTGGACTCGATGATCTTAAATGTCCCTTCCAACCTAGTGATTCTGTGATTCTCTAAGGCCGTGATTCTACGCGCCCCGCTAACAGCGGCCTCAGGCCGGCACTCTTACCAAGCGACAGCGCAGATCAAGGCAGGCTTGCATGGCCTAGGAGTGGACGGCCAGATCCTGTGGCAGGCCGTGGAACAGGTTGGGTGGCCTAGCCCTTTGTACATCTGGGGAGAACCGGATCTCCTCCAGAAACCTCTGGTTGCCCACTGTAAAATGCTCCAGGGGTTTGCCTTCCAGAGGTAAGCGCAGCTGCTCCAGAGCATCCGACAGCTGCAGCAGGAAGTGTCTCCTGTGCCTCTGCAACGCTGGCACAGTGTTCAGCAGTCGCGTGACACTGGTCTTGATGGAATGGATGGAAAGGACCTTGCGCGCAAGAAGACGGGCAAGGAGCTGCAGGCATTTGAGGTGTGAGTCGTCCTGGGGAGCCTGCCTGGCCATGTGCCTGAAGAACTTTGTCTCTGCCACGCTGTAGGTCTCGGGCCACGTTGTGCTTGGGGTGTGGGCCCCTCGATGCTGGCTGCTGATAAAGATGTCTGAGGCATGTTGCTGCACCCCAAACAGCACCTTAACCTGGAAGCTTTCTTGGCTGTTGCTCAGGCTGAGGTTGCAGGAGCGTTTGGAGGGCAGCAGCTCTAAACGCCAACTACGTGACTGGGGCAAAAGCCGCCAGTTTGCTTCCACCAGTGCACAGAACCACTGGACAGTTTTCTCCACGTCGAGGTAGGAGCCGGTGCACAGCGTGTCTAGGAGGTTGGGCTGACGAGTCCTCCACCTAATCACGTCAGGGTGGTGCTGGAAGCACAGCATGTTCGTACCCTGGTAATCCCTCGGGCAGCTGCACTCCAGCTCCACAGAGACACGGAAATTCCTGCCAGGCTTCTGCTGGTCAGTGTCACGCTCCAGGTGGAAAATGTGGCCTAGGGGAGGAGTCAGGGGTACGAGCACCCAGTACACAACTTCCTCCTCACGGGCAGCCCAACCTTCAAAGGCACTGCCAAAACCAATGGCTTGTTGTAGCACCGGGTAGAAAGTCCCACTCAAGGCACGCCCGAGGACAGTTGTGAAATTGTCTATCAGGGCCATTGTCCTGTTGCAGCCTGTCTGCAGGTCCTCTACAGGCTTCTCTAGAAGCCATCTCACATCATACACGCATGTCTCGTTCTCTACCTCCTTCTCCTTTTCCTTCTCCTCCTTGCAACTGATCTCTGCCCCACGACTTCTTGTCCTCCGCATAAACCATACTGCCAAGAGAAGAACCAAGAGCCCAGCAAATGCCCAGACCTGCCAGGGCTGCAAGGCAGACCGGAGCAGGTCTCTCCAGGATGCGCCACTCTGCATCAGCGCCAGCTGCTCCACCTCCCGCTCCAGCCGAATCCTCTCCTCTTCCTGGAACTTTGCACGCAGCTCCATTTGCCGATGCGTCGCCTCATCCAAAACATCACCCACGGGCTGCGGGTACTGGACTACACGCAGCAAGAGCAGGAACCACAATACGCAGAAATCCATGGTCTGCAGGAGGACGGAAAGAAGGCCTTGATGGGGAGTGGGGAGGGAGGCAGCTGCCAGTGGGAGCAGCAGGGACACGAATGCCACTGATCTGAGGGCAGGAAGAACAGGGCCCCAGACAGCTGGGGGCAGGAAGGCCTGTCCCACTGCCCCAGCAGCAGCAGCAGCAGCAGCAGTAGCAGCACTGTACCGTGGCCAAGGCTCTGCCATGAGGGGCTGTCCCTCCATGCAGAGGGAGAACCCAGCCACAGGTGCAGCATTTCTAACCCCGCCCCTTGTCCCCAGCACGGCCTCCCTGCCACGTGTGTGCACTCACCGCTTGCCCAAGGAATCCAGGGCCAGTGTAACCTGCTGGGGCCTTTTCTACCTGCCCCCACTGTGACACGTCCCCCAGGATGTCACAAGTGCCACAGCACATCACAACCCAGCCAGCTCGATTCTTTGTCCCCAGCCCAGCTCGGCCCCTCAGAGTAGCCCTGGTGTACTGGTTAAGGCTGCTTTTGAGTAAACCTTCTTCAAAGAGCTTCCCTTGGTCTTTCTTTGGTCTTTCTTACCAGCTGCCTCCATCGGCAGTCTCATAGATATCCATGGTGGAAGGCACCCTTGGGATCATTGAGTCTAACCCTTGACTCCACACTGGTTGCGTTGCCCTTAAATCTCTGCATCTCCGAGGTTGAAGAAGTCCTTGAAGATTGTACAGTTCAACTGTATACCTAACACTGCCTACTCCACCAGTCAGCCAGGTCCTCAAATGCCACATGCCCAGGACTTCTAAAGCTTTCTGAAGGTGGTGACTCAGCCCTTGCCCTTGGCAGCCTGTTCCCAAGCTTGATATCCATTTTGTTGAAGGAATATTTCCTGCAGATCCAATCTAAATCTCCTGTGGCACAGCTTGAGATCATTTCCTCTGGTCATATTGTTTGTTCCCTGGGCGAATATAATTCATTAATGGATCTGCTTGCTAGGACTTGTAACACTTGTGACATTGCTGGAATTGCGGAAGGTGAGAGTAGGCAGAAACAGTATGGAAAGACAATCAGCAGAGCAAAAGGACGTGCAGATATGACCAAAAAAGAGACAATGAGATAGAGAGAACAAAAAAGGAGTGAACGGCCCAGCCTCTTACACTCCTAAGAAGCCCTGTTAAGAGAGTGTTTTGTATGCAAAGCTACAGTGTTTTTTAATTCTTTCTCTCATCCTACCTTTCCCTACTGGCCCTTCTTTGTGGAAATCAGTTGCTGCCTTTACTTTCAGGGTAGTTTGATTCCTACATATATAATTACTCTCTGCAGAAATTGATTTCATACGTTTCAGACCTGAAGAAAGATTTTGGGCCAGAAACCTGTCCTCAGCTGTGCCTGTGTTGGCCTACCTACCCCTACTGTCCCTTTTTCCTGGTAATTTTTCAAGGATGAAAGCTGTGCAACACCCATCCAATACCGGTGAAGCTTTATCGGTACTGAAAGGTACTTATTATTCATAGAGACCCCCTCTGCTATTTCCACATGGAAGGAGAGACAGCCAGTGTAAGACACCAGTATTACTATGGCCATGCTGGGGGATATTTGTTGTTGCTTCTTCCTGGGCTGGCACTTTCCGCTGCAAACTTGTCGCCACCCTAGGGGCCCAAGTCATGCTGGCCACGCATCTCAGAGCCACAAATGACTCTGGCCCAGAGCAAATTGCCCCTCAGGGTGGCACGGGGCTGGCTGCCTGTCCCCGGCCAGCTGCGCCTGGGCCGCTGCCTCAGCCGTGAGGGATGCAGAGCTGCGAGAGCCCGTGGCTCTCTGCTGGGCCGCACACCTGAGCTCCCAGCTCCAGCTGGCAGGGCCTCAGCGCCCACCCTGTGCCCTCCCGCCCCGACGGCCATGCCAGGCCCTGCTTGCTGCCCTGATGGTGGCACTCCCGGCCCCCAGCGCTGCACAAGGGCTTCTCCTGGGGCACCTTCCTGCAGCCTTTCAGAGCCTGCACAAGACCCAGCAGAGGCCTGCGGAGGGGCTGCTTACAAGGGCCTGGAGGGACAGCACCAGGGGCAGCGGCTTCCCACTGACAGAGGGCAGGGTTAGGCTGGAGAGGTGGAAGAAATTGTGCCTCTGAAGCTGGTGACACCCTGGGCCACGCTGCCCATGGAAGCTGTGGCTGCCCAGTCCCTGGCAGTGTTCCAGGTCAAGTTGCATGGGGCCTAGTGGAAGGTGTCCCTGCCCTTGGCAGCAGGCTGGCAACCAGACAATGTCTAGGGAACCTTCCAAGCGGAGCCATTCTGTGATTCTGGGATCAGAGGGGGGTCGGGGGCATGTGGCCTTAATTGCTGATTAGAACCAATTCAGCACTGTAAATTTGGTTGAGTTTGCCGAGACTGTTCACAAGCCCAGATTCCCATCGGGTGACATTTACCCATACTATAGGTCTGGCTGAGATCAAGAAAGTCTCGCATACTCCAGATTCTGCAAAACTGCATTTTATTGAAACAAGAGCACAGCAGATCCTTGCTTGCTAGTCATGCATGCGCTAACTATGGGGCATTACTATGCATCCAAACAGATATATTAAATACTTAATTTATATTGTTCCACTATCATTATCATTATTTTTATATCATATAATATTTCATATATTTAATAATCATTTAATTGTAAATATATTGTATTAAATTACTGTTTTGTAGTAAATACGTGTGTGTATAATACATATTTTATAAATACACCTGTATCATCAAAATCTCGCCTCTGATAAATGCAGTAACTACAGAGTATTAATATGTGTCACAACAGCCATAAATGACTCTGAAATAATAGTGACATCATATACTTGCTACTTCTTTTTATAAGATAATATGATAATTTGTAAACTATCGCTATAATATGTATCTATTAACACACATGTGTTAATAAAAATATTTGTAGCTATATATACACACTATCCTTATATACACATATATCTATCTGTCAATGTATCCCTTTCATTCCCGTCTTTGTCATGGAGCTACAAGCTGGTTCTCGGCCACCTGCTGCAAGCCCCGCGAGCACACGCGTCCAAAGGAGGGCAGCAAGGCTGGTGAAGGGCTGGGAACACGAGCCCTGTGAGGAAAAGAGCTGGAGTTGTTTAGCCTGGAGGAATGGAGACTCAGAGACAACCTTGTCACTCCCTCCAACTACGGGAAAAGTGGTTGTAGTCAGGCCGGGGTTGGTGTCTCTCTCCAGGCAGCAAGTGACAGAACAAGAGGACACAGTCTTTAGCTGTGCCAAGGGAAATTTAGGTTGGATGTTAGGAAAAATTTTTTACTGGAAGAGTGGTACAGTACTGGAATCGTCTGCCTGGGGGAGAGTCACCATCTCTGGATGTGTTTAAAACAAGATCGGATATGGCACGCAGTGTGATGGTATTGTTAAGGTGGTGTTAGGCTATGGGTTGGACTCGATGATCTTAAATGTCCCTTCCAACCTAGTGATTCTGTGATTCTCTAAGGCCGTGATTCTACGCGCCCCGCTAACAGCGGCCTCAGGCCGGCACTCTTACCAAGCGACAGCGCAGATCAAGGCAGGCTTGCATGGCCTAGGAGTGGACGGCCAGATCCTGTGGCAGGCCGTGGAACAGGTTGGGTGGCCTAGCCCTTTGTACATCTGGGGAGAACCGGATCTCCTCCAGAAACCTCTGGTTGCCCACTGTAAAATGCTCCAGGGGTTTGCCTTCCAGAGGTAAGCGCAGCTGCTCCAGAGCATCCGACAGCTGCAGCAGGAAGTGTCTCCTGTGCCTCTGCAACGCTGGCACAGTGTTCAGCAGTCGCGTGACACTGGTCTTGATGGAATGGATGGAAAGGACCTTGCGCGCAAGAAGACGGGCAAGGAGCTGCAGGCATTTGAGGTGTGAGTCGTCCTGGGGAGCCTGCCTGGCCATGTGCCTGAAGAACTTTGTCTCTGCCACGCTGTAGGTCTCGGGCCACGTTGTGCTTGGGGTGTGGGCCCCTCGATGCTGGCTGCTGATAAAGATGTCTGAGGCATGTTGCTGCACCCCAAACAGCACCTTAACCTGGAAGCTTTCTTGGCTGTTGCTCAGGCTGAGGTTGCAGGAGCGTTTGGAGGGCAGCAGCTCTAAACGCCAACTACGTGACTGGGGCAAAAGCCGCCAGTTTGCTTCCACCAGTGCACAGAACCACTGGACAGTTTTCTCCACGTCGAGGTAGGAGCCGGTGCACAGCGTGTCTAGGAGGTTGGGCTGACGAGTCCTCCACCTAATCACGTCAGGGTGGTGCTGGAAGCACAGCATGTTCGTACCCTGGTAATCCCTCGGGCAGCTGCACTCCAGCTCCACAGAGACACGGAAATTCCTGCCAGGCTTCTGCTGGTCAGTGTCACGCTCCAGGTGGAAAATGTGGCCTAGGGGAGGAGTCAGGGGTACGAGCACCCAGTACACAACTTCCTCCTCACGGGCAGCCCAACCTTCAAAGGCACTGCCAAAACCAATGGCTTGTTGTAGCACCGGGTAGAAAGTCCCACTCAAGGCACGCCCGAGGACAGTTGTGAAATTGTCTATCAGGGCCATTGTCCTGTTGCAGCCTGTCTGCAGGTCCTCTACAGGCTTCTCTAGAAGCCATCTCACATCATACACGCATGTCTCGTTCTCTACCTCCTTCTCCTTTTCCTTCTCCTCCTTGCAACTGATCTCTGCCCCACGACTTCTTGTCCTCCGCATAAACCATACTGCCAAGAGAAGAACCAAGAGCCCAGCAAATGCCCAGACCTGCCAGGGCTGCAAGGCAGACCGGAGCAGGTCTCTCCAGGATGCGCCACTCTGCATCAGCGCCAGCTGCTCCACCTCCCGCTCCAGCCGAATCCTCTCCTCTTCCTGGAACTTTGCACGCAGCTCCATTTGCCGATGCGTCGCCTCATCCAAAACATCACCCACGGGCTGCGGGTACTGGACTACACGCAGCAAGAGCAGGAACCACAATACGCAGAAATCCATGGTCTGCAGGAGGACGGAAAGAAGGCCTTGATGGGGAGTGGGGAGGGAGGCAGCTGCCAGTGGGAGCAGCAGGGACACGAATGCCACTGATCTGAGGGCAGGAAGAACAGGGCCCCAGACATCTGGGGGCAGGAAGGCCTGTCCCACTGCCCCAGCAGCAGCAGCAGCAGCAGCAGTAGCAGCACTGTACCGTGGCCAAGGCTCTGCCATGAGGGGCTGTCCCTCCATGCAGAGGGAGAACCCAGCCACAGGTGCAGCATTTCTAACCCCGCCCCTTGTCCCCCGCACGGCCTCCCTGCCATGTGTGTGCACTCACCGCTTGCCCAAGGAATCCAGGGCCAGTGTAACCTGCTGGGGCCTTTTCTACCTGCCCCCACTGTGACACGTCCCCCAGGATGTCACAAGTGCCACAGCACATCACAACCCAGCCAGCTCGATTCTTTGTCCCCAGCCCAGCTCAGCCCCTCAGAGTAGCCCTGGTGTACTGGTTAAGGCTGCTTTTGAGTAAACCTTCTTCAAAGAGCTTCCCTTGGTCTTTCTTTGGTCTTTCTTACCAGCTGCCTCCATCGGCAGTCTCATAGATATCCATGGTGGAAGGCACCCTTGGGATCATTGAGTCTAACCCTTGACTCCACACTGGTTGCGTTGCCCTTAAATCTCTGCATCTCCGAGGTTGAAGAAGTCCTTGAAGATTGTACAGTTCAACTGTAAACCTAACACTGCCTACTCCACCAGTCAGCCAGGTCCTCAAATGCCACATGCCCAGGACTTCTAAAGCTTTCTGAAGGTGGTGACTCAGCCCTTGCCCTTGGCAGCCTGTTCCCAAGCTTGATATCCGTTTTGTTGAAGGAATATTTCCTGCAGATCCAATCTAAATCTCCTGTGGCACAGCTTGAGATCATTTCCTCTGGTCATATTGTTTGTTCTCTGGGCGAATATAATTCATTAATGGATCTGCTTGCTAGGACTTGTAACACTTGTGACACTGCTGGAATTGCGGAAGGTGAGAGTAGGCAGAAACAGTATGGAAAGACAATCAGCAGAGCAAAAGGACGTGCAGATATGACCAAAAAAGAGACAATGAGATAGAGAGAACAAAAAAAGGAGTGAACGGCCCAGCCTCTTACACTCCTAAGAAGCCCTCTTAAGAGAGCGTTTTGTATGCAAAGCTACAGTGTTTTTTAATTCTTTCTCTCATCCTACCTTTCCCTACTGGCCCTTCTTTGTGAAAATCAGTTGCTGCCTTTACTTTCAGGGTAGTTTGATTCCTACATATATAATTACTCTCTGCAAAAATTGATTTCATACGTTTCAGACCTGAAGAAAGATTTTGGGCCAGAAACCTGTCCTCAGCTGTGCCTGTGTTGGCCTACCTACCCCTGCTGTCCCTTTTTCCTGGTAATTTTTCAAGGATGAAAGCTGTGCAACACCCATCCAATACTGGTGAAGCTTTATCGGTACTGAAAGGTACTTATTATTCATAGAGACCCCCTCTGCTATTTCCACATGGAAGGAGAGACAGCCAGTGTAAGACACCAGTATTACTATGGCCATGCTGGGGGATATTTGTTGTTGCTTCTTCCTGGGCTGGCACTTTCCGCTGCAAACTTGTCGCCACCCTAGGGGCCCAAGTCATGCTGGCCACGCATCTCAGAGCCACAAATGACTCTGGCCCAGAGCAAATTGCCCCTCAGGGTGGCACGGGGCTGGCTGCCTGTCCCCGGCCAGCTGCGCCTGGGCCGCTGCCTCAGCCGTGAGGGATGCAGAGCTGCGAGAGCCCGTGGCTCTCTGCTGGGCCGCACACCTGAGCTCCCAGCTCCAGCTGGCAGGGCCTCAGCGCCCACCCTGTGCCCTCCCGCCCCGACGGCCATGCCAGGCCCTGCTTGCTGCCCTGATGGTGGCACTCCCGGCCCCCAGCGCTGCACAAGGGCTTCTCCTGGGGCACCTTCCTGCAGCCTTTCAGAGCCTGCACAAGACCCAGCAGAGGCCTGCGGAGGGGCTGCTTACAAGGGCCTGGAGGGACAGCACCAGGGGCAGCGGCTTCCCACTGACAGAGGGCAGGGTTAGGCTGGAGAGGTGGAAGAAATTGTGCCTCTGAAGCTGGTGACACCCTGGGCCACGCTGCCCATGGAAGCTGTGGCTGCCCAGTCCCTGGCAGTGTTCCAGGTCAAGTTGCATGGGGCCTAGTGGAAGGTGTCCCTGCCCTTGGCAGCAGGCTGGCAACCAGACAATGTCTAGGGAACCTTCCAAGCGGAGCCATTCTGTGATTCTGGGATCAGAGGGGGGTCGGGGGCATGTGGCCTTAATTGCTGATTAGAACCAATTCAGCACTGTAAATTTGGTTGAGTTTGCCGAGACTGTTCACAAGCCCAGATTCCCATCGGGTGACATTTACCCATACTATAGGTCTGGCTGAGATCAAGAAAGTCTCGCATACTCCAGATTCTGCAAAACTGCATTTTATTGAAACAAGAGCACAGCAGATCCTTGCTTGCTAGTCATGCATGCGCTAACTATGGGGCATTACTATGCATCCAAACAGATATATTAAATACTTAATTTATATTGTTCCACTATCATTATCATTATTTTTATATCATATAATATTTCATATATTTAATAATCATTTAATTGTAAATATATTGTATTAAATTACTGTTTTGTAGTAAATACGTGTGTGTATAATACATATTTTATAAATACACCTGTATCATCAAAATCTCGCCTCTGATAAATGCAGTAACTACAGAGTATTAATATGTGTCACAACAGCCATAAATGACTCTGAAATAATAGTGACATCATATACTTGCTACTTCTTTTTATAAGATAATATGATAATTTGTAAACTATCGCTATAATATGTATCTATTAACACACATGTGTTAATAAAAATATTTGTAGCTATATATACACACTATCCTTATATACACATATATCTATCTGTCAATGTATCCCTTTCATTCCCGTCTTTGTCATGGAGCTACAAGCTGGTTCTCGGCCACCTGCTGCAAGCCCCGCGAGCACACGCGTCCAAAGGAGGGCAGCAAGGCTGGTGAAGGGCTGGGAACACGAGCCCTGTGAGGAAAAGAGCTGGAGTTGTTTAGCCTGGAGGAATGGAGACTCAGAGACAACCTTGTCACTCCCTCCAACTACGGGAAAAGTGGTTGTAGTCAGGCCGGGGTTGGTGTCTCTCTCCAGGCAGCAAGTGACAGAACAAGAGGACACAGTCTTTAGCTGTGCCAAGGGAAATTTAGGTTGGATGTTAGGAAAAATTTTTTACTGGAAGAGTGGTAAAGTACTGGAATCGTCTGCCTGGGGGAGAGTCACCATCTCTGGATGTGTTTAAAACAAGATCGGATATGGCACGCAGTGTGATGGTATTGTTAAGGTGGTGTTAGGCTATGGGTTGGACTCGATGATCTTAAATGTCCCTTCCAACCTAGTGATTCTGTGATTCTCTAAGGCCGTGATTCTACGCGCCCCGCTAACAGCGGCCTCAGGCCGGCACTCTTACCAAGCGACAGCGCAGATCAAGGCAGGCTTGCATGGCCTAGGAGTGGACGGCCAGATCCTGTGGCAGGCCGTGGAACAGGTTGGGTGGCCTAGCCCTTTGTACATCTGGGGAGAACCGGATCTCCTCCAGAAACCTCTGGTTGCCCACTGTAAAATGCTCCAGGGGTTTGCCTTCCAGAGGTAAGCGCAGCTGCTCCAGAGCATCCGACAGCTGCAGCAGGAAGTGTCTCCTGTGCCTCTGCAACGCTGGCACAGTGTTCAGCAGTCGCGTGACACTGGTCTTGATGGAATGGATGGAAAGGACCTTGCGCGCAAGAAGACGGGCAAGGAGCTGCAGGCATTTGAGGTGTGAGTCGTCCTGGGGAGCCTGCCTGGCCATGTGCCTGAAGAACTTTGTCTCTGCCACGCTGTAGGTCTCGGGCCACGTTGTGCTTGGGGTGTGGGCCCCTCGATGCTGGCTGCTGATAAAGATGTCTGAGGCATGTTGCTGCACCCCAAACAGCACCTTAACCTGGAAGCTTTCTTGGCTGTTGCTCAGGCTGAGGTTGCAGGAGCGTTTGGAGGGCAGCAGCTCTAAACGCCAACTACGTGACTGGGGCAAAAGCCGCCAGTTTGCTTCCACCAGTGCACAGAACCACTGGACAGTTTTCTCCACGTCGAGGTAGGAGCCGGTGCACAGCGTGTCTAGGAGGTTGGGCTGACGAGTCCTCCACCTAATCACGTCAGGGTGGTGCTGGAAGCACAGCATGTTCGTACCCTGGTAATCCCTCGGGCAGCTGCACTCCAGCTCCACAGAGACACGGAAATTCCTGCCAGGCTTCTGCTGGTCAGTGTCACGCTCCAGGTGGAAAATGTGGCCTAGGGGAGGAGTCAGGGGTACGAGCACCCAGTACACAACTTCCTCCTCACGGGCAGCCCAACCTTCAAAGGCACTGCCAAAACCAATGGCTTGTTGTAGCACCGGGTAGAAAGTCCCACTCAAGGCACGCCCGAGGACAGTTGTGAAATTGTCTATCAGGGCCATTGTCCTGTTGCAGCCTGTCTGCAGGTCCTCTACAGGCTTCTCTAGAAGCCATCTCACATCATACACGCATGTCTCGTTCTCTACCTCCTTCTCCTTTTCCTTCTCCTCCTTGCAACTGATCTCTGCCCCACGACTTCTTGTCCTCCGCATAAACCATACTGCCAAGAGAAGAACCAAGAGCCCAGCAAATGCCCAGACCTGCCAGGGCTGCAAGGCAGACCGGAGCAGGTCTCTCCAGGATGCGCCACTCTGCATCAGCGCCAGCTGCTCCACCTCCCGCTCCAGCCGAATCCTCTCCTCTTCCTGGAACTTTGCACGCAGCTCCATTTGCCGATGCGTCGCCTCATCCAAAACATCACCCACGGGCTGCGGGTACTGGACTACACGCAGCAAGAGCAGGAACCACAATACGCAGAAATCCATGGTCTGCAGGAGGACGGAAAGAAGGCCTTGATGGGGAGTGGGGAGGGAGGCAGCTGCCAGTGGGAGCAGCAGGGACACGAATGCCACTGATCTGAGGGCAGGAAGAACAGGGCCCCAGACATCTGGGGGCAGGAAGGCCTGCCCCACTGCCCCACTGCCCCAGCAGCAGCAGCAGCAGCAGCAGTAGCAGCACTGTACCGTGGCCAAGGCTCTGCCATGAGGGGCTGTCCCTCCATGCAGAGGGAGAACCCAGCCACAGGTGCAGCATTTCTAACCCCGCCCCTTGTCCCCCGCACGGCCTCCCTGCCATGTGTGTGCACTCACCGCTTGCCCAAGGAATCCAGGGCCAGTGTAACCTGCTGGGGCCTTTTCTACCTGCCCCCACTGTGACACGTCCCCCAGGATGTCACAAGTGCCACAGCACATCACAACCCAGCCAGCTCGATTCTTTGTCCCCAGCCCAGCTCAGCCCCTCAGAGTAGCCCTGGTGTACTGGTTAAGGCTGCTTTTGAGTAAACCTTCTTCAAAGAGCTTCCCTTGGTCTTTCTTTGGTCTTTCTTACCAGCTGCCTCCATCGGCAGTCTCATAGATATCCATGGTGGAAGGCACCCTTGGGATCATTGAGTCTAACCCTTGACTCCACACTGGTTGCGTTGCCCTTAAATCTCTGCATCTCCGAGGTTGAAGAAGTCCTTGAAGATTGTACAGTTCAACTGTAAACCTAACACTGCCTACTCCACCAGTCAGCCAGGTCCTCAAATGCCACATGCCCAGGACTTCTAAAGCTTTCTGAAGGTGGTGACTCAGCCCTTGCCCTTGGCAGCCTGTTCCCAAGCTTGATATCCGTTTTGTTGAAGGAATATTTCCTGCAGATCCAATCTAAATCTCCTGTGGCACAGCTTGAGATCATTTCCTCTGGTCATATTGTTTGTTCTCTGGGCGAATATAATTCATTAATGGATCTGCTTGCTAGGACTTGTAACACTTGTGACACTGCTGGAATTGCGGAAGGTGAGAGTAGGCAGAAACAGTATGGAAAGACAATCAGCAGAGCAAAAGGACGTGCAGATATGACCAAAAAAGAGACAATGAGATAGAGAGAACAAAAAAAGGAGTGAACGGCCCAGCCTCTTACACTCCTAAGAAGCCCTCTTAAGAGAGCGTTTTGTATGCAAAGCTACAGTGTTTTTTAATTCTTTCTCTCATCCTACCTTTCCCTACTGGCCCTTCTTTGTGAAAATCAGTTGCTGCCTTTACTTTCAGGGTAGTTTGATTCCTACATATATAATTACTCTCTGCAAAAATTGATTTCATACGTTTCAGACCTGAAGAAAGATTTTGGGCCAGAAACCTGTCCTCAGCTGTGCCTGTGTTGGCCTACCTACCCCTGCTGTCCCTTTTTCCTGGTAATTTTTCAAGGATGAAAGCTGTGCAACACCCATCCAATACTGGTGAAGCTTTATCGGTACTGAAAGGTACTTATTATTCATAGAGACCCCCTCTGCTATTTCCACATGGAAGGAGAGACAGCCAGTGTAAGACACCATTATTACTATGGCCATGCTGGGGGTATTTGTTGTTGCTTCTTCCTGGATGGCACTTTCCGCTGCAAACTTGTCGCCACCCTAGGGGCCCAAGTCATGCTGGCCACGCATCTCAGAGCCACAAATGACTCTGGCCCAGAGCAGATTGCCCCTCAGGGTGGCATGGGGCTGGCTGCCTGTCCCCGGCCAGCTGCGCCTGGGCCGCTGCCTCAGCCGTGAGGGATGCAGAGCTGCGAGAGCCCGTGGCTCTCTGCTGGGCCGCACACCTGAGCTCCCAGCTCCAGCTGGCAGGGCCTCAGCGCCCACCCTGTGCCCTCCCGCCCCGACGGCCATGCCAGGCCCTGCTTGCTGCCCTGATGGTGGCACTCCCGGCCCCCAGCGCTGCACAAGGGCTTCTCCTGGGGCACCTTCCTGCAGCCTTTCAGAGCCTGCACAAGACCCAGCAGAGGCCTGCGGAGGGGCTGCTTACAAGGGCCTGGAGGGACAGCACCAGGGGCAGTGGCTTCCCACTGACAGAGGGCAGGGGTAGGCTGGAGAGGTGGAAGAAATTGTGCCTCTGAGGCTGGTGACACCCTGGGCCACGCTGCCCATGGAAGCTGTGGCTGCCCAGTGCCTTACAGTGTTCCAGATCAAGTTGCATGGGGCTTGGAGCAATATGGCCTGGTGGAAGGTGTCTCTGCCCTTGGCAGCAGGCTTGCAACAAAGAATCCTGGAAGCCAAGAAATGCTCTCCTTTTCTGGGGGTCCCATGGTAGTGGCAGCACAAGTGAGTGCCCTTCCTCAGCCTCTGCCTTCATCAAGCCCCCAATTTGGACAAAGTCTGAATTCCCTAGCTCTCTTGCTAATGACCCCAGGTTTGCCACAGCTGTTTGGTCTTCACCCAGGCAAGAGCTGAAAGAAGCCCTCGTCTGTCTTCGTCGACCCCTGAGACAAGCAAAGACGAGGAGTGTGCAGAGAAGAGGCCATCACCACTCCACAGCAGCTTCTCTCAGCTGTAAATCACAGAAAATTTGAACACTAAAATTATGGTTTGGGTTTTGTGTTGTGTTTTGTTTGGAGCCTTTTCCCCCCACAGGACAACCTGTGGCATTTTGCATGTTGCACACTTGTATTTGAATGGTCCACTCACAGTGGTACCTAGATCCAACTCAAAATTGTTCCTTTGCCCCTCTCTTTCCTCTGTTATGAAATGTCGTTTCAAGGGTTTGATGGGTAACACCATTTCTCTCTTCTCATCTTGTTCTCAGGAAGTGGATGAGCTGCCGATCCCCTTCCCCTGCCCCAGCTTGACCCTAAAAGTTTTCTACTGGAGGGTAACGTTGACGCGCTCCATCCCCACTCGCCTGCAGATTACCACTGACCAGCCCCGGCTAGCTCCACCAGTGGTGGATGGACAGCAAGAGGCACTCCCCGCTGGACCCTTGCAGGCTTTAGGGAGTGCCTTTCTGGGTTCAAAGTCTGCTGATCCCAGTGGCAAGGAGGAGGTGACTCTCTCTTGGTGATAAATCCAAGTTTATTCAGGCTCTAGGGAGACCCCCAGAGTCCAACAAAACTGAAGCAGCTCCAGCAAGAGAGAGCAAAGGGGTGCAGTGAAAGTAACCTTTACAGGGAGGGAAGGGGGAAACCCAACCAGCCAATAAGGGAAGGCAAGGGTATGGTTCTCTCGGGGATAGACACCCTGGGCAACCATTTAGAGATAAACAGGGGAGGGATCCCAGTGTCATGGTTGGACACTGGCACGATGTCAGTGCCCCCCCATGAAAATGCAATCTCTCAACTGAATGCTGTGAAATGCGATCGAGAACAGAGCAAAGCAGGCCCAAGCCTAATAACAAGAAAAAAAAACTTTATTAAACTACTACCACTATGCTACTATAAAAGAAGGAAAAAAAAAAGAAGAAAGAAAACACACACAATTCAAAATGAAAACCTTCCAAAGCATTCCTCCTCCCACCACCCAACTCCAACAAACCACAGTGAGACACAATCTGGACCCCAATCAGGTTTCCACCCTCCAGATAATCAACACCCAGTCCATCTGCAGGGAGAGAGGAGTCTCTCTTGTGCCACAGACCCCCCAAGAAACACAGCTGCCACATCCTGTGCTTCCATGTCACCACATGGCACCGCCTGGAGAAAAAAGTTTGCCAGTGGTGACCCTCTCCTTTCCTTGCACAGTGCTCTCACCACAAATGCATGGATGGACAGACTGCTTTTAGGATTTTTCCTTTCAAGGATGCCCTGCCAAGAGGGGAAAAAACAACAGTTCATTTTTTTCATTTTTGGGACCAACAGTCCTCCCCATTTCCCCCTGGGGCCGAGGATCCAAGAACAGAAATCTTCTCTTCTTCCTCTGCGAAGACAGGGGGCACCACCACAAACCTCCTTAACTTTTCTCTGTTTGCTCCACTCCTGTCTTTTCCCAGCTGAAGCAGGTCTCTTTGGCTCACCAGCATCCTCCTAAAATACAGTCTCTCTTGGAGGAGAAGATCAGTTCAATCTGTGGCTACCAAGAAAAAGTCCAGCCAAAAAGCCACTCCATCATCTCCTCCCACCTAGAATTTCTCCTTCCAACATCCCAGGTCCCAGGCTGTCTCTTTTTCTCTCTTTTCAAACCAAGGAGGAGAAAAATTTCACAAAGCTTTCATTTCTCAGGAAGGGTTAAAAATCCCGACTCCCAGAGATGGCTTGCTGCCCAGGCTCCAGCTCCCACAGCCTGGCTGGGCACCTTGCGGCCCCCCTGCTCTTCTCCTTCCCCGCAGTGAACTGCTGGCAAAACCACCGCCGTCTCTTTTTCTCTGTTGGGAGAGAGAGACTCTGGGGGGAAATGGAGACATCCCAGATTTCTCCACCCTTCCATCTGCAGGGGGCCAGCCCGGTTCCAGCCCCTCCACCCTTGGGCCTACCTCCGAAGGCCACATGGCTCCCCTCCCCCACCCAGCTCGTGGCCGGGCAGGGGAGAGTCTGCACTGACCGCTGACCGGAACCCAAGAGAGCGAGTTCTCCTGGGAATTCTGCTTTTAACCCCTCTGTGTTCTCAGAGGCGTGTCTACCTTCAATTGGTCAATGTCCAAATTGACCTCTTCCTTCCGGAAAAATTCTTTTTCCGTGTCAAACCACGACATCCAGGCCCTCGTCCAATCACCCAACGCGCTTTGTGGAAGCTTCCAGATAGATGGGAAGGGACACCAAGTGACAGACAAGACACCTGGGAGGGGACAGGGGAATGACTAAGCAGTTTTGGGGTTGATAAACACGTGAGGGCAGGCGGGAAAACTCAGGGAACGAACCATTACAGAATGAGAATACAATAAAACGTAAAATACAACTTCACGTTAGAGCTGCCGATCTCCCTCCCCTGCCCCAGCTTGACCCTAAAAGGTTTCTACGGTAGGGTGGTCATGTTGCCAGTGGCTCAGCTGCCAGCATCACTGGCAGAGCTCAGATCTCGTTCCACCACTGCAGGAGCTCTCCGCCCCCCATCTTGTCCAAATCTGGAGCTCATTTAAATGTTAAGGTTTTTATCTAGCTGCCTGAATAAATAAACAATCCTATGGCAAAGGGAGCTTGAGGCTGTAATTTAGGAATCAAACAGCAGGTAGGGACAGGACTGGTTTAAGGTAACCTAACTAACCTAACTACAGGTATTGTGGAAAGAGGCAGTGGTGACATCCTGTTTGGCTGTGTGTTGTGCCACTTCCATTAGTTTTGGGATCTGATTCATTTGGAAAGAAGGTGGAGTTTGGTTTTTTTTGTTTTGTTTTTTTTTTTTTTTAATTGACAAGATTAATTATAAGAGTGACCAGGACCCACTTCCTGTAGATTGTGTGGCTGTGCAAATAGGAGCACAGTTACTGAATTCAAGGGCCCTGAGTTACATCTACCTCTAATCACTCCCATATGCAGTCTTTTGTATGTTCTGCTATGCCTTAGTGTTTCCTATTATGTGCTAATTGATTCATTACTTTGTGCTAAGCATACAGTCACGTGCTAGTCATTAACTGTCCCACATGTCAAATTCATGATGTATATGCTTAAATATTGTATCCCCTGGTCTGCCAATCCTCCTTTATGTAATACCACACATATGTTGAAGACCTTCAGACTTTAAACTTCCTGCTCATTAGTTTTGTGTATGATTTTTCAGTTACTTTTAGGAGCTCCTCGTTATTTCAGTTGTGCGACAACTGTAATTAAAGCTGTTGAAGCATAATAAGTGCTTTAGCCTATTGTAATACAATGTGTTTGAGAGGAGATGGACAGAGTTATTCGAAACAACCAGCGTAGTAATGTCATCACAAACCCTATGTGGAGTTGAAGTTATGTTAGGCCGCAGAAGTTTTGCAATAGTTAAAACTTCATAACCAGCTCAGAAAATGTCACTCTGGCAAATAAAATGTAGCTGGGAGGAGGATGAGTTCCTGTAATCTTTCTGATGAGAAGTTCACAGGTCAGAAATGAGAAAATATGTAAAGAAGGATGTGTCACTCTCAAAATCCCAACCTGCAGAATAAAAATTTTAAAGAATCCAGGGATGCACTGTATTTTTAATTTCTATATTTCTATAAGAAGAAGATGGGCTTCTTTTGGTACAACTACTTTGCGCAGCATACTCTAAGATTTACCAGAAACAAGTTGACTTGAGCATACTTGTGTGCAAATAAAAAAAAAAAAAAAAAAAAAAAAAAAAAAAAAGGTTCTTCAGAATTTTATCCATTGTACCTGTAGTCCCAATGTAACACAGTTTTAGGTTCTACTATATGAATGCCCACCATCAGCATGGTGTAGAAAGATCTGTGGAATTCAGACGAACCTCATTTCGTACATTGTTCATTGCAGGAACTACTGGTCTGGGGGGAAATAGCTGTACCCTCACTGGCTTTTATCTTCCAAGCCTCAAAAGAAGCAGTTGAAACTCCTGTTGCATGTAGATAAGAAATGGCAAGTAAAGAGGCTGGGAGTAAGATCTGGGTAAAAGGTGTCTCTCCTAGGAAAAGCTAGTGCTTATGCACAGTATGTTGTCTGCCAGGAAGCAATCCCAGTAGAAAAGGAGGCAAATAGTCTTGAGTAAGAGCTTGTTGAACACCTGGCCTGGGCTATCCTAGCTGCTGCTCTCTGCATGCCTCCTGCTTGGGCAAAACCAGGCACATGGAGATTTCTTTCCCACTTGGCAGTCTTGAAACTCCCAATTTCCTGAGCACAGATTCGTCCTGCAACATGAATTCTATGGCTGCAGCTGGGCAGACACAAGCACTGCTGGTGTACCAGTGTCTGCAAACCACTGCATGAGTGGGCTCTGGGAGCGTCTGGCTGGGGCTCTTGCCCCTAACATGGGCTCCTTACCTGGTGTGCAATGCCCATTCACACACAAGAGAAGAGGAATCTCTATTTCTTTATTCTAGTTTGTCCAAAGTAAGGAGTTAGGTGGTAACCCACAAAATGCTAGCTCCCTAATCACCAACACTTTACATTATTTATATGTTTTTGCAAACAAAAGTATCAGTATTCATTGGCTAGAAATTGCATAGTTCTCTCATTCATTAGCATTATATCTTCTTAGCTCAGTTTGGTCAGAGCATGGTGCTGATAACATGAAGGTTGTAGGCTCAATCCCCATATGGATCATTCACTTGAGATTTGGACCTCTTGATCCTTGTGGGTCCCTTCCAATTCTGAATATTCTGCAATTCTACTGGTTAAGTGATTCTCTCACTTATGTTAATTACTCCACATGTTCAGTTTCCTCCTCCTCTTGATTTAGTGAGGAGTTTCTAGATTTTGTGGGCAGTGAGTCAGTGTTTTCACTCTTCCCCGCGGCCAAAATCACTTTTCACCCAGTTGGCACTTTAGACTGATGAGTTGTCCCTTTTTATTCCTCTTTCTGGCCCTATCTTGGGCGTTCTGCCAAGCATCCTTGTGGTCTGTCAGTTCGGTATTCTATTGTGATTTCAATACATATGTAATCCTATATTCCTTTTTTCCTATTCTTTCTCAACAGCTGCAGCTACCGAGGCATGTTAAGTGTAATAAACAGGGTTAATTGCTATGTAGTTTATCAGTTTGTAAACCCTACATTACAGGAACCACTGCGCTTAACCGGGGGAGGGGAGAGTTCTTGCTCACGTCCCTGGGGAGGCGCTAGCCCATTGCTCACCCCGTGCAGCTCTCTGGGTGTTTCCCGAGGACAAGCTCCCAGCCTCAGCGCCTGCACCAGCTGCCTCTGCCTTCAGCCCGCCCCTGCAGTGCCTCATTGGACTCCGGGCCGAGGGGGTGTTGCCGCCGCGACAGCGCCGGGGCGTGCGGGCGGTGATATGCCGGAGCTGCGGAGCGTTGTATAAGAAGGAGCTGCAGGGAGCGGAAGAGAATTAAAAGGGACCACTTTTCTTCTCTGTGAGCTGAAGAGGTTAGTGACTATTACTTAATCCCTGCTAGCTGTAATAAGGATTTGGAAGCAGGGCTTTCGTTTTCTGTTCCTCGCCTCCCCAGGATTGCTCGTCACACCGGCGTTTCCTCCTCGGTTGTGGACGACTGGGGGAGTCCTGCAAGTCACGTTGTCCTGGCTGCTCCAAAGGCACCCTCCACACCAGCGGGGACGGGCCACCACCTGGGGAGGGGGAAGCAGAGAGAAAGGAAAAAAGGGGAAAGCCCTTTGTTTGGAATAATGTCCAGGCTGCAGTGGAGCAGACTACTAGCCTGTAAACGATGTGGAAGTAGCCAAGTGGCATCTTCGAGTGGCCGGGGCACTGCATGTGAGAGTGTGAGAGGTCATGTAAAACCTTTCCTACAAACTGGACTTCTTTTTAAAAGTGCTGAGCTTCCTTCCAATCATGTGAAAATCCACTTTCACTGTAGCCATTTGATGCTCCCTTCTGAAACACCGGACCATCAAGCAGGCTGTACCTCTGTTTACCCAAGTGTAATGTGAGAATGAGAATATTTTCCCTTTGTAAATGGACATGGTGGGGCCATATTTCAGACAGCTTTTGGTGGGAGAAAGGTGATTACTATGGTCTCAGATATGGTATGGGATCCGTGTATATAACACACTGACGCTTAATTATGTTCTAGTCACAGCTATCACTTATCTCTAGGTAAAAAAAAAAAAAAGAAAAAATATGCATCAAGGGCTCAATCTACCCACAGTGAAAAGACAAGCTCTGCCTTTATGTAACTCCTGGCATCCTGCTGAACTTTTGTGTTGGAGCTTGTTAAAAAACCCCAAACAACCAGTGTTAATTAGGGCAGCAATTTAATAAACTGATTTTGTGTGAAACCATTTTTTTCCAATTCCTTGCATCGATTTGCCAAATTATTTTTTGTGGAAAAAGATAGTCTTTCAGCTGTTGGATCTATGGTTACAGATATGAACACAGAACGACATTGTGCCAAAGATCAATAACATAGTGTTTAAACATCTTTCTGTCATTTGTATTGATAAATAAGAAAATGCAGACAAATGTGTTTCAATAATGTAAATCCAACTTGAGGTTTAATCTTCATAATATAAAGAGCAATGGGTTAATATTTTAAATAATTTTCATCATATATAAGAAATCCTTAGTCATACTAAAACCTGTCACAAGGACTGTATACCACTTAGAGAGTAATTATTAATAATTAAATGCTAACTAAATATTATTAATGTAATAATAATTGATAATAAAATACTTTACAATTTCTTACTATTGTGTCAGGAAACTTCCCTTATTCTGGAGTGCTGATTTTTCTGGACTCCTCTTCCTGGGTTTACATTCACATGGTCAGGAAACTTTTTTACTGATCTAAATCTCTCAGTTTCTTTAAAGAGTGAACTGAGTTACTGTTTGTGAAGAACTGGAGTTTAATTCAATTAAATATGGTTTGTGTTATTCTTAAAGGACTGGCAGTGCTTATTTTGTAGAGCTCAAAAGGACATTCAACCTTTGTTGTTTTCAACTTCTTATTCTTAGTGTCCTCATTATTTTCCCAGTTGGGCTAACTGGATGTTTCAATACCCACTCCTCACCCCCCAAGCCTAATGAGCCAAAAAGACCACCGCATTAAGTTCTAAGCAATTTCATGTTAAATGTCAAAGCGCAGACTTGTTCTGGGTGTTTTTCTTTTGTCATGATGAATATCTGCTGTATCCACTGACTTTGAAAACTAAGCTCAACAGAACAGGACCGCTTTGCTCTCTGGACTAAAAATTAACTGACATTGTCAAAGCAAGTGAAGATAAATGGATAAATTAATGATCCGGTTTTCAAATTAAAATGGGAATCGTTTTCCCTCTTACACCGTGGTGTCAGGACTTCAGTAGGATGCAGGACTAGAACACACATTGGCATTTTTGCTTTTCAGTGATGACTCTAAAGTCACCTGAGTTTGATCCATCTTGTAGAGGGAATATTGTACTCTATGTTGTGCAGATTAGTTGTAGGTGTCGTTACTACTACTCTGGTCCATTGAAGCTGTCTCTGTACTGCCATCCTTGGCTAGGTAAGTAGAGTCAAGCACCAGGAGATAAAACTAAACAAAGTTGGGAAGAAGTGGAGAAACTAACAGAGTTTGGGTGGATGTGGTAGTGGGACAATAATGCCCTGAGGAAGGAGTTCCTGTGATTTACACAACAGTATGGTAATATCAGCATGTGCAGGATTGTGGATAACTTTAGCCTCGAATTTTCAGGCAACCATAATTTTTCTGAAACTTGCAGGTAGAGCTCAGTGTGTTAACATATATTATGCTCATAGTGCACCTTATTAAGTGAGGCATTAAAATGGTTTCTTCACTGAGTAGGGAAGCAGTGGGACTTAGGAAAGAAAAACAGTCTGAAAGCCAAAACACTCTTGCAGTTTAATGCTGTAGTAAAAAAAAAAAAAGAAACAACAAACCAAAATCAACAAAACCGCACTCTGGATAATCTATGCCCTGTTGTAACTTAGCAGAACAAAGGTTGCTGAGGAGCTGTCTCATGCCTCTGGAGCTGGCCTTGAGCATTGGCAAATGTTCTCATGCCTGTTAAAGCCAAAGTGTGGGACTTATATCTTAAAGCCTTATAAAATAAGTGCAACTATAATAAAAAAATAAATATACATTTGACTTGTTTCCTCTCTACTCTCTAAGCAAAAAGAGCTTTGGCTTCATGTCTAACTGAACTTAAGCGTTCTTTAGACTAATATTTGCAGCTCGGAGATCTACTGTGCTAATTAGTAAACATTGCAGAAAACTCACCTGACTGGGAAAGATAATGAAATGCATTTGCTAATCCTGTTCCTCCAGATGAGTACAATCCACCACTTTAACTACATGAGTTGAACAATTAGCATAAAATAGATTTCTACTTTTTTTTTTTTTTTCCTTATCATGGCCCTATTAACCAGTTAAAAGGAGCCTGTTTGTGGCAGCTAATGTTCCTGTTATAGTAACTAACCTAAATACTAAATTAAAAGGTGCACAACACTGGCTAATAAAATGAGAAGTTCTCATAGCTCAAGTAATGTTACTGTGTTTATTAACCTTGCCTCTCAGTGAAATGTGTAGGTACAAAGTAATCTTTATCATCTAGTCATTACCTCTGTTCTGTGAATGAGAGGAGAGAAAAGCTGTCAGAAAGAACATGGATTATTGAATAATCCCTAAATAACAGAAAGGAAGCAGTAGCACAGGATGTGAGAGGTAAATTGAGACCACAGTCATTCTAGTTAAAACATCATGGGAGATTCTTTGCTATGCTAGAAGCGATACAACTTTGTGACCCTTTCTGTTGCTAGGGAAAGCAGCCCTTAGTCGGTATTTACTGTCTCTTGCAGGCTCTGACACGGATTAGCAACAGACTGGTTAGTCTGTTATTTGGTGAATTTAGAGGTCTCAGTGGTGGCATGCTTGTACTTGTTTTTGGAGCAATTAAGTGATTTTTCTCAGCACAATTGTGTGCAGCTGGAATTGAGATCAGCACGTTGATGGAGATCTCTCTGTGCTTAGTGTTTGGTCTTGGTGACAGAAGATACAAATGTATGAAGGATTGTGGGGAGTGGGTTGTGGTTTGCTTGTTTATTTTGGTATTGTTTTTGGCATTAAACCAGATTCATAACATTTGAATGGAGATAGCAGATGAATTCCTGGTTTTTGTCTTTCTCTAAAGCTTTGATTCTTTAGCGACAAAAATCTGTGTAGGACTCATGACATTCCAATCTGAGTATCTAAGGAGGAATTCTGTACTGTTGATAATTCACTGTTAAGTGATGAGGCTATAAAGCAGAGTGGTACACTTCTGGCATTGGAGGTCATCATGGGCTTTCTCTACTTTCATTCTTGTTCAGTGTAAGACAGAGGTAGGCCTGTTTTGGTAAGTATGGAGTACTTGGATTTGCAGTCCTGGAGTGCTGTATCTGTTAAAAACAGTCCCGAGGCATCTGAGATGTGTCATGTTTGTCATCCAAAAGTCAGGATAACTAATCCCAGCAGTTACGTTTGCCCTAAGAAATGTGGTTTTCATTTGGATTTTTTTTAAAGTCTATTTTACATTTACTTACTTGCTTAGAGAAGTGAAGTAGCTATCCATGCATTTAGCCCAGTATTTGCGAATTAAAATGTACTGCCTGTTCTTATATGCCTGGCAATCTGAAATGAGACCTTAAGGCTGAAGGGTCTTGGATAAATATTTTCAAAATAAATAGGTGATTTGCCTGACTCTACTTACTGTTTAAAAATAATAGTCTTCTGTGATGTATTTCCAACCCAGTCCTTGTTGTGGTGACAGCCTGGCCTAGTAATATTGACAACAGAGGTACAATAGTGATAAAATGAAGACATAGCAAAAGAACCATAAAAATAGCTGTATTATATGATAATACAAAGGAGGCTTAAAGTGACTGGGCCTTTGTTTTAGTGTGGATAAGAGCTTCCTTTCTCCTCTTGCCTTGCAAACAGGGGATGTGGCCATATAAGTCTCTGACTGCTCTGAGGCCAGTTTTTCTGATAAGGCTTCGTTAGAAAGGATTCTGCTTTCAGGGACACAGCCTTAATTCCCTGGTATCTTTGAAGAAGGCTGAATTTTGCACCTGGGAGGTATATGAGGCATCTTTTTTTACTTTTTTTTTTTTTTTTTTGTTGTTGTTGTTTTTGTGTTCACATACTCAGGCAGAGAGAGCACCTTTCAGAAACAACTGCTGGTCTGCTGCATGGTACCCATCCCTGTTTCTTGGGATAGCCAGACCTTCCCACCATCAAATGGCCTATAATATCAGAAACAAAATCTTTCTGTCTTTACGCACAGGAGGGAAAGTCCTCCTATTGAAGGTGCTCTTAAGTTATCAACTCCTAAGGAAGCATGACTGTGTGGATAACTCCAGAGTTGAAGTTTCTTTTGGTTAAATGACTACTAAATGAGATGCCAACTCTTCATCTTTTGCCCATACAAAATGATCTCATACAGCCATACTGGCGATGGCCTTTTTAATCACGAGAATCATTAGGAACAGGAAGAACTGATGAAGTTGCCAAGTCACTCTCCATCATATTTGGAAAGTCATGGGAATCAGGTGAAAGCCCCAGTGACTGGAAAAAGGGAAACATCACACTCATAGCAGGGAGGTTGGACTAGATGATCTTCAAAGGTTCCTTTCAACCCAAACCATTCTGCTGTTCTAAGAAAAAGTACATTCCTTTCCTACGTGCTCCTGATTATTTTTATTATCCGTCTCTGACATGATCTTATTTTTGTTTATATGCCTATCTGGAATAAACTTTCCTATTCCAGACTGCAAAACAAATCCATCAGGAGGAAAAGCCATCCGGCCTTAAAGCAAGTGTAGTCAAATGGCTTGTGATCTCTAAGTTTGACTCAAGCTGTTATTTGGCCACACTATTACATTCTTTGTTCAATTCAGTTTGATCCTAAACAAAACCAGTGGATCTGAGGATGGATTATTGCAGACATTTGTCATTCACATTTTCTGAGCTGCTGAGGCTCTGCTTCTGCCTTTGTGTTCTCAAGTCTGACCATGGGAGGGAAGAACCAGAGATTTAGTATCTAATGTCTAAGATGGGCATCTATAAAACAGCAACAGCTTACAGATGCCCACCTGTACTGTTTGTATTTATTATATTAATGTAAGGTGCCATGTGTTTTCCATTTCTAATGATAAATAAAGAAATTTTCTGTTTAAAGCTAGTTTTGTGGAGGGGCCACAGTCATGCCTGAGATGGTTTAAATAATAAATATTAAGCTCACAGCCTTCTTTCCTGGAACCTCAAGATGCTTTCTTGAGTTTAATTAGCAGTAGGTAAGAAAAAGGGATTTAGACAGACATTTTAAAAAGTAGCAAGGCTGAATAAGCAGGAACAGGGTTCCTGTGACGTTTTAGAATTGCATTTATGTTAATATTGGTGGCACAGGATGGTGGTAGTTCAGTAAAGGCACTCTTCAGAACTCAGTGGCCTTTTTGCTGTTTAAAGGAATGGTGCAGTTAAGGACATGAACTTGAGGTGGGGACAAAGCTCTTCTCTTACAAGAGTAACTGTTGAATCATTTCACCAGAATATTGCAGAAAAAATGAGGTGGGTACAATCTAGTAAAATCAGAGAATAAGAGAGAAATGTTTGCATTATGTTTTAAATGGAAGCATTCATTCCTGGAAATCTTCTACTTCCAGGGTCCAGGTATTTTTCTGCCTCTTTTAAAAGGTATGTTTCCCTCTTCCAGTGCCCAGAGTATTGTCTGTTGATGAACCTTTGCAAGAGCTATTTTAGTTATTTCAAAATTAGGTGCTTGTGTGCTTGATCCTGCCTGTGATAGGATATTATCCATTTTATAACAACCACAGTTGTTCTAAATAAAGTAATAGTCCACATTGATTTGGCAGAGGAAAGAAGAGTGATACCGTGTTCTCTTATCCCAGTTGCATGGCCATGCTGGTTCTGAGTAAGTTGTGTATTTAAAATACTCCTCTGAACAGACAGCTTCACTAAAACCTAGCTCACATCTTTGAAGGCAGACTGCAAGGAAATAAAGAAGGCAGGGATGGTATTTAAGTCTATTACCAAATTACAGTTATTTTTACACAGATTTTTGGAGAGGTTGTTTGAAGTTGCCAGCAGCTTCACTGGTCCCAAACTGATGAGATTTAACAAAGTATGTAGAAGCTAAGATGCTGTTAATATCCTGGCACAATCCATCCTGTATCCTTCTTCAGCTAGTGGCGCTGTGTGAACTCAATCATTGAGTTGATTTATAATTTGAATTTTGTATTCGTTGCACATTCACGTTCAGAAGCTGAAATAAGCATTCATCTTTCCTTAGACATGTTTTAAATATAGGTAGCTTTGGAGTGGCTTTAGCCAAGTAGAAGCTTCTACTTTGGTTGAAGTTGGACCAATTTGTTGACAGTTTTTTGGGGTCCTTTTTGAGACTTTATGCAACAATCAATCTGGTGATGGTGAATCTGTAAAGAGGCAGACAGTTGTAAATAGGAACCAATTTATAGGTCATTCTTTTGCTTGTTTATTAACCCTGATCCTGAGTATGTAAATTTCTAGCTTGGCATGCTTGAAGGTTCAGGTTTTGGCATGCTCAGAGTTGACCTACTGTACAATCAAATCAGAACTAGCGGTGTTTTAGCCATCATCTTGGTATATAAGACTACATCTTCTCTTTCAGGAATTGCAGGGTTTGATCTGGGTAAACCTAGGAATTGGGAGATACGGGGTTTGCTTATGCATTGTATTCAGTTATATACAAATAAATCCTTGTTCTTCCAAAAACACTTTGCATGAACTCTAATGTGCAGCTGCAGTACCGTGGGAAATATGCTTTTAGAGGTTTTCTGTAACCTTCATGATATTGTTTTTTTGGGTTTTTTTGTTTGTTTGTTTGTTTGTTTTTTTACATTTTTATCAGGTTTTCGGTAATATACCAAATACCCCCTCTAGTGGCCGATAACCTCGGAAAAGGTGTTTGCTTTCTTAGGACAATTTTAACAGATGAGTAGCACTTTGCAATTACTTGACTGCTAAAGCACATTGAATTGCAGACTATTAATGAGAGAGAGGCTGGCCTTTGTGATTCTTAAGTGTTGTGTTGCCCACTAAGATGAAAAATACTGAGCTCCAAAGTCAGGAGAGAGTAGCTGCAGTTGTTACTCTTCATTCAAAACCTTCTGGTTTTCCCTGCTCTCAAGAAATTTATGACATTGATAGATTTCCAAAACGTAATGGGAATGGACAGCAACCACTGCATTTTGTATGCCCTACTGAGTGATAGACTGATAAAATAACAGAGGTGATAGAGCATAATTTTTAAGATTACAACTTTATGCAAAAGTTTATCTATTTCCTAAGTCATCTCAATCTAGTTATTCATGAAAAACAATTTTATATCACTCAATTTATTTTAGAAGGGTGAACACTTCTTTTTTTTTTCTGGGGTGAGAAAGCTAAAACAAGTACTTGTCTGATTACCTAAATTCTGTGTGTATATATTGTTTTCTTTGAAGAGAGTATGAGTCAGGCCTTCAAGTGATATGAGTTGCTGTCATGCTAGCAATGCAGGCAGAGGATTTCATCAGCCATGGTAAGCAGTGTCTTCATAGTGACTGCAGTGTGTAGTAGGAGTGCTTTTTTCATTTGGGGAATTCTCAAAATAGATCAGCCTGATAGAGATCTGGGATGCAGTGACCTTTAGCGGACCGGAAGATAAGTATCATCTATTGGGTTGAGTCTGTAATGATATGAAAAGAACATACTCGTAGCTGGATATGTGTTTTGTTCTTGTGCATACTAATATTACAGTCAACAGCAAGAGATCTTTCTTAATGGGCTTGTAGGAGTATTCTCATTGAGATCAATGGGATTACTTGCAACTAAAGCTAGGCAAACATATAATTCCTTTTAGGATTTGGGTTTCAGATTAATTTAAGAACAAAAGAAGGAAAAGAAGGAACCTATAGTTTTCTTGTTTGTTGTAGGGCATTGTTTTATATAGATTTTTCAGTACAAACTTTAGTTATAGTCATATTTTCTAAATGTCTGATCTGTGTGGGATTTCCTGTCATGATGAAGAGAGGTTGTAATAATACCTGCTTCTCACTTTGCACTTATTGTCAGGAGGTCTGAGAGTGCTTTACAGAAGAGATTCCCACTGTTCTGGAACTGGGGACTGATAGGAAAATGGGGTATGATTTGCTTGCCTTGGGTCAACCAGTGAACTCTGTGAGAAAGTAAAAATACAGCCTGGAAATACAGCTTTCCTGCTTCTGCCCAGCCCAGTTCTGCATTCTTTCGGCCCTCTGAAGAAGAGAGAGCTTGTAGAAAGGACTGAAGTAATTGGCAGGGAAATGCAGGGGCAGATGTGGTGAGAAAATATTTCAGAACATTTTTTTGTATTTGTTTATCATCACTTTCAGTTGTGTTATAGAAAAAGGTTGGAAGCCTCTTTTGGCATCAGTTTATCTGCAAAGCACTTGTCTGTAGTGCTCAGCTGTGGCCACAGGATAGAGGTTTCCTGGCTGGCACACTCCCGGTGACCGGAGAGCACCACCAGAGTGGCTGCCCCCAGATCTCTTCCGAGACCTCTTGTAGGGTGGCAGTGCTCAAAGGGAGTTGCAGCTCCCTGCAGCAAGCTGTGGCGTGTGTGACACAGCTACTGAGCAATGCTACCAACCAAGGCAAAGAAACAGAGAGGAGCCCATTGTATGAGTTCCAAGGCAGTTTATTACCAAGGAGGGGTCAGGGACAAGTAGGCACAGGACTGAGTGTTGCAGCATCTTTTAAAGAAAGGAGGGTATGAGGCATGGAAACAACTGTTATCCAATAGGGAAGCTTTAGGGGAGAAGAGCACAATTGGGGTAATCCAATGAAGGCAGCACAGGGGAGGGAGCAGGCTTGACAGAGTTCAGCTTCATGATAGCTTCAGTGTTTATGCAGATGTTAAGTCAAAAACGTAGTGAAGAATGTTTCATGCTTTTTTTCCGCCTTTTTTGAGTTAGTACAATTTTTAGCTTTTTTCGGGCTTATTTTCTCAGGCACAGATTGGTAGTGTAGCAATACTGTTGTTTGGTCACCTGGAAAATTAGGATCTGTGAATCACTGATAGCTCCAAAACACTCCATTCTCCTGAATGGACTTTACTGCCAAGTAATTGACTTGCTGCTTGTTAAAATCCTCGCCTCTTCCTCGCCTCTTCCTCGCCTCTTCCTCACCTCTTCCTCGCCTCTTCCTCGCCTCTTCCTCGCCTCTTCCTCGCCTCTTCCTCGCCTCTTCCTCGCCTCTTCCTCGCCTCTTCCTCGCCTCTTCCTTTCACTTTCAAAAACTGTTATAGAACATTAAATCCTGAGAGAAATGTTGGGAACATTTTGTGGCTCTCTTTGCTTAGGCATATACTAATTAGCCACATAAAAGCAGACTTTTGCTTAAAAAGTAGCAGTGATGAGGCTGCAGTTATATGCAATTGTTTATTTACCCACCAAAAGTTTCACAAGACATTCTGCAATTCAGTCCAGAGCGGTTCCTGGAAACTTATTATAAGTAACAGTTTAATTTTTTGTAAGGGCATATTTTTATAAAATAGAAACTGGAGTCCTTCATGTCTGTCTCAAATTAATTTTTCAGGTGCCCCTAAGCAGGCTCAATGCTTTCTTGGGTAGTTTCAAACTTAGCAGTGTAGGTATATTGAAATGTAATTTGAATTTCAAGCAAAATTAGTCTGACTGAAGATAGGTCTCAGAGATATGTAGAGAAGCTGTTTTAAAAGTGTTCTTCCTCTTCAGGCTAGCAACCAAATCTGAATCACAAAGGGTGACTACAGGCAAGAGAGCAGGACAAAATGGTCATTCTTGGCATGCAGGTACATTACAGAACTTCTGTTTCAATCCTCCACAGTGTGAAATATGTCACATATTAAAACCAGATCTTCAGATTTTTTCAGTACTTCTCATGATTTTACATTACTTTTGTGGGATGATTTTGCTTCAGATATGGAGTTGCAGGCTCTGGAAGGCAGCCATGTGATGGGTGTCAGGACTACTGCAGACTCTGGGGTTAGCAGAACTGTGTTTGAATAAAAGCTTTCCTCCTGCTCAGGTATTAATGCTGGAGACAGCGTATCTTTTACTACTGCAGTTCTTTATTATCCACCATCTGCTGAATAGAGTAAAGGTGCTTGTTTGGCAGCCTAACACAGCATCTGTCCATATATCAATGTAATTATATCAACTTCAACTTTGGCAGTCAGCTGGAAAACCATAATTTAATTGGTGAACCTGCATATAAATGTAAAACAATGCAGGCATATTGTTCAAGTGGCATTTAAAAGCCAGGAAGAAAAGTTCCATTTGGCTGCTTCCAAAGTACAGTGGTGCCAGTTAGGATGAGAGATTGTTTTCTGCTGGCAAACCTCTGTGAGTGTTGCTGCCTTGAAGTTATAACTCACTCAGCAGAGCCAATGTGCCTGTCAGCAGGCTGTGGCCTGGGTCGTGATAGCCAGAGAGATGGGTGGGGAGAGATGAAGAGGTGCTGGCAGGGGTAGATATTTAAGTTCATAACAAACAGCTCTCAAGGAAAATCTACATGGTTGCTCTCTTATTTTCAGGTGCTGCTGTTTTCCTCTGAAATGTGGACACTGTAAATGGTCTTGACAGGTTTTTGAGAAAATTTCTGATTCTCATTTTGTGTTCAATTAATGTATTGAAGAGAAGTGGTGAAGAGCATTGGGGGTTACCTTTCTGGCTGTCTTTTTCTTGAAGAAGACTTTACTTTTCTCTCTAGGTTGCAGTAAAAGCAGAGTAAAAATAATCCATCATGCTAACTGAATTCAAACAATAATTTTTTTGCCTTTTTATTTAAAATCTTCAATTGGGAACCTTTGCAGGGTCTCTTTCCAGGAGGTACTTCAGCATATACAGAAGTTAAAGTGCGTAACTGGTTTCTTGCAGGAAAAAAAGAAAAGGTATTTATATGCCCATGAATAGGCTGCTAAATTTGAGTATTTGTGAATTTTTCCTTGGTAAAAGGAAACACTTACAACACTAACAGAATCCCCTCTGTTCAGTTTCTGCATTCTATGCTCTGGGCAGATGTTTTATGCTAAGGGTAGACAATGAGAGCACAATATTGTGGCACAGGTTGTAGCATGTACCAACACCCTTAATACAGCATCCACCAGGTCTCTGGGTATTTGAAATCAGAAAGTTAGGGCTGAGAGAAACCTCAAATTTTCATCTTGATGATTTTACAGTGACTGCTCTTGTCTATCTGGTATTTCCCTGTAGACTTCTGTTGAGGAAGGTGCCGCAACCCTCATCTCAAGGCTCTGCTGCAGTAAGAGAGAAAAAATATTTTGTATGATATCTAAACAACAAATCCATTTGAAAGGAGCTCTGGAAAACTTCCTCTGTCTGTTACCAAAAATCAGAAATAATAAAAACTCCTTAACACCAGTGTAGCATTATGACACTGGCATTCTTTATTTGACCAGGTGCACGAGGGGATATCTCCTTCAAAAATCATGCATGTTGAATACAGAAGTGGTCCTGTTTATATACCTGTTTATAAAATACATATATTTTACATATATGTTTATTGATTTTCCCAGAATAAACATACATATGATAATAATTTCCCAGAAATCATTAGCATATTTTCCCTCCCCTTTACATATGCATTCTTTTGTCCTGGGGTCTCTTTGGTGGTCCCTGGTGGTCCTTGACAACAATATTTTCAGATTAAATACTTACCTGTGAGGTTTCTGCTACTCTTAACATACATGTGGCACTTGAAGCAGTACACTTTAAAACACCAGGCTGAGATTGCTTCAGGAAAACCTCCTGCATCAGTGTTATGCTATCATCTGTGACATTAACTATAAATTATTTTGATTTCTGATGTGAGTCATTTATTCATATTTGTGGGAACAAGAGTTCATAGACTGCAGGGAAAATTCAGGAGGCTTACTGAAATTCTTTATATATCATAGGAGAAAGGTGCTTGTACTCATTCTGTAACATCTAGGCATGCCATGAGAAACTTTCTTGAAGGGGAGATAATTCGTAAGTTTTGCCTTTTAGCTTGTTTCTGCAGTACTTTGTATGGCCTTAGTGGTGTTGAACAAAACAGAGGTAAGCCTCACTTCCCTCAGGCTTATCCCAGTGTGTGTTAGCAGTTTTGAGATGTAGGATCCCACTTGTGATTGCGCTGGGGAGGAGCACTGGTGCTGGGTGATGTATTTCTTTGGACTTACACCATTGTTTGTTTTGCTGCTAAATATTCCATTTTGCTGGTAAATTTTGCAAGACTATTTGGGTATAAACCAGTTCTATTTTTTGGTTTTTTGTTTTTTTTTTTTTTTAATTACTACAGGGTACCCTTGATCTAATGCAGGAAATATGCAGCAGAGAGCAGAGGGGCGATGGTATGATGATATTTTGGTGTAGAATAAATGATCCTCTTCAGCTATTTGCCTTTCTCGGCTCTTTCTCTGTGTCATGCAAGGCTCATCTCCCTTGGTAAGAGGAGCCACTTGTGCTGGCTGTCAGTGGGGAAGAGCTTCTACAGCAGTCAGTGTCAGCCACCATCCCTTGTCCCAGTTCAGAGGGGACCTGTGGTGGGCCTGGCAGAGCTGCCTGCAACCCTGATGTGATGTGCCGTGATGTGAGAGACATTCCTTAGTCACAGCATGTGAGCATGAAAGACATTTCCTAAACTTCTCATCAGCTCTCTTTGCTTTCATGCAGCCAATTAGGAAAGGGTGGAGAAAATGCTTTTGGATACTGTTGCATCACTTACAGTATGACTTTTTTTCAGTATGACAGGAATCAAAGTTCAGCAGCCTTGAAAATGCCTCTGAAATATTTTTTATTAAAGCTTTAGCAGAGATCACTGATTTTAAGAAAAAGGTGTGAAAGGCATGCAGAGCAGTTTGTGATTTGGGTTTCCTACTTCATCATTTTTTACTTGAAAGATTATTGTGGCTGTTATCCTCTTGTAAAGGTTTAAAAAAAAAGGTAAATTTTTATATATTCATCTGGACTCTCAGATGAGAATTCTCTATTCTGGTCTTAGCTGGTTTGTAACAGTTCTGAAAAAACACCTAATTTACTTTTCTCCCTGAGCAGCTGCAGATTTTGGTGTGTGAGCAAAATGAGGGTAATAAAAAGCCGCAGCAGGGATGCAAACACAGCAGTTTTTCTGTTAGCCACGTGTGTAAGCAAAGGTTCCGGACCATTCATTTTATAGCTGTCTCTTTCGGTGTATTAGCCACTGAACCCTTGACCTGGACCAATGGTTGGTTGCTATGGCAACAGGTTGCACAGTAACAAGTCTTTTCTTTAGGTTGAAATCTTCTTGCTACTCTTAAATGTTAGTTTTGAGGAAATCAGAAGAAACCAGGAAATTCTTTTTGGAGGAGGAGAGGCAAAAATATTGATATTCGGCTACCTGAGCATCTGCAGAGAGACATTCTTTGTTCCCCGAAGAAGGTAGTCAGCTTCCCCACTTTCTCCGCTTTGCTGGAGCAGAGGTCAGCAGCTCACCAGCAAAAAAAAAAAAAAAGTAGTTCTTGGAAACAACCTAACTGTAGGAGGTTCAGGGGAATTTGTTTGCTGTACAACTCAACTCCTGATTCCGCTGAAGGCAATGGGAAAATATTAACAGCTTAACACTCCACTAACCTTGAAAATTTCTGAACTTAAAGTAAGCTCCTGATCAGCTCTTTTTGAGCTGGACTTTTGAGAGACTGGAAAGATTGATGTCTCGAGATGTGATGGGCTGTATGTGTGTGGAGGAAGGGGCAGTGCCCTGCCCTGTACACCCCCACCCTAGAGCCTGTATCCCAGCCTGGCAGTGGCTGCCAGTCCCTGGCACAGTAGAGGTGATGCTCCACGCCCACCTCTGGGGCCCATAGCTCAGCTCCTGAGTGGCCAAATGACCAAAGCCCCACCTGGGGGAAGGGCCCAGGAAGGCCAAGGGGTCTTTAAGGCCTAACACGAGGCAGTCAGGTGTCTTGAATGTACTGCCTCTTGGAATGTGTGTCTATATATTGCTAGAACCCAGGAGCTGGTAGCTATGTTTGGTTTTTTTCTATATCTCTTCTGGTTTTCTTTTTTTCTTGCTTTCTCTTCTAACTCCCTCTTCTTGGACTTTTGAGTAACTTAGAATTGAGCTGTCTTTGAGTTTGCAAAGTTGAATGAGCCAAGTTAATGCTTTAAAAAGTGTTATCTGTTGATTGAATGTTGCCCTAAACTTGCCAAATTTGTCTGATTTTCTAAACCTGCCAGTAAAATCTTTTTTGTTGTTTTGACCTCTTGAGAGTATCTTCTTGGTATTTCTCTTGTGCATTTACCTCAGAGTACATGAACAACTGTAAGCCCTTTTAAAAGTCTCATTTATCATGGTGGTTTGGAGCCTTACAATACTAAAAAACGTTCTTGCTGTGGCAGTGGTCAAACACTGTGACAGGGACATGGGAGGCTGAAGGATTGCCAGCCATGGGGGCAGTCAGCACTCAGCATGTCTCTGGTGCAACTGAGTGGGATTTGGATTGGGTGACCTTCTGGGGCTCCTTCCAGCTGAGGTCATTCTGCAAATCTGTCTCTTTTTCTCTTTGGCCACAGAGAAAAGGAAATGTGATGGAGGGCCCAGACTAAGGCTCTGCCTGTGTGTGGTACTGAAAATAGTTTTGTGGTTACGTTGCCCTCCCTTACCCCACCCCCTGCCCCTGTCCTACACACTTCTTTTCCATGGTGAATAGTGTCACCATGTCATACCTCAGATACTTGGTAATAAAATGTCACTGTAATTCCCCATGAGAACTCTTTGATATATCACTAATTTATTTTCTTACACAAAACATGCTTCTCTGTGTTTTACCTTTGTATCTTTTTGGCATGTATAAAGTGAGGGGCATTCGGCACCACAGGCAGGAGCTTAAAGGAAAACCGAAATACAGACATGGCATGTGATTGGAGAGGGGTGACACTGTTGAGCCAGGGATGGGCAAAATGACATGTAAGATTTCAGAAGGCAAATGAGTGTTTATTCAGAAGCACCTCTCTCTTTTATACAGAACATTGTGAACATTAATTCCATTGGTCTTAAAATAAAAACAAACATGTCACCTGATTGGTACACTGGACTTAGGTCAGTGTGGTAGAACATATCTATAAACAATATGAACAGAAAGCAAGATAATAGATTGTTTACATTCCTCTCCGACTTTTTCCCAGGCTTAGCCTGGCAGAAATCTTTCTCTTTTTCTCTCTGAGTGAACTGAGAATATCCACAAAGGGGATCTTTTTTCCTTTGTGCCAGCAGCTGTCAACCTCTTGCACTGCCAGAGCAGTCACTTATGTCTTTGCTGCTGCACTGTCATCCTGTCAGACAAGAGGCACAAGGAGGACTTAAGTGGGGTTGTCCATTTACCCATCTCAATCTCAGAAAAATGTGAAGGGCTGCAGCCAAGCAATGTAAACAATCTAAAGAGTTCACTCAAGCGAAGGGATTGGCAGTGGCAGGAAGAAGACTGAAACAGAAGAAACAGAGATTGAAGGGATGTTTTCATGAGACAGAAGGAACAAAAAATGGAGAGAGTCTGATCTGACCTAACACATTTTAGGCCATTTTCCTGTAAATCTTCAATTAACTTACAAAGTGTTGCTAGTCCTCAGGATGCTGGAACAGTGCAAGCTTGAAAAGTTTCATCACTTGTCAAGTGCTTCCACAGATGAACAGCAAATCATGAAACCAACAGAATTTATTGCCAGAGGCCCAGCAGCCCAGCCAGTGAGTGCAATGCCTGTCTCAACTTCCATATCATGCAGTTGTGTCAGCAATTGCATTTAGGAGTTGTAAATCTTAGAGATGCCTACTTGTCATTAAAGAGATAGCAGAGCTTTCTTTGGGCATGGAAATGTCAAGCAAGCATCTTGATAAAATTCGGTGGTTGGTTACAGCTTGGCATTGCAGGATGTGTTGATGGTTACGTGGGGAACACAGAGATGCTCTCTGCTTCCTGTCCCAAAATATTCCTGCTATGCTGCTGAGCACTGGGACTGTCTGTGTGGCACCGTGCTGCAGACGCTCAGGAAGTCAGCAGGGTTTATATAAAGCTCTGCTGGGTTTGCAGAACCTTTTGGCTCCTTTCCAGCTTGGAAGTGGTGATATAAATAGAAGAATGTCTCACTTTTGAAGTCTGCTTTCTATTCACAGAAAGGAAGAACTTTGCTGGAGCTGTGATTTAATAGCTGTTAAATACAAATATCAAGACCGGTCCTATGACAGTCTGAACTGGTGGATCCCATTTCAATGGATATGAGTGAGCTCAGTAGCCAATAACATCGCATCTCTGTTAGTTGGTTGCTGACACCTGAATAATGCTATGAAAGCAGGGTTCAAGAGTATCCATTCTCACACCTTCCCTCCAAGTTGCACTTGACCCTGTTATCAAAAAAAAAAAAAATCCAACAAAAACAAACAAACAAACAAAAAAATCGTTGCTCTTTTTTTTTTCTTTTGGACAGATTAGCAAAATGTTTGGGACAGTGGTGGTTGGAGTTGGAATTGCTGGCTTAGCACGAATCCGAGACTTGATGAATCCGATGCCTTCTAGCCCTTCTGAGCACCTGAAACTCTTTGGATTTGTATCCAGGTTAGAAAATTCATCTTAGCATGTCTAATATGTATATTGCAATGTTTTTTCTTCTTTTTTAAGCCAAAAAGGGGAAGTTCATGCAAATACACCTGTCATTCTGAGTGGCAGCTCAGAGGGGAGTACAGAAAGCTTTGCAAGAGGGAACAAATAGGTTACCTTAGTGAGGTATCTTTCAGAAATTACTAAACTAAAGACTGAGAGATGTTCTTGCTGTAGAATATGTGTGATAAAAATAAATTGTCTGACTGGAATTTCCTGTAGATTTAAGGTAGTGCAGTCAATAAGTGTGCTAAATGATCTTGTGTCTGCATGACACTTCTAGAAATGCTAAGAAAAAGGTTTTACAGAGTTTTAAAAAGTTATTTTGCAAAAACATGTTTTAATGTCCCCAATAGTCCAAATTCATAATAAAATTCTAGTATTTTTTTTAACCAGGTAATGACCCTGTAGATATCTAAAGAAAATCCCATGATTTGCTACATGTAATACAGTTGCTTTTTATCCTTCTTAGCTTTGTAGAGAAAAAGAGTTTTTCTCACTAGTTTGGAACTGTGGAAGTTTAGTATGGATCTCCCTCTGAGCATTCTTGTTGCACTGTCTGACCCATTACAGTGGAGCAGAAAAGTTTAAAATAGTTAGGCAGTACCTTTAATGGGTCTCAGATTGTGAATGTGTTTTTCCAGCTATATTTAAATTGTGCAGGGTTGTTTGAGATAGAAAGGACTGATCAGATCACCCACTTTAGTTCCTGCCAAATACACTTTTGGTTCTCTGGTGCCTCTGCTAGTGCTACAGGTAGCCTTGAAGAGCACTGAAGATAGGGTTTCTACCATTGTTTTGGGTTTTTTTTGAGGAGCAATGCTTTTGAAATGCATGATTCACAGTAATCTTCCTTGCATCCCCATCACACACAATTGCCACCTGTCTTTGCTTTCAAGTCCTGCTTGTGGCCTGCCTTCCTGCCCTCTGTCACCTATCCTAGCACTGTCAGGGTTCCTGCTCCAGTCAGCAGTAATGCAAGGGGCTTTTGGAGGGATTGTGTGTTTCATTTTCAGCTGGAGCTGTTCTCAGCTTGCTGCCCAAGAGAGCTTTCCCCTTAGCACTGACGTGCTGTGTGTGTTGCAGGGTTAGCCATCATAGCCAAGCATCTGCTTGGTCCCTCTCCTGCTTGTCTGTACTTGCAGTTGTGTGCATCCCTGCCATCTCGAGAGCTTTTGTCCACATTGTCCAGGATGGTGGGGAGAAGTTCTCCCATAGGAGCACTGCTGTCTTTCAAGTCACTCTTTCACAACATCTCTTATTAAAAACTGAAACACTAAAACCAGAAGGACTTGACAGTTCAATTGCAGGCCAGTTTCTGGACTGATACCACCACCTGCAGACTGGTCCTTTTTTTTCTCTTCTCCATTCCACTTTTGTCTGTAAGTGCTCATGCTCTTCCGGGATAGGAAATTGGTTGTTATACCCTGGTTGAACTCGGTGGTCCACAGGAACAATTTTTGAGTACTGCTAGTACGTGTACAGTGGTCCATGGGAACAATTTTTAAGTACTGCTACACAATATGTGGTTGGGAAAAATGCATCGTGATAGTTATACTCTGGTTGTATTTATACTAAATATACAGGAGAAGTTTTGGCAATATTAATGAGGCTAAGCAGATTAGCCTGGAAGATGCTCTGAGAAACAAAGACATCCATGCAGCCTTCATCAGCACAGAGAACAAAAGCCATGAAGAAACCATCAGGTATTTTGGGGGGGTTTTCCCCTGTTCTTTTCCTCGTTTCCCCTATATTTTAGAAGCACAGAGGAGCTGTGTAAAGCTGTTGCAGGAGAAGATATGAACACTGAGGAAAGACTGCCAGACTAAAGGCCTGAAGTGAATGATAGTGAGTTCCCTAGAGCACCAATAAGCCCTGGAAGAGAGTCGGATTTAAGATGCATTAATTTCTCAAGTAATTCCATTTCCTCACCTCTAGGCCTGTGTTTGATGGACAGGCAGCTTAAAACAGGATTTAAAGCCTTTCCTCACAGATTATATTGTGGAAGGGTTGTCCAGCACCTCACTCCAACTGCTTGCAAGTCTGTAAGTTGTAAATTGCTGTGCTGAATGCTGTAGCATTTTAGCAACTTGTTGTAGGTGAGTGAGGGAACTCTGTGGCAAAATAAGAACTAAAACCCTGCTCCCCTGCTGTTTAAATGCGTGATGTAGCCACTACACCATCCTTCCTAGGAAGGTTGTCATTTATTTCTGTTACTCCATGTTGTGCATCTCTCCATGTGAAGCTGGCTGTGGGAATGAGAAGCAGCTTGCACAGTGAGAGAGGATTAGGATAATATTCTTTTTAATGGCTGATCTTTTATCCCTTTCAGAATGTTCTTGGAAGCTGGGAAACATGTCCTTGTTGAGTACCCCATGGCACTGTCTGCAAAGGCAGCCCATGAGCTCTGGGAGATGGCTGAGCAGAAAGGTAACACATTTGTTCTCAAGAGTGTAAGCAGTCTTACCTGTTGGGTCTGAACTCAAAGGCAAGTCTCCAGCTTACTTTTAGTCATCATGTGAAAGGGAGTATGACTGTCTCAGAGATGTGCCAGTCCAGGATGTAAGACTTGTGCCAACAGGGGAACAAACACACAAATGTCAATGCTAAGAGTAAGGTACGTTTGCCCTCACAAAAACTCTAGCCTCTATTTGTGATGCTTAGAATGAAGTTAAAGAGGAGAAACTTTTGTCACTGTGATAGTAAAGCACTTGATGAATGCAGCTATCAGATTTGTGCAATTCCCTGTCCTCTCTCTCCCTGGAAATGAAACTGTAAGCAGCTCTCCTAGCTTCTAGCATTTGTGATGTACTAGCCACACACAGCTGCTCATGCTACTGTAGGCCAGCAAGGCATCCCTGCCTGAAAGACAGCTTGTCACTAAGCAAAATCTCTTTTATTTCCAGAAACTGTGTGGTCCCATCCCAGTGGTGCAAAGGGATGAATGGGGCTGCAAGGGGAAGAGCAGTGCTGGGCAGAAGCAGAGTGCAAATCATTTGTACAAACTGCACTTTTTATAGCACTGCTTCTTAAAGATCTCCTTTGTGACTTTTGTCCTGAAACACTGGAGGTGTAGGATTTCTGCTTTCCTGTTTCCCTGTACCAACACATTACTGCCTTGTTGCTCACCAAATGGTTTCACATTAAGCAGAATTTATGGCTCTTTTCTTGAAGTAGCAGCAGTTACTATTAGCAGCCTACAATGATTCTCCTGGAAATCTTCCAGAAAAACACATACTGAGTGAAGGACACATTTAACTTGTATTGGATAACCTCTATTTCAAAGTAGCCCAATTAATTGCAATTGGAGGGAGATATTCCTTTAAAAATTGTTCCAATCTGGGTCTGAACATTATGCTTTATTTCCCCCCCTTCCTTTTTCTTTCCTACTACCCTGGGAGGAAAAATGCAGAACAAGGAAATGTGAGGGGAAAGAAGCCAAGAATTAATCCATCTGTTACTCTGAAGACTCATGTTTCAGGCTTAGCTGGGTACTGGGTTTCATTACAGAGTTTCTGTTAAACGTAGTGGCTACTGTCCCTGCAGTCCTGTATTTGTTGTCTCCTGAAAATCCTTAACCCAAATTGATGCTTCAGCACAGGACCCATGTTTCCATGTTTGATTTTCTTCCTGACATCACTTTCTGAGCTATGCATGAATATTTCTGTGTTAGTTCACACTGGTGGCTAGTGAAGCCTTTACTGTTTAGACATGACTTTGATTCACACAGAAAACTTGTATTTAATCTGTCCTGATGTTTTTTGTGGTTTTGTTTTGGTTTTTTTAATGGCAGGTAAAGTACTCCATGTGGAGCACATTGAACTTCTTACTGAAGAGTATAAACAGCTGAAAAAAGAGGTGGCTGGGAAAGACCTGGTGAAGGGAACTTTGCATTTCACAGGTCAGTAGCTCTGAAGAAATCAAAGTCCATCTGGATTTGCTCCCCAGGGATGCCAGTGCTTCCAGGCTTCATTCAGTCCTTTCACACAAAACTCTATCTATAAACTGAGTAGATACACAGGTACTGGTTCTGGATAATTCCCTTGTTGAATCCACATACACCCTCCTGTCCTCACCATGTCCTGAAGGGTTTGTTGTATATGTACTTTTTTGCAGCCCTCTCTGCCATAGCTCATCAACTGATCCATTTCGACATTAAATGTGTTTATTGACTTTCCTACTCAGTCCATCCACTGACCTTTCTATACCCCGATCTTTGACCCTGCAACACTGCAGTTTCTTCATCCTTTCCTATGCAGAAGGCATTATTCTATTTCCTGGTCCTCAAGAGTTTCTATTCCACCAGGTAGTGTCCTTGATGAAAACAAATCAGGATTCCCAGCTTTCAGTGGAATTGCCCGTCTGACGTGGCTAATTGACCTCTTTGGAGACCTCACTGTTACCTCTGCCACCAGAGAGAAGCAGAAGGATAAGAATTATTCCAGAATGACTGTTCACTTTCAGACTGCAAACAAGAAGTGAGTAATGCCTATGGCAGCACATGAGCCAGGCTCCTCATCATCTGCAGGACTTCTTCCTGCAGGAGTTTTGCATTCTCTTCGCCTCTTGTGGAAACAGCATGGGTGGAGGCTAGCATAAAAGTGTAGATGTCTTTTAAAGATGCATTTTATAATATTGAGTTTTATCTCCCTTTATTATGAAGTGACAATATCCTTCCTATCAACTAGGGTATTTTTAATAGCCTTGATAAAAATTGGTATATCATAACTATGAAACAAGTCCCCAGTATTTCATTCTGTCGCTTGACTACTCAGCTTGATCCAGAGAATGGTGGAAACTCTCAGGTTTGGTCATTCTGGGCCATCTGTGCAAAGTTCATGTCCTTTCAAGTAAGTTGAAGTTACTTACAACATCAGTTTAAAGCAACCAGATACAATTTGAGAATTATCTGATATGAAAAGGTAGAGAGAAACTATCCAATGGTGATGGAACTAGGTTTTTTTGGTGTTTTTTCCTTTGATTGCAGATATGCTGATAGACCTCTTAAAAAGCCCAAACCTAGCCAAGCACTTTAGATAAATGTGTAGTCAAAGTAGTAACCTGAAGGACTAGCTATCTGGGGAGTGAATAATCAGGGCTTCTTTAAACTCTTAACTTCACCACAGGCCTGCTGAAGCATTTCATCAGCTGCTCTACAAACCCCATTGCAGTTTATAATGGGATTATCATCTTGTCTTAGCAATCTTCCTCTCTCTTTAAATAAAACAGCATTTCCAATTCCTTTTAAAATGCAGTTGTGAGAGGACAGAACTCTGTATACAAGCTCTGTTTACCCTCTTAGCAATTTGCTAGTAACATAAGTAGCTGTAAAGATCTAGATAGGGTGAGATTTTGAACTAATTCCAGCAGATGGAACTAGTGGGTGGTTTAAACATTTCCCTGCCTGTCCTGTCTCCTGGGTAGTCCTTAGCTGCTATTTATTATATTTGCTGGATACAGAACTGGTTCTGGATTTTTTTTTTTCCTGCTCCTCAGCACTAAGCAATATTTGCTTCTCTTGGCCACTACTGTTTGTATGGATCAGTGTTTTCTCACCATAAGAGTTTTAATAACTTTGGGGACAGTCAGTTTTACGCCTCTGGAATAATTTAGGGTGGGTGGAAAATTACATAGCGTTCCTGTATTGTATTCAGTGCTGGGGCCATATTTCCTACTGACCTTCCCCCACTGACGTCAGGGGAGTTACTGCAGTAGAGAATTTGGCCCACGCTCTGTCAAGTGAAGTTATAGCCCAGCAGTAATGGTGGTGGTGTTACAGATCTAATTTGCCCAACCTTTATTTTGCTGAAGGATGGGAAAGGTCTGTACCTTTCATGAGAGCTATCCCATCCTTTTTTGAAAGACATGAATTCAGTAACCTTGAGAAATCAGGTTAATTCATCCTATTTCTGCCTTGGAAAATACAGCAGGTGCAGAATGCAGGGACCTGTGTTCTGCTTGTTAAGCAGGGATTTGTGTAAAGGGTATAGTCTGTCTCCACTGCACAGCCCACCCTCGCTTCTTGTCTGGCTCTGGGTGGATTTTGGAGGTGTGTTAATGCCTGCACCCAGCTATTTGAGAGATGACCTCTGCCTCTGTTGTGTGTCCAAGACAGCTGAGCTGACAGCCTCTCTTGAGTAATCCAGGAAGAGCCAAACCTCTACTGACAGCGTGTCTGTTTTGGGACTGCAGTTCCTGTCCCAGGATTACAGAGCTTGGATTCAGTAAATGTCAGAAATCAATATTTAGTGCAAGCTGGCGAGATAAAGATTTGGGCAGCATTTCTTTTAATTCTAACTATGGATAGGGTCCAATTGTCTAATTCTCATGCAGGCTAAGGGAGCCTCTCATTGATTTAATGATAAATTAAAAATATTGTCATTTTCAAAGAGTTAAAAGGAAAATGTTTGAAGGAAGTTGAAGATATTTCCTAAACATATACTGACAAGAAACATTTGAATTTCCGTTTTTATGGAGAGCTAAGCTTACAGAGTCTAATAAAATATCTCCAAATTGAACATTCTTAGAAAATGATGTAATAGATGCTTTCTGCAGAAGTTGCTGCATGAAATTTTAAGCTGAGTGGACCCAGAATTCTTTCAAGCATGAAACCAGCTTAATTCTTCTGGTGGTACAAAGAATATTTGCTTCATATTGGTTTGTTGAGCTATTGCAGTCCAGCAATGTCCACTCATTATTTGAGGAAAAAAGGAATCAGAAAAGCAAAAAGTCTTTTACAATGTAGCTGAGAAAATGCTATCAGTTTTTGGCCATTTGGAAACACAAAATGGCCATAGAAAATCAGGGTATTTTCTTCACTGCAGAATGTTTGCTTTGCAAACAGTCAGTATAAAGGTGGTTTGTGTGCTTGATTAAATTTTATTTTTCTTTAACTATCCAACATATGTAACCTGGCTTTATTCAGATATCAAAAATGTTGGATTTGTTGCTTGTAAGTAACTCTACTAACACTTCTAAATAACTAAATATATCTGTAGCTAGTTAATACTTTGATACAAATTTTAATGAAAGTGGGTAAATTGTCTATTTACCCAAAAAAAGCTACAGCCCTTCACAATTTTCTGAATAAAATACAAATCTGTTCCTTAAGATACAAAACTGCTTAAATACAACATACTTATCTTTATAGCAAAGCAAGAGGCTTATTTCAGAGTAGAAGTTGTTAATTAAAAATTAATACATTTTGCTTACCAATCAAGTAGAATCAATCTCTCTTTGGGACTATGACTAAAAATCCAGTTGCAGAAGATAAATCTATTAGTAAATCCAACATTTTCCTGCTCACTGATCTAAATCAGTCATTCTAATCACTTTGGTTAAATTCTTCCCGCTCCGCATGTTTGTGCTTCTGGTTCAGTGGCTTCCCAAGCTGGAGCAGAAATCATAAACTTGAGCCTGCTCACTGGTGTGCATATGCTCTAGATCACCCCAGGGAGGTGATCCTGCACCGACAGGGCCTGTTTTGGATCATACCAAGAACTCCTTGCTATTACATTATGGAAATCTTTGCCTGTGCTTGCCCAGTGCTTTCTTCATGCCTACCCACCTGAGATAAAGGAGCTTTGAGTAACAGTGGCCTCAACCCTCTCTGACTCTTTACTATCATAGGAATATAAAACCAGCTCTGTCAAGTCAGAGCAAAGCCCAGCTTGCTCAGCAGCCTGCCTCTGACCCAGATCAACAGCCTTTACCTCAGGGAAGTAGGATGGGAACGTGGAAAACACTGAGCAATATGACCCCTAAACATCCTTCTGGCTTGCAGTGACATGTAGCCCTGGGATTTCCTAAAACACATGGTGCCTTTGCATTTATTAGTCCTCTGATATTTTTTTTGTGCATTCTTGTAGGCTGTGATTTGGATATTCCCCACCCCCTCCCCAGTTCTTTCATTCTGTTCAATCAGGTTCATCTGGCCATGCTTAATTTGTAGGGGGAAGTGGTGGAGATGCGGAAGTACAGGTGAGGAAAGAATAATTGATATGACGATGTAAATATAGAAACTGATTCCTAGAGCATAAAATATGAGAGGTGCAGAAACATTAAGCTGAGCACTCTGCAGAATGTGTTCAGGGCAGATTGATAAGGACTTTCTTTCCAGATCTAATGATACTGAAGATTTCATGGGCAGTACTTGGAGACAGAATTTATTCTTCCAGGCTATTGATGCCTTCATCATTTGTGAGTGGCAGACTAAAGTAGGCTATAAAGAACTGTGGAAGGGCCATCAATAACCAAGTAAGAAAAATAATGTGCATCCTCTAAACAGCGTCAGTAGTGAGTGCTGATGAATGAGCTGCAGAAAGGCAATGGTATGGTTCAGGCAGTTGACAAAAGACCAGGAAGGGAGCATTGTGACTGTGGCTGATGTTGAGGGCCATTCCTCAAAAGCGTTGCAGTGTTGGGTCAAGGACTCTGGTAAGACCCATGAAGTGGCACAGCATGTCCCATGGCTCCTTTCCCCTCAGCTAAGATGGGAAGTTGGGAAGGAAGGTGTGAGCTATGCAAGTCAATAGCTAGTTCCCCAGGCTTGGTTTGGAGACTGTGCTATCCTGTTGGCGTAAGACAGGACTCTGCTCTGATTTAAAAAGCCCTTCTTGAGAGTCTGTGTAGGTATAAATTTTAGGATCAGCACAGTGCTCCCAGTGATGAGAATGAAACATTTTAAAAGTTCAGAGAGCATGGACACTTGTGTCTGTGTCAGTGAATTTGTTCACTGGGGTTCAGCTCACACAGTAGCACCTGGGTCATGATTATGTACCTGTGTGACTTAAATCTGTTCTTGCTGGAGGAATGACTAGACATTGAGGGCCATTTGAGTTTAGCTGTGACTGAATTATATACAAAATTTTTGGACATTTATCTGCACTTTCCATGCAAGTCCACAAACAGCCCACAGACTTACCTCTTCCTAATGACGTGGCTTGATGTTGCTTGCTTCACATTGTGCATAGGGAAAACAAAGCTGCACAGAGCTTAGATGGTGTGCTGAATGTCATAGCATGAAACAGTGGCAGAGTTAAGGCTTTACCTGCTGTTGAGCTCTATAACCACAAGGCATGTTGGTCAGGACACGTTGCCTAAATGTGCAATAATCGATATTTTAAAATGGTGCCTTTATTAGAGCATTTTCTGCAAATACTGAGAAAACAACCTGAAGAAATTAGAATTGTTGATTCAATTTCTTAATTAATACTTTTTTTCTGCTCCTTCACACTAGACCCTTGACTTGGATTGAAGAAAGGGGACCAGGGATGAGACGTGAAAAGAAAATCAACTTCTGTTTCACAAGTGGTTGCCTGGAGAATTTCCCTGAAGCCCCAAGGTCTTCTGTGGGCCTTTTCATGCAGGATCAGAACCTCTTTGCCAAGAAACTGCTGGGCCAGGTCTCCAAGGAGGAGCTGGCTGCTGAGAAATGGCGAATTTTGCGGTGTCTTGACCTTGCCGAGGTGATCCAGCAGTACTGTGAAGAGCCAGAGAAAATCTATTCCTGAGACTGCTCTTAGGGAAGGAAGAACAAGGCAGACAGAAAAGCTCTGTTGTCATCAAGCAGTTGCTATTTGTTTCATTACCTTCTTTTTGACTACTTGTGATTCTTGGGCTCACCAGGTATACTGGGAGAGTCTGGGATATACCCTGTGCCTTCTGGTTTGCACCAGACCAAAGCAATTCCCCTGCTCTGATGCATCCCTGTCCTTTCAGGCAGTTAGGAGCCTAGCAACAACCAGCTTTCCTGTGATTCAGCTGGGAATATCCCTGACAGTAGATCCTGCAGGACTGTAAATACTATATATAATTCTCTCTCCCAGGGTCCGTCCCCTCATTCCAGATATGTCTGGAAATGAACATGTCTCAAGAGTATTCCTGTACTATTTTCTAGAATGAAGTTCCAGTTCAGTTTTCCACCTCTTTACTTGAAATACAAAACTTGTGCCACCACAGTCTTGACCTTTTCTTCCAATTGCCCTGAATTGTTCTGTGCATTTACTCTAATTAGTAGTCTTGCCTGTTAGATATTGGGGGGGGGTGGGGGGTGGTTTGTGTGGTTTTTTGTGCTTTTTTGGGTGTGGCTGGTTTTCACACTGGAGGTCAACTATCATCAAATTAAATCTGTATTGGTATCAAACCAGAATAGAAGAGTCTTGTCTCTTGATAGAGAGATGCTGATTTCTTTCAATTTTTCTGAAGCCCTGTGCCAACATAGAAATCCTTTCCCAGCAGAGATGAGAAATGTGCATTGAACTAATGCATTGCCTGCCTGCTCTGTACTGAACCTAAGTATTTTTGGCTTTGTACTGGAAGCAGCATATTATTCTCCTTCATTTGTGTTCTAATTCGGCATGGGAGTGGATCATAGCAAAAATAATAAATATCTTGCATTTAAGAAAATAAATCACTAATGCATTTCTGGAGACAGAAAAATTCATTGGGAATAGTGATCAATTTAGAATAGCATTGTAGAAAACAGCAATTTGCAAATATACCCGTGTGTTTATGTCATGGTCAGCCGGCAACTAAGCACCAGGCAGCTGCTTGCTTATTGCACCTCAGTGGGATGAGGGAGAGAATCAGAAAGGTAATAGTGAGGGGGAAAAAAGGTGGGCTGAGATAAAGGTGGGTTGACAGTTTAACAGATAAAAACAAAAACTGCACGTGCAAGTAGAGCAAAACAGGGAGTTCACTCACTGCTTCCAGTGGGCAGGCAGGTGTTCAGCCACTCCCAAGACTTCAGAGCTGCATCACACACGACAGCTACTTGGGAAAACAAGTGCCATCACTCTGAATGTCCCCCCCTTCATTCTCCTTCCCCAGCTTTATATGCCATATGGTATGGAATATTGCTTTGTGGTCAGCTGCCCTGGCTGTGTCCACTCCCAAATTCTTGTGCACCCCCAATCTACGTGCTGGTAGGATGGGGTGAGAGCAGGAAAGGCCTTGAGGCTGTGCAAACACAGCTTAGCAATAACTAAAACATACTAATGTTACCAACACTGTTTCCAGCAAAATCCAAAACACAGTCCCATATTAGCTACTCTGAATCAAATTAACTCTACCCCAGCCAAAACCAACCCAGGTTATAGCATAAGACACCTGTGGGAATGGGTCTTTAGCATTTTTACTGTAGTCAAAGGATCACATGAGAACATTATCACTTCCCTAAAGAAGCATTTTAGTTTTAGAAGCCTAAGCACTGCACAATGCTATTAACAATTCCTCTGGTTGCCTTTTACTTTCTAATTACAGCATTTGCTGATGCTGTATTAATATAGAAGCCAACTTCAGTGTGTGCAATTGTTTCAAACCAAAAAAAATTTTTTTTTTTCTATTTTATTATATGGGCAATTTTTTAATAAGTGAGCACGTATGTTGTGAATGTATACATAATTGCAGCCAGTCATTATTGCCAGTTAAGAGTCTTCCTTTGGGTAAATGTTCATTCAGAATCTGGATACAATTCACTCTGCTGGAAACAAGAAAGAAAAGCCTATACAATTTTCTTCCAAATCAGTCGGATTTTAGCAATGACTGGAGCTTGATGTGTGAATGAATTCTGCATGTGATGTTTGTTTAAATCTCCCCTATCTGTTAAAATCAGTGAAAAATCTCCTGTTGCCTTCAGTGGATTGAGACCCATGTGAACTGGCAGCAGATTTCTGCAGGTAGATCCCACACTTGTCCACCCAAATGGATACCTTACCGAGCATTCATAGGGATTTCTGTGCCGCTGTGTTGGACATGGCATGGGCAGATCTGATGCTCTGTGAGGGGGAAAAGTGGATTTATGGCAAAACACAAGCAGTCCATCTGGAATTAGAATGAATAGGAATCTCCTGTGTGTGTCTGCTAGGTATGACAGCCAGTGAAAATTCCTGTTCCTTGACAAACTCCTAATCTGCAAATATGGGATGAATGCCACTCGCTTACATGCTAACTCATAATGGGTAGCTGGGGAGAGAGGGGAAAAGGAAAGGAGATTCACACATCTCTAGGCATCAGAATTAGTGAGCACATCTCCCTAAGCATGCTTTGCAATTGCTGGTGGGAGCAGTATTTCCCTAGGAAACAAATTAATGGGAGCTGTGTAGAGCAGCAGTATAATATTGTGCAGTGAATTGTCTTCTGGAGAAGCTTGCTTCTATAGAGAGCACTGGGGAAATTAGCTGGTTAATTTGAGCTAGGGAAGGAAGAGCCTAGAGCTTGGATATCCCACACTCTCCTTCATTCCCCTCCCATTCCTTCCAGCTGACTTGTTTACCTACTACTGTCTGTCCTGCTCCTGGGAGCCTGCATCATCTAAATGGCTTTTCCTTCTGCCCTGTCAATTTGCCAAGGTACCATAGTCATTTGTATATGGGAGCTACTGGATGTCTGGTTCCAAATGTATGCATTGTTTAACTAGATGTCAAACTCATCAATAAAATACTGGAGCTCCTAATCATTCTTTTCTGTTCCCTTTGTCCTTCATTAGCAGCTCCCATTGCCCGTGCTGAAAGTGTCTCTGTTGCAACTGGTTTTCTTCCCTTTTCACTCCTCAAGGTCTGTGAAATCCTGCCAGGGTGTATAGGCTGTGATAATATCCTAAAGACCTCAGCTGTGTCCTTCTCTTGTTTCAAAGTTCTGAATACAGCTGTGGTTGGATTTTTGACCTTACCTCACCTCATGAGCTCTCCCACAAAATTTCTGAACCCAGGCAGTTTTAGAGATACAAAGGTATGGAAAGGCAAGTATAAGATATGACATGAGCAATTATTACATTTTGTTCTTTAGATGTAGCTGATTTTCCACTCATTCTGCTGGAAATCAGCCTGCTCCTCTGGAACACTCCAGGAATTCCTTTGGAGGAACCTTATTAATTGATGCTATGAATTTTCCTGGAAAGTGCTATGATACACAGTGCTCCCACGTGGAGGAGAGATGTTCCTTTCCTGACAGAGGCTGGAGATTGACTCTGGCAGATGAGAGGTGTGGAATCACTAACTGCAGCAAGCTAGCTGAAACCTGGAAAAAGTAGTTTGATCCAAAGCCCTTCTCAGAGAACTAGAGGTCATGGGAATGGAAAATTTCCAAAAAGCAAAGAAACTAGATATTGGTATGAGGACCTGCAAAGCTGTGTGAGAAGTTCTGGCTGAGATGGAGAGATGAGTATCATTCTGGGATCAACCTGAGAGCTTCTTCTGTTGGTCCTGGGAACAGGGTCTGAATTACCTTTGTGATTACTTACAGTTATCTGCAACAGTATGGGAACAGGGGACCCCACAGGAGTTGCTTGAGCTGGGATTATTTATGAGGAGAATGTCATTGGAACCTTCCCCCAAGCAGATCAGAGAGACAAGGAAGGGGGAAGGCAAGGGCTGGCAGCTGTGCAGATTGGGGCTGCTTTTCAAATGGTCCCACTGCATCAAAACCAGGTTTTAAAAATGAATAGCATGTTCAGAATGGCATCTGAGTAAAACTAGAGTTTGCAGAGGGGTCACAGTGGTAAAGACTGAACTGGACATCTATTTTCAGCTGTCATTCAAGATGTTTGAGTCCTTCAGGTGGATGTTTGATCCAGGGCCTTGGACATCCTCACAGGTTGCCAGTGAGTGATGCACCAAAGGGAAACTGGCAGCACTCTGTGCTGATGTAGTTCATGCAGTAGCACTTACTGCTCCTCAAGGCATGTGATGTGCAACAGCAATAAAACACAGCACCAGGAAGATAAGGATCTCCAGGAAAATAACTCCATGTTTTTGACAGAGATAGATATTTGGTTGGCCTTAAGTGCTGTAAGCTGCTATTTGTAGAGGCTAAATTAAATAAGGTTACAGGATTCTGTTGAGAAACCCATCAGAATTTTTGTTTAAAGAAGGCATGTAGCAGAGATATTATCAGTAGTAGACTTCATCCCTAATCCAGAAGAACCAAGCCCTGAGATGGGAAGACAGAAGATGTCCATGCAGTACAGTTTGGTTCAATACAAAACACTGGAGCCAGCTCTGCCTGAGCTACCTCTGTTACCACAAGGGCTGGCTTGCAATGTAATTTCATTTGACCAGATGTGCACAGCTTCTCAGCACAGCTGGGGGGCCCAAGTGGAGCACTGGGCTAACTCATCAGGCCAGGGAAACACAGCCACAGCTCAGCCTGAAGCGCCCCTTTGGCTCCTGGCCTTAGCAGCATCAACAGTAACTTCCTCCAGTTTACACTTACCTTTTGGACTGCAAAGGGAATTGAAACACAGCTTCCAACCTGTGCTTTCTGCTTTCTTGCTGACCCCACCTGGTTAAAACAGACAGCTTTTCTCTCACCCTTGAACAAGACATAAGTGACAGGGCTGCTGTGTTGTGATGGTAACAAAGCTGCAGGGACCATTGTGGTGTTACCAGTTACAAAGCCCCAAGTTTAGTGCTTGTCTTCCACATCTTGGCAATAAACACACCTTACTGGAGCCCAGCTACATGCAGGTCAATAAGCAGAGAAATTTCAAACTAATAATTTAAGTAAAATTACCATCATCAAGAAACTCTGAATAGTAGCCTGCAGAAATGCATGCTAGAACTTATAAAAATAAATGTGTCCTGATCTAATAAAAATCACTTGGTCTAGGTTACTACTTCCAAAAATTCTCTAAAACGTCTTACTCAGGGAATCTTAGCTCATGTTGTGTGTGAGCTGACTTTCTGATTTGGCTGCTGCTGCTGTAACGACCTGCCTTCTGGAGTTCCTATTTACCACACCTGGTGTATTGTGCCATTCTGCCTGACCTACGGTGACTCATCCCTTTTCCCTGATAAAAGTCAACCAACAAAGAATCCAGTAACATGTCTCTAAAAGAGCTAGATTGCCTCAAGACAGTGAATAAGTAATTAACAAATTAGGGCTTGCTGATGTTCTGTGCATGGATGTTATTTAAGTAACAAATAGGTAAAAATGATTTTTAAATGCTAAGTTAATCATTAGCAGAAAGTCAAGAAAAGCTTGACAGATTAACAATAATAATAACAGTAACAACAACAACAACAACAATAATAATATTAAAAATAATATTGTCTGAAATAATGTCCCTTTGTGAATATTCTGACTTTTGGGAGTTCTAAAACACCCCAGAAACAGATAGGATAAAGCTCTGTATTAGTAGAAAGCAATGAGTGAACCATTAATTCTTCTTTTTTCTTACATAATTCAAATGTTGTCAGCCATTCAAATATAGTTCTAATTCAAATAGTCTCTTCCAATAATTTGGGAAGCAGTGCTCTGGCAGCACTTGGATTTTTTATTTGAAGATTGATTTATCACTGGTTGTCTCTCTCTTCCTCTCATGTACATCAAGGGCTCCTCTACCTTTTAGAAACGATGCAATTCCCGTGTAAGTAGTCATCTCTCCTTTATTCTGGCCCTTATTATAAAAAGTACTTGTAGATAACATGGCTTTGCAAAGACTTGGTGAGTTTTTAAATTAATGAGTTTCCCTTTTCTCAGTTTCCTCTGATGTGAGTTTTCATTTTATGAATTCCACCACTGGTGGATTTGTTATTGAGTTCAGCAGTTCTAAGCATTTTCTTTCTAGTACTGAAGCAAAATACATATTTATTATAGAAAAGGCCTGGATGCTGACATTATCCTGTCATTGACTGTACATGCATTTTAATATTTCATTTTTGTATATGAGGACTGTTTTAATTACTAATTTTGTTCACATAGACAGTGTTCATGTTTAGACCTTTTCTTTTACTATGCTGAAACCTATTTGTCTCCAGACTTAAAATGTTATAGAAATTTCTTTAAGAACTGTTAAGATGGGGAGTTACAAATGATTTATCATCATCTTTATCTTATTCTGACCTATAGTAAAATCGAAACTATCTGTGTTCCTGTTTCTACCTGTATGGCTTGATCTTGCCTGCTAGTCCAGCTGCATTGACCTCAGGCCAGATGGGTTTATATGTGGGTCTCTGTGCACCTTGCCTCTCACCAGGCATGCTTTTTGCTTTGCACAGTGCAATCCACCTCTGCTGCAAACCTGCTGTGCTCTAACATTTGCTTCTCTTGTAACAGCACATCCTGCTGTTGTACCCTCACCTCTGTGTGCTCATGAGACTGTTGCTCATATCTGCTTTATTACAGATACCTGTTTTATTACATGACCATGTAGGTCATAACTGCACACCAGAGTACACCTGTGTTCTGTTTTATATCTTGTTTTTCTGTGTTAAATTATCAGCCATTAGACTTTTCTCTGCATTTGCTTTTGAGCTTGATTTTATTAGGAGCTCATCTTTCAGTCTGTCATCCCAGCCTGCCAAGGCACAGTCATTGTCAGCTGTAGCCAGGTTACATACTCATGAATCATTTTGGAATGTCCTTGATTTCACTCATCAGAGTGAAAATAATGGGCTTTGTGCAGCTCAAACAGTGGACCCAAGCTTTTTTTTTCCTATTCTGTGCCTTAATTTGTTGCTTCCAAATCCTTTTGCAGGCACAATGATCTCAGAAATTCAGCACTATGCCTGGCAGAGTGTAGCTGTGGTGTTTTAGGGTGCAATTTGGCACACACTTATTTGGGCAGGACCACCAAGCAACCACTGCTTGTCCCTGCCAAGCTGCCTTTATGCAACTGTGGTGCTTCCATCTTCTATTGCTTTACCTGTTGAGGTTCCTTGCTAATCACACTAAGGGAATTAGCAAGAGGATCAACAGAGGGTTGTAAAGAAAGCAAAAGGCAGCAGTAATTCTCCATCCAAAATCTGGCCAATAGTGGGAGGGATGAAGCATACTGTGGAGGGAGGAGGGAGAAGGCTGAGCAGTCACTCTCAGTCACCACTTCACCAGCACCCCACAACAAGGTAGAAAGGTAGACTCAGCTAGGCAGCCTCACATTCCAATCTTCTCCTTGATGTCCTACTAAAAGTGATTTCAAAGGGGCCAAATGTCTGTGACACCAATCACAAAGAGAAACCTGGTAGAGGAAGTCTCCCTTTGCCTCTTACCTCATATACACCTTCCTCAAACATGCCTTGCTTTCTTTGGAATTGTAGCAAAGAGCCACATTCCTTTTAGCATCTGTTTCAAGAGGCTCCTTCTTGCCAGCCCACAGCACCATCTGGGTTTTGGAAAGCAGGTGAGATAGGAGGGCAGCACAAAGTGAGGTCCAGCACCATGCCTGCCTTTTGATGCTCTATGTGAGAGTTATGCCTCACTGTGAGAGCAAAGAGAGTGATGGAGGAAATCCACCCAGGAGCAGGGTTTCACCTGGACACTGTGAAACTCTCTTTTTCTGCCTGCTAAGTTCCTATCATGTGGTCTGCAGTAAGGGCTTGTACTGTGGCTTTGGAAATCCTTGAGTGGAGAACTTAGAAATTTTCACACGGGGTGAAACTCTGGGCACAGTATAGGATTGGGCCGGTCACAGTCAGTTTGGCTTTTTCTTACCATCTTTTCAGCAGCAGGATTTGTACCATCTCTTTCTCATAGCTTTGCTAGAGTCACCTTCTGAAGGAAGCAGCGATGCCTTGACTGGCTGCATGGGTCTGAACAGCCATGCTGCTGCCTCAGGAAGGTCCAACAATCTACCAACTCCCTTGGGAAAGCATTGGAATTTGATCTGTAGCATCACAAATATGACAAAATAGTGAATGTAAACCTCACTATTTTCTTACTCCACTGTATGTAGACCTCTCTCTCTCTTCACAAGTATTTTGTACAGATTCAAGTTGCCAGCCCCAGTACAAACGTGAAACTGGTGGTTCTGGAGAGTGATTAGTTGCTACAATACAGATCTATGGGAAAAGGATAAAAAAGTGAAAACTAAATAATTACAATAAAGAAAAAGTAGGGGAATTTTTACCTCTACTCTCAGTTGCCTCAGTAAGATACTCTACAAGGTTCATTTATCCTCTGCATATGCAGCTGAAAGGATTTTTTTCTGCATTCATATTCAGTTTGCAACAGCTTATAAGAAGATGTCACTCACTATGCTCTGGTCCCTGAGTATGTTCAGGCTTGTTTATTAGGCAGAAAACTGCAGTAAATCATAATCAGGTAGCTATTACTGGCAGTGTAATATCTTGCTATTAATCCATCTCTGATGTCCTGGAAATTCAGGACACAAACTAAGATATATCAACAACTCAGACTCAGTCCTGTGAACATATCCCACTGATTCTTAATGCATTAAATAATCACAGTTTTATCTGCCTGTCTGTTTTTGGCTATTCATGTCAGGAAACAGATTTGTTTTAAACAATGTCTTGCAGCTATTTTCTTTTTGACTGTTCCATTTATTCAGACTAAAGAAAACAGTTTTCACGTAGTGAAAGCCTCACACAGGAGTCCCTAACTGTGCAAAAAGAATACAAAGGATAACAAAATCAAAATGTACTACACCTCACCCACTTTCTTCAAAATGCAAAACAACAGAGAGCCTCTTGAGTTGGTGCTTGTCTATTCGAGCTTCTTCTAAGACCCTCTCAGAGAAGCTGTGCAATTTACCTGTCAGAGGAAAAGACAAAAGCAAAGCTGGAGGGACATCTGTTGATTAGAGGTGCAACAAAATTCGTCCCAGCAGCATCAAGGAGTGGGATTTATTCAAGGGAGGTGTTCAGTGATAGCGTGTGGATGCAGAAGTGGAACCATGTCATTTGTCTGGCTGTCACAGAATAAACACAGAGTGAATAAAGGCCAACCTGAGCATGTCTGGGGCAGAGCTGGCAAGAGCGTAATTCAATTTTGTGGCACCAGAATGGATTTTTTTCCAGACGGGGAGAAAGCAGAATTTCTGACCCATTTTTGCAGACTTGGAAAGTGAGTTTGAATAGTGAATGAGATCTCTAAACTGCAAAGTAACACTTTGCCTCATTTACAACAGATCTGTTTTTTTTCTTCTTTTTCTCACATCACTTTGACTCAGGCAGAACAAACAACTCACAGGACGGGTTTTTTTCTTTCAATGTAGACTTTATGACTGTAAGGAAATATTCTTATTAAATGAAACAGAAAATAGAAAAAAAGCTCTATTTGGAAATTGAAAAGTACTTTTCTGGGATAACACCATGTGTGATGTCATTTTTTTCAAGCCAGCTCATTGTATGAGTTTCAGGGGTGGTAGACAAAAATAGTTAAATTACTAAAGTCAGATTTTAAATTGAAAAAAAAACCCCAAACATAACAAAAACCTAAAATTTAAATCTGGCAAAAATTGCTTTGGAAATTAAAATGCAATGCCTGTCATTATTATGTAAGTAAAATTAAATAATGAGATAATATCAACAAAAAAAAAAAAAAAAACAATGCATATTTTCCACCTAAGTTTAAGATAAAGTTTCTGAAATAGAGAAAAGCTCTTGGCAAAATGACTAGGGCCAGAATTTTGTGAATTAGTAAAATAGATTCCTATGGCCCTAACTTCTCACAGAATGCTCTTTTCATTTTACTCCATTTATTTCAGTATACCTGCCTCCAAACAATGACTAAGCAGTAATTAACAAACAGACTGGAAGTTTATAAAGCAGAAATACTTGCTTGGTTTTTTAGGTCTGGGCTTACAAACAGAGTTTTATATTACTGCTCTTATAAACTATAATAGCCCACATGCCACCCAAAGCAAATCACAAATGAAGTACTGATAGCTCAGTAAATAAGAAAAGCCATTTGTTCTAAAATAATAAAATGCTCTCAGCGGGAATCTGAACACATACTCTGTAGTTATATGAACATACCTTGCATTCTATCCTCCAGAGTAACAGACAATAAGTAAAAGTGAAATGTAACTTTTACAAAAAGTTATTTATATTCTTCTCAGTGGTTCTTCATGCAATTCAATTCTGGTTTCAAAAGTAGGTACGAAGTACATATTCAACACATTTAAAACCTGTTATTTACATTGAAGTGATTTGCCTTACTGAATTAAATTGAAATTTTCAGTGTTTTAGATTATTTTCATGTCAATATATTATTAATTTGTCACTTTATCAATATATATATATAAAATAGTCAATTTTTTAAGTTCCCTGACAACTCAATCATTCTATAATAGTAGCCTGTCATGCGTCTAGTATCTAACTGAAATTTGTTGGTTTCCAGCTGTGCAAAGAGATGGAAAATTCTCCAGAAGAGTCACCTCAGTGATAGCCCAAACTCCGAGTTTTGGCCCCATCATATTTTTCCCTGTGTCCCTAACCCCCAGGTGAGATACCAGGGTGTTGGTGTATTTGGGATATTTCCACTGCTTCCAGAGAAGTTGTAGAGCTTTTACAGGTTCTGTGCAATACATGGAAACACACAGCCAAGACATGGAAATACTTATCTAGAGAAAAGGAATGCATCCTGTATGGTATGAAAGACACTATCAGGGATGAATTTAACTTTGGTCTATTTCCTCTTAACCACAACTGACAATTACTTCAAGGCTCCTTCAGCCCCACAAGGAAGTCATCTTGATGGAAACCAGAACTGGACATGACAATTAATCTGGAGCTGAGTGTGGAGCTGCACAATGAGGTGTTTACATGTCTGGCTTTGACTGCAGTCATGGTCCAGGTTTATGCTGTGGGAAAATGTAGAGTGTAAGTGAAAGGTTTAATGTTGTAGACTAGGAAACTGCAGTTATTATTCTTTTTTTCGCTGTTCTTGAAGTATGACAATGTTCCTGTTGCTCACCTGAGGGAAAAGAGGAGGAGAGGAGTGAGCACAGCCAGGATGTTGGGAAGGCATGGGCTCCTAAAAGGCTTCACAGCCTCTCTCTGGTTTTGACAGTAACCAAGAGAAATGGTAGCTGGAATCTAGCAGAGGACAGGGATGTAGAAATGTTTCCTGCCTTTGTCATCCAGGTCAAGCAAAAATGGAAAGCAGGGGGATTATTCATCTTGTTTTGGAAAATGGCAGTACATGCTTTTAAATATATATGTAACCTATGTATTCATTCATGACTAAAGATATATCTCCTCTTAACCATATGTTTATATTCTGTTAAGTGACGGTGGCATCAAGGATTTCCAGCTTTCCTGCCCTTCTCTGAGATCAAGCTGACTTCTTTCATTCAGACGTCTGCTTCTCTTAACCCCATCTGCCAAGTGCTTCTCTCCTGGCCTGTCACTGCTTGACATCACCCCATGGGTTGTGTCCAGCTGTGCCCTCCCCTGTGGCTAACATGGGCCAGCTGCTACAGACTCCTTTCCATCCTAACACCCAGCAGCCAGCAGAGAACATGGGCGAGGAAGGAAAGGTTTGCCACCTCTTCAGTCAGTCAGGTTGAGCCCAGGACACGTTTGCGTGCTTTCCCTGAACACCTGTTTAGTGAAGAAGCATTTCTTATGCCAAAGCTGCACTGAAGGGAAGGGCCTAAAACCACCCAGCACACCAAGCAAGTCCTCTGGGTCCTGTGAGAAAAAGATTTCCTCTGTAGATTTGGGCTGGCTGGAGCTATGCAATACCTTCCAAATGGCTCATAATGTTAGATGTGTTAAATGTAGGAGTAGTGCTGGCTTACCTGTAGTTCCTCATACTTGTGGTTTTGTGTGGGGTTAAGTAAAGAAGCCTCAGCTCTAATTATTTTGTGTGGGAGGAGTCCCTAGTTTTGAAGCAAGACTCAGTGTGGGGGTTCACATTATGATCTTCAGGATGTTCATTTATGAGCACCGTTTTCCTGAGGAATGGAGGTAGAAGGACAGGAAACCTGAAGAATCACCTAAATACTATAAACTTCCTATGTAGCTGTGGCACTCTGTAAAAAAGTTGGTTTTGAAAATGGAAGTCCAAAAGGATGTTTAATTTTTCCCTAAGTGTTAAAGTTGTTTTGTTTAAAATAAGCATATGTAACATTTGTAAAACAAAGGAAAAAAATAGGAGAATTAACATCTATAATATTACTTGAAATACAATTCTACCATTGATTTCACTCCCTGAGTGCAGCAGTTCACTGTGTTTTACAAGAAGGTTCAGCCAGAGCAAGGATTGAATTCATTATTTTTATTTATTAATGCTTATTCTGTTATACAGAAGTGAGGGAGGAGGAAGGAGCGGAATGGATGTTCCTTCTTCGTGTGGGAAAAAGGACATCTGAAAATTAGCTCTGTTTCCAAGCTGGGAGCTGACTCTTCTCCCCAGGGAAGTATTCCTCCATCTGCATTGCTACTCTGAATCAGCAGAGCTTCAGACAACTGGAAGAGCATGTGGCTGGGGAGAGATTAGAAGAGCAAGAAGCAACTTGATGTTGCCTTAGGGACCATGCAATCTCCAGCAGCAAAGACCAGAAGGAAACTAATCTCCTCTTGAAGCATGGTTTTTGTGACTAATACTACCAGCATGCCACTAGAAATCATTATCAAGAAGAGCACTGTCCAAAGCTAGGTAAACCTGGATGGTGCTAAGTTACTTTTCTTGGGAGATGAGATGTGTCCAATGTTACTAAAACCTCCTCACCTCCTGAGCTGTACTATTTCAGCCTTAGGCAACGTCAGAATTGAGGTATGATAGCCACATTTCCTGCCTGCTGACTTAATTTGAGTTCACTTTATCAACCTTATTGGGAATGCAACCCACAGACTGAATTTCCATCCTCAGAGACAGTCATGGTTCACTTTGACCCTGACTGGCTGTAAAGGTGACATCTCAAAGCTCCGTGCAAAACAAGAACATCATGGATTGGCAAAGTCAATTTGTTGCACTCATGACATGAAAAGAAAGTTTTTCTTGCAGTCCAGCATGCTTCCCCTGCAGTGTGTAAGTCTGAAATTATTGATCCTATTTCAAGTTATATGCAAATCCTAGGTTTTGAATAGCAATTGCTAGTGTTAAGTGCTGTGGGCACCACATTCTTCTCTGACACTTCAAACAGGTAATACCTGTGTATTCTACAACTGGATTAAACCTCTTTGTTGAATGGAAACAACCTAGGAATGCTAGTAGAACGGAATAGTCTGGTTTAATCCACTGAATTAGTTTGTTTTTACAAGATTTTTTGAACTTGTGAATCCAGTTTCTTTTTAATATAGATAGCACATCCTCCAAACATCATTCATATCTTAAACTGGCATACTGCCTCCTCTTGCTGGCGTCATTTTGCTTGTTATATTTGTCTTACAATAAAATCAGAGTCTGTTTACTCAGTTTGTGCAAGATCCTTTGCAATTGCTGTAGCAATATGTTAAGTTAAAGTTGGACTGACTTAGTATCCCTCTTAGTGTTGTTTGTTGAAGCACAAAGTTTAGAGTTTGCAGGAGGCACTTAGAGATGAAACAAGACCAACAAAACACATGAAACATTCAGTGCTTTTAGAGCACATGGGGGTTCTAAATCAAAAGGAAAAGAGCTGCAAAATGCTGTACTGAGCTGATATTATCATCAGAATACCTTCCTCTTCTGTTGGTTGTGCCCTATAGCTCTGTGTTGGTCTCAGAATAGTAAATCCCCTGATATGGTCACTTTTTTGTTAAATGAGCTGTCCGAGAATGGGCAGGGATAAAATAGTGTCAGTGGAACAGTCACTCAGCCTTTGAGAAACTATGGTCAACGTCTTTTTGAGACTGATGAAGTGGATGCTTCTGAATATGAGCTACTGAATGTCCTGGCTGGCCTTGCAGCAGCAAAAGACTTGAAACGAGCTAAGCATGAGTGAGGAAAGGGCTCAGTGAACTAAATACAAGATGAGATTTGCAGGTGGATTTAGGGTTTTGACAGAGAGAAGAATGTCTGTGGGAAAAGCTGGTGAAAGCAAACCTTAGAGGACATCTCAGAGAAGATGAGATGAATCTCAAAGAAGAATCTCTGGATTCTCAAAAGGATAATCTCAAAAGGAGAATCTAGAGCTGGGTTTGGAAGAGGAGAAGGAGCCTGAGCGAGGGAAAGTATGGATAAAATGGCTGGGCAGGAGAGTGAAATATTGTGTGGAGAGCAGTGATGAGTGGTGTTCCTCAGTGACAGGTACAGTGGGATCAAGCACATCCTCAGCAAGTTTGCTGATGACACTGAGATGTGTGGTGCGGTCAACACACTGGAGGGAGGGAATAATGGCATCCAGAGGGACCTGGACCCGAGAGGTGGACTTATGTGAACTTCATGGAGTACAAGGCCAAGTGCTAGGTTCCACACCTGGCTTGGACAATCCCAAGCACAAATAGGCTGGGCAGAAAATGGATTGAGGGCAGCCCTGGGGAGAAGGAGTTGCGGGAGTTGGGTGACAAGAAGCTTGACATGACCTAATGTGAACTTGCAGCCCAAAGATCCAATCGTGTCCTGGGCTGCATCCAAAGAGCATGGCCAGCAGGGCCAGGGAGGTAATTTTGTTCATCTACTCTTGTGAGACCCCACTCTGAATTCTGCATCCAGCTCTAGGGGCCTCAAGATGAGAAGGACATGGACCTGCTGGAGCACATCCAAAGTAGGACCACAAAACTCTCAGAGGGCCGGAACCTCTCTCCTCTGAACACAGGCTGAGAGAACTGGGGTTGTTCAGTCTGGAGAAGAGAAGGCTCCAAGGAGGCCTTAGAGCAGCCTTCCTGTACCTAAAGGGAGCTAAAAGAGAGCTGGAGAGAGACTTTTTACAAGGGCCCATAGTGGCAGGACAAGAGGAAATGGCTTTAGATGAGATATAAGGAAGAAATTATTTTCTGTGAGGGTGGTGAAACACTGGAACAGGTTGCAGAAAGAAGTTGTAGATACCCAGTCCCTAATATTGTTCAAGGCCAGACTGGATGGGTCCTTGTGTAACCTCATCTAATGGAAGATGTCTCTGCCTGCGGTGGGGGATTAGGTCTAGATAGTCTTTACAACCCCTTCCAATCCAAATTGTTCAATGATTCTACCCAGGAAATAGAAGAAGCAAACCATTTTAAGATGGAAAAAACTGAAGTTGGAATGATTTGCATAAAAATAATAATCAGGTAAAAATGGGAAAGAACATGTGTTTTGGTGGAAATTGGGAAAAAGCAAATTTGTCATCCTCAATAGAATAAACTTTTACAGAGAAAGGAAGAGAGAGTCTTGTGGGAATAATAGGAAATATAATGGGCTTGGAAGTATTGATGAGAGATGGAGTTTTAGGGAATTAAAACAATACTGGGAAAGGAGGAAGGGGCTTTCACCTCAGAGGCAAAATGGGCTTGCAGAATACAAGGACAGGATATGAATGTTGCAGAAGGGACAGGATCACCCAGGGAGCAGAAAGGAGCAAAGACATAAAATGAAGAGCAAAGTAGCAGAATTCAGTGGAGGATGAGTTTTTAGGGGAGAGAACAGGATACACTCCTTCTCAATAGAACTTCTCTTCCACCATCCTATTGATAACTATTTTTTTGTTCTCTTCATTGTCTATCTATGTTTCTATTTTTGCCGTTTGCTCCCTCCCTCCTCACTCATAAGGAAGAATTCCAGAAGGTACCCTCCCTGTGTAATGTTGACCTCAGGTAAAATTCAACAGATATTTTAGGCAAATATTCAGCACATATTTTGACTTCTGGTATGTTGTAGATGGTGCACTCTGATTTCCTACTGGCCACAGTGTTTTGTTTACTTCCTGGGAAATGTCTCTGCCTCTTCACTCGAGATAGGTGCTTCTCTTCCAAACAACACTGGATTCTTGAATTCTTTTTCCCAGCACCTCTTTACAACATTTACAAAGAGCTGAAAGTCCTTCTGGGTTGAGGGAAACCTCATCAGTCTCTAGCAAGCTCAATAAAAAGAGACCACTTGTGTACAATGATCAATAGATGTGAATGCAATTGTAGTAAGTGAGAGGAAACTGTGCATCATGAAAGAAGGGGGAAAGGCTAAAGCAAACCACTGAGTGAGAATGCCACTTACACTGGAAAACCCTACTATGTCTTTTGCTAGAAAAGCCTTTACAATGCAAAGTAATCATAAATGACCAAAGTTAATGGGACCTACTGTGGCATTGAAAGGGTTAGACATTGCTATTGTTGATGCAGGAATGTAAAGAGTTTGCAAAGTTAGAAAGGTACAAGGAGGTCAAGACTGATGATCCCAGAGGGACACGTACACTACTATTTGCACCCAGTTTTCAGACTCTTATTGATCTCAAAAATATGAACTAGAGTTATTGGGAGCAGATGGTAAGGGATGTGGGATACTAGGTCGTCTGGAAAAATGCATGGGTAAGTATTTGGCAGCACTAGGCATTGAATCCTTCTGAAAAAATTATTATATAAATGAGTCAGAAGGATTTGAAAGAGGCTTGGAAATCCCTACAATCTTTAGCATATGTGTACGTGTGTGTGTGTGTGTGTATGTTTAAGCATGGGTTGGCCATCTGGGGCTTTTTTTCATTGGTTGTTTTTTAGCAACAGAACAAGATTGACAAGAAAAGATCACAGCTTCATTTGTTCAGGGTTTGACAGATGCTAACTATGGCTAAAGCAGAGCCAAAGGAGGCATTGAAAGAGCATGAAATGTTCACCATAAAGACACAAAGGTAAAAATCAGAAACTCAAGCCAAAGATCACAGAAATGGAAGCTGATACATGATACAGCTTCTGATATTGTGGCAGAAAAAGATGAGAAACACTGTGATTTATCAAGGAAGGAGGTGGGTAATTTGGGGCTACTGGAGAGTATAATGGAGGGTGGAAAGTTCATAGAAGTTGTTACAAGGTAGAAGTCCTAGAAAGTAAAGGCATTCACCTAGGAAACTGATGTTTGTCAATTGATAACTCCTTCAGTAGTCAGTCAGAACTGCCATCACTATTTTCCGGCTCACTTGGTAAAATCAGCGAGGAACAAATGTGACTGTATAGGGGAGGCATGAGTACTGCCAACTGGGATGAGGCCATGGAGTTTGTTGTGGAGTGCTTAAACACAGCGCAGAGAAAAAAATGGCTTTCTGACTTCATTAGAGGGGTAGGATTCAGGTCAGATAATCCTGTCTGGGAAATAATCTATCCACAGCCACTCTTGCATTCAGAATCCACTAACACAGGAATAGATTTGTTACACATCACAGTGGATATCCTGCAGATACGCCAAAATAAAGACATCTCCTTAGAAATGATAGAGAAAACTGTAATAATGTCTCCTTGATAATGTCAAAGAAGAACCTAAGGATGCTGCCGAGCTTGGTGGAGATTGAATGGTTGTGGGAAGGCAATGTATGTTGTACTGCTCGACTCAAATCTAGAAATAGGTACAAAATTTTCAACACATTTTTTCCTTTTCATGAGCATTTTATCCCAGAATGTCCCAATAGGCCCAAATACAAAACCTAATGGCTAAAGTTGTCCAGAAAATGCAGAGCAAATGTGTCTTTTTATCAAAAAAGGAATAAACCAGAAGTCACTCTACATATAGAGGAGAAAAAACAAGCTGATGTATCACTTCATTAAACTATTTATTAAGCAATTTTTAATTTTAATTCTTGAAAATTTATTCATGAACTATTAATTTATTAATATAGGTTTTGTACAATAAAAATATTTCTTGGCAGTTAAAAATTGGGGAATTTAAAAATTGGAAGTCAGTTGATGCATTATACCTTATTAAACCTTTTATCTTCCCGTAGGGAAAAGCCTCAGCAGCCTCAGTATTCTTTCTTAGAGCAATAGTTTTTTTTCGAGATGAAGTAGTTCCAGTAATACATGAAGCTTATGAAGAAGAAAATCAGGTAACAGATGGAAAAATACTTGCATGTGCTTCACTTGAAGTTAAAATCAGAAAGGAAATAAAATGTTCTCCCCACACCTAAGCCTCGTGGCCTAATAAAAAATAAGGAAAATCCATCTGCCACTAATGGGAGACTGAGCCAGATTCAGAATAGGTGTTTGTAAGTCATATGAAATCAGAGATAAAATTAGTGAATGAAATGTTTCTACAGCAGCACAGATGTGTATGAAATACCTGGCTCTGCCAGGCTTGCATAGCGCTTCTGTGTGCTCCAAGGAGGGGAATGCAGGACTGTTAGTGCCTACCCGAGTTTCATGTTGGTGTTATGGACTATCTGATTTGTGTCTAGCTCTATCATCAGCATGCATTTATTTGACTGTAGTTGAACAAAATGTGAATGTTAACAAGGAATACCCTTCAAAAATGTTGACAACAGCTATTGTATGACATTTTTAAGGTATTTTTTAAGATGTGTGCAAAAGTGATTGCGTTCCCTTGTAGCCCATCCTACTGCAGCTCTTAAGTTCATCTACCAGCTGAGCCGAAATTTATTAGAGGCTTTGATCTACTCTAAGTCTGCTGCAGGCATGACAGAAAAGCACCCTCCTTGGTCAATGCCCTGAAGCAACAGCAACTTGATGTGGAAGTTTTCTTCCAGATGACAAACATTGACTGAACAAAGCAGCGGGATTTGGCAATGGAATAATTTTTAAGTAACTGGGAGCATCACAACATGTTTAATAATATGCAGTTTTGCAGGTTATGTATAATGTGAAAACCTGACAAATTTCAAGTTGCCATGACAGCTTTGTCATAGAAACTGTACACTTTCATATGGAAATGGTGACAGAAATGATGTGTGAGTTTTAAGTAATCAGTAGATGAGATGGCACTGGGGACAGGGAGTCAATTTGGCAACCAAAAGACAAAATGTTAGAAAATGGAGAAAAAGAGAGAGATTAGGGACGTTGGAGAGGATGTCAGCCTGGGGCCTCTGTGCTTGAGGGACTGGTGGGAGGAGAAGCAGCAAGCAAGGGCCCAGAAGCAGAGGTCATGGGTGGACATTAATAGTTCTCAGTGGGAGGACATAGAAGAAGGTTTAAAAGTGGTTCAGAATGCATGTGACAAGACATCCAGTCAAGAAGCATTAAATAGCTTCTAGAAGTGTTGTGTGCCAGGCCAGTTCATGTGAACAAGTTCCTGCACATCATGCAGCACGCAACTCAGTCCCATGTTTACAGACAGGATATAGAGAAGCCCAACATGGAGATGGGGAGGGAGGAAAGCATTTGGGCCCATAAACCACAAGGGGCTGAAACCAGGCAAAATAATTAACATGAATTGAGGGAGGAAAAAGGGTTGCTTGGTGGTCCACCCTTCCCAGGAGGAAGGTGGGCCCAAGGACTCATCACCATGCTCGTGGCAGTGCCAGATACTCTGCTTGTTTGCAGACACTGTGGAATTAGGTCCAGGCTGTATTGTACAGGTTATGTCCTCCACAGATAAGAGCAGAAATGCACCATGGAGTTTGGGCAGCCCTGGATGCCTTGTATTCACAGAGGGGTGGTGCCTGGACATGGTGCTCTGAGGTGCTGGAGAGTGCATTGCTGGCAAGTGATTTACCTTGGTGAAGAGGCCCCAATGGCATCTGCTGGATGCAGGGTGATGCCTGGGCTACAAGGGTTGAAGAAGGCAAGAACAAGGTAACCTGGGGTGCAGAGTGTGTCCAATGTGTGACATAAGCCTGCTGACAAGGCTGCTGGGGGTTTTGTTTAGCAATCAAACAAGTAACACAGGTGGTAGACAGAGTCCTTGGTCACAAGGCCCACAGTGTTCAGCTGTTGACCTTTTGCTATTGCTGCTGTGCAAGCTGCAGGTCAGCAGAAGTGAGTTATCCCTCATCTCTGGTGGGATGTAACAAAGTAATGAGCAGACAGCTAAAGCAGTTATAGCCTAAGGAGTTCTACATCTCCAGAGAGATGCAGATTTGCTAGGAAATTCTGCTTGGTTAGAGCTACCCCACACATGCTCAGAGTATCTACCGTGTGCAGTTATTTAGTGAGCTTTTTCTAATAAAATGACATTATAACATTGTTGGTCATTTGCATGCACAAAGCTGAAGGCTTAGAAGAAAACTTGAAGAAATGTATGGAAAGCAGAGATCTTGAATCCCCTGAAAGGATTTGGAAGTTCCAAAACTCTGCACATTATTACAAGGGTTTTTTGGACAGTTATGAAGAAACAGGAATGAATGTTAGTGAGGTTTCAGAAGACTGATGTACAGAGAGAAAGTGGATCATAGAGGTGGGGATGAAGAAAAGATAGAAGACTCAGGAGGAACACTTAGAAAATTCGCTGAAGACTGATGCAAACTAGCAAGGATTTTTTATTAACAAAAAAGAACAGTGAAAGTAGGGAAATAAGGGATTTAAAGAAAAGAGATATAAAGAAGGGCTGGGATGTTAAGGAGGTATCAATTACAGAGGGAAACCCTGGGACTGATCCCAGAGGACTGTGCTCCTACTGTCAGCTTGTACTTTTGGGTTACTTTAATCAATTAAAATGTTACCCATAACTCATTTTCGCAGTGAACTCTATTCCAAAAATTGTCCCTTCTGCTCTTGAAATAGCAACCTGCAGGCTTGCCAAAGTGTAGTTTCTTTTCGCAGGCCAAGTTCACCCAAGTTTGTCCTCCAGTTGCATCTGGCTTTTTCACCTCCAAAGAAGCTCAGCAGGGTAGTATCCACTTATTATGCCTCAGCACCCTCCTGTCCTGTAAGTGCAACATCCACACCTGAGTGCATCAGGACAGTGTTACAGAAAACACTGCTGGACAGCATTTGGAGAGAAATTTACATGGAGAGGCTTCATCAGACTTGGGTCTCCTCCATGCTGTCTGTCTCTGTTCCAAGGGGAAAGAGTGCCTCAAGATAACCTCTTTGCTCCTCTGGGAGAGGCAGAAACTGCTTTGTGACTCCTTGGTGGTTCACCCATTAATGGAAAAAACATGAAAACACATGACCTGGTCAGTCAAAAATCTGACTAAAGCTCAGTAATTTCTGTTTGCATACTAGCAGCCACCAGCAAAGGAGCCAAGGCAAATGTAGCAATACAGAATATATTTTTTACCCTGGCAGCAAGGACTTAGATCTTTTCCTGGATTTATGGCTCTGAGAAATAAATTTCAGGCCACTCTTCATTTCTGTTTAATGCTATTTCTGTGAAGACTCTCTCTGGAGTTTTGTATTAGCTTAACAGATGGAGCCAGGGCAGAGATTCATACTGTGATGCTTATTTATTAATACAGCTTTTCCTGAGATAGGGAAAAAATATGTTTTTGTAGGAAACCTTTTCCCCTTTTCCTGGAATGGAAAAAGAATGACATCTGGACCTTTCCATTCAGCTGTGCTTGGGATACATATTTTCCCCAGATATGTATTTCGGAATCTTATGATGATCTGGTTGCTTAGAAGTAGCTCCAGTAGCCAGTTTCTTTTTCCCACAGAAATCTGTTTGAATAAAACAGCACTTTTGTTCTATGTCAGTGCCCTTTTTCTTTTTTTGATCTCAAGAAACTACTGCTCTTGTTTATCTATAAAAAAAAAAGAAAAATACAAAAGAGTAAAAAATTTATCAGGGGCAGTTTTTGCTCAATGGGTGCAAATTTGACTTTGTTGTCTGTGAGAAAGGGGTTTGAAGTAGGTGGAGGAAGATTTAGATAGGCAAGTGATTCAAATTATGATGTTTATTTCTTAATGTCTGTTTTAAGAGAGGCAGAATAAAGGAACATTGCTGCAAGAGCCACTGTTAACTCACCCACTCATCAGACCCTGTGAAAAAGATGGAAATATCCTCTTTGGCTCTTTTTTCCCCCAGGCAACCAGCCCTCTGCCTTCTGACTGGTATTCTGCATCAGTGAGGTTTAAAATAAGCCAGAGGGGTAAAGGCCCAGAGTTAGGGGACACTAAAAGGGTAGGGAATAGGGAAAGGAGGACAACATAGAGGTTGCATTTATGGGTAAAAATCAGATTAAAGGCAAACCTGGAAATTTTTAATATTTTGCTCTCCTTGGGGCCCACTTTACTAGCTTGGTACCACTGTAGAAAGAAAATGATTAATCAGAAGCATGGTATCTAACAGATCCCATGGAGCACAAATCTTGGGCTAATGATTAAAACCAGTAACTTGACTTTTCAAAGAGCAGCAACAACCATTTTACCAACCCCCAAATTTTTTGGCCTGTAGAATGGTAGAATTTTGGCATTCAAGGCCAAGTGTATTAGCAAGCTTCAGACACAGAACAGCCTCACTGCCTTATGCTTTGCATCCTCTTTTTAGACTGTGGGCCAGCATGGCCCTGAATCTCTTCTTAAGCCTGCAGGAGTTCAGATCCTGATGCATAAACACCCATAAAAAAATCCAATTTTAGGGTTGGCAGATGACAGTTATTGAATTGGCATGTAGAAAACAAAGGTGCTGCACTGTGGAAGCCCAGCTGGCTCCATCTCACTGCAATTTATAACTGAGATGAACGGAAATACTTTCATTACTACTAAAAACTGGTGAGCAGTTCTGCTCTGTTAGTTGTTTCAGCCAGATATTGTGTGTACACAGGGAGCAGACTGCTCCTTGGATTGGTGCTGACTTCAGATGCTACTTAAATAACCCTCTTGTCCCAGTTTGATTGTTCTTTTCCTTTTCTTTTTCTTTCTTTTTTTCTGGGGAGAAGGGAAGGGGAATCAGGAGAACTGCACAATGCAGGAAAACCAGCAGCTTTTTCCCTTTCCTATCACATGCAACATTTCACAGGTGCATTTTTTGTCTTCTCAATGTGTTTAATAGCTGAGTCGCCAAAGTACAGAAATCAGAATCAAAAATCAGAAAACATTTTTGAAAATCCAACTCTATGCAAAGAAATGCTGAGGTATTTCCTTGCTTTCACCTATGTAATGTTGTATTTCAAAGTGTGGCAAAGTGTTTTGAAATCAGCAGTGGTCTAGAAAATCTGTGAGGTTAATACTGGGCTGATGAGAGAATCAAAACATTCCAAATGCCAAGGAATCGTGTAAGGGTCCATAGCCTTCTTTGCACCTCCAAAGATGCCAGGCAGGGTAGGGCTGATCTCAGCAGTGTCTCTCTGTGCTCCTCTGTGAGACATCTAAAGCACAAGTCTTGAACTCTCAGATGAGTAAAATGTCATTTGGACAATCTCAGGTCAGCATGTGAAGCCTTCATTAGTCTGTGCAGCTGGAGATTGGCTTCTGTCTGTCTCAAACTCTGCCCTTTCCTGGTTTTACTTAAGGTGATCCTGGACCCCTCAGAGTGGTGAGATGTATTTCTGCAGGTTTTAAACAAAATACTCTTGACCCTATCAGCAGGATATACTCTCGGTGATTCAGGGCTCTGCAGGAAACCAGAGTAAGGCAGAGGAGGGAGTGACATGCAAATAATGAATGATTTAGTTCAGAAGAACAAATCTGGTGTGGTAATCTTTGAAGAACACATAAGAAGATCTCTGTTGAGACCACAGGAGGGCTGAAAGGGCAGCAGGCTTGCTGAGGCCTGACCTGGCTCTGCATCAGATCTCTCCAGGACACCCTGACACAGCTGCAGGCAGCTGGGGAGAACTGGTGGATGCAGCATCCAAGAAATACACCTGATGGTCCAGAACAATCCATGAGGACAAGGGCCATCGCTGAGGGATGTAGTGAGGACAAGTCTATAGCATACCAATTGTTTTACCTTCTCTCATGCACTGCAGCATCTCATTGTAATTGCTTATCCTACAGGAAAATGTTATAATACTGTGGATGTGCAGCATCCAGAAACCTGAGGGTATTGATGGCAGAATCCATGTAGAAACAAGTGGCTTTGAGAAGAGGAACAATACCTCTCTCATGCCTACGCTCAGCAACATGGATTTTGTCTGAAAGCCTGGCATTCTTTCATGCTCAACAGCCCTTAATTATTTTAGAATAATTTTCTCCTCTTTTCTGGGATATGAATATAAATGGCATTTCTTGCTTCAGGGCATTGGGACAAGCTCCACATCGATTCAACACACAAATTCATTGTAAACAGTATGTCTGCCAGAGCTCATGTGTGGAAGTTCCTCTTGGTTGCACCTGGCTTTTCACTGTTTTATGTTAGGAGAGTTGACAGAGGAGTGTGTGTGCCCTTAGCAAGATGAGGACCACGATGCAAAGCAGCCTGGCAATTCATGTAGCAGCACTCATGCAAGATTTTCATTATCTGCAAGAAACACCACAAAAGATGGTTCACTAGGTGTTCTTTTATCATATTTTTGGAAAAAAAACCCCAATGCCTTTATTAGGTTTTTACAAGTATTATTGGTTTTGTTTTCTATCAACACAAATCTAAGGATGGAATCAACCAAAAGCAACAGAAGTCTTTTAAGGGCCTCCTTAAGTACTTCCATTGATTTGAAAAACAAGCCAGCAAACAAAATAGTGTTGATGCCTAAAATGAGGACAGTTTTGAGAAATAGCACTTACTATATTGCATATTCTGCAAGTATTCTTTACAGGAAGAAAAAAAAAAGGGAAAATAAGGTACCAACTCACTGGATCAATACAAACTATTAAAACTGCCCTATTTTTCTCTTTCAGCCCCTTTGAAAGGCAATCATTTTCTTCACTTTCACAGTTGATTTCCTTACTTAAGGTATCTTTTGGATTCTTTTATGTAACAGCAAGATAAAAATATCTCAATTTCAAAATTGTTGTAGAGCATGATTTTACCTGTCGGATGACACATAACTGAACAGCTGCTAAGCCTCCTCTGTCTTCATCTTAGACTTTTTGTTAAGCTGAAGTTGTCGTTATTGGCTGGATAATTGCCCAGTGTCAAATACAAGTTGGTCTATGAGCAGCAGAGCTAATGAAGCCTGCTTTACCACAGTGTTTGTGCCTTTTGTTCCTTAATTCCCTCTTATGCACAAAAAAGTTCATTATAAAATGCTTCCCACAGAAGAGACCAAATGTGCTGTGTTCTTCAGTTTCTGTAGCCCACTGCTTTTCTACAAAACTTATAGGACTCTAGATAGGTATGAAATTATTTCCTCACCTTTTCAAATGCGACTGAAATGGCTCAATGGCCCACAAAAGCATTGGGGCTGCCAGGAAACACTAGGCAGAGGATCATCCCCAGACTGGCATGTTCCTTATCAAATTAGCACTACTGTTGGTGCAAAGTGCTCTCCTGGCACCACCCGAGATGTATTCTGCTTAGGTAGAGAGCTGGGTGTGCCCTGATATTTGCCTGATGGTCAGTTATTTAAGTCCTGAATAACCATGTGAGTTTTCATTCACACCAGCAAGGATGACATAGGATGACATACTTGGTAGCTCAGATTCACGTTTTTTTTTCTTCCTAATACAGAATTAAAACTATGTGCAGTGTTAAAGCTGCTCTCATGATTTTAGCAGATGTGAGTTTCAGTATTAAGAAGGTCTGAGTTTTAAATTAGTCTAAAAACATGAACAATACGTTAATTTGAGAGAAATACCAGCTGACTGAAAAGAACAAAAACAAGAAGGGAAAATGAGTCTAGTGGATAGTTTAGGGTCTAGGGTTTCTTAAGCAGGAGAGAATTAACATGTTTTGAATTTTTTTTTCCTGTGTTTTAATGCTTTTAGGAAGACTTCCCAGGAGCTCTTCATTTGAGAAGGCACAAGCAGTACAAGCAGCTGCCTTTTAATTTCTTGTATTTGTGAATATTGAAGGGTTTCTTGGAGAAACTGTGCAGCTGCCAATGCCATGGCCAGTGACAGGGCTGCTGGGTCCTCCTGTGGCCTCGGGCATGAGGAGCATCTGCCGATTTTGGAGCAGGAGAAAGGGACTGCATTGCTCTGATGGGCACAGCAAAGATCTCATGGAGGGCTAGCACAGTGGTGCTCAGCTTCTTCAGGCTGAGTTTTAGGATCCAGCTGTGAAGTAGGGTCTGAGGTTTTAAATAGCAGCCTGATGCAGTCTTAGCTTCTCTAGCAGCCTGGCACCTGGCTGCAGCAAAGGAAAAGGGAATTTGGCCACATCACTTGTATGCTGCTGATATACAGTGAACTCATTTAAAGCCAGAGGAGAAATTCTGCTTAAAGAGCCTGAGATAGAAGATGGTGGCCTTCATATGATTTGATTGAAGCAGAAAATACTTTTTTTTAAATGATAGTGCCTTTTATAAACAAGAGTGTCTGTAAGTCCCCTGGGACTTTGAGGATCAATATCTACAATTTGTTCTATTGGAGGCCACCTGAGAAGAAGTTTGAGGTGCATTAACCAGGTGATAAATACCAGACAGGCAGAGATATGAGGCATAAAAAAATGTTCAGTTTACAGGATGCAGAAATACAAACATTTCTCCTAAAGTTAGAATAAAAGGAAATACTTAATTCTGCAGTCACTAGCTCAGCTTTCCTGTCTGGGAATAAATCCCAGGTCTTCCCAGCAGTCAGGAGGGAGCCACTGCCAGGGGTGAGGAGGCTGCAGGGGCAGACATCAAAACATGGAAACCGAGCTTTGCCAGTGCTGGAAGGGGTGAGCAATGTAAAATATTCATAAACAGAAAATCACCAGGATAGGCCTGACTTCTGCCAAGCATCAGAACTCTGTGTGAGGCAAAAAACTTTGCTAAACCTCTCCCTTGGATACTTAACTCTGAGCCACGCCCACAACAGGTAAACCATGGGGTTATATATTGTGTAAGCATGCCAGCTAAATCTTCAGTGCCACCCTGGAAAATAGTGCTCTGAATGCCACCAAGAAGAAAGCAGCAATGTGTGCAGTAATCAATAGCCTGAAGATCAAACTCTATACAGTATTTTGTTGTGTTGGTGAGGGGCTATCATGTTTACAAATAGAAACTTTTGGATAATTGAAATTACTTTCTAACTACATATGCTACCAAGATGCTACAATAATCAGATTTTTTTCCTCAAAAATAACCCTCTCTGAGGATTTTATCCTAACCTTGAAAATAGTGGTTCAGACCAGGGGTAAGTTTGTGCTGGAGTGGTGGGGTCTGCTGTTGCTTTGGCATCATGTGTGCCTCTGTGCAAGCACGCTCAAGCCAGTGAGAGTGCATCTCAGCAATGGCAGAGGGAACGTCACTGGTGGGGAGCAGGACGTGGGAAATGATACAGGACATTCTGCTTGCATCTGCTCAGATGGCACATATAAACAAACAGGGATCCCTGCCTGCACTATGAAGACCTTGACAGAAACCATAATGCTCCATTATTTTACAGTGAAATTACAACTGAATTGTGGCTGTGAGTTGAACATATTTGCATACTAAAAATATATTAATGCTTTTTATTTTAAGGATCTTGACCCCCCCATGCTTCTTCCTTCTCTGTTTTATCAATTTTCTTCAATTCTTTCTTTATTTTTGCCTCTCATTATTTTGCAGGCACCTTCTTTCTAGTGTGCTTTCCATCACAACTTCCAGAACAGATTTCACCAGTATAATCCCCCTTTCTCTATTTCAGAGGATAAAAAATTAAATCATATTTCACATAATGTTTCCGTTTGAGATCTACAGTAGAAAGCAGCAATGAGAAACTACTCAACCCATGACCAAGTTGTGTTACTATGCTGGAGACACTTGCCATGTTCTCTGAAGATATTTCATTTTCTATAATATTCTCACCCGGTAGCAGCATGCTATTTTGAAATTATTTCAGGTTCTTCATGTTGCACTATGTAACAGTAGAAAAAATATTTTTTAACCATTTAGAAACTACAAAAGGTTATAATAATGATGGATCTATGCTCCCAAATGTAAACCCAAATCTTAATCATTCAAATACTTACCTTAGTAGTGTGAAATTTTTCAAAGAAAGGTTTTCCTTCTCTTGTGTATATTTTAATTCAAGCTGTGGATTTAAATATACTTTTTAATTAATAACAAAAATTCTGTAAGATTTTATTTCAGCCTTATGGTCTCCTTAGTATAACATACCTAATTAACAGCCAATTGCAGGATGAAAGTAAGCTCCCTCATGCATAAGTTCATTTGGAAGCAGAGTCTAATCTGATGCATTTTTATCTTATTGACAAAAGAATCACCAAGAGCGAGGCTGCTCTTACATTACAGAGTGAATTTGTTATGCTGGCAGCCAAAGGAAACATGTTAATTGTAAAAGGAGATGTTACCTGAGAAACTGCTAACATAATAAATATGGAACTTTGTGCCACCATTTGTGAAATTTTATATCTAAAGTTGTTTGTTCCTTATGGTTCCTAAAAGAAAATACTGTATTTTGTATTAAAGAGTGTAGATAGGAATCCTAGAGAAAAGATCTTCCAAGCATTTGGATTGATTTGCATTAGTCCATTTGAAGTTAAATCTGGCAGGATGGGGAGGGAGAAGAGTTTTGAAAAGTCCATCTGACATCACATATTGTCACTACAGAAAGAGAGGGTTTTATTTCACCTGCTTTTATTGAGTAAAAAAGATGATCAAAGGAAAAAAATATGAAAAAAACATTGCTTAAAAGGTTGAAACGCTTATATGATTATCCCACTAGGCAAAATGTGGGATAATTAGGATGAGTTACCAGAAATACCTTCTCTTTTAATGCAAGCAAAACACTTGTCAAATTCTTTTAGCATCTTATACAAACACTTGTGAAAATTTCAATAAGAAGACAAGGAGAATGAAGAGGATAAAATACATATGTAATATAGGTAGGGCTTATTTGCAGTGGGAGAAGCTGCAAGAATAGGAGGGGAGGTGGGAATATTTGGTATTTGGGGTTAGGGAGAGGCAGATGCCTATTGATGGAATGTAGTGTGATTATAACTGATTGGTTAAAAGCTGTGAGTGTGGATCTGGCATGCAGATGGAGGAAAACCCTCTTATGGAAGATGCAGACAAAGAAACAGCTGTTATTTGGACTGGAAAATGCAGGGTTCTCAAACTATAGACACATTTTTGTCAACAACAGTAAGTTTGGAGTGGAACAAAGTGTAACAATGACATATAATATTTGATGTGCCTGCTACAGGTTTTAGCATAGCAGCCCAAGATTGATGTCTCAAACAACATGAAACTGGAATTAGTTCGGACAAGCTTAACAAACTGCCTGCCAGCAGCCAGGTGGGTTTTTAAAAAACTATTTTATTGGGTTTTTTTTAAGTATGATGACATTTGGAGTCTGGACAGAAATACTTTGAATTGAGAGACAATTAAATGTCCTGTATAGAGAAGGAAGCTGTCAAAGGCAGAAGGTGGTGAGACAGCTCTGGCTGAGGCTACACACAGAAGGCTTCAACACTGAAATGTCACAGGCTTCATGAAGGGCTCTGCAAGAGGATTTCAAATACAGAAAAAGTTGGTTAGGCTGTGGGTCAGGATATTCTAATGGCTTCAGAAAAATGGGAGAAATTATGTTATTTAGGAGTTGGAGCTTCACACTGAAGAGCTTTGATAGCACTTTTAGGAAAAGCTGCAGTGTAGAGCAGCTGGATCAAGTTTGGGATTGACCCTGTTTACTACTCAGCCAAGTCACAAAAACAGAGATGCTTGACAGAAGAGTGTTTCTTGACTAAGAAGGTACTCCCTGGAGCCATATGTGTATAAAGAGGGACAATCTGCCTATGTGTCACAAACACAAGGATTCACACTATGGTGTTCAAAATGGAGGCAGATGTAGGAACAGCAAAGCTCTTGACTTTCAAGGATCCAGAAGGCAGCAGACAAAGGCCCTAGGTCAAGCTTAAAATAAATGAGCACGATTTTACAGCAGCAGAGCAAAAAGCAAAGCTTAAGCAGCCTTTCTGTTAGGGTAACTTATCCAAGGGTATTTAGAGGTAAAGGTAATGGGATAGAAATTTGATTCAAACAAATATGCTGGACATTAGGAACATTCAAAAGAAAAATGCTGAGCTATATGTAGTGCAGCCACATACAGATAAAATAATTTTTGAATTACGCAAATCTGAGTTTGAGGTATATGTGCCGCAAAAGTCTGGCAAAAAGTATTTGGATAAGTTGCAAAAGGGGAGCATAATTGCATCTGTGGCATTTATGAAAAGGGGTTGCACTGATTGCAGGTACTCCAAAGAGTGATGGCAGCTAAAGGTGATGTGAGTGCAATAAAACCACTGTAAATTCCAGCTGAAATGAAGCAATATCTTCTTCCTAAATCCATTATTTTGCAGAACCTTGTGGCTGTGCAGAGCTTACTAAACTGTGCTCACTTTGTGTGTCTTCACAGTGAGAATTGGAACTAGAACTGAATACATTTCTAAGAGAGAATGTACATGAGAGTCTATTTCAGTGTGAGCAATTACCCTATAGCATAGTCAGTGCATTTGCTCATATCTAAGAGTAATGGATTCATGACTTCCAGTATAACATTGCTGCCTGGTGTTTTATGGCATAGGAGTAAAGGAGTGTGACTTTTATAAAATTGAGATGGAAGTCCTGTATTTTGCCTCACCTCAGGAAAATATAAAGTGTGTGTGGATAGAAAAGGAAAATACGATGCTTGAAGAAGAAGTGCTGTTGCAGGGAAGAATAAGCAATTGTACCAGGTGCTGGATGTTGGATATTCTTTCTGGCCAGAAATGGCACATATTATAAAGGAAGTTTTCCTGTAAAATTAGCTGAAGCAGTATCAGTTATGAGTTGCCAGCACAGTTGATTTTGCTTGAAGGTCTACAAAATGCCTTTGAAGTGTGACAGATATTTATACAGCACGGGATATTTAAATTGGCCTCACATTGGGTAACAAACTACTTTGTGCATGCTCTGAGAAGGGCATTATACAAAGGCAATAGGAATCCATCAGTCCCAGAGACTATTCCAGCAAAGAGATACTTATACAGTGGGAAAGAGGTTGATTTCCTTCAAGTAGACTTAGCAAAGGACTTAAGGTAAAAATGGAAATAGAAAAGAAGAAGGAAAAAAAAAAGACTCATAGTCTGAATCTCCCCTCCTTTTGCTGCATAGAGCAGATAGTGCTGATACATGACTCAAAGGAGGGAGAGAGAGGTAGTAAGGCAGTATGGTAGAGCAGATACTGGGATGGGTGACATATTTAGAAGTGGAGGAAAGGAGAGATAAGAAAGAGGCAGTTTAATAACTGCCTGCAGATAAAACCGGAGGATAGTTACAGCATATGCACACTGACATTATTGAAAAATGGTCACAAGCTTTCATAAGCTGCAAGAGGGAACAAGGATGTGGCACTGGGAAGTAATAAGCATGAAGAGATGAGAAAGCTTGTTTGCAATCATCGCGGGAGCCAGAGAAAGCAGCCTTGTGCTTATCACATCTCCCAGCACAGCTCCACAAATTTCTGTGCTTAGCACAGGCACATTGGGCAGGCAGGGTTCTGGCTGGGAATACATCCCCTCTACCTGCCTAAGGAAGGCCTTGCAGTGTATGGAAGTGAAGGTGGGATACAGATGTGTGTCTTGAAAGGGGGAATATGGCCAGCCTCTCTGCCAGGCAGTGCCATGAAGAAAAGAATGAGCTTGGGTCCTTCCTAAGGGTGGCTGTGGGACTTGGCATTCCCCAAAAGCTGCAGCTCTTTTCACATAATATGGATGCAAGGAGGACTTGAGCACAGACATTGTGAGTATATTTTTCAGTTTGGATGCAGAACTAGATGGAGAGAGGGATACTTGAAAGCAATGGCCTCAATAAAAAAGCAATAATAAGCAGTTGAAAGAGCAGTTTCTCCTCTGACCAAGTGCCCCACAGTAGTTCTATACAGCTAACCTGTGGGGTTTTGCAGGCAGTAATGTTTTCTTAAGAGATGATCACCAGCAAATGCTCTGTTAAGCCCCAGACTGCTTGCTCTGCCCTTGCATTTTGGCAGCAGCCTTTCTGCTAGATGAATGATTTGCAGAGCAGCTTTGTGGACTGGATTTGTGAGGATGATCCGGTTTGAAAAAAAAAAAAAAAATAGCTGAGGGGAAAAAGAAAGTTATTTTTAACCCAAATCGGTTCATTATTCATGCTTAACAGGAGAGCTTTACCAAGTCAGGAATGCACATGCAGGCAGGAGGCATGCTGCAGAGCAGGGGATGGTCTCTGCTGCTTCAGGTAGGGCTGTGGGGCCTGGGTTTTAGCCTCTGCTGGGAGCTCAGCCTTTGCAAACATGGCAGGTTTTACTCTACTCCAGGGCTTTAATTTTTACAACTCATTGTTCTGGATTTGAGCGGGAGAAGGCAGCTGTTTAAGGCTGCTGCTTTTCCAGGAAAAGTATTCCCTCTTTTATTTTTTAAGAAAAAAATCCTTCCTTCCTTCCTTCCTTCCTTCCTTCCTTCCTTCCTTCCTTCCTTCCTTCCTTCCTTCCTTGGGAGGCCATTGTAGATGTAGAAGGTAATGGCTTTCTGCATTCTGACCCTCTCACAGCTGCCTGGGATAGGCTGGGCTCAAGGCTTATAGGGTGACAGAAGAAAGATCATGCAAAAGTAAAATCCTGGCTTTGAAATCAATAATTATCATGTTTCTTTATAATTTAGGGTGTCATCATTGTGTTAAACTATCGTCTTGTTGCAGTGGGATGACCAAGCACAACAGAGACAGTGCCCAGCGTGGAAGGAAACAATGAAAATTATGGATTTGCTACCACAAAGGCACTAACCAAGTCAGGCTGAGGCACATCTTGACTAAAGCCAGTCATCCTCCTGCCCATGCATGTCTTTTGTCGGAGCTGAGAAAGCAGCCCATGTTCCTCAAGCCTTGCCGCAGCTCCTGAAGTACATTAATTACTTTCGCCTCTTCTTTCCTTGTTTTCTTTTATCCTGTGAGATTACTGAACTGAGAGTCTGCCTTCTCATAATGAGGCCAGAGTACATTGGAATTATCTGCGGGCATCAGTTAATAAATAGCAGAAACAAAGGCAAAGAGCTGGCTGGGCGATGCGTGTCAGGCCGGCCCAGGGCAGCAGTCCCTGTCTGGAGCAGGGCAGGATGAGCGGGGGCAGGAGGGTGCAGCTCCTCTTCGTGCCTACAGCAATTAAACTAAATTGCCTGACTCTCTTATCCTCCCCCTGCCTCAAAAAGCCAGGGTATAAATTGCTGTCAGAATGTGGCTACTAATGAGATGGAGCTGCACAATCTCCCCTCTGCTGTGCTGGAGGAGGGTGAAGTGAGAGAGGGTGGGTGCATCCATGTGGACAACAAAATCTCACAACTGAGTCTGAGGGAAAGCCATCAGTTCTTATTTATTACTTGACTAGCTGTAGCAAGGCATTAAACAGTTAACACTCATCTTCTCAGGAGGAGATACGACCAACATAAACAGAACCATTATTTACTCGGTATTCCTTTTTTTATTATTATTTCACACAGAACTTTTAAGGTTGCTTATCAGTAAGGTTGCCTAACATTTTCCTTTGGGAAAAGCTGTTTGCAATTGCTTCTAGCAATTCTTAACCATTTGGACTGTAATTTTCCACACCAGATACTTGGCTCAGACCAAGTAGGTTTGGAATATTTCCAATACATTGTGGTTTATGGGGATTTTGTCCTTTTTTTTTTTTTTTTTTTTTTTTTTGAGGCATTACCTGGGGAGCATGCATTCTTTTGTCCATGCTAAAATTTAAAATTTTAAAATATGTTGAAGTGGGAAGGTACTATTTGCTGTCCCATGGTGATCTGCCAAGATCTAGCAATATTATAAAACTATGTAAAAAATATTTTTAAAAATCAGAACTGAGCACCGTCCTTCTCCTGCCACATCAAGGGTAATGGGATGTTGTGCTCCGAGAGTAATTGAGCAAATAATTATGTGCTGTTTGTTTGCTGAGTCTGCGGTTCAGTTTTCAGGACAAAGCTTGAGGATTTCTGTGTTTCTATACGTGTTTGTGTGGCAAAAGTGAGACCAGCTTATTAGATTCAGTTCCCAATGCAATAATGAAATATTTTCATTTTAATAAGAACTGCAGGGTTTGGCCTTTGAGTGTGTAACTCAAACCTCTCTTTCTCTAATACAGGATTGTATTTATTTTTGACAGACGTTGAGCAGGAAATAAAAAAATGGAACTCACCTTTCACTCTTCCTGAAAAACACAGCAATTAGACAAATTTAATAATTCCTATAGAACGTCACATGTCCAGGTATTCTTCTAGTTCCAATCTTGTGGCATTAGCAATGCAAGTAAAATCTTGTGTTTTCTTCTGTTTGGATCAAGGAACCTAGAAACAGTGACAGTCTATATTTTATGGCTGCTGAACCTCTATTAAGAGGTATTATTCACGGCATTTGATTTTTCTGCCTTTACATCCTCACATCCCCATGGTTACTGTTTGAGTAAACTTTGATCAAAGAAAAGACAAATTATGTTGGTAGTTATTTGACCCTATATGGAAAGGGTTCTGTGGGTAAATAAGTAAATTTTTATTCATACAGGCACAAATTCTGAAATATTTTTCAAGTAGAATTTCCACCCATAGAGGAAAAATTAAAGTAGTTTTTAGCAGACTATGCATGATATGGTCTTTTATTTTGTTCCTGGTAAAAACTTGTCATTGCTTGTTTGTTCATCTTTTGACTGGAGCTGCCTGCCTGAAAAATGAAAGAACACTCTTAAGGCTGAAAAAAAACCCTTGCGTTCAATGTTAGTGACATTGGGCAATCGATGCTTGATTAGAAAATCAAAGCCATTTCCTTTTCATTCTTTGAAAGTGTTTGCTTATTTGCATCTATTCAGACTGAACATCAAAGGTGGGATAGGTTGGTTATGTCCCTGCAATGCTGAGCAACTGCAGTGTGCTAGAACGGAGAGAAGTGACCCCTGGTAACAACAGGGCATGTGAGCAGCCCTGCACCCTTCATGTACCCATGTATGCACATAGTCCATATTGGGCATCTTGGATTGGACCAGCTGAGAAATGCTCAGATGGATTGGAGCATCAGCAGCATATTTTTCTGATCCATGAGGAGCCAGCTCAGGTTCAGTGCATGCAGTTTGCAAGGCTTCAGCGAGCAGCAGCGCGTGTGTCCAACAGCACCAATTACAGGGTCAGGGAGAGATTCCCTGGACCCTTGGCCTCTCAGGAGACCTGTTTGAGTGTTTGACTGTGCCTTTAGAAGTGGGATACGGCTGGCTCTTTTCTGTTCAGGAATCAGTGGGGCAGTTTCAGATCAGCCTAAGGAGTGACAGAGGGATTGCTTGTAGTTTAACAGGCAAATGTAGCTGGAGACAGGCTGTGGAGCTCAGTGTGGGAGTCATGACAAGTTTGGTTTTAGAAGCCTGGGATATTCATCACAGTATTTTCACTGGCAAGAGGAGGGGAAACTCCTGTAAAAGTAAGGTGTATGGGACCCCATTACAGTTGACGCTGTAAGCACAGGGATGTGCCAAGCTGGGTGGAAAAGAGGGATTCTCATTTGTTTTATGGTGCCTGAGTCGGCTAGAAAGAAGTGTTAAAATTGGTTAAAACTAGGAAGCTGGCACTCAGAAAAAGCAGAAATAAGAAATTGAGGTAAATGCTTCTACTGTGACAAAATTAGTCACAGTCAGGAGGATTGCTTGAAATATAAAGTAATCCTGGAATAAGCATCAGAAGCAATTAGGGAAAAGTCCTTCAAAATAATGTGGAAAATGGGACAGAGACAGAAAGTAAGGTCTTGCTTAAGCTGAGGAAGCTAACAAACTTGATATCAACTCAGCTAGAATTTGTAGCCATGAAATGCACAGGAGTTTTGGGGTTTTATACACATAGATTAATGTGACAATACTAGGAGAAGTAGAAACAAACAACCTATTTATCTGCAAGGGGAAAGAGTGAGTGGGGATTTTGAGTCTGCTTAAAAAAAAGAAAATTGAATTAGGACTGTAGGCCTGTGTCAGGTGAGAAAGAATACTTGACAGACAAACAGTCGATCTGGACTTCATTAAAAGTGAAAAATGTACAAGAAAGAAATGCACTTGAGGACCATATGGTTTGTGGCAAGTTATGATAGCTCCCTTGGTCCTAACACAAATCAGGAAACAAATGCTTTATTCACTTTTACATAACAAGCTGAGATTCATTATTCATCTTCTCCAACAACAATAGGAGACAAAAGTATGTTGGAGGTGTCTCAGATGAGTTATAGTTGAAATTTGCCATGAATTCAAACACAAGAAAGTTGTTAAGATGATTTTGATATGGACAGGTGACTCTCGATCGTTCTTCTTTTCTCCTCTGTCCATATCAGCTATGGATTATTTCCCAGGGATGATGGACAATGACATTAATTGCTTAAGAACTAACTTGTGGGATGACTCAAAAAATTAATCAAGCAGGGCCAAGCCCTCTAGAACTTCAAACCATCAATTGTTTTACACCACATGGGAAATAGTATCCAGTTGTCCACATGATGAATTTCTCTCTTCATGCAACCAGAGGCAGGGCATTAGGAGGAAGAAGAATATTGCAGATTTTAAAAGGGAGAAAGCCCCCGTCAAGAGGCCATTTTAGGCTAACTCCAGAATACAAATTGAAGTGAGTGGAACTTCATAATGCTCAGCTAGGGACAGAAATGTATCATACGAGTTCTATCACTGGCTCTTACTGAACCATTAAAGTAATGTTTTTTTCCTCTCTTTCTCCTTTTCCCAAATCTAAGGGCGTAAACTTGCTGAATTAACAAAAATGCTGCTCAGTCAAAAGTGTGTCAGAAAGATGTCTGGATTATATGTGTAGGTACTCACCAGTTCTGGTCATCAGAAACCGAAAGAGGAAGAACAGGATTTAATTTTAGAGACTTCTTTGACTCATGTTAGAATTTCTTGAAATTTATGTAACTGCAAAGTACTTTATTAAGCCTCTAAGCTTCCCACCCAGGTGTCATGCAGTTCAGTTGCAGATTCTTACAAGATGGATTTGCAAATATTTCTTGTTGGGTAGCCAAAGGAAAATGACTGAACAAGTCAGTTCATAAAAATGGCTTTGGCTGATTGTGCTCTTCCTTTCACACCATTGCTGGAAAAAAGTGGGAGAGAGAACAACTGAGAAGCAGACAGTAAATGATTGTCAATGTCAAATAAGAAGTTGAAATAAAGATGTGAATTCTTGGCACTTATTTTCTTCCAAGAGTTTGATGGCTATATACACCTGAAACTACAAAATAAGTACATTCAAAATACAATTACAAGGGCTACTCTTGGCTTTCTGAAATATGGCCTCCTCCTGCTTCACTGCTCTTCCACTTTTCTCCATCATCCTAGAAAACTCTTACAAGTTCCTCCACTTCTCTCTGCCATATCCTGATTCACCCATGCTTTGAAACTGCAGTTGGGTCTCTGCTTCTGTCCAGCATCCAGAAAGGATTTTGGTTCTTCCTTCCAAACTCAACACTTGGATACACTGCTAAAAATAAAATAACAGTCCTTAAGGGGACATTACCAACAGCTCCATGGCAGAATCAAAATACTTTCTTTCTACCTATATCCTAGCTCATGGTACAGCTGGGAGTAGGAATAGCTATATTTAAAAATGGTGAAAAAACATAATGGAGTTCTTCCGAAAATTAGATCAGACATGTGAGAGCTGGGACAGTGAAAGTTGCATATCATCCATGATCAGTAGAGAGAGATTTTCCACCATTACAAAAAAATGTAAAAATGCACAAATTGCATTTGTGCATCCAAGTTCCCAGACACTCACAGCATATACACACAGGGCTCACATCCTATCACAAGACCTTTGCTAGTACTGCAAAAAACTTTGCAATGGGTTACAAAAAAAAGGGAACCCAGAATTTATCACAGTGAAAAAAGGCCTCTTGGGAAAGACCTAACCAAAGCCGCCTGGGGCTGAGGATGACTGGATGCAGGTGTGTATGAGGGAGAACAAAGGCTAAGGAAGGTGTGACCTCAAGAGGGAGCAGAGAGAATTTCTGGATCTCAGCACTGATGGAGTGATAATCAGTTGTGAGATCAAGCACACTAGAGGAGGCAACTTACACTGCTTTGCTCTGGAAAGCAATCTTTGCATACAAAGTTGCAATAAGAGTAGATTGAGAATACTTTTGCCTGGTGTCAGGTAGAAATCTGTTCCTTCAGGTACATCCCCGTGACACCCACATGAAGTGATTAACCACATTCAGGAGAAATGAGGCGACAGTGCTTTTCAGTGTACCCAGACTACAAAACTGTATATTTTCTGATGGCTCTATTTCTTCGTTAGAGATAAAAATCTAAAAAGTGTGACACATAATGTATATGGCTGCCAGGACAGGGAGAAATTTTCCCTGGGGTAGCCCTCATGTGGTTTCCACATAATTTCTCTGGAGAATGTGTCCCCCTCACAGAGACAGTACTATTGCAGGAGCTGAATACCTTATGAAGCCTCAGCAGAGCACCAAACATCTTTCTAATGCATACACACTAATTCCCACTGCGTACACAATAATTATCGAAAAGAAGGATGAAAGCTTAAATGACGTACAGAGGCCCTTGAGAAAATGTCATCAGGTAAAACACTGCTGCCATCTCCTTTCCCTGTTGAGCTGTCCTTTCATCTCATCATTAAATGCCCACTTCCTTTAAACAGCTTTTTATCCTAACCAACTCCCTTAATTCACAAAGCTTCTTGAAATTCATTTTTGTTGACTGCCTGCAACAGAAAGCTTTAATGTTTCATTCCTTATATTTGAGTAAGCTTTCTGTACTCTGCTTGTATTGCTTCAAGCAGTCAGGCAATGGTCACCTGCCCTGGCAATGCTAACTTGTCATCTTCAGCCAGAAACAAAGCAAACACCATGAGTTTTGGGTGCAAGATGTGTGAAGAATAGTCATAGTAAGTAAGACATGGTCTGTAAGGGAGAGGGCATTTCAGTAAACACAAACAGGGAGAATTTTGCCTCATTTATCTGCAGACTGAGAAAGCTGCTTGATATTCTCCCTCCTCAACAACAAATGACAGCACAAAAAGTGATCGTGTTATTAATTCAGATGAATAGTACCACACATCTCAGCATTATATAATTATTTCATTAAAGTGATGGATCAGTTTAAAACATCATTAAAATCTAACCAGCCGAAAATAATATGATTCTACTGACATTTGATTTAATTAAAATCTGAAAGTTAGGAATATGGCAATAAGTGTTAGCTCCAGAGAGTCTCTGGAAGATGCAGCATCAGGTACTCTACATGTGCTTCTCAGAGAGCAGGGGGTAACAGAAGGAGCCAGGAGTTCTTGGGGATCCCAACTCAGTAAAGATCAGCAAAGCCACCATTGGAGGTGGGCTGCACACAGTTTTTCTAAACATCCTTGAGTCAGTAAAGCTGGCTTTCCAGATTATCAGAATAAGTATTACTCGTCCAATTCAGTCTCAAGAGTCAAAGAACCAAATTGATTCTCTGAACTTTGAGAAAAAACGGCTCCAAGCCAAGCCCGCTGAAACCAAGACAAAGATCCCCTGCTGAGTTCAACAGCTTGCTGGATCTCACCCAATGCAAGTAATTCTCTTTTTCTTTCTAAAGTGAGTTTCTTTTTCCTGTGGCAGCTTCACACAATATTTCCATTGTGGCTAGTTTTATTCAAACACAGCTCTTCTCTTACTTACAAGTTCAGATTTGTATTGTTTCCAATACTTCATAATTTTGCATTGTCAGGATACTTTTCTCCATGGTTTCAGAGAGTGAACTGACCTAGTTAAAAGTAAAGGTTGCCACCATAAATTAGATTAGAATGGTCTAGTGGTCTGAAAAAAGTGCCGTAACATGCTGTGCTTGTCTTCGTTTCCTTCAGTAAGAATAGCTAGGTGAAAAGACAGTTATTAGAGTTACTTGGTTTGCACTGTTAAAATTGCAGGTCTGATGATATCCTATTAGGGTGCAACAAGACCAAATTATCAGCTATTTCAACTAGAAATATAATAATTAAGTTTTATTTTTAGCTATCAGATTTCACATTTCATTTGAAATGTGTAGGAATCTAGTTAGTAATAAAGTAATAGTGCTTACTGGCAGCAAGGATATTTCTACCTTCTTAAGACTATTTATACTGGAAACTCACAAGCCTGAGATAAAAAATAAAAAAAATCTTACCTCAAGCTTTGGAGGTTGCAAGAAGTGGATAACCCGTTCACCATGTCTTAGCACAAGCCCAAGGTCTCTGTCCATGAGCTATGAATACAGCAGACATCTGAAGAGTGATTAATGTTAACAGCCTCATCTACCAAAAACATCTTAAATCTGACTCTTTCTAGGCACAATGCAAATTCTTTTATGCTGAGCTACTGCTGGAATACCATCTGGCTCAGACTTCTTATGCTTGCCCTTAAACCTGTAGGGTTTTTTTGTACAGTGAAAAGCAGACTAATGTCTCCCTAAGAAGGATATTGTCTCCTGTCAGTCCTATTGTTCCTGTAAATACCTCTCATCACTACTAAAAAAGGACAAGAGGATAATGGACATTCATCCTGAATGGAGCCCAGAAGCACTTCACCCTGGGAACTGGCAGGCAGAATCACTGCCACTCTTTGCAGGCAGAATCCCTGCAAATGTCAAAGCCAGGCCTATTAACAATAAAGTGTAGATAATAATTAGTAAATAATTGATGTTGACGTTTCCATTTGATGCTGTGTGCATGGTAAGCTGAGTGGTTGGCTCCTCTGGTAAAAGCTGCCATGCTCTCTGGCCTGTTGATATCCAGCTGTATATCTAGATATATCCAATATCTAATGGATGGGTGTGCAGTGATTGTTGTGCTGAGCTGCAGAATGCCAACACTTCTCTGATATGTGGGAGCAATTCCCCACAACTCTGTATCAGACCATAACTCTTTCTTATCAAGACACTTTCTAACACAGTTGCAGCCCAAAGAGACTCTCTTTTGGATCAATTTTTCAATTTGTAAACTGCTATTGTTTTAAACCTACTTTCTGCTCTTTTGCATACTTTGCCGTTTTTTACTAAGAATTCAATATATTGCTCAAAACTGCATCTCAGATGATTTTTGCATTGATTGTGGGATGATCTTGTTATTTTTGGGGCTATGGCTGCATTATAGGTATGATCTTAAAGGTACATTGGGACTCTTCAGATCTATTATTTTCTTCCTTTCTTGTGTATGGTCAGCTGCTGTTTTTTAAAAGACAGTAGGGAGAAAGGGATGGGATAAGTGAGGATGGAAAGGCTTGTGACAATGAACAGGGAAATAGTTTTTCTTGCTTTTTCTTTTGAAGTAACCAATCTGCTGTTTGTACCATTTCTGTGTGGCTGCAGAAGAAAGTTTCTGCTTCTCCATGCGTTATGTATGTATCATCTTGGGTTTCTGCCTCAAGTGTTCCATGAATTTATGCTCCTGGGCTATCTCTAGGTGAATGCCATGTTGTTCTTATTATCAGAGAAAAGTACTAATGAGATGCTCTCTTAGCATCCAGCATTGTGGAAGAGCTGTTGCTACAGAGTGCCTGGTAAGATTATCAGCTTCCCTTGGCTTTTGGAAGGACCATTTTGTTTTCTTCCCCTATCCTAGCAGTGCTATTTATCCCCACCATGTTCTGTCCCCTATGCTCCAGAAAGAGCTTGGTTTTTTAGAGATGAACACAAATTTCCTCTTCTACAATACAGCAAGCCTAGAAAATCCAAGTCTTGTTCCCTAAAACATAAAGACACCTTGAAGCATGCTCATAGAGGGGTTTCTCAATCTGGGCTAGCTGGAAGAGGAAGCATTATAAGAGATGGGTATAGGAGAACAAATACAGATTTTAATGAGGGGACTGGAAATTCACTGAGGGTCAGGCAAGCATGTGCTAACACAAGGCAAGTTGTGCAGTTGAAAAATCTAACATAGATGAAAATAGAACAACTTGAAAGTCATTTAACAATGCAGAGCACACTGCAGTGGTTCAGAACAGCCAGGAAGGAGTGTCTGAGATAATAAATGCTGTACTGGAGTTTAGGTAGGTGTGAGATATTTGTCCGTGCTGAATAGCATTAGCAGCTTGTTAAGGCCAAGTGAAATATAAATCACTGACTTCAACAGACTTTACTGTTTACTAAGTCCTTACATTTAGATTTACACAGTGAACCAGACTGCCAGAGTGCATCTTGAGTTAGTGAGCTGGTGCTCCTCAGCTGAAGGAATTATCTTGATTTATGTGATAAGCAGTACGCACTCTTAAAGAAAACCGAGGTAGTTTCCTCATACAGGGCCTTACAAGGTTCAGTGCCTGCACACATACTCCCTTCTGCACTTTTGCCAGGGAAGAATTCTTGGCTCTGGTCCTCAAGTTTTCAGAAGAAGGTATAGTAAATGGGTTGGAGTTATTTATTCCTTTTAAGGGTGAAAAAAAATCATACTATCTAGTATTTCCACTGAAGAGATCTTACTGAATCTATAATCCTTAGGGCTTCTTTTTTCACTCTTGACATAGAAATCACCTCACTGCTCATATTCCAGAAAACCCAAAACCTTTTTGTCCACAGCCTCTCAGGATCCCTTTAGACAGTGAGACCTATTCAGATGCCAGCACTCATATCAGTACTGCATTTTGTGCTTGAATGGTTTAGCACTATGAAACTTAACTCTGAGACAAGCGCTTGAAAACCCTGCCCAAGGGACAAAGCCTACATTCAACCTCCTGTATTCCACATTTGCCTTCCTTGACTCATCATCTCTACTGAAAATTTCCTTGCCTGTCAGTTTATTACCTCACACAAGCATATGGTGGATAACCCTGTACAGAGTTTAAAGAACATGAGTCATGACTCTGTTATACCTCATGCTGTCTATGTCAGCCAGCTTTGCAGACCTGTCTCCCCTAAATTTTTATTTAAGCTATGCCATCAAGACTGCTTTACAACTTTGGTTGGTAGTTAGATTTTGTATTATTGAAGGGCTCAGGGTCACCCCAAGGGCATGCATGCAGACCATCATTCAAGTGAGAAGGAAAGGTTAGTTACCTACAACCAGCAACTTTCTGTCTTATGTTTTAGTCCCTGAGGAATTTTCAGGAGGATGGGAGAGATGCTTGATCCCCTCTTTTGGTTTTGTATGCAACTGGTAGTGGAGCTGATAGAATTAGGAGTAGTAAAACATGGGAGAATAGAGGCATGGAGATGGCACTGGGGGTACCAGTGAGACGAGTATTTCCTGCCTAGCCACGGTAAGTGTCTGTGTCTATGTCTGATTATAGATGGAGATAGCACATCTCCAAGAAGGTTGATGAAAGGTTAAACAATCTTTCTTTTAATAATGGCCCTAGTGAGGCTTTCTACAGTTTCTACACCAGACTTAGTGAACAACATCATTGCACAGTTCTTTTAACAACCCTTGTATTTTCCATCACTGAAAATTATTTGTTTTACAGGTCAGATGCCCTATTAGTATTAGGATTTCTTGTCATTCTGACATCAATTACATTTTATCCCTTGTGATTTCTAGAATATATTTAGTGTTGATATTTTTTTTCCAGTACAGCAACAGCTTTCTATCCTCTTTCTATCTCATTACAATATGAGAAAATTGAGATTGCTTGGAGGACATTAGTTAATAAACTCATTGCCTGTAATTCCCAGACCATTGGTGCTGTCGTGGTTTGACACGGAAAAAGAACTTTTCCGGAAGGAAGAGGTCAATCCAGTCAGGGGTCAGGTTTGGATACTGACACTGGGGGTGACCAATTGAAGGTGGACACGCCTCTGAGAACACAGAGGGGTTAAAAGCGGAATTCCCAGGAGGAGTCGCTCTCTTTGGTTTGGTAATTGGAGGGTGCAGACCTCCCCTGCCCAGCCACAAGATGGGTGGGGGAGGGGAAAAGCCATGTGGCCTGGGGAGGTAGGCCAGGGGGTGAAGGATCTGGAACCAAGCTGGACCAGCTCCTGCGGACGGAAGGGTGGAAAACATCTGGGATGTCTTTGTTTCACCCCCAGCCTTGAGGGAAAAGAGACAGAGAGCCAGCAGACACCTGGAAGTTTGCCGGCAGAGGAGAAGGAGGAGGGTGGGGGGAAGATGCCGTCCGGGGGGGAGTCCGGGAATTTTAACCCTTTCCTGGGAAATGAAGGCTTTGTGAAATATTACTCCTCCTCAAATTGAAGGGAAGAGGGACAGCCTGGGACCTCAGATGTTAGGAAAAGAAGGTTGGGGGGAGATGATGGAGTGGCTTTTGGCTGGACTCTTCTTGTTAGCCATAGACTGAACCAATCCTTCCTCCAAGAGAGACTGTATTTTAGGGGGATGCACTGGTGAGCCAAGAGACTCCTTCAGCAACTACCAGTTCAGGAATGAACAGAGAAAGCTGAGGAGGGTGTGAGGATGCCCTCCATCTTCAGAGAAGAAGAGAAGATGATCTCTGTTCTGGGACCCTCGGCCCCAGGGGAAAATGGGGGGACTCTAGTCCCAAAATGAGACACTGGACTGTTGTTCCTGTTGGTCCTTGGCAAAGCATCCTTAAAGGAGCCCTATAAGCAGTCTCTGTCCCTGCACGGTGGTGAGAGCACTGTGACATGGAGAGGAGAGTGTCACACTGGCCGGTGTGTCTGGGCAGTGCCATGTGTGACATGGAAACACAAGAGTTGGCAGCTGTGTTTCCTGGGGGTCTATGGTGCAAGGGAGACTCCTCTCTCCTCTGATGGACTCAGTATTGATTATGTGGAAGGCTGAAGACTTGATTAAGGGTCCAAATGTGTCTCGCTGTGATTTGTTGGAGTTGGGTGGTGGGAGGAGGAATGTTTTGAAAGGTTTTCATTTCGAATTTTGTGTGTGTTTTTTTCCCTCCCTTTTTTTCCCTTTTATAGTAGGCGTAGTAGTAGTGTAATAAAGTTTTTCTCTCGTTATTAAGTTTGGCCTGCTTTGCTCTGCTCTCGATCGCATTTCACAGCATTCAATTGATAGGTTGCATTTTCATGGGGGTGCTGGCACTGTGCCAGTGTCAAACCATCACAGACACATTTTTCCATCTTTATTTGATGGGATGCTGTTTTTCACATTGAAATATCCAAGCTCCAACAGTGAAGAAATGCTACAGATAAATTCACACTGAAGGGGAAAAAATTCAACCAGAAATGCGTACAGTTTTGAATAAAGAAAGAAAACCCTTATTAGGCAAATTCATCTTTTTGTTTGACTTAAAGCTGAAATCTAAAACTTCACTTGCACTACTTTTATATTTGTCTCATTGACTTCAGTGGAATTAATCCTAATTTACACTGGTATGAGAAAAATTGGATTGCTGAGGTTTCACTATTCCTGACTGTAACCAGTGACTTCGTAGAGCTTTTAATTTTCTAGCTAGGGGGATGCTGTAAGAGTTAAGAGGTTGTTTGTTGCACAGACAGGAAGATGAGATAAGACAAAGCAAAAATAAAGTGCTTCAGACTATCTCGTTCCAGGGGTCTTGTCCTCATGGGCCACAGGAGATGGCTTTACATTTCCATTAAGCCACCATATTCTTGGAACTGCATTTCCCAGGCATTTTCTCCAGAGTGCTAGGAGAACTGACTGTCAGTGTTCAGATGCACAACGTACTCCTGACAGTGATCACTTCTTGTTCTTAGTCTCTGCCAACATTCCTTTCTTCTCATCATCCCTTTTATTTTAACACTCAGGGAGAATAACCATGGTTTTAAATCAAGTGGTTTCTCTACAGAAGAAATTAGCAGTGAGCAATGTGGGAAGCAAGCAAGCATTGATGGGGACATATAGACATTCAGCCAGACCATTCTTTTTTCTATTTGCAGTTTACTGTGCAGCCTGATAAAGATTCCGGAACAAAAAGCAGCTTGGTATATTACATATTTACATATAAATTACAGCTGGCCTACTCTACCTCAGTGATGGCAGGCAGTAGCTCTTGGTTTTGTCCTTAGCCATAATAGGAGAAGCACTACCTCCTCTTCCCCTGCTCTGCCTCCACAGCAGGCTTTCACATTTCCAAGGGAGGACACAAACTGCATTTATCTGCCCCACACCACTACTTCTCTAGGGCTTGGAGGCCACCAGTGGTACACCTATCACTACTTGGAATCTCTGTCTCAGTCCCTTTCCACCCTTGTGCATCGGCCCTCTGTTTATGTTCACCGTGCTCTGTTGTGCCACGTATTCCTCTTCACAGTCCCACTCTGCTCTGTTTCATCCTCTTGTGGCTTTCAGATCCTCCTGACAAAAATCTTACTTGTTTTCTGTGTCTGATTCTGCCTGGCCAATGACAGGTTTCTTCTTCTGCTCTCCCTCTCTCCTATATGTGCAATTCAGCCCTATCCTCCTCTCCTGGCAGATTTGGTCACCTTCCCAGAAGAACTTTTCTTTAGTCTCCTTACCAGCTGTCTGCAGGCAGGTTGGAAAGTTACTGCTCTAATTTGACAGTGTTTGGTACTCACTATGCTCAGGTCTGAGGCAGTGCACACTACACCTAGATTCAACAGCATGTGTTTAGACTTCCAATTATCCACCAAAATCAATAACAGGAGCCCAAATAGGAATTCCAAGCCTAAATGTTTCATTGGCCATGAGCTTTGGTGTTGTAACAATACTCTGAATGAACTTAACCTTCCTTAATCCTTCCAGCAAGCACGTTTGTCATTTCACTGTGGACTGCAAATAAAGAGTTTGCATTTACAAATGATCTATCTTCCAGGAAAAACATAATCCCTCCCAGCTCCTGAGTTCTCTAACACAAAGCATTAATATCTTTGCTGAGGGGATAAAACTTCATTCTTTATTGAGAAAACTGAACAAAAACTCATTTGATCTGATTGACACAACTATTCTGGTTGAATTGGGTAGTATGTTTAATCAATAAGCTTTGCTTTTCAGAATACTAATGCTTATCTTGTAGTTGCTGCTTCTCAAAATACTGTTTGCTACAGAATTATTTTTTTTAATATGATGGACAAATATCCAACTCCATCTAGAAAGCCTGAAGTCACAGTGTGTGACAGTGGGGCTGTTCTTCAGGAGCCCGGTAAAATAGCTTATAGAGAACCACCCCACTTTAATTTCTTAGCATATCTGTTAAATGTGTTATATTTTCTTTCAAGTGGACATAGACTTCCAGTAGTAGTGACTGTGGCTACTGGGGACTTTTATTTGGAGGTCTCAAAGCATAATCCAGTAAGCAGCCATTCTCTTTCAGTTCAGTGAGGTGTACTTAATGTCATTAGTTATGGAAAAGTGACTTCTGCCTGCAATTTTCAGATATTGATGAAGATCAATGGGTGTAATAGAGTACTAAAATAAGAATCGGGCACTTTTTTTTTAATCAGTGCTGTGTAGCTCAGTAATATCCGTCCACACAAAAAATAAGTTGTAGGAGGTATAAACTCTTATATTAGCATTAGAAAAAGGGCTACTACATCTGGATCATCTCTCTAAACCTCCATAGACTCTTACTGAAATATAATTATTGAAGATAGAGGCAATGGTATCAATATGTTACTGAATTTGGAGCAGGTTGTTGAAACTTCAACAAGTCCTGAGTCATATTCCCTTTAAAGTTTCATTTAAAGTCAATCACAATGATTAATTACTGGTGCAAGTGATGAAAAAAAAAATAGCCTTTATTCTGGGAAGTTCGACTAATATTTAACTATTATTCTGCCAAGAGACTGCACCTTTGTGTAAGCTGCTTGATAGTTAGAAAAAAATGGTGGTTTTTTGTTTTTTTTTCTCTTTAAACACACCCTGGATAAACAAATTGCTTTGAACAAGATACGGAAGCTGCAGAAATATAACATTGTGTTTGTCTTGGCTTGCTATTGCTGCATTCATGAATATTTTTCCTACCATTTTTTAAAATTAATAACACTAGTGTAGTTCTCAACAGATACCAGTGATGATTTTTGAAGGCTTTAGACATTTCCTGAATATTTTATGTACTTTTAAAGGGCTTCTTTAACTTCCTGATAAAGGCTATTGCCATTTTCATATTTATAAAAAAACTCCAACCCCTCAAAATATATTTAAGGTGATCCTACACTTAAAATAGAGAGTTGGGAAAACAATTAAGGATTTAGCTTATTTTTAACAGCACCTGTGAAGAAGGTAGTGAAATATTTTAAATACAAAATTTTAGAGGTATATAATTATTTACAGTTCATGCAGGGAAGCAAATGAAAAGAATGTATTTGTTTGTTCATAATAAAGTGGTTACCAGCTTCACACATAGCCCTTGTGGAATTGAGTATTTCTCAATAGTAGACAACACAATTGTTTCTACAGGAACAATGAAGTGTTCAATACAACTAGTTTATTTTTTACTTATTTAAAAATATTCAACTGTTCAAAATAAATAAGGTCTACAAAATATACACATCTATATGTGCTGTGAGTGCCCCCTAGGAATTTTTATACCTGTTACTCAGTTTGAAAAAGAGAAATTGACCAAGGAGTGGCAGTCTCAAAAATAATGTATGCTCTTATGTTTCAGGAAAGAGAGGTAGCTGAGTAAAAGAAATACGTTAATATTGGCAAACTCTGCTGAGAGAATTATGGCAATATTATTGAGGAACACCTATGAATCCAGAGAGAAGCAGCATATTATTAATATTTCAGCTGCAGTACAAGCCTCAATCAGGTAAAATAAAGCTTTGTTACTGTCACTGCTCCTGTAACTATTTCATTTCATTTTAAAATATATATATATTTGTTTCTATACAAAGATTCTGGAAGCTCTGGAGTTTTAAGCTTTCTGAACACAATAACTGAAGAGAAACTAGAATCAGGATGTGAAGGAAGGGGCTGGTTTTAGCTAGGGACCTTGCCTCCCACAAAAGCGTTATCTTGTTTCCCTGTTGTGTCAAGCTGCAGCACGGCGGAGAGAAAGTGTTAATTTCTCGCCTATACAAGCTCTAAGGGGCTCTGCTGCAACTCGCACTTCTGTTGAGAAAATGCCACACGCTGAGCCAAGTTCATTTGTATTTTAACTCCATTGAAGCTAATGGGCTTTCCCTGGGGATGAAGATGGTTTCTTGAAGCTAGGTATAAATGAAAGAAGACATCAATAAGGGGAGCTAAATGATGGTTGAAATAGAACATGAAACTGTTTATTTTGAGGTCAGGAGATATTTTTCTTTTTTCAGCTTATGTTGGCCTGGAAAGAATTTTATAGCTCGGGATATCCATACCTTTATCTAGGCTGGATAATAAACTATGCACTGGGAAGCACATGCTTCCACACTGGATAGCTTCCTCCAGCCCACTGCTGCTTCAATCTCACTCTTGCTAATCTGTCTATTGATTAAAAACTTTTAATTATTTCAGCCTTTCTTGCCTTAGCTGAAATCTTTTTTCGAGAAAAAAAAAAATTCTAACAGTTTCTTAGTTCTCAAGCTAAAGTCAGTAGTGATATATGTGTTAAAAATTAACTGAAATGTATTTTAGAGCTTGCTCTTGCCCGAGCACATTTGACAGTGGGCCATCAGCTGAAAATTTTGGCAGGGTCAGCCTTCAAGTGTGGTAGTGTCTTAGGCTGCAAGACTCCAGACTTCTTTCCTAGGTTTTATTTATGATTTAGTACTTTCTCAGTTCTCCCAGAATTTGTGCTGTCAGGATTTCTGCCTGTCTCTGGGCTGCCAGAGGACCCTTGCTGGGAAACACAGCAGTGGCACAGAGCACTCGTGCTCAGCACTGACATCCAGATTCATTTGATGTCCCTAAACATCTTTATGCTCTTATTCATCTTCTCTATGAAGAGTCATTGAGTGTCTCCAAAATGTTGTCTCCTAGGTCACGGAACACAGAAAATAGGAATGAGAAGAGAATGTAGGGTTAGCCATACATCAGGACAGAGCTCTGAAAACCATCCTTTTCAAACTTCTATGTACTGGGGCCTTTTTGAACTGATGCCTATGTTAAGACAATATAAGCTGATCCCTCTTAGGTGATACCCAGTGCAGAATGTGTATTTCTTAATATGCCTGGTGTAAGAAAGTGTAACATTTCAACTCAGATTTTATAGACACCTGTGTGTATAATTGCCTTATTCAGACTTCACTGTTGGACAAAGCGATGGCCATGACATTTCCTTAGGGACTTTCTAGCAAATTCACATAGAGATGCAAGGATTCATCTGAAAAAATCATCACACAGCTTCAGATTGGTTGGCATCAAACAGAGACAAAAATAAGTATCAAAATGAGTGGCCCTCAAGAAGAACTTGTGCAGGCTGCCTCTGAGCACGCAATGTCATACAGTGTGCGGGAACCTGTATACAGCTACTCCTTATTTAAAGCATATGACCCGGGCCTGAGAGCACGTATGACTAATGGTGCCAGCTGGAAGATGCTTGTAAACTCACCCAAAGTTCACTCTATGGAAAAAGTAACCAGCTGATGATGTTTTGCTGCAATGTGGCATCAGGAGACAGCAAGTTTCCTGCTTGAATACTATGACAACAGAGAAGTGGTGAACGAAGGAGTTGTGAGTTGTGAGGATATGCTAGTAGTTTTTTAATAGGTAACCCACAAAAGGACAGTGGGAGGTGTATCTCCTTCAGAAATGCTGCTGGGAAAGGTCTGCCATTCAGAGGGAAATGGGGCAGTTCTCCCCCTTATCTATTTTGATTTCCCCCTGAGAATTAAGTTGCTAGCTTAGCTACAAAGCAAGAGCAAGAGACCGCTAATCCTCCTAAACTCAGAAAAGAGCTGTGCCTCCTTCCAACTGCATACAGTGTGCAGCTGTGGTAAGGGTGCAACAGGCTTCGAAAAGGAGGCTCAAAGCATCAGGACAAGATGGTCATGATGAAGGAAATACCCAAGGCATAACTACACCAGCCACCTGCAGCTGGAGAGATCAGTACTGGAGTTGGAGAGCACCTCCACTCCAGTTTAGGATTTGTCATGAGACCTTTACAGGTAGATATCCCATGGCTGTTACCAAGCATGCTGAGGAAATGACTCTTCTCTGAAATGCCAAAGGGTACCGCATGGGCAAGGGCGGCTAGACACACAGTTCCTGTTCCCACCCACCAGGCTGGCAGAGGGAACACCTTATAGAATCACAGAACCACAGAATGATTTGAGTTGGAAAGGACTCCCGAAGATTATTCCATGGGGAGGGACACCTTCCACTACACCAGGTTACTCAAAGCATCATCCAGCCCAGCTTTGAACCCTTCCAGAGATAGGGCATCCACAACTTCTTGGGCAATCTGGCTCCAGTGTCTCACCAAGCTCACTACAAACGATTTTTTCCATGTCCAACCTAAATCGACTCTCCTTCAGTTTCAATTCATTGCCCATTGGTCTATCGCCACAGGTGAAAAAATCCGTCCTTATATTTCTTATAACCCTCCTTTAGGTACTAGGAGGCTGTTTTAAAGTGTCCTCAGAAGCTTCTGTTCTCCGGGCTGAAGAGCTCCAACTCTCAGTGTTCGTAGAAGAGATTATCCAGCCCTCTGGTCATCTTTGTTGCCTCCTCTGGATTCACTCCAGAAGATCGCTCTTCCGGGGAAGGGGTGTCATGGTCAGGGGCGACCCGCGGGACCGCGCGGCTCCAAGGAGGAAGGAACCCGGTACTGTCCCCTCGAGGCAGGGGCAGGTGCGGGGGCGGTGACGGCGGCAGGGGGAGATGCGGGGCACGGCAGATGCGGAGGCAAAGGCGGGATCACGGATTCACGCATCCGCCGCCACCGCCCCCTCCCGGCCGGGCAGCGGCGCGGGGCGGGGCCGGGGCAGGCCGCCGCTGCTCCGCTCCGCTCGGCTCTGCCCGCCCTCGGCGGCGGCCGTGTCTTTGTGCCGCCCGCCCCGGCACCCGCCGGTCTCCACCTTGCCTCGCCCCGACCCTGCTTCGCTCGGCTCCGGCCGCCGACGCTGCCGCCGAGGGGATCAGCGGGTCAGCCCGCCCTCGCCCTGCTGCGGGGCTTCCCCGCCTCCTCCCCGCCCCACCGCCGCTCTACCCCGCCTCGTCCCGCTGCCCCCGGTGCGGGTTACTCGCGGCCGCCTCCCCCGGCTGCCGTGAGCCCGCGGTGCGGCTGCCGCCCGGAGCTCCCCCGCCGTCGGGGATGGCGCGGCCGGCAGCGCCCGTGCGCGCCTGAGGCGGAGGGGCGAGCCCGCCGCCGCCGCGGGAGGAGGAGGGAAAGGAGGAGGAGGAGAGATGAAGCGCTTCCAGCCTGGGGTCGCGCTGCTGCTCTCGCTGCTGTGGGAGGTGAGGTGGGCCGTGGGGGGAGCGCTGCCCTGCCCGGCGGCGGCTGCGGCAGCCCCGCGTTCACCCCGCGGGGTCCGCCATCGGTCGCGACCTGGAACTGCGCGGCTGGCGGAGGGGAGCTGCAGCCCGCGCCCAGGCGGGGGGCGTGCGCGGGAGGTGATTTATTTTGGGTTAATGTCTTCGCCGGAACGGCCTTGGCTCCACGGGCAGTGCGCGGTCAGGAGTGCGGGGGAGCCGCGGGGCCGGGCTGGGCGAGCCCCGGCGCAGCTGAGGGTGCGGTGGTCACCGGCGTTCGCGGCGGCCGGGCTCGCCGGGTGTCCGCGGTCTTACTGCTGGAGCAGAGAAAGATTATCCGCGGTGTGATGGAGCAGAGTAACACGGGACCTATACGCAGGGGCACAAGCTGCTGGAAGCTGCCCATTCCCAGCAGAGTGGCAGACTGTCCAGGGGACGCAAAGCCTGCGCCAGTCAGTAAGGGTTAGACGGAAGGCGCATCTCTTATTTTCGTTATTCTCTTATTTTCATTTCGTGGGCAGAGTGTCCATTGCGAGGTAGGTAGAGGTGCAGCGGCATCAGCTAACGAGGAGCCGGGCGGCACCGTGCAGCGTGGTTAAACTTCTGGGAAAACCTGGATAGCGCAGCTTTCGTACTTACAACAACCAAACCAACAGTGAACTAGGAGCTTTCATTAATTGCAGGGAGGATTTGCGCTACGCAGTTCCAGACGCATGGAATAGTTTGGATTGGAAGACACCTTAAAGATCGCCTAGTTTAAACCTCCCTCCCGTGGGTTGGCATGACAGTGGATGAGGGGGTTGGGAAAGCAGCATTTATTTATTTATTTTGTCAGCGGGCGGATAGGCAGATGTTTTCTGGGGGAGTGCTGTTTTCTCTTGGTCTGTGGTTTAACCTTCGGGCTGGGGACGGTCAGGGGGGCAGCAGCACCCCCCGAGCCATGTGCGGCTCCCGGTGGCAGGCTCGGCAGCGTGCTGGAGTCATCGCCGGGACACGTGCGGTGGCAGCGTGCCGGGTGACTTCGGAAACACCCGTGGGCTTGTTGTCTTAGGCACATCTCTACCTTCGTGAAGCCCAGAGGCAATGTAGCTGAAAGTGTCTGAGAGGTGAAAGAGCTGTGTTGCCTCTGTGACAGAGCAGTTTAGACAGGACATTAATTAATTTTTTTTTAAAAAACGGCATGCCACCAAACTCCATATATGGAAACCAGTGTGCTGGCTGTGTAGTTACTAATTTTGGTAATGGATATAATTAATGAAAATGATGTTTACTACATGTTTATGCCACCTACGTGGATGAATGATTTCTGGTGTGTTGCCCACTGTGCCATCCAGCATCATCCCATTAAAACACTCAGATCAAAATCACTGCTTAATGTAAATAAGCATAACTCTTTACAGGTTAATTGATTTGCATCTCTTTTCCCTGGCTGTAAACCTGGCCTTGGTTCTGGCCCTCAATTGCTCTTGACTCCACAGCAACTCTTCAGAAAGCAGGAATAGCAAAATGTCGATTAAATGAAACAAACACCACCATTTCCCCGAGGGATTGTGTTCATCTGAGACACTGAAAGGTTTCACCCCTCCAGGATCCCTTTGATTAGATGTCTCTGCTCTCTTAACGGGTATTTTGCTGAAAAAGATCATTTGTGCCTGAAAAAAGTAATTTGCATAAATCCTCATTGGATCTAGCCAGTGTTGCTGCTATTTAAGCTTTTGTACTGGTTTTAATTGTGGGTTTCCCCCCCCTTTTTTCTTTTAATCTAGAATGTTTGTTTTGCCATCTGGTTTTGTGGATTTTTTTTTTTTCTTGGAAGTTCTTACGTTGCCTATTAAAATGAGATGCTGTGTAAATAAGGCTGTATTCTACATGCCCAGAAACGGGGTGCTGGGGGTTTAAAAAACTTAACTGGAGACATCTGGTTGCTTTGAAGATTTTTGGTGCATGAAACTTTTGATGTCTTCTGGACAAAATTCTGCACTGGATATTATCTGAAATAACATTGTTGCAATTGTTTTAAATCTGTTTGCAGCTCCAACATGATCTTAGTAATTACTGAACAAAGCTGAGAAATATGGTTTTCATTCATCATTTTGCAAAAGGCTCTGGCTGTTACTCAGGTACTGTGGGGAGGAGCCCATTTAGTCTGTCAGAGCACTATGCAGTAGTTACTGATTCCAACTATGTTTTCCCTGGGTAGATTACCCAAAATACTTGTAAAGTATTCGTGTGTTGTAAAACCACTATTTATGGTTATATTGATGAAAGGAATGAACTTCACAATTAAGTATACATCAAGTTCATGGTTGGTGTGAGTTTGGGCGTGGGGAGTGTGTGTGTTCATAGTTTCAGTCTGAAGTCTAGTCAGCAGCTGGCTGTGGCAGCCTCTCCCACGGGGAACTGAGGGTTTGCTGTTCCTGATGTAAAGGCAGAAGATGCAGAAGAGGGGCTTGAGGGGCAGGGGCATGTGCTGGTGGGTGTTTTCATGAAGGTGACTAAAGGCATCACCATCAAAGCAGGATTTACACATAAGAAATTGCTGGCTCTTGGTGCTAAAATGCCTCTCCTTATTCTAAACAAGCTTGAGATGCACTAATTACAGAAACATCCAGAGCAGTGTGATGGTGGGAGAAGGGAATTAATTTTGAGTTTTCTTGTGTGACGAGGGTTTTTTCACTGCAACCGCAAAGACCATGGTGGAAGAAAAATCTCCAGCCTCAAGACCCAGAAAGCTCTGCTCTGAGAAGACATTATAAGGGGAGAAAAGCTAAAGATGTCCTGTGTTTTGCTCATGACTTAATTGCAGTTGAACAGTTTAACAAGTAAGGTAAAATGAGGTGGACAATTTGACAGGTAATTTTGTTTCTTGCAGGAAGAAATGAAGACTGTTGAATCTTTATCTGTCTTTTTCAAATTAATTTGACTACTTGGAGATAGCAGAGTGTTATTAACTACAGTTATTTGAAATGCCCTTTTTCACCAGGAGCCTGGATGACTGGTATACCCACAGTACTGACATCTATGATTTCTTCACTCACAAATAACCAGTAGTCTTGCTTGCTAGCTTGGCTCGTGGTTCTACCAACAGAACTGTATTTTGTCTCAGTTGGCTCTCAGTTTTATGGAAAGATTTGAGGAGGACCTTGAAGTGATGACTGTTTGGGGCATATATATATCAACATTTTCTGCTTCTCTTTAATCAGTGATCCCAAGGGCTTTGGTTGTCTGATCTTACATGTGACTTTAATGAATAGTGATGCCTTTGGAAGAAGCAAAAAATAAAACTAAACAGGCAGTCGTCCCCCCCCCACGATAAAGCAAGCTTATTTTCAGCCTGAATGAGGGCACCAGTGTCTCTGTGGGGCTTACTTCTCAGACTGAGTGCTTGCTTTCTCTCTCACAAGCTGTAGCAGTGCTGGATGGAGGAGAGCTCAGCAGCTGAAGCTCAGCTCAAGGATGAGGAAGCTGAACAGAGCTGTTGCAGGCCTATAGAGGACCCTATCTGTGCTGCAGTGGTAATAATGGTGTTTTATTGTTGCTGCTGCAGAGGAGCTTGCTGGGTAGCCTCAACTTTCAAAACTATCAAATAATTTTAGATGCCTACACCTCTGATTGGCTCCTATGTTGTAGCCAGGAGAGTCTAGTGATCAGTAGAGTCTTGTTAATTTGTCAGATGAAAGATACTATGCAAGAGTCAAGTGCCTTTTTTAAAAGGAACAAGAAAATGGACATGTCATAGGAATGGCAAAATGTGTTGTCTTCAAAGAAAATTCAAATACTCCCGACAGTCTGTCATACAAGATTTGTTTTAGTAACAGCAAAGTTGGCTGGTACTCCTCAGTTGGTTAACTGCTGTATTGAGCTTTTTATTATTATTTTTGTAAGTGGGCTTCAACAGGAGAGATTTTATCAAATCAGAGAAACCAAAAATTTCTGTCCTTCCTGAAGAGGTTTGTTTGTAGCTTTTCTTTGATTGTTTGTGTTTTGGGTTTTTGTTTGTTTGTTTGCTTTTTTAGTCTTTGTAGGAACAAGAACGTTAAGATGAGGAAACCCACCAGTCTTAAAGAAAAAAACCTACATTTTAATAATTTTAAAATGATTAGGTAGCACAGGTGGAGTTCAAGAATTTGTGAGGACTGCTACATCCTCCCCTCTCCACCCATTTCTGGTATTTTTTTCCATCCATTAGTGGTCAGGTTTTCCTTTCTATAAAGTACTTTAAAAGTGTATATACCCTTGAATGTACAAATGTGCATGCACACCAGTGTTGTTGTCTCTGTGATGTCCCTCTCTGTGGAATATGGATACAGCCCTGTTGATCTTGCTCTTTCCATGGGGGTTGGGGGAAATAAGGGGAAAAAATCTATCCCAAAAATTCTACTACAGAGTTGTTAGTGTAGATGTGGTCACTAACCCTCTCCTGCTTTTTAGTTTTGGTTACATAACAGATTTAGCTGCTTAAACAGTTTCTGGTGGTTTTTATCCTTTACCCTTCTGCAGCTGGTTGCAAAGCAGCTATTGCATTGCTGAGGGAAGGCAGGAAAGAGCTTTTTTACAATTTATAGTTTGGAGATCCAACTGGTGCTGGCAAGCCTTCCCTGCCTTTGACAGCAGTGAGATGGGCTGTGATTTCCAGGCAGGAGGACTGAGCTCGCACACTTTTCTCACTTCGCTCCTGCTGAGGAGGAGACAGATTCGTGTTGGTTGTGGGTAGGGAATGGGTGGCCGACTGCCATTTGCATCCTCTAAGAGGAGGTGCAAATGGGGTTTTTTGGGCTTGGTTGGTGTGGTTTACTTTTTTGCCTAAATTAGAAGAAGCATCTGTAAAATCTGTTTGTATTTTCCTATGGCAGTCAAAAATATTTAGCACTTTCTGTTACGCTTTCTTCATAAAAGGGAAGTTGTCTATTTCCTCTTGCTACTTTCCACTCAGCTAATGCAGGTGGCTGAAAGGTTAAACTCAGACGAAGCAAGCCCTTAGACTTCAGGTGCTCTTTTAAAATGGATTTAGCTAAAATCAATAGAAAAAAGGGCTCAATTGAAACTCTTTGGGTTAATACAAATTCATTTTGGTTTTCTCCCCTAAGAAGAGTCTTGGAAAAACTGCAATGAATATGCCCATATAGAGGCTTGCTCTGGTCATCAGTGTAGGCTGAATTTATGGGCAGAAACAGATTAGTGCTTAACTTACGCTACAGAATTAAAAAAAAAAAAATTAAAATATATCTTGCTGGGGCAAGGTGGCTACCAATTTACTTCAAATTTGTTGTGATATAAGAAGTAAAATCCGTATGAAAAACCATTACCTAAAGCTAGCATATTTTAATTTTTGTGTCTGTTTTTTGACAACACTGTTGCTTTGTATCCTCAGCAATACAGATGAGTTTATTTTGCTGAAGGTTTTGTTGAAATCCTGTTAGAGTTTGTTATGGCAAATACAAACTCTCTTTGGGCTAGCAAGAGGCAAAGCCTTTCTAAAAGCTTTTTTTTGTTTGTTTGCTTGAATAGTATTTTTTGGGAAATGAATCTTAGGTCTGTCTGAAGTCTGGGAACACAGCCTGGGATCTTGGGCATTAAATAGCAGTTTAAAGACAAGGGAAAGCTAAGGTCTTAAATAGTGGATATTATCACTTTGCTGATACCAGAACAGTAAGATATGAGATGAAATGCCATGGCTGGTATTTCAGAAGGGCAGGAGAGGAGAATCTGGGTTTGTTGAATGATTTTTTCTTTTTCTCCCTTTTGAGAACAATATATCTTGATAGGTTTCTCACATATTAAATATCACTGCTGAGTTAAAAATGTCTTTCTTCAGAAGTGTGTCTTCAACTTCAAGCTAAATGGGTGTTAGCTACACCTGTGTTTTAAATAGCTCAACTAAAAATCTCTTCTTTCTCAATGACTCAGCTTTCAGTCTGGTAAATTTTTTAAAGGAAAGGAGCTAGCAAGAGGTGGTTTCTTATCTGTATCTCATGCAATGAAGGTGTGGGTTGTTGCTGACAGGGGTGGTCTCTAATCCCTGGTTTTGCCAGCTCCTGTAGCTGTAGTGACCCTGGGAACACTAAAGGACCATATCAACTCACTGATGCTGTGAGTGACTAAGCCACAAAAAAGAGTCTGGGGGGAAAAAATGAGAGGGAATAGTTTTCCATTGGTTCAGCAGAGGTTTGTGCCACGGTATAGCATCATGAAACTTGCTGCAAGGGAGTAGAGAGAATGTATGGCTTGGAGCAGACTGCTCGTTTTGGTAGGACACTTCTTGTTTCAATACATTAGATAGCTCCTAATGGGAATTATAAAATCCTTTTGGTTGGAAAAGACCTTTAAGGTCATTGAGTCTAATGGTAAACTTAACACAGTCAAAGGTAAACTGTGTCCCTAAGTGATGCTGCATTTGTACTGGAGTGGAAGGCAATCATGGAAACCTTTTCTGTGCTCTACTAGAAGGGGAAACTAGCAGAGTGTGATTTTTTTGCCTTTGCCTGAAAGATGCCATTAGATACTATTCTGGAAAAATTAGTTTTACCATTTTCCCAAATCACCTGCCAAGTGTCTCTCAGAGCAGAAGTGCTCAACCAGGCCTCCCCAACTTTTCCCATCTGTGGGGCAGGAGGGGGTCGTGGATGGAGACTGTGCTTCTGGGAAAGGTCCAACATCAGGTGCAACATGGGAGGAACTGTTGTCCTCAAGTCCAGCCAAGGGTAGCTACAAACACAGCACTCCTCTGCTGCACCCTTCATTCCACCTCTCTCATTTGGAGGTCTAAAACAAAACCCAAAACCTTGGACTTTGATTGAAAGTGACTGTGAAGTAATCTGGGCCTTAGTTTCGAAGTTCAGAGGCAGTGGAAAGTGGCCATTTGTGAAGGGCGGTGAAGCAGGGTGGTGGGAGTTTAGCTAGACTCCAGTCCTGGCTGCACAAGAGCCCTCTGTAAGCAGCTCACTGTTTCCAGCTGGAGTAGGAAGGATGCTATGCCAGCTGGCTTGTTCTCCCACCTCTGACATTGATAGGCATCAGGCAACTAAAGAGCTGGCAATAGTTTTGAGGATGGATCCTTCCTTCCAAGGTCTTGTGCTGTTGGAATAGGATATGAGGGCTGTGGACTCCAGGAATGTAGCCAATACCTCTAAAGGTTTGTCCTTCTAAGGTAATTACGCTTTTTGTTTTCTTAGGCCTTTCTAGTTACGTGCATTCCAGTCTGTTTGGGTTTTCCCTGGGAGTATGAAGAACTGGAGAACCCTGAAATGAAATTAGTACGAGAGGAATGTGAGCATGTGCGAAGGTGGCAGGGATCTCACTGACAGCAGACTGAAGACAATGGGTAGCACGTGTTATACTTGATGTGAGAGGAGTGCTTTGTTGTGCATGTTCATCTTTTTGGGCCTCAGTCAGTGGCACTAACACCCAGGGGAGCAGGATGCTTTTGTAGACCTACTCTGCTTACCTTGATCTTGCCACCAGTATAGTTACAGTGACAGGCTTGTGCTGCTATGGGGTTAAGAGCAGGTAGTGTGCCTGTGATCCAGAGGGTTTGGTTGTCAATAGATTAGGAGCTCTGTCAGGGAACATATACTAGTAAAGAAAAATGAAATCAATGACTGATTTGAGCTTATTTAGAATTTCTGCAAACTTGGGGTTTTTTGGCTGGCACAGTTGTGTCTTCCTACATGCTTGTCTAATGGCTGTAGGTAGACCAACAAAATTCTTCTACGTGTCCTGTTTGGAGTCTGTTTTTCTCCTTTCTGGACAGGAGATGCTCCTTGTCTAACCAGAAGAGGCCAGGTGTTTATACTTTGCTCCTTTTGGCACAGTCCCTTTAGTGTCAGCACGGGAGTTTGATATCCAGCTATGCAGCACTGTTTAGACACGGTGATATGACAACAGACAGTGTAAGTACCTCTGGAATTGCTCAGTGTTTTGTTTCTCCCAATTTATTAAATCTCTTCACTAAAGTGGGTAGAAAACCTGTTAACTTAGGGAATTCTTTTCTGCTTTCCTCATTATATCTGTAAATGTAAATTATATCTGTAAATGTGGCTTTTCTCAGTCTGGTTGGTGGGTGACTGTAAGTGCTTCAGCTTTTGATGCAAAAGCAAGGCAATGATGAGTCAAGCAAGTGTTTTCTTTAATTTCTGCTCCTCGTGGGGGAAAAATACATTGCTCATTGCTACAGATAATTCTCTCAATACTGGTGTAAGTGAGATCCAGGAATTCACTGCTGGCTCTCTTACAGTGTGAGTTCCCAGCTCAGGGCCTTATTTCCCTGCTGCAATTGGAGCCAGGGGTTTAACCTATTACAGGAAGGGTAATGGGTATGAAAGTCCACCTTCAGTTATTCAAGTGCCATTAAGTTTGGCAGAATCTCAGTCCAAAAGAGAGGATACATGAACTCTGAACACGCTGCTTTCAAATGGTCAGACAATTGTCTAGCCTAAAAAAAAATGTGGGGAGGATGGGTGCGTAAGAAATTTTAAATCTACTTTTTTGAGTTCTGCTTTTCTTTTTCAGGCTGACATAAGATGCTCCTATCTTGAGTGCTGTCTCGCCTATCCCAAGCATTTATCAGTAATGATAACCATAATTTTCAATGTTTTGAGCAGCAGTGGTGTAGAGGATGCCTGCTGATCCTGAACTATCAAGCAGCACTGCCATGATGCGCCGCACTGTGTGCAGTGGGGTTTTGCATCAGGGACCCCAGTTCTGCTCTGATCTGCTTCTTGACTAAAGCAATTCACATCTCTTGGCTGTGATACAGAAATACTAATAGCATATGGGATTAGGTTTAAACTCTTCAGAACTGGGTCATCCTGTAGTTTGAGATTGTGGAAGAGAACATTAGGTTGCCTTTTTTTTTTTTTTTCTGTAGCTGAAATGATAGTGGTGTCTGTTCCTAAACTTGTGTGCATGCATCCCTGAATAAATCATGTTATAGAGCTACACTAAGGCTGCATATGTTTGCCTGCATATTTCTTAGGATGACCTGTATTTCTAGAGAAGCTAGAGAGCAGAAAAGGCATTAGTGCCTAATAATAGCCAGATACTACAAGTTGCATAATGCTGACGAAAACCTAAGGCAATTTGGGGCTTTCGCATAATGCCAGCACCATGTAACCAGCTGAACTTGCAGCGTGGTGATAGAAAAATGTTTCAGAATCTGCAGGTCATCTGTAGATCTTGGAGCTTTTGTTTTCTGAAATCCAGGTCTTAGATTTGTTTTTTCATGTGCTGTGAGTAATACTTCTGATGCTGACTCCTTAAAGCCCAGGGTGAATATTAGCAAACTGGGTCTCACTATACCCTGTATGTGGCAATTGTCTGGATAGGTATCTGCAGTGTTCCTAGAAGGCATTGGATGGGATCCTGAAAATATTGTAGGAGACACCTTGGAATACACCCAAAACCTGGCTGGTGAAGCTTCCTGGCGTGGGTATGCTGACCCACACTGCCAGCCCTGTGTGCCTGTATGCCTGTCACAAGGCATCCTGTGGGAACGCATTTAGGTTGCAGCTTCATCTGGTTTTCCCTGTGGACAAAAACCATGGGCACAACTGTGGCACAAAGCCAGGGGGATTTGGATTAAGCTTGTTTTAATTCTGTAGTAATCTTGACTTCCTATTTTTATTAAAGCCCTAATCCCGGGCTCTGTCCAAAGGTCATTAAAAGTCAATGGAGACGTCCCACTTGCTTCCAGTGAATGCTGGGACAGGCTGCCTGGAGGGTGCTGGGTGCCTTTGGTTGTGCTGTCTCAACCAGCTTGAGGTACAAAGTGACCTTTGCTCTGTGCAGCTTCTGGAGCGCTGTGGGCAGGGATGGTGGTGTTTCCCCAGGCTGAAGGCACACACGCTGAAAAGTTTGGTTGCCTTGAAGCAGCTCTTGCTGTCACTCCTCTGTGCCCCGGCACTGTGCAGCACTATGGCCACCCACGGAGCTGCCGGTGTAGCTCTCCTTGAGGAAGCAGCTACTTCAGCCAGCCACGGTCACTGTCCACGTTGCATAAGGAGAAAAGCATCGTAGTGATTATATAAAAGAGATTATGTAACTGGGTAATTTGGTAATCGCCTCTCTGGTGAACGCTAAGAATAGCTTGTGAATATGCATTTATTTTTGTGATAGCCATCCACAGTGATGAAGCACTGGAAAAAGTGGCTGCTGGGCACTGGCACAGGGTGAAATACTTGTTCCTGCTCTGTGTGTGTTTGCAGAGAATTCACAGCTCTGTCACTCCTGTGCTGCTGTGGTGAGACACATCAGCTGCTGTTCCCCTTGCCCCACATCGTGGTGTGACCTCCTCCACAGGTGCAGCGAAGGCATCCAACTGCTTTTGATAAGCCTGTGCCACCTGCCTGTGGCATCTGTACAAGGCTGTGCAATGCACAGGCCAAACAGATGATGGAGGAGGGAACACATGTTGCTTCTTCATGAATTTGGGCCATTTTTGCTTTCTCTTACTTCCCAGAACTAGCTGTTTTTCATGCTGAATTTTCCAGTACCTCTTTCCCCCACGCCACCCCAAGAGTTGTCTGGGAGGTGCTGGAAAGTTTCCAGGATCCTGGTGAGGAGCAAGAAGGCTGATTGCCTGCTTTGAGACAACTGAGAAGACCATGTGTGCTTCAACCCCACTCTTAGTTGAATCTCTGTTCATGGGTTTATTCCTCTCTTGCAGAAGGGAAGGTGACTCATTAAAAAAAAATCAGATGCTGCCAAAGCCTGTGAGAGCTCTCTGATGCTAACTGAAGTCAAAGGAGAAACTGTGAAGGAGATGGGTGCTATTCCTTGTAGTCTCTTACTCCTGAGAAGACTGTGCAGGGGTGAGCTCAGGATAGCTTGGGAGAAGGCAGGAAGCTGGATGAAGGGCTGTGACAGTGAGGAAGTGAGCAAAAGAAACTCACTGGGTGGTTCATTTGGGAACATCGGTCCTGGCTCTGAAAATGTTTCTGCAGTTTTCAGATCAGCTTCTGAAGTCTGGGTGGTTGCTGGCTTTTTGTTGTGGATTTGGGGTTATTTTAAATTTTTATTTTGTGTGATTTCAATTTGCCTTCCCATTCACTGTCCTGAGGGTACAGTTTGCCACCTTTTCTCATTGCTACAGCTACATCTTCTCTGCCTTGAATTGCTTTTTCAGCTCCTCATCTCTTGCTGCCTGAAGCTCAAGCTCTTTAACCTTATCTTCAAGCTGCCACATAATCCTCTCTCCACCTACGGCTCTGACCTGGTTTCCTCCTCCTCCTCCCAGCTCTTTGCTGGACTGTTGTTCCACCCTTCTTGGCTTAGGATGGCTTTCTTCTCTCTTTTCTGTGTTATTGATTTCATGATTTGCAATAGTTTCCAGTTCCTTGGCTGCTGCATTCCTGTTCTCTTTTTGAATTTTTTTTCTGTGCTTTCTTCTTTTATTTCTTTCCTAGGCTTTCTTCAGTTCCATCTATGATTCAGCCCTGGCACAACCACTTCCCACATGGGTTTTGCCTCTCCTGTCATTTCTTTACTTCTTCCTACTTGCAGAAGGAAAGGCTGTACCATCTGCCCTTAAAAGTGCCTTGTAAATCCATTTCCCACATTTTGCAGTTAGGTGTTGGATGCAGATTAAAAAAAAAATTTAAATCCTTTTCCCTTGAAAGATTTCCATCCTGTCCCTTTTGCCCGAATATCTGTTTCCTGGCATGTTTTTTCTCATTTTTATATGTTAGGCTAGAGATTTGAGAGTTCAGCTTGCAGCTTCACCCAAGAATTCCCTTCGCGGAATGGGTGATTCCTTGTTGCAGTTGACTCCCTTTTGTACAGACCCCTTCTCCTTGGTATTTATACCTTCTCCTTTTAGTAGGATATCAACCCTGGAATATGCTGCTGTTGTTGTCAGGGCAAAAGAGTGTTAGGGGAATGTTTTTAATAAACATATGGTCATTGCTTAATGTAGATGGAAAGTAGGAAGGGGAGACAGCATGCACAGCACCCTGTGAACTGTAGAGGACAAGGGCAAGCACAAACCATGGAAAATATGAAATTATTTTGATGCCATGTAAATTCTCAGATGCTTAATGGCCTTATTTTTTCAATCTCAAATTACACATCTGGAAAAAGATGTGACTAAAGTTGAGAGTTTTTGTGTAAAGGCATGTAAGGATGTGTTAGAGTTGTTACGGGAGCTTTTGTAATGTGAAAACTGTTTAATTTGCAACTGTACAGATACATTAATAATCCTATCTGGACTGATAGGCAAGTGTGAAGTAGTGAAAAGAGAAGGAAGCCAAAATTCATGTACTATGTTAACTTTTTAAAACCAGTGAAACTGAAATGAGATCTCATTTGCATCAATTTTAATGAAAGGTATGTATGTAAACTGCCTAGGATCAAAGAAAAACATTAATTCTTAGTTTCATGCAGATAAGATTGTTCAAGGTGCATAAGTATTGTATAAAAAGATATGAAGGCAGTTTTTATGTTTGGTGCAGAGACACTATATGAGATTTTGGTTTACTTTTGTCTTCTTTGTCAGTGCCACATGCAGCATGTATAATCTGATTGACTTTAGTTGTAATGTTACCTGCCTTATTCTGAAACCTCCAGATGCAGGCTTTCACCATGTGGGTTGTTAGTGTGTGACAGAAACCCTGGGGTTCATCTGGAGCATACCAGTCGTATTGGATGTGATGGTAGAACTCTCACTGGTAGGAAGGAGCAGAATGGGCTCCATGTTTTGGAGTTTAAACTCAAGTCCTAATTGCTCATCTGTTCCCTTTGAAGAAAATAGACTGTGAAGATATTTCTTATGAAGGTTCAAGTTCAGTTAAATAGATTCAGTTAAAGATATTTCCAAAAGCAAGTCCAATGGAGTTAAAAAATGAGCACTGTCTGCAAAGATCCCGCTGTCAGGAAGTGCCTGATGGAGCCAAATTAATAACTTTTGAGAAGTTCCCTTTTGAAATGTTCCTGCAGCAAGCTTTTAAAAAAGATCTAGAGGGGCTTGAAAGAAAGAACCCTTTGTAAAAACTCTTTCCTTCAAGCAAGAACATTTCGATATGCCATGAAGCAAGGTTATGAAGGGACATTTAGCACTGGGTTTCCTGATGCTGCCTAGAGAAGGCTTGGCAGCCTTTTTTGCTGTGGTAGGGAAGGCACTTGTAATCTCAGTGTCAGTATTTGCAGGTGTTAGTCTAGTTCTGATGGTTACTCCCTGGACATTTCCCTGAAGGTGACTGCCTCGTGTGTGAGCATTGTAAACACCCAGGTCTTGAGGAAGGACTGAGGTCTGACTCTTGAAGCCATCTGGAGGAACTAATGACTCTTGCAAAGGAATTGATCTCATGTCTATGCAGGCTTGCCAGATGTGTCTGGACCTGGCTGTCCCTCAGCCTGACTGGTGTTTTTGCAGCCATTTGATGGCAGGGATGTACCTGCCACCTTTGCACTGGTATGATGGTGACAGCTGGAAGGGCTGGCATCCGTCTGCTGGGCTGGGTACAGCTCCTGCCTGTCTGCTCTGCCTGCATCTGCAGGGACAGAGGTGCCCACACTTGGATACTTGTTCCTACAACATGGGCTGAAGGTGGCAAAACTACATCATGTGCCTGACATTAATCCCTGCTGAAAAAAAAACACTGTTCTTTTCTCTTTCAGTGCTTTATGTTGTTCTGGAGGAGAAATTCTTTCTTAATGATGTCCTAGACTGATATATGCTCTGTATTCATGGTAATAGCTTCTCTAACTATCCATCTTCCAAATTAGATTAAATCTATTTGTACATTTATGGTATATCTTCATGCTTTATTCAAACACAAGTAATCAAATAAGGAGCAATTCATGCTGTTATGCTTCAGAAGTCCTTGCCAGTACTTAGATTTTTATGGGAAAACTGAATTTTGCAGTTAATTGTAATGACAAAAAGTATGCTTGTCTGCCGTCTCTCACAGAGGATTTCATAGTACTTAAACAATATTAAATATGTGATAGCATGGTCCAGGCACATCCAGTCCAGATGTGTAGCCTTGTACTGATGAGTAAGTGGGCAGAAAGTATTGAAAATGTCGTGCAGGGTGTTTGTAGTAGAATTAGAAACTTAAGATTTCTGATTCCTGGTTTCTTAGTCCAGTTCAGTATATGGCAACTGCTTTGATTTTACTATGAGCACTTTGCAACAAGCCCTTCTTTTTCATGAAGTTACAAACATTGGAATTTTTTTGGAAGTTCCGAGCAAGGCATCTTGTCAATGGCATGAATCTCTACAGGCATATGAGTGGTCTGGAGGACAATTTCCTGGATTGGACTCTTCTCCATGTGGAATTAACAAACTGTAACCATTATGTTTATTCAGTGTGTCCTGCTAGTAGTGAATCTGAGATCAGTAGATACCTCCAGATTCTTAGCCTAAGTCTTTTGTTTTATGCATTTGCTCATTTACCACTCAACTGTACTTGCATTGGGATTGTTTTCTAGACTTAATGACTTTCTGATGATCTAATTAACCTCAGCCTGTTAGTGATGCCAGTATTTATTTGTGTAGAGTAGGAATTAATGGAAGTGTCCACCTGCATTTCACCTCTTTGGAAAGCTGATTAAATCTGTTTAACTTATTGTCTTCATAGTTCTGCACTCTGAAATACCACAGAAACTAACACTTGTGTTAAGTTTGTTGTTTTCCCGTGTTTTTTTTTTCCTTTTTAACAATTCATTGAATATGCAGTCTAAGACAGTCTAATATTTTACAAACTTGGGTCAATGCCTCTAAGTAGATTAGGTCAAAATAGGAATAACAGCACAGCAAAACAGTATCAAACTTTCAAAGGCTGTTTTTGTTTAAGCACTTCCAAAACCCAGGGAATTGAAAGTGCAGGTTTACAATGTGTGATGAGAGTGGAACTTCTCAGAAAAGCTTGCCATTTGCCCAGGGTGTGGGAGGCCAGTTTTGTCTCCTTTGTGTCCTCTGGATGAGTCCTTGAAATTCTAGTATACCCTACCCTAGGTGGGGTATACTAGAATTGATTTATGTAAATTGACATTATCTCTCTTTTCCACTTACAAAATAAATACGTGCTAAGCTAGGTGGAAAGCTTCACCATGGCTCGGTGGTTTAGATGCTCTTTGAAGAGAGAAGCCTGTGTTTTTAGCATTTATTCCAATTATACCCCTTCAGAGACTGAACACAGAAACTGAAAGACGGAAAAGGGTGAGACATTAAGTCTATTGGTTGCAATAACGCAATGTGGGCCTTGTCTTGAGTGCTTACATGAGGAATTTGAGGCATCTGCTTCTGTGTGTTGGAGAAAGAGGTAATTCTGTCTTTGCTGCTTTTTTACACAATATCCCAAAAATTCTACTGTTATCTCCTGATAGCGATAGGATGCTGGTGAAAATAGGTCTTTGCACCTATATTTATGCATTTCATGTAAGTGTATAGAGTGCATAAATATATGCACTCTGTTTCAATGTTGAAAATAAACACTGCCAGCACAAAAGTTTGAGGTTTCATCTCCTCCAATTGCCTGAAGTTAAATTTTGTTCACTTCCAAGAGAGCAAGAGAGACTCGAGTCCTTCTGGGTGGGAGATTGGAAAACAGCCATATCCCTGCCATATCCTGGCAGTACACATTAGCTGGGCCGGGTGGATCTTGACTGCAATTGCTACTGCACCCTTCCCCTTACACCTCTCTGTTCTGCAGATCTGTCCTTTTGGACACCTCACAGATGCAAAAAAAAAAAAAAAACAAAGGAACATTTTTGTTTTGTTTTTGCTTTAGGAATGCAGGAAGCACAGTTTCAGGATCTGCAAAATACAGTTATGTGCCCAGCCCCCGATTATGAGAGGGTTTCTCCAAAGATTTCTCTTGAAGTTTCATATCAAGCTGGCACTATCTGGAGTTTGCCTGCTGCTACATATGTAATTCATATGATGGCATGAAATATTTATATTTAATAAGCAGCATATAAAAATATGTCTTCCCACTTTTTTGTACTGAGAGCATCTTATGGTAATGTCCTGAGTGCTGCACATCCAGGCATGGATTGTGGTAATACCGGAGAGAAAAATTTCAAATAATCACCATTCCTCTCCAGTAGCTAGGGAAGGTGGTACAGTGGAGGATGCAGAGAGGGAAATGCCTAGTACACCTTTTCCAACCTTACAGACTGTTCTAAAACAGATCCATAAAACATTTAGGCTGAGAGTATTGGTAGTATCTTTTCTAAGCACCAGATTTTTTGCAGTGCTGTTGTATTCCTGACATTGCTGTGCCAGTTCATGGTACCTTTCTCAGCTCCTTCCTGTCTGACAGGGACTAGGTTAGGGAATTCATGCTGAGGCTGGTTTTGCTGCTGTCTTTTTCCTTTAATGAACATCTTAAGGCAGTCTTGGATACTTATTTCAAATTTTATTTATGTGAACTGATGAAATGTCCATGGAACTGGATGTTTGCTACATTAAGTGGTGAGTTTATACATTCCTAAGTCTGTCTTATATCTGTTCCTCTAATTTTCTTTATTTGGTTGTTGTTTTTTTTTCCCTGAATATTTTTAAATAATCTGGTGATTTATATTTTTTTTCTGGATGGTCCAGTTTTCAAATTTTGTGTTTCTATGGCTGGTGACAGGGCTGGTAAATCAGGATTGATTTAACACTAGCCACCTCTTTTGGTAAGAGAGACCATCCGAGTGATCTATACAGTGAAACCAAAACAAATGAGATGAAGAGTTTTCAAATAAAAGCATATCAGGAGCACCAGTACCAGTTCCTTGTACCATTGTGTAGAATTGGCACTCCGGGTTTCTTGTTGCACACTGTGGATTTAAGCTAGGAGGAAACCCTGCATCTTGAGCCTCTGATCACAATTTTATGTGCATAAATAGTGCTGGATTTTACAGTGTCCCCCAAGAATACTCTGTTCTGCTATCAGGCAGTCTCAAAACAAGCTGCCTACATGTGTGCCTTGCAAATAAGCCTCAAACCTGACCTGGAGGGAATACATCTGTGGGTGGACACACAGCCCAAGCTCCCCACCTCCTCAGAGCTCTGCCCCTCAGATGAGGCTGTTGGCAAAGTTGATTATGAATCTTGGTGATGGGGATGACTTTCTGTTTGATGCAGAAGAACCCAGTTTTAACTGTTAGGGAAAAAAACCTTACTTCTTTAGAGCTTGTCTTATGTTGGAAATAATTAGTTTCCTCATTCATGACTTCATGTATTTGAATATATTTTTCCATTCAGTGTGTTTTTATGATCTACTATACTCTCTAGGATGTAGTATAAAAGTATGGCCTCGTGGCCGAAGGCAGTGTCACTTGGAAAAATGGGGTTCTGCTGTTGGCTCTGCTGTCAGGCAGGGGCACATTTCTTTGTGGTTTTTGTCCCATATTCTTCTTTTGGTTTAAGAAATTATAACTTCTATTCATAGTTGGTCTTCGAGGCTGTGGATTAAAGTCATGGATTAAAAGCCATAGGAAAGACAGGTTTCAATAGAGTGAATTGAGCAGATTCTACTGTTAACAGAGATGAGGAAGAGGGGTCTCTGATATCCTTTTACTGAGTACTAAGTATCATGACCAAGTACCACTGAATTATCTCTTGCCATGTAACATGCTGTTTCTCACATCGAACAATGCTTGCTCTGACTATGGGCTGGGGGCCCTCTTTCAGTCTGTACTGTTTGATAGTTAGAGTTTTTTTAGCTAGTGAACTTAAGGCCTTTAATAAAACCTTGTTTTTAAAAAAGTAAAAAAGATCTGGATATCAGTTTCATTCCCTCTATTGAGAAAGATTAACTTCTGGGATTCTTTTTTCTGCTTTGTTTAATGGCCTTGATCACATCTACTTTCCTCTTGCCCTGAAAAGCCTTAGGCAGTGCTTTACTTGTGATACAGTTGGCATTGTACCTTAAGGAGCCACAGATATTTCCATTGTGTAGTGTTAAACTCTCCTCCGTAATTTCCCAGAGCTGGGCTATCCTGTTCCTCCTGCACCTTGATTCTGGAACCTGGGTACAATGTTTTGCAATTTAAATTTTTTTTGCTATTTATTTTCATGTAGTTTTGATCTGAGATTTGCCTTCAAACAAATTGTAACTCCAAGCAAAGTTACCTAGAAATGTTATCACAATGTTATCTAAAAATTATGCATTCACCATGGTTTTCCAGATGTTTGCCTAAGTTTGTCAGAAAATGTTGTACATCTTCCAGAGGTTTTTATTTGTCTGAAAGCTACAAAAAGTGTTTTGTGTTTCGTGCCATGGTTAAACCCTAGCTGTCAACGAAACACTCCACAGCTACTTGCTCACCCTCTCCTAGTGGGATGGGGAAGAGAATCAGAAGGGTAAAAGCTGGTAAACTCCTGGGTTGGGATAAAGACAGCTTAATGGGGAAAGTGAAGTAAGGAATTTGTTCGCTGCTTCCCCTGGACAGGTGGGTGTTTAGCCATTCCCAGGCTCCATCACACATAACAGTTACTTGGGAAGACAAATGCCATCACTCTGAATATCTTCCCTTTGACCTTCTTCCCACACCTGATATTCTGAGCGTGACACCATATAGTATAGAATATGCCTTTGGTCACTTGAAGACAGCTGTTCTATCTCTGTCCTCTCCCAGCTGTTTGTGCGTCCCCAGTCTCCTCCCTGCTGAGGCAGTGTGAGGCACAGAAAAGTCCTTGGCTCTGTGCAAGCACTGATCAGCAATAACTGAAATATTCCTGTGTTATCAACAGTGTTTTCAGCCCAAATCCCAAACATAGCCCCATAGTAACTACTGTGAATCAAATTAACGCTCTCCCAGCCAAAACCAGCACATTCTGTACTGCTGATTCCATCCCATTTACATCATGCTCAGGTCCCACACTATCCAATACATCTTCATTTTACCCTCACCACCCTTCACTCACGTCCTTTTGGTATAATATGTAGATATAATTCCCTTAGTCAAGGAACATTGGGTTCATTTAGTCCATAACTCAGGGGTTGCATCTCTTATAGGGAACACTCAGGAGAGATGGTGTGGAGTTACTTGTGTGGAATTATTGGGCACCACAGCCAGCTCAGGTCAGGTCACTGCTGCATTTGCACTGTTCCTTGTAAGGCTTGTCCTCTTTTGGTTCATGTGTTTTCTGCTGTTGTAATTCCCATAACATAATTCTGGTCCCTTTGGACCAGACCTTGGGGTTTAATAGTGCGATGAAATTGACCCTGCTACAGCTTGGATTTATCCACGGACTGCAATCCTTAGGGTTGTACTTGCTCCAAGTGGAGCCTTATCTATGAGCCAGGGTGTACCTGCTGTGGCGTGGACTTATGCATGGGCAGAGTTGCCTTGAGATGCGCTTGTTCCAGCATGGCCTTTTATCCATTGGCCCCAATCCCTTTGGAGGTACGCCTTCTGCAGCACAGACTCAAACACAGCGACACTACCTGCTCTGGCACGGGCTTATCTGCAGCCACAGGCACTCTGGAGTGTTCTGCTCGGGTGTGGGCTCATCCACAGGTGACAATCCCTTTGACTTGGGTCACACTGGAATTCCAGCCTGTCCAACACAGCAGCGATGCTCTGGTCCCCTGCCAGCCCAGGCGCATGGCCACGGCTGCTATCAGATTGTTCCCAGGCCCAGCAGGGTAAGATGACAAGCAGCACAGCAGTGCAGGAAGCAGTGAGAGCAAAAAGCAGCGAGTGATGAGTACCAGAGCCTGATATACAGTAAGGCCAGCAAGCGTGCAGGCCCAGGGGCCTGCTGATTAATAGCCAAACAGCAATAGCAGCTATGAATTCCACCTAGCCCCTTCCAGTCTAACCTGTTATCATCTCCAAATGTTCAAACCCCAGGCTGCCACCCATAGATAGCTGTGGTTGAACTCCAGCCAGCAACAAGGCACCACACAGCCTCTTCCTCACTCTCACCCAGTGGAATGGGGAAGGGAATCAGTGGTAGAAGTCAGAAAAAACCACGGGTTGAGGTAAAAGCTGTTGAACCAAAGGTTGTGCCCACAAACAGAGCAAAATGAGGAATACATTCACCCCTTCCTGTGGGCTGGCAGGTGTTCAGCCACCTCCAGGAAGTCAGGGCTCCATCACACATAGTGGTTACTTGGGAAGACAACTGTCATCATTCTGAACATCCCCCTTCTTCCCCCAGCTTTATATGCTCATCATGACGCCGTATGATATGGAATATCCCTTTGGACGGTTAGGATCAGCTGTCCTGACTGTATTCCCAACTTTTTGTGCACCCCTAGCCTTCTTCACTGGCATGGTGGTACAAGAAGCAGAAAAGGCCTTGGGGCTGTGTAAGCACAGCTCAGCAACAGCTAAAGCATCCCTGTGGCATCAACACTGTTTCCAACACAAATCCAAGCTAGCTACTGCAGTGAAAATTAACTCTACCCCAGCCAAACTCAGCGAATTTCATCATGATGCTTTCATGAAAAGCACTCTCAGTAAGCTACCATACGGACTCATCCATGTGTTATGTTGCTTTTTGGGAGGTGTTGGTCAAAATGGAGCACCTTTCTAAATCCTCATTTAGCCAGTTCTCAGGCCATAAAGTTCTGTGGGACATTTGCAAGGATGAGAGTAGATGATCTTCCTACTTGTCATGGTTTTGTGTTTAATTGGATGGTTTGTGCCTTTCAGGCATAAGATGATCTTAGTGGTTGTTTTTGGTTTTTATAAATCTGCAGATTATGGGGTTTGTATTCTTTGGCTGCAGCTACACAGAAGTCTGAATATTTAAGGGAGTATTGAATATTGCATAATTTTCTATGTATGAACTTGGGAGAAAGTGTTCTGATGGATTGGTTGGTTTGCTTCTTAAACTCTGTAGGGTCAGAGATCATGTCTGAAATGTTTTATGCATCTTGTGTAGGTTTTAGATAATTAATATTTCATGCTTGCCCCCCAGATATGTGGTAGTGGTTAAAACTCAATTAAGTGGTGATTATACAGAATGATGAATATTTCATTTATTTAATATGAAATAGGGAAAAAATACATTGCTGCCATGCTAGTTTTATTTCAAAAAACTTTGTCAAGATTAGCAAGATTGAAAATCTCCTTAGTGTCCTGAATTTATTCTGCTGAAAGAATGCACATATTTATTTGAGGATTTTAAAAAATGGATTCTGTTGTCCTCCTTTATAAGGATGTTTCTTCTTGCACCTTTATAAAAGCTTTTGCCTTGTTCACCTTCAGTTACAGACCAAAATATTGTTCTGTTCACACCATTTATTAGTTGAGTTCTTGGTAATTGTATATTCGGAAATGTGAGTGTCTGCAAGACTGAAAGAAATCAGATGGGTGAGACAGGTGTCTGTGTCTGTGCTCTGTCTCGGATGGTGGCAAGTGCTGTGCCAGGAGGGGCCACAAGACTGTCCACTGTCTGAGGTCCATTCCTTTCATGCCTCCCCAACATACGGACCACTTGGATCAGCGATATTAGGGTGTAGCTCCCTTTTTATTTGGTTTAATTTGGATTTGTCTTCAGTGGATTTATCTAGTTCCTTTTGAATCTGTCTTCTACATTTTCCTGTGGCAACAGATTTCAGATTTTGTCTGTGTGCTGTGTAAAAAAAGTACTTCTTAAATGAATTTCCTGCTAGGAAAAGGGACACTTATTGAAACTATTGTTGCAGGGCTTGGCAAATAATAGTTCTGTACTTGGCCTCATGTAGCTGTGCATTCAACCTTGCTCTTCCTCATCACCCAGGCATCTGTTTTCCAAGTTGAAGGCTCCCAAACCTTTTAAACCCTTTTTGAAAGGCAGCTGCTCCATCTGATTATTCATTGTAGTTTTCTCTCACTGATTTCTAGCTACAAGCACTTTTTGGAAGGCAGAAATAAGAACTAAGTGATGCACTTTAAGATAGTGAGAAATTGGTCACTATATGCTGAAAACTTGGGATTCACCTCCTGTATGGAAAAAAAGCTCAAACTGATCTTTAAAATACAGCTAATTTTAATTTCTGAGCTTTTAAGGAACTGTAATAAAGTAACTCATTGGTTTGAGTTGGATTCCAGTAGTGTTACTGACTTTTAGTTGCCTTTATTCTGCAAGGAGTTATTAGTGGAGTAAAGGACTTTTCAACACAGAGAGCTAAAGAGCATGAAACCTACCAGAAAAGCACATATTGACTCATGCCTCCTGAATCTTCAGTGCTTTTGATGAGGCTGGCTAGGGGGAAAATTATTATGTGCTCACCTCCTCTGAGAGAAACTAGCCTAGTTGAATTTTCAAAATTCAGTGCTCAAAGGCTTGCTGGAGTGTGCCTGTAGGAGGAGATGGACAGATTTTAGCCTGAAGGAGTGTGGATAAGTGCAGCTGTCAGAAGACAGTTGGAATACATGTCCTGCTTCTGCAGCCAATGCTCAACTCCCGTCAGCAGCGTGAACATAAAGGCTGCTGATCATCACAGCTGGCTCTTTAGAGCTGTATTACATAATGGAAGTTTTATTACGTGGTTTGTAGCTGTTATTTAGGATTAAGTTTTGTTTCATATAGCTGTTCTGCCACTGCTGTGGTGGTGTCTTCCAGTGGTGTAGCAAACAGCATGGCCAATATCTGTTCTGGGTCCTCTTCCAGTGAGCTGAGTAGTGTTTCATATAAGAGGCTCAGTTTTGTATCCTATGAAACTTTTTTGTAGACAAAGGAGAGAAAGTAGAATTTGTTTTGTTATGTTTGAGGTGGGATGTGTGTGTGGGAGTTTGGGGGGAGTCAGGATGGGATGTTGGTGTTCTTTTCTTTTAGCCTGTGTTGTTGAGGGAGTACAATTTGACACTTGGTGCCTGTTGGATTTTCTGAGCCATCGATGCTTTTATGGTATATCACAAACATCTGTCAGTGCCACAGCTGGACTGAGAGACGGCAAAGGCACCCATGCCAAGACATAGGCCTCAAGATGAAGCTGGGACTTCCAAGCTGTTGGCATCTCTTAATTGTGCTCTGCCCTTGAAATGGTAGGCAAATCTGACCACTTGTGGATGTATATGGAGAGTCAGAGATTAATGGAAAATCCTCAAAACACCTTCTGCTCTGCATTTTACCTTCCTTATCTAACCCTGTCATCCCAGTAGTGCCACTTTGGTCAGACTGGTGAGATGCAGGGGGAACTGAAAATTGTCTGCAGATTGTTAGCATTCATATCCATGTCATTTTCATCCATTTCAATATGGCTGTAAATAAAGAGAATTGATTGATCCTTTTGAATATTAATTTGGATGTCTGGACTCAAGCTGCTGGTGAAGGAACTGGATTGTATGGTTTGTTCTGTGTTGCAGCAGTCAGATTACATAGCTGGACTGTTAACACCTAATGCTTGAATGTGTTTTACATTAAATACTGCAAGTCAAAGTTCAACTGCTAGGGATCTTACCTGGTGGGTTGACTGCTTTTTTTTTCAGGTGAACTCCAGGTATGGGCCTATAGTAACTGTAAGTTTGTTCCTCAACACTGAGGTTTTTTGATAAATCATATGCCCATGATTTTAATGTTCCTCTTGGAAAACCATAAGGACTTTGGGTGCTGCTTTCTCAGAGACATGTTGCTTCTCTGATTTGCCCTTTCTTTTTCAATTCAAATGCCTGCAGCCTGGTTCACATAGGTCTTTGTACATTTTAGTGTTACTATATTTTGCTGATGTATGGCTAGTAATTTTTTTTTTTTTTGAGAAGGGCAGTTTTAAGCACATCTGATACTTAGAGTTGGTGATCTGTGCTTTCTATGTTATGTCAATGAAGAGAGGCTTAGTGCTGTTCCTTAGACCTGAGCTAGTTGAATGAATGGCATGTGAAATTCAAGCACGGTAATATTGGTTCAGTCACAGCTCTAAATTCTTCAGAGAATTTGAACCATGGGTACACATACTCTTTTTGTTTTGTTCTGAATTGAAAATGATATTATACCACCAACTCTTTTAATTTCTAGGTTTCTTTAAAATTGTTTTACAAATTCAAGAATGTCACTTAATAGAGCTTAAAAAAAGAACAGGAGAAATTATTATGTGACAGCCTGATGCTAAAATAAAGTTCTGTTTACATGGGGTCAGAAAATCAAGTTGCAAACCTGTCAGTGTAGATGGAATGTAAAACAAACAAACAAACAAATTAAAAATAAAATTTGCTATTATTGTAGGAATGTGAGCAGTGACTTGTTGAGAATGAAATCCCAAATAAAAATATTTGTAGGCTTGCAAGGCTAATGCAGTTACTGTAGGTATATGGTACTTTTTTACTCTACACCCCAAGGAAGACTTGCAGAAACACAGGGGCATGAACTGTAGTGTTTAGTTTGGTTGTTTGCAAAGGAAACTGGTATGAGATTACTTGATATATCTGATGGTTTCTTTGATGTTCATGATGCTACAAGATGGTCTTGTTTTGCTCCTGCTTGGATGAAAACATAAACAGGTAGTCCAAATAAGACTTTTTGCATCTGTGTGCTATCGTCCTGTTCCTAGTGTTTTCTTCCTAAATCCAACCTAGCCTTCAAATAAATCTCTGAATTTCTTGATAAGCCTCCTTCATCCTGCCTTTTTCCCAAACACTGGGAAAGGCTTTCAGTAAACACCTGCAGTTTCCTCCCTTGTTTATCTGCAGGTCCTGCTGTGGACTCCCTGCCATGAATGCAAACCGTGGCAGCAGTTAAGTGGCTGCATCGAGACCAGTTGCTGTCAGGACAAGAAATACTGCTGCATTGTTTGCTTTTACCCTCTCTTTGCATCTTGCTTTCTGTTGTGTCTTTCATTTAATACTTTGATAGTCCCTATTCCTTCTCTGTAGTGATTGTGCAGCCATGTCCTGGTTCCTGATGTGGGCTTCTGGATGCAGCCAATGATAAATGTGCAATAGCAGTCATCCCGGCATACATTCTGTCAAACCCTACTTCTGGTGAATTTATTTCTGTGGTTTTTTTTTTCTTTTGGTTTTTTTTTTCTTTTTTTTCTGTGTTGCCAAGTACAGCAAGCAGCTGTCTACCAGCAAAAACTCTGGAGAACCAAATTTCACACCGTTGGTTTTTCCTTCAGTCCTTACAGGTTTCTCCTTTAGAGTGAGGGGCTGTTGTATAACACACCATTGGTTGCTTTTCTGCCCTGAACTCATAATGAAGTAACCTAAATGATTATAAAAGCTTTAGTATCAGCTTCATTTCATTTTAATAGACCAATAAAAGCAACCAGTGTGCAAGCTGCTGGCTCCAGTACTCCTGCATAAACCATTAGCAAAACAATATTACTGGCTCTTGACAAAGGAAAACTGTAGTGACAAATCCAAAAATTCACTTTGAAAAGAAGTCAACGAAATGCCAGTGAATCCAGAGACCCACTCATATGCACACTGGCTGCTGTGAGCTCTTTGTTTGAGGTTGAGAAGTCGGCACTTTCTCATAATTTGTTTTATATTCTGGCTTTGTCTTCTGTAAATATCCTTTGCAGTGTTTCCAGCAATGCTGGCAGCTGCCTAGGCACCAGAGGAGCTTTCTCAGTTAGCTTGCATGCACAGAGATCTGCTGGGTTTTGCACTTTATGCATGAGACTGACTCATCTGGCCACCCCCTAAGCTCTCTCCCTGCAATGCTAGCAGACTGTCTATTTGTAGCACTATACCTCATGTGCCAGGTACGGTATGTTGGCTTTGAAGAGCAGGAGTCTCCCCATAGGGCCCAGAGGAGCCTCAGGATGTCTCTGCTAGAATGCCTGTGGTTGCCTCCCTGGTTGTAGGGGTTGATAAAAGGAGCATCTCATGGAGCCTTCTGTACTGAGCCACAACTGAGCAACAACAACATCAGCAACAAAAATCCTGTGAGCCTTCTATTCACCTAAGGTTTGTTAAGTGTGCCTTAAAGGATACCTATACAGTTGTTGTACTGTGTATGCAGAATCTGTAAAACTACCCACCAACCCTCAAGAGATATAAACTAGTACCATCTGCTTATATATTATCCTCTGGTGTTTTGCTGTGTCAGATAAACAAAAGCAGTGCTCACGTTTGGGTACCAGCATGGGCAGGCAGTGGTCTGGTTTCAGACATAGCTGCCTATGAGGGTGGCTGCACTCTGGTACTTTCCATTGAATGGCAAACCTCACAGATGGGCAGGTCAGAAGACTTCTGCTCTGCTGACAGGCCTTTTCTGGCTGCTTTATGTGTAGGCTTTGCCTGAGACCTCTGCAAAAGCAATGTAAGATTCTGAGAGCTTTGGTCCCCTCTTTGTGGTCTCTTCCTTTGTTTTCCTTCTTTAAAGCTGAAAACAAAAACTCTGCCTTTTTAATTTTACGTGCTGAATTCAAAGATGTCATGATCATTCTTTTCCAGGAAAAGCGCTCAGCACTTCAAACTTTCATAAGATGTACACTGAATATGTGTGCTCCCCACAATGTCTGGTCAGCTGAAGCAATTTTAAAATGTAGTATCAGCTAGAACAAGGCAGATGCTGGAAGAGGGATATAGATAATCTCAGGGACAGTGAGAGGATAGGAGAGAGGATTAAATTTTCCTAAAACAGAGCTTGGAAAATATTAATATCTCTCTTACATGCTGTGTTCTAGTAGTTGTGCATTAAGTCTAAAAAGGGAACTGAGGCTTCTTTCTGTGCCCCTGTAACCCCGAGGAGCACTTATTTAGTTTATATGGACTTTTCCATCTCTTTGCTGTGGGTGAACAACACAGCATCATCACCTTTCTTGCTTGTCCAGATCTTGTTTCTCTCTTAGGATTTGTTTCACTGTCCCTGTAGCACATCTCCCAGTCATACAGATGGATGTGGTTGCATATATATATTTTTTAAATTTAATTATTCTTTGATTCATTTGTGTTTATCAGTGTCATTGGCAGCAATCTGAGAGTTCACAATCTGGTGTCCTGGCATCATGTGCTTCTCTTTTTGCTTCTTTTGCTGGAACCCTGTATTTTTTCAAAGCTATTATACTTTGAAGAATTTGTGTCCTGTTGCATCCAGTCTCCTGATACTTGTTCGGGTTTAAAGCAGATGTTTCTAACCCATTAAGAATGCCTTTACTGTGATAGCTGGACTTAAATTTGCAGAGCTGATCTGAAATAGAACAAGGATTTCCAAATGATCATCCTTAGTATCTTGGTGCATTTTGGGTTTGTTATTTTTAGTAATCTTTGCCATTTAGTTGTCAGTCTCACATTGGTGAACTTCCTTTCCACTGCCAAGATCAGCTGCTAGAGTCAAGGGGTTATGATTGCTTTAACGAATGAGCAGTGAGATTTGTAGTCTGATGGTTGCAGACAAAAAAGTTTGATATTTCATTCTCTTTGAACAGAGTTATGGAAAGTCAGCACAAAAACATGTAAAGGATTTCAACAGTGTGTCACTGCAAAGCCCTGCTGATTTCAGTTTCAAAGAGAAGGATTTCTTCTGATGATGTTTTCTTTCTTTTCTTTTTGTTTAAATGGATGTTGTACTTTTCTAAGAGCAGTCTGTATGGATGTGCCTGGAATAAGTCATCCAATCATCTCACAGATCTAGTCATTCTGTGACTAGGGTTTCATTTTGGCCTTTGCCCTGCAAAATACACAGTGAGGTGTGTTTTCTTTCCTGTTTTTTTTCCTACCACTTCTCCTACTCAAAAGAAAGCACAGTTAGCCCTTTAGTAGTTACCTGGCGATGTAATTGCAAGCCCTAAAATCTCACTGAAAGCTTCTGGCTGGACTAGGCTTGAAGTGTGAAGCACATCCTCTGGTCCCTAGGTTTCCAGACTGTCATACAAGCTCTACTTGTGCATGTTCATATTGGTGTAATGCCAGCTAAGTTCCAAACCTTCTGTATTAAGTGGCTTGTTGGGGCTCAGTGATGAACAGGGTCTTGTTTCACCCATTCCACACAAAACCTTCATGTTGCAGCATGTGCGTGAGCATTCCTGCAGTGCCACATGTGTGATTCTCTGTTTCTGGAGGTTTTCTCAGTTTCCCTTTCTTCTCTAATTTTATCTAGTTTTGCAATTTTTCTGTGGCCAGGTAGTTGCTCACTCTGTTGGTAGCTTTAAGACTAGATTTGAAAGCTGAATAAAATCACTTCTGTGATCTAGTTTCTTTCTTTATAGAGAAATTGAAATATGTCAGGAAGCTGATACATTCTCAGAGAATATACAGTGAATGATCCCTATCAGGGACCTCTGAGTAGCAGCCACTCCTGCTTCAGACAATGAAGGCTCTGTCTTTTATCACTGGGGACTATATCCTGGCAGGACTGTACCTGGCTGGATAGGTGCCTGTATGCCTTGATACCTTTACTGTCCTGTGATGTGACCTATTATGTGCAAATATCATCTGTCACGGGAGCAGCCATACGTGCAGGGACTGAGCTGTGGACAGCCAGAACAAATATCTAACGTGAATAACGAGTTCAACCGTGTTACTGCTGTCTCTGTCGGCACCAGAGGCATATGGCTTTGCTCTGTTAAATAGTAGGGGGAAGGGATCAGGAAGAACATTTTCTATGTAAAGGATGAAGTCAGGGACAGCTCAAAAGCCTGGGCAACAGCTGGACACCAAGCTCTCTCCAACAGGTTCTCCATAGCTATCACCATTGCTTTGTCCCTTTGCAGAAAACTCCACCAAATCCAGCTGGTTGCTCCTCTCCACTCTTGGGCTGAGGGCAGGGGCACAGTGGTGTTGGCCCTGGGTGCCTGCTCCACCTGCCTTCAGGTGCTCAGCAGTGATGGCTTTGCCATATCTGCACTGTCAATTGCCTTTTTAAACTGAATTTAAGCTAATCCCATTCTGTACTTGCAGGAAGGTATGGGGCTATGTGTGAAACTATTATTTATGTCTGCTTTTCAACCCAACCAGGCCTTTTTCTTCCCCACTTCAGTCACATTCACTGGCCAGTTTATTTATATAGAGCTACCTGAACCCAAGTCTCTGATCTGTTGAGTGTTGGACCAAGCCTTTGCTTTTGTGATTGTTGGGCCAAGGCTGGATTGTTGGGCCCTTTTTTTTCCTTCCCCTCAATAGATTAAAATCTTATCTGAGCATAATAGAGGGCTGTTGGCAATATTACAAGCTTTGACTTGCATTAAAGTTTCTGTTTCCCTCTCTTTAAAACTGTAACTTACCACATTCTAAATTTTGCTCTGTCAATGAGCCCTTAATAAGAGGAGAATACTTTTTTTTTCCACTAGATATTAACTCCTAAATGCTCTGGCTTTATGACCTGTAACTGTGCCTTTTTGTATGGGAATGAGGCAAATTAAGCCCAAGAAGATAGAAGCTTTGTATTTCCAGGAATAATCAGCCATTTCCCAATTTCCTTGTCACTTCTGAGGCTTTGAATGTTAATCCTATACATAAAGTCTTAATTTTTCTTTTGAACTTCATTGCTCCTTGTGGCTGTTGTGTGTGAATTTATAGGCATTGCTTCCTTGCTAATTCTGCTCAGTCGGGTTTGTGAGTGGGTATGCATGAGAATATGCTTAGCAACTGAAGGCAGAGCTTCAAGAGGTGTAACTAAGAAAGCATTTCTGCTGCATCTGACTTCAGTGTTTCAAAAGTGGTTTTAGTATTTAGATTCTCCTTGCCAAGCTTAAGAGACATGTTTTGTTTAATTTCTTTTTTTCTACAAATACCAAGTACTTTATTTCTTTATTCTGTATGAAATTTGGGAAATCCACTCATCCAGACCATAGACAAGTTGGTTTATTCAGGGAGATAAGTGAGCAAAACTTCCCTGTGTAAATCATGTTGCACCAGAAACACCCTATACTTAAAACAGAAAAATCAGCTCTTCAGCTGTAAAAATGTTCTCCACTTCATGAATTTTTATTAGGCACATTTTTTTCCTGCTAAGCATGCTAGTGAATCTGCAAGCCTGGTCTATCCAGCTGGGGAGTCAGCTAATACCATTAAATGAGAAACAAAAAGCTGGAGAAAATGTTTGGTGTGGACATCCAGTGGTTTGTCCTCCTTCCATTTCTCTAGTTGCTGTAGTAGTTGACTTGCCTTTGGCATTCACATGAGCTAAATATCTGCCTGCTGCTCAGATAGCCTTGTGCCAGGACTGAAACTGGAGCATATTGTTCCACCATTAAACAGGCAACTTTGAATACTTTGGAAATTAACAACAGCTGCAAGTTTTTCAGCTATTTTTATTTGTACTGTGGCTCTATTTTTGCTAGTGTGTTTGTGCTGAAGTCAGAAGAGGAAAGGAAAATAGATCCCCCAAGTGGCTGATTTTTTTTTTTTTAATTAAAAAAAGGCAGTGCCTAACAAAAGCATCCATAAAACAAATAGTACCAAGGGTTGCCTAGCAGTTTTCTTGATGTTGTGTGGGCCCCTTAAGTGTAGTTGCTGGTATGAATTTCTGAGGACTTTCGTGGCACCTTAGTGCATGGTGAGGTAGTTGTCACTTTCCACAGTCAGCCCTCTCCTTTAAAAGTCCTGCTACTAATAGCATCTGTCTTAGCCTTTTGAAAAGATTGCTGGCAGCAAACAATTTTCCATTTTATTTGTTTTTTATGCTCCTAATCGGAGGTAGAAGCTTCAATCCCCAACAGGCACTCTGGTGGTCTTTGGATGAGGCCCTGAAGTCAAGCTAGAAAAGCTTTATAGGATGATTGTTAAACAGGATTTCTTAACTATCCTTCAAGAGTCCAGTGGCTTGAATTTCTTCCTGTAAGTCTCATGATCGTGTGTCAAGAATGACAAGGCAGAGCCTTATCCTTTCTGAAAATTCAAGAAAATGTTCCTTAGAGCAACTGTAGGAACCAAGTGTAAGTGCATTGTTTCTTTATTTGAAAGCAGTTTAGCAAGAATGTGTTTTTTCCCTTTAACTGAAGAGAGAGAATTCTTTGCTCTGGTTATGTGACCTAACTCATGGCCAGAGATCTTTTCATTGGGCTGGACATAATTTTAGAAAACTGCATATCACTATGGGAATTTATAGGCATTTCTTTACAAGTGTTGAATATGGGTTGGTATATTTCTGGATTTGAGTGGAAATAAATAAAGGTGATGGTTTGCTGTTCATATTCAATAACTTAAAATTTTAGGGGAGACCTAAACCTGCGTCCTAACATGGGTCCACTGTTAATAGTAAGAAGAGTCTTCTTTGTATATGGAGCCCTATTGACCTATTTGAAGGACTGAGCCTTTATTCAGTATCTGGTGTCTGATTTGGGAGTCCCTAAACTGGTGAAAATTTCTGCTACTTTAGGTGAAAGTGGCTTTATTGACATGGGTTAGCACCCTTGCATCTAAGTTATTAGAAGTTTTCATCCTCTCATTGAAAAAGAACGATAGCAACTGTGAGCCAAAGGCAAGCAACTTCTCAATGGTGAGGTGCTAGGCTTTTCCTTTCCCAAATTAGAGACTAAGCACACTGCACAAAAAAGGATTTCTCTTTTTGCCTTGCACTGTGGGAAGATCATAAAAAGATTTCTTCCCTGGGCTTGCATGAGGACCTGTAGCTAATTCATGGTGTCATGTTTTTTTGTCAGAAAGTGCTCAAGGTACAAAACTTGGTTGTAGGTGAAAAATTGGAACTGCTGCCTTGCATGGAGGAGAGGTGCACCAGGTATCTGTGTGTAGTATAAAAATGACAAAGCCAGTGAAGTTGTCCCTTCATCAGTACCCTTGCAAGATGCTGTCATTCCTTTATAGTGGCAAATAATTCAGGGACTGCGTCTGTGATTACTTTGGCTGCTACCCTGATGGTTTCTATCCTCTGAAGCTTATTGGAAAACATTCTGGGAAGAAGGCTTGGTTGTAGCTCAGTCGGTGCCATTTATTCCAGTTAGCCCTAGGTTTTATTCTACTTCATATTTTTCTGGTTTTCTTGGGCATGTCATTGTCTTCCTCACTTCTCTGCCGTGCTGCTCCTATTCTTTCTTTCTTTCTCTCATCCACGAGATTGCATTTGTAGTTACAGTATAAAGGCTCCTTTGCCTGAGCAGAATTGCCCTGGAGAAACATAGGAGCATTAATGCCTTTGTACTCAGTGCTGTTTCCCCTCCAAGATGAACCCAGCAGTTGGAAGAGCAGCTGGCAGGCCTGTGAAGAGAGGGGCAGCAAGCCAAGCCATATCCTGTGAAAGCAGAAGCAATGCCCTTGAAATCTCTGGAATTGCCCACCACATGCACAGGGATTAAATTTTCTCCGAAAGTTCAGTTTATGCAACATTTTCAACACTGACCAATATATGCAAGTGTGTCTATGCTCATCTCTGAGCTCTTGGTGCTATTTCCATCTCTTAGTGTGGGCAGGCGCTATTAAAATCCTCAGCACTTTCAGTCTAGTTGAATAATTTTCTAGCTGCTAGGTTTATAAATTAAACATTTATGACCATATCTCATGCTATTATCCATCCATAGCAATACCTCCAGGCAAGGATCTTGAGCTTTTTTGGAGTGCAAGCCATGTGTTAAAGAAGAGCGAATGTTTCATTTATGCCTCATCTTACTCTTGCACTTCTCAGTTGCAGAACATCCCTGAGGTAACCTCAGATATTTATTGGGAGGAAATAATCTTAGTAAGAAGATTTTTGATGTCTGTGTCAGAGGAAAGAGCAGAGTTCACTGCAGCATCCCAAAAATTTTTAATGTCTTTTCAAGTAACTTCCAACACATAAATATGATCTATCATCTGCAAGCTGAAAAAAAGAAAAATATCACATGAACCAAAGACTACAAGGGTGGTAGCAAGAGGTCCAGCAGTGATAAATATGAAATTTGTATTTTAACTGTTATTAATGGAAGCTGAAAGCTTGATGGTGTCCCAGAAAAATTTGTGTATATGGACAGATGTTTGAATGAGGGGCATGCACTGATTAACAGTGAGAGGAGGCATTTAAAAAGCTACTCACATCCTGCATGTCCTTCAAGTTGTGAAGTGAGTGGTTTGAGGGGTGAAAGGAAGTAAGAGCCAAGTTGTGGCTTCTATACTTAACCAAAGAGGTTGCGTGAATTTGTCTGGTAATGTATATCCACTATCTCTTTCTAAACAGTCATCTTAAGAATATATTTTTTCTTCTTCTTCTTCTTCTTCCAGGAAGCTATTTTGAGTGTGATAAAACTCAAGTGATAACTCAAAGCAAGGAAATAATCCATTTAGAGAAATGCTGAAGCTTGTGTGCTTTTGGTTTAAATGAAGAGATTGGTCACATTCTTAGTGGCTTATGTTGAAATTGGACAGTCTGGGACATTGTAGATTATTGTTTAGGTACATTCAGGCTCCTAATAAAAGAAACACAAATATTAAGGTCTTATGTAGGAAGTTACTTCATTTGGAAGAATGCTTTGCCATCAGTAGGCATTGTTACTTGCCTGAAAGGTTTATCTCTTTTATTTGCTATTTTAGTCCTTTAACAGGAAATGCTCCAAGGACAAATGCTTAGTATTTCTTCCAGCTCAAATAAGTAGTTCTGAGGTACAGCTGTTAGATTTTTTTCACTGGAATTTAATAATCATATGCTATTGCTAAGGTAGTGTATTGGACTGTCTGAATAGGAGTCCTTTTAGGTTCTTATTCTAAATTAAAAGGCATTGATGTTTCAGTCTACCTGGTGAGTGTCTGCCTAAAAGTCACAACACAGCATCTCCCAAAAAGCTTGAATTGACTTGTTAAACAAATACAAATTACATTCAGTCAACTCTTCTGCTCTTTCTTCCTGTGGGGAGGGTTTTGACTTGAGATAGAGATGTGTTTGCTGCTGATCAGTAGGAACTTTAAGAGACTATGTGCAAGAATAGAAGAATGTGATTATTAGCTTGGATGAACCCAAGCCCATAAACTCTGCCCAGTGTTCCAGTAGCTGAGTCCCAGAGCAAATGGGTGTCTGGGCTGTGACATGGAGATGATTGTATGACAGCCCTGTTTGGTGAGCCAGCTTGCAGAGCAGACAATGCCTGCCTTTACTGTGTTACTATCTGAGTTTCAGCATTTACTGAAAGGAAGTTAGTCTAATGTAGCTGGAACGAATGATCTAAGGTTTCCTTTAGAACTGTTTCTCCAATCCCAGTATGGTCATTAAACCAGATTAGACCTGTATCAATTATACATCGTGTCTTTTCCCTTGAGAGACTGAGTGGCCTTGTGAGGATGTGAAGGACACAGTAATGATGGCTGTTATTGTAAGTGTGTAGGTAATAATTGACTTCACTGTTAAACAGGTGGGAGTTGGCCAAGTATGAAGCTTCCCCTAACAAAGCATTCAAGTAGATGCTTCTTCTCAAAGAAGTACCTAGATTCTCACTTGCTAGGGTTTTTTAGAAACTGCTTTTCAAATATCAGAATGTTTCCAAGGTAACCTCTTTAATCTCCAGTGTGTTCAAATGCTTACTAATTTAATATACACACAACTTGTCTAATCTGATTTAAAATTAACAGATGCTCCTAAAAACAATCTAGCACTAACCATGATGGGGTTCTAGAATAACCTCTTCAAGGTGAGAACTTGTCACGGTATTTCTTACCTTCCAGGTCACAGGAATAGCACTTAGATAATATTTCATTATTATTGATTTTTTTTGTTCCCTGCACCACTGGCTGTGTGATTGCTGATGGACTCTGCATCTTTTCTTTTTTTGAGCTGAGGATTTGCTATCTTCAGTGTTAACAGATGTTTTCAGGACTTCTAAGCACAAAGCATTTTGATCCAGTATTTGCAGTTTTGGAATAAATACCTCAGAAAACTGAAAAGATAAGGGTCTTAGTTATAAAAAGAAATGTTTTGTTTTCCAATAAATCCTCATAAGAAGGATCTGAGGAAGGTGTGCATCTCTGGATTAAATGTCAAGAATGAAAAATAAGGGTATTAGGGAGGGGAGCAAGAGTTTCCATGATTATGCAGCTGCACTCTGTTCTCTCAGCTTGCGCTGTCTCTCTCTGTGGAACAAATGAGCACATGGGGGCTGCATAATGTCAACAGAACAGAGCTTGGGAACTCCCAAAGCAGCTGCCCTGTGTCCTAGGGACCATCCAAGAAATCTATTTTCCTGCATCCTTTGAAGGGCTGTCATAACTTAAATAACCAGCATCTGTAGTGCAGTGCTTTTAAGTGCCTCGATCTTGTCTGCACTGCAGATGACTAAGAAAATTGAGTCTGAATTAATCTTCTTTTGCTCAGTCTTTCTTTGCTTTGGTTTTATTAGCTTAGTAGATGAAAGACAACCCCTGAGGATTTTAGTACTAGGTAATTTAAGGGTTGTTTTCATTCTTGGGATGGTAAAGTGGAAGAACAAAATGCATGTAGGAAACAGGCAAAATTGCCTTCTCAGCATGGACTAGTGTAGTTTTAGATAAAAACTGGGGAAACCTAAAACTAGACTTCTCCCTTAGTAGTCTCTAAATAGCATCAGTTCTTGCCAGCAGGAAGTGCCCATTCAGGGTTGAGGCTGGAGATGAAGCAAGCTTCCAGTTCTTAGTCAAAGGAAAGGTGGTTTGGTGTCTGTGTTCATGGTGTTCACTAGAGGCATAAAAGTAAAAATGTTGTATCACCACATCATTTTATATGAAAATTTTCATTTAGGTTTGTTTAATTTTTAAGGAGACTGCAGGTGGAAACAGCGATGTCCTCACTCTTGGCATGGTTTTCCTTTCAATTCCTGGCAAGTGATTCCTTCCTCCCATGCACCGTACTTTATGGGTTGCTTTATGATATGACTTTTCCTGTAGTTAAAGAATGAAAATAATAATACCTTTGCTTTTCTTTTTCATGCACATATAAAAGGAAAAAGAGTAATTGCAGAAGCTAAATTCAATTTTGGAGCTGTGGAACCTGTCCAGTACCATCTGAAATGGATCAACTTCTGCAAAAGGAGTTGGGAAAATATTGCATCTGTTTCCTTGCAGTTAGAACTAAAAAGTCTGCCACTACCCCCATTGAAGACACCATTGGAATGTTGAGTCTGTTTTGCTTTTCTTGGGTAAAAATGCCTTCAGTATGTGGCATGGCTCATGCTTTCTTGCAGGTCTAACGTTAGAACTTTCATTGTGAGGTCAATTCCACCAGGAAGGATTAAATGCCCCCACTCCCCACCTTTTATATTTGTGCAATTATTGCTGCATTCATGGGTGTAGAAATGAAAGAAAGAAGGTAAAGCAAGTCCTAAACTTCTCTGATATTGAGGCTTTCTTGGCGCTTTTGTAAGCATCTGGTTTGACATTCTGATGTAGAACTGAGCTGGCTATTTCACACAAGTATGACAACTGTCATAACTGTGCTTTCCAAACAGTTTCAAAAAGATTGAGTACAGCTGTTCTGTCTAAGGCAGTCTGATGGTGGTTTGGGTTGATGTGAAGTTGGATATGAGTCAGCAGTATGCCCTGGAAGCCAAAAGGGCCAGCTGTGTCCTGGATGCATCAAGCACAGCATTGCCAGCTGGTCCAGGGAAGCTAGTCCAGTATCCTGCTCTACACTGCATTGAAAGGTGTGGCTCCATCTGGAGTCCCATGTGCAGTTTTGGGTGCCACAATACTAGAAGAACATAAAATTATTGGAGGATGTCAAGAGGAGGGTGACTGAGGTGGTGAAAGACCTTGAGGGAAGGATGTAATGAGAGACAACTGGGATCGCTGGTTTGGTGGAGTGTGGAGAAAAGAAGGCTGAGGGGTGATCCCATGGAAGTCTATAACTTCCTCAAGAGGGGTAGTGGATGGGAGGTGCTAGTCTCTCTCTGCTGACCAGCAGTAAGACGTGAGGGGATGGAATGAAGTTGCATTGGTGGAAGTTCATGTTGGGCATTAGGAAAAGGTTCCTCACTGAGAAGATCGTTGGAACAGCCTATCCAGGGAAGGGGTTGTGGCACCAAGCCTGGCAGAGTTCAAGGAGCATCTGGATGATGCTCTCGGCCATATGGTGTAATGTTAGGCAGTCCTGTGAGGAATAGGGACCCAGACTGAATGATTTTTATGGGGCCATTCCAAGTTGCAATGTTCTGTGATTCTATGGTGGTAGTGCTTATTAATTTCTCATGTAAGCGCTCACACATGCGAAGAGATAATTAGTAGGTGTGGCTGCTGTTAGCAGGTGTAGGTGAGAGCGCTGAGAGCTGTGTGAGGTGATGTGTGTGGGTGAGGTTTTGTATCGGTGATTTATTGCCCCGGTCGGGCTGTGGGGCAGGTACAGCAGCAGGGAGGAAGGACGCTGTCCGCGGTGCTGAGCGCCGGCCCCACACCCTCCCTGACTTGGGCTCTGAAAAATAAGGGTGCCTTGCTTTGCCTTTTATTTTTTCCTTTTTTCCCCCCTCTTGTATATGGATGAAGGAATTACATTCAATTGAAATTGTATTGTTCTGGGACTGAAGTGCATTTGCGGTTTGCTGCATAATGGCCAAAAAAAAAAAAAAAAAAAAAAAAGAAGAAAATGAAACAAATAGATGAGTCAGGTTCCTGAAATGAAATGGTGAAATGGCACACAAGGGATAACTGTATTTCCTCTGTGGGAAAGGTTAATAGATATAAATGTAAAATAATGCTTTGTGATGGGAAGCTATCTAATGCTAAACCCACATTAATTCTAAATAAAAATATGATAATTAATACATGTGCTCTGAACAGCACAAGAAGTAATAAAAATTAGATGTTTGTGCTGAAAGTTTTTGCTGTTGAAAAACACACACTCATTAATTCCAGGTGGAAAAGTTGTTTCTTTTACGAATCCTATTATCAGAAATATTCCCTTCTTTCTTAGAGAACAGACAAAAAGTCTAACTAAAAGCAATTGTCTTAACCAAAAGTTTTAACCAAAACCATTTAATTTCCTTATAAAATATATGAAAATGATTATTTATACTGTGAGTTATATGACTTTGTAATCTTGGTGTTGGTGAATGAGATGTATAGCTGAAATAGTATTTGTTCTGTTTACTGTTAAATGAAAAAAAGCTTGATAAAGGATTGGCATCCTTTTATACAAGATCTTCCTGATGTGTTCTGATTACTCCATTAAATAAAAATACCTTAACATTAGCCTGAGTTTTAGTAAAAGTTGCTCCTGTCTTTTGCAACAAGGGTGTATGTTGAAATCGCTGGTAACATGGCTTGCTAGCTCAGTGTCTTGGAATAGTTTTGCAGATGTGCAACTTTCACCCTCAGCTGTTAGCATCACCAGGGAAGAAGAAGGGATGAATTTTGATGGATTCAGGCAAGGCTAAAACAAAATGTGTTTTCTCTAGCAAACTGTTTTCACCCTTAGGCTGCACTTTCCAGATTCAGGATACAGTGTCTCTTACTTTAATGGATAGTTTGCCCTTTTCTTGGCAATAAAAGAACAGGATGCCTCATATTCTTGTGTCTGCACATATAGTCTTTCAAACTTTCAGCACACAGAAGTTCTTCTGATACAGCCCAGCTTGTATCTCATAATGCTTCCAGCTCTTGTCTAGGCACTGAAAGGGATAGTGTTCTGAAAACTGATGCAGTTTTAAAGGTCAGATCCCATAAAACACTGTGATTCGTAGCCAGTACTCTGCCTTCTGGAACTGCTTATTTAGTCTGGAGTTGCACTGTAGACTTTATCTTCATTTTGTCTGGGCTTCATCAAGTGTTTGCCACATGCAGTGACCAATAAAACCAGGGAGGATCTGAATTTTGCAAATGGCCTTCTGTAAGAGAAGCAGCAGGTATACATTGTTGTTTCTCAGATGCTGTGGAGCCATATGATGAGAAGGGTGTTGTCCTTCCCATTTTCTCAGTTTTTAGTTTGATCCAGCTGTATGGAAGACAGAGTTCTGGCTCTGTGTTGGAATAAGATTGTGTGATGCTCAGAAACAATAAGATACTTCTAGCATTATACTTGTCAAAGATACTTCTAGTCTTTCTTCCTGTTCATCTGTGGATTAATCCGAGCAGAGCCTCAGAGGCTGTAGCCACAGGACTGACATGTGGATCATCCTGAACCCTAATAATGTATAACATATACCCAGCTAAGTGGGAGGTTACAGTCACTAAGCAGGTCACCCCAGAATACCAGGAGCCGTTTCAAGCATATCAGTATGGCAGGTCACTGTTAAATACGTGTTGTTGTTCTTCTGAATCTACCTTGGATTCTTATAACTGTAATACATAATGGAAAAGAAAGGCTCACCCTCAGTTGCTGGTAACTGATAGATTTTCATCGGCCTTGTGGCTGATAACAGCCTCCTACAGAATCTGGCTTTGAGCAGATGTCACAAATTCACTCTGGATGTCCCTTCAGCATACAGATAGCAATTGCCCTCCGTTTGCCCTCCACAGGCATGGCTGTCCACAGCAGGCTGCTTTTTCCATTGGTACCCATAACAGAAATGGACTGTACTCATGCTGAAATATGCATATGGGGCTTTACTTGCTTTTAATTTTTTGTTACTAATTTCCAAACCTCCACCGAAGGCACTGGCTATGAATACCTTGATTACAAAGAGTAATTAATTGATCAGATCTATTTTCTTTTTATTGTCCTGTGGACTGAGAGATAATTACATGCAATGTGGAGGATATTCCTGCTAGAGATAGTATTTCTGCAAATCCTGCAAAGCCTATCTGTGGAATACCACCTGATATTCAGTGAGCAGGCTGCCTGCTCTAGCATCTCCCACACCATGTGCATGCATATGTATTTTGTGTTCTGTATTTTATGGGGTGATCAAAACCAGTCTTTGGATAATGTTTTAGTAACTTCTGTTTCTCATTGTTCTTACTAGCAGCCATAACATTTGCAATATCAATCAGTGACAGGAAGCAGGTGTCCTTTTTTAAAGGAAATCTGAAATAATTTAGAGGCCGCAGAAAAGGACAGCTTGCAATTCACGTTGCTACAGTCTTGCAGAGAAAGCAGGCTACAAGACAGCTGCTGATTTATTTAAAAATCAGATGAACAAAAAACTGAGTCTTGTGGTTTTTCTCTTTCTCTCCTTTTCTTTGCAAACTTAAGGAATGTATTCAAGCATCTGGCTAATTCACATACCATTAATTCTCTAAAGATTACATATGCACACCTAATTAGACCTGCTTAATTTGTTTTAAAAATGAATGTATTCTCATATTTATATTTTATAACTGTGCCAAATTCTTAAAGGGCATAGAAGAGAGAATTTTGTAAGAGAAATGTGCAGAGTCCTTTCCCTAGAAAAGCTGGAAGTATCAGTAGGGCTGTATCTAATCCTAGTTATAAAACTGTAGACTTACTGTTTTGGCTATTAGTGAATGGGTAAATGACTTTTTAAATACATGAATGCATGCTTGTTAGAAAGTCTGAGATACAGCCTGTCTTCATGTGGGAGCTGGCAGAGTGGGCACCCATGCTGATGTGTGAGGTCCTGTTGTATTGCAGCAATATGACTAGCAGCGAGTTCCTGCCAGCTGTGGTTTCTTGAGGATTTAATAGTCTCAAACAGCTACAAGGACACAGCTCTCCAAAGGCTGAGAGCCTGATGCCAATGGCGTATGTCTCCTCTTACTCTAGTGTGGCTCTCCACCAGCTTAGCTATTGAGGCCAGTGCCACTCAGAAGAATAATTTGGATCTTAGCAAGTGGCAGATTATCATAGCCTTCTTCAGAGGCTGTATGTGGGGCGGGAAAAGCTAATCTGTTATATGACCCCTGTTCATCTCTCTGGTGCCTGGGTGCTAAAGGCACTCAGATCCTTGTCAGCAGTGACATTCTCGACTTATTCTCAGCAGCGAATTCCTGCAGAGCTGCTAACCAGCAGTAGAGAGGCTGGTTAGTAGCTGCCTGCTTTGTGTCAGGCTTCGCTGGAGTAAAGTTGCCATGGAGATGGGTGGGAGTTTAACTGAGCAGGGAGCTCGGGGGTTTGCCCTGGTGTGTGTAAATCTGTCTGACATGTCATGTGGATCAGATTTGGCTCTGCTGCTCACATTTGAGGTCCACTTGACTTTTTTTGCCCGATTCCCATGTAGGAGAGCTGTATAACTGCCATGCAGTATTCATAGCACTGTGAGATTTAAAAAAGGCAGAACTGGGATTGGTTCCTACTCTTCCAGGGCCAGTTTAAAACTAAATCTGGACACCAAAGGATGTTTAGAGCAGGGAGCTAAGCCCTGTAAGCTGGAAGGAACTTTCCCAGGCTGGAGTCTTTCTTGTGACAGCAGTAAGCATATTGGCTGTCTGAAAAAGAGAATTATATAGAGGCAGAAACTGAATTCCTACAGTTAGGGAGATGTTGGAAAGTGGAATCTTCCCAATTAATTTTAGAACTTGTAAAGCAGATTAAAACATGGGGGGAGAGTGCTGAATATAAATGCCTGCTTTACACTTACAAAGGCTATGCAGGCTTCACGTGCTCAGAAACATTTCTGGGAAAACATCAATTAAAATGCTTGAGACTGACAAAAGGCTTCAAGGCTGTTGAGGTAAATGGTGACTCATGCTGGCTGAGAAGCAGGAAGGAAAAACATTTAATGGCAGTGCCACCCCAAGCTGTACTCTGAAATGAGGCTTCCCAGGGGGTTGACCTGCAGACACTGGGAATTTAGGCAACATCTGCTGATCTACAGCCTTCAAAGGTGAAGAGCCAAAATATTTTTCAGTGACTTGGCAGCATGCCTGCTGGGTTATTCGATGCATGTAGGTTTGCATGGTGTTACGGAGAGAAACTTAACATGTTTCTAATTTTAGAGTAAAAGGAAACAGCCAGATGGTGAAAATATTTGGAAGGAAGGGTTAAAAAGTTGGAATCTTTGAAGGAGGGGGACAAAGAGGGAATAGGGCAAATGCAGAGATGGATCTTTGAACACCGCTTGGTTCAGTAGAAGCTAAGGAGTCCTCCTGAATGGACTGCCTGGACTGTGGCATCAGTTTGAGAGGGGAACATGTTTTCTGCTGTGTTTATTCTAGGGAAAGAGGACTGGTCCTTCCAGCATAAACTAAAGCTTGTGCATCTCAAAGACTGGTGTGAGTCTGTTGTGTTACTGGAAAAAGGCTTCATCACATGCATCAAGAGCATCTTCTCCTCCTCCTCTAATCTCCTGTACCACTCTTAACAATTTAATCCTTAGCAGTTTGTCTTCATAGGCTGTAATTGATCTGTCTGTGATTTAGCTCATCAGACAGTCATTAAAGAGTTTGCAGCCTTTTTTATTCATGAAGAGTGAGACTCAAGGATCTAAAACCACTTTGTCTTTGTCCTAACTGGATTCATTTAGTATTCTGGGATTTGGGAAGGCTAATAAACTTAAATGAGCTATTATTTAAAGGTGAGCTGCCAAGTGAACATGAAGAATGATCCAAACTCTGGCAGTGTGCCAAGGGTTCTCTGTTGTCAGGTGTCAGGTGCGAGCAGCAGTGGGAATTGTTGCTAAAACCCCAGATACTCCTCACTGCTCTGCAGAGGGCGTCCCACAATGCCCTGTCCACGAGGGATGGGATAATACAGCTTGCAGAGGAGCTGCTGGAACTGTGTCTGCAGTGAAGTTGGCATTTTGTGCTAGTGATGTCAGTGGGATACACAGAAATATTTTGTGCATTGTATAGATCTTGATCTTGACATCTGGTTTTCTTTATTAGGGGCTGCTATTGTTCTGAGCTGTGGCCTGTGCTCTGGCAGCGCCCTTAAGGATGAGCACTTCTCACGTCTCTGGCACACACATGCTGAGGAAATGCCTGTCCCCATCCTTGCGCAGGGATACATGGGCAATCTGCAAAGGAAAACAATACCCTGAGCTTCAGAAAGCAGTTTCCTTTCCCCGCTACTTTAATGAACACTTAAGACATTTCCAAGCTGTGGGAAGAGGAGATGGGATAGATGGTTCTCCATTATGCTCCTTCCTGAGCCTGGCTTTGCATGTTACACACTTCCAGAAAGATTAATAATTCCCTATAACTGTTGAATTTATCTTGTAGTCATATGTGTAGTATCATCAAATTGCTTGTGCCTTGGGTGTCACATAAGGGGCTATAACCACCATGGACTCTTAAGTTGTCCGTGGTATTAAGGCAGCAGCTCAGCCAGGGAATGCATGCAGCTGGATCCTGGGTCTGCGCCAAATGTACTGACTTTGTTTGGGACTGTGGGAAGCTGGTGGGGCCCCGCAGACAAAGCCCTGTGTGAGGGATCTGAATCCTGGCAGGACACGCTGCTATTTACGTGAACTGACTTCCCACTTGCTGTGCATATCTGGATTGGGAAATCTTTGGGAATATAAACCTTTCCTAACTGCTCCAAGTCACAGTATTTATAAATACTCTAAGCTTGTGTTTATAACTGTAAATCATCCTATGTAAATATTAATACCATATTTTTCTTTCTTTGTAGTGTACGGAGGCCAAAAAGCATTGCTGGTACTTTGAAGGATTATATCCTACATATTATATGTAAGTAGTCATTGCTTTTCTTTTTGAAAAGAGAATTAGATTCTGTAGGTTCTTAGACTGTTGCTCTTTTACAAATTTTACTTTTTCTATAACTCATCTTAGACTTTTGCAAATTCAAAAATGAAGATGCAGTAAGCTTTCATTTCCCTCCTTCCCTGTAACCCATCTCTTTCCCTTTTTCCTTATTAAAAAAAGTGTACAGATTCCTTTTGCCATGCACCGCAGATGACCTTTCCAACTGAATACAAAACTCAAGTACTTGAACAGCTCTTATTTCAGATAACTGAAAGGGAACATAAGTAGACCAGTGTGAAGACAGTTCTCCCTTTGTTTTGAACAAGGACAGGTAATCAGACAGACTACCAAGAAGGCTTTGAAAGTAACTTTGTCCCTGTGCTAATACTGTTGTTTAATTTAGAGAGCTGAGATAATTTGTTATCCATGGCATAACAGTCTTTTTGATGAGTGACATCTACTTTCACATCAAGCTTGGGTATGAACCAAATGTCTATGACCTGTAGGTATATGACTGAGGATCTCTCTGATTTCAGTTTTCTGTTTCATATTGCCCACGGCAAGAACAAAAAAAGTGGAGGAAATATGTGGATGGGAGGTACATTCGATGTGGGTTTGAGGGTAGAATGGAGATAAATGTGGTGAACTTTGTACCTGGGTTGTATAACTTTATAATTGCAAACATTATAATTGCAACTGTAAACATTAAGTTAGAAAAAAAAAAAAAGGTGGGATGGGAGAGCATTAGGTTATCTGTTCCCTGAGCAAGCTCTTTCTTGCTGAAGGATTGGAAATAACTGTAATCCTTACGCTACCCAAGAACTTCCCTCCCTTTTGTTGTCTACCTCCACTTCATCTGCCAGAAGCAGGAGAGAAATGCTAGAGACAAAAAGCAGACAGGAAGCCAGTTGCAAAACAAAGCCCACAGAAGGAATGAAACACCATGATTTAATCATCTGTGATCCTGGATATTAACTGCTTAGGAAGAGTTTGTGCCTAGCACTCACTGTCTTTTTTTCAGGTGGCTGAAATGTTGAGAATTACTCATAAATGATTGGCCAAAACAGATGGAGGAATTTAAATAAGTTCATTTTCTTTGCATGATAATAACAACAGGACTTTGGTTCCACCTACATTTTATTTTGCTTTTCTGCAATGTGGGAAAGAAGCTGGGATGTCACAATATTACGAAAATCCCACTGTACCTTGACATTCAGGAGTGTGTTATTCATCATCACCTTGGTGTTTTGCTTGTGTTTCTGCCCACGTGCTTTCACAGATATGTTTGTCTTCCTTGGCAATACAAAGGGATGGCTACTTGGAGATTGGGTATTGGTCCAGACCCTTTGTGTACATACAGACTCCTGCAAATGAAAGGGCTACAAAAAAAATCCTGTTGTATATTGACGCAGTCAAATCAATCAGAAGGCTGGCACTAGTAATCGTGTGTTTTATTGTAGTTACTGCAGCACCATGTTATCCAAGTAATTGCATGGAAGTGCATGGTTGCCACTCTCCTGAATAGTGCAAGTAAATGGCCGAAGGAAGGAGGAAGGGGCAGGATATGTGTGCTCAGCAATTGTCCCGATGGTGATGAGTGTCATGTTAATGCTAGTATTGTGATTTTGAGTTTAAGTGGGCAAGAAGAAACACTAGAGAAAGACGATAAGGGTTTGGGGATGGTAAAGCTCAGAGGACAGATACTATGTGTGACAAGTGAAGGAATAAGGAATGGAGTGGGGAGAGGGTATTTGAGTGCACAGGAGCCCAGTGGGGTTTAAGGGGGGATGCATCAAAGCAATAGGAAGGTAGTGCATGTCTGCAGTGCCTGGGCTGTTCTACTTTGTTACCTTTGCAATTTCAGTTTCTGTTGTCTAGGGTCCCCAGCTGCTTCCTACCTGTGCTGTCTTCTCACACCTGTATGGCAGAGGAGAGGCACCACTCCAATCTCAATATTTTAGGATGAAGTCCCATTGCTTCAGCACTTGTTTGACCCTTCACTGAATTAATTCAATTTGCTAATCCCACAGAAAGTTGTTCATTTTAGCACATTCAAGTCAGTGTTGAATCAGCTTGGTGTAGTTTTTGGCAAACACTGGTGAAATGGGAGGAAGGGAGTATTCTGCATATTGTGGGGGAGGAGGCATGAATAGCATCATCTCCATCAGCATATGGTTACATGGTAAATTATCTGAAGGCATAATACATAACTTTGTCCTGAGAGTGCCTCCTCTGTACGAATCTAGATCTGGCATGTGCTGTAGTGAAACGGGTTTTATTTTATCTTACTGTTTCTGTAGCAACAGTTCATACAAAGCAGATAGGTTTAGATTTATATTTAAAGGAGTTCACAGTAGATTCCATTTGTTTCTATCACTGATTTTATGAACAAACTTTTTTCTCCCCAGGTAATATATGTAGTCTCTCCTTTTATCTTGAGACTATCTTTGGAGACTTAGGAAACCCAGCAATGCAGTCCTTTTTAATGATTTTCCTGTGATTTCAGTCCCATGCTGGCACTATGTCACATCTGTCACAGAGACAGTTGGTATTATAATGAAAAGGTTGGCATGTCAGCTCAGAAATGCCAAGTACTGTGTCTATTCACAAATGCACTGTGGCATGCTGGGACTGAGGTATCCCTGAACTGGCCCAGCTGCACGCCTTATCGCTTCTGGGTAGGCACATCCTCCTACAAGGTGCCTGCCTCTCTTTAAATTACCCAGGGTAATAGAAATCTAGGGGGCTGTCATATAAAGTGGTGGTTTGCTTTTCTCGGAAGTTTAAAGGCAAGATAGCTGAGTTAATCTTTCTTGTAAAGGCTCTACTTCAGCCATCCAAAGACAGATAAGAATGTGTCTGCTAAGCCAGAGGAACAGTGCGCCAAAACAAGTGTTCTGGAAATTCAGCTACATTTGGGTGGGTAAAACTTGGAATGATATGTCAGTTCCTCTTTTGGAGCTTAAGTTTTTTTTAGTTTTTTTATTCAATCTGCCTTCCAGTATAATAATTTTTAAAAGAAAAAAATCTGTTAGAAATATTGTTCAAGACTTTCTTAAAACTTGTATTTTATGCTTTCCATCTCAACAGCTAGGGCAAAGGTTGAAGATCACAATTCCAGAACTAATGATACATCTTTCTGTCCAATTATTTAATGGTATTAGTGTTTTTAAAAATAATGTTTTCCAATGGAAATAATTATATTATCCCTCATATGTCATCAATGAGCTTTGGTTTAATTCAAGCATGTTTCTTCCAAATGTAATTCCGTTTCTTATGGCTAGACTGAGAAATTTATAATTTTCCGAAATCTTTTCCCTCTCCTGTGGGAGTAAGGTACAGCTTATTTCAGACCAGAAGTGGACCCCGAAAGCTTACCAAGAATTTGAGAGAGATATGCTGGGCTTCTGTCCTTAATACAGACGATTTCCAAGACTGCTCTTAACTTATTTCCCTAACTCATCCAACCGTTTCTCCATGTCCTTGTTGCCTGAGTCACCAGAGACTTTTGTCAGTTAGATACTTTTCTACTACTTCAGCAAAATGTTATTTTAATATGACTTAGAAAAATAAGTAAGCAAATATAAAGCAGAGAAAGGAATTAGTCATTGGAAAAGCAGGGAGCCAAGTTGTTCCTGAGTTTGCTTAAAGAATTAGATCATATGTCTTCTTGTGTGGATGCACAGAAAGTGATTCAGTATTTAAAGCTGTCTCAAGAGACTCAACTGATGCTCTACAAGTATCCTCATCCCACTCTCACTTAAGTAAGCCAGCTCAGCCTTATCTCAGATGTGCTGATGGTTGGCAGAAGAAACAGTCAAGGTACTTCTCTTCCATGGCAATGATGTGAATAGTAACATAGAGAATGCATTAGATTGCAAAACCCCCTTCCCTATAGGCAGATGCCAGCAGCACTTAAGATACTCCAGTTATTTTTCCATTTCTAAATTGGGTGTGAATAGGAGAGGGAAGGTTGCCTTATGTTTTGCTGATGAGCAGTAGTTTGATTGGAATGATTGTGAATGTCCCCCTCACTGCAGGGTGAAGTATATTTCCTGGTATGACTGATCAATCCCATAGGTGTTTTTTATTTATTTTTCCTTCAGTTGTTAGCTACCATCATACTGGGGCTTTTAATGAGGTGATAAATTCCAGATGCATGTTTCTAATCCTCTCCTTGCCAGACTTCATGGCCTGTTCATAAAACAGCAGGAATGTTTTTGAGTATGAGCGGTAGGTGTGTGTCCACAGCAATAGCTATGCCATGGCTGGTGCCACTGGGTCAGTGAAGGACTCACCCGCAGGGAGGGGCACCCATTATCCCCTGCCCTCCAAGCTCACCATGGTGTTTCTGTTTGGGTTTTCTAGCACATTTAGCTGCCTGCCTGTCCAGGCTGTAAGGTGTGCACTTGGTTATGAGAATGTTGAGGGAGACACCGTGCAAAGCCATGCTGAAGCTGGGGTAAATGACATCTCCCACTCTCTGGTTTGTCCACAGATCACTTCCACTGCCAGTGTAGTGGTGGAAGCTCTTCTTGCTGGACTTGGTATCCCTTCCAACTACTAGTTGTAGGTGAGGTTTGGCTTTTCTAACATCACACCTATTTGTATATGTGATGATTTCTAAATGCCTCCTTGGTAGCTTGTATCATCTTCTACCTCCTAAATACTGACTTTTTGCATCTGAGTTCTGCCCTGGGTTTCTTGTCTTAGGTAGGTCTTGACTTCTCAAAGGTATGCTGCTAGGTGAAAGACCTCCAGAAAGAAACATGAACATTTTCTCTGAAAGGAAGTGTTAACCATTGCTGTTGGTAATTATGTGAAGAACAAAACAGAGAGGACTGGCATCTCTTGTTATCCTCTAATTCTTACCCAAAACAGGACCTGAATTAATGTTGAAAGCAGTGGAAGTGCTATATTTTTAGGCTGGTATGTTTCGGCCATAGAAACCAGTTTACTGCAGACAGCAGAGAGCTGCACATGTACACATTTGTGTTGATGAAATCTGTTTAATTTTTCAATTAGAATTACTATAAGAACACTAACGGAAACCTAAAAAATGAATATTTGCTAATAGTCTTAATTTTTAAGACATGTTCCTGCCCTGCATGGGAAAAGTAATTTCTTTTTCTTATTGTAGAGAAGAATGAGGAATATATTAAGTTTGTGGTTTTCATAGGTTTTGAAATAAATTTTTTGTGCATTTCCACATGCTTCTCTTACTTTGCTAATTAAGTTTTGTTGTATTTTATCACACAGCCATACTCTTCTTGGTTTTGAATGTGAGTCTTTATGTTCTTTGTGGTCAGTCCATAACGATTCTGTGTATTATCAAGAACCTGCAAAATGTCCAAGATGAAAACATTAAAAAAATGTTCATCTCTTGCTGTTACTCAGATAGCTCAGAAGGCATTTCTTTCATCAACTTGTGTCCAAGAGGCTGGGAAACCACCCCAAACCAGACACTGGGTGTGTTGCATGATGGTGGCTGTTGCCTGTGCACCAGATCCTCTTGTGTTTACTGCTGTTAATTAAGTTGGCTTTCCTGATGGTACACTTAGCTTTTCATTGCAATTACAGCTGCATGAAGTGTCAGCAGGTGTGTGCTTAGGGAAGTAATATAGATGCTGATTTATCCTTCCATTTGATTTGAAGCCAGGAGGGAGGAGGGAGAGGGGAGGCAGTGTAATAGTTTTGCATCCTTCCAGGCGCCTTGAATAGCTGGCACTGTACACAAACTGAGACCTGGATTCACTCCAGGGCTCACTTTTGCAGTGAGCAGCCACAGGAAGGGCCTGTTTGCAGATGTAGTTCCTTGCAAAAATGTAAGTGCATGGTTTGTTTTGAGAAGGAAGACAGCAGTAATTATCAGACCATTTGTATAAAAGGCAACTGAATCTCACCATAGCTCAGTCCTGTGTGACCTTAAACAATAACAATGCAACATGTCAGAACTAGCTTCAAAAATCAGTGCCCTTGAAGTAGCTTACTCCTTGCTCCAAATAAGAGCCTAGAGTTACCCAGCCAGTAGGTAGGTACCTTGCCACAAACTGGAATTTCCTTCAATGGATCAATTATCTAAAGCAATCTGGGGTGAATTAGGCTACAAATTAACACCCAGCTCAACTTGCTAGGAGTAGTCCTGGAGAGGAGTTTAGTATATCAACCTTCACAAGCCATCAAACAGGTGATGGACCTAATTTCAGATTGAAAGGATGATTTTGGAGTTGGAGGCTGTCCAGGTATAGGCAGCTAATTCTGAGAAAGGTGAGAAAAGAGGAAAAGAGGGTATCCTGTCTTCTAGTGGGGTACTCCTCTGAGACCAGACCCTCCCCTGGCTGAGGTGGAGCAGAGAACCCAGTCCCATTCCACTCTCATTTCCAGAGGATGTGATAACTGCAGTTGTGACTTACCATGAGTGAGCCTCACTTTTTCCTGTGGAAGGTTTTTGGTTTGAAATACTCATCAGGTCTCAATTCTTCCATGTCCCAGGCAAGAACCCTAATGAGAGACTGAGAATCAGTTTTTTCTGGCTTCCTGTCAGTGGAACAGGAAAGGTTGTGCCTGGTTTGAGCTTCAGTGGACATTGTCAAAGCGCATCTGATGCCTAAGTAATCTTGAAGTTCTAACCCTTTCTAAGTAGGAAGACCCTGAATTAAAGTGTTGACAGACTTGATGGCACTTAACAGCTGGCCATTACTACCCGGTCCTCTGCATTTGATTGTGCAGTGGCTTGGTGCAGGAAAAAATGGTTTACTATGCTTTAGTATCTTAAATTGAGGCAGACAGCAAATTCCTGGATACCCATCGCCCCCTGCCAGCAGACTGCTTGTGATTTCCCAAAGCAGGGATGAGATGCAGTAGGACTGCCCGCCCACTGGGAGCAGCTTGAGATACGAAGAACTAATAATCTCTTTAATAAGGGGCCTGATGAGTAACTAGAATTCCTCATTCCTGTTGATACAAGAAATTTACAATTCCACCTCCAGAAAATTCAAACTTGTTATACATGTTATATATGGCTTACTTTTGTCAGAGCCTTAAGCAATGCTCTTTCTCTGCTTTGCTCTGTGAAAGAAAAGCCTGAAGCCATTGAAAAATGGCTCTTTAAGGCTCCATATACTGCCAAAGCCCAAGCCACTGCAATTCTTGCTAGGTTCTGCTACAAGGGGAGAGAGAAAATTTCTAGATGGATATGTGCTGGCCAGAAAGCCATGTAGTGGTACTTTACAGACAAGAAAGAGAGTTCCTCTGCAGGGTGGCTTTCTTCTTGACATCTGGGAAGAGAGGGCTGGAGTTATGGTAAACCTTTGTGGGCAGAAGATTGTGAGAAGGATTGGTTTGATAGGAGCATCTGAGCAAATACCTCTCATCCCATCAGAAGTGGGGGAAGATTTACTGTATTCTGCTGAGTTCTTGTACAGAGATGGTGTTTATAGGCTCTTCACCCAACGAGTAATTGAGAAATAAGCCCTTTTTCAGCTGTTGCCTGCTCTTATTTTTCACGTCTGTGTGAAGGACAGGAGCCAAGTATCTTGTCTTGTAGGAGATTTTAGTTGTGTCAAAGCAGACAGGACTCTAATCTGAGCAAATTCTGTTTCTGTCTCAGTTGTTTCTACTCTGTAGAAAAAAAAAAAACGACCTGACAGCCCTTTTCTTTTTTTGTTTTTTTTTTGTCTTACATTTTCTTACATAAGGGCTGTGTGATTTACCAAGTACCTGGATAATTATCTCTCTAGTGATCTCTTTGGTACCAATAGCACTGATTCTACTCTTAAGTACAGATGTGCGCTGAGGTCTCAGCTCCATTCATCTGTGAAGCAGCTGTGTTTATTATAATAAACTTATCTATTCATACTTCTCAGACCTATGTTTTACAAGGCACTGTTATTGCATATGCTGAGAGATCACTTTTGCTATTTATAAGAAAATAAATGCTTTTGGGTTCTGAGAACCTGTAACTGCAGGTGACTGTGGTGGAATTATGTCTGCTGAAAATTAGGCCAAGGAGACATAAATGACCCCAAGACCAAGGCCGGAGTGCAGATGTTCTCTACAACTCTGCTCCACCAGCCAGAGACCTTGCCTGTCTTACTGCTCCTCAAACACTTGAGTGAATGCCAGTGGAAGGATGTGGCCTTTGTGTTGCAGCATCTTTCTGGAGAGAGATTAAACCACTTTGGGACTCAGAAATAGTTGCTTAGGTGGGACTCGTGAGTGCGGAGTTGGACTCTCTTTCGATTTCCATGTTCTGTGGGCACTTGTAGCAGAATAGATTCCTTAGGATAACCCCTCCGTTGTGTGGTGGTCTTCCCCATGTCTGCAGCCAATAGTCTGTGTCTTTCCTTAGACAGCAGTGCAGGCAGTAGCTTTGCTTTGAAGACTGCTTTTTATGGAAAGATGGAAATCCACTTATTAAATGTCTGAAATTAATAAAAGTTTAAGTAAACTTGGTAGAAGAAGAGCTCTTTCTCAATTACATGGTACGCCTTCAGTTGATCTTCCCCATTTTTTGTCTGTCAGGTCTAAGTCTTGTGGCAGTGTACCTCAGTGACATCACTCCTCATTGATAGTGCACTCATGACTCAGAGCTTCATTAGAATTGTTTTTGCTAGTCACTTTGTGATGATTGCCTGCTTTTTCTTTTTGTTTCAAGGCTTGTTTGTTTTTGTCTCTGTTCAGCATCATTGTATCTTGGCAGCTGAGTTGCAAGCAGATTAGATTATTTTATTTTTAAAACTTCTTTTGTCCTAGAACAAGTAAACGCGTATGCACATTTCAGCTGTCTGCTGTCATCTGTTCCATGGGAGCAGACCTGAACCTTCTGACTTTGAGGGTTCAGCATTGAATCTGCCTGGAGATGACCCAGCCTCAGCTCTTACAGTTCTTACGAAGACTCCTTCTGGTCTTTTGCCTGTGCCAGTATTAGGGCCGCATCTGGCACTTCCTTAGCTTCACCTAATGCTACTACCAACCCCCAAAATATTTCCTTTGTGTTCTTAGCTTTGGTCTATTCCTGTATTTTCATCTACACAGTTCCCTGACTCCCTTTAGTTTTCTTGCCCCTCACTCCAAAACTGCCAGTGCTTATTGTGTTTCAATGAATCCCAATTTGTATCACAGAAGTTACAGATACATGCAGCAATCATTTAACCTATGACTGGTATGCAGCCTTTTTTTGGAATTTCTGTCAGGCTTGTCTTCAGAAAAAGATGAGGTTAGAGATGATGCAGTTTACAGTATGTGGTTGTTGATGTGGGGTTGTGGTTTTATTTCACCTGCTCATCCTGTGTCTCTGTGTCTGCAGTAGGGTTTCTGCCACTACATGTGGATTAACAATTTATGTTTTGTTTCACTCTTCCAAAATACATTACTAGTCAAACATCTTAAATGTTACATCAGGTTTTGGCCCATACCATATGATGCAAAACATCTAGAGAAAAAAACTAAGAATATTACAGCTTCCATTTCAAAGATACGGTGGTGGTAGGGAATGCAGCTCCTTGCTGCAGCAGCTCTACTAGGAAGGGAATTGTTCAACTGTGTAGATGCAGGTCTAATTAGAGAAGAGCTATTGGGCCATATAACTGAGTAGCTATTATCCATGAACACATGGAAGTAAAGAGTTGGTTTGTAAGATTTGGGTCATTCCATATACCTTTATATGAAACTATGCTTTGCTTGTCCATAAAGGAAGGAAGTTCAGTGCCACAATTTAAGTGCGAACCCAGAGAAAAACCTTGTCCCTGTGACAGGTCTGTGATCTGTGACACTGCAGGTCCTTGGTGTGCCAGCAGTTCAAGACATTGGACATGCACATACAGTCCTTTTATTCCAGTGAATTATGAATGAAAAGATGTACATTCTAAATCATAAATCCCATTGCACACAGTTTTTGAAAGAGAGATTGTATTATTGGTGAAATTGCAGATTAGCAAAGCAACTAATTATGTCTTATCCTGTGTCATACGTTAACTTTTGATCAATAAAATGAACGTTGCCCTTGGGAAATGCAGTTATTGGGATCATCACTGATCTGTGAAAGAGGGAAATTGACGTTAGAAAAGTCCTCTGGAGACGGATTCAGTCCAGTTCTGGTTGATAGTAAGGCTCATTCTGCTTCAACTGGCATTGGACACACTGGTCCTTCCTTGTAAAGCAAAGCCAAAGTATTGGTTCAATTTAAATAAAATGCATACCAATTCAATAAATATATGTGCATGTCCTTAATTTTGGGGTTTTTAAAATGAATTGGGGTCTTAATTCTGTTGTGATTGGACGTCATGCAGTGAGGCATAGTACATCAAAGACTGATTTTACTTAAGCTTGCATGTTACTTCATTAATAAGCTGATTTTGTCGTTGACTTTTGCCAGCTAATAAATATGGCTTTTGTAAGTAAGTTAATTGTCATGTAATTGGGATGAATGTTGTCAGGAGTTGTGTTGTTTTTCCACAGTGGATAGAATCAAGAACAAGAGGTCAGCAGAGTTTTTCTGTAGCCTGATGGCAGTATCAGCAAATGGAGTATTCACTCTTCCAGTCTTCTTTGGTGCTGCTGTCAAGTGGTGGGGAGTACAAACAGCAGGTTGGCATCATCCTCGATTCCAGCCTTGATTCCATGTTCCTGCACATGGGTACATGTGTCCATTCTCACAGGCACACAGAATAAATCACCTGTTTGGTTTTATGGGTAAAAAGTGACAAAGTTACCAGTGTCAAATCTCAAAGGATTGTGAGGGTTGTGGTACTGGTTTACTTTCACAGATCCACAGCAAATGCAGTGGTCAGCCTGGCTGAGCTTACAGTAAGAAAGCTTATTGACTGCCAGGAATTGGAGCCATGATTAGAGACTCCTCCAGCCTTTGCATATTATTTTCAATCATTAGAAAGTTCAGTCACCTGAAATTTCTCTTTGGTGGCCTGTTTGTCAGTCAGTGGTGTCAGGAGCTTCATAAATATTCAGCAGTGTAGCCTTTCTGCCTTCCAGCTGGTGCTTTATCCTTCTTTTTCAGGAATAAAAGCTAAGCCTTTGAAACTTTAAAAATGGTGCTGACTCATAACCTGGATAACTTAAAGATAAAAAAAATAGATTGAGGTACTATATTCCTCTACAGATGCTCCTTTAATTTTGGTGGTTTGAATGACCATAATTGTATATTTTAAAATAGCTATTTCCCATCTTTTCTGGCTCTGGAGAAAACAGGTGCAAAATAAGCAAGGCAAGGGTGGGCACGGGGGAGGTGTGTGTGCAGCCTCTGTGACATCTCTGTTTACGTTTTATTACACGTGAAGGTCTCGGGGCTTTGGGAAATGGTGCCTCCATTCCCCATCCTTTGTATGGTCAGATGTAGGTGTCTGGACTTACTAATCACATTCCTAAAATCCTTCTTTTTATTTTTGTCCTGATGGGCTCAAGAAGGGTTTCTGGATTTATGGGCTCTGTTTTTTCTCTGCTTTTCTGGCCCAACAAAATCCTTGCTGTGCAGCATCAGCCAAGGAGGCAAGTATCCATCACCATGGATTAAGTGCTCCAGCCAAAGCATGTTGAAGAGCAAAGGATTATCATGAGCACTGGTGTAACAGAAGGCAGCAGCTTCCAGCCCATTTTGTAAGGAACCTGAATCTGTCCTTGACTTCAGCATATGTCTTGAAAGCTCCTGTTGGGTTGAACCACTGTGGAAACACGGAGGAATACTTAATTTCTTGGTCCCAAGGGGACTGAAGTGAATGCTGACTTGCTAAGTCTTGTCAGTAGTTATGTGAGGTTTGGTAGCTTTGAGTATGAGCAGTTGTCAGGGTCCTGGGAAGCTTTAAAGAAGAAATATTGCAGATGGGTCACTTTCATGTTCAATGACAGCAAAGTGGGTGTCTTCTCTTTTGCCATGAGCAACTTCCTTGGCCTGAATCTCAAACTGGGTGCCTGAGTCTCTTAATAAACCTTACCATGATGATCATGTCATATCCTCTGGCTTGCCTGAATAAATCCTACTTATTTATTGTCAGAAGAGCATGTAACTGTTTTTGCTTGCAAAACAGCTGATTATGTATCCATAGAGCATCCTCCTCTGGCCCCAGTTGAGGCTGAAGCCTATGTAACAATGTATTTTCTGAGTGAAGTCTTGTTAATTGAGCATGTAAATGTGTAATTGTCTGTACAATTATTCAGTTGACACAGTTTTAGTTTGCATAGAAATATGGGAGCACAGTCATGCAGTTGAGCAAACTGTCCAGAATCAGATGCTTAAATAAATATGTGCATTCTGCACACAGATGTGAACATCCTTAAAAAGATCAATCCAGTTGTGGTCACCCCCTCTTCTCTTTCTGTATGTGGATATGGTAATCTTATTGCTATATGCTTATTTTCATTCAAGTCTGTAATATACCATAGGTTCTGTGTTGACTTGGTCCTTTTCCCTACTAGGCAGGTTTCATTGGTGTGGGAATAGGAGTTACCATAGGAATTGTTCAGAGGTTGCCCTTAATGTATGTGCTTGCTTTTCGTGAAGTGGTACCTTGTGCTCACAATGACTGGTGATGTAATACTTTCAAAAATGTTCTATGCATACAAAAGAGTAATTTGAAGTGTGGGGGATTTTTAGAGGAAAAGCTGCTTTAATAATGGGAGTTGCTGGCAGTTGCAGTCAGTGCAAATTCTGAGACGAAAAAAGGGCATAAAATTTGCAAATAATGGTACAATTGGAATTTTCTCTGCACTCAGTGGTTTCTCTGCTTGGAAGGTGCTGGTTTCAAAGAAAGGGTGATCTTGTGATTTCATTCTGCCAGTTCTTGTCTGTTCCTGTGAATAAAACCCCAAACATCTGTTGGGGGTCTGCAGTATTCATTTACTGTGAAAGAAAACACAATGAACTGCTTTTCTTTATAACTTGTCCTTTTTTTATATAGAATTGAACACCATATTTGGTCTTTTCACAGTGGTTTGAGATTAAGTATATAGGAAGGTAGTTTCACTAACATGGAAAAAGTTCCTGAATAGAGGTAAAGCTGTGTCATGCATATAATTGACAGCTTTATCCAGCCAAGGGTAGTCTGTTAATGAAATAATGCTTTGGTCAGGGGTGTGAATGGTGTCAGGGCTGGGGATGCCATTTTAATCTGAGAGACAGCCACTCAACACCTCTGTCTCTTTATTTCTCTGCAGATGTCGCTCCTATGAGGATTGCTGTGGCTCAAGATGCTGTGTAAGAGCTCTCTCTATCCAGCGACTATGGTATTTTTGGTAGGTGCAGGGCATTTGGGAATTTTGTGTTTGTCCTTGTCTCGTTGGTTGGGCTTCAATCAGGATATTGCCAACCCTGGTATTTTAAAGTACAGGAGGTGCAAATGTGTAGGAAGGTATGTGTGTCTCTAGAAATGCAGGGATTTTGTTTTTTTCGTAAAACGTCCTCCTGTGTAATAAGAAAACACTGAAAAAGGAGGTCAATCATGTCAGACTGACCTTTCCTGCTTCTGCATCCTGCTGCTTTGTACAGGCAGCAGTTCCACTTTTATCCAGGATTGCTGAATTTATGCCTGTCCCAAGCAGCAGCATTCTGCATCTTTTTTGGGGCACTCGGTTTTAAAAGTGGATCGTGTAAGCAGGATTGTGCTTTTAGGCAGGATTTAATATATTCCTGCCAGCTGAATTGAGGCTTCAATTAAAAAGGAAGAGAAGTACATTTATGACTATGAGGATTTCACTGGAGATGACAGCAAGGAAAAGAAGGCAGAAGGATTGAGCTTGTGAAGCCAGCAGCTCAGTAATCTGGATAAAGCTTAAACTAATCACTGTTACATGCATAATGAAAAAATAAGGTAAATTCCTTTTGGAGTGGAATTTAAGAAAGCACCTGAATAAAACCTTCTCATTACGGTTGAGAGAAAGCAAAGACTCCCTAGAAAACCTGTTTTCAGGCATTTTAATGTGGAATTTGAAAATTGATTTTTTAAAAAGCCTTCAAAACTGAAACAAATAAACAGTGAGAAACAGAAGCCTGATGTATACTATAATACAGAGATTTCCCAAAGCTGACTGTGGGATTTCAGTGTACAGTCCTTACTGATATAAGTGAAGAGCTCTCTGTCTCAATCCCTGGGGTGATGTTGTATATCTCTGTTTTTCTATGCAGGAAAAAAATCCTTTGCAGGAACACTGCCAAAGGGGAATGTATTAATATTGGCTCAGGGAAAAAGAACCTCCTTCTGCTCTCATTTCTAATGTAGAAGCAAGTACAGAGTTTTAGCCTTTGCATGAACTAACTCTTGCTGCCATGCTGTGCCACACTCTTCCTCTGAGCCACCTGGGAATTTTCCAGTGGAGATAAGCATGGTGTGTAGGCTTGCCTCTGGCCAACTTCCATGCTTTCTAAAAAAGAACAGTTGTCATTGTCTTCCAATAAAAAGCCATGAAACAAGATGGCAATTACAGGCAGAAGAACCATTCCTTTTTACAAGAGCATGAGTCACTGGAGTGTCTGGTAACTGATCAAGGAAACACAGTGAAAGCCGCTGTCTGAAGATCAAAATCTGATGTGCCCTTGCTGCATGCTCCTGTTTCCATCACACCAGGGCAAGGAAATAATGAGGACAGTTTAGCTAGGTTGGAAAAGATGCAGAGAGGAGGAGAATGGTAGCTAAATTATGTCTTTTTTCAGGGAGAATGTAATATCCCATGTAGGAAGCACAAAGTGAAGTTTGTCGCCGTCGGTACTGAATGCTTCAGTCTTCTGGATTGAGCTTAAGTGCCGGCTACTATATTTCCCATGGTAGATGAAATTAAAATGTTGAGTTAATTTAAGAATATCTAAAATTCTTCTTTTAATGGCAATTGCAGAATAGTGTTCTTCTCTGTACTCCACAAACATCCTGAGCAGCCTAGCCTGTTAGCCTGGGGCATGCATCCAAGATGAACAGTTTGAAACTGTATGGACCTGGAATTTCAGTTTAGCATCCCAGCGGCCAAGGTCACATGTGAACCTGAATTTTTGAAAAGTTCAAGTGTTTTTTACTTTTGGGTTACATGCCAGAGAACACTGACGATAGTACTAATCACTGAAAATGTCCATAATATATCCATAAGTGCTCCATGAGTGCTATCCCAAATGATAGACCTGCTTCCAAGCAGCAACGTGTTTAAGAAATCCTGTTAAAAGTTGTAGGCTGATGTATTCTCAGTGAACAGTCTGGATTTAAATGCTGCCTGAATATGCAGGTTTTTGAAACATAAACTTTAAAGAATTTAGAGATTTTAGAGGAGCTAAGATTTTAGTTAGAGATAATCTCTTAGTCATTCTCTTGGTCTTACTTATCTCTTAGTTAATTAAAATAAATGAGTGGGCCTTGATGAAGTTAAGAGTTAGTAGTTAACTAATAATTGATTACTTGTCAACCCAATGTTTAGTTAGCTGGGTTTATAATGAAGAATATAGAAACTGACAAATAGCTTTTAGGAACATGAGACAGTTGTAGGCCTCCTCTGTTCTGAAACCAACTGAAGACAAGAAATGGGAGTTCTACCAAGAGTTCATTTGTCATATTTGCATTGAAAAGGTAGAAAGGTCAGAACGAGGAAGACTTCATTGACTTCCTCATTTTGGTACCCATCCCCATGAAAGGGACCACCGACCCACTTCAAGGAACAAACTATGCATGCTTAGTAGCTTTTGAAATGATTAGCATATGAAGTGAGGAATGGGGTGTACCAAAATTATGAATATGTATTTGTATTTTGGGTATTCAGTATTTGTATGGATAAAAGGGCTCTGTAATCACTTGGAAGGCACAGTGTGTATTTGGGAGCTATCCCGCACGCTGCCCAACATCAGATAAACATACACTTTCTAACTTAAACTGTTAGAGAGTTTTTATCTGTCACAGTTGGATATTGGTACTAGATCAATATCCATATTTCTTTAATAATTCATTTTGACTTCCCTCTTCTTTTTGCCTAGGTTCCTTTTGATGATGGGAGTTTTGTTCTGTTGTGGAGCTGGTTTCTTTATCCGAAGGCGGATGTATCCTCCTCCATTAGTAGAAGAACCTACTTTTAATGTGTCTTACACCAGACAACCAGTGAACTCTGCATCAGGTCAGAGACTGCTCATACACGTTTCACTGGTTTCTTACTTTGGCCAAAGCATTAAAAAAGGGTTGGTTTTGAGCTTTTTTTCAGTGGCTTATGGACACTGTGAGATTTGTACAAGGGATTGCACAGCACTCAAACATGCATCCACCTCCTGCCGTGAGTGATGTCCTCAGCCTTTCCAGCAGCATTATTCAGCTGCAGTGTACAGAAGTGGTTTTGAAACACACAGGATGACAGAACTTTCAGTTCTGTTTTGGTTCCTAATACCTTTACAGGTGTGTGTCCATGCATGGAAAGAGATAGCAAGCTCTCCCTTTGCAGTGTAGACAAAATGATAGGTGTCCAAATTCAACAGTCACTGGAATAAAGAGTTTTAAATACAATTGATAACAACTGGCAGAGCTGAAGGAAAGCCTAGCATTTTCTTCCGCAATCTGGCCATCTTGCAGGTATTTCTGATTTGCCTTCAGTGTTCCGTGCTGCAGTCTTTCTGTGCCAAAGTGGTCTTTTCCCCCTTGTTAGTCTGATTGCTGTCTCTCTGGTAAGTAATAACTGTGTGCATAAGGAGGACCTACCTAGTGAGGGCTCCTCTGCCAGAATTGCTTTCTAAGTTTGTAATTTCTTCCCCTCTGGTAGCTAGTTCTGGCTGAGAACTCTCCTAGGCCTAGATGGTTAAAAAGGTGTTGCAGATACAAACTGACACTTCTTTGTTTAAATTCTAAGGGTTTTTTAGGGCTCCCGTTCCACATCTGTTTTTCTCCTTAACTGAACAGAGAGTATTTTGCTGCTGCAGGGGAGCCAATCCAACTAGACTAATATTTTTAAGCCTGAAAAATAGCCTGGAGTTTATGTGAACACGGAATGTCTTTGGCTGGCTTGATAAACACCAGATTTAAATTTAGAGCACAGTTTTACTCTTTCATGGTGCTTCAAGGAACATAAATTGTGGGCAAATATAAAATAAGCTCAAGCTCTTTGATGACCTGATTATGGCACCTGCTTCCAGACTGTTACTACTGTAACTTAAAAGCTTTGGGCTCTGAGCTAAGCCCACAATTTATTTTATTTTTTATTTCTAGTTTTTCTACCATTCTAGAAATATTTAGCAGCAAAAGCAATGAAAGTTAGTAGTAAAGCAAGTTCCCATTTTCCAGTAATTACTTTTCTGGGTTTGGTACCAGTAGCCAATTCACTGTTGAGGTGGAGCCCTCAAAATGTGGCTCAATGCCTGTCTCCTTCTTTCCCTGCAGAGACAGGAGCAGCATCTTCTCCCATTCCAGCAGCATCTGCTGGGAGTGCTATTCTGGGAGCCTGACTGGGAGAATGGAAGGGGAAACATCTCTTAGAAGCTGTCCTTATAGGAAACACAGACTGGCACCAAAAGAAGAAAAGCTGTTGCTCAGCCATGACTTTTTTCCGAGTCCATCTTTATTTAAACTGACAGAGAGAAAGAAAAAAAAAAAATCTAACTGAAATCTTCAGATAGTCTTTGACTTCAGTTGCATTTAGTCATCTTCCACCACCCACTGTGATATCTGAGGAGGGTTACACACCAGCTTTGTTCTTATGGCAGCAATCTCTGTTACTCCTGATGTGTCATAGCCAAGGAATTTTGTGTTTGGCCATGTATTTCCTTTCCGTGTCCCTGCAGGCTCTGACGTAATTTCCTGAGCTGAATCTATGCAAAGAAATCTCGTCCCGTTCTGTTAGCCAGCAGTAACTGACTACAGCTCGGCTCTTTGCTTCATACAGGTTCACCTCTAAACTGTATCGTGCCTAGGAGCAAAATGATCCATCTGAGCTTCACTCTGGCTTATCAGCAAATCCAGGACACCACAAAATAATCTCTGAAGTCCTTTTGTAAGACTTGACACCTGAGTCAGGGCCACAGTAGAGACTCCTTTGTCCGTCTGGGATCCCACACCTTTCCTCTCTGCTGACAGAAAAGCTTTTCTGCCAGAGCAACTGAACTGGGCTCACTGTTTTCCCTTTCAAATGGTAGTTGCTTGGGGCAGTGGTGTCCTTTGCTTCACTAAGTGATTTCCGTTGGATGCAAAACTGAAACTTTCTGGTAGTATCTGAAGATGTGAATGCAGTCCTGCCAGCCTGTTTTTTTCTGGAAGGGAGAAAGACTCCTTGTCTTTGCTCTGATGAACACTTTGAATAATTTTGTCTGAATATGCAGAGCACAGGCCCTGGGAGAGCACAACCTGATGCCTCTGCTGTTGCTGATACCTTTTCTCTCCTTTTCTTTCTTTCAGGGTCACAACAACCTGGAGTGCCGTATTACACAGATCCAGGTGGACCTGTGATGAATCCCATGTCTATGGCTTTCCACGTCCAGCCCAATTCCCCACAAGGAAACCCGGTTTACCCACCCCCACCTTCCTATTGCAATACACCACCTCCCCCATATGAGCAGGTGGTGAAATCCTCCACATGAGGACTCTGGCTCTCTGACCTGACTGTGTGAGAAGAAGGTGCAATGGCAAAATGACCAAGATGGAGGGCACCTGCCCTTTTGAACACTTGCTAGTTCTCCAAGTCCTCTCTCTTCCCCTTCCCTGCACCTTTCCTCATTAAAGTTACTTGCAAAAGGGTGATTTTTAAATTTTCTTTTTTTTTTTCTTTTTTTTTTTTTTTAGTAGAAGTGGATTTTTTCTTTTTCTTCAAAATGAGAGAACTTGTCTTTGTAATGCTTTTAATGGAAACCTATATTTAAAACCTGTATGTCTTTCTCTTTATTTATTGTTTGTTTCAATCAAGGTTTTAATTGCGTCGTGGCAGGTTACTGATAGCAGTTCTTGTGACCCCAGAGTGATGTGCAGCCTCCTAAGACCCCACAGCAGAAATGCCCTCTGCTTAGGGAAACGACACACAAAGATAAAGGTAGAAGCAGCAGGGCAATGATTGTACCAGAAATTGTGACTATCTTTTGCTTTTACTATTTTCTTTTACAGTTTAGTTCTGATATATAACAGAAAGATGCTCTGATAAAAGTCACTGTTACTAGAATTATCAGTATTGGTTGAGTCATGGCAGGGGCTCTGAGAAGTGCTCTAGAAAAGAGGGAGTTGCTACTTTAAATGATGCATCCAGAATTAAGGACTGGGACTTTAGTGTTTCTTGCCCATCATGTGAACTTCGCCTGTGTGATCGGCATCTTGGCTCCCCTTGTTTTACCAGTGCTGAGATTGTATGAAACAGATGATGACCTAGATGTTGGCATGAGAGGAAGGTGTTACAAACTCAGAGCTACTTATGCCTCTTGATGGAACAGTTAGAAACACTGAAATACCTCAGTTTTCTTCCCTAAATTGGAAAATATTTACAGTAAGCAGGGATGGGAGCATAGGTACAAGTTTACTCCCTTTGGCATTGATGGGAGTTTAGTCCCTGAGAAATAGTATCTTCTATTATAGTCCTACTGCTGCCACAAAGAGTACCAAGTAAAGCTGTCATCTTAGGTGATAGATCTGTAAATCTGCTCTCGTCTCTAGGTCAGAAAAATAATAACTTTGACCTGGTGCACAGATGGTTTGGCTTTTAATATCTCTTAGCTCTTCATGTATTTTGTGAGTGGCCAATCCTCTGAGTGACCACAAATGAACATCTTCGAACAAACACAGAGCCCCTTTGCCTGTGAGGGTTCTTACACCCATCCATGTCTAGCAAAAATTTGAAGTTGCTCTGAAACCTGACTTTGTACTAATGGGACATTCTTCCTTTGTGCATATCTAGTCATGTCACTGAACAGTGACAAAAAGAAGTTGCCATTGCCTCCTGCTGCTGAAGGACCTGCAAAAAATAGCAGAGCGGAGGGTTAGGAGTCCCATGTGGTCTTTTGCGTACCAGGAGAATGCTCCTGTGTGATGCCAGCCAGGGCACAGAGGTTTCACTGTGGTGGTTTGGAGTCATCTGAAGACCTGTGTTGTACAGGGAGCCAAAGCTTTACTGTGTTATTGTTCTGTGCCAGTGGCTTCTTAGAACTTGTTTCTAGGTGTCAAGCTGGATTTACAAAACATCCCTTTTTCTGTGAATATGAGTGTCTAACAGAAAAACTTGTAAGGGCCACTGTTTCTGCTGGTGGAATCAGGAGCTATCTGGAGCAGAGTTCATTCCTGCATACCTGACTTGGGTGAAATTGTAACCAAGGCTTTCCCTTACTGTGTATCATAATAAGGGACAAAGCAAAGTACTTTTGTGTGTGCAGTCTTAGCTTCAGGACACTTCAGATAACAAAAAGTACATTTTATAGATGAATACGTGGTCCATCTGCGCATCACAACTGTATATATTTTCTAAATTAGCTTGCACTTGAAGTGTGAAAGCTGTGTATGTCACCGAGCATGGTTTGTTTACAGAACATATTTTTTTAAAAGCAATTCCAACCTTTTTCTATCAATAGAAATGATAACAGACCTCATTTTAATAGATAGGTTAAGTCCTTTGATATTATAAAATGTATCTATGACAGCTGACGTCCTGGAGACATTGAATAGAAGCCTTTGTACAGTGAAATTCAACTTCAGGTGAAGTTTTCCTGAGGTCTGGCTTGTTTATTTCCTAGTGTTGATGGGTAACGCTACCTCATACAACACAGGGAATTCTCTTATAGCAAACTTACTTCATCTTTTCTTGAAAACACAACACCTGCATGGGCATCCATATGTGTTAATAGCAAATTGTTTACATGCCTTTCCCCTAGTCAGCCAATTCCAGCAGGATTTTACTTGGCAGTGGCTATGCCCTAGGAGCTGCCAGCTGCTGCAGCTTTGCTAATGTGAACTTCCTCATGTGGGTTTGGTGCTTTATCTGCTAGGATTCTCTGGGTGCAGCTACTGCGTCCTCTCTCAAACACAAGAGAGATTTTGGTGCCTCCCTGAGGCAGGGTGGTGTTTTGGCTGCAAAATAAGGTTGGTTGTCATGGTTGGGAGCCCTGGGGATCTGTGGGGCACTCCCCTGCCCATTCCCAGAGACACTGGACCAGTGTGCAGCTGACTCCCAACCAGCCTTTGAGATCTTCCCTTCTACCTCAGGAAGGTGACTTTTGTGTCTTGTGCCTGTCTCCTGGTTCTTGCAGTGAGGTTTGATGCAGAGGGGTTAAACCCCTTGACAAGGCTTCATCAGAAGGGAGCTGCTTTAGTGGAACCACTGAACCTGGCTGGGGAGCCAGTAACATGAACAATGTAACCCCTCGAGTCCTTTCTTCAATTCTGTATCCCCAAAATGTGTCTGATGTACCTGAGGAGGCAGGGACCAGGCAGGGAAGGACACCTTTGCCTCTGTGACCTGGCAGCAGGAAGAATGAAAATGGGGTCAGTGCCCTTCTGCTGAAATCTCCAACTACACTGCTTTATGGGAAGAGGCACCACCAGGCACTCTTGGTTCACCTTGCCTGTAGTCTGATGAGGCCTGTGTTTCATCACTTTAAAAAGTGATAATGTAGTAACAGCATTTTATGGTTTGTGGGTGGTTTTTGATTTTTTTTTTTTTCCCCCCGCTTTGGAACCTCTGTGACAGCTTACACTTCTGTAACAAACAGCTGGAACTATATTTTCCAGAAAGGTATTCAGACCATGTGAAGAAGCAAAGGAGGTTTTCTTTCTTCCCTGATTTAAAAAACTCAACTCCAAAACCTCAGAAAGGTTATCTTCATATACATATATCCAAAACGTCACTTTTTGGCACACAGATCAGCCAAGAAGCCATAAAACTTTTTCAGATAGTGCAGCCTATCTTCTTTTTCTGATCTAACATTGCTAATTGAGTAGGTGGAACAGATGCCTTTGTAGGTCCTGTGGCTGTGGGAATCTTCCCCTCTGATGCCCTGTCACCAGGAGCTGAGCTGCCTTACAGTTTGTACTATTTAGCAGGGAAATGACTACAGAGACACCACGCAGGGCAAGATCCAGCATGACACAGCTTTTACAAAGCAACTTCTAGATAATAAGGCAATTAAAGATGAGAGGTGCAACTGGCAGCCACTGTTCCAAGCTGCCATGTGCTGCAAGGTGAACATGGCAGCAGAGAAGGCAGAGGGAACAGTGACAAATTAAGCAGCCCTGCCTTCCTGCACCAATCTCTTATTTTAGCTTTATACGGTGAGAGAAGTCACAAGGATGGTTGTCACTTTACCTGTTCTGCTCTGCTTCTCTCCTGCTGCCTAACCCTGTCTAACCCAATAGCTACAAGCTGGATTTACCACAATCCACTTGTAGATGTCAAGGAGAAGCAAGCAGTGGTTTAAATTCAGGTCCCTGTGCATAAATCACACTGGCCCAGACTGTGAATCAACATGAAACTAATGAAAACATACGGGAAAAAAGTGAACAGTTTCACTAGGAAGGGCTGCTCCATCAAACACCCTGCTGGGCAGGGCTCAGGCAGCACAGTGGTGACTCTGCCCTAGCTGTTAGGTGACACACAGCACATGTACTTCTTCCCATCCATCTCTCATGTGCTGTTTAGATGGTAGCAATCTGCTGTGCTAGAAAAGCCCCAACACTGTTATAAACCTACACCTGAATTTGTACAGATTGTCTACAGACCAGAACTGATCCTCTCCATCCAAAAAAAGCAGCAGTTTCTCTTGGTGGCCAAGATGGCCATGAGTGGCACAAGGGGTTTTGTGAAACAGAAATACTACCCTTTGCCTGCTGCATACTTGATGTTGCCTTCTGTTAAAGCCCAGCTAGAGGAACATTTCAAACTTCCTCAAAGCTGGGAAACAGCTGTTATTCAGCTGGACAGAGAGATTTCATACATGTGTTTTAAAAACCAGTTCATCCCAAATCTAGCTTTAGCTGCAAACTCAACAGGATCTGTGTGGCCACAAAGAAAAACAGAGCTTTGCAGTAAGCAACATACACTAAAAATCATCTGGAAGCATCAGCAGGAAAGGCACCTGCAGTGCTAGGAAAATGGGAGGGTTACAAAAAAAGCCATCAGCCCTCTTTCTGGCACGTGTTTCATCCTGCAGGACTATGAGATAGGGAAGCAGCTCAGCAGTCAGATCCACTGGACAGCTACCACCACAGTGCTGGACGGAAGGAAGGAGAACCACAATGAAGAAGAAACCAGACTCGCACAAATTACCACCACATAGCTTGATCTTTACTAATAAAGCCAAAGAACAAAACATCAGCATTTTTTCCTCTTTTTCTGCCCAAAGAGCATTTCCATTTTTAACACTACTGCTTTTTGCAACAGGTGGACTATAACACACGGACAAAGCAAACCAGGGAATATTAAGACATTTCTACATTTGTAGTTTGATGTCACTTCTGAAGACAATGCCTTGGTGAAATACACTTTTTCACCTTCACAACATATCTTTCCTTAAGGGGCCACCTAGATATCACAATGCCATGACGAACAGAAAGGAGGAGCCACGGGGAAAGCCACTCCAGGAAGATGAGGCTGATGCACTGTCAAGACACTTCCCAGCTCAATACATTTCCAGTCTTACTCAGTTCTGAGAGGATTCTGAAGAGAATGATGGTGCCAGGCCTGCCAGGCCCCACCATGGCAGAAGGCTGGCTATGGTACAGAACAGTAGGTAGCTGACTTGCTCATTATTTTGACAGGTACACTCCAGCATCTTGGGGGTCTGCTCAGCATTCAGCTGATCTTAGTGTGTATATATCTGTGTATTTTTAAAACTAGCAGATTTTAATTCCTTTTAGGCTCCAGCCAGCCAAACTCACCTCCCACAGGAGCCATTCCAAGCACAGTAGCCAAGACTACTGAATATGCATATAATCACTGAATGGAAAACCTGCCAGCTGATCCCCTAGTTAAACAGTCCATACAACAGAGGCTTGGGATTTGCTAGGGTAGCCAGTGTTTGCAGGCAGTTCCTGTAAATGTGGTGAGCCCTTTCCTTGTTAGCACACCCGACATGCTCTGCACCCACAGTAGAGGGGAAGAAACAAAGATGTGGGGGATGATATGAAACAGGATCACAGCTGGCATCTACCTGTGTTAGTATTTCTCTGACACTTCCTGGGCAAGTTTCCTTCCTGGCTTTTCTATGGGCAGGATCAGGGATCCACAGGCTGAAGAAAGAAACAGAGTTAGCTCTTGGCATGGAGGAATCTCTCATCGAGATGTCTCTGCTGGTACACTGAGCATTGCCTCCACGATCAGCTCTTCCTGTTCCTCACAGACCCCTCACATTAATATCTCCCTCTGTCCCTCACTTTTCTGCTCTGCTCCTGTTTGCTTCAGCCCAGCTGCTTGCCATGCAGCATTGCCTGCTCCCACTGCTTTCAGCATTTTCCCCAATCTCTGGCTCTAGAGATGCAGCTGGGTTTGTTGCTCCCATCTCACCTTTCTGCCTTTACCAGAGTGGAAAAGTCTCTTTTGCTGCTCCCATGTTTTAATCCTACCCGACAAACCATCAGAGAAGCTGCTACACTGTGACATTAAGCTGTTTGTGCACTTACACTGCTGCTGCTGTACAGCAGAACTGAATGGGGAAATTATTAACGTCGCAAAAGATTTGGCAACAGACAATGGAACATGCTCACGGAAATCACCTGCGAGGTGACATATCAAAACCGATTTATGCAGGAGCAACAATGCATCTCCAAGCCCAACCACAGACACTGGCACGCAGCAGATGGCCCACAGGTCACAGATATCCCAATGCATGCCCAAAAGGTCAAACTGTGCCATCTGTCACGCTCGCACCCGACAGAAGATACCAATTAAAATCAGCACCTGGACTGAGAGAGCACAAAGAGACCTGGGGGAGAATGACCACAGAGCCTGAGTGACTGGGAGTGTGCTACACTTCAGGTACTACCTGGACACATAAGCCTGCTCTAAGAGCACTTGAAGTATGTCCCACTTCTCCCAAACCAATGGCCTGGTACTCAGGAGCACCTGAAGGCAGGTCTAGTATTTCACAACCCCACCACACAACAGGGGGAAGTAAAGCACTAACAACAGTTAAGACTGCAGGAAAAGAGCTTTTTCTGTGTGGATTTGAAGATGAAATATACTTCAATTACAGCCACTAGCAATGGCTTCGTATTGCTACATAATCCTCTGCAGCTTCCAAAAGCAGCTGGTATTTATCACTCCTGTACTACTACATGGAAGGGGACAGTCGAAACAAATCACGACTTTGTTTCCAAAGTAATAACCATCCTGAGCTACCTGCATGACAGGCTTGCCCTGGCACCCTCCCTTGCCCATCTGTATACAAGATGCTGCAGGAGAGGTTTATTCCAAACTGAGGTCTAGGAAAGGAGAAGCAGTTATGTTGTCCAGGCTCTGCTGCTGATGGCAGAGGGAGGTTAGTCCGAGTGACTCCACCTGCAGTTTAAGCTCATGGCATGGGATGGTGCTTTGCAGCAGTGGGGAGAAGCATCTCCACCCTGCTATAAGCACCTAACACACTAACCAGCTGCAGATATCAAAGGGAACCTCTCTTTCAGACTTTTAAAGAAGCCTCCCACAACAGCGGGAAAAGAGAAGTCAGATCCCTTCCAACCTGCTAACTTTCTGAAAACAGAAATGGCCTCACGCCTCTTCATCAAAACAGGCTGATCTCTACCAGAGAAAAAGGCAGAAAAAATGAACATAGAAACGTTTTTCATCTTTTTAGAGCTGCCAGCACACCAGTGAAGCTGGGCACCCACCGTCCTGCAGCGAACTCTCTCTGTGGGTAACCACGCTGCAGAAAGCAACACTGCTCTTGTGAGTCATGCACAAAGGTACAGGACGGAGATTCACACAGAGACCAGCTTTTGGCTAACAATAAAAGACTCGGATCAACACACAACACCAATAAACGTGCAGAGCATGGCAAAGACCTGAAGAAGACAAATACAACAGAAAAGAGGAAGTTCAAAACTTGACTTCTCTGGTCCTACATCTGAAGGTGTCACTTTAACAGAACTTAAGTGTGGCTTCTCCTGTTCATGCTCTAATGACTTCATGGTCCTTTGGGGCAGAAGGGGTGAGAAAAGGGCTTTATCCATCTGTCGTTTCAGCATCAAGTTTGTTCACCATCAGAGGCACTAAACAGTCTCATCTCTTTTGGTATCAGTTTCCTTTCAAAATGATGGTTTTAGCCATCCTGTTCCACTTTGTTTTCCTTCCTTTGAGGTCTAAGTTCAAACGCTGGAAACTGGGAAGTCTCCGGTACTGAAATGTCTGAGAGGAAGTGGATAGCTCCAGCCATGCCTAAAACATAAGGAGAAGGAGATCATTGTGCACATTAAAATAGCACAACTGACAGCAAAGGCAACATCACCCCTTTGAACACCTCCCTCACTAGGATTTTTTTCAAGAGGTGAACTTAGACCCTATGGAAAGGCAAGTTCATCTGTACTTTGCACAGGAAACCAAATTCTATTTGAAAAGATTAAAGGCAAGAACCAAGATGTCTCTGCTAACATCTCTTGAACTGAACAACCTCAATGCTATTTAAAATTAAGAATAAATTAATGCAAGCTTGGACTGTCCTTCATAGTTTGAGCCGCTCTTGCTTGTCATTTCACCGGTTAAAAGAAAAAGCCAAAACTTTATTGCATTTGTGACGTACAGATTCATTTCCTCACTATCCATGAAGAGGTCCAGACCCCAAAGTGCATCACCCAACAGAACTCATAGGGCAACAGACAAGAGAGATACAACAAGGAAATCATACAAATACAAGTTCAGTTTTATGATCAAGCTAAAATCCTGCTTTATAAACAGCTATGCATATATACATATATAAAGGAACCTTTCTGAATTACAGTATCTGATGGAAACAAAAAACTTAGGAAAATTCCATAGATGCACATGCAACTTCTGTTCAAAGCACACATATACAGGCAGAATTGGACAACTGCAAGCAGAATTTTGGCTACAGAAAGAAACAAAGCCCCACTTTAAGAGGTTTTTTTTTTTTTATCTCAAATGAGAGACTTCTGTATTTTTCTTAAAAAATTCCAGACAATTAAAAACCAAAATAAAAGCTGTATGTCCACATTCAAAGCACAAATCATCCTGCTATTCATACTGTTTCACCTTCTCAACAAATTTCAAAGATTTTCTACAACAGACTATATGCATGCTCTTTTCCCTCCCTACAAGAGCATGAAGGAGTGCTCTCAGGAATAGGAATGCTTTTCTCCTTTAAGCATTAAAACAATAACTGTATTTAGAAGGGCTCCTGCTCTCTTGTGTTCATTCACACCCTGGATTGTTAATTTGCAAATATCCCTGCCCGGCTGCTGTCATTTCAAATATCTGCGGCAGGTGGCACACGAGGCTCGTTCATGGAGCAGCCGCGGCCCTATCTTAAATCCCACTTGGATCTGTAATTCCTTGCTACTGATTCTGTAACTTGAGGATGATACAAGGAATAGAAAATAAGCTACATAAAAAAAAATACAAAGCTCTAGGAAAGTATCTGGTAATATCTTGGAACTTACAGATAAGCCCCTAAGAACTCTGCACTGCTTTCCTGTTCAAGTGATTTGGGTTCATATTAAAACTACCTTTTCCTTGGTTGAGCATGGCAGCAGAGAAGGCCTAGTTCTGACAGCTAGCAGCTAGCTGGAGACCCCCTACCCACAGATGCTCCTCTGTCTGGTCCCTCTGAAAAACCACCTGTGACACAATTGTTGCCTGAATTTCTGTTTGCTTTAAATAAAGTTGCATCAGCACAGCAGAATCAGCACAGCAGAATTTTATACCGGAGGAACACTGCCACTGGTTTTACATTCAAACTGCTGAAATGAAAGCAGGAGTGAGAGTTGTGATAGTGAATGATTTTTCTTTGTCCTTTTCTACCCCCTGCCTTCTTATTGGCAGAGATAATGGTGTAGGGGTGTTTAATAGTGGAGGAACCAATTGAAGACTTCCCAACTCCTATGCATGTGCCAAAATTGAATGGATGCCCTTCTTTCCTATAGTATAAGACCATTTGCAACATCATCACTTTACCTTCAAAGAGGGAATAAGGTCGGTCAGGAATACGACATCCATGTGCACCATACTCCAAACACCATTCAGCAAACTGAGGGACACATTAAAAAATATTTTTTTATTCAAGACTGTTAAATGCAAGCTTGAGTATCTGAATATCATTAATAGGTACAAAATGTGAAGCAGTGTAAGCAGACACACAACACAAATCATTGAGATAAATTTGTCCTCCTTCAACCATGACAAGACTGCAATCAGGTTTTAAAATATGTATTTGCAGAGAGTGAGTTTCAGTTTCATAACAATGTAATGGTGGGCTAGACATCTGCTTTTTGTAAATCAACCCTGCTACATGCCAAGGGAAAATGCTGTAAGAACAGATATACTCAGTCAAAATTTTAATAATATTGTATCAGTCTCTTATCTCTATTGGTGCTTAATTTATCCACAAACTCAGGATTTATAGCTGTTAATTGCATTTTGGTTTTCTTTCATTTCTGTGCAACAATTCAGAGTATTAAATCTTCAGCTGTCATTAATTAGATTCATTTATTTTCTCTCTCCAAGCCTTATGAAAAATCATTATAAATACAGTTAGACAATTACGGTCATCAATGTTTTGTTGCAGGAAATGGATTACCATTAAAAAGAGTTAATAGTGTCTTTCTCACGTTCATTAGCACTGCTGAGGTAGCTACATTAGACACACATGACTTATGAACTACACCTGGATCAATTCAGTAAGAACCAGCTACTTTTCCTTTATGGCTCTACAGAGCATTAGGGGGGCACAAGTTTCCCTGGCATTTCTGTGCTTGGATGCAAACCACTGCTTGTTCGAAATACATGCATAGACTCCTGCAAAACGAATAAGCGAGAGATCTCTCCCTGATTCCCCTGCAATTGGGCCTACCTGCTAGCAAACACATCAGCCTAACTAGAGGGGGCCCCTGCCCTAGAGCTGGGGCTCTATGGGCTGTAAGCATGATTCCAGAGATATCTGTCTGTTCATTACAAGGAGATGGATAGTATCTCCCCTCTCCCTATCCACTCCGTTCTGTTTAAATATTTAGTGGGGAATGATGATCTTCTCTTGATAGAGGTATGTGCATGTGTCTGAGTGTCTTTCAGGAAACACAAGGGAAAAAAACCACAAACATAAACGCTGTGATTCACACTGTTATTAAGAACTGATTACACATTTTTGGGCACCCTCTGGGTATAAATCTCCAAATTATGGTTTAATTTTCCCATGTAATCCTGTCTTAAATGTGAGGACCAAACATGTTTATGGCATGTTTCTAAGCTACAATCAATTCTTGCAACATCCACATCTGATTGCACACTAGCCTTGATTATTACTTCCAGCCTGGGAACTACAACAGAAATTTTAAAAATGCACCCTAGGCTACTGAAACACAACCATCATCTGCAAGTTCATAACTTGAGCACAACCACGATCCAGTAAGTCACAGGATCTTTGTTTAACTGGGGGGAGGGAAAAGGGGAAGAAACAATATCTCAGGGAGACATCTGACATTATTTGTCGCAAGACTGGCATGCTTGCCACTAACAGTGGCAATCACAAGGCTGAACAGCACAGGGCTCAATGCTCTGTTGCCTAGAGCCCAGGATGCCACAGCCCCTCTCTCCTCTTACAGACAGGCCAGCTAGGAGTGCCTCAGCTCCTGATAATCTGAGAGGAAAGCTGTGAGGATGAAAGTATGAAGCACAAAACAGGGGTCTCCTCTATTCAAGTTCTTGTGGCTCATTTTGGAAACAGTTTTGCGGCTTTTGTGAGGTAACCAGGGATTCCAGGCAAGACTCCTTCCCCTGGGCCTGATGTTTTCAGTGTGAAGAAGCACCCCTGGGAAGGCAGCAATCTCATCCTCTCAGTTACATGCCTCTAGGTACCAACATAACTGCATGTTTGCTTCCCTGCACACTCTGGCTCAGAAAAAAAAGATTTCAAGAGTACCAGACAAGCAAATCCCTCTGCCTGTTTCCCTCTTACTCTGCCTGTTTTCCCCCTACCCTGCCACTTAGCATGCTAAGCAGCAGAGTGGCTGCAAATCCACTGCCTGACTATGGCAGCCAGCTCCAGTGAACAGTCTTTGGCCACTGCATCACAACCTCCTTCTTAAAGGGATTTCAGGTACCTAACAGAGTCTCTTCCTTTTTCTGTCTTTGAGACAGATACGTTTGCTTTTCTCTAGATGGGAAAGGACAAACACCAGGTCTCTCTTGGGCCAGAAATACAGCACCACCAGGCGCTGCCAATGCTGCACAGAGCTGCAGAAGGTGTGCTAGCATGGAGGATGATAGGGAGAGTTGACAGTCATGCTGCCAGCAATGCCTGCAGGGTGCTGGGGCTCACACATCAGCAGTGGGTGACTCCACGTGTAACAAAGTCACACATTTTGCTGTTGGAGTAGTAGCGTTTTATTTCAATCTCTAGGATGCAGGTACGTCTACAGGTGTGCTCACAGCATGATGCTTTGGTAAATGTGAGACAAGAAGCAGATTTTTAAAGCTCTGCTGAGAGAGGACAGGCTGACTGCAGAGATGAATACAATAACTTTACATATGGCCAATATTCACTAAAAGCACCTAGGAAGCAACTCACCAAATTTCATTTGCAATACTGTGTAAAAGGCCTAAGCTAAAAAGCTGTGTACACAACATGAAACCTCATATCAGCGACTTAAAGTGGAAAACAAATCCAACAAACCAAACCAAGGTCTTACAAGGTAAGGAAACAGGCAGAGAAAGCCTTCTCCTTTAGTAACTGCTAGCATAATCAAGAGCTGATAGCAGAACTTGGACAATTCCAGCGGAAAAATTCTGAGTGTGTCTTTCTCTGCAATTTGTATTAATAAAAAAACTCTAAGTGAGCAATTTAATAACTGCAATTCAGAGCTGTAAAAGCCTCAAACAGGCACTAGTCTGAAAACAAATAATTACAAAATACAAATACAAACAGTATTGCTTGAGGACCTGAGGAAGACAGTGGAACTCTCAGTGGAATAATTAGCAGCACATAACATCAGTCTGTTATTGTTCAGACAGGCTAATTTTCAGGCTCTTATTTTCTTCTGAATACATTTAGTCCCTCCCCTCTTACAGATAATTTATGTGTTTCAGTCTGCTTATTATGCCAGTGCTTGCCCCACATCCACAGTTGAAGTTGTCCAGTCAAAGTGAATGAAGTGGAGCAAGTGATGGGCCCTGTTACCCCACCCAGTGTCCCCGCTAGCCCCAGTGCACATCAGCCCGCCCCCACCCCAGTCTACCCCTGTACAGGCACTGGGCTGTGAAAGGGAACAGTGATTTTGCTGGCCTGCTGCAGAGCTCACCTTGCAAGCTCGGTAGAGGTACTTTCTGTCCTGAGTTAGGTTGTAGAGAGACAAGAAGGAGTAGCCATTGCCAGCAGTGCCATGGCAGATCCCATATCCTTTTCTCAATAAACCTCTCTGCCAGATGACATCACTGCAATCCATAGCATCTTTCAGGTATTTATCCTCTTTAAAAGTCTGTGGAATAAAAGCAGAAAATAAATACACATCAAGTGAAGGATTAATGAAAACAAAAGATGTTTTGCTATTTGTGTAGGGTTTTCCATATAAAATTTATTTTGAATTTTAAGAATCTATTCTTCATAGACTTCTTTTTCTTTCCTTAGCAAGCTGTTTCTCCTTTCCCTGCAGGGTAAAAGAAAAAACTTTTCAGGTTTTTGTTTCCAAAATCAGGACCCTCAAAAAAAACCCTCAAGTTCAAGGCCTTTGGTTCTAAAACCTACAATCTATTTGAAGGGTATGTGGTCCTTTTTTCTTCATTTTCTATTCCCAAACCAGAATTTGAAAACACAGAAATGTGATGCTACCTCCAAGAAATGTAACACAGAACAATGGATTAGGACCAAATTTAGGGCCAAATCTGGTCCTAAATTGCTGGTCTTCATGACGAGTTCTTCCTGACTGCTCATGTCTGCTCATGTCTGCCTTCAATTCCATGTCAAAAATAAACAAGAATATCTCTTTGCATAGCACAGGACTCTTTTATCTGTCACAAATACAAGCAGGAACCCTACACTGCCTTTTTCACTACTTGTATTAGTATATTTGTATAGTATATACTCAGAAGCAGTAGTCAGTTTGAGCAAAGGAACACGTTTGCAAAGTTTATTGCATCTGAAACGCACTTTAAACATAGAGGGCTCATCCAGAAAGAAGCAAACAAAAGCAAGTAATTTATCTGATTGACACCAGAATTCCACCTTTATAAAGCCATTTTGCTGCTCATCTTTGCCTAAGTCCCTTTACAGATCAACAAACAAACTAAACTTCAAACCAACAACAAAAACCCCTACCAAAAAACCCCAACAAGACAACCCTGATGCACTGCTGTAGACTTAGTCCTTTGGAGATAGTATCCCCTAGCAAACTATTTAGTAAGATAACAGAAGCAACTAACACGTAAGATTCTTAAATTCACAAGCTTGATACAGAAGTGCCTCTCTGAACAGGTTTTGCCAGCTGCTTAGCTGCAACATTTTGAATTAAGGCCTGGTGACAGCACTTGATTTCCAGGACAAACGCTGCTGTCTTTTATCACAAGTCCTGTGCCTGGTATGACAGCATAGCCAGCAAAACACATGCCAACTTTTTCCTTTCAGTGCTTCAAAAAGACGAATATAAAGAATAATAGAAAAACATATGTTTCATCACCTTAAACACAGAAAGAGGCCAAAAAGGAGACTGCTAATCAGAACTTGGCCCTATTCCTCTCACCTCTTGCAAAACATTTTGTGCTGGGGAAAGCATCACATTGACAAAGAAGGAGAGAGCGAGAAGTGTAAGTCACTCTCCTACCAGAGTCCAAAGAAAAAGCAACTGCAGCTGCTGTTACGTGCAGCAATGCTGTGAGAAATTTAAAGTTCATATTGCAGGTAGCAGCATGAGTGTTATTCCATAAACCAAGCCTGCTTTTCATCAGCCCACCCAGATGGCAACCAGGGAATCTGTCAAGGAGGGCTGTCAAAAGCAAGAATCGATTTGCATAAATTTAATTAAATGGCATACTTTCAAATGTCATGCAAATCAGAAGCACACAAAAAGACAGGTAGCAAACCTAGTTAAGAATGGAGAAGGGCAAACAGCAGGCTTGTGGTAGCTCAGCAGTTTTATTTATGCCCTAGAAGGGGCCTGGGATCTTAGCTCAGATGTTAAGTTCTCGAGACTTATATCTTAATAACAGAGTAATTTATGGAAGACATTCTTTGGCAAGGCATATGAACCTATACTTTTGAAAACCAACACAGTTGTTGAAATTCTTAGGATGAAGATTCAAAGAATTTAGGTCAATGTTCTCACACCCAGGACTTTGATGCCAAATTGTTAAAATATATGTCTCTTTCCTAAGAAAGCTTAGTAACTGCTAGTGCCCTGAGAAGCAATTTTACCCAGTTATTTTCTTTTTAAAGCATACCAATATAAGTATTCTGAGGTTTTTTAGGTGTCTAGCTTGGCGTTCTTGTTCAAAAGTCTAGATCTAGAAAGATGCTATATAAAGTCTTGCAAGCAAACAGGCCTCCATGAGTCTCTCTGTAAAGATAGAGCTATAAATACACATACATATGTATGTGTATATATTTACATATATCTAAGAGCTTGTTACTAAGGCTGTGAGTTTGATCCCTGCTTGGGCCACTCACTTAGGGGCTGGACTTGATGATCCTTATGGGTGCCCTCCAACCCAGAATATTCTGTGAATCTGTGAAATCTATGAATGATTTCACATATGTATGTGTATATATTTACATATATCTAAGAGCTTGTTACTAAGGCTGTGAGTTTGATCCCTGCTTGGGCCACTCACTTAGGGTCTGGACTTGATGATCCTTATGGGTGCCCTCCAACCCAGAATATTCTGTGAATCTGTGAAATCTATGAATGATTCACCTTATAAGCCTGCATGAGCATGTGGATGACTCCGGGGGCACCATGGCACCAGTGAACCAGCCTGTCAGTCTCATTGCTCAGCGACGATGGGTAATTCCCAGATCGGAATTTTTTATGACGCACGTAGTCAATGCTTGGCTTCACCAACTCTGTCAGGGTCTCCTGGTCCACATTTGCAATTGGCTGAATAAAACATTAAAATAAACATCACTAAATACATCAACAGAAGTAGTAACAAAGTGTTGTGTATCAACACTTAATTCTACAATCTGTTTTCAAGTATCCTACATACTTGCCCTTGATCCAAATACTGTGAATCACATCCTACAGATTTAATTAATGCCTGCTTATTGACACCCTTGCTAAGAGCATTTTTACAGTCATTGCAGAGACAAAGAAAATTGGGGCACCAAATTGTTACCAGTCTTAATGGAGGTGACACAGAAAGATTATAGAAGAACTGAGAACAGAGTATGAAGACTTCCAGACCTCTCTTTGTAACTTAAAAATGGGAGAACACTTACAGGAGAAAGACAATTTTGTACACATGGTGCTCATAATACAGACTTCCAACATATTGGGTTACACATTTTGTTTTAAAAAGAACTATTTCTCAAAAAATGAAGGAAAGTGTATAAAGCAGCATACCTGGCAAGAGATTGATGAAGGTTGAAGTTTTCCATCATAAACAAAGCTCCCTAAAGCTATGGGCTATAAATCTGCATTTCCAATTTTAGAAGCAATAGCTACCTCACCAAATAACTAAACATCTTTGTACTACAAAATTATCCTTCAATTGCTCTTAGCAATTTTCTTTCTAGTTTTTTTGTTTAATTTACATCCTTGTCAAATGGAGAATATATTCCTTGTAACTAAAGGTTTAGAAGCCAAGTAACTGTTGTGTCTGCAGTTGCTCCTGGTTGGCATTCCCTCCACTACCAGCCCATTTTCCACCATTTTAACAGCAGAGCTCTGTATTTTAACACAATCTACATGATTTCTGGAATTTCTGCAAGCTGTGGGAACAACCACAGGCACTGAGCCTATAACAGCCTAATAACCGAGTTATTATTTAATAACTGAGTTATTTTTTAAAAAAACTTGTCTTTATTACTGATTCAATGTCATAAAACTCCACTGTTTCCCACCAGCTTCAGCACATTTGTATTCAACAGGTGAGCACACTCCTAGAATTCAAGGTCTGACAGCCAAATGAATGAAAATTTTCAATAGCTATATTTTGAGTAACCTGAAAAACGAGAAGCCTTTGTTTCCCCTCAGCCAGAAGACCTCTGCCAGTCTTTTACACACCAGGTCCCTCAAGCAGACTGTTCATGCTGCTGAATACAGAGCAGCTTGTCATCAAAAACACCCTAAAGCTAATTGGTTTTTGTTTTTTTTTTTTTTAAACTCTTGGATTTCACAAGGAAATCCTGCAGAAGAAGGCAAAGAGGATGGACACCAGCAATAAATGCATTCAGTCTTGAGCTGTGCTAGGCAAGCTCAGCCCAGCTCAGAAATCCTTAGGAGGTAAATCCAAGAAGAGCAGAGCTCTTTACAAACCTCTTTACCTTGTGCTTCCAAGAAGATCTGAGTATGAGTGAGTTTTTTGTCCAAGCTGCTGAGGTTCCTTCCCAGCACTTACTTCAAACAGCTACAGAGTAACCTTGAGGTGTGTGTCCTGACTTTCTGGCCAAGAGCGATGCTACGCAAACAGACACTTTTGCTTCAGGGTTAGTGAAAGGAGTAGAGACTTCATAGCTAGCTCTACCTCCTGGACGAGTTGTTTAACATGGCTAAGCTCTTATTCTTTCAGTAGCCTGTACATAACCCCAGCAATACATGTTTTCTCCAGTTTAAGAAGTGTTCGGACAACACTCCGGCAACATAGCATGATTCTTGGGGTGTTCTGTGCAGGGCCAGGAGTTGGACTTGATGATCTTGATATGTCCTTTCCAATTCAGCATATCCTGTGATGTTATAAGTTGTACAGGAATTACCCTCAGTAACCTTCACATCTCAGGTGCAATGTTCAATGCCTTTTTTTTTGTTATCAAATAACCATTCAACAAACCATCTCTTGAATTATTTGATTAAAATACAGCAAAATTCACTCCATTTGGTGTGGGAGGGATGAGGAAAGGATGGGACTCAAATATGCCATCTTTTTCTGCAGTGGATGACTCAACTTGGCATGACTCACAATATTTAACATACAGTGACAAGATGGTAATCTAATGCTGCATAAAACAATGGCTTTCTGGTAATTCTTAAAAGCAGCAATTACATGTAAAGGAAAAATAACTAGGATTTTAACATGTACACAGAGTAGCTTCTGGTCAAATAATAAAGTATTGTTCAATGATTTCTGCTATCAGCCTTAAATAGCAAATGAAGGATAGAGCCTTTAAAGAGCCTTCTTTAGATGACTAGATGTTTCTCTCAAAATCTAGCACTACCAGGGAAAGAAAATCAGAAGCCAGAAAGCTGAAGAAGCAGAAGAGAGTGGACAACCTTGTTGAAGAGAGCAGTAGGTAAAGATAGGAGCATGGTAAATCAAAGCAGCCTGAGGCCCCAGTGGGATGGTCACTGCAGAAAATGGGTATAGTGAGATTAAGACACACCCCAGGTAGAAGAGCAGTAACTACTTCTATAGCAAAGTCAACTGGTTTAACCAGAACTGCTGATGGAAGTGGTGAAAGGTAATCCGAAACGCAGCATTTTTCCGAAGTGAGGAATGGCTGAGCAGTGGCAGCACCAAATACCAGCTCAATCACTTCTGCAGTGAACATTTGTACACAGCTGCACTGTGAGGATGTACAGTCCTTCCATTTGCCTGAAGAAAACTCATTCTGCATAAGCTGGCAAGGAAATTGATATTTACAAAGATGTACAGACTGGCAGCAGCACCTTCAAAAGCCAGAAACAGGTGCAAAAAAGTTTTGCAGCTCTGTGGCAATCTTCTATAATGAAACTTAAGGCTCTTTCCCCAGACTGTAGAACAGAAATAATCATAATCCTATTGCAAATCTCAGGGCAGGGGGGAATCAATTTATGTATGGGAAAGAGGCTTACAGAAGAGAGGAATCTCACTAAGGAAAACAGAAAGAGGAAAGCAGGGGTCATAAATACACTAAAGAGCATCAGAGTTTCGTGTGAGAAACAGGGGAGTTAAGGAAGAAGAAAAACATCTAAATAATAAAAGCATACTGAAGACTAATATGTGATTAAGGATAGTCTTCCAAAAGCACCAAGGCAGTGGGAGGGGGAGTTGGGGGGGCAGGAATCATTACAGAAGAGAGGAAGGACATGGAGGACAGGAGGCATAAGCAGTGCAATCATTTAAAAATAGCAAAAAATTGAAAAGTGATGGATAGTAAGTGAATTTTTAGCTGTTCTAACCACAAGCACCAGAAGTAAGTATGAAGATGAGAGAAAGCACTTCACTGTCTTTGCTGAGGACAAGAAAGCAGATCCTGAAAAGCTGGTACTCTGAACCACAGCTCAAGAGTTAATTATTCTAGTGTGATCAAACTCTAGTCTTTCTTCTGCTATCAAATCCTTAGGTAGCACCTCAGCACAGTTCTGTGCTGCAGTCTAACTCCAAATTGTGAGACCCTGATCCAGACAACACTGCACATGCATGGAAGCTGAAGATAAGATTCCTCTGATCAAAAATCACTGCTACTTCATCCCAGCCAACAGAAGATGCTCTTACCTGCATGAGCATGTAATAGATCCCAGCCACTCCATGGGCTGCTCCAACATATTGCTTCCTGTGCCACTGGTACAACAGAGGACAGCGGTCTGTTTTCCGCTCCTCCTTTGAGAAGTTTTTCCCCGACTCAATAATAGCATCTATTACCTAAGAAAAAGAACACACACTCATCACCTGTGTTGCTTACTTCAATTCAGAAGGTTTTGCTTCTGCATGACTAAACCCACAACAAAAAATAAGCCACAATACAGTGGTAGGACAACAATATTCAATTCATTTGGATTTGAGTGTTGAGGGAGAAAAGGTATTTCCCTTATGATGAAATCAATTATATTTTAAGATTATAAATTGAATCTATCAATATTTCTATTAATTATATGAATTTAATAGATAATATTTATATTCTTTTTTCCAGCCCTGGCTTCTCTGGTTCTGGTATCTGCAAATGTTCCCCATGCTACATTTCCTTTCTTTTACCTTAAAATACTTCCACACTTCTGTCTTGAGGTTATTTTGTAGCAATATCTCAAGTGGCCAAAACTAGGTACATATTAACTTATTTCCTTGGCTGGACACAGACCCACCTACACTGGTCTGTCCCAGCCCCAGCTGGGCAGCAGGGAAAGGGGGAAGAGACTGAATGTACAGATGAGACTGGGTTTCCAGCTCTAGGTCCCTCTTCTCTCCAGCATTCCTCTCTTAAATTGCTTGGAATATGTATGAGAGCAATCCCAGTTCAACCTCACTGACACTGTGATGCTGGAGAGAGAAAAGTGTCTTACCTCTTTGATAACAGACTGTGGGACAGTGTCTGGACCGATTTCAGTGTTCAGGTACAGCAAGGCATACAGGTAACCTGCTCTGCCATAAAGCAGCTCATCTGGAAGTTCAGAATCTGTGCTGATGACTGTCCTTTGGAGTTGCAACAACCTGCATCAGATAAGGAAGGTGGGGAAGAGAGTATCTTCTGTAGAGACCACACTGCATTGTACAAGCCATCAATCTGCCAGAAGCAGAACAAATGGGGAAGCCCCACCAGCCCCCTTCAACCATTCCCAGTCCCGTTGGCTGCTGGGTTTACAGGCAGGAGCTCTGCACACCTGCCATCTTCGAGATGGGAAACTGAGCCAGAGCCAGGTCGGTATCAGCACAAACGTCAGGATTCTGTGCAGTCAGAAACAGATGCAGGGTGGGAGATGGGGAAGCCCAGAGAGCTACTCCAGCAAAGACAGAAACCTCCTGGAGCCTCTGGGAATTTCACCAAAGTGAAGAACACTTAATTGTACATGTTTAAGAGGGGAAAAAAAACCCACAGAAAAAACCCCAATACCACCATTCGTTGTTCCCTCTCCTAAGAAAACACGTTGTCTCAAACATTTAGCACCTCAGTTTTGAAAAGGACACTGCTACAATGCACAAGTGTTTTGCTTGCCTTTAGCAGTGAAAAACAAGAAACAAGCGCTGGCCATGGTAACTCTCATTTTCTCCAGAATGACTCTCTGTTAATACTCTACCAGTCTGTATTAGCACTGAGGTGGATCAGAGATCTGTTTTATGGCCACTCCCTCCCTGTCTCTTCCTATCTTTTTTGATTAAATTGATATTTACATAAAACCATGGTGATGATAACATTTTAAATTGGGGGAGGGGCAACAACAATCTGGATTAAGACCAAATTCAATTCCCAGATTCCCCCAGTTATTATTTCTCAGGAGAAATGCCAGCATTAATATCATGCCATAACAAAACCACTGACCTCAATCATGTGTTCATGCTGTCGCTGCTTAATACTAGGGAAAAGCTACTAAAAAAAAAAACAGTTTTATATCTCCTTTCTGAGAACTACGCTTTGGATTTAAAATTAAATTATTTACTTTTAAACTGTCCACTAGTAAGTTTTATTGTTGAACTCATACAACTGACAAGGTAAAAAAAGTGAAATCACAGATTATATTTTGACCTCTATAATGTACCACTCAGCTGGTGTCATGTACATATTTGTAAACAAAAAAGTTATAAAATAAACAAATAATCAAACTTAACTCCTTTTCACTACTCCTCATAGAAATTACTTTCCAAGGAAAGGCAACACTAAAAGATTTACTGCTAATCTCATTTTGCTATACTCATGCTTTTTGCCTTACAGCAAGCAACACTGCTTTCTGAACTGCATTCAAAACGACATGCCCAAGTTTACTGCCAATTGTAAAAGCAAAAACCCCCAAACCTAAGACTCACTTCAAAACTGAAATATTCACTAAGGAAGAGCAGCAGAGGTTAATCACACTAGGATTCTAGAATAGAAAGAGACCAATAACATTTCCAAACAAAGTAGAATGGAGATGAGGACATAAGCCCCATTGCAAATTCTGCCAGCCTGAGGTATGCTGATGGACTGTGGTGCTGAATGCACATCCCACAGGATTCCAGCACTTTTGGGATTTTGTAACAGTGCTATCCCTGCCTGGGATAGCAATCAACTCTGTACCAGCAAAGGCACAGTCAGCTCTCTAATGAAGCTACATCTAAATGGGATTTCTTGAGACATTTGTTCAATTTAGATTACTTTGAAAAGGGGCTGCAATTTTTTCAGGCCACCCTTCATATACTCTGATCTAATTAAATTCTTTGCCTTTACAAATCTCCTCCTGCAAATACTTCCTCTTTGTTATATTAAATTTTTGTTACATTATCAATATGATACACTGTGTTTCTGTCTGCCTGCATCCAGATCCTGCAGTACACATTTTGTAATGAACCTACAATTAAGACCCAGTCTTTACAGACAGTATCACATACTGCACAAGCACTACATATTGCAGATGACAAGAGCGTGGCTTTTGTTAAATGTCACTTCAATGTGACAAAATCAGAACGTGTGTGCACTACAGATATGCCTAAGACATCCTGTCCTAACAGCGATAGAGGACTCAAGATAACCCACTAAATGTGAATCAAGTGCAAGCCAGCTTTAATAAAGATAAAGCCTGTTTTGTATTCTTGTACCAATAACTTATCAGGAGAGAAAGTGTCCGTTCTTTAACCCCGTCCTCTAAAATTTCACTTGCAAAGTTACTGAACCAATGCTCTCTACAAATGAGGGGCATGACATTTCCCACCATCAACCACTTACTTGGCAACACATTCTTGAGATTCACTGCTGTTTTTCAGCTTGTGGTAAACCACTGCACCCACTGCCAATGGCCCAGCATCACCACAGAGGAAAGTAACTCTTCTGCCATTCAGATTGCGAAGAATTCTCTTCACGTAATCAAGAGATCGCTGCAAATGGCTCTGGTTTTTCGTGACGCGGTATAGTTGCAGATATAAGAGGGCAATACCTGAAATCAACATATTAAAAAGAGAGAGTTTCACTTACTTTTCTTCCTAAGTACATTACATTCCCCTTTTTGGTGCCTCTGAACCAGTAACTCAAATGGGAACAGGTATTTTGGCAATAAAACATGTCAGTAAAGGGTCCTAGCTTATGCAGTGTGAAGGCACTGGGCCACTGTTTGGATGACATTTCAATGGGATCATGGGAAAAATAAAAATTATCAGACTGAAACCCAGTGGTAGAGTCTCAATTTCCAAAAAAAGGAAGAAAACTCATGACTCAGGCCTCAACACTTGGCAAACTGTATTGAGTTTGCATAGCCAAGCCTTGGTAGTGGGGGGCTACAGGCTTCTGTGAGAAACTGCTGGAAGCTTCCCCCGTATCTGGCAGAACCAGTCCCTGGTGGCTCCAAAGGCTGATGTGCCACTCGTCAAGGCTGGGCAAATTAGAAATAGTGGTAATGCCTCTGTAATAACAGATTAAGGAAGAAGAGGAAAAAAAGTTACTGTACAGCTGTAATTGTGGCCAGAGGAGATGGGAGTGAGAACATGGGAGAGGAACAGCTCTGCAGACACCAAGGTCAGTGAAGAAGGAGAAGGGAAAAGGTGCTCCAGGCACTGGAGCTGAGATTCTTCTGCAGGCCATGAAGCCTTCATAGTATTTTCTCTTCCCTGTCCAAGCTGTGGAAGGGAGTGAGAGAGAGGTTTTGTGGGTGCCCTGCATTCAGCCAGTACCAACCCACTACGCAAAGAGATCACTGAAGATTCAACAATTTGAGTTAACAAGAACATGTATGTCTGAGTATACTAACTGTACAATACTCATCTACTATAAGCAAGAAGTGACTTCTCATTTGATTTGTAAAAGAATCTTTTGATGAGTTTTTGGATTCAAGTTGTCAAGTTCTTCATAACCCCTAAAAGTATTTCACAACAAGATTACAAGCTTGTACAAGTCAAGCAAGTTTGTAAAAGCCAGAAGTCAAATCAGGGCTCTAAGAATGCCAGGAGGTACTATCAAGCTTCACTCTGTTGAACTCATTACATAGTTTTCCACTAAAACAAACCAAGACCTCAGAAATAACAACAATGTAGGCTGAAGGAAGTGAAACAAATCTAAGTGTATGTCTATTGGCCAACTGCACACATACACATGCAGAAGTAAATCACTTATCTTCAGACCACGTTGGAACTCAAACCCTTTTCTGAATGGAGAGAGCACTCTCCTGAACCTCATCCAAAGTCGTCAAGGCCCACTTAGCCCACAGAGAGGCTACCTCAGTAGTACTAGAACAACAGCATCACAAGAGTGCTGGTACACCTTCACATGTTCCCTAGGCAGGCTCTGAGCAAGCCTTTCTAGGTGAATCTAAAGAAGAAAGCTGCAGAGTTCAGGTAGCCCACTTCAGCATCATGGGAACTTGTGGGCTATTTACAGGGATTTGTGGAACCCTTTTTTATGCTGCAACAAATGTGCAAATACCTTGGCTTGATCAAAGGATGATTAGAAATGTAGCCACAAAGTCCAGTTCATCTCATCCTTCCTAGTGTTTCTCAGTGCAACACCCTTAAAATGGCTCCTCCAAGAGGTCTGTCACGTAAAAAAGTACTTGTATAAGTAAGACGGATTCTTACATGTGTCCCGTGATTGCTACATGCCAACAGCAGGTGCTCCAAGATTTTAAAGATGATTCACATAATGCAAACCAATGCTCATGACTGCATTGCTAGTAAGATTTGTCTAGACTTGGTACACAAAAAGCAGGGCAGTTGTTTACAGCACTCTTTTACCTTCTGATTTGCACACTAGCCAAATGCAGCAAAGAGCCAGTTTGGGGAAAAAATATCTGCATTAAGTATTTTAAAAAACAGATCAGTTAAATACTTTTACTCAAAACCATATCCACAGGAGCCTTGAAAGAAGTTAACAGCTTGGAATAGATGTAAATGGCAATCCTTCTACAGGATGGAAAAATCCCACACTCATTAGACAACGTCACTTGTTCATCTATATTCCTGTTTCAGCTAATGATGGCTGTGTTACTTTTACCTTATGACTCATTTTCAGTATGCTCTGGTTTATCAGCCATAATTTCAGTTGTCAGTCACTGTGCCAGAACACAATTCCCTGGGAGCCATTCTGTACTGTCAGTATGAGAAAGCCCACCACTGGAGATCTGCACGCACTCAGCAGCCAGTCACTTTCAGACCCTGAAACACGTCTATCTTTTAAGCCTGAGTTGTCTAAAAGTTCCCCACCCATCCACCCACAGCACCATCTGTACCAAAACATCAAGAAGAGAGCAAAAAAATTTTACCCTTTATTTGCCAGATTTAAGCCTAAGGATGAATGAAGGCTGGAGAGCTTTACCAAGCTACACCCCCATCACAACATGGAGAAAAAAAATAGATCTCCTCAGGGCACATTTCACGTGGTGCTAAAAGTTTAAGTATGCCTGAAGCTTGAGTTAGAAGAGCAAGAACAGAATATGCCATTCTATCCAGCAAAGTCACACTTAACAGGCCTAGATGGACATGTCCTGGCAACTTGAAGAACAGTGGCCACATCAGATGTGAAAACCGTAGGCTCTGCCTAAAGGATCAGTGTCCTAGTTTCAGCTGGGATAGTTAATTTTCTTCTTAATTTTCTTCTACAGTGCTGTGGTTCAGATTTAGTGTGAAAATAACACTGATAGCACACTGATGGTTTAGTTGTTGCTGAGCAGTGCTTACCTTAAATCAAAGTTCAATCTCCCATGCTCTGCCAGGGAGCAGGTGCACAAGATGCTGGGAGGGACCATGGCCAGGACAACTAACAGGAAGGGGCCAAAGGGATATCCCCCTACAACAGGACATCATGCTGGGTACATAAACTGGGAGGAGCTGGCTGGAAGCCACCAATCACTGCTCAGGCATGGGCTGGACTTCAGCGAGCAGATGGTGAGCAAAAGCATTCTGCATCACTCATTTCTCTTGCATTTTATCCCTCTCCCCTTTTCATTACAGTTGTAGTTATTATTGTTGGTTCCATTACTATTATTCTTTTATTTTACTTTATTTAAATGATTAAACTGTTCTTATCTCAGCCCAGGGATTTTATCTTTTTTTTTTTTTTATCCCCTCCCTATGCAACTATGGCAGAGGGGATGTAGGAGAGGCACTGTGTGTGTGATATTTAGTTGCAGGTGGACTTAAATCACACCAATTAGAAGGGCTCATTTACATCTGGACAGCATCAGTGATGCAATGCTAAATGAAAAATGGTCCCTAGCAATAACCATCACCTGCATACACCTAATTTTCTTCATGATCATCACAGTCTTGCAACCATACCTCTACACTCCCCCTCCTCACACAACCACTTTACCATTTTTGTACAGACAGGACAAGAATAGCCAAACTACTCGAATTCCAGATTTGAAGGCTACAAGCTCCTGGCCACAGAACATGTTCCCCCCATTTATTCCCAATGATTAGAAAACACTGTTACCATTAGAGAAATGCTAACTAACAGTTAGGTTGAACAGGAAAACATGAAAATAACTCATTTTTAAAAGCAAATTTTAAGAAACAAGAGGTAAGGTAAAAGAGCAGCCTTAGAAAATCCACTCCTTTTGCAAAACAATGATCTCCATATACACAAATCAACTATAATTCTGTATCTTTGTCTGCTGAAGACAATGCAAGTTACAGACGTGCAGTAGTGACCAAGGCTCCAGAGTTAAAAGGAAAACCAACTCACAAAAATTCCCAGAGTATTTCTGCCACTCCTATAAGAATACCAGAATCTCCTGTGAATAAATCCAATTACATCATTCAACAAATGCATTTCATCCAAATTCTAGCTTTCTCACCAGTCCAGCCAGTATAGGCAGAGCAGTCATGTGGATCTGCTGTCTTCAGCCCTTCCTCCATTTGTTGCAGAAGGTCCTTGATTTTTGCCTGGATCCGTTTTGAGAATCGAGCATTGACCTGAAAGCAGGAGACAGGGAACAAACCAGAAAAGAAACAAATTAAAGAATGCAAAGTGCCTGCTCCACTTTCTTGTTTGGGAAGAAAACCAAACCAAATCAAAACCAATCAAACAAAAAATAACTAGGAAGTAAATAACACATACAGCAATGAGCAGCATCAAGGTGGTTCATCTTAAGTGTGACTCATGTAAATGCATTCTGACTACATTTTAGGGTAAGTTACAGGTATCTACAGTAGACAAAATTTACCTGTGCATTCTTTAAAGTCACACAATGAGCAGCTATGGACACTGTGACAGCATGTAATTCTTATCAGGGTCCTGGTACCAAGTCCATGTTATGGACAAACAACACAAGCCCTGTGTTATAGGTGCTTGATCTCACCACAAGGATCCTGCACATCCTTCGTAGCACTACAGAGCAGGAAATAGCCCAAGGAAAAGAAATGTACCAGGTGACCAGTCTTTTTGTACAGAATACTCAAGACAATCAAGCCAAAGAAGATGAGCAGAAGCAGCTCAGCATCTTCAGCTCAGGCATGAAGGCAAAGAAACAATCTTTGATTTTACACACCTCTTCCTTTAACTTTTGACCAAAAAATGTTTATATATATAACAGGATACTTTACTTTTGCCAACATCTCTCTCTCATTATGCACACTTTTAGGGAAAATATGTTCCCGATTACTTTTTAAAGCCTAAGGAAAATGGAATTTAGCACAGTAGTACGGTAAGTTCTTGCTTGACTACAGCACATCCCAAAAGTGTGGGGTTTGGATAAATTGCAGATCCTGGATGTCACCATGCAACCAATTATTCAAGACGTACCACATTTTGTACTCTTGTTCAGAGTAGAACCTCAAATAAAGATCCATGATTTCAAACATCCATCCACCAGAATCAGAATTTAGAAAGATTTAAGAATTGCACAAGGTTTCTGACACACCAGAAATCTTCACGGTGACTAGTTCAAATCCATTTAAGGATATCCATGGTAGGATATGAAGGGAGAAGGAAATTGTGCCATTATATCTCACACTGAACACATATAATTCTAGAAACAAGCTAGAAACATGTAATGTTTCTCCAACATCTCTAGAAATAGCAACCAAACACAGTAGGCATCTGAAGTCTGTTACTCTTCTTCCTTAATATGGTGCTAAGCACCTTTCTTTTAGGGAACTGTACTATGAATACACATCGACACTACCTAACCACCCTCCCTTTTTTGACTAGTTCACTGAGGTCTCAACACAAAGGAAAACCTTCCTCAAGGGCACGGCTTCTCTCCTTCAAAAGACAGCTATGCCGATGCTGAGGCATATGGTAAAACAGCATGAGGATATTCACCTGGATGCATCCAGGCAAAGAGCTCAGCTTATATTACAAGAGTGAAGTAAGGCTTCAGACTCCCCATTTACTTACCTACTGCACACCACAAACATGCTGGTTATCTTTGTGTTCTGACAATACACCTGCTGTTACCAAATCAGGATATTTTATGTCAAACACCAGATTAAATTCCTTAGAGGTAGGAGGGGAATACTAGGACATCAGGACACCTGGGTTCTGCATTGAAATCTCAGTTCCATACAAATAATTTAGCTCAGGTTGGTAATCCCTCTCTCTAGAATTCGAATTGCAACTTACTTGTCTTGGTTTACTGCTTGGAAAAGCAAAGATTAAAGGATATTTTTATTAATATTTTTATAATTATCTGTAAGCCCAAACAAAGCTACTCCCAAACTTATGTCAGTGTGAATAGGTTATAAGTGGAAACAAAGTTTTCCCCAGCCATCTACTCCTCTATTTTTTTCTGGTTGCTCTGAAGCTTTCACAACCAAGCACTGTCGCTGATCATTTTATAACATTCCCCTATAAGCTTGTAACAGATGCTAACATGCACTAGAATAAATTAATTATATAAAGAAATGAATGCTGAAAGGTGGCTTTAGAAGATTTAAAAGCTTCCTTCAAGGAATCTTGGGGCATTACAACTGAGCATAACACGCACACTTGTGTAGAGCACAGATTGATTTTCATCAGAAGCACATTCACCCTAAGAGGATGTTTCCAGCTAGTAGTCAGCCTTTGCTGCAGGTGACTTGTTATTCCTGTAGGGACAAACAAAAACCAGGAAGCCTGATCTCTGATATCCAGTGGCACATTTACTTCTGGTTCACAACAGACTGGGTGATAGCAGGAGATGAAGAGTATCTTTAATTAGAAAAGAGTCTCTCCAGGAATTCAACTGCTGCATTACTCTTCTGCTGCAGAAAGAACAACCATTACCATCCCAAACAATGCTCAAGTTTTATATTGTCAAAACAGAAAAAAAAAAAAAGAGCCCATTCCTCATTACATCAAATAGAGCCTTGTGCCATATTGGTTATGGTAACTAAAAATGCTCATTATCAGCACAAAAGTAACGCAGAATAAACAAAGCGTGTTGTTTTGGAAATCAATAGTTTTGTTATTTATTTGAACCATATCACTTTTCCCATTGCAGTGAGACAGCAGGCAAAGCTACAACCCAATAAAAATATTCCAAAGCCAACAAAAATGTAAAGGACATTAAGTACTTATGTAACATCACTCACCTTTGGCACTAATCACAAGATGTCTATATTATGCTGTCCTTGTTAGCAATACATGTCACCCCTATCTGCTTTCTTTCATTTGTAGGTTTTCTAAAGAGAATTTAACTCATCTTCTGTAAATTCAGCACTAGAACTACACACCTACATTAGAGCACAGTGCTAATAACACCAAGGTCATGGATTTGATCCCCATATGGGCCATTCACTTAAGAGTTGGACTCAATGGTTGTCATAGGTCCATTCCAACACAGAATATTCTGTGATTCTGTTATTATAAAAAAAAAGATATATCTAATTATGCAAACAAAAATCTCCTAAAAACCCCAAACATTTCACTTGCAGTCAACACTACAATAACATACCAACTCTTGTATGACCATTGCAGCCATATCCTGCATTACTGCCATGACATTAAAACAAACCAGAACCAGCAGCAGATGAGGCAATAAGCAGCAGCTATGTATGTATTGTATATCATGATTTCTGGTAGGTAAGAGAAGTCTGTAACTTTAAAGTCTTGCATGCACATTTGGACCAAATGTCACAGCGCTGATGTAAGTCTGACAATGTATAACCCTGAACACTCCTCTTGTCATTAAAAGTAACACTCTGGTTTGACAGACACGGGATGAGTAATCTCATTTGCATTTGTCAAAGACATTTAGATACCCATGTGTTATTCAAAAACACCTCTTGGCATTTACTTGCTCATGACATCTATGCTAAGAACTTGTGCAGAGCCACAGCAGCACAATGGAGACCTGAGCTCACAGCTTCCTCACAAGTTGCCAACGTAGCAATCTTTCTTGCTACCACCAGCTCCCAAAACAATCACCTTGCTCTTAACCCTATTTTAATTAATCACGTTTTTGGGGACAGATGCTACATTCAAAACCAGACTGCAGAAGTAAGCAACTGATTCGGCAGAAGTAGAAAGGTGATGACCTATACACACAGTGCTACCTCCCAAACAAGCAAAATACACTTTTATTTCACCTCACTTTATTGTTGATTATGTGTAGAAGAGAACACATAACATTGTGTTGTATTTGCCAAAGTGAAGAAAATACAGCTAAAATTGATACTGCAGCAAGAACTCATTCAAAAATCAAACTTGCACAGAAAATTGCAGAAAGGACATGACAGACACAGGCGAGGAAGAATGAAGTAGGGGAAACTCACATTTCTGCTAGACATAAGGAATCCTGGCTGTACAGAAATCATTGGGAACTTTGGCACTGACTCTAAGGGAGCCAGGTTTCACATCCATGCATTGGAGCATGGGTCTACTGAAGCAGGATGAGCTCTAATACTCACCTCCACAAGTTCCTGCAAAAGCAGACAAGAAGGGATGGTAGTAGGATCCCATATACAGAATTTAGCAAGGTCTGCTAGAAGGTGACCAGTCTTTTTGTAAGGAAGAACAACTTTTACTTTATTTCTTACCTAAGTCAAAAGCGTATTACAGCTCCAAGAGCAGCTTCTCTGAAAATACCAGACACTGCTGAAGCTCATTACCCAGCCTCTGAAACACTCAAACACAGTTCTCTGATTACTTCTAAGACAGATCCTCCAGAAACAAATGCCAGTTCTACAAAACCACATGCTTTGAAATATTACTGTCTGTAGAATACATTGCACTGTTTTTCAGTGATGTCACTTAGTGCCATACATGTGATAATGGGGAAAAAAGTAAAAAAAGAAGAGGGAGAGGAGGAAGAGATGGAGAAATCAGTGTAGGCAAATTCCTACACTGCTATAAATGCCAACTTAGGAATAGGCTTTAAACACAGTAATTGCCCTGTCTCAGAGGATATAAGGGCGTGAAAACATCATTAAAAGGCAAACATTCAAGTTATAGAAAGGCATGTGAGAAATAAAACTCTGTCTCTAATGCATTTGTGTGTAAAAGAAGTTATATGTCTCATTGGTTATAAGACAGAAAAAATCCAAAGCTTAAAGATCTAGATCATCACAAAGAATCATCAAAAAGCTCCAGATTATCGGTTACAAAAATAAAAAGATATCTTATGCTTTGGGAAATAGAGACTGATAAAGCAAAAGAGCAATACTGAAAACTGCTGGTCTTCCAGGTAGCCTAATACCAACATGCAACTTCTTGAAAGCTGAGAAAATAAAAGTCTGTTGTGAAGATGATTTAAAGTCACTCCCTACACAGAAGTGTCTAACCAAGCTGTGACATTTTTCAGCTGGTCCTCAAGTGGCAAAAATCGTTAAAACCTCTACCAATTCTGTATAAGTTACCTCAATGCAGAGAGCAGATATATTCCATATATTGAGCTTGACAACAGATCAGTGCAGTTAGATCCAAATAAAATTTATTTTCATCAGGAAGTAAGTACATGTTATTGCACTTGCCCACACAACTAGCTGGAGAAACAACTCATTAACATGCAGGTTTGCAAGATAAAACTAGAAACTGATGAAGAATGGGTGGATTTGCAACAATTTCATCAGAACTTGGGGGTTTGATATTACGAAGTATTTTCATTCAGAACTGGTTGACTAAAACCAAACAGGCTTAACTCTGTGGTCACCTCGTGAATAGCAGGAGAGGCTTTCACTACAAAAGCATCAGAAAAGCCCTAAGCAGTGTTCAGTGCTGACCTGTGCTGTAGGAAGGAAGCAGCAGTTCTTCCTTTTGGGCTGTGTACAACTGCCAGGAGTTAGTGAGGGACAATGAAGAGCAACAGACTGATTTTCAGGCTCAGTTTTCACCAAGACTCTCAAAAAGCAAAACAAACTTTCCTTTTGAAGTATCACAGAGAATACTGCAAACCTTGTTTGTTTCCGAGTCCCTTATGAAAACAGCACATGCCTGAACTGGGGAGCCAGAAAATGGTCAAAAAAATAACAAGTTCAAGAAATGTAGCTACCTCATCCCACATCTCTGGAAAAAAGTGGGAAGAATTATTTAGTGGCTTTGGAGGCTGAATTTTGCCTCCAGTGCAGTAAGTTGTATAATTCCCACTAGTACAAGTTGTTGCTGAGTCAGTCCCAGAACACAGAGAAATTGCTGCCCCCAGTGAGATAAATAAAATGCCCACTGAGACAACCCCAAAAATTTTTTAAAAACAAAACAAAAAATAAAAAACCAAACAAAAAACCACAAAAAAACAAAGGGAGAAGACAAGTGAGGCTATAACAAAGATCTATATATTTATATATATTTTACAGGAGAAGGAAGAAAGCCACATAAAGGAATTATCAGAAGTAACAGGAGATTGAGAAAGCATTAGCAAACTAAACACTACTAAATCACCCAAATTATAAATCTAAATAAATATTCTATATCACCATTAATATGTATTTGCCAATGAGCACCCTTATCTTTGAATAGGTTCCCTGTAAGAAGTCCCTTGCAAAGCCTAATAAGGTATTGTATACATTTCTCAGAACGTACCACTTTTTTCTAATATTCTTAGAAAACCATGACAAGTCAGAAAAAACATATTAAGAAAGAATTTGCCTAAAAAAGAAGTTAAAGTTTGGGTTTTCTAGTGACCAATCCACGAAGTTTGAATCTAATTTTGCTTTTGTCTTGTAATTCCACAACAAATTCAGACAATCTCAAAGTAAGGGCTGGGATCGTGTCAATTTCTTGATGACAAGGGTGCTTCTTTTTTCTGGCACAACCACAAAATGCAGGTCATTGTCTAGGCTTCCACCTTCCCCTGGTTGAGCAGATAATATCAGGCTGCCTTTCCTTCCCTTCTTCACTGGCCTGCAGTCAGTGTGAAGAATCCCAAATCACACCTGCCTATACTATAAATGCAGCCACACGGCTGTGGTGGCTCTGAGGACTGGGGCAATAGATCCTTGAACAAGCCATCACCACCCCTCAGCAGCAAGCTCTCCTAACCCTTTTCCTTCCAAGGAAATCTTCTAGAGCTTTCTAACTCTCTACCACACTAGGGAAGTAAGAACTAGGGAATGTTCTTTGTTATGAGTCTATTAATTTCTCTGCCTCCCTCAACCACCTACATTTCCATTTTGAAAACTTTTGACCGACCACTTTGAGATAATATCTATAGGTACCTTTTTAGGCTAAGGTATCTCTATGGGGCCCGTATGAAAAGGAAAAAGGCTACAGGGTGTATATTTCATTGAAATGTTAGACATCACTTATTAAACAAAGGTTTACATTTAAAATTATGTTTCTTTTTAATCTGGAATTAATGCTGTCTGATGAATTATTACCTTGGCTTTCTCAGACAAGTTACAGAAACAATTTAAGTTCAAATCTAGTTATGAAAACAGTGAATTTGAACTACATGAGCAGAGCCCACACAGATAGCTGCAGTGTTTACTGTGACTATTTATAAGAAAGCAAATCAGCAACCCCAAATTCTGCTTCTCCTACTTCCATACCTTCAAGATTTCTGAACAATATTTTACCCAGACACACTTCCATATGCAGAATTTTGTCCCAATTGTCTCACCTTTCAGACAATGCCTTGAAGATCTTCTTGTTCTTTTATCAACCAGGTGAATTTTATTTGGCAATCATGACAGACTAAGAAATCGAACGGATTAATAATGCATTGCCTTCCATGACAACAGCACAGCCCCGCACACCTCAGGCTGTCATTACGTGAGTCACTCAGCGCTCCTCGCTCCACTCAGCAGCAGATGGGAGGAAGGAATTATGCACTGCACTGAGGCCTTCTGAAAGATGCTCTCATTTTTAGGAAACCTGTGTGCTTCTGTACAGAAGTTTACAGAACAGATTTCCTACCCTGTGTGAAGTCTTTTTGTCTTCACTGGGGCTGTAGGCAAGCAAAGACATTTCACTGATGGAATGGGAGTCATTAAATGTAAAAATAAAACACTAAAACATAAACTGTAAATCATAAAAAAAGCACCCATCATGAAATCTCACAAAAGGATAGTACTAGGAGTGATAGCATGCAAATACTTCAAAGAATATAAATACATATAAATATACTCACAGCCATATTCTAGCCCAGAAATACATAAAATGACTCCTCAGATTTTGCAGATGCAAAACTAAAAGAAAATGTACACTTGCTTCTGCCTTCTCCGATGACATGCACAGAATTGCTGTAGTTACATGGTTATTTTTCCAGAGGCACTTCATCCTCCTGAACAGAGCCCAGACACCACCTTTTATCAAATACAAGACTACTCAGGTGTTCTAACATATTTTTTGAAAACACCCTGGCACAAATAACTGCTGACTGCCACTCCCTAAAAAGGAATGCTATCTACCATTGATGCTGGGAAAAAAACATTTGCATGCACTATAAAACACCATTCTCATGCATAGGACAGCATAATAGGCATTCCTAATGTGAACACAGTGCTAGAAATTCTTGACTAACTCATTTCAGATCTGCCACAGAACAATGTCTCTCAATTTAGATTCATTCAAGAATCAAATCTGAAGTAAATTAGAGTTGAACTATTCTGAAACAGAGCTAGTATACTCTAAAACGTAACTTTTAAGGATGTTCATCTTCTTTTGATATCTTGCCATTCTTCTGGTTATCTAACAGCTAGCTTTAGTCTATCCAGATCAGCGGTAAATGAAGGAGTATTTTCTGTTTTAAAATATGGACGTGAAGTGTGGAATTTAAAGCAGGTACACAAAGATGACTGGCCTACAAGAGGCTTGGTATGTTTTTTACCAATTTAACAACAACATATAGCTATAGCAGTTCTGCCATCTCCTCTCTACCTTTATACTTGAACGCATTATACTTTGATTATTTTTATAGATTAAGCCAGATACAAAAGAACAAGGAAATAACAGTTCTCTTCCACAAGGAAAAAAAATAATAGTTTTACCAACACTCAGCATACTGCCAAGAAGCTGTGTACAAAACAAAGCAGATTTCACTTTTGAACCTACTCTTGCTTTTTAAACCTTCTCAAATGTTCTGCTTTTGACAGCTGCAATTAACTGCAGCAGTTAGACACTGAAGCCCCAAAGCATTCTCTTTTGTGCACTCTGCTTAGCCACATACAACTTCATAAACCTCAGTCATAACAACCTGGTGAAACCTTCCACTGCCTTGACCAATGGTGAGCTCCTGGTGTCCTGCAGACACTTACAAAGGTCAGAGCAATGTCCCTCCCACTTGGGCATCACCATCCTTGTCTCACTCTATCAGTAAATCAAGGTAATTCCATGGTGCCACAAGCAGAAAAATACAGAGCCGATATCAACAGCTTTCCTTAATTCATCCCAGCATACAATCAAGAGATTTAGAAAGCTAACTTCCCACCCTCAATGTATTTGTGCTTGTAGCAGTGTCACCATGCAGTGCTTTCTATGCAAAAGATGACAAAGCTGCACAGTATTGAAGGATGAGGCCACACAGGGGCTAAATGACAGGAAGTCTGTATTCCGGCATTCCTTCTTCAGATTAATCCAGCCTGCGTGGTAACAGGCCAGGCCAGAGGGGCTTCTCAAAACCTAAGACACTCATAGTATACCGAACAGCACCACGTGGCAACAAGGAGATAAGCGGAGCAGGAAGACTAGTCCTACCAGGCAGACCTGCATGAACGGACTGCCAAGTATCTATCGTGGTACACCTGAACCTATAAAAGTGCACGTGTCAGTAAATAAACACGTGAAAACAGTCTAGCTTCACCTCCTGAGTGAGCGCTGCTGTTGCCCGAGAATTAACTCTCCTTTTCTAGATGGGCGCCCATCTTTTCCATTCCTTATGCATTTTCTCTGGTGAAACTCGGGCAACTTGTGCTGACAACTTCTGAGACATCAAACCACGGTGGTAACAGCAGCTACAGCTGTTTTGCTATACAGAGCTCCTGCCGGGGCACCTCGTGCGTTCCCGTACCGAAGTAAAACAGCCTGAATTCAGAGCAGCCGCCGCCGACTACGAGCCGTGCGGCCGGGCCGAGCTCCCTCCCACTCCTTCCCTCAGTTCACCCCGCCGCTCCCTCTCCTCGGGCGCCCCCGAGGCCGCGGCGGCCGCCCCGAGCCCGGCCGGCGCGCAGGCCGCGGGCGGCCCCACGCCCCCGCCGCCGGGCCCGCGGCCCGCCGCAGCCGCCCCGGGGCGGAACCCAGCGCTGCGGGGCCGCGGGCAGACAGCGACCCGAGGGTCGGGCCGGGCCCGGGGTCCGGGACGCGGCGCCTGCCCGCCGCCCGGGACTCACCTTCCCATCGGCGCCGAAAGGGAGGGACTCCTCCTCCGCCGGCGGCTGCAGCGCCCTGTCCCGGTGGGCGTCCGCCGCGCTGGGGGCTGCCACGGCTCCCTGGGGCTGGTAGTCGGGGTAGGGGTTGGCGAAAGCCCGCTCCTCCATCTCCGCTTCACCGCCCAGCTGCAGCTTCAGCCTCTTGGACATGCTCTCTCCCATCTCAGCCGGCCCCCGGCCCGCCTCCCCGCACGGCGAGCCGGCGGGGACACACTCCGCCCCGCAGAGCGGGGCTTTGCAGCAACGCGAGCGCCGCGGCCGCCCCCGGCTACAGCGGCCCCCGGCTACAGCTGCCGTCCCGCGGGCGCTGGGCTGGGTCCGGAGGGCGGCTGCGGTGACAGGGTCTGCGGGCGCGGGCCCATCGGGGCCGCTCCGGGGCGGAGGCGCCGCCGCCCCGACCCCGCGCCACCGAAGCCCAACTTTGGAAGGCGAAAGAGAAAGCTGCGACGCCGCGGCTCTGCTCGGGTGCCCGTCAGCCGAGGCGGGGGAGCGGCGAGCGCGGCGGCATCACAGCCTGTACAGGGGCAGAGCGCGGCCGGGGCTGCGGCCGGGCCCCTCCGCGGGAAGCGGCAGCCCGCCCGCCGGCGCAGGCTGGGTGGCACGGCTGCAAAGCTGCTTCCAGCGCCTCATCCTCCCCCGCCGGGGCGTCAGTGCCTCGGGCTGCTGCTGCCGCCGGCCGCACGCCGGGCGGCGGAGCGGGGCTGCCGCCGGCTCCTCCCGCCCGTCCCCCCGCGGCGGGGGCGAGCCGCCACCCGGCGCATCTCAGAGGAGCGGCAGCAGCAGCAGGAGGGGCACGGACAGCCCCAGGAGCAGGCAGTACGGCACCAGCTCCTTCGCCCGGCTCATCCGCAGCCGCCGCCGGGCCGCGCTCATCCGCCCGCAGCTCCCGCGCCCGGCGCGCCGGTCCCCGGCCAGCCCCGGCGGGAGGGAGGGACGCGGTCCTCGGCTACCGCCCGGCGGGGACGGCGCAGGCGGCGGCGACCGCCCCTCCGCCGGCGAGAGGAGGCAGCTCCCCGGGGAGAACGGGGGTGGTCTCCTTCCCTCGGCCCGCCCCCGGGCTGTAATGTTGGCCTGGCCGCGCTCACTGGCGTGCCGACGGGGAGCCCGGTCCGACAGGCCAAAATGTGCTAGAAAAACAGCCCCAAGCCCCCCCCGAAAGGCATCGGAAAACCTCACAGCCCCGGAGGGGGCGGCGGTGGGTGGGGAAGGCCCTCAGCGATCGGCGGTGGCGGCTGGAGGTGAGGGTGGGATCACATCCCACCTGGGGAGGAGCAGCCGCTGGATCCCGTGTGAATCGCGCGCTTGGGTCTCGGATCCAGTCTTGGATGGGGGGGCGGCTGAATACCAGGGCACTGTGTGACCGTAAATTTAGCCCGTTGTCTTATGACACCTCCACTTTAACTGACGAGAAGAGCTCCAGATGAGACGGCACCGTACAATCATTGAGGATAAATATTTTCTATTCATAAATAAATGGTACGTGCTGTCGATATAGTCATCGCCTTCAGGAATTGATACTGCGTACTGAAACATCGTTGTAGAGCGAGCCGGCAGAAAGCCTGCAATCCGGCCAAACGCTGCACGCAGCGCTGTGTAAAAATACAGGCACAGGAGACCTCATTATCCCATGAAATATTTATTCCCAACTATGCCATTCCTTTTTGCCAGTAATTGTAGGTCAGACGGACCATAAAGCATTAATTCAATAACTGGGCACTGTGCAGACTTATTGATCTTTAGTTTTATGCATTGGGTAATTTTATTGCTATCAAAATACATATTCAGTATGTAAGATTAAATATAGGTGACATCTGTCCTGGCACTGGCTTCAGTTTACAGTTGTTTGTAGCAATATATGTGTGAATAAATGGGACATGTCTGTCATCTTGTTACGGGACATGAATTTGGATTAATACTTGCTTCATTTTATTTATTTTCATAAATTAAGCTGATGACAAAGCAGAAGTTCCAAGCAACCTGTCTGACAAGAAGTACCTTATATTTGCTCTGGAAGTGAATATAACCAGTCACTTAAAAATTAGAGTAATCTATAAAATATCCTCTTCTGTGATGATTTAAAAAATCACTTTATGCATCATGTATTATTTAAGGGTCTTTTGTGCTGTATTGCAGTGCCTGAAAAGGTAATGCAGAACCTTTTTAAAATATCTGTTGCCTCTGAGTAAATACTTCAAATAACGTTTTCATCTAGAATGGTTTCCTACCTTTAGTGGAGACTGGCTGCATCACCACAAGTAATGGCATTCCCATAACAAAGATCAGAGTTAAGCCTTTAATATGAGTGTGTGTGGTTTCTGTTTTCTTACACCTTCTACTCTTCTTGAAACAAAATTATGAAACTTTAAAAGGATCATACCAATGGGTACCTGCTCGAGGCCTACAGGTAAGGAGAGAAGGTGCTCCCTGGTACCTTACAAGAGCAGGTTCTTCCCTTCTTCTGGAGCTGTGGGTTTGTGGGTTGCTGGGTTGGCATCTCTTCCCTTTTGCATCATTGCACTGTTTGATTTGCATCATTACACGCTGCTGTGTTTAACAGCCTGTTTTCTGGAGCACTTCTTTCATGTTCACCGTTCTTCATACTTGTTGCAATGTGGTATGTTTAGTTTCAAGCATACAAGGCCTTCTTTTGTTCTTAGCAGGTGGGGTAGAGTTCAAAAGACTTTCAGACTTCTTTTCAGGGAGTGTTTTTTCATTTTGCTCTTTTACCTTTGATGCATGTAGAGCTCCCACAGCCCAAATGGGAATCATGGATGAAGTAAGAGGAAAAAAGTTGGGCTGAGTGAAGCATCAACTTGTAACATAAGTTTTAAACAATAAAATATTCACATCTCTCATCTCCAGCAGTATGAAACAGGAGTTTTGCCTGCTGAAATCACAATTACAATTGTGCTTTCATCCAGAAAATGTCTAAATGCTACTGAAAGCACTGAGCCCTCATCCTTACCTCACCAGCCCAGCTAAGCACGCCTGTAACCTGCCCTCTGCAGCATTTGCAAATATACAGCCCTGCAGCAAGCTGAAAGCTGTACTTTTCCTTTCTGTGATGTAGGTAAAATCCAACTAATGTCTAAACAAAGCCTGATTCTTACTTAGAAATCAGTTTCTTCATGTAAATAATGAAAGTTTTTGCTTATCAGATCAATGGCCTATTCATTCGTTACCCAAGAGGAAATCATGAACCCTTCTCTTATGGCCTTTCCTTCTCTCCAATCCTCTTCACATCCTCCTGCAGCATCTGATACTCTGCTCATCATGAGATTAGTGCCATTTTTTTTAATAGTAAAATAAAGTATCTGTCACATTTTCAGTCAGAACTAAAAAACAGAATCCATACATAAATAATTTGTGATGCTGTACTTTCCTATGCATTTTGCTGCTTGATTCCCATCATGTGTTGTAAATTAACCTGACTAACAAGGTGGGGAGGAGCATCATATATCACAGAGCCAACCTTCTGAGGACTAGCACGCAGCTGCCCTTCCCACTACACTCTGTGGGAACAACACCATGATGCAACGTTATGTGGCTTGTGGAATGAGTGTGAGCACCCATCAGGAACCTCCATAGCTCTAGCTGTGACATGTTCAATGGTTCTTTCAGCATCTGCAATCATTCTTATTACAGTATAATAGTGCTCATTTATTTTCATGCACAAGGGCTCCATGTATGTGCAAGCAGCAGCTCCATCCAGGTTTTGCTCTGTGGTGACAGGATGATGAGTATATGACTTCAGCACCCATGCTAAAGTGCTTTCTAAATTCTGGGAAATCATTGTAGCAGCTGGCATTAATCTCATTTTATTTCTGATTGTAGAGATCCAGCTGAAAATAACTGAGAGAAGCAAGAGCTTCAGGAATGGATCCTGATGTGATACATAATGGAGAACAGGGCTGTGCACTGCTTTATTTAAAAGCAGTGTGTGGGAAAACAAGGTATGGCAATTGCTCAGCTAGTGTCAAACAGGACAGCAGATCAGTGAAAATGGAGTAGTTTATGCCTTCTGCAAATCAGGGCTCATACTTTTATTGAGCATAAATATAGTCTTTCATACTTTCATACAAAGCTTTTGCTTTTTCTCTGGTCATCTCTTCAGGCCGTACTCTGCCTATGGCGTATCCTTTGTGCTCTGCAGCAAACCTTTTACTCCTTGGTTACTACCATAGGCCTATAGTAGCCTATAAGAAAGGATTTCCTATTTCACTCTTCACCTCCCTTTATCTGCCCTTCCTAGTTTCTTTTTACCTCCACCACTGTGTAAGAATATATTCTGCTACTAAACTATTTCAAGCTGTTTATGTCTAATAAGCTATGGGGGGTTGCTGTTTGTAAAAAATATGATATTATAAAAAAAAATCTGCAGAATTAGGTTTTGCATTTTAATTAGGTTCTTTGCATTGCAAAGGACTTGCAGGCTTTGGATCAATTTCAGTTCAGTGTTCAGTAATGCAACATGAGAGCCAACTAGTCGTTGTGAGATTTTATTATATTGTTATCATAGCAACAAATTTCTCTGGCTGCTGTAAATAACTGATCTCTATTATTGTATAATTTTGCTATTTAAGATCTCAGAGATTCCTGTGAATCTGAGAAGACACTTTGCTATTCAATCACAAAAAATGTTTCTCTAATATAGTTGTCTTCTTTTCTTGTCTTTCATTTTGTAGCAGAAGAAACGTGTCATGAAGTCTGCTGCTCTTCTGTTCTGATGACTGCCTGCTAATAATTGATAAGCCTGAACAGCAGTTCTTGCACTTCAGCTTCTTTTTAAAGAATGGATTTTGTTCTAATAAAATGTTTACGTTCCTTATCCCCTTATTGTCAGTGGTTTTTGATTTGCACATCCTGAGCAATACAACTAATGCTGAAATCATGCAAAGATGTCTGTAAATGTTCATAGAGTCCTTATCATCTATGATGGAAATTGAGAGTTTGCTGCTGTTAAAATGTACCCTTTATAATAATTTGCCAAATGTTCAATTCTAAAAGGAGTTATTTCCAAACCTGACAAGTTAGTAGAAAACAAATGTAATCCTCCTGAAGCATGAAGAACAGAGGTGAAAGATGTTAGAATAGCTGTGGCTGGCCAATATCAATAAAAAGGAGCAACAAAACAAATGTTGGACAAGAGGATTCTTTTGCCTAAGGAAGGTGTTGCAAACTGGACACCTTATTTCTTCTGATATTCTTTGAATGACTCAATGTCAGGAGCTTAAAAAGCAGTCCTAGTCACTACCTTGAGGTTAGGATAGGTGAAAGACTCAGGTCTAGGATGCGCCAGAAATTATGGACATGTTGCTGTCATGCATGGAGTGATCTCAGTCCTGTTTCTTCAGGGTTGGTTTATGGAGGCTTGTGATCTTCAGAGTGTACTCAGAAGTTCATAGGTTTGGGTTCTGTCTTCAGTGGCTTTTGCTGAATCGGGACAAAGTGGGGAACAACACCTTCAGGCAAAGCAGCTTTACAGCTTTTACAGGATAAGAACAAACTACAACAGTACAAGAAGGGAGAAGAGAAACAATGGGAAACAAGGGAATGTGAGAAAAACGAGACAAAAAAACATCAAGGACTGTAGTGCTCCTATCTAGTGAAAGATCTTGCTGACTTTAAATGAGGCACTATCTCTGCCCTGACACTGAAAGCACAATACAGCAAGTAGTGCTCAAGGTAGTACAGCCTTGATAATTATAGTAGCAAAACGGCAAAATAATCTCTAACACAGGATGTGCCATCCACTGCCTGTCACTGCGGGTAGTCACCAGCCTTCCGAATTAGCAATACGGCACCATCCTAGAGGACAAATAAATTTCTCACCCATGTTTCATCTGCAAGAGGTCAGGGTGTTCTGACATGTTTGCTTGAGCAGGTTTTAAAATACAACACCAAGAAGGGGTTCCTCCACAGGCAGCCATCTCTGCTGTTGTTCCCTCAATCAAATTATTTCCTGTGTCAAACTTGAAAGTCCTCTGCTGCAGTTTCAGACCATGTAGAGAAGTGCTTACACTGTTATTCTTGCCTCTGTTACCTTGCTAAGGAATCAAAACTAGCACAAGTACAGCTTCCCTCAGCACAGTGTTGGTATGTGGATCATGGTGCCAGGTGTGTGAAATGGCTGAACAACACTCTTCTCTTTCCCCCTGCTTCCTCCCCCACCTCCCCCTTTTAGGTATAGCAGATCCCTTTTTTATCCTTGTGGAAACAGCATGGGGAGCTGGTGTATTTTTACTGAAGAGCAGTGGTGACCGAGTCATGACCCCTTATTACCATTGCCTAATGCAGTCTTGCTAACACATTTTACGATGGAGTCATGGGTACAAGGCTGTGCAGCACATCCATCCCAGCTCCTCCCAGTCAGTGCAGGGCTTCATCTGCCTCTGCAGGGTGTACATTAGCACCATTAGCATTGCTCTTCCTATAATTTCTACATTTTGAGTCTAGGAGTAAGGAGAGACAGAAAGAGGAACAGGTCCACTTTTTCCATTAGTCACTGAAATGGTCTGTGTTGGCTAAAAGGCTGTGCCTGGATGATCTTATCTTTCGAATTCTTCTTGGCTGTCAAGTTCTGATTTGCCTCTTAAAAAAAAAAAAAAAAACATGTTGTTTCAGAAAGCATGAGGAAAAAGGTCACATTTCTAAAAATGTAGGTAACTAGGATCTTACAAAAGAAACCAACTACTGATGTAACAATGGTAAAACCCCTTTAGCTATGTAAGTAACAAAGAACAAAGAAAGAGGTGTGAGTTTTTGTTTTATTTAAGGGAAGGATAAGGTTAAAAACCATTAAGGATACTAAAGGTAATCTAAATCTAGTGAAAAACAAAATTAGTATTTTTGCTTAGTATTTAGTAGCAGAGAGATTACACAATGTGGCTCTGAAACAGAGTAATGGAACTAAGTGAAGGTGAACAGATTACCACATTCTAGGTTTGGGTGAAAACTAAATTTAGATAATTTATTACTCAGTTTAACTGGGATTATAAAAGTTGTCAAATGAAACTGTAATTCCCCTAGTGATGTCTATCCATACAGTGAGCAAATTAGCAAGTTCTGTGTTGTTGGAGAACAGCACATATAGGACCTGTTTAACCAACAGAGGAATCATGAAGCCATCCATTACCAACCATTAGTTGACCTTGGCAGGATGCAAAGATTTAGTACAGATATTGTAGAAACACTAATAGGAAAGATGGAGATAAATGGAAAAAATATTATGTGTAGTGGTAATATATCGTTCACAGTGGAGAAACTCACTACTGTTCTTTGGCAAGAAAAACAATTTGGTAGCTGTCACTCTTCGTACAGTTGCAGTAACATAACTGGTAATTTCCCATGTAGCCCAGTAGCAGGCTAATACAATTATCTTACAGTAAGTGAGGATCTAGAAAAAAGGGGGGCAACAATGTGCTGTTGTCAAGGGAATGCATGGGGCTGGAGGAAAGGTGATAGGGTTGGTAGTAAGGTAATAAAGGAGTGGATTTGGGAGTACTTTTAACAGACATTTGTATTAACAATATTTGTACAGCAAATAAGGAAAAAAAACCCAGTGAATTTTGCAGAGGATGATTAGAATGCTGTAGTACAAGAACTCAGTGAAATGGGCAGTTGTGAATGAAGGGTTGGTGGCTTTAACAGGGGTAACGGTGTATTGACCAGAGTCCAAGGTCACAGCAATATGCCTGCAGGGGAGCTGGTCAGTTGTACTCCAAAAAAAATCCATTAAAATTGGAGCAGATGCCGAAAATGGGAATTGAGAGTCTATTTAATGAGGAAAGCTGAGAGCATTTTGGCTTGTTTAGCAGAATGAAGGCTGGAATGGTATATAGTTGCTGTTCATAAAAAAAGAGAGAGATATAAATATACAGCTGTGTCTACACTAGGGAGGTGAACAATGATTAAGGAACGTATATGCAGCAGAAAAAATTATTATCAGTTGCTCATTATGAAATTCAAGCTAAAAAACAAAACAAAACCAAAAAAAAGAGTAATTAACCATCAGAAGAGGAAGATTTTGGAAAAACCTATCAGTGAGGCATTTTGGAAATACTTCAATAAACTTATTGGATAAAAAGTGCTATAATGTGGTAATTATAAGCCAGTAAACTCAGATTCTCATATTTCTGTGACTTGGGGAAGTACAGTAGTCTCAAGAGACACAAAAGACCTTCTCCTTATTCATCAACAGCTTCTAGGAGCCGGTGAATATGCAAACAAAGTTGTTTTTTTCTTCATAAATTCCTGCTGAGGGAGGGATATTGGCAAGTGAGGTGGTTATAATATTCACTAAGCTTCAGTATGAGATTTCCCACAGCAGGCTTCTAAAATCTAATTGTCATTAACAGTTCTGCACATGTTGTGTTTATGTGAGGATGGAGAGCAGGCATCTAAACCTGCTTCAAATCCTGCCAAGGGAATGACAAGCCAAATTACTGGTATGACAGATAAGAGAAAGTTATAAAAGGATGGATCTAGGCAGTCTTGCATTTTATGGCTTGAAGGGAGATTTTTGTCTGAAGTGAACTCCCCATTCAGACAGTTTCCTGACGTGTGTGTTTATTGCCTCAGCTCTCTCCTGATGTTTAACTGTACAAATATTTCCATCATCTAGTACTGAGCTTCCAGGTCTAACGATAATGAGAAGACAGCTGAAATATGAAAGTAGTGCCCTCCTGGAAGCCATTTAAAATCTATCAGTCTGACATAGAAGAGGCTACTAATAGTGCTGTATTTAGATGTTCTCCCCTTTTTTCCTCAGATATTCTAGATTTGAAGAGCATTTTGGGTCACAGACTAGAGGAATGACTTGATTGTTGTTTAGTCCCTCCATCACTGTCACACTGCGTGCAGTTCACCATAAGGCTGAGTATCCGTCTGCAGTTATGAAGATAATAATAATAAGTTGCAGAATACAGAAGTTTGTGTGCTTGAACAATGAGAGAGGTGACTGCTAACACCATAGAAAATCTAAATTCTGCTGAGGTAACTGCACTGACTGGCTCAGACTTCCTTAAGTAGTTAAATAAATTAACATTACTTCTCCATATATGTGTTGCAACTCAGTTGTTATATCACATCAGAATTAAACAAATAACCTTTGCACTATTCTGGTGTAATGTTGTCCCTTATCAAGTAGTACAAATATTGTTGCATGTTACCCTGTTCTTTTAAAAGTTTTAAAGTTCTTCAAAAAGTTTTCTATACATTCTGATGTTTTCATATTTCTACTGGAGTTCTCATGCACTGTTCATGTAAATAATGATTGTTTTACATTCTTCTTTGTAGAAGAAGAGAATTAATAGACTGTTGGTTTGATCAGTGTAGTTGGAGAGATGGAAATTTCACCCTCCAATCCACTGTCACTTTTAGAATTCTATATATTGTGAAGTCAGAAATAAAACTTCCTCTTTTCCTTCTTTTACATCTTGAGTGAATGCGTGAGTTATTTCATGTCGTAGTGCAACAGTTGCATCCAGGCTCAAGCAGGTCATGATTTTCACATCTATTTTCTTTCGACCATAAACTACAGCATCTTTCTGGCCCAGGGGCTCCTTAACACAATGGGCCAACCTCTGTAAAATTATGGATTCCAGGGATGAAGGGGGAGGAAATGATTGCAAAGCTATAGATCATAGTGGACCATTTTAAGAAAAGGACCACATGAGAGAAGCAAAATAGAGATAATGGGCTTCAGTAAAGCAGATGATGGTAAAATTTGTGAGAGGGTTCTTTTCAAGGGATAATTTAAGGACAAAGAAGTGCAGGAGAGATAGCAATTACTGAAAGAAGCTGTGTTTATGACACAACAGCAAATTTTTGTGCTGCAAAGGAGAAAGTAACCAGCATAAGAAGGAATAGCTGGAACAGAAGCTCTTTAAAGTCTTGAATGTTTAAAAGGGACTTATTTACAAATTAGGAACAAAGACATCTGGCTAAAGCTGGGAAGAAAAAAAATAGACCCAAAGCGCATGGTTGAGCCAGAATGAATAAACTACACAATGACTTGCTACTATTGAGGGTGATAACAAATTAATGTGAAAAGACTGTATAAACACTAAAAGAGCAGAAAAAGGCAAAGTAAAATTCTGGCCCATTCCTTAATAGGCAAGGAATACAAATAATAGGCCATGATGAGAAAGCCAAGATATTTAATGACATCTTTGCTTCAGGCATGATATAGATTGTTAGCAAATGCCTAAAGCATTTGTTTACAAGAGCACAGAGTAGGGAAAGAAGAGGTTAGAAAATATTTAATGTGTTACATTTATTAGAGTGGCCTGATAAAACTGACCTTGGAATATCTAAGAAACTGAAGAAATATCTGAACCAGTAACACCTATTGGTAACAAAAGAAGAGAAGGTTCTCTAGGAACTAGAAGAAAATCCACAAAACCCATTCAAAAGACAAAAAGCAAGATTCAGGGAGAGAGCAAGCCTATCTGTCTTATCCTGAAGGATACATGTGATCTGTGCATAGAGAACAATAAGCTAATAAAAACAGTCAGAGTAGATTTGTCAAGAATAAATCATGTCTAAGTAATGGGTTCCTTCTCTGATAGAAAAACTCTTCTTGTAGATAAGGGAGAAGCCGTAGACATGTCTTGACTTTGCTGAGGCTTTTGGTGTGGTCTGTCTAACATGACCTAAAGGAAAGACAAGAAACTTATACCAATGCAGAGTCCCAGTACAGTGAGCACACACTCTCATGCTTTGAGTTTAAACTGGGAAGGCTTTACATGAAGGGATCTGTAGAAATCATCGCAGCATTTTCATCAACAACATGAATCATGAAAAACACAAATGTCCAAACAACATGAAGCCAGGAGGGATTATAAGCTCTTTGGGACACAGGATCAAAATTCAGAGCCATATTGAGAAACAGCACAAAAGGCCCAAAATCAACAAGGGAAAATTCAGTATTTGAATATAAACACTTAACCTCGGGAAAGGGAAATTACAATACAAATTATAAAATAGGGAACAAAGGTGCATGGTTGCTTTTATTGGAGATGTCTAATGGTGCCATGACAAATGATTCTGCCATAATATGATACTGTTACAAAACTAGGCAAATCCATGCTGTGAGGCACTGACAGAAGTGTTGTGGGTAACATATGCAAGGTAATTATCCTTTCCTGCTTGACCCTGGGATGCTGAAATTGGCGTGGAACAGTTTTGGACACTATGCTTTCTCAAGTGTTGCCAAACTGGGAGGAGTCCAGAAGAGAGAAATGAAAAAGATAGGAGGTAGAGAAATCATGGCCAGAAAACAAGAGCCAAAGTCGTGACTTTTGAGAAAAGATTGAAGGAAATTGCTTTGTTTGGTATAGGAAAGAGAAGATTAGAAATAAGATGTAATAATAATCCTGTATTCAAGGCCTGTTAAAGATGGTAATTTGTTTTCAAAGAGACCCTTGCAAAACAGACCATGATGAGCTCAATGAATTTGCATCACAGATATTTTATGGTGCAGTATTAAGAATTTACCTGTGGTGCAATGCCTAAATATGCTACACAGGAGAGTATTTATGGAAGGATTTTAAAATCAGGCTGGACAAATTTTTAGACATGGTCTAGATATAATAGCCCAATCTTTCAGAGAGGAAAAAGGTCTGTTAGATCCCAGGTGTCCTTACCAGGCTTGCATTGCCATTATTCTATTAAATTAAGACCAGGAACACAGCAGGATTTGACTTTATTATCTTTGTAGAAAATTTTCAGTTCCATGCTTCAAATATACAAGGCTATTTTAAGGCTTTTATATAGATAGATAGATAGATAGATAGATAGATAGATAGATAGATAGATAGATAGATAGATGTTAGACAACCACAAATAAAAAAAGAATGTGATTTAAAAAATTTTTAACTGTCTTTAATTTTGGGCCAGTTAAGGAATAATGATATGTGGAGAATGAGATGTAATTAAGGAAATATGGGAGGCCTGTAAAGAATTAAATCTGGTGTGTATAATGAAATACTAATAATTTCAGCAGGCTGGTTGAGCTGGTAGCCTTGTTGGCAGAAATCAGGCTAATTATACCTACCTTGAAAGTCCATTCTTAGGATTATTGTGGAAAAGAAAATGGAACATAATACAGAGTACAACCTTAATATGAAAAACAAAGCATACAAGAAATGGAAAGTCAAGGAGAGGTGTAGGAAATCCTGAAGACCTTAAAAATCAGAAGCAATAGGTGAGAAATACGTTTAAGTCAAAGATCTTCTTTGTGTTTGTCAGAGAAGCAAAGACTATCCTGGAAGGGACCCACAAGGATCATCAAGTCCAACTCCTGTCTCTGCACAGGGCAGTATCAAAAATCACACCATGTGCCTGAGGGCATTGTGCACACACTTCTTGAACTGTGTCAAGTTTGGTGCTCTGACCACTTCCCTGAAGAGCCTGTAACCTGGGCAGAGACTGTAAAGGTTTCACCATAGTTGTCATTTACACCCTTGTGTTCTGCAATCATGGTCTGGAAGGGCGGTCACTGGAGGGCTATGACTCTAAGCCTCTTGAGAAGCTGTCACTTCAGTGTTGCTCCATTTATAAGATCTCTCCCAAATAAAGGGTCTGTATGTTAAGACTATACCAGTGCTGGTTAATGAGGTCTCTTAATGCAGCAGCAGCAAAGGGCATGGCTTGCTAGCTGCTGCAGTTTAAGCACTTATCAGAGCAGCTTTGGGGATTTGAATGCCAGTGGTAGGGCCCCAGATGTTAAATGCAATTCAGGAGTTATCTATGAACTGCGAAATGTAGCACCCTTCTTCCTCAACTGCTGGATCCAGGTACACCATGCAGGGGCTCTGGATGCTTCTGACAGCCTTGGAGGAAGGAGGCTTCACTGATAGCAAACTGTTGATGCAAAGATTTGGCTGGTGTCACCAACACAGCCTCTTCTGGAAAACCTAAGGGTGCCTTAAGTGCAGTGCAGAGGACAAATGTCTCTGCTAACACAGTGTTCCTCCTGGGACCTCATCTCCCATGCTCTGCAGCCTCACCCAGCCAGAACTGATCCTCAGAGATGAGCCAATGGAGCTACAAAAAGGACAGGGCTCCTCTCACCCTACCTGGGGACATGACAGCCAGGAGCCTTACAGTGTAGTGCCTGGGCCTTCTTCCCCCAAACACTTTTCCCAACTGCAATATTTGCACGTGTTTGAACCCCTCTTTTATGGTAGCACTCCTCTAAGGATAGGGATTTTGGGATCTCTGCATCTAACATGAGTCCTTGGGCTGAATCTGGGATACATGCCTCCTTTCATGTGGGGAAGGCAGGTGGATTACCTCAGCAAAAGAAGTGGGTATAGGATGTGAATGAAGCTGCCCCATGGTCTGGGGCAGAAAATTTTCCCTTTCCTCCTCAGTGACTAGCATACTTTCCCCACTGCACCCTAACCTTGATGCCTGGCAGCCAGAGATCCATTACAATGAGGTTTCCACTCTTCAGCAGAAAGCCTGGCATCTGCTGTGGTATGCTGTTTAGAAAAGGCACAGAGTAGGAGGGAAGGAAGAAGCTGTTCTGAGGGAAGTATGTTTTCTGAGAAAGCTTGTGAAGCAAAGGAAATTAAGTTTGAATGAGTTCTAGCTTTATTCCACATAAATCTCCTGACCATTAATCTGGAGTCATTATCCTTAAACACCAGTGACTGCAAATGCCCTCCTTAGCCTTCTGAGCAGAGGCAAGGAAATACACACAGATTGACATGCTCTTGGGGGAGAAGCAGATAGTGGGCAGGAAGAGTTTTGGAGGGAGGTAACAGGCCTTAGCAGGTAGGACTTATTAAATCTTTGTTCTTAAGCAGACTCCTCTTCTTACTAAAAAAGGAAAAAATCTTGATATTTCTGCATGTAGCTGAAGCAAGCAGAATGTCTGAAATATCTGATGTGTGTCTAGTCTGGTTTACAGGGACTCAAGAATCCCATGTGTTGTATGCTTGGGGATGAAATAGAGCTAGACCCTAAGGCACAGTGACCTGTAAGTCTTAAATGTGTCCACTTGATTTTTGAAAAGAGACAGAAGCAGCCATAAGGTCAGCATCTTTGCCTTATAAAGCCTGAGACTTTGAAGAGTTATTCCAGGCAATAATTTATCTTGTACCTATGAGGAGTTAAACAGAAGGGTTTTTTGCTTAGAGGAAATAACAGCAAAACTTTGCTCCTGTCAAGAAAGAAGACATGGTATCTTAATTAGCTGAAGAACATAGTTAGCTCTTCCACTAATGATGCCTCAGATGAACTCTTTGACCATCAACAATAAAATAGACAAAGGTTTAACATATATAGGACATATTATTTCTCTACAAAGGGGAGGATTTATGCACAGTGCTTACTTTAAACTTTGGATATTCTTCTTACTGTATTGCAAACAAATCCTCCCCCATGAATGAGTAAGACTAAAATTTAAGATAAAGCCTTTTAGTCTGTAATTTCAAGTGCCTCAACAGTGAAAACTTAATATGCAATGACGTGATTTTTGTTTTCTATATCTGCAATGTTCATTATTACATCTCCAGACAATGGGGTTGCCTGCGCTACAGCCAGTTAAACGTATATTTTCTTGAAGGTAGGTGGAGATTTGGCTAACACCCAGTAGCGTATTTTCTGTAGAACATGATCTGCTTGTCTTCTTCATATCAGGAGTTACTGAATAAACATCTACTCTAAGAATGTGCTGTGAAACAGTGCAAACATCTCTATTTATCTCACAGTAAATTGAGCATGTTTTGTAACAGAAGTGCTACAAAGAAGGGAGGAAAGATTTCATACAATAGAACACTGATAATTTGCAAATACTGAAAAACTCAACACGGTATGGGAACATGATTTCCCCCTACACCAGCTTAATAATCATCAGTGATTAAAACTTGCTTATAACATGAATAATCTTTTATCTGGGATTTAATTAAGCAATTCTCTCAATGAAAGGCAAAGCAAGTTAAAATTTGGTTTTCCTAAATGTACAGCATTTTTTGTAGCTCAAATTACAAAGATTCAAGAAACAGTATTTTTATCTTGAAATCAGCTCAAAAGATTCTTAATAAATGCCTGTATAAGATCAGCAGAAAAATAAAAAAGCACCTTTTAAAATTGCTACTTTCCTGAGTTTAGTGACAGCACAAGTATTGTGAAAAATAATTGGGAAGACTCAGTTTTAATGTATTTTGATGTAGTAAGAATTTCTTTCACTGCTTCTTTCTTTGCCTCTAAGTTTACCAACTCATCTCTAGCATTCAGATTTCTATGTTTAAAATAGACTGCTGAGTATCTGTCTTTGTAAGCAATGCAAACCAAAGAGCATCACACAGCAATTTCTGCAGCTAGCATAGAACTTAACTTTGAATTGTAGTGTGTTTCAAAAAGACACCTTGGCTTTTTTCTTTATTACAAATTCTATTTGATTGCCTCCATCCTTATCTGTAGGTATTTTGAATTTTATTAGTGCTTCAGCATACCAACAAAGTATCTTTAATTAAAAAGCATGTATGTGACTCCTCTTCTAAATAAAAGATGCATTAACTTTATGATAGTTAAGATGTTCATTTTACACATAGTGTAAAATTGTGACCATATCAATTAACTCCACACCTGGTAGCAACATCAAGAAAGAGTTAAATGGGCACACAGAGATCCATGTGATGCTTCCATCTTATCCAAGGGGAAACTGAAGGGTGTTGATGTAACAAGAAAAGCATCTTGTTTAGCTCTGGTCTGGCCTTTAATTAGACAAATTGTTTAAAAAAAAAAAAAAAAAAAAGGTGTATGCTTGTGACAACTTCAGAATTTGCAGTATTAGGTAAAATATGGTACATTTATTTAGAAAATTTATTCTTCAATAGATCTGCCTTCTAGTGGAAGAAAGTGACCTTAGTTGTGTTTCTTCCCCCATCAAAGATATCACATCGCCTTTGAAGGAACCATTATTAAAAATATCAAACAGCTATTGATGGTGACTGTGAAGAGCTCACTAATTGCTAAAGCTGGTTACAATCTAGACCATATCTAGATTTTACTTTGTGTGCAGTGGAAATTCATTCCTGTGCTATTTTGGCTCTACTAAAAACATTAGTGACATGATATTTTCTGCCTGCTGCCTCCTGGTTTGTCAGTGTTGTGGGGTTTTTTATTCTTGGCATCTGAGTTGAATTTGCATTGCTTAAATGACCCCTCTGTTCTTTTTTCTCTCCCTTAAAAAATAAATACTTCCCTGTCTTCTAGCTGATCAAGGCTTAGAAGCCCACTGCCTCGGGTATTTTCAGTCTCTTTTTAGTTTAACCTTGTTTGTCAGGATTCTTGCCAAGTGCCTCAGGATGCAAAAGAATCACAGACACATCATCTGGGAAAAGGTTTTGTGTTCAAGCCGAGACTGAATTGACTTACTGGCTATATAGGGTACTACGGAATACACATTCACGACATCTGTCTTCAAGCCAGGACTTCAATTAAACTCAAGAGAAGCAAACCCCAAGATTTACGTTTTAACAGAATTGTCAGGTATGTTCCATTTGACAATTTTAAAATTTCTTTTTCATATGCTCCGTATTTAAGTGGCTGCTTTGATGTTTTCTGATGCCTAATGTTTTCTAGCAAATTGAATGGCAGTGTAACATTCAAATTAATATAATAAAAGTTGTCTGATCACAGCACAATTTCTACTTCAGTCTTCTTTAGTTCTGACTATTTTCTAACTTCAAGGTGAGCTTAAAGATGCTAAAGCTAATCTTTCTAACCTGAAGATTGTCTGAGTTTGGATCCACATCTTGCCAAATTGCAACTGTATCACTTCTATATTCTCTATAATAGTGTTGGGTCAAAACCCATGCAATTTCACAGGCATCCTTTGTGACATGGAAGGAAAATGACCTTTTTGGTGACATTACTATGAAGATAACGTGCTGGACACACAACATAGGCCAACATTGTGCATTAATACTACGAAGTCCTTGCTTTAAAGAAGGTGAAGGTCAGTGTTAGAACACAAACAGAGTCATTGGAGTATCTGGAGCCAAGGACAACTAGGGGCTATTAGTATTTTCTTTGGTACTTGGCAGAACAGAAGATGTGAGATTCTGGGATACTAAGTCTCCCACATACAAGAATCAAGGTTGAGGAGGGCTATAGGTCTTGCAGAGAGGATCTGGAAATGTTTTTTTTTTTGAGACTTACAAATATATGAAATAGGACTTTACAACGAAATCAGTTCATGCCAGCTCTGATGTACTTACTGGATCACAAAGCAGTGAGGGTCCCACAGTGTAGTTGCTTCTTCAGGGATGGATGTGTGATCCCTGGCAGTATTCAAGCTCAGGCTGGATGGGGCTCTGAGGAACCTGGTCTAGAGAAAGTTGTCCCTGCCCATGGCAGGAGGTTTGAAACTAGACGATCTTTAAGATGCCTTCCAACGCAAACCATTCTGTGAGTCTATGATTCTTCAAGGCATAGTTTAAAAAGGTGAGGAAATTTCCCTTTTATCCTTCTTTCCTTCTCTGAATTATACATTTGAAGACCAAGTGCAATCTGGCAACATAGTAAAAAAGTATATAAAGTGTCACAGGGATATTTCTCTCTCTCTCAGGATTTTTCATAGAGGTGCACAGGGAGAAATGTCTCTGTGACAATAAAGCACCTTGAATTCCGCACAGCATTATCCAAATGAAAAGCATTCGATGATTGTCAGATTATGCATGTTGACCCACCCTGCTATTTCCTATATTAGGCATCTATGAAATACAGGACTTGTATCGTCTCAATCTTCAAACATGAACATTATTAGGGCTTTACTTTCGTGAAACAACAAAATCTGAACAAATCCAGTTTTCTGATAGTCCAGTTCATCTCACTTACCCTGGATTCAGCCCATCAGAAAGCACTAATGGGCAGTGATGCCTCACTTGACTTGGTTTGAGGGAGAACCTTGTGCTCAGAGACCTCTCAGCAGTAATGCATGATGGAAAGCCTATTTTAGATTTTGCACAGTGATGTTCATAGGGTCCATCTCCAAATCAGCACCCACCTTGAGGAAATGCTGTGAAGATCTTTTTGCCTTGCAAAGGATGGAAATTTCCCAACAGCCCTTCGTGTTCTGACAGCATCTGGCCAGACTTCACAGCCCAATGAGTGCTGCATCCAGTCTGGTGCAGTGAGCAGTATGTGAGGTGCACATACCGTGAGTGGTATCTGACTAGCACAGCAGAATTATCTGCTCACTCAGAATCAGTTTCTCCTGTGACATCTAAAATTTTTCCCAGTTGCCACTGAAAGCAATGTGGCTAACTGAAATGTTCTGTTGCTAACTGCTTTTTTTCTCAGCACTGTTAAGAGCATGAGATTATTTTACTCATCCTTCTCTTTACCTCTGACAACAACATTCCTGTTTCAAACCACTGAGGTTTTTTGCTGGGAATTTCAACAGAAATAAGCAATTTTGTCAGGCACTGAGAAAAAGAATATAGCCAGAAAAGACAAAATCTGTAGTAGACTGAAGACCATGGGGAATTCTTGCTTCATTTGATCTAAAGCAGCCTCTGTGGCTCCCATTCCAATTATTGTTCGTTTTTGACAGATCAAGGATAACCGATGCAGAATTAAACCACTTGGGAAGAAGAATAAATTGCAGTCATCAGGCTGCAGAGTGCTTCATTAAGTAAGATTATCTATCAGCTTTACATGGAAAAAAGCATAGAAAACAATTGCTTTTCAACCAAAGCAGTTCTGAGTGGAGAAGGCAACATAAGTGTATAGTATTCAGTGACTGACAGGATGAAGGTCCTGGCTTTGGTTATGAGACCTTCCTCCTCAGCAGGGTGTCTGATTCTTGTGGGTCTATCACATCTGACCTCCCAGAGCACATATGGCTCTAGTCAGGGCTTCATCATGATGCAAAAGAGAGCAGGACTGAGGTCAGAGACCAAGAAGGCATGAGAAACTGAAGAGTCAAGCAACTCAAGGTGGTCTGAGGATGTGAAGGAAAGGTAGGAAGAAGGTAAAGGACCCCTTAAAGTGAAAAAGATGATGGCCTAAACAACAGGTAGAATGAAGATGTGAAGGATTAAAAAGAAAAAAAAGGAAAAGCAAACCAACAGTGCAACTCTCTGCTACTACTTTGATCAGGAAAAGCTCCTGATCTTGGCCAAGAGTTCTTTGGTCTTTTAATACAAGTAGGTGGTGAGAGTAGAGTGAGAGAACATGAAAAACTGGGTGATGTTCTCAGAGACACTGCTTAAGAACTATGCTCACCTTGCTTAAGAACTATGACAGTGGAGGCAGAAGTTGGTTTTTAGCATTATATTAAGCTGTGTGAGAGATGATGGGGCAGGGGAGGTGTCAAGTGGAACAAGAGGACCAGACATGTTGCTGGTATGAGTGGTACGGATTTAGCATGCCAATCCAAGTGAGGTGGGATGGGGAGGAGGGGTGTGCTCTTCTCACCAGGAGTGTTTCCTTGCACCATTGAGTTATCATTGAGCCAAATGATGCTGCAGGACGGGAAAAAGGAGTGAGTGGATTGATGCTTCCATTCCCACTCTAGATGTGGGCAAAATGGGTGTGTGGTTTTGATTATTTATTGGTCTTGATGCCGAAGGAAAGTTATATTTTGGCAGCTGAAGAGGCTGAAATTTTTCATATGAAGTACAGTCTGACATTTTAAGCTTCTGTGGTACTGAGGTCTCCTAGGGCTAGTTCTGAAGATAAACAAGCAGGCCTCTCTTCATGATGATTAGACTCAACATGTTGGTGATGTCACAATTTTATTTCAATCATTAAACTGAATCCATCTATCTATGGCACATACTTGAAACAGTCATCAGAAGATGACTTAACTTTCATCAAACACAAATTCTAAGTAGCTGTGTATCACCACTTTTGAAATTCATCCCAATGAAATTCATACCATTTCCATTGCTATTCCAGATCTATGAATATTTCTCTTTCCTCCCATCTCTGGTTTTAAATATAAACAGATGGAGAGCTTAGAAAAAGCAAAAAGGAAATGCTGTATGGTTTCTAGCTACTGGTAAATACCCAGATAAAGTGTCTCGATAGATTAAAGAAGTAAGCTCTTAAGAAGCTTATCTAGCCTCACCTCCTGCTATTTGACCTTTATTTTTTTTTCAGAATTAGCACTGATTTGACTTTTTTTCTTGAAATCATTTGCTTCCAGAGTGGTCTGTCTTTAAAATGCATGGCTTTGTCCAATGTGTTTTTTGGTGTGGGCTGCTGATGAATAAATTGGTGGCAGCTCAGAGGACAGCAAGGGTTCAACCAACACTTCAAATGCTGGAAGAAGGGGCAAAACAGGGAATAAATCATAATGTAGCTAATGTGAGATGCTGAAAGCTGATGAGGCAACAGGAAACACACAGGTCTTGTGCAAGCATATGTCTGATAGCAAAATGTTCCATCACTTAAAAGAAAGAGTGAACACAAGGCTCTGAAGTACTTTGCTGTACTTTGGTTCTTGTTGCACAGGGAAAAATACATAAACTTCAGTATACTACCAAACTGCATGAAAAAGTAACTGCAATGTTGAAATGGTGGGTCAAAACTTTCATGAACTCATTCAGGGGCTGAAAGTTTTAAAAAGAGTTAATTTGGAGCAGGAACTCAAATATCCCAAGACACCCAACTGGCATATATCAGCACTGCTAATTTCCAGACTAAACCTCTAAGCAGGGCAAGGCAGATCTGCTGTGGATGTAGTAGCTGTCCTGGTAGTCCAGAAGCTTCTATAGTCCAACTGAGCTTGGCATAAGGAAGAAATGGTGTAGGTTTATAACAGGCAAGGAGATGCCCTTCCGCCATGCAGCGTGAACTCAAGTCCTCCTTGAACTTTCTGGTGCTGAAAGTTTCCCTGAAAGATGAGAAAACCTTTTGTACGACAGAAACAAATTTTAGCTATGTGCCTGAAAGAAGTAAAAGATGTGAAAGTTGCCTTGTGTGGAGATGAGATAAAAGCTTAAATGAAAACATTTCAGAAAGTCAATATAACAAACACTGACATCCGTGTATGGAGGTGTGCTTAAAAGCATTCACCTGTATCAACAGATGGACTCTTCTTCCCTCAGAAAGTTGAAGAGAAAATTCCCATTAGTAGTAGCCCATTTGGTGCTTTAGTGTATGTGTTTGCAACCACTTGTGCACCACAAAACCAAGAACATCTTACCCCATTTGGATAACTCTGCTTTGTTTCCAACTGTGTCAGCAAATCATGCTTAAGGAAAAGTTTCTGATACATCCAGTTACTCATTAGCAACTTTACAGATCTAGTTTTTCGCTTGCATAATTTCCCTTAACTGACAAACTGCTGAAACTGGTGAAAGTTGCAGCTGGACCAGTAAACAGCAAATCTTGCTGGTCTTGTTTGCTTTTCAGTGATGACAGCTTATCATTATTTTGTCACTCTGTCATGGTGGTCAATGCAGAAACCCAAAAACTGAAGAACTGGAGTATTCATACAATATAAGAATGGTATGTACTCTATTGTGGCAAAGCCTTTGAAAATTTGCATTTGAAATTAATTATGCAATATGGTCTTCAGCAAAGTTGATTCTAAAGCAGTCACAACAATATCAGCCAACAAAGTATATGAGAAAGTCATAGATTTCTAGAGATTAATTCAGTGCAGGAAGAAACATCTTCTATGAAGACATTACTCAGTATTGAATGGGAAACTAGACTTTATGACCACTTTTCTAAAACAGCTAAGAAGGTTTATGAGAAAAGAGTAAAGCAAAGTTTCTGTAAATTAATCAGAGCTGCATTTTGAAAACAGTGGGAGTCAGATAGCAATCTTGCTAGGAGACTGTCTAAATGTCTAAGTGTATGTGTGCATTGAAGAATTGGGTCAAAAGTGATCTGGTTATTCAAAATCTCATTGTAAAACACAGACAGCTATTTAGAAGTCTATTTCTCTGAGCCTTCATTGAGGGATAAACATTATGCCATGCAGTATTTTTGATGTCATCTAAGAGGCAATGTAAAATCAGAATTTAGTGCAATACAACAAGGCAATATGTACAGAATTCTGTAGATTAAAATACAGATTAAAAATACAGTTTAAAACATAGTTTTACCTTTTGGATAAAAATGATAAGCTAGTGAGTTGAACTCAGTTTTATATCATGCACAAATGATTGATGCTCTTATTGGTGGCGTGGCAGCAAACCCTGCTGTGGTGAGTTTTCTTGGGGCACTCTCTGGCTTGGGCCTTCAAGGGAGCCCCCAGAGTGCCACCTTAGGATGTAAGGATGACCAGAAAAAAACCAAGTCAGAGTAGTAACCTCTGCAGGGCTGAAGGACCTACCAGTGTGTGCCAACAAGAGAAATGGTCCCAAAAGCCAGTTTACACTCATCATGGCTTTGCTCATGCTACGGTTACATTCCTGTGTTACCCCACAAACAACTTCAGGAGTACTTCAGTAATACATTCCTGTATTACCCCAGGAGCTTCTGTGGGACTAGTTTACAGAGCTTATCTTGTATGCAAATCTTCAAAGAGCAGCCTGGAGAAGTTCACTCCAGCAGAGAGGGTGATGTGCCATTAGTCATGCTTTAAAGACTTCACAGGGACATCGATGATGCATAACTTTTTACACAGGTTGTACACACACATATGCATTTCAATAGCATGCTTAGTGCTATTTGAAGTATTTATAGAAGTGTTTTGCATTATGTGGTGAGCCAAAAAAAAAAAATAAAAGGAAAAAAATTCTGGTTCAGCTGATATCTCAAAGGAATACTTAGAAGCTTTACTACCATTTCCCCTAAGGCCCTTCCCATGATAGCTGCAATACTGAGACATAGAAGGTTAATTAGTGAAAGATTGTAAAGGACTTTGAAGATGAAAAGCTTGTTTTCTTTCTTTTTTTTCTCTTTTTTACTTTTTTTTTTCTTTTGAGCTAAACATGCTGATGATTATAAAGGTGAGATTTTTGTCAGCCTCTTTGTTTTGCATGCTGCACTGAAGTGGTTTGCCATTAATTCATTTTGCTGCCAGATTTTCAGTAATTAGTTTATCTGCTTTACCTTCTCTTGTCTTTTGCCATACTGCCTGCTTCCCCCGGACCAGCACTGCTGAGGATGCTGGCTGATGTCCCTGCACACCACCAGGAACCCCGCAGTGTGCTGAGTGAAAGAAACTCATTCTCTCTAACTCCATCAGAGTTACTCCTTGACTTCAACAAGCAACAGAAGCATAACCTTGCAACCCAGGAAATGAATGGTGCTTATTGAACAAGTTCTGTGGGGCCAGCTCTTATCTACAAAGGCAACCCACACTGGCATTCTGCTTAGTAGAATACATCTTAACCATGCAAGATTGAAAAAATGACAGCAGCTCTGTCACTGGCAAATTTGACAAGACCTTCTTTCCAGGAAATCCAGTACAAAATACCAATATTTAATGAGTCGAGTACTAAACAGTCTGCACTAGTGCATCTTATTCCTTTAAACACAAGTGCTCAGCAACAACAACACGCTTTAATTCTCAGAGCTTCCTGTTGTTTCAATAAAAAACTTCTCCTTCTCTTCATTGAACGCATTAGGTTGCTCTTTATCTACCACCTATGCTTCCTCAGGAACTTACCCTATAAGCAAAAAGCATCCAGAGAATTATGACAAAAACCCACTGCTAGAGCAAACCAGTGGTGTTACTGAGTTTGTACTGGTTCAGAGCAATGTGAAAACTGAGAATTTTCTAAAATTAAAAAAAAAAAGTGAATGTAAAATTTCATTTTACAAAATGAAAAAACAAGGCATTTCCTCAGCAAAGAGCTAAGAATCCTCTTTAGCCCAAACTGTATTAAAATATTTATTGTAGAGCAATATGATGTTGGAGAGAAGGCATCTATACTACATAAATATTTCTCCCTCTTTTTCTTGAAATTATATTATAAATTATCACTATTAGTTTATTGAGCACTAATTTCCCAGCACGTATGGGTAAGCAGTCTCTCTATATTTATGTTTTCAATATAGAGTGTTCCCATTAGATATTTCAAGGCAAAAATCATGGTCAATATAACAGAAGACAGGCAATAAATTTGTAATCTGATATAAAGCCCTGCTGGCTCAGTGGCTGTAAAGCAGCAGGGTTCCAAACAGACCTGTTTGTGTTATACTCACTGGAGAGCTGAAACAGCACCAGCACCAGGAACTAACTCTTCTGCTTGGTGAACAGGAATGACCTGCCAAAATATTTCAAAAATAGCTGCAGCCAGGCTTTCCCTCAAATTTCCATCAGTATTATTAAATGAATAATATGAATCAGACCAAAGTTCCATATAGCAAAATATCTTTCCCAGTGGCTAAAAAGTAGATGCTCAGTGAAAGCACGTAGAAGAGAAGGCATACACGGTCTTGGGATAATTCAGTTTATGATTAACTTATTTATTAATTCCCTTATTGCCTCTAGGTAATTTTTTGTTATTTCTTGTTGTGAGAAAACATAAGTTTGAGTCATGATCATTAACTGAGTTTGAAATAGATTTTAATAGAATAGCAGTCTTTCATCCAAGAAAGTTTTCTGAGGAAAAATTTTGAATGATAACTTCAATACACAGTAACCAAACACTGAGGACAAAATATAATCTCCAAGCCCATTAAAGACTTCTCGAGGTAAAACCTTCTCTATGCAAGCAGGTGATAGGCTTGCAAAGTAGGAAATTACACTCTTCAAGAGGATATATATGTGCTTGTTCTACATTTTTGCATGGAAATGTGAGACCAGAAGACTGCACAGCCAGCATCTCTCTTCAGAAGGCGCACTTAGGATTTTTTTTCCACTCAAAATCTAAGGGTCTGATTTCAAAGGGACCTCACTCTGCTAAGTACTAAGGAAACCTTGCTAAGAAATACACAGTGCACAAAACAGCCTGCAGCCTGTATGTGGTTCAGCTACAGAGCTAATACTTGTGCAATTGCACTGACCCTTTGATAAAGAAACTGCATAAAAGGCTGCCATTGCCTCAGCTGAAGTCATAAGCACGGGCTCAAAAACTGGCTTCGCTAGGTACTTCCTCCAAAATGTTTCCTGCTACAGCCCACACTTCTTCTTTTCACTTCCAGGCAGGATCTACAGTCACACTTTTCTTTCTGCAGCACTACCCCATGTGCCCCTTGTTACATTGTCCTCCACTAAGTAATGCAAGTCCAAGAGACCATCCAAGAAGCAAATTGACCCAATCCTGTCCAAAACATCTCAAGAGGGCTCAAACTTTTGCCACAAAACAAAATAACCACATGTATAAAGAGATCTAGTTAATGATTTAGGAAATAAAATGATCTTTGTGTGCATGTGCCTTTGGTCACTCAACCACAACCAAATTCTGGTGCAGATTTATTTTAAAGAAAATACCTGTTTTCCCAAATCGGTCAACCAGTCTCTGACACATCTCTTCTTAGCTCAACCCTCCACCATGTTTTCTTCCCATCCTTAAAAAATATGCACTTCTTCTATCCTGATAGCCCTTTACAGTCCTGCCAACACCTATATCCTCTTAGGCCATCCCTCACTAGACCAGGTTGTGTTTCTTTCTCTCATTCTCTTTAAAGTTTAGGAAAAAAAAAGTTATTTTTATTACCTGTGTGTAACAAGCTTTCCTACCCCCCAGAGTCCTTGTAAGACTAAATATGAGTCACATACTGTGAAGCAGACAGGGTCACCTCCATCCAAGGTTTCTTCAGGATTTCTTTGGATAGCCCGAATGTCCCAACTACACCCTCTTGTCTCCTTCCTCTGGCTCCTCCGTTGTAAACCAGCCTGGTGGAAATCCTCTGATGGAGCTGGCCCAGCCTCCAGTATTTCAATGGGCTCATCTCTGGCTAAATAATTATTTTAAACTTTCCAGTGAGCATTGTCCCTCTGGGAGAAGTGACCTATTGATCTGTACCTGTTTCCATTGAAGGGAAGCATTAGAAAGCCAATGCAATTAGCATGCTGACAAGGCTGTTTACAAAGATGAATTTGTAGCCAGTGTTACCTCTAATAACTATTGCCTAATCACATTTGGTTCAATTACATATATATCACTGATTCTCCCAGGAATTGCCTGGTGCCTGCCTGCCTTTCTGTGTTGGTTTCAAGTGCCCTTTGGAGGCAGCCTGACCATCAAGTAACTATGAAGGTGTCTCTTGCTGCCGCCTCCCCTGCGGTGGGGAAAGACCCTGTAGGTTTACAAAGTTTTCCTCATCAGGCATTGCTATGAGACAGGGGAGAAAGCAGCCTGACTTTTGGGAGGAGGGCAGCTGTGTGTATGCTCTTGAATTGTTACGTATTGCTTATAGACACATGCCTCAGGGACATGCCCATTGCTCTCTCCTCCTGAAGTTCCCAGGTTTTGGCACACAGACATTTTGCTACTTTCCACCATTGGTACAACTCATGTCTGATGGAAGATAGGTTTGTTAGCTTAGCACTCAAAACCCAAGAATAATTGAAAGTCTCTCTTGTTTACTATTCTGTTCCAGCATTATTATTCACAGCAGCAAAACATAAAGTGGACAGATTTTTTAGCAGATCCCCACTGGATACTAAACCAATAAAACAAGTGCTAGAAATAATCTTGCTTTAGCAAGCCCCAGAGGCCAATACACTAATTTTTAAAGTATATGGAAGCAGTGTTTGCATCAGGCAAAACCATGGCTTTTCTAAAAATGCGGTTCACTGAAAATAGACTCTTTTGTTTCTGCATTGTATCAAACTCATGCTGCAGCATTCCCATAAGATACAAGAAGGCTGGATGAAGAATCCTCCCTACAAGCAGTATAATGATCACAAATCAAACATGAATCTAGATCTCTTTGATCTGACACAACCTATTTGCATTACTTTAAGATTCTTCACAGCCTCAGCTGCACAATATTGCTTTTCTTGCAAGACACAAAGAAACTCAGTAACTGAGAATTGGGGAAATAGAATTATTTGCAGTAACGTGCATAAGAGCTTTTGAGGGCAGGAGGATGTCACACTTGTTACAATGCTGTCACTTGTACACTTATCATCAAGGGCTATGGTCGTGTCCTTTACATGTACGTTGCCATGTCAGAAGTCAGCTCTGTGGTGCATGCAGTTGTCTTGCAAGTCTGCTAAAACTAAGCTGCCAAAAAGACAGATTAATTTTCCATCAGATCAGTGCAGCAACCTTTTCTAGCAGCATCCCATACGTAGTTTGGATTAAATGTACCATGAACCTGTACTCCAAATGGACTGGAAAATAAGTTGCCTACGCAAGCTCATTTTTTCAGCTTGGCTTGCTGGGAGACCTATTTTAAAGCTAGTTGTGCTCTGGACAGAATTTCTTCCTTCCAAGAGAGGGCACCATTAGCTTTCCTTCTGCTGCTCTTTGAAGCAGGGGTAATAGGAATAATCCCATAGAGGCTTTGCAAACTTGGGTTCCTTTTGGCAATCTCAAATAGTTGCAGATGTGTTCTATGAGTGCCCCATAGGATGTCTGGCCACAAGGGCAACGGCTGTGCCAGAACTGCATTCCCATGACATTAATGCCTAGCTAGGCTTGGTTCGACCTCGCATGGTCTTATCTCCATGGGCAGCAGTAGAGGTTACACATTGCTCTATTTCTTACCCACAGCCAGCAAATTCACACAGAGATCGTCAGCTTTTGATGATTTAAGAGGCTCCAAGAGCTAGGTGGGAATCTATACAACCAGCTGCAACCCTCACTAGCTGTTCTTTGGCTTGCTAAATCAGTGCCAGGACAAACACTGCTAAATAAAAGTTGTCTGTGAGACAAGGATATGCTTCTCTTGTATCACTGCTCCTATCTGAGAGGGACAGTGTCCAGCAAAGTCTAGAGCAATCCATAAGTCTGTATGCTTTCAAAAAAGAAAAGGGAAAAAAGGTGCAAACACACAATACATACGTACATACAATACAGGATAAAGATGAACAACACTTACTGTGCTTTTTTCTGAGCTATTTATGTTTCAGGGCTGCAACTGAAGAAAGCAGTCTCTGAGGTTAACATGCTCATTAAATAACATTCCTTCTGCTCTCTTTAGAAAGAAAACAGGTTTTCAAGTAAAAGGATTTCTGCAACAGGAGCTCTGGTGCTGAACTTCACACAGATGGTGCTTATTAGAGAGATTTCAATTCCCAGCAAACAGTTTGAAGCATCACCTGATTTGCAATTCCAGCTCCTCTCTCAAATAAACAGCAATAATTCACACTGTGGGACTGGGGCCTTACTTTCTCCATTACTTACTAATGGGCTCCGAGCAGGCCACCTCATGATGTGGGGAGCAAAATCAGCCACCCCACTGAGCACCCTGAGAAGGACACGTCCCTTTGTGCCTGCTATGTGAGTGGCATGTGAGTGGCACCCCTCCTAGGGGTCTGCCACGGGTCTGATGCAGTTGGTGCTGACAAAAGAACTGAGCCCATCTCAGACAGCAAACATAATGCCACTTTAAGAAGCTGGGTCACCTTCACTGCCGTTCCCGCCCCCCACCTTTGGCAATTGCAAGGCCCCTCTTTCTTGCCAGACCAATGCCTGGTACAAACATCTCTTATAAAATGCTGCTGCAGAAGCATTGCCCCAGTCAGCAGCCTTAGGACAAGAGCTAACAAGGTCATTTGTGATGAGTTACTGCTGAAATGTGACTGTCTCAAAGAGTGATGGTGAAGCCCTTCCATGTTCAGTGCTGTAGGAGGTATGTGGGTTTGTCCCAGGTGCCATGGTAGGTGGTCCAGCTGTGGCTGAGAGCATCCCCACGGCACATTATCTTTTACTGGCTCCCTTGTACATTTCTGATGTGCCCTGATGTAATTATTGGGCATTTATTCCCCAAAGGCTGGCTTTGTTGTTTTCCTGGTTCAAGGTCAGGAGTGGCAAAGGAAGGGTAAGGCTTTCTTAGGGCTGCTGCTAATAATGATGGAGCCTGTGGAAGAGACTTATATTCCTCTCCTATCTTTTAATAGCAATTTTCTCTATCTTATCTTAATCTGCCATATCCTGTGCAGGCAGATAGGGAGGTTAAACTGCAGCTGTGTTTCTTTGGCTATCTTCTATTCTTGCACCCTCTCTCACTTTTCTGTTTATTTGAAGTTGACTGCACTGAACTCAGTGGAAATTCTGAATGCTCATCCTTCCCAAACACCCACACTTTTCTATACTTATATCATTCTTCATTTTAAGTTCCTCTCTTTTGGTGCTTTGAAAGTGGGATTTTGCATGTCAGGGTCCTCAGCCCTCTGGGGTAAATACAGAGGCATTGCTCTGCCTCTGTCAGATACAGACAACAGCAGTTTCCTGTCTGATAAGGACTTATAAATCTACAAGTTGCTTTCTGATCTTCAGAGGAGATGCATAGATGTACAATGTATGTTTCAATTTCCTTCTCGATACTAATTATTCTTCTTCAGAGCAATACTAACTTATATAGAATCTTCTCAAGCTAGCTGATTTCAAAGAGAGGGGAAGGAAATCATGTGCCAAAAGAGCAAATATTTATTTAATTACTTTTATTAAAATAAAAATATCATGCATTAATACGCATTAGACATTTCTGAGAACCAGTAATATGAAGATTAAGACTACATAATTTCTGCATAAAATAGGTTGAGCTGGTAAAACATGCAGCCTATGTACTGGAAGGGTCTGGATGGAAAGATGAAAATGAGAAAGGTGCTATTGTGGCCTTTTTTTTTTTTTTTTTCTGTGTACAAAATTAATCTATAAAGACAAAAATTATTTCATTTACTAATTGTGATACCAGGGACCTATCCAGGCTGAATGCATACTGACAATTCCAGCTCCTCTCTTCTTTACTGTCTTGCCAATGTATTTTGCTCTGTTATGTTGAAGACCCTGCAAATCCTTTAATCTTTGTCAGCCACATGTTTCACCAGTGGGATATTAAACACCCTTACTCAGGGTACACTGGAGCTTCATTTGGCTGCCTTTTAACACAATTTCTCTTCCTGCCTAGTACAGTACAACAATTTAAGTCATCAGGTTGAGATTTGATTTTGCCTTAGCTATGCACTTTGGAAATGGGTAACACTATGGCTTCATATGCCACATGGATCAGCTTTTGAGGGATTGCTTTCATTCTGCTTCTGCTCTTGTCATGGAAGTGAAGTGGGAACCTGACACATAAAAGAGCAGCTTTTTTTAGGGCCCTGATAAGCAGCACCTGGGCTTTCATATTGCACTTCCATTGGTCACAAGGGTTGCCTGTATTATTGCTCACATTATGAAACTCCAGCACTGTGCATGCAGAGAGCCAAAGAGTCTTGAAGAGAGGAAAGAGTGCTGTTACTAGCTTCATTAAGCTCAGGATAAATCCCCAAGGTGACAAATTTTACCAGAAAAAAAAAAAATCTAAGTCCATCAATAAAGAACCCTTACTATGAGTTCTCTTCTGGCTTCAAGCTACAAGCTAGCCACTGCTTTTTGTTCCCCCCAAATGCAACAGTATATTACAATAAAAGTCCTCCAAAAATTAAAAACAATTAAAAATAATAATATACACCTCATTTTTCATCGCTCATATACAAACAATCTTTGATCAACAGTATAAACCATTAAACCATATAAAAGTCAAGAGTTTCTTATTTTACAAATAGTGCTTTCATAGTTGAGTAACTTTACAATGCTCTGAGGGTACCATCTGTATCTGTGGATATATTGCTTGACAGTTTATTAAAACCAAGTCATCATACCTTATATTCAGTTGATTGCATCAATACAAAGCAGCCTAAAATGGGCAATGGATCCATAGGATCTCTGATTATTGTGAGGGATTTTCAAAAATCACTCAACATTAGCCTTGTTTTATACTCTCAGTGTAATCAATTTAAACATCCCATTAATTTCAAGGAGAACAATAATAGGAATATAGGATTAAAAAGAGAACGTAGCTATGTGAGCCAAGCCTCCTACCATTGTAGACAACTACTTTGATTATTCCTTTTAATAAAATATGAGGATAACATTGATGGTGGTTGCAAATGCACACTCTCCAGCCAGCTTATGGGAGGTAAGGAGAAGACTGGATAAATTCTAGCCTGACTGGAAATGAGGTACTGTACTGGCTATGTAGGAACAACACCTTCTACCAGTCCAGTTGTTAGAGGCATTTTTGATTTCTGGTTTTCTTTCTTTTGATTTCTGGCTTTCACCTAATTAGTTAGAAAAATTGCTTACTTCAAAGTGAGAGATAGAAAGAGACCATAGGACCTGTGCTGCTGCACATACAGACAGCCCCATCTGCACCGTGTTACAAGACGACAGCAAAGTTGATGAAGCACTAGCCCCAAATCTTGCCTGAAGGTGTTCAGCATTCTGACTGCTGACTTCATCAGTGCAACAAGTGCTGTGTCTTTTGCTAGGTAGGTCTTCAGTTACCAATTTTTTCCCTTGGGAAACCCATTTTTGGATGCTGTTGAGGGCTTAGCTTGACCACTAACTGTAGTACAGCCAACTATGGCTGCACTTTTCTCTCCCTGCATAAAAAGAAGGGCTTGCACCAACTCGCAATTCTCAGTCCACATGGCCATGGTGATAGAGGTGATGATCTGCCTAACACCAGATACCAAATGCAGGCAGGAGACATGGCAGAAAGCAAAGCATATAATGGAAGCTCTGTGATTTCAACTCCCCCAAATAATTAAAGTAATACATAACCAAAAGTGTTAAAACCAGGCAGTTTTAATTCTCACTGTCTGCCTACACACTTCCTCACACAAAGAAGTTATTTTATCATGCCTCATCTTCACATCATCATATTTTTTCCTGATACTGAGCCAAAATATCATATATTTCCCTCTTTTTTCCTTGGCTGTCTCTCTGTTTAGATAATGCATCAAGTGCAATACAGAGTAGAGGTTGTAGGTTTGGCCCTGAAGTGATACATGGTCCTGATATTCAGTTTGTTTTTCTATGGACAGGACTCACCCTCCTGCTAAGCTCTCTTTGCTCAGTGGAGGTCTCACCCTGCCCCAACAAGGAGCTCTGTAGCTCTTCTCCATAAAAAGGGGCTGTGGAAGTGGTGATCAATACCTTATTCCTTTAAAGCAAGAAAACAAGACATTACATCTTTGGTCCTAATGCAGCCCATTTGACAAGCTACTTGAAGGCATCAAGTTTTTGTTTTGTATAAACTTTTTTTTCTTTTTTTTTTTTTAATTATTTAAAAAGGCTTCTTGAAAGTTGTATATCAGAACAAAGAGGGAACATTTATAAGAAGAAAGCTAGAAAATGGGATCCCAATATAAAAATTTGAACCAGTGGTGATAAAACATTACAAAGCACTCTTGCTAAGTGTTATACACAGAGTCTGACATTTCATGAGTATACAGTTTCCACCAAGAAGGAGGACACAGGTATGTTTTCATACTTTGTCCTGATTCAAGTGTTTACTCATAGAGAAACTCTGGGGGAAACAATGGCCAGAGTACCGCAATTGCTCATTTGATAGGCAGTGGTCATACTAACAGAAAATGTGGAACCCTGAATGTGAAAAATGAGTGCTTGTCTGGAAATGCAAAGTTTCTTCTTGACACCCTGGAGCACCCACAGACAGACCAAGAACACCCCACGCACCTTGTGATGTGATTTCTGCAAGCTGTTTGGGGTCCTGTGACATTGTTGTAACCCTACTTACGTCCCCCAGGGAAGGGAAGAGATACCCCCCATAATACAAATGCCATGTACATTGATTTTCGCACAAGCAATCTCTGCAACCGCCCTCACATCAGGCTGGGTTCAGGGACAGGAGCACCTGTACCTGCAGGAACAGTCAGTGGCCTCAGCGATGTCCCTGTGCAAACTCAGCAGCTGTCTCAGGTATGGACTGATCAGCTGCAGCCATTCCCTGGCATTACTCTCCCTATGCAAGCCCCTTCCTTTCAAACAAACCCATGACCACATTTCCTAATACTAGGGCAGGCTTCAAGTCGTGGTGAGGTTGGTGGGATGGGGCATTCCAGAAACCACCATCTCGTTCGTTCCAACCACTCTCTAACAAAGCTTACTTTGGTGTTGAATGGCAGCTGAGAACAATAGCAAGCCCCTGGCCTCTGGGTGAATTTACACGACAAAATCAATTGCAACATGAAGAAAATTTCCCAGATCAACTCCCTTCGCAGCAGAAGAAAACAACCCAAGGCCCATATTGAAATCAAGTGTGCTGACACTGCACACAGCCACTGGAAAACATCAAAGTAAGATGAAGACTCTTAACTTACATTTTCATACACTTAAGAAGTTATTTAAAGTCCTAAATTATTATTGCAAAATGAGTTCTGTAATAACTACTGCTTTATGATAGATGCTAAGGACTAACTTGTGAGTGTTTTGTCTTCCATGAGAAATACAGTAAAAAAGGGAAATTTTATCTTTCTCAAGTGGTAAAACTGTCAGCTTTTAGAAGAGGCTTTGGAATGCAACATTTCCCTATTTAGCTGTGTCTTTAAAATTAGCCTTTTCTACCCACACCTCCAGCTGACCTTTCAAGTTATTTATGGATGTTGATTTATGCTGCTTAACCATGGCCTCCTGTATGAGCACACACAATCTGCTAGGGTCTCCTGGCTGTTTAATGTTCAGTGAGAGCATTTCTGCTGTTTACTTGTGTTTTGGGTTTTTTTTAACCCTGGTGGAAATGATTTGGTATATTGCTATTCTCTCTTACCTGTGAGCATCACCCTGCATAGACCCTGTGCTTCCAGCCACAGCCATTTACTGCACAGTCCCATCTGCTCCCAGTGCCACTGTATCTGTGCCCCTGAAGGCACTACCTAGGTTTTATTTTTTGATGTCTTTTGAATCATTACTGAGCTGCCAACTTACAAATCATGGCTTACACGATGCCATTTACCAGAAATACTTCACAATATATAGTTGATTCCACCAATCTGGAATCTACATTTGTATCAAGAGTTTGTGGTCCTACTTCCTCTTTCTTACTTTTTTCATCAAAAACATCACATTCAAAGAGAGATGTTCTCTCAGTCTTAGATTGCTTAATTTTTAGATAAATGTTCTTGTTTCTAGCAATGAATTGCTATTGAATCCCTCCTGAATTGCTTTAAAAGGGCAAGTGTTAACATCTATTCATGCTGCATAATGCTGGTGATACACAATGCTATTTCTCAGTGGCTTTCTTGTTTTAGCTAACAGATAAACTGATTAAAACCAGTAAATTCCTTTGTGCATTAGTGTTTGAAAGATTCTGTGGGAGAATATGCACTATGTGATTTTCTAGTGTTCTGCTTGGAGACATAACATCTTCAGCAAATTGAAAAATTATCTGTGAATTCTGTTGAGATCTTTTTTTAGTTTTATGTACATTTCTGCCAGGGTGGTGGGTGGGGAAAAGCAGTGCTGCCTGTGTGCACATGTTGCACATTTGTGAGAGCAACACAACAAATCTGCTCCCAGGAATGCAAGGAGAAATCTGCTACTAATTGGATGTGGGAACTGAATTTTGGTTACTGTTTTAAATACAAGCAATTGATAATCCAAATCAAACACTGCATCTTCCACTCTGCTGTTTCTGGGACTTGGTCATGATAAGACACATCTACCAAACAGAACAATCTCTGGATTCTGACCCAACATGCCATTTCACCCTGTACTGTAGTGGGACCCATGAGCTGTACACATACAAACTGCTAATGCATGTTACTTAAAAAACGGCTCATCTCACATGACTGAAGGTCTCCTTTCCTCAGCAACAGAAAAAGAAGTGCTCTAAGGATTTACTGCTTGATCTTGGACTTCAGATGCAATACCTAAACTGAAACACATAACGATGTATTCTAAACACAGCAGCAGCATGAATTTGACTGTTTTTTGCTACTTAATATAGACTACAGATCCTCTCCAAGTCAGCTGCTTATGCTACCCTCAAGCAAGTTGCCAACATTCCACTAGTTAAGGGCCTTTGTCCCCAAATGAGAGTTTGCTTTCTGATCTAGTGGTTTGAATAAAATAGCATTGCCAAGCTGCTGGTGGGATGCATCTAAAGGACTGACTAAATTCACACTTTAGCTACTTTATTCCTCCTACATTCATAAGAAATGTTAGTGATGGAATAATTTTATGGGTCACTGAAAAGAGTAGCTGCTTTTACTTCTGTGATTGATTTATACCATCAAGCCAAAGTCTTAGCCTTTCCTTGCCTGCCTATACCATACTAATAGCCAGAAGATGATGCTGCATATTTCAAAGAAGCAGTAGGTAACCCTTTGCTTCAGAAGAGGGAGATAGTATTTTCCATCACTCTAAATTATTCTTTCTTTCCTTAATTCATTCTCACTGCTCCTCCAGCATTGCCAAAATAGTAACCCCAAAGGGCCATGTAACCAGCCCCAGCCTCTGGCCCAGTGTGGGACAACAACTGGTAATATTTTGCCTTGAAGTGAGTGAAGTGTATTATTTAGATAGTAACCCTTTTCTTTGCCAAATGTATAAAGGAAAATTATTTCTGCTTTGAATCCCTTTAAAATGGGAAATAAAGCTGCTTGGCCAGAGCTACCTGTGTTTCTTGCCTTAGTCAAGTTTAATTTAGTATCATTCTTCCAGTCTGTCTCGTGAATGCTCCAATTTGCCACTATTTGCATTTCCTTGACATTTAATTGAAGTCTGTTAAACATTATCTGACACTTCATTTTTCAGTTACAGCAACATCTTTAACAGTTTTGTTGAAGAAAAAAAGGCATTTTGACAACTTGACAGCTGTGTAAGGGATCAGAACAAAAAAAAGTCTTGGGTTTGACCATCAGAAAACAGACTGGTGAGCACTTTATAATCATGTATAGGTGACTTGGAGGAGTTCCTCTTGTCAGTTTATAGCAATAGTGGTCAGCAGGTGATGCATTGTGCCATTTTGCTCCTTGTGCTAGTTTTCCCCAGAGCAATCCACTCCATACTGCCCTGGGCAGAATCACCCATACGTCCCTCAGATGTACTTCTCACCTTTGGGCCAAAAGGCAGTATATGGGGCCAATTTGTAAAAATCTGGTGGTTTGGAATAACAATTTCAGTTCCAGGAGATTTGGAACATAATTCTTTTCCCTGCTGGTGATCTGAGCAACACTTAGCAGATGAGCAGTACAAGCATCTGATCTTGTAAAAGATCCAAAATTTCTGTTAAAAACATTTATAAAAATACAGAATGTAGAAAGGAATTTGACTGTACAATGTGTACAGTTCTCGAGTTCATCCCAGAGTGGCTTTTTACCATGCTACCATTTGAAAATGAAAGGAATGCATCCATATTTCTTCAGTCCAGGAAGATCCTGCTCCATCCCTACATGCATCTGAGTGCAGGCTATGGGCCTCAGTTATTACGTAGAAATGGGCAAGGAAAGACCCAAACTACCATCAGACAAGCTTTGCAGTTTCAAAGCCCCATGCTGAAAAGCAGAGGTGCTTTTTGATGCATTGTGGTTGCCATTTGCTCTGAGCAAGAGTCCACTCTTGCAGCAGTCAACAGTTCATTTATCCAGCTTGCCTTGCTGCAAGAAGAAATTCTCTATGGTCATGCTGAGGCTTCAATGTATTCACTTTTTGGTGCTGCTACCCTCAAGTACTCTGGGTTTTCTGCTGCGGGAACTTTCAAGAGACCATTAGATTTGGTTTCCTTCGGTAAGAAGTCCTGCTGGTAGTCAGGATTGTCCAGGTTTATTTGGTGGTTGCCTGCCTGGATCCAGTAGGGAGAACTCTCAAAGACTGTCTTGGCCAGAGGAGACTGGTTGGTGTTGAGATACTCAGGGTTGTCCACAGCTGTGCTGTGTGAATTCTGGTAGCTGGAATCTGTGGAGGCCTTTGAGTTTGCTGTGTGAGAGAAGTTGTAGATTGGATTCTGGACTGCTGAGGCAGATGTTTTGTTGGGCACCAATTGGTTTACATACTCTAGAATAAAAAGAAAAATAAAATGAGAAGGAATGAAAAGGAAGATATAAAATTAATGCAGACATTTGTGTCACTCAACATTTAGTTTCAACCCAGATGCCACTCTGGGGCATCAAACATGCTGCCCTGAGGTTCACCTTCAAGAATTTTGTTTGCCAACCAGCAGAAAGATGGCTTGGACCATGAGACAGTGAGATAGCTACTGCTAATTTTAGTGGTGTGTGGGTGGCTGTGTCCCAGATAGTGTTCTGAAATGGCAGTTTAGGAGGTTAGCTGCCAGAAGCTGTTTCCCTGGAAAAAATGTTTAGAGATGAGGAAAATGCCTAGAAAATACAGGACTGGCAGTAACAGTGAATCCACATTCCTCGCAGGGCCTTTTACCCTTTTTAGCTGTGGCATATTCTTGGAATGGTTGGTTGGGATTTTTTAAGGACACAAAGCATCATCACTGCATTATCCAGCCCCATCTCCCTTAGTGTTCACCGGCTCTCTCTCTGGCTGCCTACAGTGTAAGTCCACGTGAAACCATGAACTGCTTTCTGTGGATTAAGTCCTGAAAGCGATGAAACAATCATAAATCTCTTTATATTGTTGAAATGGTAAAAAAAATGAACCCAAAGTTTTAGAGACTATTTCCCAAGCTTTAAACATATAACCACACACACAAACGCCCTGCCTAGATTGCACACATGGCTAACATAAGGAATCTGGCTCATGAGGGAACTGAAATGAGAAATAGTTAGAAGCAGACAGATAAAGGCTAGGAAAATGGTATGTGAACACTTTTCCACTCCCATTTACTGAGCCAAAAGGGTAGAAAGCATTTGAATGCTTGATTTCTACAGAAAAGGAAGGAAAATTATTATATTTGCAAGCAATGGGCTTGTGAATGAGTGGACATGGGATGGAAAAACAGGAGAGGTACTCACCTGGGGCTGGTAGGAAGCTGTCATCTAAGCTGTCCTCCAAGAAAGCGCCTGTTGGGTCCGAGCTATACCTCTGGACAAAGCTGTCTTCCCGCACAGGGTGCCCCTGCTAGGATGAAAGTAGAGGAAAAACAATATTAAAGGAACTGATATGTAGAAGCTGATCCACATAGGAGGAGTTGCTTCTTTATTAAAGGTCATTCTACTTACCCCGTTCCTGTCAATGCAGGTTGTAGCAGAGTTGTTGCTGGTAGCACTCTTAAAAGACAGAGAAAGAAAATACAGACATTATGAGAAGCAGTTCACTCTTAAAATTTCATGCCATGTTTCCACAGTGGAAAATTTTCATACCAATGAACTCAAGAGAGGAGTGCGAGACGTTGAAGGGCTGTTGAAAAAGCCCTGGTGTGGCACAAGGTACTCATCTGCATCCACTATATCCTCCATGTCCTCCTCCTCCATCAGAGTGCGATAAAACTTGGAGTCCGTAGGGCTGGGCAGGTGCATCCTATCATCTCCCTGTTGAAAAAGTCAGCATGAGACAAGACTTGCAGACTTTTTTCAAGGCCTCATTCTTCCCTTCTCTCTGAGACAAAGTAATTTAACAAGAGGCATAAGATGCAAAATTTTGATTCACAGATTCAGGGAATATTCTGAGTTGGAAGGGACGCTCAAGGCAAGTCTAATGCTTAAGTAAATGTCCCATTCAGAGATCTGTGTGTTTAACCCAATTTACCTAGAGTTTAGGGTAACTTAGGCCTGCAATCTTGGTCTATGCTGCTGTAAAATAACTGCACTTTGGAGAGGATCAAACTCTGCTCTCCTCTCATGGACCACTTCTGGTCCTAGACTGAGACCAGTCTAGGAGACCAGTACTAAGAAAACAGTGATCAGTCTTGGCATTTTGTTTGTGGCTCCAGCTGAACGAGTTAAAACCTGGAAAGCAACAATATATCTGGCTTTCAGTTATTCATATCATATGTTCTCATATGCATTACTAGTTACTTTTGTCCTCAGATGAAATTCCCATCAGAGGTCTTCCCACCACTGTGGTTAGTTAGTACCTGTATAACAAGATAGCGTGGAGGGTCACGGGCCATTTTTGAGAATTCAGCTATCAGCTCACGAAACTTGGGACGGCTGTCTGCATCGATCATCCAGCCTGCAGGAAAAGCAATGCACAAACAAAATTGTCTTGGTGGTCAAGCACAGAGATTAAAATAAAATATTACAGCAAAAAAGCATTGCCATGTGTGGAACAAAGAAAGGAGCTACCCCTAAGGGACCACTATAAAAAGTGAATTCACCAGCCACAGGTGTGAATTTCACCATTTAAAATGCAGATCTTGGCAGTTTTGGGAAGATGGAAATAAAATCCACACTGGAAAAGCTTCAGGCTGTCTGTCTCCTGTCCTGCTGGCCTATCTCTACGTGGGCAGGCAGGTCCCACCGGAGGGATAATCCCAATTAGTTTGCTTTGAAAAAAGCTCTTGAAGGAGAGGAAGCAAACTAACACCAGTGGGTGCCTACAGAGGTACCAGGATTTGACTGACAGTCACTAGATTGCTTCATGAAGTCCTGGGAAGCCTACTGCAGGAGCCTCCCTCTGTACCAGATGTCTTCTAAAATTCAAAACATCCTTACTGAAGACATATTGAAAGATTACTGCAACTAAGCTGTATTTAATTAGTAAACTGACTTCAACAAAAGTAAGTCCTTACAGCTTAGTTTGGGTGAATGCTATAAGAGATTTCAAATATAGATACTGGAGGTTTTACATGTGATATTAGTTAGGAAACCACATTTTCTGTAATCAGCTAACAGATGAGCTGATCTAGAGACTCATGTGTTTAAAATTAAAAATAATAAAGGTCAAGCTTAGTATATCTAGAGGAACTCAGAAGAAACAGCCTATCTATATTAATGGGAAAACAAAGTGGTAATGTGCCTTCTGAAACCTGCATTAGACAAAAAAATCCACATTAGACAAAATCTCATAATTTCCAGTGACTTTTTAACATGATAGAAATATCCTTCCCCACTAATTCAAAAATAAATGCTTCTTGCTAGTAGACAAAACGGAGTGTTTGGGAGTTCACTGTCCTTGCAGGAGTAGAATCTACTGTTTCTGACTTTATCTCTAAGCTGCCTGTATTTAAATGATAGGTTTTGGTTTTTTTTAAAATAGTAATTATTTTGCAATAACTTTGAACATTTCATATTTTACTTTTTGATTACAAAAGAGGTGACTGGGAATCCTGAATTTGTTTAGATAAAATGGCACAGCTTCAATAGGGTCTGCACTGTAACCTGCAAACATGAGGTGACCAGAGCAGCAAAAGATGTGCAACTGAATCCTGTGCCAGGAGGAAGGCTCAGCCCCTAGATCCTCATGCTCTTGCATTTACATTCAGTGTAAGGGCATGGAAAGGATGGGGACACTCCATTGGCTCTGTTTTACAAGCAACAGGTACCAGATTAGGTGCCTGGCAAAATGCCTCCTTTCTACATCTAGACTGACCCTAAGGAAAGATAGGGGCTGATGTGTCAGTAGGGTTCAGAATTGCTGAGGAGGAGTTTCTAGGACATTGCTTTGGGGTCTGGACACCTCCCAGGCTAGGTGCACACTTCTGGATGCAACTCCTGTTGCCCTGCTGAGTACAGGATCAGGCTCGCCTTGTGTGATGCGTGTCCCACCACAGCAATATGTGGGTGCTCTAGGATTCCCCAGAAGTGCTGCACTATGGAGTGTTCGTGGTAGTGTGGCTCCTGTTTCAGGAACAGGTACATGTTGCTCCAGTGAGAAGGTCTTAAATGCCACCTAGTGGGCTGCTTATCACATCCTCACAGCAGTGAGCAGGGATGTGGCAGTCATGGCCTAGAGATGTGCAGGAAGCCAGGTAGTAATCTCACATTTAGTACATGATATAGATGGAAAGGGGGTTTGAGGTTCAGAAGCCCTTTGACATGCCCTAAACCAGCTAAAAAGTGCTTCAGAAACCCTCTGCTCTTGAGCTACTATACTGCAACAGCTGCATGTCAAAAAGGAACCAGCCAAAAATGAGAAAAAATTTGAAAAGGAACTCTGAATCCTCATATGTAGCTAACATTTTGATTGTTCCTGCACTCACGACAGTCCTTTAGTAATAATCCACCTGTGTGCGTGCAGTGGGAGGCACATTACTGAACTGAGGGGGAGCTTGGAGGAGAAGGCAGTGTTGATTTTATTTCCAGACATACAAAAGCAGAGCATCAGGAAAAGTGGTTGGTGTCACGCTAATTTATAGTGCCTGACCATACCAGTTTAAAATAATTGACAATATCAGTCAGTGATGTGAATGGTGAAAAAAGCATTAGCTGGTTGAATGAGCGACTCACAAAGTCACATCCTGTGCTCCTAGGTGAAGCTCGAGATGTGGAAACACACATTGGTGTCACCACTCTTTTCACACAACCCTGTTTCTGCGCCATTACCAGGAACACAGCACAAAATGCAACTGAGTTACTTATTAAACTTAGATGAGCAGCCACAACCCCAGGTGTGAACTCACATTTGACCATGATCATGTACACGTCGATGGTACAGATGGGGGGCTGCGGCAAACGCTCGCCCTTCTCTAGGACAGAGGAGATCTCACTGGCAGGAATCCCTTCATACGGCTTGGAGCCAAATGTCATCAGCTCCCAAACTGTCACACCTGCAGGGTGGGAAGAGAAGATCATGAAAGAGACTGCCTGGAGCTGGACTTCTTGGCCTGGGTGTGGAGAGGTGGCGAGCAGAGAGGGGTCCCCTGGACACACTGTTTTGCCAGAACTCCAACTACAGAAACCATTTTCCGCCATGACTTTATGGAGAGATTAATATAACACTTTGAAATCATCCTGCTTCCATTTAAGGTTTTGTTTTCTTACCTTTTTTTTTTTTTTTTTTTTTTAAATCTCAGTTAATATATTAGTGTAGAACATTCTACAAACTTCCTGGCTGCACAGAAAGGAAATGCAGGTTACTGTCTCTCAACTCCAACACAGCAAGCCGTTTTAAAAATGGAAGTTCTCTTTTTGTTTGAAAACAATCTCTCTGGAGACGGGCAAAAGCAGTTTTTGAAAGACACGTAAACCAGCTGCCTAAGTGTCATTTGCTGACATACCATGGACTCTTGTGATGTAGCTGTTGTGATTGTCCAGTAGCTTAGGATACAAAACAAGATTTTGGATGCCAAGATACGTGAATGGATTAAGAAGACCAGAGGCTGTACTGTTTCAAAGAGGACATAGGATCTGACCATCTGCATTAAATATTTGCCAAGAATATAAGAGCCCATGGGGGGGAAATTTTGCAATAGGTTGCTTTGAAAAGTTTCCTTTCTGCTCCTGTCTTTCAAGCTAGCTTTATGAATGATACCAAATACAAAATAAATTCTCCAAGAAGGTTATCACACTGCTTCCCTTCTAGCATTGTTCTCTCAGTACTAGGACAGCATAAGCATTTTTGGCTTCAGCAGAGTTACACTGATTGACACCAATTGATAATCTGGCCAGTGATTTTAAGTCCTCCTAGTTATCCATTTCTATTGCCAACTCCATTATATTTCATGTGAAGCTGCTGAAGAAATACTTTAACAGAACTTCAGCAAATACACCAGAGTCTCCTACCTGTGGCCCCTTTCAGGGGAGGGCTCATTACCCAAAGCATATTCTCTAAAACATCTTTCACCCCATTCACATGCAGTTTCCTGGGGATTTTACCTTGCTAAATAGGTGATTTGGGCACTGTATTTATACAGTTGATCTCTTGTTCTTCTCACAGTACAAAGTAAAAAGGCCAGTATAGAGTCAACAGCAAATTGTGAAATTTTCCAACACATATGCCATAATTGTAACTGCTTTTAAACTCACCATAACTCCAGACATCACTTTGATGAGTGTAAATCCGATGTAAAATTGACTCCAACGCCATCCATTTGATAGGAACCTAGGAAAATTCACAAAGAATCCTTAAGAAGCTGACCCAAAATTTATCAGGGATATTTACCACCAGGTGGTGTGTAAATCAATAGTTTGGTTGCAGAAGGAAAAAAACCGAAAACAGCCAACAGAACTATCTGAATAGTAGAACAGGAAACTTTTGAGTTCCCCTTTATTATTTTCATATATTATGAAGAACCTAGAAACATATGGAATACTAGGTGTATCAGAAATATTTCTAACTAAACAGTTTTAAAATGTTTTTAACAGTCAAATAACTACTTTTTAGCCATCTATCAGAACAGGACACAAATCCAGTCTTAGGCTACATGCCTGATCTACACTCATATGGTTTCTATTTATGGCCTCTGCAATATTTGCAAGTAGCTTCTCTTTAATTTCTCAGCAGGACACATTCTCTCCATCAGCATGCAGTACAGCCCAAAAGCATGTTTAACCAAGTCTGACAGGTCTTTCTTCTGCTATAAATATACAACATTCCCTTTCTCTTTATAAACAGCACAGTCTTATTGGTGTTGGCTACACTGATGGATTTTCCCAGACATTCTGGGTGGGAATTTCAAAAGCATTTGCTGCTCTGCTACCTCTGCTCCCACTGCAGCCCCACTGGCCTGATGCTGCTTTGGCTGATTTCAGAGGACTTCCACAGGCTTCAAAGGCAGCATGCTGAGATGGCAGCTGAGAGCTTGGAAAAACACTCTCTTTTTCCCTCCCTTTGTTTGAGGCTTGTGTGCAAGCACAGACACTAGCAGATGCGCAGTAGTTCATTCCCCAGTGTGCTTTACCTTGCCTCCCTCAGCATGATATTCCTTCTCGTCTGCACCAAGCAGCTTTGCCAGCCCGAAGTCCGTGATTTTCACATGTTGAGGAGTCTTAACAAGGACATTCCTGGCAGCAAGGTCACGGTGTACCAGGCGTCGTTCCTCCAGATAGTTCATTCCCTGTAATGTAACACACTGCTGGTCAGGTCTTGTGCACTTGGAGCTCGGACAGACAAGTCACCAAATCTCACCTGCTTTGTGGTAACTACAGACACCACCGTAAACACGTGGTAAGTTATCCCACCTGCACTCTCCATCTACCTGATGTTTACTGCAGGGTGAGGATGAGTGTTACTATTGTAATATTATTGATTTTTACTATTACTCTCCAGGAGCCTTCTTATGGGTCCATGCACTGGTGGAGTGATGAAGGAAAAAGACACAGTAGTGGGTAGAGTAGATAGTAGCAGGGGATCTGGATCCTTCGGGACTTAGTTCAAGAAATACAAAATCAGGATGGAACTTACAAATAAAGGCACGAGGCCTTCTTTTGGCTGCACTTGTGCAAACCCAATGAGTTCAGGACAGCACAGTACAGAGTTTAACTATCCCCTACCATTACGTACACACTCCAACCCTACAAAGAGTATTTAGACAATTACTCAAAGTTGCTCAAACTGTGTTTTATTACAGGCAGCGTACTCTGCCTTCTCCCTGCTAACAATGAAGCAGTCCACTGCGAAGGTAAAAATGGGGGAAAACCAAAAGAATTAATTTTACGTCTGAACTCAGAGTTGCATCCATTTTCCAGTCCTCTTTGAAAAAGGCATGTTCTTTCAGTTTTACTGCCTCCCATGATTAGGCTGGATTTGCCATAGCATATATGTTTTTCTGGTACGACTACCTCTCAAGGAAGAATATAAGTAATTGTGCTGATTTGACTTCTAAAGCTAAATTTAACAGCTGTGTTTCTGACCACGGAGATTACTCCCCTTTCCCTCAACACCAGTCTTTTGTTATATAGAAACAAAAAGTTAATGATTTCCAGTTTCCTGCAGTATCTTTTCCAAAACCCACTATTATTCCCAGTCCATGCATTTCTGCTGCTGGTGGTGTATGCACTTGTATTTTTAGGAAGAGAATTGATAAAAAATTACTTTTAACTTATGAAGCACCAAAATGATCATGTTGATGTGATGGCAGAGGACTGGAGGGAATAATTGCCTTCTATCCTCCACCCGCTTCCTAAGCCCACTTCTAAGCTGGACCACCATCGAATCCTCCTTCCAAGTCCCTCAGCAGAACTTCACCCATGCACTGCTAATGTTGCCAAAACAAACCACCCAAACAACCTGGCGCAGTGCCACTACGAGCATGCACTGAATCCCACAAATAGATCTTTAGCAAGCAGAGCTCTTGGAACAAAAACTTCTAGGCTGCTGACAGAAACCAGACTATCTTAAAAAAAAAAAATTTCATAATCTAGCCCCAGTAGGACAAAAAAAGTCCTGCTAAAATGGACCTGCTGCAGAGGCTAATAAGACTCAGAGCTGCTGAAAATCAGAATATCAGTGTCACACTAAGCTGTTTAGGGCGCTGAAGGCTAAAGACTCATGCACATGCATAACCATACACTGAAAATGTTGAACTGCCAGTTTAGAAAGTTCAGCAAATCTTTAATTGTGTGCAGGCCTGGAGTTTAATCCATTTTTCATCACTAAGCATAAGACCTTTGTGTTCAAAGAGTTCCTTCACAATGTTTCTGCACATGGAGCGTTTATGCTGTCTTAACATCTTGCCTGGAAGAGAGGACTCCATACCTCAGGAAAAGATAATGTTTATAAAAGATGCAAAGAAAACCTATTTCAAAGCTGTGAAAACAGTAACAAAAATAAGCTTCCCAGGGAACTTGCCTTCTGCTGGTTAGTCACCAGACATGTATTTGTTTCAATTTTTTTCCACTCATAAGAAAATTTTTAAAGAGTCAGAGAATGTTCAAAAATCTGGCACAACTTTATCAGAATAGTAACACCAGACACATCAGTGGGAAAAAGCTGTACATAAGATTGATGAGTGCTTTGAGGAAACCTTCAGTGTGGAGCAGCACAAAGGAATAAGTTGAAGGTCAGGCATCACTGGTGAGGGTAGAAGTTGCTATGGGCAATTGTTGAACCGCCATGAAAAAATCAAAGGAAAGCAAACAATTGTGAATGGCAACCTTTCAGGCAAGCAATGCCCCAAGGACCCATTTGGGGATACATTTTGCCACCTTAAAAACTAACAAGGAGAAGAAGGAGGAGGAGGGAAATATAGCCTCCAGTTCATCCTCCAAAGAGACTGAAACCACGACAGAGAAGTAATTGATTTTAAACAAGAAAGCAAAAGAGTCACAAGAAAAAACAACTAACATCCCAGGTGGACACATAAATTAGATTTCACTTGTTATGGAGCACAATGTAAAAATAGTACACTGAGATGAAAAATGTGCTCTATAGACATTTAGTGGATACATTTCTGAGGTCCTCAGCATGTTTCCTGAAAGCAAACCACAGCTGGGCAAGCCTGGCATGTACACAAGGCCTCAAGGGACCGATAAGTTTTTAAGTATGTGGTTTTCCTGCAGACCGGCATTCCTGAAATAAAAAGCTTTAAAGCAACCATGCTGTGTGGACACTGCCATCTCATATGACGAATCTCCAACAAATTGCACTTATTTTTTTGCCGCTTTTGCATTGTTCTTCCTAGCTTGCAAATAGCTAACCACCATCCAAACACAGCATATTGCTGCTAAGGACTAGAGGCTGTATTGCAGTTCCTTTGCTGCTCTTTGGCAAACAGTACCAGGTGTGATAATGAGTTTTTTATGGCCACTGCAGTTAGATTACAGATCCCAGCTCAGCACCTATGAATTACAGAATAGCTCTGGGGTACCTGAATGCCTTTTGGTGAAAGCCAGCCTGAGCAAGGATGGAGCTGATATTCAGTAATCAACAGCTCTGACTACTGGCCTTGGAGATTTCAGCATGAAACTCTCCAAGGCACACAAGAAGATGTATTCAACATCACTGTCCTGTGACATAGCCCAAAGAAATCCACTGATGGAAGCAGCATTGTGCTATGGAAATTGACAAATTCTTCTATTGCCTTCCCTACTGCCTGTGCTGCATCACATTTGCATTGCATTATCCTTTCAATACCAGGTGCTTGGTTTGGACATAAAAGCCTTGGTTTTTTAAGCTGCCTAGAAGCATTTTGAAGAATAGTTAATGTTTGCTTATCAGCATGAAAACAGAAAATTGTTCAAGAAAAAGTAACTGCTACTGCCTAGGATCCAGGTGGTGAAACAAATATTTGCAGACAGGTAGTTACATGCTGTCAGATTTCTGAGTTTTAAATGATCTGGAGTTTTGGTCTGCTCACCTTTGCAATCTGCACACACCAGTTGAGGAGGTACTGAGAGCCGATGTTGTCCTTGTGCTCTCGGATGTAATCCAGGAGGCAGCCAAAAGGCATCAGCTGTGTGATGAGCTGAACAGTTGAAGTGAGGCAGATTCCCAACAAGCGACACACATGAGGATTGTCAACACTAGCCATCACATAAGCTTCCTGAGAAGAAAAGCAAAAAAAGAAATGTGAAACACTCCTTTTGGCATGACACAAATATTTGGAAGCAGTTTAAACTAAGTTGGTCATCCAAGAAGTTGCTAAAATACTATATGCAAACACCCCCTGTCTCATATTACATACAAAATACAAATATTTCCCACTCTGTGGATTGACTATTATCCATTCAGTGGAATGTCCAGATTTTGAACATCAAATCAGCACTGAGATGCCACAGAAAAGCCAGTCTCACTACCGTACACCAAGCAAACATTGGACCCCATGTTTGGGAGAATAAATTGGACACAATCCTGGGAGAATAAAACTTACAGACCAAGGAGGAATTAATACATTGAACATCAACTGGAAGCTGATGGGATGTCATAATTTTGAGCACCTAATTGCAAGGGCAACACATTTTATGAACATGTGTCATATGGCTTTTTTCCCCACAGATGTTTTAATGAAAATTACTGGAAATCAGTATTTTTGAGAATTCTGCTCCCCTGTCAAGGTTGGTACTAACCCAGAAAGTCAAAGCTGTTATCTAGAATGTGACTGAAAGTCTCATTCTTTAAGAGACCATGTTCCTCTTGACCATGTTGTTCTTCATTCAATGTCAAACCAAATAGATTAATGATCAGATCACCGCTTTAGAAGCCTGAATGCTTGTTTTTAAGTAATAACGGTGAAAATACTGCCCTCAGTTGGGAAAGCTGTTTAAGACTCATATAGCAATGTAAATTATACTAGGAAGGTACTTGGAATGTGGGAACCCAAGCATCACAGACCTTTTAGTCAACTGGAATTTTGGGGTTTAGTTTCATAAATATGTGAAAAACTATTTTTTTCAAATACGAGTACACCCTGTGTAACTTTAGGTACCTATCTACAACACCTAAGATACCTCCTCTTCTTTTGTTCTTCTGTGGGAAGGGAAAGACCCCCTCAGAGGCTGGTTCAAATTCATTATTTAATATGGCCATGGGGTAAAAATTCCTGATCTCATGGTTTTGTGTGCAAGAACTACTTATAGATTGAAATTTGAGATCTGTATTTATACTCAAATCCATGGCCAAGTACCAGCTCAAAGAATGGATTCCAGGGGAAAAAAATTAGAGCTGCAGTTGCTTGGTTTCTTTAATTAACTTTTTGTCTGATTTTCAGTATGTCACTTTTAGATATTTTAAAAGTTATTTGATTGAAAAGCAACACAAGGGGAAATGAATGGGGATTTTTCCATTCAGTGAGCAGGTCAGCATCTTGATTTAGCATCTGGAGTAACACCTAACTAATCACCTCTTGGCAATTCAGGCTAGCAGTCCCCCAAAGTCTAAAATCATACTGAAGACACGGATAGCACAAGGGAAAGAGTAAATCTGCTCTTTCTAAAAGCTTAAGGAAATAGCACTTTACTCATCATCTAGCAAACATTCCACAGGTGTCACATAGCTCCACAGCTGGTAAGAACTATTATTAAGCAAAGTTATTAAGGCAATGACGTTCAAGAAATAAGCAACCCCACTTCTTAAGCAATACTTTCTGGCCTCTGTGTTGTTGTTTAATGGGCCAGCCTAAGCAAAACATGATGTAATGCTGCCTCTTTTGAGGTACCAGTTCTGCATTTTGTATCCTTGTCTTGGAGCCCTCAGAATGAAAATGGCCTCCAGGCAGACAGGTTAAAAATAGGATCTCCACCAGAATTAGTAAGAGCTCGTCAACCTACTGCATGATGTGGGCACACCATTGAAAAACAGCCCTCTGCCATGGATAGAACTGCTTGTGTGGGATAGCTCAAGGAAAGACAAAGCAGGAACACAATCTGCTATTCAGTTTGTATATATTTGTGGCATCATTTGTTAGAGATTCTTGGAAATTTGTTTTCCAATACTCAGACATAAGCAGAGACCAAAACAACTTCATTTCCCTGTGCTTCCAAACTGAGCCATTGTAATGATGAAGGATGCCTTGCTTCCTGCTGGGATTCAGTTCTGTATTGTATTCATTTTGGCAGGGCAGGGTGGGGGGAAGACTGCAGAGTAGGAGCTGCTCTCACTGTTCATCTGCCACGCAGCCCACGCGGGGCTGACCGGGGGCTGAGCACCGGGATGCTGCAGGAGCATGGTGGGCGTTTGGGCCACACAGCCTTCAGAGAGAATCCAAGTGTTGACACTGCCTCTTCCATTTGATACTGCAAGGGAAAATAGGCCACTGCCTTCTCCTTGCAGAAAGCAGAACAGAGCTATTGTGTGGTTGTGAGTCCCTCTAAGTAGCCCAAGACATTAAAGTGGGTCTTTGTTTCAACTGTTTATCTTGGAAATCTCTTTGGGTGCGCTCTGACCTGCTCCAAGTATGCTTGGTATTTAACAACAACCTTCTGAATTAACCCTACCCTAATAGTCAGCCAGAGCTTGCCTGGATTTTAAGAGCTAAAGCTGCTGTGCTTGTTTTATACCTAGTGTGATTCTGTAAGACAAATCATCTTTAATTAAACATCATTATCTTTGAGGTTCCAGTGACCTTGGAAAATTGGTTGTGTAGCAAAAATCTGTTTTGAAAAGTGCTTTTGGAGTCATCCCTCTGGCTTCTTTCACTAGTTTTGTATTTTTTGAAATTTAGTTCTGAAATACAGAGTTCCACCAACCAAATTATCTAAAAATTAACAGGATTGGAAAAGCAAGAGGTTTTTGTTAAGCATCCTAATTCAAAGGAAAAGATAATGTGGGGATTTGATACAGAAATTTCTTTTAGAAGAGAATGCACTTTGATACCACTGAAGAACACACAGTCCCTGAATCTACTGTCCTGTCCAGTGATCTTGATCTGCTGAAGGAAGGATGAAGTACTGTAGGTTTGTTGACTAACCCTTCCTCCAGGATACATGCCTTCAGGAATTTAATGCAGTTAAGTCCAAAGCATCCTTTGTGAACACCGTGTTATGCTCCTTAGCACTGTGAAGAGCAAACTGTGGGGCAGAGCTGAGGGCAGGCAGCTGAGCAGCATCTCTGTTAGCTCCTCAATGCAGGGAATGCCAGTGAAGGGAAGGATCACAGGTAGGTGAGGGGCAGGAATGCAGGTCACATAGGTAGGGACCTGGGGAAGGGCTGAGACTTGTCTGTAGTCTAACTAAACTAAAACTAAAATGGATGTTGCTTCCTGTACAGATTTGGAGATGGCCCACCAATTCTTCTGCACTGCTGCAATATGCCTATCAAATCATATGGTGCATAACACACAACCTGTTGAAGCAGAGCAATGTATTGGAATAACACTGTTTATTCAGGGTGACTTGAAAAATCCAGTGAGCTTTATTATCGTCTGTAGCACAAGTGTGGTTTGTTCACAGACATTTATCCTGAGACTTCTCACTACAAGGACGGGCTTTTTGTTAAGATCCTCAACCATCTGAGATTAACCTTCCTACCTGAGGTGTCATTTGCTGGCCAAAACTGGACTTAAAAAACCCTTATAAATTCAGTCCCTACCAAAATAGAAAAAGAGTTCCACAATTTTCTCCATGGCTGAAGGGGGAATCAAGCACTTGTGTGCTTGATTAACAACAGCATCAATTTCAGACAATCAGGTCAATTTGGGACATAACAGGGACAGGACAGAAAGACAAACAGACATACTCTTCATACTCTGAACCACAGCATGGGAGATCTGACGTTACACTGAATTTCTGAGTGAACTTCTCCTCACTCAGCAGTCTCCCTTCCTTGTACAAAAATTTTTATATCCTTGGTGCTGTATGTTCCATGGCTTTGGATCTAGTTAAGATTTTCATAAACTCCAGGTTCAGAAAACTTTGTATTTAGGACTTTGGCTCACTCATTGTAAACTCAACCATTTATGAACTCCTAAATCAGTGTCCCATAGCCTTTTCTCCTGTTTTCTGAAGCTATATATCCAAACAATAAAATAAAAATCCCAAGCTTCTTTCATAAGGTGAGATAATTTCTTGCATTCTATGGCAGAGAAATCAGACAGCTGGAATTTTTAAATTTTATTTTGGATTTATAGTTAATTTAATTCTATTTAATCAAGCAACTAGTTTATGACAATCCACTAGATTCATAAATCATTAGGTCTGCTGTTATTTGGCTTAGCTGTACCACCATAATGACAATGAAAGCTACATCTTAAGGCCTGAAATATCAGATTAAAAAAAAAAAAAGAAGAATTAGTTGTAAATGTACGGTCCTAACTACTCCTTAGGTACTACCCCACGAGTATAAAATCTGTATTTCAATTGAGTTCATGAGGGACCTAAAGCACTTCACAGACTGCAAAGTGCAGAACTTCTAGATGGAAATTGAGTTTAGGATGCAAAATATTTCTTCCCACACAAATTCCTGAAACCCCTCTAGTTGGTAGAGAAGAAAATCCACAGACCACTGACAACTTGAGAAAATAAACATGAAAACTCACATCAAGTATTTCCTTGTTGGCTTTTGGTGATGTAGCCTCTCTCAACTCTTTAATAGCAACAGGAATTTTAACCTTTTCTCCTTCCGGGATCCAAAGTCCCTACCAAAAAGAAGTACAAAGGGTTATTCAGTCTCATACCTAACAGGTTAATTCTTACAGTTACATATATATTTTACATCTTCTGAGTAGACTTAAATATTCTGAGCAATGGAAAGACATGACAGACAATAAAAATATGCAACAAATGTGTCTTGTGGGTATTACCAAATTCCTGTTAATGGGGTGGTACTTATTTTTCAGTCATCTCTACCATACTTTCTTGAAAAAACATGTTCATTACTATGCCTGTGTAAATAGCCCAAGAGATGCATAACGAGCAATTTTTTGTGGATGGAAATCTAACTAATTAGAGCATCACAGCAACTGCGGGTGCAAAACCTTGCCACTTCCAATTTATAAGTCATGGGGTGAAAATAATTTGCATTTTCTCATTAAAACCAGATGGCACCTATACTGTATAAATAATCCAGTCACACACATGCAGTGGTAGGGAAGTCTATGCCGCACTGGTGCAGTGCTCTATATCTAAAGTGTCAGGAGGCCATTTAGGCAGGTCAGTAGTGTGGCACTGTGAGGATATGCTGCTGAAATCCCCAGCAGTGCAGGTGCATATCTTGTTGTGCCCCTGAAGTTCCTAATAATAGCTGGAAGCCTGATTCAGAATATAGAGCTTTATAAAGAAATACAGGAATCTACAGTTAATGGAAAAGCCTGAAACACATATCCTGAATAAAATGAGGAGCACAGAAAAGTGTAACTTGATGAAGCAGCACAGAGGATAAACAAATACCAAGAGAAAAATAACTTGTGAACCTACATAACTGAAGGTGTGCACTTTCACACATCTGAATCAGTTCTAATGAAAGAATGATTGAAAATTATCAAAATAAGATCCTAGATGACACAGAAAAATGGCTTTGCACTGAATTAACCAGAGTGCATTTATTTTTCTTCTTAATGTTTACAATGGGGTGTATTTGACTGTGGTAGTTTTGAAGTCAAGATCTTTGTTCTCCAGGTTCAGCAAAGTATGACTTTAGCAACATTTTATGTAAACCTTCTCCTGTTAGCCAATTTCTAACAAAACTAATGACAATTGAGTAATCTCTCTACCCTTTAATGGATAGATACATGCTATAAAATCTAGTTTAAAAAAAAAAATCCACACAATGATCGAAGTTCCAAGTTCTTGCTTTGTTTGGGTGGTTTCTGCTGGAGGGAGCAAGAAGAAAAGGGGAATAGAAAAACTATGACCTTACCTTATAAACAGTGCCAAAAGCTCCAGAGCCTAAAACTTTGACCTTCTTAAATTCTGTTTCCTTTAAAATTCTCAGATGAGCCTGGTTTGGTGCCTCCCCACTGGGTGTCAGTGGTTCAACAAGCTGGTGCAGAGAGAAGATGATGTTAGATGGTTACACGGTCTAGAATGCTGAACACTTTGGGGAAGCAAATAAATCCTTCCTTTAAAATAATCAGCATTTGATTCCGTGTGGAGTTTTCAGGAGGATAGCTCTGCTCTGACTTGTGGGAATAAATACCTGCTCCAATAATACCTGCACCTGTATTTTTAGGTCCCTCATCCACTAATCTGTTCAAAGTGGTGCTCTCTGCTCCAAAAATCAAGCACAGAGTGGCAACTGCCATTTTGAAGGAGAATGAAAGAATAGCTCTTCTCAAATGGAGGCTATGACTTCAAAGCCTTGAAACACATGGCATGAAAAATAATATAATTACCACAGATGCTAAAGGAGATTATTTTTGTTTTGAACTTGTGAATAAATTATTAAAATGTTTAAAATAATGGGCAAGAATCACCTGCAACCTTTCATGTCTGCTCTTGTTTAACAGGACAAAATTCCCATGGTACCAGTTGTTCCCCCAGATCATGTGTTATACAAGTAGCAATTGAAACTCTGAAAGTGAGTCTTTCCTCAAACAAAAAAGGATGTTGAATTGCCTATTGATTTTTTCAAAATATTATCTCGGCCTTATTGCAAGCAGTAGTAATTCCCTCCAAATATATTTAATACTTTTATGATGCATAAGTCAGCTTTTTCCTTAGTGTTTTTCCTTTTGCTTTTTCTTCAAATATAACCATATTTAGCTAGATTCAATCTGATTTTAGAGGACCAGCAGCTTCTCTGTTGTGATGAAATATCCTCATTTTGAGGAGTCCAGAGGGTACGATATGAGCTGAGCACACACTGAACTCTACTATCACAACTGCAGAATACGGCAGTATGTAAAATATAGTTTCATAGTGCAATGAAAAACAAGCCAGCTTGTCTTTTACTTTCTTTTTTTTTTTTAAGAATATTAGCAACTGACTTTGCAAAGCTGGCAAGTAGAGAAAGAAGATGCAATTGGGATTTTAGCAGAATGTTAAAAACATTGGGCTAATTTACTAGAACCAGACTAGAAAGAGAAGGGGCTAACCACACAGGAGCAGCTTCCACCCAGGATTAGGAATTTTACTGTGTATGAGGTATCCAGAGGGTGATGCTGTAATGCCCACAAAGCCATGCAAAGAACAAAAAAGCAGTGCAGAAACCTTGTTCATAACCAACAGGGTGAACCATTCACTTTGAAGGCTTTGTGGGCTTTTTGTGCTCAAAACAAACCAAAGACAAGACACAAATACTTCCTCAATTCCTTTCCCTCCTCTCCTGTTTTTCCACAGGATCAGGCATGCACCTGATCAAGGGGGTAAAATTTTCAAAAGCATGCCAAGCTGCCACAGGAGCCTCAAGGCTTGTCTGGAGGGACACACGATTTGGGGCTGAAGGTCTACACAGGAAGGTAGTAAGGACCAGCAAACACATTGCACCTCAACCTGAAGGTGTCGTTTTTTCTGAGTAGACAATCTCAATGGCTTTCCTTGGGATTGAGACATCCAGATCCCTTAAATATTTTGTAAATTACGTGCAGAGAGATCAGATTTGAGATTGAGCAGGTGTTAGGTGCATGCCGCTGCTTTCCTGAGTAGCATGGCAACCGCCTGGTTTCTCATCCCGAGGGATTGCTGAGTTACAAGGATGCAGGACACAGATGCAGGGTGCTCTAACCCTCTGGCACAAGGAGGAGGACACGCAGTGGCCCAGCCGAAGCCGGGGTGCAGGCAGTGCTCACCTCCCTCTCCTGCAGCAGCCGGCGCAGGGTGCGCTTCCTGACGATGTGGCGTCGCCGCAGGTACAGGCCGATGCCCAGCCCCACCACCACCAGGCACAGGAGCCCTCCGACAACACCGGCTGCGATAGAGGGGATCTTGGAGCTGCAGCACAGGAAAGGGTGCAGAAAGAGGAGAAGGTTCTTAGGTGTTAGATTTTAAAGAAGCCCTACAGATGTTGCAGGAAGACTTATGTTTTGATCAAACACAGACTCTGGACACCCACATAAGCCTATCTGACATGTCAGATTTCTTGGGCACCTGTATTTTTAAAGTCCCTCATCCAGTAATCTGTTCAAAGTGGTGCTTAATTACCATCTGGGCATGAACTACAAGTCTTCATTCTTCCCCCAAAGTCACAATGGGAACTGATCCTCATAGCTTAAGTGAGGGATTTCTCCTCCCTCCAACAAACCCACCAAGCGTGTGAGCATCAGATCTGTGATGCCTAGGTGTGCCAGCTCACGTGCGATCAGAGACACGAAGCATGTGGAGAGAGGGCCTCTCAGAAAGGCACAGACAATTGTGATATCAGCAATGCAGCTGAATATGTACAGTGGGAATGTACATTATTGGGGGGAGCATGCTCTAAGTGAATGTCAGATCATCTGTCTTCCTTACAAGTACAAATGTCTGAAACCAGGCATTGTGTCCCATTCCCACTGTACACACAGATTGCTGCCTCTTTATTAGTGCCTGGGTAATTGCAAATTTAAGTTGAGAAGAAAAACCTGTTTTCCAAGGTTGTTTTTTGGTCCTCACTTAGAGATTCTTCCCAGCATTTTTTTAAGTTGCCCCAGGGATTACTATTAAATGCAGTTACTTTTTAACAATACTTATAGACTGAATTTATCTTGCCATAGCATGACTTTGTGGCCAGAAACTAAATCCCTCTGTCTCAGTCAGAGAAGACTGTTTGTTTGTTGCGTGACCTCGAGCACATCATGAAGCTAAACAGTGTGACATAAGATCTAGTCTGAATGTGACAAATGAGAATCCATCTGGGCACACAGTATTTGGAGATGTACAGATCACAGGGCTGGAAAAGACCCTTTGCATCTCTGAGTCTCCTGTAACACAATTAACTATATCAGTCTTAAACATATTTCTCTCTGCCCTTAATCCTTTCTTTTTCCATCCCCTCCTTTTATTCTTCAGTAACAGATCCCTGGTATCACCTTGACAAAAATTATAGGCAGAGCACCATTTTGAAGAATTGTGCCAGTAGCAATATTTTTCAGTTCTTTCAACCATTTTTATAGCTCTGAGCCTGCTCTAATCTGTCACTTCCCCGTAAGCACCTTGACTGCAAGACTCTAGTCCCAGCCTTGCAGTGTTCAGTGTAGAAATGTAAACAGACACTCACACACACACACACACACACACACACATTCTTTCCAGCTCTCCCATTAATTGTAGCAGATGAAATACTCACCCATTTGGACAGCCTTCAAGACCTGGCCCTTTGCACCTGTAAAAACAAATGAATGTTACAAACATAGTAGCTCTGGCCTACATACTTCTGTAATTCCAACTAAGAAGAGTGCTACTGATTTGAAAGTTTCAGAGCAGTCCAAGTGTTAAATGGGAATTTATAATACTCATACACTCCATTAAATATCAGTCAACAACCTTGCTCCAAAATCTTTTATCTAGAGAAGTAGCTACACTGCATATTTAGTTTAAAGAATGTTTTAAAAGAATTTTTTAGCATGTGGTAGAAGTGGGGGAGGACACAGATACACAACATTCATGGATTCCCTATCTCTGTGCAGAGCCCAGGGCTGACTGTGGAGGAGGACAGAAGTAGCCTCCTCCTCCAATACAGACAGAATACATGTGGAAACGTGTCATTGCAGACCCTCCTGCATAATCCTTGCTTCATGATAAGGTAAAGATTTCAATTTTCAGACTTTCTATTTCAACGAAAAGCTTGGGTAGCAGATACATGGACTTCCATCAAAAAATGGGACTTGACAGCACTCTCTCAGGTTACAGTTTGCTGGCACGTGTCCATGCATTTTCTCTAGAATCCAAAGTCTTATGTTACTGGTAATGTAAACAGGTACAATCGTTATCCAGAGAGCCAGGGACTACTAGCAAGTCATTCACCCTCCATTTGAGTTTAAAATGCTAAAATTTTGGCAGCGCAGTGCAAAAAAAACCCACAGATGAAAACACAGTGACTGCGTTCACTTGATGGTCTAATGAGTGTGAGAGGCACAGCATTTCCAAGTGCTGCTGGACTATAAGATGTATGCTCTTCATGGGAATTGTGGTCTTTATGGTGTCTACTGAGGAAGGAGAGCATGACTGAGAGGGTGACATCACCTCTAGAAAACAGCACAGGAAAGGAGTAAAGTCCAGTTTGTGGTATCCGCTCCCTGTGCTGACTTAAAGAAACTGGCTCATCTAAAAACAATTCCAGAGGAGGTCAAGTAGGGGGTAAGGAGTGAGCCCATGCCAGGAAAACTGCTCTGGAATCCCTCTCACTGACAGAAAGAACCAAAAAAAATTCAAAATGCCAGGTAGAGTTGCAGATCTTCTCTTGTAATTTGGACTGGGTCTGGGGAAGGAAGAGGTGAAGCAACTACTCATTTTATTGGGTTTTAGTTAGTTTGTTTGTTTTCATTACTCGGATCTTCCGCTGTGTATTTGTCCTGTTTATGGGCCAACACAGTGCTCCAAGACCCAGCATCTGGAAGGTCTTCTAAGTTCACTGGGCTCCCATACAAGAATGTGCATCCTAGGGTCCTGGACATGCTGGAAGTGCTGTGCATACCAATTCCTGAAAGCCTTGTTAGCTTTCCTACCAGCATACAGTTTGTTTTGTTTGCTCAGTTGTGTAACTAAGCACAGAGAGGCTGCACGTGCAAAACAGAGCCACCAGCTTCCTTATCACCAGGGGAGGCAGATCTTGCCTTGGGCTTCTCTCTTCAGGTGCTCAGTGGAAAACTGACCTAGGACTCCAGACGTCATCCAGTCATGGTCTATCTCCCAGATATTAATTTCTAATGCAACAAAACGTGCAGCTGCTTTTGATAAGAATGTGAAATTAGAAAGACCTGACCTAATTTCACAATATGACTATTGTCCCTCAAAGTATCTCTTCCTCAAAATTCTGGTTTGTCATGCCACTTTAAGATGGCAAGCTCTCTTTGTGATTCCTAACAGCAAACAAAACTGGCTGAGGGGATTGTAGCTAGAGTCTGAGGAATGACTGATGAGTTCTTCTCTTACACATCAAAGTAAAGGCAGGAGAACTGTAGATTTGTATCAGTTCCCTTCCTTTTCCCACACAAATCCATCAATATCAAGTCTTGCAGGTTAAAGTAAAAAGTTGTTTGGGAAGAAATAGAGAGATCAACTTGTGCTTTTCAAATCCCACTTGGATTTCTGATTAATTTCACAAGTCAGAGAAGAAACAAAGCCCATAAGAATTATCCCTCCAGGACTATATATAACTATCTTTCTTAGTGTGGAATTTTATGATGACACCCTACATAAGTAACCCAGATTTTATGGAACCTAAACAACCATGTTTTCCATTCCTGAGTAATTTTTCTTCTGCTTACAGAAACCAAAATGATAAATGTGACCTTATGTTATGCAGTAACTCAAGATCTTATGGATGTATTAGATAAATATAACAGCAGTTGTAGTCTTTGATATATTTCTCTAGTTATTGCAAAATTAGTTCTGTGTACAGCTCCTGAAAACTACTTCATCCTGAACTACACATTTTACCCATCTATGTAAATATTACTTGTCCAGGTGCAGACACAGCAATTTATTTCCTAAATCCACCAAAATTTTAACAACCTTTTCCCCCACCTATAGTTCCTAATTTGATACAATACAGCCAGGTTGTCATGACTGATGAGCCTTTTAGAGGGGACTCACTGGATGTCACTATAACAGCCTAAGTTACTTTACAATCATAAAGGAAATGGAAAATAATTTTTTAATATTTTTAAACTTTACAAAAATTTTACTGTGTCCTTTCTTTCTAAGTAACCTTCCAAGAGTGACAAAAGCAAAAAATTTGTGCTGTGCTTCTGCAGCCTTCCCTCTCAGATCCCCTGGCCACTTCCTGATCTCCAAAAATCTCTTAGTATTTAAAATGAACACTGATGAGACACAGAGTGTTGATAGCAACTGTGGATGGAAGCAGGATGTGCAAGTCAGTGGTATTGGCTACAGTGGTGGCTTCTTCTCCTCCTTGATTATCCACTCCAGTGGCTATGTCTGAGTTTATTTCCTGAATTCTGTGAGACTGGCAAGGGAAAATCAAATCCCGCAACACTGACCAGATTAATTAAGATGGCGAGTGTCTTTAATTGATGAACATATGGGTTAATTCCAGGGATTTTGAGATGTTGCTTTCTTTAGCATAGCATGTAATTCTCAGCTGTACCTAGAGGCAGGGCAAAAGGAAGCTTGTGTACAAAATCCCCAAGAAAATACAGGAGAATCAGGAGAAAAGGGGTCTTTTGGGCTAAGCAGGAGAAAAAATCCTTCATTCTATTTCCTAATGAAGGCTGAAAAATGGATTCAGAAAAGAAAATGAGACTCAAAGAGATTCTTCATGGCGTTGCAAAAGAAGCAATGTATGACCAGTACGCATACCTAAAGCGAAAAAATGAAATTTGTGACAAAACTCAGCTGAGAAGAGAAGTCTTTTACTTGAAGCTTCTTCAAATAAGGAAAACAGAGAGAGATCCTGGGAACCCTTGCTTGCATGACTACTGAAGTCAGCACACTTAATCATGCTGATAAGATTTTGTGGGCTCTAGCCGTGAAATTGGACAGGGACAGAAATGAAGTTGTTTCTTGTCACGCAGGAATCGCTGAGACTGTGGTTTTTAAGGATGCAAAAACTTTCTGAGACAGATGTTTTCCACCCGCTGCTGAACATTCCCATTCCCACAGCAGAATGAGGGAAAGGCGTTAAAAGAAATGGCACTGCTGATGGATTGCCTTCAGAGGGACAATGCTGTGCCTGACTGCATGTTCCCATATTATAACCCTGACACTGGCTCCCTACCCATCCAGGGCCACAGATGTCTCATCTGTATAGCAAATACTGCAACACTACCTCCTTCTAGCTCTCTTGAGCCCTTCAGGGATACAGTCTATTTCATCTGCCACATTTGGGTATCAATTTGAATTGGGCTATTGAGCATGTTCACAATCTAACTGATGCAAACTCAGCCCAGCTCTTTCATGTGAAAGATGAAATTCATACTACTTTTTATGTTCTGCCTTGATAACACAGGGCCAAATACACTGAGGCATATGTTGGGTAACCATCATGCTAAAAATAATCTCCTTACTGTAACCTCATCTCCTGCCTGACTCTTATGGTTCCCCCATCCACTGTTAAAGCAAGGCAGGAATTGACTTCTCTAATCAATTCTGCTTGGGGAACTTGCTTGTGCACTAAGAGTCACTGTGTGGCTTGTTTTACATCCCTGCCTGGCAAATTATGTTCTCAAAATCTGCAATGGAGTCTAGTGTTTGATCTCACTACTGAGGCTGCACAATGAAAAATAAGCCTTGTTCATATGTGGTTACTCATTACACTATTCCACTAATCAGCTGCGTTTCCATGTGGCCATGGAGGATAGAAGGAGGATATTGGACCACTGTGGCCAGTAGGGACTACTGAAGTAATTAATAAAGAGCAACCTTATTATGATCCCTTTTCAACTGAGAAAATTTCTTCCTGGGCTTGCAGTGGGAAGCCCTGATAAGCCTTGTCTGTGATTATAGAAAAAGCAGAGGGCATTGCTGTAAATCCTGGCAAATCCAGAAAGCTGGTAGAACTACTGTCTGAAATCCATTGCACTGAATTTCACTATGAGCACTAGAGCAGATTCCACCCTTCATCTCCTTTTTCCCATGAAGGTGGGAAACTGGCAGTTAGCTAATATACAATGCGATGATTGCTCTGAGTATGTTACAACTCCTCTCTTGCAACACTTACTACAGGCATATTATAGAAGGATTTTGGATCAGACAGATTTGCAGAGTAAAAAGCAGAGGGCTGTGAAGGAAAATATACCAAACATGTTCAGAGCTTTTTGCTCTGAAAGCATAACAGTCCAATAACCAGCTCTCAAACCCTAAAACCTTTTCCTGTGCATCCCATGTCTTTTGTAGGTTGGAAATCAGGAGAGGAGACCATTATTACTTGTGATGTAGATTAAAGAGATCAATGCACACCTTGTTACAGGTTGCCAGTTTAAGCGTGTCCCCAAATGAGGAAAACATGGCTCATATAGAATGGATTTACTGTGATGCCTGTTAAAAAAGCCACACTCACAAGGCTTTAAACTCAGACCAAGTGCTAGTGTATGGAAAGAAGGAAAAAAAGAAAATCACCGTATTACCCCACTAGGATTTCCCTCCTGAAAGTTGAAAGGTGCACAGAAAAATGGGCCCCAGGAACCCAATATCCAGCAGATGTCACTGATGTTCCTCTCAAAACCAGAGGACACAGCAACAAGCCAGATGGGGAAAAAAGGGTGCATCACTGGTGGGTGAGTCCTGTAAAATTCTTTTGAGTTATCAAGCAAGCCTGTTTCAAATCCCTTAAACTATTTTTTTCTTTCCTTCTGCATAAAGACAAAGTACCACTGACCTTTTCCTACTTACAAAGTTTGCCACACTCTGCTTACGTTTACTATGCCCTCCTAACCTCTCTTGCTCCCTGCTAGTTCTTCTCAGTGGTTTGACATGGGATCATCAGGAGGAGAAGGAGCTCAAGACAAGCCGTTTCTCTGTTTCTTTTCTTCCCTGTCACCCTTCAGTCCCAGGTTTTACTTACCCCCGGGTGCAGTTTGGATGGCAGAGCTGGCAAACATTATTCCCATCAGCATATTTCCAGACGAGGGTGTCATTCTCACCCAGAACCCCTGCTGGGCAGGATTTCACACAGTGGGGGCCATCTATAAAATGGGCACACTTCATGCAATTGTCAGGGCCCTGCAGAGAGAAACAACTTGTTTGCAATGCCCTTACATCACCCTATTCAGGAGGATATTCAGAAGATAAATCTAAATGCCTTTTACTGCTGGAAGTTTTCAGCATTATCTGCTTTTATTACCTTGCTACCTGATATTCTTGCAAGCAATTGCTCTTGCAGGATGACCCATACAAAAGACAGTTCCTGCTGCTTAAAGCTAATATTTTCTTGCATTACCATGTTGCTTCTTTTCCCTCTCTGCCTTCGTCTCATAGGAAAACTTGTGTTTTGCATTTTAAATGGGAAAGAATTTAATGACACCTTGATAAGGGGTTAGCTGAAAAGGAGACAGCTTGGTTGCTACCTGCAATCTACTGTCACATAATTTTAAATAGTGGATATGGACCTCCTGATATCTCCCTGAAATACTGGAATCAATATATTATTTTTCTAGTTTCTCAGCACAGGCTCTTTCCTCTATTAGGAAGAAGCATAGGATGATGAAGGCAACCCAAGGAGTCCACGCATTTTTCTTCCCACTTTGAAAAACACTTACTTTGTATTTAAAGGCATTGCCTTTGGCTATTTTTGGCAGAAATGTTTTTATTAAGACTGTAACAGCATCATGAATGACCTAAATATTTTAAAGCAGGGGAACCAGCAATTGTGGGTCAAATTCTACTGTGGAGAAAAAACAGACCAGATCCACAGTGCTAGTTGCAGTGGGACAAAAGTAAGACTTGCTATAGGAAGATTATTTTAATCACTGTAATGTCTAAGGGCCACTATAATAGACTGATTACTAGATGCTAGGCAAATATGGAACAGGGGGTCACTGCCTGAAGAAGTTTATAATGTAAATAACATCCTTGAGGCCATGGTGCTAGGAGGGAGGATGGAAATGCTTCACATTACTGAGCAGTGACTCTTCAAACTGATGATGGGGGCCCTTGTTCTTGACAGGACAGGGTTAATTTTTGCAGTAGCCAGAAGGGGCATGGCTAGGACATGGGGGTTATTCTATACCTCCTCATGTATATCTTCTTCCCCAAGGGACAGGGAGAAGGAGTTTCTTCTGGGGAGAAGGTGTTCCTTCTGGTTGAGCAAGCATGGTAGAGGGAACAGTGGGGTAATGCTGGTTGTGAGCAATTACATGAGAATCCTTCACCTTTCTTGTACACTGTTACTAATGTTGTTGCTGTTACTGCTCCCTTTCTTATCTCATTACTGGAAACTCCAGTAAATTGTTCTTATCTCAACCCATGATTTTCCCCTCTTATGCCTCCAATTCTCCTCTCCAGCCTGCCACAGGGGAAGGAGGGGGAGGGAGTGATAGAGTGGGTTGTCCTTTGCAGAGTCTCAGTGGGACTACTAAATTGGGGTGTACCATTCCCAAACTACAACAATGAGCAAGGGTCAAACACTCAGAGGCTGCGGGCGGTGGCAAAGATGTTTAAAGATCTGGGTTAAATAACACAGAGGTGGACCTGTGATGGAAGCAAGAGATTTGATCTCAAAAAAAAAAAAAAAAAAAAAAAAAAAAAAAAAGAACTGGACTATTGCAAATAAGATCTGAGTTTGATCTAATGTGCTCATACCAACTTGTAAGTTGAGTGATTATATGTTACTCACATTTTTGCTGTATTTGCCAAAGTATTCTTTTAAAATACAAATTTTAATATTTAAAAAAATATTAAGGACTCTACAATGTCTGTAACTGTGGACTACATGTCAGAAAATAAAACTAACGCCCTGAGGTTTCCTATCCTGCTCCCTTGCCCCATGATCTTGACTTCTAACCACCCCCATTCTCTGTTTCACCTCAAATAGGGTTAAAATGAGACCTCAGGATTATCTGAACATGGCAAATACGTATTAATACGTGGTCTGAGGCTCAGGTTTGCTAAGAAGAATCTGCTCTTACAGGTCCAGTGCAGGTTGCATTGTACATGGTGGAGTTCTGCACCAGGCACTCAGGGTGGCAGGGGAGGCACTTGGAGTCCTTTTCAAACTCTCTTGGCTCCCTGGAAAACAACAACAACAACAACAACAACAAATAAATAAGTAAACCTCAGAAATAATAGCAAGTGATAAATTGTGGTCTTCTCTCCTTTTCCAGACTTTTCCACATTCGACTGAGATGATGATGGTACTCAGACAGGAGGAGGGACCCTCTTGGCTACACCAGTAGCACTTGCTCGGTACAAACAGGAGGACATAAGAGTAAGGGAAATTTGGTTGACAGTGAAACACATGACACTCCAGATTGCACACTACAAATTAGTTTACATTCCCTTTTAAGCTAATGTCACAGAATACTCACAACCATTTCTAGAGGCTTTTAAATGGTAGTGATGCAAGAGATCAGCAAAAACATTTCAAGTGATTTCAAGGCTACAAATAATAATTAGGAAAGTTAAACAGCAAGGCACTGATAATTAAATTCATGTCTTCTCTACAACACACAATGAATCATTAAAATATGAAAGTTGGGAACAGATGGTTTTAATAGCAATAAAGCTGTTCCACTTCAAGTAATGGTGTTATTAATTAAACTAAATCTACTCATCATTTGACACAAAATAATGACCTGATCTGCCCTTCAGGTTATAATAGCTGCTAGAGCTTTAAAAAAAAAGACAGCTGCTAAACTGCAAGCCACTAGAGAAATACAAATATCAGAGGCATTAGCACCCTGACAAGTACTTGCTTAATACTCAGGAGTTTTAAAAGTCAGACTTTGTAATTTTGCTGCTAGTAATGCCTTTTCCACCTACATCGTCTGCTGAATTGACACACAAGGCGTCTTTTTCCATGTCCTAAGTGAGGTTGAGGCAATAATTTTGTCTGAAATTGCTGCTCTCAGTCATTTCCAAATGAAAGTTCATTCTCCCTTGACTGCAAATTTTCAAACTGCAGGGGTGAGCTGCTCATCTGAGCAAATATAGGAGGAAGGAAGTCTACCAAGCAGTGAAGCCTTGACTCTGGGGATGACTGAGCTCCCAGAGACTCGAAATGGCTCTTGGCTCTCACCCGGTGTACATGACATGACAGTCACAGATTGGGCTTTAAGCTCCTTTCATTCTTATGGGAAGGAAGCCCAAGGTCTCCTTGGGCCTCCAGATAGTCTCCTTGAGGGCTTAAGGGGATGTTTTCTTAGCAGTCACCATGTCAGGAGCAAATTCCTAAGGCACGATGAATGTGGAAGGAGAGGTACCTTAGCTAGGTACTGTGTTCACAGCACATCTCTGCAAGCTGGGGCAATCCCATGCAACCAGAGACCCAGCTTCTTGCTTTCTAGCTACAACACATTTCAAAAACCAAAGCCCCCATACCGTCACCAAAACCTAAAGAACCCCTGAGACACCTTACCCTTGCAGGATGTTGCACTGTTTCACACATTCCTTCTGACGATCAAAAAACCTGCAGGAGAAGCAGTGGAAGGGCCCTGGGCCCCAGCAGCCTACGTCTGAGCACAGGGGGTCACAAACATGCTTGGCAGCAGCTGAGAGAGAAAGAGGGACAAGAAAAGACATGAATGTCAAAGCAAGAGAGAGGTCAAACTCAGTTCTCACTCCATCAGACCAACTGGTTTCTCCAACCTGTTCCTAAACAGATATGAATGGTTCTGGTAGAGTGGAAGAGGAATAATCATGCTTCTTTAAATCACAAAGCCTGAAACTGAGTGACATCTGGCCATTCAAAATAAGAATGATCTCCTCTGTGACAGTTTAACTTATGTATGAAAAAGTTAAGTCAGGCTGAGGGAGCTGGGGATGTCCACCCTGCTGAAGAGACAGCTCTGGAGAAACATTATTGGGGCTTTTTTTGTACTTGATGGACACTTATAACAACTTTTTAACAAGGCCTGTAGTGACAGGACATGGAGAAATGCTTTTAAATGAAAAGAGTAGATAGATTTATGGATACAATTAAGAGATAGTTACAATGGATGGTGAGACACTGGCATGAGTTGCATAGGGAATTGGTGGATGACTAACCCCTCAAAGTTCAGGGTCAGATTGGATGGGGCTCTGAGCAACCTGGTCTAGTGAAAGACATCGCTGCCCACAGCAGGGGAGGTTGGCCAACATGACCTTTAAAGGTCCCTTCTCACCCAAACCATTCTGTATTTCTATGATAAATTTCTAAAATACAACAAATTCATATTCTGCAAAAATAAATAATTCGATTTTGGCCCAGGACCACTGCAGTCAACAGCAGAATGGCTGAACAACAGCTTCAACCTTGTTAAAAAAGGCCAGGTTTAGTAGTTAGCTTTTGTGTCCTCCAAGTGATGTGGCTTCACTACATTCATAGTAGTTAAGAAGCTCCTAATTTGCTGGACAGCACAAAGTCCACATTTTGGTAGGAAAAAAAATCCCACTCTTCCCTCACCACTTTCATTAAAGCAATATCACTGATGAATTTTGTAGCCAGAGGAACATGGAGAAAAAAAAGCCTTGCTTGAATCATGAAAATGCAAGCTTACTCTTGCATTTCAGCATGAGCTTTGATGGTGATCAGGAATGCAGCACTCACTTACCACATTCATTTTTATCTCTATTCTGTAAAATCTTTGTTTTCTGGCTCTCAGTTGCAAACAAGCTGTGCCAGTCCATGGTGTCAGCATAGCAGAGGTTCTTGTTCCTCATAATGGCAACATCTCCATCACTTATTTCCTTGAGGGAGCGCAGCCCTAGGGACTGTATTTTCAAGTTAACAACGGCTAGGGAATACTGGCCACTAAAATGGAGAGGGACAAATAGAAAAAACATGCAAGAAAGGTAATTAGCAAGCAGGATTTACTCAGCATGCTTTTATTTTAGTTGTTAAATGCATCCTGCTGTGAACTGCATTTTCTTCAAGCAAGGTTCTGCTCAGCCTTCTAAACTTAATGCCATGTATATGCCATGCCTATTATGTAACAACTGCAATACTCACATCTGGTTTTGCAAGGGTTTTCTAAGCTAAAATGTCAGGACACACATGTTCTGACAAATGATGTAGAACAATGGTTGTAGGTAAAGCAGCTATTATTTTGTGCTTGTCCACCAAGTCACTCTTCCACCTAAGGCAAGCTTAGGAGGGTACTTTGAAGCATTGCTGATGTCTGCACTGCTTGGCAGCCTCCATCCACGACTGCCCAGCTACCTCAAATCCCACAGTGCTTCTGACCACATTTTGACTTACCCCAGACTGTAAAGAGCGCTTTCTGTCCTGCTTGTGCTTCCAGGATGGTGGGGGAAGCCCTGGTCCTGAAAGCAGGCTCAGGGAAGCCCTCCATAGACGGCACAGAGCTGAGGGTCTTTACTCCCAGGGCACATCATCTATGCTACAGAGATGGTGATCTACTCCTTGCAGGGTTTGCCCCGTTTTGCATCAGTTTTGGGACACCTGAGTCTCACACTGCTTGCAACCTCGGTGTGCTCAGACAAGAGCAGCTCAAAACAGGGTTTCTCAGAGTGGCTGTGGCACATGATTTACTTACTGTTGCTTTGTTCTGCCTCGTATAATCTCCAGATTTTCAAAAGCATAGAGATCAGTAGCATTCTCAGGCCAGGCTTGAATCAACAAAAATCCTGCAAGAGGAAAAGAAGATTAAAAAATAATAATCATGGAAATAAACTTACTGTTAGTGCTGGCAGCAGAGCCTTCTCCTGTAGCAAATCCTGAACCAGGAGAAGGCACTTGTACTTTCCCTATGCTTATCTGAAGGATATCAATGTCTAACATGACATTTTAGGGAGCAAGGAGATATTTTTAAACCCTGTTTTATAAACAGTTTACTTCTCAACCCACTGTGAGGGCTTAGGAGCACAACAGAGCATGTTGGTGAGCCACACATCCTGCCACACCAAGTCACCAGCAACAATGGCTCTTGCCAGTAGATACCCTGGCTGAGAGGCTACAGACTCTGCATCTGTAGGAGAAAGACAGCACTCCATCCTGTTTTTCAGTCAGCCTCAGGGAAGAGGAAAACTGAAAAGCAGGAACAGAGCAGAATAGATACTTGTAGTGGATTTTCTGAGGCAAGCAGAATTCCCTACTCAGCTGAGGTGTTTTGGGAGGAAGGGGAGAACTTGGAAAATTTCAGTCTGCTGTATGAAGCTCTGCAGTTAGTCATCGCTACCCTGAAGGGAACCACACAGTGAGAGAGCAAGAAGAGGAGAATTGGAGTCATGTCTGTAGACACAGCCCTGATGTTACATTCATTTCATAATGGGCTGAATGCAATTACTTTTAATTGATACTTGGTGCAAGAAGGTGGCTGAGTGCTCCACTGGCTGCTTTGTGCTCATGGAGACACATTTACCCTAAGGAAGAGCTCATCAGGCTGGAGAGGGTGTCTCCATAAGGATGATGCAAGCCAATGAGCATGCTTCCCTAAGGAGCTGCTGAAAGGTTTTCCACAAATAGAAACACACTGGGCTTTTTTTAGCTGGAGTGGCACGCCTCTGCATCACCACATGCTTCTTGGGTGGCTGAGGATCTCCACTGCTTTTACTCTTCTCTAGGGCTGACAGTTCAGCAGAAGAGATGTTCTGGCCAAACCACACACCTTGGATGAAAGACCAGTATGGGTTATGTGGGCGTAATGCTGGCAATGTGCTGCTGACCACCTTGGTTAAGAGTGACCCTTGTTAGCTCACAGACAAGAAACACTTTGCATGCACTTCCCTTCGTGTGCTTAAAAAAATTCCCTCCTCCCCATTTGTGTTTTTGGCAGTATCAGTCAAAAAACACCTCAGCTTAAATTCATTGCTAACCTGATATTTCTTTGACTGTTTTGAAGACATCCAATTTCTTGGGATCCAAAGGTAGGGTCTTTGTGAAGGCATCACTGAAACGAACAGAGAAATTGTGAAAAGAACAGCTTAGCCTGGATTGTCTCTAGCCTTTTTCTTTCAGTGCTTGATGTCCAGCAGGTAACTCACCCTAGAAACGCAACTGGGAGAATGCTGACATCCCCATTGATCTTGGTACAGTTTTTGAAGGAGTCAATATTTGTGGCATTTATGGAGAGGATCCCTTTAAGTTCGCCTATTCCGATGCCATTGCACACTATCAAAGGAGAGATACAGAAGTTAGGGGGGACAAAAGTGAAGCCCAGTCACAAGACAGGGTAGAAACATGGAGGTGCCACAAGTTCAGAAAGAATTCCTGTATGGCCAAACCTACCACTCTAAGATGAGTTCACTGATCTTTTGCCCAATTTTTGATTTTCAGAAAGTGCCACAGGATAACTATTTCCTGCTTGCCCAGCCGTGCAGCTCTGGTCTGAGCATCTTTGCACACAGGCTTTGGCACATTCCCTTCTTTGTCCTATTTCCATTCCCCTTGATGAGACACTGGGAAGGACAAATGGAGGAGAAGGCTGACTGCAAGATATACATGCACACAGTTTATCCACTGTACTTGTGGTGTATCCCACCTGGACAGCATGCTCCACAGTCATGCTTCCTGATCAAGCCACTTGTCAGATCTCCAAACTATTGCTGGATCTGATTTATATTGAATTTTCACTTAACTAAGATCAGAATTCCCTGCACTTTTCCTAGTAAGTTCTCTATCATCCCAAAGCCTCACTGGATTATTTCATGCTTTTTATACCTTTGCTGCATAGCCCATCACACTTTTTACACTTCCGAACACCATTTTCTTCCACTTCATAAGTATCAGCATTGCACGAGCGAACGCAGGAGCCATGGTCTGTCACCACGTAGTTGTCTGGGGAAAAAAAAAGGATACTGACTTAGGTGACTGAAAATACAAGAGGGATGACTAAAAGGTGACTGAAATACAAGAGGGATGCTTTGAGGTCCAGACAAGCACCTAAAGACTTGCAAGAAAAAAGGGCTTTGAGCTTTTGGTACACTCAGGAAAGTACAGGCATTAACTATGAACGTCACAAACATCATTTGAAGGTAGATGAACACACAGCACTATCACCATTTTACAGGGAGGGGAATGGTCACAGAAGGATAAAACAACATCCATGTCTTGGTGGATTAAAAAATACAGAAATGGAACAGCAAGAAAGGAAAAGCAAGTATCTGTAGAGAAAACAATGATCACAGGCCTTGAGATAGAGTCTTAAAATCAATTACTTTTTAACAGTCCTAATTAAGAACCAGTTAAGAGTTGACAATGCTTTGGTAATCCATAGCATTGATCCCATATAGCCATTGTTTAATGTTTTTTAGAAGATGCCTTTCTCTTCACCAAGAGAAAAAATTTCAGAAGTCAAAATGCAACGATTGAAAACCAGGCAAGGTGATGAATGCAGACTGTTTCAAGAGGCTCACTTTGTCACCTGTTCTCAGTTCCCATTTAAACTGAAGAGAACAAGCGCTCTTTCACCTGACCACAACACAGTGGGATTACATAAGACCCTTCCGTCTTTTCTCCAACTCCCCACCTCCTCTGGGGCTGCAACCTGAAATGAACTTACGTGGACATTCCTTCACACAAGTGGCTCCGAAGCTGTATTTTCCTTCAGGGTTCACATCCATCTGGTAAGTGGTGGGGTTATACAGGACCAATGGGGGACATGTATCCTTGCACGTAGCATCGTCCCGAAACTTACGGCATGCCTGTCATTGAACAACAGCACCCATTAAACTGCCTTTTTCTTAAAAAGTGACAGTGATTTTACATCAGATCTTCAAAACCCTCTGATGGCCTCATCTGCTTCCTGCTTAGCTGTAATGGAAACCCCAAGCAGCTACAGATATGGTCCCTCAGGCTTTGAAGTTGAAAGGTTGCTTCAGGCTGGGCAATGGAGTTCAGTATTTTTTAAAAAAAGTAACCATGAGCTTTTCTTTTTCTGAACCAGAAACCTTGGCACTCTGGTGGAGAACTGCTGAGATTCACATGGGAACAGGAGCAAATCTGCATGCCTCAGACAGAAAAATTTTCCCTTACAAGCAGCAACCAGATCAAGAGAAACTGTACTTTTCTTGGCCAGTTTTTAATAACCTAAATCAAGTCAAGTCTTTTCCTGCCAATTACTGACTTTTCTGGCTAGATATTAAACTCAAGCCATTATATCTGGCTGCAGGTAATGAACAATTTAGCAGGCATTTATGAAGGGCAAATTGGTTCTTCCAATCTAAATCTGCATTAAATTAATAATGACTCTCTTTTTCTCTTTCTTCTCCCCTGGCTTTCCAGAGGAGAGAGGGTAACTGTCTCCTCTGTAAGCCAGTAAGGGGATCATAGCCATCTTAAAAGGAAACCAGAAATAGAGGTAACAACAGTAAAATCCAGCCTGGAAAATTTCTATGGTGATTACTGAGATGTCACTTAATTTTGAATGAAGTGTAGTGAAAACATGGGGAAAAGTTAAAACCACAGCATACATCAAACCCCTGAAACTCCCATGGAAAAGCTATGGGACCTTTATTCCCTAAAGAACCTCCATCTGTTTCTTCTCTCTTCACTGCCCCAGGGCTCCCCAAATACAGTGCTTTTGTGTCAAGTCAAAAGTAGAACGAGAAACCCAGATTTCATGTGTGAAGTTCGGTGAAATGCGAAAAAATGAAGATCCATCACTTCTTTACTTCCCTTTCAAGTTCTTGCTGTAGTAAACCAAGATTAGTACTGACTAGTGCTAAGGAGTACAAGGCAAAGCTGTGCTGGCCTGGATAACTGCGGCACCGTGGGGGCTGCTGTGCACCTGTGGACTTGTTCATATGGGGAAGTTGCCTATGGCAAACACTTAGATGCTCTGCAACAACGTTGAGCTCACTGGGCAATCAAAGGCACTAACACTGGTTTGGAACACACTAGGAAGGTCCATGGGCAGAGTCAGCAAAGACCAGCAAAGGATGCTGTGAAGTTCACATCATTGTCCCTCCCAACAACCACCCATGCAGGGAAGCCCTGGAGCACCCTCCAGGTTAGCATCTCTCAGGAGGCTTTCTGGGGTGAAGAAAGCTAGGGGACAAGCAGCTGAAAGCCCTGCTCGCTGTGTCAGGGCTGAAGCCATTGTGGTGGTGGTGGAGCAGCATCATTACCAGGCAGTCACTCTCCCGAGGCCCGGTGCACCCCGCGGCACACTGGTTGTGGCAGCAGTCGCTGGGCACCTTTCCCCTGCACCGACCAGAGCACTGCTGAGCACAGATGACTTTTGTTACTGGAAGATACAAGAAAAAATGAAAAACATCAGCTGTACTTGCTGCAATGAGATCAAGAAATATGGAGAAAAGGTCTGGTGCAGGTTCTGTGCTAGATTTTCCTCATGGGACGTTCTGTCCTCATTTAAGGCCAAAGTTTGGGAGGGGTGAGAGCGAGTGTGGGTGGTGGTAAGAAGGGGTCATGTTCAGCCTGTAATTATCTTGGCTCTTATGAGGTGCTAAGAACTCTGATCCCAGCCAGGAAATATGTCCTGCTTAGAAAGAACAACCCTATTGCACCAATGCCCAGACCAAGCAAAACTCTGTGACAGAGCCATTGCAACAGGGTAGAATCTGTCTCCACTTCACTGAGAAAATTTACAATTATTGGTGCTAACTTTGGGAAAAACAATGTGACAGAATTGACAGGACTCTGTAATATAACTGGAAACTGTACATTGTAGGTGTGGTGCTGTGAAATGTCCCTTTAATACACTAAAATATTTCCAAAATTTGCAAAGATAGGGGAGACTCACTCAGCAAGCAGATTTCATATACACATTGAATCCTTTTTCCTTAATGTTCAAATCCTTGGCCAAATTTTATCTTCATTACATAACTCCCTTAGGGTTTGCACCAGTGCAACAACCTGAAGGAAAAACTGGCCCATGTCCAGCTTTTTGCAGGGAAGCAAATACTGCCTGCAACATTTTGTTGAGAACTGGGAAAGCTTCTCCATTTGACTATCAAAGGAGAGAAAAGGATAACTAGAACAATTTTAAAAACCCCCACAAATGAATGGCTACCATGTTTTTGTACCAGAGACCCAAAATGGGATTGTTTGTTCTCTAAAGAAAAATAAAAATTACTGATCCATGAAGTCTGGCATAAGGTGCTAGAAGAACCTGATGGCTACTCTGCTTCAAACAGCGTCCTGAGCATTTCAGCTATGCACTGTGCTAACTGTCATCAACTTCACAGTTGGCACAAATGAATTACAATATTATCAGAAATTCCTGTAAGTCTGAAAACCATAGCTGTTAATGAACAGAAAATGATTTCAAAAAATAGCCAGCTACAGGGCATATAACAGTGATTTTTTAAAATCATATATTCTTTTTCCATTACACAGTTCTGTATCCAAACTGTATTATTTTATTTTTTCTTGTAGACCTGTAAGCAAGGTAGTATTTTTTCAAGGAAACAGATTATTTCCACAGTATGCATTAGCCTCTCTGATGGCAGCTCCTCCATTCAACTAGAAACAGGGGTAATAAAAAGCACATTGTTCTACATCAACAGCATTTTGATACAATTTTTTTTCATAAGAATTAGCAGGGGAATAAAGCACCTCATCACTTTGATAACTATTGACTAGAGTTTCCTGCTGGAAACATATATTACATCAAACATTTTTACTTCACATAGAGTATCCCATGTTCATTTCCAGAAGAACGAGATGTATCCCCCAAACTTTCCCACATATGGAAAGGCAGGATACATTTTCAGTTGGCCAGATTCTCAAATGACTGGAGAGGCGAGCAAGAGACCACAAAAGATTTTGTTTCATGCACTCATCAACCTCCTGATTCCAGCGAGGGTTTGTAAACGCTGGAAGCTTGCAGGACTGAGACTGGAGGTTTTGCAAGGTCCTGGGACAGCTGTGCAGCCTCAGCTGGAGGAACCAGCCCAGGAAGGGTTTTGTATGCACAGCCACCATCCACCCAGAGAGCCATACTGCAGAGCCAGCTGACAAAAACTGAAGCTTACACTGTATGAAGACAGCAAAGGAGCAAATATGCTCCTCTTTCCTCAAGCTCTATGCCATACAAATTTGGCTTGATATTTGCAGACAAAAAACATAGGTTCAGGTGACTATTTGCAATGGAAAACTGAATGTAGGATGTTGCTTCTATCTGCATTACGTCTAGATCAGCAGTTTTTCCACTGAACTTTTCATAAAACAAACCTCAGTGTATTTCCCCACCTTTTAAAGAAAAAAAAAAAAAAAAAAACAACAAAAAAAAAAAACCAAAACAGTGAAACAAATTGTCACGGTGTTCCTCCTCAACCTTTACTTTAGGAAAAAGAAACTGTTGCAAAACCTCAGGCCCTTGTAAATGGATGTTTCTGCTGCTCTCTTAGTATAAAGCAAGCATCCTATTTGCATAATTACTGTTAGTTTTTCAGTAGACAGAAATGTAATATGTATGTTAGAGCACATAAGCTTTTCTTAACTAATCTGCAGGCTTACATGTCTGGCAGTTTTTTTCACCAGGGCCCCAGCAGTGGTCTTCTGTGCAGTTCTGATGGCATTTGGGACCTAAAACACAAGAGGGAGAATAATATTCTGTAAGCAAAGAAAATAACAAGGTACCATGAACAACAGAAAACAACGACTTGAGATTTCCTTCCTGATAAACCAGGGTAGGAAGCACCTATATAACAGTGCTCAAAAAAATTGAGAGCTGAATTCGTTTTCCTTTGTCCACCTCTGCTTTCCTACGTGCAGTTCTCCACCTCCACACCTTTGAGCAAGAGAGTACAATACCCAGCCAGTCTAGCTTACAAAAGAGGCATATTTTTCCCAGGAACAGGAATCTCAGCTCCTGCCCATCTGGCCCTTCTGCTGGGGTTTTCATGCTATGGCAAGTCACCACTGCCTTGAAGTCAGGCATGTGCCAGCTGCTCACTACAGGCCACATGTAAATCAGTGTTTCTGAACCAAGCAGTTCTAAAACAAAAACAAATCCAACTGGATTCACGGGCAACTGCCAGCTACTCTGACCACAAAGTAATTTGACTTGTCTGCTTTGTGCCCTCCTCCCATCCTCTGCCAAAAATACTCCTTGTGCAGGACTACGCTGCAGATGGACAATTAATGGAGAGGTGGGCAGGATGGACGGACACCTTGCCTGACCTTGAGGGTTCAGTGCTGGATTCTTTCCCATTCGTCCCTCCTCGCTCTATTCTTTCTTCTTCTTTCTCTTAATGACAAGCAAAGTCCCAGAGAAACAACTTATTTTAGAGTATGGGATCATTATTAAAGTCATAAAAGGCTGTCTTAGCAGATTAATGTGGAATTCACTACATTTTAAAGACATTTCCTACTAGAGTGTTTCTTCCCACTAACAGCATGTGATTCTCTTTCCCCCCGTTAGCCATCAAATAGCTGAACAAATGCCAATACTTGTCTAAGAGTGGATTGATTTGGTGTGGGACCAAAGAATTTTTTTTAAGTTGAAAAGTTAAAAGTTAACATTTCTGTGGTGTTCAGAGCCAAACTCCTGTGCTGACATGTATAGTTTGCAACTCCTTGATTACACCAGGGCTCCATAGAAAAATAAGTCAACACAAAAGTTGGCTATTAGCTCTCAGGCAATTATGCAACTGGAAGAAGATAAAGAAAATATGTTTTCCTGCCAATTTATAGTGCTAGAAATGAAATGCTCAGAAATGAAAATAAACCCTCCTTTCTGTGAAATGACTGGGGATTTTACGAGGGATAGGGCTAAAGGATTAGCTTGAGCCTGCTCTAAGCATATGCTGTACAAACTTTTAAATATCCCCTCATATCCCTGTTGACCTGAAATTCAGATTTATCTACCTGTTTATTATTACTTTTGCCAGGGTAATCTGTGCCGTCCAAAACAGGAGAATTTTATGGCATTACTTGGGCTTGAAAAAAGCTTCAAGTAACTCCATGAAGCTACCCATATGGTTTTTCTAGATCAGAGCCTTAGACTGTAAACAGAAGATCACTGGAAAGCAAATGAATGTACGTTTTTCTGAGCAGTCTTTCTGAGCTGAGCACATATGCACGGCACTCTCTTAAATCAAGAGGAACATTCCCAAGAACTTTGCTGAGCTATGAGTTAAGGACCTAACCATCATGAAAAATTCTACCTTAGGCCAGTGGTGCAGAAATGAAAGTACTTCTCTTGGAACAGAGCTTGGTGGCCTTTGTTAGAAATTGTTGGACCAGGAACCCACTGGATGAAAGACAGGATGTTCATTTTACCCTCTAAAATGGAGAGGGACACATAGCACTTTTGGTAAGTTAATACTCACAAGAAGACAGGTTGCTCGCAAATTCAAGCACTGTGGGAGGCTTCTTGCTTGTGTCAATGATGTCATTCCAAAGAACAGTGTCCATGTTGCATAGTTTGGGGTTGTTGCTGATTTTAACACCTCCATTAAGAATTTCTGTTACAGAAAAAAAAATTGCTAAGTGAAGCAAATCCCTAATTTGTCCCAGAGACATCCCTAAAATGTCTCTGATCTAAAGAAAGATAAATAAATGACATATTTCTCCACCTCAGTCACAGGATACTGACAGAAAGGAACAATCTGCAGGGCATCAGCACTCCTGATGGTGTAACTAACACCAAAAACAGACCAACAGGTCCTGGAGACCAGCTTTTCTCAGATGCCACCAAGATGCCACTATGTGTAGTTTTCTGCCTGGTGCCACCTCTAGGGCCCACATTGCTCAGCAGAGTAGACACTGCTGGTGTGCCCAGCCAGAGACCATGTGAGACACACATATTACCAGTTCCCACAGGGATCTAATAGAAAATATTGATATCTATGCACTGGAATCAAATAATACAAAATAACAAATGGATGCTTCTTTGCCAGTTTCGGGAGCAAAGATGAATCTTGATGAATTTTCTTTATCTTTTGCAGAAGACTGTCTAGCAGGAAAACAATTAGAAAACTACATTCAGATCCTTGCTTTTAAAGCAGGTTTTGGTGGCCTGTGACTTTGAGAGGCAATCTCCAATAGATCTTGACACCAATAAGCTGACAGTTGAAGTTGGCTTTAGAGGTGCCTCCACTTCTTGGCCATGTCTCACCTGAAAGCCGCTTCATTGGAAGCTGTCGGAGTCCCTGGGTTTTATTCATGTGGTAGTTGGATAAAACAGCCAGGGCGTAAGAGTTGTCATACAGCACATTGCCTCGTATGATCTGGAGGTTTTCAAGGGGAATGACATCCACCATGTTAAGGGCGATGAGCACGTAGCCTGCAACCTCCTGTATTGTCTGAGAGAACAACAGAAGAAACAAGGTGCTTAATCCATACTACTCTTCAATAACTGCTTTCCTCCTCCCACTCCTCCAATCCACCATCTTTCAATTTCAAGGAATGACAGACCACCTAATCTCATTAAAAATAAGTCAATCTAAGAAGAAAAAGGGACTATGTGAAAAACCTTGGTGGTTAAGCATGTATAAACTCGCTCTTTCAGCAGCTGCCAAAGGTCCAGAATACCCCTGTTCTGTCCCCAAGTAAGGGTAAGTGGGGCTTTCTAGGGGAGGCAGGAGAAAAGGGCAAGCATGCATGCACACATGCATGCACACAACTAAGTGTGATGCTTCCCATAAACACTTGCCTAGCCTTCAAAAACTGGTAGCACACAGATGCCACCTGATTCAGGCTTTTATATGGTCTCTTCTGTTCCCCTTCTCATGCTCATCCAAGGGGAAGACTAGGCAACCTTCTCCTTTCTAAACAATATATATCTTTACAGGACAAAAAGGCAAGTGAGGTAATATTCCTGCATGTGGGTTTATTCCTATCTTGCACTGTGAAATGTATGCATTTTTATCCCCCACAAAAATCACTGCAAGTGAAAATCCTTCACGCTACTGAGGATATTTTCATTTTCTATAAAGACTACCAGTAAATTTTCAAGAGACTCGTTACCTTCCTCAGAAACCTGAGCTCTGTGAGCAGGTTGTGTTTGGGAAAGAAGAATGGCAATACCATCATATTTTTAATCCATATGTTCAAAATGTAGATTGTTTGACATTGCTTGTTACTTGCTGGTGGAGAACCTGGAGGTCCCCAAGTCAGCCATGGCTCCTCCCCATGCTGTGCCTGTGTTTTAACATCCATCCTCTCTTCTCTCCCTCCTCAGCTTGCCTTAATTTGCCCATGAACTTGTGCACAAAACAAATGTTGAGATGGGAGTAGCCCATGTGTCAATCACTTCAAGAATCCGTGTGGGAAGTTATTGCACAGGACTTGCCTGCCTGCTGAGGGTGTGAGCATTTCAGGCTGGAGAGGCACTCACCACCATGGCAGAGAAAGGGATCACAGTTTGGAGGGCAGGGAAAAGGCCTCCACACTTCACAATCTGCCACTTTGCCCTGTCAGCACCACAAAGCCTTTTGCTGTCTGAGAAGTGAAGTAATAGGTAAGGATGTAATTCTAATTATAAATGAGAAGAAACCCATCTGCATGGCACCCAACACAGGCTGGCAAGTGCTTTAAAAGCTATTTCTCAAAGTACCTGATTTATGTAGTAAGGCTGAGCGCATCCTGCAGCCTACAGGTATGCTTAGACTGTAGGAGGCGATTCCTCTGATCTTAACTGGCTGTGTTTTTGGATCACCACAGAATTTTATCAGCAGCTTTTATCAGCTGATCCTTTGCACTTAAAAAATGGAGTAGGATTTGTTGTAGCAGAGAAGGCCCCACTGGCCATGAACACTAACCTTCAGGAAAGAGAGGTCACGATTGTGCTCCACATATGTAATCTCCAGGTTGCTGAGCACCACCTCGCAATTGTTGTACATCCTCTGCAGGCTGGTGAAATGGTCTTCCACATGTCCCAGTTGGGTCAGCTTGTTATTTGTCCCTTGACAAACTGTGGAGGAAAGGAGAAAGCTCCATGAAGGAAAGGAAGAATAACTACAAGGCAAAGACTTGTTGCTTACTTATCTTTAAAAGAACTACAGTAAGTTAAGCATCAGTTTCATAAGAAACGAGAACATGATGTGTCCAATGGCACTCATAGGAAATGTGCAGTGTTTCCCAGGGACAGAGATGTACCAGAATTTACAGTTGGAATAATCCTCTGTCGCTTTCTGTTATAGAAAAGCTTCAATATGAGACTTTTGTACATAGGTAGCACTAAGTTTTCTGCATCACAGGCATAACTCAGATCCTGAAGACAGGACATTGATACAGTTCCACTGGACACTACTGAAACTGGCATGCTGCCAGGTATCACCAAAGGGGATTTTCCTGACGACTTATTTTACATTGCTTTCAGGGGCACTGGGTCTCCTTGTAAGCTCAGAAGGAGGAAGGGGACCTTCCTGAAGGACCTCTTAAGCTACAAATTTGAGTTTTAAGGTCTAACTGAACCTCCAGGGCTTACACATCTCTTGCCACTCTGACATTTTGGGAGTATGACAGATTCAGGAGATTTTCTGGCATATTTATCTTTGGCACTAAAATCCACTTCTGCCTGGTGGGGAAGGAAGAGGTCTCACACAGAGCACCACTGAGATTCCAAATATTTATAACAGCATGATGGAAAAATTAATCCCCTCTTGAAATTATATTACTCTGCTTTATTAAATCTAGAGGAACTGACAAAAGTTGTCACCATTGTATTTGATTGTAATGAATGAGCAAAACGCAAACTTGCTCTGAAGAAAAACACCAGACACAACCCTGAAAAATTCTGTACTCATACAGTCATTCCCTGTGCTATCCCTACAGGGGTCAAATGAACACATGTCTCAGTTATGCTAATACAGAGCAAAGGCAAATGGTACAGAAGACAATGTGGTAAAAAACTTCACAACCCCTTCCTGGGGCTCCTTCAGCTCTGCTTTGCTTTTCAGTGGGAGCAAAAGGAGGCTGTTAGCTCATCGTTTGTATAATGAAAGCCCAGCCTGACTGCACAGCTTTCCATATTGAAAGAATTATATACTTTTAACTTGGAGAATTGAATACATGAAATGATACTTTTGTAGAGCCATAATTCATAGAAGCACCAATCACAAACTGTGGTTCTGCAAAGGAAATAATGAAGACTCTTGACAAAGCTGGAAATATGTTTCAGTTCTAGTAACAAAAGGTAACACCTGTTGAAGATTTACTGAACAACTGATGCTTTATTAGTAGGAAAAACAATGTAATGACTGAGAAAAACACACCAATCATCAAAACTATTCACTGAACATGTGGTACTTCTCAGTACAATCATCGGCATTAGGAGTTACAGTGATAACAGACTTAATACTCTGGATCGTGTTTAAAGCAAGGCTGTTCATTCACATTCTTCAGTTATTTCTCATTATACATCTAGATAAACATTATAGTGTCAGGAATCAGAGCAGCAACTGCTGGTAAATGGGAACACTGTGATGGGCTATGGGAAAATCATCTAAGCTGCTTGACCCTTTTTATATGTTTTGAATTTCTGAATTTCTTAACATTTGCTTTAGAAATTATAAGTGGGATTCTCTGTTTTAGTTTTAGTTTATGTTCCAGTTTCAAATGTAACTGTTGCATTGTGTTCATACTTCAAAGCAGTATTTGCTGTCTGTTTCAAGTACAAGTACCACAAATTATCAGAGTCACAGGTAGATTTTTATTCTGTGGAGTGGTCACATTTTGAAAGTTAGAAATACTATCTTATGGCTAGTCTGCTCTGGAAAATGTGTTGCTGTTGGGGACAGGGATGAAGAGTCTTTGAACTGACTAGAAAAGTCAAGGAGTCATCCCAGAGGGCATCTTGAATTTTATGCAATATTATGCTACAACCAAGGAAAAAACAGTAATTGCAGATTCTCAGACTGTTCAAAACCTCAGCTTGGATGCTCAGTTTAGGAATCTCATATCAGATCTTTAGAACAGTGTAATTTTGGAAAGCACTCCAACACAGTGCAGGAGCAGGTGCAGTTTAGCCTGCTCACAAAAATAAAAAAAATATAAGTTAGCCTGCTGTGGTCTTCAGGGTCCACAAATGTACCTGATGCACTTGTTGCATCTCTGAGGTTACCAGCAAAGATCTGCCCTAATACTCAAGACAGGCCCAATGCAAAAACTGCAGTGTTTAAGCTGCACCTGAACCAAAGGATGGCTGGAAGGAGGAGCTTTCTCTGGTGGCATCCTCCTGGCCACCTGTGCCCTTTACTGACTCTATGTGGCTTGGCACCGGTCAGATCATAAAACAAAACAGCCCAGGTTGCTGAAACAACCTTTAAGACAAACTCATTTGAATGTGCTTCTCTTGGGATCAGACAAATGTTGGAGCTCTGAACTTGTGCCAGCTGTCTTGAGAAAGACAGACTTTTACACTGCTTACTAGGTCAAGGCTGAGACAACAATCAGAGGGAATGGTTACTCTTGTTCTTCTCCCTCTCTTTCTCCCATGGGACCTCTCAGGGAGCCATAAGAGTGTATCCAAGCTACAAATAATATAGGAGAATAAATAAATAATTGGACAGAGGGCATTTTTAGCTCAGGAAAGCTTGTTGATTTGGTTCACCATGGTGCTCCATGCATTGGAAACAGCTCAGAGGACAGCAAGAGGGCAGAAGCAAATAGTCAAGAGAAAGAAAGTCCCTGCTTGTGAAGCTGTAGAGGGAAACCCAAACATAACAAGCTCTGAAAGGGCTTCAGCTTGGTCCCCCAGGACATCCTTTTTTCCCCTGTACTGTGAACAGAGAGCACTTTGGTGGTTCTCTACCAAAAATATCTTAAGCTTCATGTAAAACCACTGGTCCCCTCATCACATCCTCCATCCAGTAAAGAGTAGCTGTAGATGAGATGTTAGTTATGATCTGGAGAGTGGAATAAAGAGGGCTGCTTCTGTTAAGAAATCAACAGTATGTGGTTACCAGAGTATCAGTCAGAACATCTCAGTGGAGCTTTCTCCCTCATGCACAAATTTTTGTTTGTGCTAAGAGATATAAGGGATTAAAGTACATCCACAAAGTGAACTTCATCACACTGGTATTTACCAAGTGAGAACCTGGGTTGTAAGCAGTATATGCTGAGCAAATAAAGCCCAAATCAAATAAAACAAGGTAAATCCCTGCAGCAGTATTACTGAGCTCAGGCAAAGGCTCAGAATAATTTTCCAACTAGAACATTTGAAAAGAAAATAAAATGACCCGCTTGCATCTGATGAATAACACCATTCCTGCAATTTCTTTGCTTATGGAAACTGTTCTAAAAAGATACATGCTGTAATTATCTGTATATATCCCAGTGTGAATGCCACTCTGGCCAGAGGCTAAAGCAGAGACAATGAGGTGCTCGCCTTGCTCTGCAGAGTTTTAAGCGGGATGTGCATGCTTGAGTGGATGGCATTTATTCCAATTTAACCTCTATTGAACTCAATCTACTTGTCCTCTAAAGGACAGATTCTGATGCCACACGCAGTACATTCATCATGTAATTTTGTTTCAATGCATAGCAAAGCCAGCACTATCCAGGTTTAGGAGTCAGTGGTGGGCATGGATACTTTCATGGTACTGCTGGAAGTTATGGCAGCATGCACTGTATATGTTCTATGTGGACACTTACACATTTTACCTAAAAAGGAGAGTAAAACATTCAGAGTGAGAACATCTGTGACCAGTAGAAAAGCCAAGATCTAGAACTGAACCTCAGGGCATGGGCTGACCCCTGAAAGATGAAAGCTTTGCTTTTATCTGTGATGTTAATATAATAAAAACACAACCGGTCTGGAAAGTTTTGACATAGAGGGCATGTCCCAAGAGGTTGCTGTCTGTGACAGTGCTGAGAGCAGGGCTGCATGCTGGGAGTGCAGATCCTACCCCAGACAGGGTAATCTCCTGGACACTTAGTGCCCCAGCCACCACTCCTGTGACAAGGGAGCAATCCAGAATTCTGTGGGGCAGCACCATGGGATTACCACCATGAAGCATTTAAATTCAATGTGATATAGATTTTAGCCCATATGCCACATTTCCTAAATGCCAAAGTGATGTTGATCTTGAGTCAGTTGCAGCATTACCTCAACAGACAGCCTAACAAAAATTTAGATATTGTTGAAATGACCCATATGTCAGGTGCTGGATAAGGCAGTAGCAATCAAAGGGCTCAGGAAAGATGCACACTATACTGACAAATGCAAACCCATTGAATTTAGTGCTTATGAAAAGGACAGGATTGGCTGCCCTGGCTACTAAAACCTTCTGTGTGTCCACAGACATGCTTGCTCCTCCCCTCCTCTGCCTCAAACTTGGACTTACAGGAGTATTTCTTAGTGATGCAAACTGGTTCACCCTCTGCAATCCTTTGCTCCTTGGCCACTTTTTTCTTGTGCAGCTTGAAGTAGTAGCATGAAATCAAAGCATTTCCTAAACGGCATTTTCCCCAAGTGATGGTAGGGAGACAGAGGGCATCCATACAGCTGTAATGCTAAGTGATAATATTTTCCCAAATCCAAACAAGCTCAGATTAAACAAAATGGTCCCTGCAGCAATTGCACAGATACAAGTAAAATCTGTTTTCATCTTTTCCCCAGAAAATCTCTGATTACTGAAGTCCCAAGCCTGTCAGGTATACTCGCCCCAGACTTGAGGAAAAAAAAAACCCAGAGAATGCTTTGAAACCAAATTATCACCAATCCCCAAATCACAGTGTTTCTATCCATGCTTAGCCTGTGTTGTCTTCCTTCAGCTGTGATAGACATATCAAAATAGTAACTCACAAAGACAATTTCAGAGATATGCAAGTCCATTTCCGTGCTTCATATGTGACTTATAACTATATATGCCCTACCATGATAAATTTATGTACTTTTGCATGTTTTCTAGCCATTACTGACAATAACACAAAACTTGTAGATAAGAGGTATTTGTTTAATCTGACAGTGCATTTATAAATGTTCCTCTCTCCTCACCCCTTAGCAGTAATTTCACTTTTGATTGTTTTTATGTACTTAATGGAAGAGCACCTTGCTGGGTGCTTAGTTGGGATACAGAGCTGCCACTGAATGCCTGGGGAGACATGCTCTACTGGGTGTGCTACCATCAGTGCTGCCCACAGCCAATACACCTTCATCAGAGTGTGGGGGAAAATACCTTCCAAGTGAACTGGAATAACTTTGTGGGAAATATTGTTCAATTTGGGGCTGTATGAGCAATCACACCATCTCAACCTTTGCCCATTGTATGCCCTGGGTAATTCCTGCACAACACAAAGGGGATCCTGGCCATACTCTGCATCTCCATGATCTTTCCTGGGGAAAAAAACTGTTTCCCCTTTATGAGGACCTTCATCTAATAGGCCCTCTGAAATTAAATGAAGATGCTTGTCATTTAAGCATAAATATGCACATCAGCTCTAAGGGCAGGTCCTCTATATCAGGTATATTTTTAACCACCTTCAAAGCATACCCTTACAGCTATCAAATGGATCCACATAACCTGCAATAGAAACCAGCAAAGTGCAGTTTACTAGCTGTCAAATGATCAAAATAATGATATTTAAGCTTATAACAAAGTACTAGAACAGACAGGACATTTGTCATAATGACTAACCTATTAGAAAGAGAAAGAACCATGCAATGCTTTCCCTAAAGAAAACAGGGTATGAAATATCAGGGGTTGGAATAAGAAAGTGACATTATGTTTTATGTAATCAATCACTCAAACAGAAATATTTCTTATATTCACAAGTTCCTCAGCTCTGTAGAGAGAAGGGATGAGGAAACCACCCGGTATTGCTGGGCTGAGTATGTTTAACACACTGAGTAAGAATTTCAAGAGGGAGGAAAGTTCATGTGACACAAAAGGAAAACCAAATCTGCTGCAATGTGCCGTGGGAAGTTACAAAAAGGAAAGCTAGGAAATAGGTAAGGAGTACGAACAGTGCTCACATGCTGGCACACATTTTCCTTCGAGAACAGTGTTTGCAAACCCACACAATGCCTAAAAAGTCCAGTTTCAGCTTAATGATAGCAACATTCAGGGACTGGAAATTCTTCTGCAGAAGATAATGATTTTGCACATATCCAAATATTTTAATTTAAAACATTGTGAAAAACAACCTCGTGGCTTTAGTAAGTTCTTGTTCAAGCAGTGTGGTTTAGAGTAATGCAGTTGCTGAGATTAATTCCAGCTTTTAGACACATTGGGACCAAAACAATGACAGAGCTCTTCAAAATACTTAGATGGAAACTGTAATTGAAAAAATTACCAAAACTAACACCCTAGTGGAGAAAAAGAATATGCCTTGAGGGAAAGTTTTCCCAGATGGTTTCTTATTTCTATTTACTTGACAAAAACAACTTTTCCAGATAAATGTAATTTTAGGTTTCCTTTCCTGACTCCAGTTAGGAGTGGAGACCTGCCCTTCAATGTCAAAAGTCACATCCTAAATTGCAAAGGATGGAGGCCTCATGACAGATGGTCTGATTGCTGGTGAGTGCATTTGCCTGAAAGAACAAATAATCACATACAAATTAACTTGCTTCTGGATGAAGACCTCACCAAAGTCACAGTATTTCTAACAACAAGGGATTCAATCTTATTAATTCCCCATGGTGCTTTTTTTTCCTCCCCAATATCATTTACTAAAATTTCTATTTTTCTTCTTTGTTGCCATTATTTAATTCTGCATGTATGTTTATTAATCCTACAGAGATTAAGGCCAGACCAGGATGTGCTGAAATCAGTCTTTCCACTGGCTTCAATGTGAACTGGATGGGGGATTAAATTCTTCTCTTGATGATGCCGGTAGAAATTCAGAGCAAGTACATGGACAGGATGGACTAACCCAGATTTAAGCTTTACCCTCTGAATGTCTTAGGATAAAACTGTTGCTGATACTGATATTTTCTGTAAATACAAACAAAATTTCAAAGAACCAGGAACTGTCACCTTGCAATTTTCTACAGTTTGGGGAAAAGTTGATTTCCAAAGGTGAAAAATAGATGGGAATTTTGAAAGAGGGTATTTCCACTGAGATACTGAAAGATAACCTGAATTTAGCTCAGTTTTATTCACATGGTTTTGTCAGTGATCTCTAAGAAGACTTCAAATCACTGCTGAGGATTCCTGCGGATGACACAATCATTGGCGGAGTTCTAAATAACAAAGAGGGACAGATGACCTGCACAGGCTGGTTTGTATAATTTAGGAAAATAAGCTCCCTGAACAACATTACATGAACTATAGCCAAAGACAAGGTGTTACATCAAAGACTGCAGAACACATAGTAGGCAGAAAATGGGGTCCTGGGATGCAATTGCTCTGAAAAATACTTCGGAATAATATGAGGTGACCAGAGAGAGAAACCAGGATCCACTGTGTCCATCAGTGGCAAATGCTGAAGGAAGGGCGGCAGGTGCTGGCTTTAATTCCTGGTGGTGCCCCAGCATGCCTGAGGGTGATGGCCTCTGCACTGGAGGGCTCTCCTCTCCCTGCAAAGTAGGTGCCACCTGGGGCAGCTCCCACTCCCAGTAGTACCAGGATGCTCCCCTCAGCCTTCAGCCCTTCTCCAACCTACATTTCAGCCCATGTCCCTGACACACGGCCAGTGATTACTGCACTAGGATTTTGCCTCGACTTTTGCAGGCTATTTATTGAGAATAACGTCTGGAAAGTCAAGCTCCCCAAGACATCCTCCTCAGCAGTTGGGGTGCTGCTGTTGGGTTGCTCTTCTCACTCACACCCTCTGGGGAGGCTGCTACAAAGGTAACTAAGAGCTTGCATGGAGCTTTCTCTTTTGAACTATTGCTCAAGATTAAAAGGCCGGGTCTATTGCAAGTGCAATAACCAATGAATTTAAATAATGAGTAATTTATAAATGAATAGTTATATTTATAATATTTATAAATATTAGACACAACACTTAACAAATTTTGTGCAGAAAACCACAGAGGCACCTTTCTCCCCCTTTTATCCATATTTAGAGAAACTCAAGACATACTGACTGTGCTCTGTGAAGTCAGCATGGACTCTGAGATCCCCCATGAAGTTTTTCTGTGGGGGCCCAACAGAGCAGGGTGATAAGCTTGGCTCTACAAATATATCAATATCAGAATGGGCAAAGTGATGAGTTCATGCCCTAGCTTGCCATTTTTGGACTCACTGTTCCCTACATACAACAGAGCAACTGAAGCTGGATGCTATAGTGTGCAAAATGGAGCTCTTCAAGAAAAAATGCCAACTGCAGCTTAGACATTCAAGTGGTGCACAGCACAGGGAAACACCACTGAATGCTATGGAAAGAAAAGAGATTTTGAGAACTGAGGAGGAAATTAAGAAGTGGGTGAAAGACAGAGTTGGTGGTATATTGGTTATGCTGGATGGAAGTTCTGCCATCCTACTTATTGTGGGTCCCCCAAGAGAAAGCATTGCCCATGCCTGTGTTTTAGAACAGTGATCTTCATGCTGCGTGAAATCCACATACTGACCAAAGCAAGGTTGTCTTGTACTGTTCTATGTGTACCCAAACGAGACCATGCAAAAGGCAATAAACTCTGGTGTCAGTCCAAGCAGCTCTGTGCACTTCAGCGGCTCGTTTCCCCCAAGGATGGGTCTGTCTATCAGGTAGCACAGGCCCTGGCTACAAGTCCATGGATGCAGTCCTCCCACCCTCCAGCTTCATATACCAGTATATCTACTATGTTCATTGCAAAAAAACTGTGTGCATCCACTGGGCAGAGGTCTGGAGTGTGAGAAGGACTGTCCCACAGCTACATTCATGGGAGGTTCAGGCCCTGGGAAATGGCTCATAAAAATGGAATGGTTCTCCTGGCACCCATGGTGAAGTTTGTATTATTGTGTTGCTGCAAGGGGTGTAAACAGTCTGCATAGAGCACAACAGAAAGCAGCCAAGAGACCTCCAACAATGGGCATGGCTCACCAAGCCTTGAATCTGGTGGCACATGTCTGGTAGGGCTGTGGCACCTTAAGATCTACACCAAGATATTTGGGGATACAAGTAGATGACAATGGATAAATAAGCCTGTGTTCCATGGTCTAAAAACCCCTACATTCTTCACCTGTTTTTGTTCTGGCAACATCTATGAAGCAGCAGGATTTAATAGCACAATAAAAAGAAACTGAAGATGTGTGGTTGTGAAAATATGGGATCAGTTGCTAGTTACATCGGCACTGAATTGTTTAAAATAATTTCAGAATCAGTTAACTTGAAAAATGAGAGTTAAAGGCATTAAACTGTTCTGTGAACATTTTAGCATGTGGGATTTCTTGAGACATTGCAATTGCATATTTCAATTTGTGCCTTCCAATGAAAAAGTCATATGTTTTTCTTTACTTATATTAAATCAAGTCTTATATTGAAGTAAGCTGTGGTTCTCATGCATGTATTTCTGAATCCCCTGAGGTGTAGACTCTATGTGGGCACTCACACACTGGCTCAAAATGGACGAGAGAAACCACGTACAGCTGATTCCAAGTAGAACACTAAAAGCTTGCTATTACCAATACAACACATCCTTATTCTTTTCATCAATAAATACATGATTACACACACACACACACACACACACACACACAACACACACACACACACACACACACACACACACACGTATATGTAGCTCTTCCAGATAAGCAGACAGACATCTCTAGAGACGCAACCTATGTGGAGTAGTGCTGAAACACAACAGTAACCACACAAGCTTCATTTGCTGCCTTGCCCACCTCCATGATAACCCCATGCACTTCTGTGCGTGGTTCTGCCTGCTGAGGACATGGGAAGTACTGCCAGCACCCACGGTGAGTGCTGCACCGAGCTCTGGGCCTGCACAGCTGCATCAGTCCCAGCGCTTCCTCCCAAGCTCATCTACAGTAAGTTCCAGCCTTCTATGGAGCCAAACTGGAAAGTTACAGAAAGATCTATGCCTCAAAGTTCCCTACGGGACATCTCTTCCTTTAAGAATGAGGTCACCTTCTTGAGCAAGACTAAAGACAAAAACTGCAGACAGGACCAAGATTAACAGTATTTACTGCTTCAAACAATAAAAAGTACTGTTAAGTTATTACTGTAGCAAATGTCCTGTCAACTGAATACAAAGAACAAATGCAAGCTGATAAAAAGCTTTAAAAGTTTGTTTTCAACAACTGTGTATTCATGGGAATAAATGCTAACATTTACTCTAGGGCTTCCAGGTGAAATTTGGATATGTGTGCATGTTGACAAGCAAGCAAGTTAATACACGCTGCTGAGTTTGAAAAGCCTCCAGTAATATTTAAGTTTAAAAGGCATAGCAGAAGAGCATATTAGATGTAAATGAGGATCATCTTCTGATCTTCATTTAAATCTTGACTAAAACTCAGTGGAAAGACTGCTATTGAAATGAATGGGATCTGAATCAAGCACTTATTTCACTTAATTTAACTGTGTTAAATTTAATAAATGAGGTAAATAGACTTTCTACCACCCTTTATTCTGGAAGGAGGAGAACTACAATTACATTTTGAAAGCCCAGCTAAAAAGCCACAAAATGATTTAACAGCACCTGGGTAAGTTTTGAAGATGAAGAACAATTTATCTTCAAAAGTCTGGGGAAAAAAAACATTGAATTTAGTCGTTGTTACTATAAATGTTGCAAGTTATAGCAAGTGGACTGCTTTTAGAGCTGGTCTTATTTAGCAGCAGGGAATCTCAGTTACATTTAATGCCAGCATTCAGTTCTGTGAAGACATGTAAACAGGTCTGAACACTATAAAAGGTATTTGAAATGGATGATTACAGTATGTTTCATGCTGTTCAAACTCTGAAGAAGTTCTCTCTCCATCTCATGATTTGCACGGTTCTTTCCTCAAGTCCTTTCACCCTTTTCAGCAAAGCAAAAGCTCCATGGCTTATGTATGGAGCCCAGAAAATCTGCAATCTGAAACCAGAAATATAACATAATACCTGATAAAGCTCTCTTAGACTTCTATGATCATAATGGCCATTCATGCAGGTCACAGAGAAAAAACTTCAGATTTGTTTGTTTGTTTGTGTTTTTTTTAATGTCTTTGAAAATACTAATGAAACAAATCTTGAAAATGAGTAAATAAAACTTTTTTCTCTAAAAAGAAAAAAATCTCATGTTTGTCAAAGGGCTGTGCCTTGTATTGACCTGTGTGTCTTTTTAGGTCAAATTATTATTTCACATATACTCAGAATTAGTGACTGTTTAGTTGTGAACAGTTTCAAATCATAATAAAGATTACTGCAGACGCTAAATTTGCTTCTGCAACTCCTTTGCCCCTAATGTTTGAGGGATGTTCTTTCTGAAGGACCTTTTCCAAGGAACAAGGCAGGAAAAACAATGCACAGCTTTATCATACACGTCACCCCCCCTACATGCAAATATGAAAATCTAGAAGATGACATGCAGATAAGGATTAAAAGAAAATCCGCCCTTACATAAATGACATAAACCTGCTTTAGCACATTCCACCCCCTGCAGAAAAATTTGTCAGAAAGAAACTGCCTCATCAGTTCAGTGAACATGGAGAATAAAGGTCCTCCTGTATACAAAAAGCTGGTAAATCAGCTACAGCCTAAGCTCCAGCACAGAATGTGAAAATGCTATCGGTAGCAGACAGTTGGACTATGCTTATCTTTGCCAAAAGTGTCTTGAGGGGGGAAAAAATGCCAGGAACTTTTAACTAGTGCGGTGAAATGCATGAAGAGACATGAAATCCAGAGAAGACTGACTGTAGATTTGCTCCTGTTCCCATCTGCTCCTCAATTCCTGCAATGTTTCTTCTGAAAAAGATTGCACTCAAGTTTTGATGAATGGAGGAATTTTTGTTATCCATTGGGTTTGTTTTTTTTTTTCCACTCTGACTAGAAATAATCAGCTTTTATCTTTTACTATATTACAGTTTGGAAACTCACTGCCATACGTCGTCTCTGGCTTTTTTTGTTTCCTAGAAGAGAACAAAGGGAAACAGAGTTGGGAACATCCCAGTGCAAGCTCCAGCACCAGCATCACTGCAGAAGGATTGGCCCTGTTCATCTGCCAAGCACATACACTGTGTACATTTGTTACTCCAGTGCTGCTAGCATGCATTACACCTTCCAGAATATCTTCTTAGGCACCTGCCTAAGAAACTCACTTCCTTGACTTCAGCTTTTTGTGGGAAGAAGTTTCTTGAACAGCAAGATAATTTAAATCACATTCTAATATATTTCTGGTACATTGCTTAGAGATGCCACATTTTTTCTCTAGCCCATATCTTTCGTGGAAATTCATTGCAAGGAAGGGTTGGTGGAGTAACAACCTCAGAAGATATTAAAGGCAAGCAATGTTAAGATTTGAGATCCATCACTCCAAGAATTTGCATGCTTGAATCTTCCAAGGATTTTTATGGAGTACTAAAACGAGTGGAAAAAATTGTGTGAGGCAGGCATCTATGCACCTCAGCTGAAAAAAAAAAAACCAAAAAAACTAATCACACTTTGTTTTCCAGAAAATGAAATTAACTTCAGAGAGATCTGGCCTTGGCCATTGCATCCCAGAAAGTTTCCAAAATTGCAAAATGGTCACCTCACGCAGCTAACTCTCCCACTCCACTGTGAAGCTGCTCCCTGCCTTGTGCAATATCTTTTGATAAGCCTTACTAAAACCAGAGCCACCTTATCTCAGAAAAAGGACACCTACCAAGTTTTTAAAGCCATAGGTCTGTTCGGCTGCCTTTGATGCATTTGCCAGTCTTCAATCACTATCTATATATCACTTCATGGAGGAGCTGCAGCAGCTCTTGTGAGTCCTGTAAACTGCCTCACTGCAAGTGATGAAATGCTACTAGCCCCAGAGAACAGAGCAGCTTTGTGTGTTAGCAGCTTCGTGTTTTAGTGGCTCTGTGTTGCCTTCATCCTCACCTCCCAAAATGTGGAAACAAATACTCATAATGAACAAATAAAATTATTTCTTCCATGGGCTAGGAAATGAACTTTGCAGTGTTGAATGTATGACTGTGTAGTACTACACCGGATTGTATGGCCAGTCTTGGAAAAATAAAGCAGAACAATCCTGTTCTCAATACTAGAGCTAAAGGTCTGCATTACTAAACTTCAAAAGATTTAGACAGATTTTCCAAAGTAGGAATAGGAGTTTGGCATGTAAATCATACAGCATGCCAATGGGAGGTGGCCATCAGCACTAGCTATTGAAAATCCCCTCCTTAAGATGGATCAGCACTACTCAAACAAAAATGGAAGTTTTGCCACTAAGAAGTTAAGTTTTCAAGACCTACTATGCCTCCATGAAGGAACATTCTGAAAGAACAAGAGCTTCCATTTTGCCCCAAGTGCAACATCACTGTGTTGATATCAGTGTTGCATGAGGACATTGACTTCATTTAGTTGCACCAGGCTGTAGTACCTTGGAGCAGTATCATAATTTTTAAGCAGAATGCAAAATGGCAATAAGAACAATGGTAAAAAAAAAAAAAAAAAAAAAAAAAAAAAAAGGCTTAGAAGGGACAGAAAACAGCTGCTGGTAGATGCATTACAGCCGCATTCAGCTTACAAGCTTCCCAAAGGTTCTGGTACAGGAGTTAAGCAATCCCTTGGGAAAACTGAGCTTCTGATCTGGCTATGTTATACAGCTACAGGATGTCTCTGCTGTCACCAGGTTTGCTTTAACAAGACAGTTCCTGATAGAAGAGGTTTGTGCTTTTTAGCTCTTGGATCTCATAAATGAAATTACTGAGTTCTTTCAGAGCTTTGCCAAGTAAGTTTCCATTAAAAGTCACAAAACTGTCTATGGAAAGTTTCTGCTATGCTTTACTGAACTTTCCCAAAAAATGGCAATGAAGTTTATACTTGTGGGAAAAAGCTCCGGCAGTGTGCATCTATTCCAGATAACGTGCTACTAACACAACCTAGGAAAGAAAATGTGTGTCTCAGAGTAACTCAGATGTGGTTGTTTAGGGTTTTGCTTTTTCCTCTGCATGTTGGAGCCCATTGGGAGTCCCACAGCCCTCACAACTGCATCTCATAGGATGTGACTGATATGCTCTGCTAGATCCTGGGACATGGCAAAATATTGGCCTTCTGAAACCTCCTGATTAAGGTTGCACTTTTGTGAGCAATTAATCCTACCCAAAAATGTGGGGATGCTCATGAGCACTAAACATATTCTTACCTGTTCCTAATAGCGTATGTCTTCAAGCATGCAAGACTGTCCTTCTTTTTCCATTTAAGTGCATTTATTTTAAAATTTGGCTTTCCATCAGGAAGAGAGAGTAAGTTTTATGCTTCTGGAATACAAAACTCATCAAATGGAAAATCTGTATTGGCCTTGATCAGCAACCATGTAAAGATGAAGCTGTGAAGCCCTGGTGGTGATACAGCTGCTTTCGAAAATTCTGCCTTAAAGCCTTATCCCATTCTTTTTTGTTTCAAGCAATTTTTTTAGATTCAAACATGACCATAAGTAATCAAAACCTATGCCATAGAACTGGAAAGCTCTCTCTTGTTGGAAAGCATTTCTTTATGTGAAAACTTATGGAGAAGCAACAGGATTTCAGAAGCAGTGACAAAATGTGCACATCTCTCAGACATAGCATTGGAAATTTATTTTTTAGTAAAGACATGCTATTAGATCTCTGTGGTTATTACTGCAAAAGTGGATTATCTCATTCACTCTAAGGCATCATTTTATGTGCTTCCTCAACCAGAGATTTTCAATTTTGCTCAACACCACCTTGGGAGACCCTGGATTTTTTTCATGCCCATGAAAGTTAAATAATGAAAAGCAGGCTTACACTTGCTAGAGATATCTGTACCCCACCTCCCTTAGAACTACTGTGAGTGCTTGCATATAGAGCAGTGCTGGAAACCACTGGCATGCATAAACTGTGAACTCCTTTAAATCACCCTCTACCACTGCCTTACCCCTTGCACCCCCTAGCACTGTATATTCACACACACATGCATATATGACATATATATATACACACACACATATATATGTGTATGTATTACCTGGCCTCTTGATGCCACCATAAGTCTACCTGAAGTACTTAAAAATTGAGACTGAACTGTGGGAGAAGGGTGGTAGAGTATTGCACACCAATTTCCAGTCTCTCCCTGAGCATGAACAGTGCCTACCACTGTCTCCCATAAAGTCTCGTGTACTTACACACAGACCCCTTAACAAGAAAGCAATCATGCCAATGCTTACAGGAATCTCCCTATGGAGGCATTGCCATTTCTTCCTCGCTTATTTTCAAGGAATATATGTCATCAGCTTTAATTTAAGCAGAGCAAATAGGTTTTTTGATCAGATGAATAAATAAATACCCCTCTAATCGTGTCATGAATATCCCGATGCTGAAGGCACAGTGAGCTAGAAGTGCTCTTGAGTGCCTCAGGAAACAGAGACTCGGTACATTTTATAGATATGTATGATACTAACACAGTGTTGACTGAGTGAAAACCAATCCTGTCTCAATTTCCACAGGAGTTTATCATCACATAACCCAGATATTGTAACCATTTCCTTGCTATGATGTGAAAAAATTTCTTTCCTTGTTCACCAATTGGCTGGAGAAAAAGGGTGGGGGTGGGAGAGTTACGTGGGGATGTGGACCATTATGTTCTGCAATGACAACTGCCCAAGTCAGTGCATTAATTATTTCTCAGCACTATCATGTAACAGTGTGTCCCTAAATAAAAGTAGTCAGCATATTTATCAGTGACTTAAAAATGTACTTTATCCTCTGTGGCATAATACCATGACTCAAAACAAAGTCTTGAATTCTTCAGCCAGAGATTTTTCATCTAGGGTCATACTCCTATCTTGATTAAGAAAATAAAAAAGGTTTTTCTTGGTTGTTTTGGGGTTTTTTTGGTTTTTTTTTTTTTTTTTTTTGATGGTTGGCATTTGTTAGGATTTTTTTTGTTTGTTTGTTTTTTTTAGGAAAGCACAGTTTTTTATTTCACTCTGTTATGAGATAAGATATTTACTACTGAACACGTACTACAAATATATGACAGAGCAATAAAGACGATTTAATAGCCTGGGAATCTCTTGCTCAAGAAGGCTAAGAGGTCAAAAGTTATGGCTTTGACATATAATATATGCTTTCTGAATGCCTTCTAATTGCAGGAAATGTTTTGATTTCGCAATCTTACAAATATTCCTGAAAACTCTGAGGTATTTCTCAAAGTGCTTCACTCATGTGGGATATAAAAAATGGACTCTTCCTCTAACCACGTTACTTTAGCACCAAGTGCCTTCATGAAAGTGTACATTAGGAAGTCATCGATATCTCCTGAGGTATTTCCCCTCCTGGAAGGGGACTGTAATAATTACATTATATGCAGAGCACTGCTGATGCGGGGAGAGATCAGCACCGGTATGGCAGCCACTGGGCAAACAAGCACCAAGCCCAGCTGCACTGCACACACAAACACAAACCCTACCAGTTGCCTGCCAGATGGGCTCAAACCCTGCCTCTGCAAGGGCAGACAACCCATGTCACACCATTCCTAACAACTGGGTGCTGCTGAGTCACTCATGCCCAGGAAGGGGAAGCATCAGACACAGCTGCTTTCCAAGACTCACTGGTGTGAGCTGTCGCTAGACCCTCTGCAGTCAGCGGGCACAGATAAGCAAACCAACAGAACTATTCATCCCTGCTGCAGAGGATACAATGTCCCTTTATTTGCAGACAGCTTAAGATTCCAATAGAGACACAGCATAAATCAAATTTCTCTACAAACATCTGGGCTATGACAAGACTTGCCTATGATTTATTCATTTACAAACAACTAGGAGAATAATAGGAATGAATGACACCAGTGATAGCTAGAAGCAGATTTCTTATCCATTAGAACCTATAGGATCATGTGATGTTTCTACAGATTCCCTTTTCAGTGTGTGCCATGCCATAGTCCTCTGGAGATATATGGAGCCCCAGAGAGGCAGTGGAGCCCTTTGTGCCTCTTGGAGGTTGCTCCAGACCTTCATCCCTCTTACATTTATGAAATTTGCTTCTAAATGTTCAGCCTAAACTCAGGATTCACCATTCAGACTATTTGTATAAGTTGTGCTAGCATTGTTCTTTCCATTAAGGTAGCTTCTTCCCCGTCTGATACTGTCTTTTCTAATGCATATACCATGTTACAGTTTATTTTGATTCATTCAAATCTCTTAGCCCTGTCTCAAAAACCAGCATATTTCTCTGATTTTCCTTTTATTATATCTATCCGGTTAATATCCATATTCCATTAAACTGGGGACCTGAACTATATACAGTGTTCCTGCCAAAGACTTAGCAGTGTATTGTAAATTATATTAATGCTTTACCACTGCTGGGACGTTCTGCACAGTGTAAAGGTCTCCCTCATTCTTCCAGATTTAAACAGAGTAAGTATGTTCTTTTGTATTCTGCACAGTTTTAACTTTTATTCCATTTCTTAGCATCCTGTGATTCTACTCAAATGCCATCCAAACCTTCCTCTTCCTCTTCACTCTCTCTCAGCTCTCTATTGTGAAACATCACTGTGGGAAACACCTACACAAAGATCTTTAATGAAAGTATTTAATTAGACATGTCCCAAGAACAATTCTTAAGGACACCCAGTAGGTACCTATCTCCAGAGCTTTTCTGATACAATCTGTTGTGTCCTCTTTAATCAGCTCTTTATCCAAGTTTAAACTCTGCTACTAAACTTAACCTCCTTCAAGTTATGTAGTAACTTCATTTCATTACTTGGGTTACTGAAGTTTAGGCTAGTAACTATCTCCACAAAATGAAACAAAACCAAAAACCCAACCATCCCACTGAGAAAGACAACCTGGTAGAACTGATCTTTGCTAGCACAACTAAAGCTTTAGACTATTTTCCATTTACTTTATTTACCTTAAGTTTTCTTTCATTCAGAACACTTTCTGAAGCTGAGCATGGTCTCAAAGGCAGAATAGCCATGTGGTTTTCTTAATTTCTTGAAAACATGAGGGCCTCATTTTATTGCAGACAGGTAGAATCATCATTGTTTGATGACAGATTATATTGCTTACTTTTAAAATAAGGTATTTATCACTCTTTTAAAACTATACATAATAGAAGCTTGACCTCTGTGTGCTGTGACTGGAAAATATTGGAAAAGTGGAGATGATACAGTTCTCTCTGTGAAGATTTAAGATTGTGAAATTCCATTAAGAATGACTTTCCTGCAGATCTCCCATGACCACATACCTTTTACATGTACATGTAAACATCCTGTCTGTCTTCAGTACCATATAATGCTTTCATGGTAGCAAAAGTCAACCTGATGTAACTTGGAGCTAAACTCTGATTCATTTTCTTCTTCATTAACATAAGTTTCTAGCATTCATGCCCTTTGCAGAGAAATAACGAAGGTTCGTCTTTTAAATCTAAGTTAATTTTAAGGGAAATATAATTGAAAAAAACCAAACCCAGACAGTCATATCTGGGTCGCTGAAGCTCTATGAGCTGTACCTGATAAATTATCTGTCTGAGATTCCTCAGAAAGCACTCTGCTACTTCCTGTACACCTTGTTTGTAAAGCTCTGTTTACTTACCTGTTACTTTTTGGCTAACTATTAACCACAATTAACCTGGTGGACCTTTTTTTTTCCAAACAGAACAAATATTTATCAGAAAAGCAAAACTTATTCAGTAAGCCAAATGCAAATGTTGTCTCAGGCAAGGTCAGAGAGGTCATGGAGAGCAATAAGGTTCTATTTCCACATGCACTAGTTTGTTCATTATTGCTGATTGAAAATTAGAGGGAGATAAGTAGAAGACCAGAATCTGTTTATTATGGATTTTTAAAAGGTATTATTTACAGAGTGGTTTGGGAACTAGTTCCAAATTGGAGGGAGAAAAAAAGATGTTTTCTAGGCTCGCTGACAAAAACATTTTAAAAATCACTGCAATGCTACTGACAAATTTTGAGTTTTTTTCTTTCCTACTGTCTGTTTCTGAGCAGCAAGCAACAAAATATTTCAGGAGGGCAATGGATATTTGCATCCTACCAAGTACTCCTGCATCCTTTGCTGACCACTCTCTGGCATCTCCTCTTTGCTCTAACATCTGGGCTGACAGCTTCTGTCCCCTTCACTGTGTCCTTGTGGGACAGACCCACAGGGTTTTTACCTGTAACACAGTCTTATTAATTTGAGACACCACTCTCACAAATGGTTAAGTCTTGTCTCCCCAAGTTTAAACAAATCACTAGCAATTAAAGCAGGTAAACCAAATTTTGTGTTAATGGTGCCAAAATTAGCACAGGCCATGGCTGAAATAAAAATGAAAAAGAGACCATCAGATGATACTATGTGTGTTGGCAGATCAGTCTAACTCCCATTTTTCTTGGCCAGGGGAGGAGGTTTTTCAGCAGATACTGCAGACATCTAAATCTGAGAGCTCACATTGTAATAAAACATTTCACTTTTCCCAGACGGTGTTCTCCTATTCAAGCATGTTTGGGAAACCATGCTGCCAAATCTGTGATTTCACAAACTTTTCCACAGTGATAACATAAACAGTGAGTAGTGATTTATCTGAGGCATCAAGCTGCACTAGAAGGGGAATGTCAAAAAATGTTCATTTGAAAGCATTCTCTCCCAGAGGAAGGATGAAAGCTCATATGCATGTATAAAATGAACCACAAACCCCAGATCTGACAAGCTTCTTTTGGTGTACTTTCTGAAAATCCATATAAAATTCAATGAACTGAAAAAAATTGCAAAATAAAAAGTCTTTTTTTTTTTTTTTAACTGACTCATCTCTGTCTTTCCTCTTAATAAAGCAAATTTGTGAGATTTACACAGCAGAGCATTAAGAATATTCTCTGTAACTCACTGAGCTTTCACTCTCCCTTTTAAATTAGTTGATGATGGCTTTCTCAGGGAAGATCAGATTTTGCTCTCAGTTACATCTACATCAAAACAGAAGTAATGACACTGACTGGGGCAAAATTATTGCAGATCTACCTCTTTCTCACAGACAGCACCAAGAAATAACAGTTTAAAGAAAATCTAGTTAATTAAATCCTAATTCGTCACACTTTTTAAAGTTATGATCATGAAGAAAAACTAGACTTATCATGTTTATCTTATTGCCCAGGAGCCCTCACTATAAAACCCCCTTGAATTCAAAACTGAATGAGCACATCTATTGTAGCAGGGAAGTTCTGGTAGAAAGGAGAATAACTTTAAGAAGTTTGATAATTGCCTGATCTGGAGTTTTGATTAAATGGTCCTTCCAGTACAAAATTATCCTCTAAGAGGGCCACACTCTTGAATTCGCTCTCATATTTCCTTAATGGTTTTCACATTTTATTTTCTCTACTGCAGTCAAAACAACTTCTTTGGCAGTCCTATCTTCCTGCAGCACACAACCTGTGTGACCACTCTTATCCCCACAGAAGGCATCTGGGGTTACATCCTCTTCTGGATGAAAGTGAGAGCATCTGTCTTCACCATTGAAATTAAGCATTTCTCATTTTTGCAGAGTTCTTAGGGCCTTGGTTTAAGTGCTGGGAAAAAGGGAGGATATCACATAGGTCTGCTTATGCAATTATCAGGTCATGTATTCACAGTACAAGAGGATCAGAGGATGGAGAGATGTCACCTGCCCCAGCACGCACATCTTGTCCTGGTGCCTCTCCCTCCATGCTCAAGAAAAATCACACACATAGGTTTAGAGCACCCAGTGCTGTTTAGAAGAACCACATAATCTGAAAGTGCTTTTTAAGCTTTGTTTTTCTCCTCAAAAGAGATGCTCAAGTGAGTTTAAAAACTGTGATAAAGCTGCCTATAATGTAACCTATCCCATAGTTTGTCACATACTTACTTGAGTACCACTTATAGTTGGGCAGAATCATGCAGGGAAACAAATGCACCAGAAAGGATAAAGTCTGTCTTAACACACTATTCTGAAGGTCAAATGAGAATAAGCATCTCAAAAGCAAGAGGAAGAAATTATGATCTTGCATATATTGGTTAATGTTTTTTGGTGTGCACCATCACCATCACTCCCTGTCTAAATGAGGACATAGTACTGAAGAGCCAGAAGCCTGGAAAGACAAATATTCCCATCATCAATAGGAGGGCTGTACTCCTGGTGATCAGTCACTGTCTGTTGCTAATCAAGGTTTTCTCTGTATATACCCTCAGCCTTGGCTCCTTGTGGTTCTATTTTTTCACTTGGAACTTTTCCATTGAGATTCAACTTTTTCTTTAAAGATCTAACCTCTGCAATCTGCCTTCTTCCAAACAAGCAGCCAGAATGCAGTGAACCAGAAGGCTGCTCTCTCCCAGCCTCTCTAGTTAAAGAGAAAAAGGCAAAGAGGAGAAAGGTCTTGTTGGATGAAAGCAAAGCCCAGGACTGAAGAAGGCAGTGAGGAGCGCACCTGTGAGCTGTAGGTTGGGTGGGTTGGCACAGGCCAGGGGACATTGCTCCCACACCCTTGTACCCATCCCAGAGCCAACATTGCTTCCTTCCCCACTGCCTGACATCATCAGCCAGAAACTCCTAAAAGCAAAATCCTTTTGCCTTCTAATTCACATAATCCAAAACAATTTTCAAGCTGAAAATCAGGGCTATGACGCACTCAGAGTTCATTTACCCAGAGTAAACGTGATAACCAACAGCAGTTATTGTTTGTTAATATATGGAGCTTTGTGTCCTATCACTTTATGAAAATGTCTACATGTATTTATCCACATTCAAGAGGTGTTTAATCTTCTATATGACCACTAATAAAAAATCCCTGTCAATATTTGATATTAAAGTAGTATGCCTTAGTGCAGTCCCAGTTTCCAGGAGCCACGAGTAAAAGCTCCATTGTGAATCACAAAAAAAATTTAAATACTAGATTACATGAGTTGAATAAAAAAACAAATAAACCCCATCACAAAAAACACCAGAAGATATATGCAAAACTCAAGACAGCCACATTTTAAGGATGTGCTTTACTTTTAGGGCTTGATGGTTCTGTTAATGGCAGCTAAAGGGCTAAAAATTACTGGGGTCATCTGTGATGGCAATGAGGTAAGAAGTAGCACCCCAGCTTCCCAACACAGACACCAAGTGAATTGCAGAGGGGAGACCTGACACTGTGACACTGTGCTTGCCTCTGGCAGCACTGCTGGGGCTGTTCCCAGCTCAGCTCCTAGTGCTGGCTGGGCATTAGTAAGGGCATTTCCCAGTAAGCGTGGAATCACTGCTTTCTGAAGAATACACCAGTCATACTGAGTGGGTACTATTAAAAAAAAAAAGAAAGTACTTTTCCACTTACTAAAACACGTAACTCTTATCCTTGGTGTACCCTTGGCTTTCTTATAATAGCTTATATTTATCTGGGGCAACTGAAGACCCTTTGCAGCAAGCCAAGTGAACCCAGCTCACTCTGCACAACTGGATTTCTATTTCCAGCCTCAAAGAGCCACACATTGAGAGGTTTCTCAGCCACCACAGGGTGCTGAAACCATCCTACCCAATATCTGCTAGTTCATGGTGTAGTCATGCTCCTGAGAGTCAGGGCTGGTCCATGACAAAAGGCCAGGTAAGCATCATGGAGCAAGAAAAAACTTGCCCGAGCATGACAAGTGGCTGAAGCCAATGTTACTGTGGGCTGCAAGAGCTTTTGCCCTGCCATCCCAAGCCACAGCTGAGCAGAGAAGTCAGTATTTTGCTGCAATACAGCATGCCCCACAGCTGATTTAAATCAGAAATAATATTAAAAAATTAAATTCACGTGCTGACTTAACATACATAGGATTTGGGAAGAGCAAATGAAAGAGGGTGATGAACAGACAGAGTAGGTGCAGTCAGCTGCTCACCAATAACTCAGGCCAGGGTTTGCATGGCCATGGAGTCAGCTTCTGGGCTGTGAACAGAAAAATCCACACATCAATCAGCAAAACTTGACACGTGGGAGAAACATCCAGGCACTCACTTGGGGCATAGACTCTTCACTGGATCTGTCACCCACTCAAGTCTGCTTTTCACATTTTAGTGGATGAGAGGAAAACAGGGCAGCAAAATCCCTGAGACACAGGATGGCATCAGCTCTCCCACCCACAAGTACACTCCTCTGCCCTTGCTGGCTGCTTCCCAGTAAGGCACTAAGAATTTGATAGGACAAACCCATCCTCAATAAACATGTCACATCTCATTTGTGAATAGAATTATGCCCAGCAAGGGACAGGGGAGTTACATATCAGGTATCGCCCAAGATTTTATTGCTGCTGGTACCATTCATGTACCACTCACAGGCAAATGATGCGTGGCCAAATGGGAATTACTCACAGTATTTGGCATGACACAATGCTTTACTATGAAGAAACAAAGGTCACTTTGGTCCACTTGATGCCGGAGACTGAAAAGTCTAAAGCCAATTCGAGTTATTGCTTCTTCAGACCTCTCTGAAAAACATGCTAGACCTATTTAGGTACTCCTGAGGACACTAACATCTCTGCTACCTCCATCTCTACCACCCTCTAGGGTGATATCTGCTAGGATGTGGAGGCACCAAGCAGGACAAGAAGAGAATGATGACAAAGAAATCTAATAGAGTTCTCGCACAAAATCACTACCAATCTCTGTTCTTCCTGAGAAACAAAGCAAATTATAGCATTTGGGGATGATCCTCACAGCTGATCAAGGCTGCTAATTGTCAAAGAGGCTCCAATGTACACACATATATCTGACATTACACACAGTAGAATATGAATTTTCCTGGGGACTATGATACAATTCCCTTCTTAATTTCCATACCTACGAGAACAAAATTTGAAATGGTCTGTATAAAATAATTCCCTTAATGATTGCTCTGATTGACAGCATAAGGGGACTACTACAGGCCACATGCTTAGGATTACTATACCAAATTCTGCCTTTTCTTAACAGTATCCTCTGACTTGCAGAGATAAAGACATGAGGGAGAACATGGTCCACAGCACACAGCAAGTAACAGGAACAATAAATGCAGTTACCTGTGCCCTGAAGCAAATACATGGCCCTGATCTGCTGCCATGGGAAAATACTCTGTTGAAACTACCAGCAATTCAGCCCAGAATTTCAAATCATGTTTGTGCCTGCAGCACTGGCAAGAACACCAGAGAGGTTTTCCCTGTGGATGCTCAGGTGTTCCTGGTGACAGGGTCTCTGGCCATAGCCTAAAACATGCAAGGCTGATCCATGTTTTATGGCTCAGTTCCAGGACTGCCTTAAATAATTAGGCAACATTAGCCAAACTGCAGTCAGGAACATGAACAAGGGCAGTATGAAGCCGGTTTCAAAGAATGGTTAATCCCCATGTGAATTTGAGAGTATTTATTTAAATATCCACTCTTTTTTTTATCATCTGCATAAATGACAAAGTTAATACCCCTAGGAAGACTGACTCATTTGGGAAAAATCAAGTGCTCCCAATAATTTATCTTGTACCTGTCCCTTCTTGCTTTATTTGTAATGAAGAGAACAACTATTAACCAATAGACAATGCGTTCATACTACCCCACCTTCCTTTTTAAAGCTATCAGAGATCACAGGCAAACAGAGATGACATCCTATTCTTTCCCTCAAAGATACACAGCTGAGTCTGCCTCTGCACACAGAAGGCACTTTGAGTGAGCAGTGGCAAAACTGATTTTTTATCCCTTCTCATCATTAGCATAACCCTGTCAGCTTCCCCATCCTTTTTTCTATTGAAATCTATTTTTTTGGAATGAAAAATTATTAAGCCCAAGATCTGAGAAGTCTATTCTTGGAATCTGAGAGTGGGAACAGGAGAGATACAACTGCTCCTAAAAATTTATAAATATTTTGCAACTTTTCTTTTTAGCAAATTATCAGAGCTCGTTGTTGGTACTAGCACATGAATACATCTGCAATGGCACGTGTCATAATAATGAAAATACCTTTAAAAATACAAATTATTCATGCCCCACTAACTGTGAAGGGCACTCCTGTGTGCCACTCTCTGCAAAAGGGATTGGCCCTGACTGGACAGATCCTGGCCTTTCAGCTTAAATCCAACACAGCTGCCCACAGGGACATGGAACAGGAATTTGGTGTCACTCAAAACTGTGACAGTGACTTAGTGAGAGCATTTTAATTCCTCAGGGAAGGTTTTGCAGGGGAGGGGATAGCAAGATCTCTCTACTTCTCTTTTTTTTTTTTTTTCTTGTTACAAGCAGATGCTTCATTTTCAGCATTTTGTGGTGAGAACAGAAAGTCAGTATCTAGTTACTGCTCTGTATATTTACATAGCCTTTAAATATTTTTATTAGCTCCTAAGCAGTACATTCTGCCTGCTAGTGACTTGCTTCAGGGCCTCACAGAACTGTCTGGTGGGAATAATGGCGAATAAAGGTGACTTAATTTTATACCTTTTTACTGATAAACCCACTCATGTTAGGTCTTCTCAAATAAAAGCAGAATTTCACTAGGGAAGGTTTGAGTAGAAGGGGTGGTTATTCCCATTCTGCTCTCTGTCCCGTGTTTACCAGGAGTGGCAGAATTACACAGAAACTAAGCGGTTTACACGACCACCTGAAATAACAGGATTTGTACTGTTTTAACTCCATAGGAGTTGGTGACTCACCAGTAATGATACTACACTTCAAATAAAGATATTCAGCTCCATTTTTTTAGTTTAACAATTGAGCCTAGCAGGAGAAGGAAAGAGCGGGTCCAAGCTGTCATTCCTCTATTAATATTCCTTCAATAATTAGCTGCTTCTCACAGTTTTCACCTTTATATTTCATGCCAGAAAGCAAGCATTTCCATGAACAACATACCAAAAGAGAGTGCTACTATTTTGAAGTGTCAGCGTTCGCAGTATGAACTGCTCTGTGTAAACAGTGGATCTTCTCTTGCCTTGAGATAACCAGATGTTTCAGGGAAAAAAAAACACCAAACCTTCCCACATGGAAGGCAGTTATAGCAGGGAAGAGATTCATCCACTAGATTGACTGATGTACTTTTTTATTGCTGGTGGAACAGGTCTGCTTTTCACCTTTTTATTTCTTCTGGCTAATCTACACTTTTCAGGCAGAGAGCCATAAATCAGTTTTTCACAGTCATGTCTTAGACAAATCTTTAAATGCAAGGCTATATCTTCTACTATGCCTGTCCCCTCTTTCCTACAGAAAATGTCCTTCCTTTATTAAGATGCTGGATACGATTGATTGTAGTTTCTTGGTTTTTTCCTAACTCCTAGCCAAGGTTCATGGACACTGCTGGGCAGCACATTCAACAATACTGTCTTCCCAAGGGGCAAACAGAGAGAAGAGAACAAAGCCACGAACATGCTTCTGTTCCTCCTGACAAAGCCTGCTCACATCCCACCTCTGAGCATGAGTTAAAATGAGCAAGGTTTTGGCTGCGGCTTGCTCAGAAGGGCTAAAAGAACAGGGATCAGTCCAACAGGACTTTAATTAGTATTTGAAGTGTTAATTTCCAGTGGCAACATGCTGGACTTAGAGATAAATGAGAGGTCACCTTACAGTGTTTCCATTAGAGAGAAATCAGTGTTCAGTGCATTACTGAAAGATTGCATTTAATTAGGCAACATGAAGATAACCAACAGAGCTCTGTAGGATGTCTAAAGAAGTAAATATCTGCAAGATTTTCTTCTTCTAACTATCATGAATCAAAGTTCAATTTCCCGCTAAGGTGATATAAACTTCTTTTCCTAAGGTAAAAAGTCCTGTACTTTCCCCCGGCTCCTTTCACTGTTGACAGAAAACCTCAGAATTACGCTAGTGAGAAATGAACTTGCCCTCTCTTCTGTCTTAATAAGAAAAGTTGACAGTGGGTAATTGTGTTGTCTATCTTTGTAAAAGGCAGTATAGATGTAAAATGTTCATGGCTGAGCTCAAATTATCTTGTACATGATGAATGAGTATACAGGAATTGTGTTTCAATACAATGAAGTCAAGCACCTGATTTTATTCTCTGCCTAGAAAAACACAGAGCTGAATACTGGCTACTGCTAAAGAAGTTAAAATAATGATGAAATGAATTTACTATGGTTGGGTACCAGAAAAACATAGAGCCTTTGCACTGTAGGCTCTATGTCTTCTTGTAAATTTTCAAGAAAAGATATTTTAAATCCTGTTTTCTATCAGGTTCACTCAAGGACCCCTAAAGAATCCCATTTTCACACGTGTTTATACTTACATCTTTTCATCCTGGTGTCCTCAGAATAGCACAAATTAAAACCAGAACTCCTATAACAAGGTACCTAAGCAAAAAATACAAACATGGTCTGCATCAAAAGAACCTGGGCTATAGGATCTCAAATTTCTTTAAAACACAGCTGCTGGAGCTACCATCCACACAGCTATCTATTAAAATCTGTTAAATTGCTCAATCAGAAAGGATAAGTCCTGGTTTAGTATATAAAAGAAAACCGCCATAAAATTAGAAAATTAGGAATGAGCTGAATTGCTCAAATCCCTTTGCCAGCTATGACACTCAAGTCTCTTCATAGAATCTGCTCTGCTACTAGGCAGGCTGAAGCCAAAGCCTGAAAGCCAACAGGCTGCAGTGTCTGCTAGACCAGGAGGAGAAGCCTTTTCAGACTTGCCAGCTGAACACTCTCTCCCATGTTCTGCAGGTTTGACCTGTCTGAACCAAGGTTCTGGAAGACCTCTGCTTCTGGAAAGGGGCACAGCAGCCACCCGGCCACATCTGCCTAGTGCTCCACTGAGATAACCAAACTATAACTTCCTGCAAAATCTGCTTGGAATTCCAGATTTTGGGCAGAGGAGCAACTTTGCTGAAATGTGTGCTCCCAGTCACAGTATTTCTAGGAGGGTTGCAATGATTACCTTCAAAACCAGAAACACACATTTTGCCATCATTCATATTACTATACAAGAAAGTACATTTCTAGCACCATTAAAAATGTATATTTTAAAATAATTTCCCTTCTTGTTATGCAAAAATTGTTTGTAGGCAGTAGACTACATAGCCTATTAGAAAGTTTACAAAATGACCCTAGAATTGATGAACAGACAATCATTTAGTTTTCCAAAATATTTCCAAGTTGGTAAACATGACCTTTCGTTTGCAAGGAAAAGTTGCCTTTACCACTCTCTTGCCTTTCAAATCACTCTGCAATACACCCAGAGGACCTTAACATTTTTTTCTCATCTTGTATATTAAAAATTCAGCTGAAATCTTTCCTGCCTAAGCTTAATGAAAATTACAGAGCGACAAAACTCCTTTCTATCTGTTTTGTCACCACTCACTATCAAATAACTTTTTGGAAGGCTCTGACAGTCGTAATGCATAGACCAGGCTTTCTAATATGTTTGGTTTCCTAGACTGGGTAAGTCTTTTATGTTAATACTCTTCATATGAAACCCATATGGATTTAATATAACGTAAAGAGACAAGAAAAAGTGCATAGGATTAGGGATAGCAAAAAGGTAAGATGCTGTAGTATGGGGAAAAATATTCCTCCTTGTGGCCTCCAACTACACTTAGTAGTTTGGGACCACAGAATTTAAAAAGAACCTAGAGCATGTTTCCAGCTGCTGCACATTTTTACTCTTAGAAATTTAACAATCTCTATTATATATATAATATAATATAGATGCTTGAAGATTCTATTGAAATTCTAAATCAATGAGACTGCTGTTATCAACACAATTATCCTAAATAGCAATATCGGTTCAGACATACACCTTTTTTACATCCCAGACAGAGTGGTGACTATTTGGGAGTTGAAGATCTGCTTATATTTCAGTTGTAGGCAGTTTCCCTCAGAAAACCTCTTTTCCAAAAAATTATAATCACCTTATTTCTTCAAAACCAATATAATCAAAAGAGAGAGAAAAGGATTTAATATTAAAATATTTTGAAAATATTTGTGCACAAAATAATATTCAAAGGTTGTTTCTATCCTTTCTCAAAGTTTGAATTATAGATATGTCATCAGGAAAAGGCCTATTTTGTTAAAAAAGCCAATGTGAGAACTACAATTCTAATAACAACTATTACAAATAAATACAATAAGTTATTCTCCTAGCAAAGAATAAAGTTATTTCTGGCCCTGGTAATGTTATTTGCAGCTAGTATATGCTACATAGTTATTTAGGTTTGTCATGACATAGTACCCTGCAAAAGAAAACAGTAAATGTGAGTTCCTGTAAGGGTAGGGTTCTAGGGATAGTGGCATGTCATTTTGACTCCTTTATTGGATGTTTGAATTATGATACTGAGCACAACCAGTTCCCTCATGCCAAATAACAAGGGCAGAGTTAAGTTCTAAAAGTCTCATCAGAAATATATTTAAATATATACACAACAGCTTCATAGCTGCACTTAATCTTACATGCAGCCAAGATCCCAATGATTCCAGGAGAGCAGAATCAGCTGCTTAATATTTGCTGAGCAACAAAGTTACACTCTATAACAAAAGCTAAGTATCTCTCCTGAGCTCCAAATACTATTAATCTCGGAAAATGCATTCATAGAGTCCAATAATTCCACTTATAAAGTAGTTGGTTGTAAGAAGGGCATCTGGTACGCACCTCTGCCATTAGTTTCAGCTTCCTATTGTGTTCCTAAGTTACCTTCTTCACAACAGCTTAGTACAAAACTCACTTACACAAATGTTCTGAAAACAGTCATGTTAAAAACAAATTACAAACAGAAAGTAAATTTAAAACAGCCATTTTAAAAATTGGAGGCAATCTGCACACATAGATAATTTCCCCTCTAATTTTCTATTTGAATGTCTATCACTGCAGCAAAACCCTCATACTCTTCCAAGATACTTCATACTTCACTCAGTAGTACTGATGAGCACTAGAGTAACAAAATGTTAACTATAAACAAAAATGTCCTATTCTTCTTCACCTCTTCACCAGAAGAGTCAAAAACTTTAATTCTATGACACAGGCGTTATCTTTTTTTTTTTTTTTTTTTTTTTTCAATTCAAAGAACTGAATCAAAGTTCAGAGACTGACAATGCTGAAGAAAAACAGGCTGCAGATCAGTCAGCTGCTATTAACCCAATTCATTTTCTCCCTTATACTGGGCTGGAGAAAATAACAAACAATTGGTTTGGGACCAACATTCCTTTCATGCATCAAATCAGCTCTTCTTTTATCTTGCTAGGAAGCAAAAAAACAAAAAAAAAACAAAAAAAAAACAAAAAAAAAAAAAAAAACAAAAACAAAAACAAAAAAAACCACCAAAAACCCTAACACCCAGACAAATAATAACAAATGTTCATACATGATATCTCTGATATAACAGTCTGCTGAAAACATCTGTACAATCAGATATAGTTCCTGTGTGCAAAACCCAGCTGAGATGATGTCATGATCCACAAAAGGAAATGTACATCTATACAAAGCCCTTGAAGTTATCAAAATTCAATTTCAAACTAAAGGCGACATAAAAGAAAATTTTTCTGCCCAGATCCATCTCCATGATTTATTGGACAAGAAGGCTTCTTTGCTGCTTGGGACCTTCAGCCTGGGAGAACTTCCAATTACCTGCACCTCATATAGCGTATCACAGGGCTCTGCAAGCAAATCACCACCAGCACTGTAAGATGTGAGGTGTCTGACACTTCCCAAGAAATGGAGAAGAAGGTCAGTACACACAGTCCTCAACCAGGTGGGACAGAGTTGGGAAAGTGCTCTATTCATGCATTAGGTTTCAATAACAGCAGTGATAATGTGCCTGTTGCTTAAAGAAAGGGCTGAAGTGTCTGCAGTGCTTTAAGCAAAAGGAGCAGTATCTTCTGGTAACATTACTGGAAAAAATGAGACTTTGCACTTAAGTCAGTGTAGAGCTCAGTGTGGAAGCCTCTTGACCAGTCCCTCTTTATTTTAACGTCATGCCATTAAACCTTTCGCGTGTACAGTGGCTTTTCATAAAGCCTGACCTTTAAGAAAAAGCCAGTGGTATTACACAACAAACACCAGCAAAATACCCATTGCTATGGAAGGATAAAAGAGAAAATCCCATTCCCAAAGGAAAATCAGGCTTCAGGACTGGAAGGCAGTGCCACATGCCTCAGCCTACATCATGGGTCACCAGCATGGCCTCAAGTCAACTTAAGAGGGTTTATAAAATTTTCTTTTCAATAGAAAAGGCACAGACCACATTCTGTGGCCTTGGGATCCACCAAGACATCTACAAATCTCAGCAGACAGGGTGTCCTTCTGAAGAGCATGTTCATGTTAGTGCCTCAGGTCAGGCAAGGGATGTACTGGTAGAGGAAGAAGTGTCTTTGGTTCATGGATACCTGGACACCCTCCCCAGTGCTCCTCTGGGATTTTTAAGTGCACTTTGAACGACTCATTCTGGCACTGACTCCACTGGATGTACACTGCCTCAGGCAGAAGCCCTGGTCTCATTGCATTTCTTGTCAACCAGCAGAAATTAGGCAAATACCAATACCTTGATAATTTTGCACCTTGGTACCATGTTGGAACAAGGGGAGACCATGCCCTAAGACTTCCCTCCATAACAGTTCTGGGACGAGAAAGGCTCCAGGCTTTTCCCTGTTGCAACAGCCAGTAATGCAGCTGCTGAACACCCACCAGCAGCACAAGGACAATCCAAAGGCATCTGGTCAATTCAAGTGGCAGAGGCTGAGCATGCGTGTGGTAGGAGAGGCCAAAGAGAAAGGCAACACAAACAAAACCTAACCCCACGCCCCCTGATTTCCTTCTTCTAAACAGTACCAGAAAAAAACAGATGTGTGTGTTACCACTTTTGTCCGGAAAAACTCCTACATTGCAGGTTTTTTCCTTCTTCCTTGTAACGCAAGTCCAAAAATAAAATGTTGCAAAGAGAAACATTACAAGCAGTTCCCTCAAGAGGGAAGGCGAGAGATGCCTAGAAATATAATACATATTGACTACAGAGACTGCTGGATTCTAGGAAATAAAAATATATATAGCAAACAAACCAAAGAAATGTCACCTCTGACAGCTCAGTCTCCACTGATCAACTTCCAGATGGGGAGGAACTAATTTTTCTTGCTGTTATTCTACCTCTATGAGAAAAGACAGATAGGGTTCTGACTACAAAATGGTGAGATAATGTAATTAGCCAAATATTTGTACAGGAAAATGATGCAAGAATGATTGTAAGATGCATATTGATTGTGAAAGAATAACAAAGAGGCTGGCAAAAGGACTCCAGGGCATCTTCTCCTCACCACCCAGAGGGAAAAGGATCGTTTAAGGGGAAGAACGAACACACATGCGATCTACCCTAAAATCTAACTCAACTCCTACTCTGTTTGTAGGATAAGCTACAAGCCAGTCTTGTATAAGACATGCCAAAATCCTAATCCGAGGGTTTCAATGTGTGAAAGTGAAAGAAAGCACCTGCTGTGCCCTAAAAGAGAAAGTACCCGATGTGTTGTAATAACTTGGTTTAGCCATAGCTCTAACTTGTTGGAGAGATGGTGCAATGGCAACATTGGAAGGCTCATTGAGAAAGGCTTTTGATGATACTTTGCCTTCTTGCCACCTCTCAGGAGCCAGATGAGCCCTCTTCTTTTTCTCCATCTCTCTGGGGTTTTGAATCCACTGCAAAACTCCTCTTTGAGAGTGGGTGTATTCATTAACCTTTAGGGAAATGTCTCACCAGACTAATTAAGTCAGGTGACATTTTATAGGCAGTGAGTGCTTTTCCAGGAATGTTTCTGTACTCGGCAGTAACGTATTTGGATAAAATTTCAGTGTTGTTCCTAAGGCTTAGAGCTGGAAGGAGAAATGAGGACATTTGTGTGATGAGAAATGGGAAACGTGGCCCTGGTCTTCCCTTCTGTGGCATGTTTCCTCTGAAGAACCACAGATGAGAAGTGATGGCATATGTTAGGAAATACATATGTTTTGCTTTTCTAACAGCCCTAGACTATTACTTGCTAAACGCTTGAGGCCAAACCCTTTAAATCATTAAGTTTTCTTTCAGAATTTCAGCATAAAGAGACCAAACCAATAGTGCAAACTATTTCCATTTCTCTCCTTCCCCAAGGCATTTTCCCTCTATACCACAGGCTTCCCTCCTGAAAACAGTCATCCCCAACTCCCCAGACAGCCTTTCTGCATCAGTCTCTTTTGGGAAGCTACTGATTTTAACCCTGCAGCAACGCTTCCCCTTAACTAACCTGCACGTGGGCAAAAGCTTGCACAACTGATTCCCCTGACAACACACCCTCTCCAGATAGAAGCCATAGCTGGAAAATAAATTCTGGTCTTAATTTTATTTAAATGCAATTTACTTTAAACATAAACATGTTTTGGATGGCAGATTTAAAATCTCAAATGTTTCAGTGAAAGGATGTAGCCATGCCTCTGTGCTGACTCTGAGGACGTTCACCATTTTGTAGGGTAGCGCTGAAACATAACAGAGAAAACCTGGTGCCTGAGAGCACATGGATGTCTCCAAAACCATTCACAAGGAGGATACAAACTGAGAATAGACTGGATCTGAGCAGTGGAAGAGTTCAAGACCAGGTTGGATGGGGCTCTGAGCAACCTTACCTAGTGGGCGGGGCCCCTTTCCACAGCAGGGGGGCTGAAACTAGATAATCTTTAAGGTCTCTTCCAACTCAAATAATTTTATGCCATCTGGATGGCCCTTGTCTTTGAGATGATGTGAAATATGAACTCTGTTAACAGCATCTAGTAGCCCTGTAGAGTTTTATTAAAAACAAAACATCTCCCCATACAACCCATGCCAGAACTCAAGGTTTACACTTATCAAGAAGGTAATAAAGAGGGCAGAGAAAAGGTGTGGCCACAAGAATGCTTGTTGACTCTCATGAGAAAATGAGATATCATTCTGGGTATCATGATTTTATTCTTTACTGCAGATACTCAAAAAATCTTCAAAAGTATCACGGGAGCATTTCAATGACATATTTACAAATAGGTGCTTATCAATTGGGGTGGTCCAGAACCATTTTTAATAGCAGGATTAAGTTGCCTTCTTCCAAATCCAGAGCTATTTAGAAGCTGAGCAATATACCACAAATAGAAATATTAACCAGATTGGTCTGTACTAAAAAGCCACAGATTTATTTTTCCAATGTATGGACCATAAATATTGTTATAGAAGAGAAACACCAAACATACACCATCTGGCACACATCTTTAACTTACACACCAAAGTTGTTAGCAGCCTTATTCCAACCATGGATCTATTCTACTGCGGACATTCCAGCTTTTAACGCTGTATTATATTGTTTCAACTCACAGCTGAAAAGCTTCCACTATAAACAAATTTTCTGCTTTTTTAGAGCCCTGTTTGGCTTTCTAATGGCCTACAAAGGTCTGACTAGGAAGCTCAGCTGGTTGAAATCAAAGCAGCTTCAGGGCATGAGACTTTTCAGATAGCAACAAGTTCTCTAGCAGATCATACTGTACTGGCCTCTTGGTGATAATGGGAAGGGGCTGGAAGAGATGGTGGCAGTAGCAAGGGAGTTGTTAAGGTTGGTTGAAAGAGCACCACCTACTTAAACAGAAAAGCTCCACTAATACTTCCCAATAAGTAAAAGTACCAAATATGCCACCTTTTCTGCTCACATGACTGGACAGAGAATAAGCCATACAAAATAGAGGGGGAGCCTTTTAGGGTGAAGAATTTAAAAGTTAAGATGTTAATTATGTGCCCAGTCGTTGAAAAGCAGAGCAGTTTATAAACAATGAATCCTTTCTGACGAGTGCCAGTGCTGGGGTTGGAGATTAATTGCAAACCTCTGATCCCTTCCCAGTGTTTCTGCAATTGCTAACTCTCTCCACATGCAGTATGCACCCAACTCCTACATTCAGAGCACTTGCTATGTTTAGGGTTTTTATTACAGATTCCTGTAGAAATCTAGTGAGCAGTAAACCCATAGACGTCAATAATGACCATGACAAGGGTATTCTTACTAAGGTTCTCTGAATCACCCAGTTATTTATCAGTTAACTAGAATAAATATTGACTTGTCCTTTGCACTGTGTCCTCTACAAATACAAACCCACCAGAGGGCTCAAAAGGCTAAAAAAAAAAAAAAAAAAAAAAAATCAAAGTTGCTAGATAAATATGAAAAAGAGCTGGTTATTTGCCCTGGGATTTTCCTGGTGTTTCAGATTTCCAGTTTATCAGATGTTGGCATTTAGACATTTAGAGAATAATCTTAAAGAAAGAAGAACTGATATTAATACAAAAACCTGAGTAGCTGAAGTTTTAGTTGGTTTGTTGGCTTATAAAGAAACCATCCAGAAGAAAAACAAAACCAAGAGACCACTTTTTAATCTGGCTAAGTTTTCTTTCCAGAAACAGATAAACACACATACTCTGATTTCCATGGGTTTGAAAAAAATCAATGATAATTAAGCCTGGAGCAATTTCCTATATCTTTACCTACAGGTTTTCTGCTTCTCTTTCTCCTCTATGGCATAAATTCTTATCTGAGTGATTTCATTTATGGCACCCAAATTGAGGCCTCTTTCTATTTTCCAACAAAATCAAAATATCAGCAGAAATACCAGCCACAGTCTAAGGGATGTAAAAGAGCACCTGAAAGCAGAAGCCCTCAGCATCTTCATCCGAGCACTTGGCCAATAAGACTCTCAAAACCACAGGGCACTTGACAATGTGATGCTTTTGTTTACTTGCTTTTATCTCACCCATAAGAAGTAAAAAAGTAGTGAAGACAATAGAGAAATCAGCTTCCACTCAAAGTCACTCATGCAGATCAAACACAAGTTCAGGCTTGGTGCATGTGACCTCATATATCACTTCTCTTACTGTAATAACAAAACATATAAAAGATATGGACTCTAAAAAAAGCACAGGTTCACATGACAATCTATCAATTCTCCCCCAGCCCCTTAATTAGCAAACAAAGGCTCTAGGGAGCCAGAACAGAAAAAATTTACATTGACCTTGGTACTGTTTCAGTTAAAATTTTGACTTCTCTCCCTGGGTACTAGCATGAAGCTGGCTCTTCTATTCCTCCACCACTGGGCAAGTTGAACACAATAACTCCTACCCAGCTGTGAGGTCATGGAAAGATAGGCCAGAAGCGGTGGAAAAGGAGATCTTGACATACCAATGAGGAGGGCAACTGGGGTTACCGTGATGAGGCACAATACCAAGGAGACACAGGAAACATCAACAGAGAAGAATCTCCTTTAATTCTACCACTCACAGAGTGCTTGGTGCCCAAACTGAAAAGGGAAAGATAAAGCCCAGGAAGTATCACTTGCAGGAGTAACTATGGTTAAATGGTTTATATTATCCTGGATGATAGGGGACACTTGTTGCCTGAAAGAGCCTATGATGTATGCACTGATGTTCTGCTGCTGGTTTACAGGTAAAAAACCCAAACCACACTAGCAACAACTTCCCCTAAGAAATTCATATAAGAAATAAGTATAGTAGCAGAAATACCTGTTCAAGGCCGTTAAAAGGAAAAATCTTTCAATTTTTATGAAAAGAAAAACCTAAACACTCTATTTGAATGGCTGTCAGACTAACACTTTCTGTAAGTTGCTCCCTACAGCTGTGATTTGTGAGCCTTACCAAAAAGGGTACCATTCTAGAAAGTGAAGGTGCTCTTTCCTTGATGCTTTTCTTTCTGCATGAACATGGAAATGGAAATTCTTCAGGCAAATGAATTTAGCTCCATAAATGAAAAGCATATATTTAATTCCAAGATACTGAACACAACTAATTTAATTTTTTTAATAAAACATGGGCTTGAACAAAGTGTTTTTAATAAAGATCAGACACCAAAAGCTTCTTTTAATGTTTTCAAAACCTGTTTCAATCTCACACTTAATGAGATTCATTTCACTTTTCTAGAATTCCAGCCCTCTTACAGATAGACTAACTTAAAACAAAAGAAAAGAAACTGGCTTCAAAATCACTCCAGCTGCATGGCCCAGCTGGTGGGAGACAGAAGGCTTTGTTCCCTGTTGACTCCTTCAGGGGCTGGAAGGGCCCAGTGTTGTTCTTGACAGTTTGATACTTCAGGCCAGTGCCAGGGGGAGGAGAAGAGGCACATTCTCCCTGGGTTACCCCTGCGTGTGCTTTGTGTGCTGAGATGTACGTGTGCCATTGCTCTCCTTCTGCTGCCTCTGCTGACGGGCTCCATCAGACCCTGGGGCATTAGGCAGGAGCCCATCCATTCACTTGAGTAGCACTTCACTATCAGATCCCCAAGTAAGTAGGTGGAATTTTAATTAAAGAAAGAGAAAATATGTTAATCTCATTAATAACCGTGAAGGGGAAACCCCGCTAAGATGAAAGCCTTGTTTTGTAGGAGCATGAGAAGAATATCCCGATGACTGGAATGTGCAGTGCATTTTGCTGGTCTGTCCATCCATTCTTCTCTTCAGAAACTTTTGGTCAGCGGGGGGTTTATTTTGTGACAGGGAATAACATTATGCTCTTAGTCACTACTCTTGTACTAGGTACCAGCAAACCTAAGAGAAGATTTGAATAATAAATAACACATTAGTCAGTAAAATCATCCAAAATGGAGCATTCTAGTGATGGTCTCTGCAGTGTTGCATGTGCAGTGGGATTTTTATAAAGAGGATTTTTTGTGAGGTACATGGCAAAGTACATTACAGTGTGTAATGTAATTGTAATGAGGCACGACAGCAATTTTAAAAAATAAATGCAACTATGGCAAATTATGACAATCGAGTGAATTGAAGAGCATCACTGGTATTATAAAATACTACCCTTCAGATAATTGCATAATCATAAGGGTTGCAGTTTGTGTTATGCTGGCTATTTACACATACAATCAAAGTAGACTCAAAACCAATAATAATACCTGATCTGTGGTCTTATTTAAAAATATAAGTCTATAATTTTGTTAAAAAAGTAAAGAAAAGTTCCTTGGCATCCAAATAAATTGGTGAAACATCCAATTGGCTGATGGATGAGAAAGAGATGCAGAAAGAAAAGATAATTTATCTGAACAAATTTTCAGGGACTATTTTAGCAATTTATGTTTTACTTTCCAGCTGTGAAAGCTCTTATTCACTTGACTTGGAAGTTTAAATAGTCCCCTGCCCATAAGTAGGTAAATGAAATGAAGTATAGATGATAATGTTTGTAAGCTCTAGCCTTAGAGCTCCCTTTGAAATCGAAGAAAGTAACGAGTGTTTATCACCTAAGAAACTTTTAAGTGTCCATTTATGTCCTTACTTTGCAGGCTTATCTCCTGTTGACTTAAACCAAGGACAAGATTAGACTCAACAATTAAATTCCCATCAGTTTGTTTCAGCACAGGAATGTTTTCTGCTCCATATTTCACAAATATAGAGTCTTGGATTCTTGGACTGTGGCTTAGATGCAACTGCTGTAAGAAGAGATCCCAACGACCATGAAATGAAAATAAAACACTTGTCTGGCAAGTGGAATAACACCCAATTCATTAGAAGAGGTTCTCTACTGGCGAATGTCATCCAAGTCACCCTGTAAATAAAGTGGGTTTATTTGTATTAGGCAAACAATACATAATCTAGATTTTCTATCTGGTGAGTTAAATCCGCATAGCATATACATGACAATTTTGGGTTTAGGGATTTGTAAATGCTCTGAGCAGATAACAAGATAAATAATTTTTCAGTGCTCTCATAACTATATTGGCTATGAAACAAATGCAAAAGACAAGCCCTCAAAGCACAACAGCACAGGTTTTATCTAACACATCTTGTCAATATTGTGCTGGATATCTTTCTTTAGCAGTTTGATACAGCGTACAGCACTGAACTGGTTGTGCTACAGGGATTTTATCTGGCAATAGAACTTGCATGCAGCTCAGTGCTACTTAAATTGGAAACTTTTATTAATTTCAAAATTTTAATTATGTTCTCTAAACAATGAGCTGAGAATTCATGCTTGGGAGATGGCTGTCATTAATATAACCTGACCACAATGAAAAGAACATGTGACTTTTACATAATTTTGTCATTGCATCTGGCTTAGTAAATTAATCCAAACCTTCCCCAGAAGTGAAAAGCTTGCCATTTCCAGGAGACATCTGAAACTTAACAATATTCTTATGTAATACATGGGATGAGTTATGTCCTAAGTGGGTGTGTAGTTTGATACCATACCAATATATTTTTTCCATCAATGGCAGTTGCCATCTGCACAGAAAGAGAAGTTCCAGTAAATGAATGTTATCACCAGACATTATCTCCTGGGACTCAGCCTCAGGAATTATGTTTTTCTCTTGCAGTGTGGAAGGCTGTTCAGTGTGCTGCATTTCTGCAGAGCACTGTGGACAGCATGTTCTCTCATTAACTTCAAAAACATAATAAATGACAGGGTTTGCACATGATTACTGAAATATGCCTCTCACCTAATTCTCCTCGGGTACACATAGAAGGCACCTATTAAGAGTCCTAAGGCATGACTTGTGAACATAAGAGTATTCACCACAGCAACTGGATGCACTTAAGAAAAGCCAAGACCAGCTCTAAGAGTAACATACTGGCAACTGTGATTGTAGTGGTTATATTACTGGTGCTTCAGATGGTTTTGGAGCTATAAAGGAGAAAGAAGAGGTTCAAGGACCCTGTTTTTCACATCCAGCAAATCCAAGTAAGCTTTTTTTGCATGCCCTCACATTCATCCTAGTCTCCAAAGCACTTAGACTAAGAGTTCAATTAACGGATGGCTTACACTTTTTTTTTTTTTTTTTTTTGACTATTAAAACTGTCCTAAGATGGATGAAGTCTCCTTTCAGCAACTCACTCAGGTTTTGGGCACAGCAATGCAGTGAGGGACAGGCAGGCCACCCTGGGAGTGATGCTGCCCAGCCCCTCTGCTCCTTCATGGCCACAGCTCAGAAGTTGCCCACATGATGCAGCACAAGCTTCTTCCTGGCTGTAAGCACACTCCACACTCATTTGCAACACACACTCACCCTTTGTTTGACTGTCTCCCACAAAACCCCTTCAAAACTTAATGAAATATTAATCTAATTCCTCTTGAACTACAGCAGCAGTCAATAGCTTTATTTGGGTGTTCTAAGCTTAAACAAATGAAACACAAGAAATAAATGCTATTTGTCTAGCAGAGTTTTGCAGACTTGGGTGGTTGACACAGGAGGATGTGTACACCAAGTGCTGGTGCATGTGTGCACTCATGCAATTGCACAGGCTTTACAGGCCAAAATGTCCAGCTACTTACCCTGCACCCAATTTTGAAGAACACAAACTTGTGGTACAATATGAAGGTAAATCTGGGGTTCAAAGATCACATAATTATTTTCTCCTGCCCATTTGCCCTAACACGAATGACTTACAGTCTTTCCCTTCCTATTCTACAATTATCAGCATAAAATTCCAGACAAAAATGAGATCCTGTGATTTGTGTCATGCACAACAGTTTTTCTAGTGGCTCACCTACAGGCTGGCAGGATTACCTACTTTATATCTGAATGCCAACCAGCCACAGGTTTTCCCAAAGATATGCTAAGGATTTGCATCCCCCCAGTCACTGTGCTTCATAATCTCCAGATCTGCTTTAGAATTCCCAGCATGTTATTGGTAATAGCTTTCATGCTCTCCTATTAGCACATTAAAGACCTACTGCAACTGCACCCAAGGAAGGGGATAATTAGGCTAAACTGGCAAACTTCTGAAGCAGCTTTTCTATAAATAAATAAGACCCTATAAATATAAATAATAACCCATTGATATATGCTAAATAGTAGATTAAGGAGAGGAGGAGTTTTTCCATTTTCCCTTGAACTGACTATAATATCCAGCTCTCAAACCCCCATCTTTGCTGCTGGAAGGGAACAGGAACGTGGGGCTCCTGGCTGCAGCCCTGGGAGCAAGAGCAGTGCAAACCCCATAGGGATGGCTGGACAATGAACTGAGGGGAGCTGGTGGCGGTGGCTTGGGGGTCAGGAATGTGAGCTGCATGTCCCACCCAGAATTAAGTGTGCAGAGTGCAGGTGGGGCAGTCACATAAAATGCCACTTCTGCTTGCAGCTATCAACTGCACAAGTTCACAAAGGGCCTTGAGATCCCTAGGGAGCTGTGTGCTTGGAGCGTAGAATATGCATTATCAACACAACCTGGACCAAATACATACATTTACCTTTAGAGAGGGTATGATTCATGCTCCAAACCCAGCCAGGGCAAACGGAACAGCCCACAAAGTCCTGCCAGTACACACATGCCAGGCCAGCCAGCACCACTGGGATGAAGCTAAACCTAGCACACATCAGTGGAAGCCAGTAAGCATGTAAGTGCACAGCTGGTAGCACAGCTGGCTGTCACCAGGACAGCCTTCAGCAGCCTTGCACTAGCACTGCCCCTAGCTGGGTCCACCATGAGATCTCCACCAGCCTGCATGTTTGAACACAGCAGTCCCATTTTGGTGTCAGGAAACAGTAAACTAGGAGAAAAGCCCTTGATGAAACTTTGCTGATTATCTTGATCCCAACAATATTCAACATAAACTGTGGAGGAACAAACATATAAAGGATAAATCTATGCATATTGGATTTTTTTTTAGTACACAGCTTGTTCTTTGGCTTGAATAATGTCACAGGATTAATACTGCTTGCATTAGAAATACTGCAAAACAAATGCTACAATCCCATGTTTTTTGGGTTTTTTTGAGAGCTCAGAAGTGCAATTTAAGCTTCCAAACAGTTCAGTGGCTCTACAAAAGGAGAAAGAAAAGTATATTTTACTTGCTAATTAGTCCTTTCACAGGATAAACCAAATACAGCAATAAACTTCAGCACTTCAGAATGGGAGTTGAAGCTGCAGCTCTGCAAAGACTCACATTTAGCATAAAGGAGTGGACTGGATCTTTTCTTTCACATATGTCACATAAGGGAACATTTCTTTCAAGTGCCAAATGATGTGGTAATTACAGGGGTAACTCACGCTATAACACACTTACTTGACTTTACTGTAAATGTCACATGCTCATAGGTGTCCCACTGTACTATAATTTGCTGTAAAATGTAGCATTACCTTAACAAAATAACACCCTCTGATTTTATTTTTAAAGTTAAAAAGACCTCACGATTCGCTTAGAAATTGCACTGACATTTTCTGCATTTGATGTGATTAACCACTCATGTGTTTTAGAAGCTCACTGCCTATAAACAAGGAAATAACCTTGGTCTGAGAGCTGCCCACTGGCAGCTGAGCATCATCTGCTGGCCAAGGCCCAAATTCTCTTTGTATTATGATTTTGAAAAGATGATGATCATAAAAAGATCAAAATCAGATTAGGGATGTCTATCCCACTCCTAGTAAAGAGACTTAGAGAATCATAGAGTATTCTGAGTTGGAAGGGGCCCACAAGGATCATCAAGTCCAACTTCTAAGCAAATAGCCTGGCCTGTTCAGGAGCTGAATCTCGACCCTGGCATTGTTAGCACCATGCCGCAACCACCCGAGAGTCTTCTCAGTGTTCTACATGATACTGCACACAATATCCTTGGGAAAAAGAAGGGCTGCAGCTAACCAGCTTGGAATTATTTCTGATCTGGTCTTTGCTGTCTCAGATGCATGCATCTTCTGTCAGTTCAGTAAGCAGAGTCAGAAGAGAAGTTGCCAAAATCGCTGACTGTTTGCTTTTTCCTTTCACTGCAGTATCACTGCATACATTACTCTATAACACAGTTCACACCAGCTCTTTTCCCGATGTACTACTCCTTCTGAGCATCAGAAACATTTGAATGACAACTTCTAAGCAAACAGACCAACTAAAACCCTCTTTGGGGTTTATCATCCACTGCCTAATCTAAACTTATCACAGTATTTCCAGCGTGCTTCAAAGCAGAGGAAAGGAAAGAAAAGATAAGGGGTTTTGCAATGATTAATAAAGGAATGCTCTTATCTGATTGTCCTGCTCATGAAATATACAGAAGTACAATAAGCATTTAATATCTATAACTTCTGGGCAGCTCTAACAGTGAAGACTTCTTTTTCAATCAGTGAAGTTCCAGCTGATCAGTGCTGCTTGATTAAAGCAGGCACGTAATGCTTCGGGGGTCTCATGAAGGTGAGTCCCCAAAGCACTGCCAGGAAGATAAACAGGATGTTTTATTGCCATAGGTTTTTTCCTTCCCCCGTTGTTATTGTTGACTAGGGAAAAAAAATTTTCCAGATGAAAATATGCGTGAGTGTAATGGAAATGACATGCGGGCAGCAGCTTCCCTCCCCCATTTGGCTGTCAAACTGAGCTCGGTCTAGAGCAGCCCAGCAAACTGCATGGGGGGGAGGAGGAGCTGGGGGGGTGAGGGGGAGGGCTCAAGTGGGCAGGGGAAGCAGTGAAAGCCTAAATAAACTTCGACTATTAGATAACTGGGCTATTATTGCTCTGTAACACTTCCTGAATGGCCTAGAAAAAACACAGAGACAGTTCTTGTTCCTGCCTGAAGGAAACAAAACACAAGGATGAGTGCTTAGTATGTCAACTAAAATCTCTGGTTGTTTCCTTCCTTCCTTCTTTCTCTCTTTTCACTAGCTTTAATTTGGATTTATTTCTTTTTCTTTTTCCCCTTGTTCTCCTTAAAAACCATGCTCTATACCTAGCTAAAGCCATGAAGACCCTCTTTCCATGCAAAAAAAAAAGCCCTATTTAAATTTCCACTGCAGGACCCACATGTTTAATGCAATGCACAGGCTGCAGCCACTGGGGCTGCAAGGCAAGGCATTCCATAGCCCTGCCAGCAGCACTCCAGCAGCTGCAGCTCCCCAACAGCATCTCTGCAGAGACATCTCACTCCTTCACAACTTGGAAAAGTTTTTTTTTCTCACTTAAGTCACTTCAATCAAGGATATTCCCTGTTGTTAACTTTCTTGCTTGCATGTATGATACTGCTGTGGTGTGCTCAAGCTGTTAGACTCATTAGGGAAGCACCTACACTAGTCATGTATAATTACATTTCCTCAGACTCAAACCAGATGCTCCAGAGTGCCACAAAAACAGTAACGTGTGCTGTTTATATTCACTGATCTCTTTGAAGGTGAAAGCAGTGAGAAATAGATTGCTCAACACCATATTTAGAAGGTAGTGTGACCCAGAGTGACAGCTGATCTTCCTCTCCAAAGTTGTTACAAACTTCTCCACTCCTCTCCACCTCCTCCTGGTCCATCAAGTACTCCCCCCATCTGCTCTGAGCTCCTGCTCTAACTGCTTATCTTGCTGCACCCGCAGACATGTTGTCATAAAATGTGGCAACTAAGAACTTCTCAGTGCACTGCCTCCCAGGCGATGACACACACCTCTTCTAAAATGCTCACCGACCTCTGTACCAAAGAGCAGCTTTCTATCAGTATGCTTTGCTAATGCCCTCAGACAACACCTGAATTTTCCACTTCTTTACCCATTCTTTGTTGTGTTCCTGCTCTTGTCTAAACCACCCCACCTATTACAGCAGTTTTCACTTTTTCCTCAGCTCCCTAATGCTCTGTACTTTCTTCACGGGCATTTCCCATTCCTTCCCCACTTAACCACTTTAAAGCCTTTCTTACATTCAATACATTCAATATTAAGCCCTCATGGGCAACTGTCTCTGTGGTGGAGGAAGGGTGGATCTGTGCAGGACTCTTCACACCTGCTCGTCTTTTGAGCAGCACCAGGTTGGGCCACCGGGATGACAGGGAACAGCCACTGAACGGGAATGTCAAACTGAAAAGTACTGAGATAATGAGACAGCCTGACTGGACAGACACCTCCAACCTCCGTGTGCTCAGAACTGAACAGGAAGTATGCCACTGACACAGACACACACAGTAGGGAAAAAAAAACCAACAAAAAACAAACCCCCCCCCCAAAAAAAACCCCACAAACAAAAAGACCAAACAAATAAACAAAAAAACACCCGAAAAAAAATCCAAACTAAAAGAAAAGCCCAAACCCTTTAATACCCCATTTTTGGTCTAGTAGTCTTAATACGTTGCTTCTCACCCAAGCAGGGAATATATTTAAAAACCAGAAAGAAGCTCCAGACCCAGGAGACTACCTGAAGGCACTGGGAAGGACAAAGAGAGGTGAGGAGGGAAGGACAATTTCCTGTGGAGTGTAAAATTGAGCTGGCGGCAAATAAGAGGTAAAAAAATGCTTAAATGGATTTCTGGTGCAAATAATTGCAATATAATTTTTCCTAACTCCTTGCTGATGTTCTCCCAAATTGTTCCTCATAACAACTGTCGCTGGAAAATGGAAATACTGAGAGGGGGGAAAAAAAAGAAGTAAACTTGAGTGAAAGCAAATTCTGCATTTGTATTTTCGTAAGCCGCCAACATAAAGCACTTACCAGCTGTGAGCTCATCCAAAATGTTGATGGGTAGAAAAGTCATTTTGCAGGACTGGAAAAAGTGATGTTTTAAGTGACTTAAAAGTCTAAGCTTTTTTCCTCTAGTTTCAGCATCCTAGGAACATTGAAGAGTCAATTCAGGAGCCCTCGTAATCATAAACAATTCTTTTTCTGATTAGTGGCCATTTAATTTTTTTGTTCCGAGAAAGGTTGTCATTAAACAAACAACAGGGATCACGTATGAAAAGAGAGTCATCTTTGAAGCCTGAACAAAGAGTAAGCCATTCCAAAAACTCCTAAAATGAACAAGAGAGAAGGATGGCATAGGATATGACTCAAGGAATGACACACTCCTCCAAGCCCTGATGACTGACCTCGATGGGGTGTTCCACTGGGGAAAATAAACCTCTCCAGAGAAAACAAAGCTGTTACACACAAAACAGGTGAGGTAAGAAAGGAAGCCCTGACTTAATGTTAAGCAGCCCTGTCATTGCATCCTGTAGGTTTGAATCAAGCCTCAGTGTGGGCTGTGGCTTGGAAAAACCTTTTAGATATTGATGATGAGGCAGTTGGCTTTTACATCACAGATGTATGGTAGGAGTAAAATAGAGGAGACAGGAGTACTTGTTGAGCTGCATGACACCAGTTAGCAAGTAGCGCTTGGCTAGCAGGTGTTGTGGTGTTAAACTGCTACCATAATTTTTACATGGCTCCTCCTGTTCCACCTCAGTGGTACAGGTGGTACCAGACCCTGCAAACACATTTGTGGGGTTCCCAGGAGCTGTGAGACCCATCCCTGTGACAGTGGATAGTCTCAAGCCAATACAGGGTGTTGGCTTTAGTCTTTGTCCTGTGATGAGGTTTCCCCCCTAAAGAGTTAGCAGGTAAAGTCCTCTCAGAAACAAGATTGTTCTACCAGCTCCTGTGTGCACCTGACACCGGCAAAGCCTCACCTAGGGACACCAGCAGCATACCGAAAAGCAGTAGCCTGTGATGCTGTGGAACCCTTCAGGAAGACTCAGAGCTCTTCAGGGCTGCTCTGAGAAAGAAAATGCCCTTAAAACGGTGGGTCCAGACCAGTAAACACACTAGAAATCACTTGACAATGTCTTGGCTGAGAAATTGCAATTAAATATCAGATCTGTGTACGTGCTAACTTTTCCTTTTTCTTGTGCCATTATCAAGTTCCTGTCTTCTCTGAAGAAGTAGCTGTTGAAAATTGTCCACAAAGGTGAAATCACTTGCCATGGCTGAGTGCAGTGCAAGGGCTGGTGTCTGTTATCACATGGTTAACGATTATCAGAAAGGGTTACCTTGATCGTGCAGTCCATTTATTCAAACCTGGAAGGAGCATTCCCACCATGACTGAAGTAGGGGTTTTGAATTGAAACTATCACCCCAAAGAGAAGGGATAAGCAAATTTGGGGAAAATGGCCTCAAAAAGAGACATTCTTTGCAGCAAAACTCTTAGGTCCTTGATGCAAGCATTTCAATGCAAGACAAATAAAAGGAAACAGAGACTTCCCAGGTTCTACTTTTATTACACATCCCCAAGCAAGGGACACTCACTCCGGTCTTAAGAGAGCAGCTCACCAGTAAGGTGGGAAGGTTTTGTGCAGCTTTGCATTCGTATGAATAAAATTTCTTTTAAGTGCACAAAGACAGAGTACTCTTGACAATATACTGTTAAAGTGAAGTAACTTTGAAAGGGAGAAAAGTACAAAAACAGGTTGTTTAACTGGCTAACACTAAAATTTTTCTGGTTGAATGCATTTACCTCTACTCTCATTTAAATGAAAAGAATGTACTCCATTGAGTCCTATTAGTCTGGGTAACTAAGGAAATTGACCAAAAATGAATGAATGAAAGTTTCACTCTATTTTCTTGTATAAAGCTATCTGATCAACATATTTTCTTTCCTTGTCTTCAGCCCCGAGAAGCAGTGGCAAGGTATCCAATTTCACAGGGATCGTCATTGCTTTATCTGAATAATTGCACTAAATGAAGCTGAATTCCAATCCCAGTTTTTTACGAAGTGATACTATTACCAGAACGATGAAAATGGAAATCTAAGAAACAGGACAGAAATGTAAAACGTGAAATGAGTTTCTGAATATGAAACCAGAAGGGGAAGACATGCAGAAGGTCACTGTAGTCCTTTCATTCAGTCTGCACTAAGGTTTCCTGTGAGTGTAGAGTAATGGCTATAAATTGGGAGCACGAGTCTGAAATGTTTCCGCTTCTTAGTATCAAGCTGAGATAGCTGCTATGAAAAGCTTTAACAATTGTGCCTTGCACATCTACCTCCAGGAAATAATATTTTAAAAATTCAAACAAAGAAAACTCCAACAAAGCTATAAGAAAAGCAGGTGCAGTCAGTTATCAACAAATAGAGTACACTAATAGATGTGAAAGTTTCAATGAGAGGCATAAGTGCCCAGAATCCCCTGGGAAACAGTTCATACCTTGTAAAGCTGAATAAACCACATTTTCCAGATTATTGAGGACAAAAGATAAGGATGCCTGATGAAATAGCAAGGTAAGAACAACTTTCTTTTGATGTCAGCCCATATCAAAAACCCCTCATAGTCTGCATTACTGTCAGTACCATGGGAAACCTCAGCCAGTCTCTTCTCCACAACAAGAAGGCAGCTCTGGGGCACAGTGGGCTCCCAACACCCTAAAACATTTTGGGGAGATTTCATGGTAAAAAACTCCTCTGTCTATTATTTCCAAAACAGAAGACTTCTCCACAAACTATATTGAACATTGGAGTTTTTCAGCTACAACAATGTGAGACCAACAGCCTGGGCAAAGATACAGTTTATAAATCAACTGCTCGTTCATTCCGATGGCAGTGTGGCACTTTGAATGCCTGCTGTCTTGAAGGCCTGATGTGTTGTTCATCAGACATCAGATCTCTTGCTCTTCCACTGCTTTATCACTACTAGCCAAGAAGACTCTGGTCTTGGTAGTTAAAGATTATGGGGTTTATTTATTTCCCCACTGTAAATGCTTTCCCACTGAAGCCACTTGGTGTCAACCAGAATGTTAAACAACACACTTGAGGTCTAAAACATGGAAAAGCCATAGCTTCATCCAGCATTTCCAATTCTGCAATGGAAGTATGTTGCATGATATAAAAAGTAGGATTTTATTTTTTCATTTAGCTTGCCAGAGCATGGGTAGCTCCAGCCATTTGAGGACCCCTGTCCTTTCTGCTTCTTTCTCCAAGCCTTTGCCTATCTCTAGCCCAATTCAAAGCATTGCTTTTTTTCATGCCCAACACTTTAATCTCATCAAACACCACTTTCATCTTGTGCCAATGTTCTTATACCTCTCACTGTTCTCACAGCTAAGAAACACATCTTTCTAAGCAACCCTAGGAGAAATGTAGCTAAAATGCTGCAGTTAATGATCTAGATGAGGAAACATTACCTCTGTGCACCAAACTGGGCCTCATCATGCACCTCCTGCACAGTGCTGCTTAAATAATTCACTTTCCCTCTATCTTTGCAGAGCCAGGCACAGAAGAGCTGAATCAAAACTGAATTTGCTAGTATTTGCAAAGCACTCGTTGATCATAGCTAGGAAGTGTTATTGCTACATTATTACAGAGATGACCAGCTTTGCTGCAGAGACGTAGCTCTTCTCCTCCACAGCTGAGCATTTGTGAAATAACCAGCTGCCCCAAAAACCTCACCAACCTCCTGTGAGACCTGCTGTAGCACAGGGAGGGGACTCTGGGGCAGAAATCTCATTTCACCTTGTTTAACAGGCTCAGCTACAGAAAGTTAACAAATTGCTACAGAACCATGCAAACCCCTGTTAGTGCATGACTGCAACAGAGCACACAGACTGCGAGCCATGTGAAAGACTGGTGAGATCATGAAGCAAAAAAACAAACTATGGACTAGTAAATTAAGAAGAGCTTGTGTGGGCAAGTCTGCCTCATTCCCTCTGGTTTTTGTAGTAGGAAAGGTGCCATTATGAAGTAGCTGGAGCGAGTTAAACACCTTTCAAGTGTGTTCTAACAATTAGTGGTATTATGAAAAAAAACCCTTGGCATTTGTTTAAAAAGAAAAGTTGTCTTATTTAACTACAACTCCAGTGTTTAAAGTATTAATAGCTGCCTATGCCACTCGTTCCTACATGCTTGCATGCTTTTCAAATTGCATTTGGTAAAGCTCAGTCCATCTGTTTTCCCACACTCCATCAACACATGCAACAAAGTGAGCAGAAGCTACCTACAGTAGGGTTGTGTTTTGTTCAGAACTTTCTGCTTGCATACCAGAAATTCAGTGCTAATTCAACATGGTTTGGGCACATTCAAGCTACAAAAGGGTGGGGGTCGGGAAGGGGAGGGGAGAAAGGTTTTCCCTCATCACTGTACACACACTCACAGAAAAAAAATAGAACCCAGGAAGGATTTGTGCACTGTGGAAGCCTGGTTGCATACCAGTGCCTCTCAACTCCAGGACAAACCTCTTGCAACTCAACAATATTATGCAGCAGAAACTGGACAAGCAGCTGCTAATTCGCTGCAGTAACTTCAAAACCCATAAATTTTCTTTTCAAACCCATCCAACAGGACAAAGAGAAGTCTGTTTGAGATTCATCACAAGTTTCAGGCTGGTGACTAATTTGTATGAAAATAGGTATGGTGGTTCCTGTAAATAGCTCTCCTTGGATACTCTGTAGGTAAGTGGCCTGGGGATCATTTGAAAAGGGATCACCCCCTACCTAATATCAGCCTTTATCAAGCCTAGAAAGAGACAAATGCTTGGATGTGCAGCCTAGAAGGGATGGTGAGGTGAGGGGTCATAAAAAGATCCAAGGAGGAGATGGAGCAGAGGCAGAAAATGAGAATATGCTAAGGCTGTTTGTGGCTTTTCAGGTGGATTTGTCACCAGTCATACATTCTGGTCCTGTGCTGCGGTTCCTCCATCCCTTCCCGTCCCTGCCATGCCGTCTGTCTGTCTGTCTGTCTGCCACCCCCTCCATTGCGCCAGCACAACTGTTCTAGCAGCCGCATTCTGGGAACCGGATTAACAGGTCTGGCTCCAAAAGAAGGAAAAAAAAACAACCCAACCTAAACCATTATAATTGCCAGGCTATTTTTAAGTTCTCCAAGGTTGCACAGCATGGCAGGTACAAGTGAGGGGGTGGCATTTATCAGCCCATGGTAAGGGCAAGTGGAGAATGAGGATGCTCTTAGTGGGTAACACCAGGAAAGATTTTGTCAAATGAAATGTACATCATAACTTTCTCCTCCACTATAGTTCCCAATGGCTGCTTTGCCTGTAATTTCTTTCAAGCTAGTCTGATTCTGGGGTCATACTAGCCTGTGTGCCAGCACAGACATTTAAAATCACTTCTAATGTCTTCAAGCTTCTACATTTTTGACTTATAAAAATATTTAAATAAATAAATCTACTTAAATCTATTTAAATAAGTCTACCTGCTCTTAGAAGAAAGCCAACCACACACAATTTTTTCAGGATTTTTTTTTTAAGGATTCTTTGGCGGGGTGCACAACTTACATCAAATGCTAGGTCAGCACTGCACGGCCATCACATGTGTTATGAAATTGTCTGAAAGTACCTGGGGAAAGACATTGTGTTGGAGAAACCACAGTCAGAATAAAGACTTATACAAATGAACTGGCATTACCATTCCTGGAAGCAGTTTTAGGTGAAAAAATGAAGCAGCTATCACTTAAATGTTTTGTGTAAGAAGCTTTGAAGGCCTTTTGGAAGAAGAAACCATTTTCAAAATCCACAAAAGAAAAAATCTGGGATCAACACACTATGCACTTTTTACTAATGTAATTTCTTATGTTTGCAACATGGCCTGACACATAAGCTGCTGAGCAGCTTGCTGCTAGAGATCAGAATGAATATGTAAAATGCCCCCTCTATCACAGGTGGGTTTCTGGTGATCCTACATGCATTTATCATTAAAAACACTGGCAGCAACTACCTGCATAGGCTCTGGATACCATTTGAATATCAGCCAGCAACCTTGAAATGGTGCTCATAACAAAAAATTTGATGTAAAGGTCAAAAGCTGTCCTTGTATGAAAACTAGATTATAAATATTTTTTCCCATTTAAAGCTTTTGTGCTCAAACACACTAAATTCCAGTTTGTGCTTCAGGACTAAATGTTACGATTTTAAAATATGCATCCCTACTTGATTCATATCTTCCCAACCATATAAATGTGACTATAAAGGCTTCCCGTAGCTTATGCCAATGTAAAACCTGGAATAAGAAAAAGCAGTTCTCATTCAGCTTTTACTCTTCATGGGAAAGTCCTCATGGTAGCATTTATTCTTTGTCTAGAGATTTTGATATTTGGTTCAAAGCCCTAATCAACTGTAAAATGTGGTGAGGCTAAAATTTAAGCCCAGATTTAAGCTTCTTGGCCTGCCTGCTAGGTTTGAAGTCTACTGGTCTCCAAAACCTATGTCATGTTGGCTAATGACATACTCAGCCTCCCTCAGCTGGAGCTCTTCCTGTGGAATCAGGGAGGGGTGCTCACAGCTTCATAAACTTTGACTCTCCTGCCAAAACAATCCCTGCACCTTGTGGGATTTCCCAACCATGCAGTGTGGCTGAACTTAAGGGCCACCAAATCTCTATTTCCACTGTGTTTATCCTAAGTGGCACGGAAACTCCATGTCAATTAAGAGAGTTTACTTGGTGTCACAGTGATTTTTTTCCCCATCCATTGCTAATTTATATATATACAAAGGGGAAGGAGGGAGCTCTGCAAACACAGGAGACAGGAGTTCTTCCTTCAGCTGTTCTGCTGCTGCTTGAAATCAACTTGTAGGGATGGGGTAAAATGAAAACATGTTACATTATGACTCTATGTTACACAGAGGTTTTCTCCAAACAGCCAGGAAATTAATAATGCTAGGAGATCCATAAATGTAAATGGCAACAGAATACTGGGAGCAGAATTATTTTCTGGTGCAAAATTACCCAGTTCAAAGAAAATCCAGAAGGATGGGCTATTGATCCAACTTTCAAAGCTGGAGCAACTAAAATAGCTCTCTCCCCTGTGCTTGGTTCACTTTTGCTTATGAATAGTGCAGAATGTAATATCAATCTGGAACCTTCCAGCCTGCTTTTGACATCTATGTAGATGACAGAGAACAGCCAGACTTTCACAATGTCAGTCAGGTTGTAATTTGCTGGGAACAGGATGATGCTATCAAAGCAGCAGTGGGGAATTTTGTTCACTGCTATTTTTCTTCCTAAGCCCAGTGTTTGCTTGAAAATGTACTACTTTATCTAGGAGAGATTTTCATTCACAAGCAATTTGTCAAGTGACTTCAAACTTCTGGGACTGTATTGATTCCAGTTGTCAGCAACACGGGCTCCTGCAATCTGTTAAACACATTCCTCGAAGGTGGTCAGTATCCTCCCTTCTCTTTTCCTGTGGGAAAGGCAGCCACAATGGCCTCTCACTCACCATTCTCTGAAAGGCTTCTCTGGGATAGTTTATCATATTAAACCCCTCTGGTCTTTGCCCTTCCTCCCTGTAAGCCTGCCTTGCAGAGGAGCCAGCTGGGCTGGCTGATGCCTGGCTGTAGCCTGCTGACTGATGGCTACCAAGTAATGGATAAAGGCAGCCATAAAGGCTGGAAATCCAGCACTCACCACCTCTGTCACCCCAGGACAGGGACGGCAGAGCCACAGAGGCACCTAGGCAGAAAGTAACCTCAACTTAATTTGGACAAGAGTAAAAATCTTCCCCTCAGTGTATCTAAACTTGGGGTAAGAATAGGGGTTTTTTTGTTAGCTTTTTCTTTTTTTTTTTTTTTCCTTTTTAATGCAGCTAACAGGACTAGAACAAATCAGCACCAAAATGCTTGATTCAGCACATATGGTCAAACAGCCAAAAGCCTGGCAGTTCAGTTGCTGTTCCTTGCTGCTGCTTTGCTTAATTCTGGCTATCTCTGGCCGTGCCTCTCTGTAAGAAAAGGCACTGAGTCACACGCAGAATTGAATAGAATCATTCTTACGTCCCCTCTTCTTCCATGCATCTTCCCTTTGCAAATTAAACCCTTTTTCAGACACAAGAGCAAGGTGAAATGAGGTATAAGGAATCACTGGGCTGCTCGGCTAGCCCTCAAGCTCACGGAGCCTGGCAGACGGCCACTGAGAAGCAACGGTGCTGGGCTGATTTGCACCAGCTAAGGCTCTGCCAATAACCCTTTTAAGGATTTGGAAAGAGTCCCAGTGAACTAACAGGCTGAGAGATTTTAATCCGAGTGAAGGGGAAGGGCGATTCTGCCCGACCTTCGCCTCTTCTGAAGGAGGGGGAAGGAAGGTGGGAACAGTGGAGCAGAAATTATCTGAAATAAAAACAGGTGTTGGCATACACAAGGTACTGCCTGGAAAATAGAAAGCTGCTTCAGGCTAAAGCAACATTCCTTCATACCAGAGAGATGAATAATATCAAATAGTACATGCAAGAAAAACACTATTCTCATCGATTCCCTGTTTCCTTCCCCCTTGCACTTCTCAACTATGACCAAGATCAAAGACAAGACTATTCTGATATGTAGCAGAGGCATTTGCTTGATTTATTTTAAACGAAAATGCAACAAACTTGCCAAAAATAACACTCCAAGTATTTGCACCAGAACAATCGCACCAAGGGTGAAATGTGGACAAGTGGCACCAGGGCTAAACTCACGACAGTCAAAGCCCAAGAGGGATTACTTGGCTTTGTTGTAAGAAACTCCTTTCTAAGCACTTTCTCTTTCAACACTGCTGAAATTGTTGCTAGCAACGAAGCAAAGCAAAAACAGAAGAAAATTTGGATCTAACATGCTTTCAGCGAGAGAAGGCATTAGCTGGCAGGCTGCATGGCCAAGCAAACCTTGCAAGGTTTCTGCCAAGCTCTGCCAGAAACACAATATAATTAGTCAGCCCTTGTGAAAACTCTGCAGTTTGCCTTAAATTAATTTTACTGTTATATCATCTAGCCATATTCAATGCTCTTTACAGGAACTGCTACAGATAACACAGTTATAATGAAATTATCAAGGGCAAATGACATGTTTTAACAGCAGTCACTTGAACTGCCGCTCTTTTGACTAAACTTGCTCAGAGACAAGGTTTCTACATAGGCATTGTACACTTAACATCAAAGACCCCTGGCTCTGCTTTTAAATGGGTGTATAAATGATCCTGTATCTCCTTAGAAAGCAGAAGACTTTGGATAAATGCTATATGCTGTTGAGAGAGCAGGACATACTAAAGGCATTCATGGAAACACCAGTGTACAGGCAAGTCTGATGTGTATATGACTGCTATTATACAATTACATTGTATTAGTCATCATGTTCCTCTAGATATTAGAATCCCTTTCTCTAATGAACTGCAACCATAAGCTATTCCAATTCTCTAAGTAGGTCACAGGATACTGGGACACGAAAATCCTTCCATCCATAGGCAGCAGCCATAACAAGTGCAAAATAAAAAACATTTGTATTTCATCTGACCGGCCTTGTTTTGCTCGTTTGGTTGGCTTGATACTCTTTGCATGTGGAGAGGAAGAGGCAGCACAGCCTATAAGTCTATGTTTGTACATACCAGGAGCATAGAGAAAATATGCTTCTTGTATATACCAAGAAGCAGAGAGAAAATAATCATGCTGAGCTCCTAGGGCAGCAAAACCACTAGGCTTCTATTAGAAAACCTTCCCCAGTTCCAGTTCGTACCTGACCACCTAGTTGGATTCTGCAAGGGGTCTGGGGCTTTCAGTTTGTGCTTCTTTTGGGAGGTGGTTAATGGGATTTAATATCCCAAGAGTCACCAATGACATGACAGGATTTCCCACATTGGCTTTAGTGCTCTGTTGGTTTTCCCTAGCAGTTACAAAAATGCACTGGGCTATCCTCTAGTCTCTCCTGAAAGACCCCAACTTCCCCTGCCCTAATCTTACTCGTGTTTTAAACACAAATTAGCTACTCTGACCAAAGAACCAGAGACCTGATTTCCAGTACAGCCCTAAGTACAGTTGTACAAGCACAGGGTGGAGGTGGGAAACTATAGTATGTGACTATGAAAGAGGGGGCAAAACAAATATTCCCCAAGCCAGCTTTGTGGATGAGGAAAACAGTCTTGGAAGCTGTTTCCTAAATACAAGTATACAATAAATTATATTGGTATTTCATTCCCTGCCTGTACCTTCTACTCCACTGCCTATATCAATTTCTCATGCACTGTACTTACAAATGTTTTAAATGAAGTAATGGAGGTTACTTAACTGAGGGTCTGTTCCACATAAAGCCTTCTCCCCTGGTTGATTCTGATTCATTTGGTTAAAGCTTCATAGAGTAATACACATTGACAGGCCTTTCTAGATTTCTCACTGGAGAATTCCCTCTTCTCCTGCCAGCTTAGGCTACAGAAAACCCTCAATTAAAAAAAAAAATCAGTTGAGATTCATTTAAAGAACTCTTCCTCCTCTTTAACTTTTGCAATTCATTAGACCTCCATAATTAAACCAATGGGAAATCTTCCAATTCCCCAGTGGGTTTTTGTTAGTCAGGGGGGAAAAAAAAGTTTCCCTGCATGTGCCTTTCAGCTTGCACTGAGAATCCCAGGCTTTGCGTGTGAGCAGCTGCAGCAAGGTTACCCAGGGTCGGCTTGGGTAGGAAGCAAAGGTTTCCTCCAGTCAGATAGGGGGAACATAGCCATGGTTGGCAAAAGGGAAAAGAGAAAACAACTTCCCTTCAATTCAAAGTGCTTTTAAAAAGAAAAGCAACAAGAAACATTTCAGGAAGGGACTCTGCTAATGGAGAATGATGAAGAGAGGAAAATTCAGAAAAATTTAGATGAAGTGCTAAATATTCAGCAAAAAATGTAAGCAGAATCCAAATGAACCACTGACAAACTTTTTATTTTATATCTGTGCACATAGCCAGGGTAATTTACCTTGTAAACATACTTAATATCTTTCTTCCAATCCTCCGTTTCAGCTGAAGCAGCTTGGACTCACATGGTCCCTCCATCCTTCACTAAGCAACCCATATCCCCAAGAGCTTAGCATCCCAGGCTTCCCAGGTGTGTGGTTATGCACAACAGCACAAGCCTGCACACGTGGCCCTGTTGCTTTAGTCATACTGTGTGACTTTGGAGTAGGGCAGGAGGAACATCCCCCGTCCCTCAAAACAAAGGGGACAAGGGGCAAAACCTGTCTTGAGAGCATTACCTACCAGCAGCCACCTCACATGGGCTCAAGTAAATCCCAAGGCGGTATGGGAAGATGCCCAGGTCAGAATGCAGGTATGCTCTGCAGGCTTTGCTACATCCAAGGCTCCACCTCTCTCGGGACTTGAAAGTCAATAATAAACAAAACCACCCTCCTCCTCCAAAATCCTCCCAAAACCCTAAAAATGCACTACAACTTGCAGGGTTCTTGGACTTTCAATTTCCATCGTGTTTATGAGAAAAGGCTATTCTTAGTCATAAAAGAAATTCAAAGTAGATCCATTTTAACATTACTAACCCCAAGAGCAGCTCTTTCTATTCTTCAAAGCCTGTCCCCACTTGTACACATGCTTATTCTCTTTGTCCAACATGTGCCACTCATTAAAATCTCTGGGAGACAAGTCTGCATGTACACCTAATGAAAATACCTGCACAATTATTTTCAGTTCTGGCAGTATTCATATCTCGTCCTCATTGAATAGGGAAAAAAAAAAAGGATAAACCAGGCTTGAGAATATTTGCTTAAAACTTAAAAAGAACATATGAACAAGCTGGGTTTTTTCAATAGGAAAAAAAACCCATGCAGCACCTGGCAGATTACAACAGCTGCAGAAACTGAAATTCAGTTTATCTCCAGAAAAACTGCAACGAAGGCAAGTAGCAGAAGCTACTCCAGCTAGCTACCCTGGGAATGCCTGCCTTCAGCAATGAGGAATATTCCTTTGCCTCAGCACAGAGGCTGCACTGAGCAGTGCCAGCTGCATTCTGCAGAGGCCCTACAGCCAACAGGGATGAACTGGTGGTCTAAATATTTAACAAGACAGACAAAGAAAAGCATGTTTCTTATTCTCCCCCTGCCCCCATATATTAGTGTTATTGCTATATTAATGTTGGTACTGTTTTACATAGTCTCACTATTTTCCTCCCAAAGCATCAGCGTATGTATGTATATGACACACATACACAGATGTTCAAATAATCTCCAAACCAAATATTGACAGGTCATAGATCTTGTTTACTATGTTTTTATCCAACAAGTTGAACATCTCACTGGGAAACCACATACCTATTAAAAAAAACAAAAAAACCAGCCCAAACAACTCTTATTATTTGGTTTGTGAGAAGATTGAGAACTTGAAACGCAGACATTAGTTTCTTGCTTCAGACTACACCAATCCTGTAACAGCAGGTCCCTGCTGTGAAGTGGAAAAGAGTACAACTCAGTATGCTGTTCATGAATAATCCAATGTGGATACAGAGTTATTCACCTACAATGCAATTAAGAATGAAAAAGAGAGGGTAACTGTGGTAAACACCCAGGGATATTTTGAATGTAATTGGGATTAGCATGTAATACTCTTACAGCCTTTTGAAGAGAGGCTACACAGTGGCATACTGAGAACATAGGCATTTGAAAGCCTCAAGCATCTCATTTAATGATCTTTTCAGCTGGCGTAAGTTGCTTTCAACAGTGGGTTCTTTTGCAGGGACTTTAACCCAGCACTGCTGCTTGAAGCTGAACTCTGCTGTGGGGAGCAGACTCCAGTGCTGCAGTACATTTTGCAGTACATCTCACACAGAGGTACTACATGTAACACCAGGGAGTGTTTACCTTGAGGAGAACAGCAAAAGACAAATTTGGAGGGTTGCAAACAGGGTGGGGGAGGTGTGTGCAATCCACCTAGACAGATTATACTTGGAGAGCAGGTGTCATCTGTATGCTTTTTTTACACAGTTCTTCTAGGGGATATATAAATAGGGAGAAAATAATCAGTGACTATTTTCAACCTATATTTTGGGAAGATGTATATGAAGAAATCAGGCAGGCTTTGATGGTTTATCCTCTGCTCACAGAAGTATTTACCAATAACTACCAGTGTTCTGGTACTGCCCAAGCTGTTTAAAAGGCAATGGTGCAAATACCTGCAGCCTGTTTGCATAAGCAGAGCACCCATCTGCATCTCAGGCAGTTGTGCTGCTCTTGCCTTGAAGAATGCCTCAGGGAAGGGAAAGGGCTGGTTCAGAGACCATATCACTGTTAGGGGCCCCAAAACATAACCAGCAGCTATTAAGCTCACAGAGGGCATCTTCGAGGCTCTCACAAGCCTAAGCAGAGGGGCAAAACTGAAGTACTGTGAATTTTACCTTGTGAATTCTCACAGCCTGCTCATTTTTTGGTGAATGAGTCTACAGGAGGTTAGTAGGGAAACTTGGGCACACAGGGGAATGAAATGTAAGGGATGTCTTTGATATTTTTTCCCTTTCAACCTGCTTCAGATCTCTCCTTCAGATCGCAAGTGTCAGAATGGTTTTATAAAAGCCAAAGTTTGTGGTAGGGCTCTCACTGCAAAGGCACTACTGTCCTTATGCAGTCTTTGAAGATTTTATTCCAAGCTGTTCCCACCGTGTGTCTCCTCCGTTACCAAACCCAGTGGGAATCAGTTGCACATGTTGTCTCAAGTATTTCTACAACTGCACAGCTTTGTTTGTATGTGGTGGTAGTGGGGGAAATGACTTTATTCTAAATATATCCCCCTCTTACATCTGGGTGAAGAACTAGGGATGAGGTTATCCTTTTAAGTGCTGGTAACTGGGTCTAGTGTATTTGTTATTTCAGCACCTCTGAGAAAACCGAATTAGGGACTGTTGTACCAAGTGTTGTTTTTCTCATGTAAAGACAATCTCAGCTCTGGTGAGCTTATACAAATCCACCTTCTGCCAACAACTTAGCAAAACATGGAGCACATATTCCGCTGACTTATGTCTGCAGCAGTCCCACTGAAATCAGTGAGGTTGACCTACTTGTGAATGGAGCAGAATTTGATTCCTGTGTTTATTTGTAAATGGCTATGGAAGAGGCTGACCAAGTCTGCATGGAAAAAAGATAACTCAGAACATCAGAGGTAGCTTCTGCTTGGACTAAACTTCAGAGGGTTTGAGGACAGAACATGGGAACGGATGGATGAATCCTTATAAAAACAGCAACAGGACTCAGCAGCTTTGCTTTGTTAACCTGAAAACTGCTCAGGGAACTCCCTTGCTGGGAGAATTTATGTGATCTCACTATTACTTACTTCCCACTTTACCATTTTTCATTAGTGCATCTCCCTTGAATAAAAGGAAACCAGTTGCAGATAAATTATATACCCAAATACTGCAGCAGTGGCAAATTGAAAGCAAAAAGCAAAGGAAAAACTCAGTAAAAGGTTTTTAGCTACACCATGCAACCAGCAAGGCAGCACAGACTGATACATGCTTCATCAGCCAGGCATAGCATTTGCAGCTGGCCTGAGCATCGAAGGCAGCATGGACCCAAGCATGTGCCCTGTGTTGTAGCAGGAGAGCACTGGTATTGGCCAAGCAACTTCTGGCTGCCACGCATTTAACAGGGACAGGAGAAGTGAAGGGACATAGCTCAGAGTCAAAGTAATTAAAGGTTTGGGCGGATGACTGGGATTAAGAGACCAACACCACTGTTTATCTGTAAGCACCTAGGAACCCTGGGAGCAGCTGCAACCATTGCTGGGTTGCTGTGCCAGGCTCAGCAAGGACCTTCCTTGACAGCCTACAAATGCCACTCCACGGGAACAGGAAGGGAAAACACCTAGATGAAGCCCCAGTAGTCTGGAGAATACTTCTGAAACTTGCACCTCATCTGCAAAAAGGGGTTTTTGGAGAAAACAAGTTTTTAAAACCCTACAAAGCATAAGCACATAAGAATTGGAAAGACCAAGACCTTTGCATTTGAAAACAGCGGGGAATAAAGCATCTCTTCAGCATCCTGAAGAAAGAAAGCCAGCCTGCTGTCAGACCTGATGGAAGCTGTGGTTCTCACTCACTGACTAGCCAATGTGGTGGGCTGAGAGACAGACAACATCGTGTCTGCACCCTCATTTCAGAGGCAAAAATCCGGGCAGTAAAAGAGTATACTACCAGCAAGTGAGCTAATATAGAAATTATTTTAAAACTCACTGGGAACAGAGGAAGAAAAGCCTGAGCTTGGGCAAAGTAAAACATCTTAAATACGAGCCTTCACACAGGGCTCTCCATCATTTCCAGGATGCTCTAAACCAAGCTGGCATGCTGCAGTATGAAGCCAGTTTTCACTGGCACACAGTAGTTCCTGGCTTTCAGCGATTTCCAAACTCGGCAAAAGCTAGGAGCCAGGAACCACGACTCTCACAGACACTGTACCAGCATGCTTAATTTGGGAAAGGAAAATACAGTCTGGCACATTAGCCCTGAACAGCTGCCAAGCCCCGCTCTCATGTATGCGGTGCTGGAGTCGGCCAAAAATACGGGGAAAGAAGTCCGACACCAGGTTGGATTTCCTCAGTAAAAATCCCCCTTCCCAGCCATCTCAGTTTCAGTATGCTCACCTCCTTCCGAGCATTACAGGGAATCACAGCATATATTCAGAGCTAATAGGAACACCAAACCACAAGCAACCTGGGAGAAATGGGGGTAATGCAAAAGTGAGTCTACAGAGGTGCTTGAACACCCTATAATGTTGAAATAACCAGTTCTGGTGATTGTGCCAGGGCTTGGTTCACCACCCTGCTCAATACTACCACCAAGCACAACAAACATCTTTCCTTCAAGGCTGCTCCACAGTGCACAATCCTGTGCTTAATCCAACTATAATTAAATAAACCTAATTTCAAATGGGAAAATTTCAAACCTATTAAGAAGAAACCTGCAGCTATTATATGGATTAAGAAGCATTTTGGAATTATTAATACATGTGTTATTAACACATGCTAGGCCTGATCAGAAGAAAACCCTATGTGTTTGATTCATTTACCACAATTACTTGGATTTTTTCAGAAGTCTCAAAGTAAACAGGACTCCATAAAGGAGTTTTATAAAAATAAATGTATGATAACAAATATGGAGAGGGCTGTGTTTATTTACATTTTAAACCCTAGGAAGCACTAATGTCTTATTTCATAACATTCTCTACAAGCAGGAAGACTAAACCCTAAATCCAGCATTTTGGGTGTGCTTGTTTGGGTTTGTGAGATTGTTTTTTTTTTTTTAAATAATTTTGTAATTTAATCACTTGTTTCTAGGATTCTGGGCTTTGAAGAAAATGTCATTTGTCATTAATTGATGCTGCTAAAAATGGAATAAAATATGTTCTTGTTTGCAAGTATACAGGATCTTCAATTTGGCTTTGACCAGTACTAACCAGCAGTGTTTACTCTCAAAAAACACACTCCAGAAACAGACTTAAGTACACAGGCAAATGTCTTTGCTTGCCATCTTTTGTTTCAAGTAATAAAACTTTGAAAGTTTTCTGCATTTACTGAAGGAAGAGCATGAAGAAAGGACTATGGTAACACACTGTAATGCACAACAACAATATGGTGTGGAGATCACAGAGCATAATTTAAGCCCTGCTAATACATACACAGTCTCATGAATTGCCATTAGCAACAACTACAATTCCTATTCCCCATTCCCAGAAGAGTTCAAGGCCAAGCTGGATGGGGCTTTATGCAAGTGGAAGGTGTTCCTGCCCATGGCAGGGCAGTTGGAACTGGATTATCTCTGCAATCCCTTCTAACCCCAAACATCCTACGGCTCCATGAAGGACACAAGTAATGATGGAGCACGTCTGCTTCCATCACCCTCCAGCGTTCCCACTCAGCCATGCCAGGCCATGGAGTGGTTGATGGGTATCTCTGTCCACTACACTGACACTGGCCACCCCAGTGAGTCAATCAGCTCCGTGCCTCTCACTTTCCTCCCAAACCTGAGTCACCCTGGAGTTTTCAACCCAAGGAATAAGCCCATCCTAGCCGCAATTTCAATGGGCAGTGGTGGAAACAGCAGCTGGGACCAGCTTAGAGAGTTTCCTCATAAAGGTGAGCTTGTGTGTGCTGTCTTCTTAATCCATTCATTCCCCAAACCATGAAGCAGCAAAGTAAGGTGTCCTCCCTGGTCAAGTATGAAATAAAGGGGATCAAATAATCCATTCTTTTGAAATGTTCCTACAAGTTATACTACTCAAGATACCATAAATCTCAGAAAAACTAACCAAAGCTCCCAAGATACCACCTTAGATTAAAAAAATAAAGGCCTATCTTGGATAGATAAACTACTGAGAAAGGTCTCAGGGAAAAAAAAAAAAAAGTAAAGTTTTTCCAATGAACCATATAGGTAAGAGAAATGCTGTATTGATTTTTGATGTTTTCTTGCCTCCTCTTAGATTCAATCAGCTAAAAATTAACTGCTCAGAAGTGAAGGATAAATATAAAAAGATGAAGCCACTTATTCATGGGAAGCAAATCTGCTTGGAAAGCAGCAGCAAATACTCTGCTTGATACACTGCCCAAAAGAACTTTAAGTGTATGAAAGAGTACAAAAACTTATGTAAATAAGTAAGTTTTTGTAAGCTCTGTTCTTACAAAACCTTAATATTCTGGACCCACGTTGCTAACTTTGTGACTTGAGCAGCTGGTCTGTCACACAAGAATGACCCAGCCTCTTGGACATAATATAGACTAAACAATGATAGCCCACTTTCAGAACCTGGCAGAAGTGTCCCAGCCTCACCCCATCCTTCTTTAACCACAGGCTCCCTTCCTTGATCTCTTTATTTAACATTCACCACCTGCTTGCTGCTCACTGCATAAAAACTGCCTTAGTTTCTGGAGTTGCCAGAATGCTGTTTCTCTCACGACCCAAACCCCTTGGTTTTATCAGAGAAGATCGAAACCATCTTTTGCTCTTTCTCATAATTTGTTTGAAAAAATAATGGTTTCAAGAAGAAACAAAAGACACCCACATAACCAAATGAAGGAATGAAGACAAATTCCACTTGAACTGACCGTCCGTAAGTGGATAAGTATTTTCTCTTATAGTGCTAGCACTGCCCAGACGAAGGGGCTGAAGAGGTTTGTGAAATAGTTGTGATGTCCTCATGGTGCGCACCTTGCTCCTCCTCTGTCTTCTCTAAGGAGAAATAGTGAGTTTGTAATTAATTACTTAACATTTTAAAGCAGTAATTCTGCTTCACCTGTCTTTCCCCTTGGAATTTGACTAGGGTCAGATATTGATGCTTTGAGAGGACTTCATTATCAGCTATCACTTTCAAACATTTGTTGGTAAAGAACAGAGATGCACACAAACACAGCAAGGAAAATAAGCAGAAGAAAATGCTACAAGCCCCTGTTTTTCAGGAGTACCATCTGAAGTTAAAGTAACAGGAGGAAGACATTTCCTGTCCCATAGCTTTCCCATATTGATTCCCTCTCCCCTCCTTGCAGGATGGTACAGAGGGAATCCATCCTCCTGTTTATGTGCTTCCACTCCAGCCCACTGGGGCTCAGATATTTTACAGGCAGTCACCAAACAGTCATGTAAAAAAAACATGGCAGACCCAGCTACTGGGGTCAAACCAAGTTAACCTGAACAATGTGTGATGGGCCAGAAGAAAAAGAATGGAGAGGGGAATACAGTTCCAACATTCACCTTAGGAAGTTGACTCTGAAATTGAGCACCGCTCTTTCACTTGCTCTAGGAACTATGAGCCATCCTGGAATAAATCATGCCTCATCCCTACTTTCCTTACAGGTTGTCCTAGAACAGGATGGGTTGTCCTAGAACAGGATCTTCAGGGCCATACTTCATTATCAGCTTAGGCATCACCTCTTCTAAGGGGACCTTGGTCATGCCAGGGACCATTGATAACCCACCCCAAGAATGAGCATAACAGGAGCTCACCTCTTGAATGCCTCACAGATAGTGGAGACACAGTTTTACACAGGGAGGATTTCATGCAACAAGTCCTTCTTTCAGCTGCATTAATTCACTATCCCCAGCAGCGTCATGGAGAAGCATGCTTTCCCATTTCAGTGCATGCACATTCTCTAGCTGCAGGGGACATTAAACTTCCACAAAGACTATTTTAAGAAGTCAGCTCATATCTTTTTTTTTTTTTTTTAATTCCTATACTCTACTATGAAATGGAACAAAACAAGACAATTTGTCATTAGTCTGTCAATTCAGATAGACCCACTGAGCTAAGATAATGGCATGTATTGAGTGGTACAAGACTTAAGAATTATGCTGAGTTGAGAATGTGTTAAGCTGCCGTGAGAAATGTGAGGTGTCTCAGCATGGTATCACACTGAAATTTCCATTCAAGGGAGAGCCTCTCAATCAGGATGTATTAGAAATGATTGAAGGTTTCTGGTGTCGCATGAAAAGCTCTCAAAGTACGAAATTTACACCAATGCTTCAGTTTTAGCTTTCTATATAATAGAGCCTATGTCAGTGGTTGGGATATTCAATGCTATCACAGCATAAACAAGTCAGGACACATAAGAAAAAGTAAATTAAAAGATGCTCCAAAATTTCAACGCAAATATTAGAGCATGTTGGAAAACAAGCAGCAAGTCAACATAATAATAAAGTGGAATAAAATGTTCTGGTCATACATGGCAGACCATAGGAAAGTGATGAACAAGCCTCATCCCTAAAGCAAAGCAAAACAAAAAACTATTTTTCCTTAAACAAGTGTTGGAGGACTTGTAAATAAAGGTTTTGTCTAAAAATACCCCAAAAGAATAAGTACCTACCTGCTCGTCTAAAAGAGAAGTAAAATCTCCAGCTGCAGCTAACAGCAGCTCATGATTTGAGCACCAAATCCTCCTTCCTCCTCAGTCAGGCCTGCTGCTCATGTGCAGCACACAGTCTCCAAAGTCCTCCAGCATCACCCGCCCCCTCGCATTGCTCCCTCTCAAATTTTCTGGCTCAAGGCTCACCTGCCCCATGTTACTCCAATGACATGTTTGATCTGTGTACCCAAGTTGCCATGGAGTAGGACAAAACTTTATAAATCTCCACTGTTCAAACAGATTCTCTCAAGATGTGTCATTTTAATGCATTTTCACATCCTCCCTTTACATACCATCTCTCTGCCCTCCTTCTCCTCCAGTCCTCTCTTCTGAGTACCTTCAAGAATAGTATATGCAGTAAGAAGTGAAAATGCAGCAGCTGCTCAGTTGTTAAAATATTTATATTTTTCATTTCTGCTTTACAGATTGAGCCAGTAATGCTCTCTGATCCAATATTTAAAAAGATGTGGAGCTGTATGTTTTATTTAATCTAAAAAAATATGCAGAGTCCATGGCATTTGGGAGACACAAACACAAGTGACAGGTTGGAAGATGGGACAAAAAGAATGTGCTGGCTATTTCTTTTTGTGATATAATCCTGCTTTCCAATCCTTTTTTAGGAATGTTTATTTTTGTGTTAACACCACAAATTATTTTAGCTGCACTGTAAATATTTCTATTAATTTCCTAGTTTAGTTTAAATTTCATTAGTATCCTAAATACAGAAAAAAAAGGGAAACTTTAAACAATCAACAATATGCAGAGAATTTTTTCTGGGATGCTGGAAAGGCTCCTATTTGGTACTGGGCCCACTCCCTCCAACAGCCGAGGAGTGGTTTCAGTAGCTTGCTCTTAAGCAGTTAAAGAAATACTCCCCAAAACACTATAAAGCTGGAGAAAAATGTAACTAATGTGCATGCAAAGAGGTGCATTTTCTGCAGCAGCAAGTACAGGAATTAAGGCCTGCTTGGGTTTCAGCTGCACTAACATTACTTGCGCATAAAACATCAGTCCATATGGAAATAATCAGTTAAAAGAACGCTGAAGGCTTGCTCTGAACTTACCTTCAGTATAGCAGAAAAATATATTACTTTTCAACTGTACAAATGACCTTAGCTCTTCTTTTGTCTTTTCGAGTAGAAAACTCTCACTGTTCATTAAAGCACCTCACATACAAAAGAGGCCTTAAAAGGAGAAGCGGCTCTTGCCTATGAGCAAGATGGATATCTACCCTGCCCCTACCCCTACAGTCTTCTTGGCTCATAAACTGGGAAAAAGAAATTATTATTGCAGGTCTACTCTTTCTTCTCTTCATCTCTTTAATTTTCCTCTTTATCTTCGCTTTTCACAGCATTTGGTTGAACTGAGGTTGGATAATATGTCATCAAGCAAGAGCTGAGGTTAATACCTATCCACATGTTTTAACCTATTTTCTTTCCTATTTGGCAGTTCTCTAAAAAAATAGAGGGAAATGGGTCTTCAGATGGACAGTTACTGTTTCAGACTTTCACTGCTCTGTGGCAGACCCACAAACAAGACATAATTTAGCAAACAGCCCAGGCAACTGAGGATCCACCCATTTCATCCACCTGCATCTCCTGGCCCGAGCTCTGCTAGCAGAGGCTGATGGACCCAAACACTGAAACTCTTGGCTTACATTTCCTTCCTACCCTGAGCAAGGCACCTAGGTTATAATTCCTACAGGTTCAGTATCCACAGCCTGTTTATTGAGCCAGAATCATAGGTACCATACAAGGGAAGCAGACTATCACGTGGGCATAAGGGACTCTGCTTTACCTTGTTAATTTTGCTCATTTCTGATGATCCATCTTCAGGCAAGGCTTGTTTTTTCATTTTCTCTAATTCACATATGAAGATTCCAAGTCTGTCTTCATCATTCCTATTGCAGAGACAGTTTTCTACCCTTGAAAGGGTAGAAACTACCCAGGTTAGTGCAGATAAAATGCTGGACAGAGCAATGAATGAAGAGGGCTGACCTGAGATGATAGCTATGACCATGGACACGGGTGCTGGAGGAAAAGAACAGCCTCCACCAATGCAGCACAGGCACACTTGCAGCAGGGAGCGACAGCTGGAGGAAACCTCATAGGGACAGGAGGCAACAACACCAGCAGAAATCAGAGGAGCAAACTGCTCCTCTTTTCCCCCCCTTCTTGTTGGCACTGGTGATGTTTATTTTACCAGATCCAGATATTTCACAAGAGGGTGCAACAACTTCTCTGCAACAAACTCTAACTCAGGTTATTTTCTTCATTTATTCAAACAGTGCCAGTGCTGAATTCATTTTCCACAGAAGGACTCAAGACTTTCAAGAACTGGCTGGTTCTTACATCAAAGAACCAAAATGGCTTTGGTCCTTCACATACAACTTGAATTACTTCTAAAGGCAGAGGCGAACCCCACCCAGGTCTTGCTATTTAGCCTTCACTCAAGAACTGACTTGCCACAAAATTTCACTGGCTTGCAGCTTAGGAACCAGGCAGAGTCTTCCAGCAGCTTCTATTTCATTCCAAAGCCACAGCATACCTATCCTTGTTGCATTACGAAAAAAGAGATGCCAAAGCCTGATGTTTGACAAGGGAATATGAGCTCTTTGTAACACTGTCCCTCGAGACATGGCTGCTGGTGCCATGGTGGGTCATGCTGAACCCTCCCACCTCCCTCTTTGGTTTGAACAACAGAACTAGAAAGCTGTGACTCCCCCATCATACATAAGAGTTCCATGGGAGAACATGAGGGGTTCAGGTCAGTCACAGGCACATGACAGCATTTCTACTGGGTTACCTGTGGCAGGTGATGTGACATTTATTTTCACTCAGTGTGTTCACACCACCTTCTTAATGACAGCTGCAGAACAGCCAGTATCTGCTCAGGCACCAAGCCAACTGGTACTGAATTGCATAATTCACATTTTCTTTTTCTTTTTTTTTTCTTTCTTTTTTTTTTTTTTTTTTTAATTTTAAATAAAAATCTTGAGACTGGATGGACAATGAAGTGGGATTTATCTCTTTGTGAAGCCATTGCAAGCCAAAAATAGTAAGCTGGGGAGAGGCGCCCACACAATATAGATCAAACTGCCCCTCAGACTTGGCCACTGTTTAATACTGCAGCTCACCCTTGTCCTCCCTGCCATGCCTCACAAAAGCCTCCCACAAGAAACAATTTCCTCACTCTGCCAAAAGTCTTAAGAAGATCATGAAGCTCCTCCCTGAAGAGAGCCTGAGGCTGAGGGCTTGTATGCAGCTAAAAGGAAAGTGTCCTGACAAAAGTCCTCCCTGTCATTGCCAGGACATGTCACCTACCATTCCTCTTCTGGAGCTGGGTGTGTATTATTCACAGGACAGTTTGCAGGAGCCATGACCCCTTCACCTTCCCTATCCCTAATGCATTTTCAGTGTTTTCAGACCTCTGACTCCACTATTCCAGCGCGGTTCCTGGTCTAAAGAGCTCTAAAAGAAGTAATCTTCTAAAAGAAATGAAAAATATCTTTCTGAAGAAGAGAAACTCTCCTGTAGGCATTTGACAGCCTCCTATTTCAGCTGGTACAGTAAAGTAATCCACATCCTCATTTTAACTCAAACTCTTAAACAATTCTATTTAACTAATAAAGCCATTCTTAATAATCTGCCTATTTCTGGGTTCCAAAGCCAAGGCATAACACAAACATCAAGCAGATTTTTTTTTCCTTTTTTTCAAACATTCTCAGGCATTTCTTTGAAGGATCTTTAAAAGAGCGTATTTAGACTCAAGGAAGTGGAATTATATGTTTTTAAAAAGTAGATTGCTGCAGATACACAGAAGAACAGAGAAGAGTTTGCAAACTTGGTTTGAGAGAAACCCCTCCAAGCCCCAAACCCAGTGGTCTTCAATCTGTAAGTGCAGACTCACTGCTGGAGAATGCATGAAGCAGCAAGTGGACCAGAACTAGAGCTAAGCTTTTTGCCTCCTACAACCATCATTTTAGGTAGCTGAATCTGTGATGAGCCTAAACTGCAGAGCTATACAGAGCTAGATCCAGGTTTTTGGTCTAGGTCTGGCTTTACTGGAAAAATGAACATGCACCTATATGCTCGTGCATGTAAATTTTTGGGGACGACACCTTCTATTTTATGAAAGGATTTGCTGTTATACCAGATGCCTCTCCATTTACAAGAAACTATAATAAAAATTCCACTTCTGTTTTCCTTGTATTTCTGAAATGCAGGCCTAAAGACTTTCATCATTTTACCTTAGACCACCAAACCAAGTTCTTTTGGTGGCACTACATTTAAGAAATCTGGTGGCCTTCTTCACCTGCAAACTATCACTGCAAAGACATTTGAGATAACATAAAAACTACTTTTCTTATTTGGAATTTTAGGCCTTAAAAGTCAGAGATTATCTGAAAATATTTAAGCGCCAATTAAATTTAGTAGTAAAATCTTCACGATATTGAGTGAGCTTTAGTATGAATTTCAGATGTTTTCAGGCACTACGAGGTTCTCCTTGAGCAGAAAATGCTAAAAGAAATATGGAGTTAATCCTACACTGGTTGGTTAATCCCTGTTTTCCAACACAAGTATGTCTGCTGACATTGACAGGAAGCAAAGTATAGACCAAAGGTTAAAACCATTACAGGGAGAGAGCATTGCTGTAGAAAAACCCATCAAGATAGTAATTAAAGGAAAATTTTCCAACTCATGATTTATCCCTGCTCTTTTATATAGTTTATGTATCAGTTCTTTTATTCTTTTAACCCCTATTTAATTTATTTTCTGGCAATACAGCTGACAGTGCTGATTATGAGGTTCAGGTCCCCAGGGGTAGCGTTGTTGCAGTGACAGCTGATGACCCAGCTTCAGCAACTGCTTAAAAATGGAAGTCAGTCTCAGGAGATTTTGTGTAATAGCTCTCCTTCCTCCTGCAGACCCCCTCCCTCATATTTTATAAGGACTGTCCAAAATGCCTTGTCTAACCCATCTGCAAGGGGAAGTGGCATGGGCTATGCAGGCACCCTCACCTATAGTCACTCAAAAGTTAGGAACTTTAACAGAGAGGACATGGCTGGGAGGAATAAAGCCCCAAACCCACACACCAGGCACACTTGACGTCACAGGGGAGTAACGATGAAGGGGAAAGAATCAGAAATGAGCAAAAGGCAATATAAGGGAGTGGTTATTTCCTGTTAATTTACTTAAGTTTTTTTCTTAATGTGTAAATTGACCCCGTCTGTTTTTTTTCATTCAACCTCTGAAGGGAGAATATGGGCCACAGTTTAATAACAGTGTTCCCATGAGACTTGGCAATCCAGCATTATCTCAATACATTGTTCCAAAACTGAGAAGAAGGGGGAACCACTCAAAAAACCATAAAAGTACCACGTGACAAGCCCATCACCATTTGCAGAGATCTGTAGGATAAGAGTAAATTGACAACAGAAAGGAGAAAAAAACAAATATAATCCAAGATTAAACACTGATGAAAGAGTGTACATTGTGAAAACCAGTTCTAGCATAGCTGCGAGCAGCAAGAGAACAATCCCACTGCAACTCATGACATGAACTTTGATGGTAACCACGGAGCACTAGCAACATTGTGAGAAAGTCACAGATAGAGGATACTGTATTTTAGAAAAAGTCCATCTAGATAATTATTTTGAAATATTCAGATTAAACATTATGGAAAATGAAAAATGTAACAATCTTTCAGCAACTCTGCAACATAATTTTCTAAGTGCTACCAGGTCTTCTCTAAAGAGTGATACTGAACCCACTTGAATTCCTGCCTGACTGAGGTAGCCACACTTCTTCTTTCAACAAACACAAGCACTTCTTCACAGGAGCCCATCTTAAGCTCTACTTTTACACCAGTCAGCTTTGGGTACAAGCTTTCAGAGTTAAAGACTGACAATGTCCCATTTTAACAGCTATGTGCATACCAACTGAAACCTTCTTTGTGAACAAAATGTCATTCTGTATTATTTGCATTTTAGTACTTTTAATAGAGATTTTGAAGGTTGTGGCCTTGCTTTAGATGAAAGCCTTATTCAGAACTTATTTATAATAGCCTCTTCCTTAAAATAAAAAAGTTGTCATTCATATTTCTCCTACACACCTTGGGACTAAGGTAACCAACCTCGCACATTACTTTGGTCCTGTAATTTGGGGTTACAATCATTAAGCACAAAGTGATTTATTGCTCTAGAATACTCCATGAAAGGTGCCCATCTCTGAAAATGGGCTCAAAAAAGGGGAGCTTTCATCACCAGGCTCATAATAGAAACAATTGAAAGAAAAAGAGGAATAAAATAGAAAACACATGCACAACACAGATGTTGTAGGAAAAAACCTGCTTGTTTCTAACACGCTGGTGAAATTGTCAAGACCATCACATCTGTTCTGAAGCACAGTTCTCACAAACAAAGGCAAGGATCAAGCAGAAAGGGGAAAAGATATAAAGGTATAAAGCCTTCACCTCTTTATCCATGCTGACCTCAATGGAATATGCCCTAATACCTTATGAGGTGCAAACACATACCCCCCTAGAGATCTGTGACCCTTCTTGTCTGAGCGTGAGACAAGGGGATGTGCTCAAAACAGCTCGGCATCAGCTTCTTGGGAAAGCTGTTCCTATCTTACTGCATCCGTCTGCTTTGGGACACAAGCACAAATCCCATGGCAGATTTTTTTCTGAGAAAACAAGAGACTTCATAAAAAAATAGAACAAGAAAAAACCCCTCAAATCAGAAGCCTTTTCAGTAGATTCCAAAACCCCCCAGATATTAGAAAAAATTGAGTGAACATAGATGGAAGCTATATTTTTGGAAACACAAAATTCAAGCATGTGTAAATTGAGATCAGCCAAGCAGTGTCCACCCTGCAGAAAAATGCCTCCAGAGCATTCCCTCTCAGCCCTGCAGCTAGAAACAAATCATTTTGCTATACAAGTGATCGAGTTCTAAGTAGAAATTCTTGCTTTTCAATTGTCATATCAAAGTCAATGGTGAGTTCTACAAAACAAAAAACTATAGTAGCTTGGTCCAGTGGGACTTGTATGTGACCACAAAATTTATAGAGATGAAATTATAATACTCTCAGGGTACTTTCTAGTAGTAATTGTTGGATGCAGCTAGTTATAAAATAAAGATAGAAAAATCAAGTCTGAGAAAGCTTTTGATATGCTGTATTTGCCATGGAAATGCATGTAATAACATGGTACACTGAAATGGAAGAGTGGGAAAAATATGTAGTTGCCAAGGAGGAAGCAGCATGAACAAATAGCTCATTTTCCTCTAAACTTCACTTACAAAAGAAGGTGCTCTAGGGATCCACAGTGGTAAAAGCCACTATATAACAACTCAATAAAAGAAAGGCTATGTTATATAGAGCAAATCTTTATTAAGATTAATTACAAAACACTGTGGAACAATAAACCTTTCCTTTGCCATGCTCAGTTGCCATTTTCTTTTAAAACCTCATGACCTTCTCACTGTGCCCTTGAATTGTACATTAGTTATATACAATATATTGTGAACTAAAATGAACAATGATCACCCATGCCCAAACTTTATACATAGATTTTTAAAAAAATTGGCAAATGGGCTATTAGAAGTGGATGCACTGTATTGATTCCCCCTTAAAGCAATTTACAGTTAGACAGCACTGTTCACTCAGTAGCTTTAGAACAAAAATTGCTTGTATTTATCTTGTTGGCAAGGAGAAAACACATCAATGCATTTGAGCGGAGATTTGTATCTTGTTAAAACAGTGCTAAAAGACGGTCCACTATATCTAGCAGAGACCTGCACATGTGCTAATGCGAAAATACTTTAAAAGATTAAGATTATCTATCATAAGAAAGAAATATTTTGCCATCTGATTGCATTTCCAAGTGTTTCCCTATATTCTTCATTCCTCAGTAAGCCTTCAAGACAAGTAATTACAGAAAACACTTTCACTGCAAGACGTCTGGAGGTTTAATAGTGCATTTAATCAAGACAAAAATATCTTTATATATTATATTTTAGCTGATGGTCCCAAGAGCAAAAAGCACATATAGGGAAAGACATCTACAGAGACCAGGAGAGTAAGGAACAGATATCCTGATGGACAAAACAGTGCACAAATCAAAAAAGGAAGTCCATGTGACTAATTGCTTACAGTACTGTGGTTCGGGACAAGTTCCCTAATATACCTTCTTCCCTCACAGGCTTCTTCATAGACATCTTTTTCCAGGTCCATTTTTGGAATAATTAGAAAAATAGAAGAGTATTGCATTTTGCTTAAGTCCGTGAGAAAACCACACCGTCCACACTGTACTGGTCAGTATTTTATTACAGCTACACAGAGGTTCTCATCAGCACATCTGACTGAGTCACACTTAATGGCTTCAAAATCTGCCCTCCCTCACCTGACACGATTTTGGGTACACACCTTTCCATTTTTACAAACAACCCTTCTTAAAAACCCCAAGATTAGCTTAGTTGGTTAGAGCATGGTGCTACTAACACCAAGGTTGTGGATTTGATCTCTGTATAGGCCATTCACTGAAGAGTTGAACTCGATGATCCTTATGGCTGCTTCCAAACCAGACTGTTTGTGATTCTGTGAAAAACATGCTTACCACAAAGTCAAGTAGCAATCAAACTAAGTCATCATGGACAAAATTGAGATTGAGGGAAAGGCTTACTTTTGCTGCTTTGGGGTAAGATTAGGCATGATAATCACTACCCCTACTGACAGCAAACATCATTTAACATAGCTAAGGACTGAACTACAAGTTAAAAACAAGCAGGGATGCCACTAATGACATCTCAACATAATATAGGATGACTTGAGACTGTTCCTTCTGTATCTCCAATCCCTGCTCCTCTGCTCCATGCCCAAGCACCTATCGTTAAGTGTTGAACTACATTTGTTCCACCACAACATAATGTCACAACACGAGGACACCCTGATCTTGACCTGCATTCCTCTGCTGCTCTGGTTTGGAAACCTCTTATTTGTGAGTGAATGCCATCTTTCTTTCATACTTGTTACCATCAGGAGAGTATTTCCAACTCAGGTAAAAAAATTTCTCCTTCTGATAAATTCTGAGGTGGATCCATGAAACGCATTTACTGATTCAGGGATACTACTGTGAAAAACCAACATCATGTCTGTCTGTAAGGAAGGAGAGCTTTGAGACTAGAGGATACCAATGCCTCACACATATTCCTGAAGTACTAAATTAATCCTTATTAACTGAACACTAATTATTTTGTTCTTGATGAGTTTAGCAGATATCATCAGTGTTGAAATGTCTACAGCAAGTTCAAGAGTTGGTGTCCTTGTAATTGATCAGCCACAGCAAGAACAGCTCTTGATAACCACAGACCACTGTCCTTTTTAGATAATTTGTGGGAATGCTTTCTAGAGAAAAAAGGACTTATCTCCAGAGAGCCTAGGGAGACAAGGGAAACCACAGAAATCCTACAGCCCCTAAACTCTAACAAAAACAGTGAGGCCTACTCCAAGGGGCATTTATCTGACATTTGTCATTTTGAAGGACACAAGAAGGTATGGGCAGGCCTCCTGTGCCAAAGCAGAGAAATCATTTGTGACCTCTGAGAAGAGTAATTTTTGTCACATGGAGTTCACGTACATACAGGAACACTTCCAGTGACCAAACATAACTGGTATGTACTGGAGATTGGAATCAGGACACAGAACAATAACAAAAACCCTGCAGCTGTCTCGATGTCATATGTTTGGATTGCACAAGTCATCAATAGCATTCTTCTACTGCCATCCTACAAAAAAGCCTTTTCAGTCATTGATGGCTGATGATTGCCTCCCACCCCTTATCAAGGGGAATCATGCCTCCAGACACATGAGCCTGAATGCTCCCTGTGCTCCTTGTTCTGGCTTTTGGGTGCCCATAAGCACATACCTTAACTGGCAAAACACACCACTACACTGCACACCTTGTCCAGCAAATCAGATTTTACTACCATGCTCACCACACAAACACCTCATCAGTTACATATAAATGCCATGACTGTAGAATAGGCAAGTCATTTGTGTGCTTTGACTGCTTAAAGGAAAAAAAGGAAGCTTTTGGAACAGGCACGGAGCAGAGGCATACAAAAATTGCATAACATTCATCTGAAAAACAAAACAGAGCTTCAAGTTTCACTCTAGGCTTTTCACTGGCTTCTGGAGGCATACTAGTTACATCTTTATAAATGCTCTAAGCAAAAATGTTGCTACAGAGATAAAGAGTATTTCACAGATGTCTTTTTTCCTTTAAGTAAATAGTCATTAATATACTGGAGATGGTTGATTTACAAAGACCTGTTCCCAAAAGTCACACCCATGCACTGACTTGCTTTCTTCAAATCAGTGTGAGATGAAGTTATTTAAAGCCTCTTCAGAAAAGCCTTAAGAAACAACAGTATTTTGCACTTTTAACTGCTCTTTAAGAATTTACAGGCAGGACAGTGTTAGTAAATAACCAGATAATACTTCCATTACACACTCCATCTCTATCTTATTGAAAGGGAAGGTAATTTTATGACTAAAGCTCCGTTTTCAGTGAATACAGTTTTAGCACAGATGCTTTGATGCTGCTAAAATCCACAGCAACTGCATCCTTAGCTATTATCACCATTAACTGAATGGATCTGTGGTTTGCCAAATCTGTACAGGCAAAATGCAGGGCCTCCTCCCAGATAAGTTCCTAGATGTCAAACAGGACATTCTCTCTGAATCAGCACTTCTGGTTCTTGGAGTCATTTACCGAATTCTGCAAACTAGACAGTGGCAATTTGCTCAGCTCCTCTGAGCAACCAATGTTCACTCAAAAATGAGCAGAGACACGTGAAGTGAACAAGCAGCACAAGAGCCCTCCTGGAGATACTTTTTTTAGTCGGTGGAAGGTGGAGATTTTCATCCAAGAGGCTTTTAGCTTGAAGGTGAAAGCTAAAAGGCAACAAGCACAGAAACAACAGCATTGTCTTCTGCCCATTGAATATGACTGGCCCAAGGAAAACTGAAACTGGTTCCTGGGAATATCCATAACTTGAAGGAGCTGCTTTACAAAATCATTTATGGCAGCTATGACAAGCATCCAGGGGTCAGAAGACTGCACTAGCAAGCACAAGCCAATCAGAGGAATCACATTCAACCAGCTGAAGAACTGCAGATTAATAGCCTCTAGTCCACTCAGCAGTGTCCTGGTTTACTGTAAAACATCTTAAAATGGACAAATTGTTTCAAAGGCTCCACAGGTCAGCAGAATAAGACAAGCACAATCCTTTAAACCATACAGATAGCAGACTGATGGTGGAACAACTTCACAGGAGAATTCACATGTTTGGACTCAATTCCTTTTTAAAATCCAAAATCTTGTTTAAAACAATAAGGATTGTTGTCCTGAACAGTGGTCTGAGGTGGACAACTAGCCCAAGCTCTTTTCTTGGAAATTGCTGGAGAGTGAAAGGAAATTCTTTGAAATTTGACATCAAGTTCTACCATTCCTCAAAATCTTTGCTATGATCATCCATTTCCTGCTGTCAAGTCACCCTGTTGTATACTCATCTGATGTCCACTATACCACTTAAGAAAAGGAAACTGCCTGTGTTTGAATAAACTACTGTGCTAAAACTGGGTTGGCAACGACTCAAGAGAACAGACCAGGCCAATTTTCTTCAGTACTGGCTTCATGTCCAAGGATACATCTGTTTCTTTTCTCCTTCCAAGACCACACCATTTCAATCCCTATTTTAACCTATGCAGAATTCAAGCAAATCAAGCCCAGCATCTCTGAGGACTGTAAAAGCCTTCTGGTCATTTGAACAGTAAGTCCCTCCACCTTGTCCCTGCTCCAGTAGTATAAGCAGCAAAGGAAAGCAGGAAAGTACGAAAAATGCCTTTAATGATATTTTTTATCACTCCATCAACCTGCTACTAAAATAAACTCTGAAACAAGGGGATGCAGTTCTATTTAAGGGTAGTTGATAGATATTTAATCTACAGATTTCCTCTGCTTGCTCTCTGAACCCATGTAAACACTGTGGTAAGGAGTTCAAGGGGTTTAAAAATGCTAAGTAAAACTTGACAGAGCTGTCAAACGGGACATAGGATACAAAGTCCTGCTGCAGTACGTGGTATTTGTGTGGTATTTATGAAAAAGTAAACATAGGAAAGGTAAAGGCTTTGGTGGATGCTTTGAAAAGGGAATGCATGGGCCCATGTCTCAGCCCCTTTGTCAGGAAGAAACTCATCAGTGACACAGGGCTCTGAGTGGTTAAATGTCCTGCAAACATTTAGGCTCCAACTGAGTTGCAGTGAGATTCCTTACATGCTTAAAGCAAAGTCAGTGTGTAAATGTTTTAAAAATGCCCCTTCGCTAACTGTAAAAGTACCGGGTATTTGTTATTGCCTTGGACAACCTGGGAACTCTCAAAGAGATGCCATTCACATTCCTATTCACAGAGGTATTCAGCAGAATTTGGATCCCACAGCACAGTGGACAGTTTCAAAGGAAGTAGATCAAGGGAACAGACCTGTTAGTGAAATGTTAGAATTCACATCTTTTGCTCTTCCACTTCAGAGCCTGTCACCTGAGCCTCTTTCAGCCTCAAAAGCCTCTGACAATACATAGTTCTGTTTCAGAAACTCGGAACGCTGGAAATGTATAGTTTCCAAATACTGCCTTAAAAAAATACTCCGCAGTTTTTCTTCCTCTAGTCATAATAATGGAGCAAAGAAGAAAAGAAATTTAAAAGGGATTGTTTGGGGCTTTTTAAAGTACATTCCCTTGTTTAGGATTAGAAGATAACGACTTTTGCTTTGCTGCAGAGCAATTACAGAAATACTTCTATTTACCTAGAATCTTTTATCCTGAGAGATCCAAGGGGTATTTATGAAACATAGGCCAGAATTTTTAGCTCAGGAATGTGTGTAACTGCAAACAAACACTTTCTGGGCTTGCTCAATTCAAACATTTGCACGTAAGAACATCCAGCTACGTGTTCCATTTCATCTCCTTTTAAACAAACAAACAAAAAACATCCTATTTGCAAAACTGATTTGTAGAAATAAAATTCAAGTGTATTTGGGAAAACACTGAAAAAATTACACTATGAAAAATCTCAGTCTCTCAAAATTACAAATTCAAGTGTTGTCCTATTTCAGATTCCATAACAACTACATTTAATTATATCTGTGCATACCAATTTACCTTTACTTTCTCTTGAAGAGTTTTATGCTGCAGTACCAGAGTATCTCCCAGGCAACTCACCTGGGGGAGTGGTGACAACTGCTGTTTAATCACTACAGCAATTAACTTAAGTTCTGCTTAATGGCATGGACTGGAGTGATGTTTAACTCCAGGGATGGAGCAAAGGCAAAAGATTAATTCACAATCTTGTTTCAGAAGGAGAAAGTCTGATGAAGGTTAAATACAATAGAAGCATTAAATAAAATAAGTAAAGCTCAATAAAGCTCATTTTCAGGATTTTTTTTTTTTTAAGTAAGTATGGTCCTCTTGGCCAAACACAGCAACACAACTCCCAGAGTGAACTTCCTAAGGGAGGGCTGAAGGTGGGAGGGAGAAGGAATCTTCCTCCCACTGCAAAACTGTTTAAATCCGACGGCTGAAAGAGCTTTCTGCAGCCATGCTGCTCCAGAGAGCTTGGGGCACAACCAGGAAAAACCTTCCAAATGCTTCCAGGTGCACTGTGAATAACTTAAGTGAAAAACCCACCAAGCCTTCTACCCGATTCATGAGCAACTGAGTCTCCCAGAGAGGTCAAGAACTGTCTGTGGGCTGGGGAATGCAGTTCTCCAACCCTTCTGGGAAGCATTGGGACTTCTTATCCAAGATGTGAATCACAATATAACTGTTGCTGATGAGGTGGGGAAGGGCAATACCGCTCTAACAGCCTTATGACCCTTGTTAAACTCTGCAAAAGAAGGGCAGAGAGCCAGCCAGGCATTTAACATCCATCAGTGGACATGGTTTGATTGAAATTCTTATTTGAGTCTTGATGGCTTTGCCAGGGACCCAAATCAGGCCTTTTGAGTGTGATGAGAATCCAAGCTGAACTGCCTCATTGGTACATTTTATTGAATAATGCTTAAAGAATTGCTGTCCTACAATTAGAAGTGAAATCAGACCCTCTTTCTTAATTAGACTACATTGTTATTAATATTATAGTTTGCATGAAAAATACCTAGATAAAGGATGCTATTCATTCTAACAAAAACTAGGGAGCTCTTAGTAGTCACAACATACTATTGGAGTTGAACTCTCAAGAGAACTGTTTTTATCTATTCTGTGATACCATGTTATCTGATCTTTTGAATATGAATCACTGCATCAAAGTAACCCTAAACCTCTGCTATTCAGAGGACAGGGCAGAAGATACAATTCAATTCACTTTAGGTGGACATAATTCACCAATTTTTAGAAGCATAGAAGCTCTCGGTGTTATGTCTGTGCCATATAAAAAGTTCATTAACATTACTGCCTCTCTTTTGTGTAAGTGATTTTTCAAGCCTTTACCCTGAATGAAAAGTGAAGACCTAACTAGTTTGTATCCTCTGAACACAAATGCACAAAAGTCCAAAACAGATGTTAAAATGACTGCTGCATGTAAAAAACATGCAAGCATAAGTATATTAAGGGGGAAGGGAAATTGGTGCATTAGGAATGGGCCTGTAGCATTCTCCTCTTTCCAGCTGAAAATACCTTGTGAAAACACTGTGCTGCTAAAAAAAAAGTCTGATTATATGACCTCAGCTGTCTTAGGGCCACGTTCAAAATAACAGGAGAAGCCTTCCCAAGGGCCACAGAATAAATCCAAGTGTATGAAAGTTTTAATCAGTGGGGCTGCTTTAATGCAAGGCTTCACACACAGACACACACACTGCTCTTCTACTACACCACCACCCACATACTGTGCTCTTCAGAAGTACGTGCTCACCGTTAAACAGACAGCTTTCCGCTTTCCTAATCTGCTTTAACTTTTCAGAGTGGATCTGGCCACACATGAAGTCACTCTGACCCATCAGTTTACATTCAGCCCTTCACTTACACCTCTTCCATTGAGGACAACGCTTGCAGGATGCAACCACATGTAATATAAATACAGGGGTAGGACAGCCCAGGGGCTCCTTCTGAGGAGAGACTCTTCTCCATGGACGCTGTGGACGTTGCCCTTTACTCTTTGTCCTTCTGCCACCAGATCACCCAGAGGGAAAGCTGGGTTCCACCTTGTTCCTACAGGCGATCCCGGGGCTGAAACCTTGCTGGCGAGGGCTGCTGCTGCTGCTGCAGAAAACCATCTCAGCTTGAAGCTCTTCAGAGAGGGCAGGGTGTAGTTACACCAATCAAGAAGTTCAAGGCAGAGGAGGGGGAACATGTTCCAGCTTTCAGTATAAACACAAGGAGCTCTACTCAGCCAAGCTGAAGTTTTTTTGTCTCCTTTGTAAAGCTCACAGAGGTGTTCCACATGGCGGAACAGAGCAACAGGGTTGTTTAGCACCCCGGGCAAAGAGCAAATGTTTATTAACTGGGAGAAAATATTCCTGCTCAGACATGGCCTGGCATGCACAGCTCTGATGAAAAGTCTCTCCAGCCATCCACATTAATCAGACTAAGCTCTTCCTTAAGACTAGAAGAAGCATCTGCTCCACATTTTCATCATAGCTTTTACTCTCTCTTTCTTTTTCTTTTTTTTTTTTTAATAATATACAAGCTTTTCGATTTTAGCTTTAATTACTCTATCATTTCTACCTGTAGTAATTTTCTGGGTATATAATGAATTCAAAATAAAAAGGGTTGGGTCAAAATTGTCCTCAAAATTTTATATGTAAACTTCCATCCCTTCTTCCATCTCTTAACAGACTTGAAAATACACTAATTTATTTTAAATGCTTCAAGAAAACATGTATGTTAAATAAATCTGAGATGAGTTTAACATCCAAAAGCTTTAGAAATGTGCAGGTAAAGTAGAATGGATGTTAGATATCTATGTGCAAAAGGAGCAGAGATTTCAGGAGCAGAATCTGTTGCAGAAACATTTCCTTTTAAAATTGAGTACAGAAACTGTTAAGAAGTTCTCCTGAAGCGAATGGTCAAAGTTGCATTTTCCATTGGTATCAGAGCCACAGGACACACACACAGTTTCACAGTGAAAATAATCTAAATTTCTTCCCAAGCTATATCCCTTATTTGTACTTCCTGTCTACGGATTGCAATGTCCCTCCCACATGGGCTAAGTGCAACCACTGAATTTGGATGAGTAATGACCAGCTGGGCTGAAATGTCTCCAGTAAAATGTTCCTCCACCACAAAGTATGAAACCTTTTTTGTTTTCTGGCTTTTAGTTAAGACTACAAAGCCTACAGATTCAAGAAAGCACCCTATGTCTAAGCCAAGGGTTTGATCTATGGAAAGTTCATCCTTGCTTGGTAATGCAATCAGAGCACACTATCACCTGGAAGGGACTAAATCAAAGAAACAGGGTGACATTAATGAACAACACACCCAAAAAAAAAAAAAAAAAACAGCTGAAATACAAACCATGATAAATTACCTGTACAAAAGAGGAATCAGCATTTCTCTCAGGTCCTAATTACATATAATGATCTTGCCAGGTAGCAAGTTACCCATCAGACCTGCCACCCCAGCACAAGAGGACAGATGCTTCTACCACAACATGCAGGTTTTCCCGAGAAAAGTAGAAAAGGCCAATAACTACCCCAGGCAACATAAAGTCTCTGTCCTGACTTCATTTTTCCCCTTCAAAATAGATAGGTTACAGCAATTTTCTTCACAAGCAGTCTTAGAGGGAGTCCGTGACCCCAGGGCAGACATTCTGAACAACCTGAAGATAACTCCTGGATAGAGAAGCAGTGCTGCTGTGAGATATGTCTAACAGAACCCCTATTCCACACCAACTGCCCATGGGACAGCATTTTAAAATCCAAACACCAAAAAGACCCTCCTCCCCAAAACACCTTGCTCTCCCAAATAATGAGGGATGAGACAACACAAGCAGAGCATGCATCTTTCCTCTCCCAACCATGATCTGAGCAATGCACCTCTGAGTGTCCTCCATGGAATGGATTCCATGAACGGCAGTGTTGGCCATGGGCATTTAACTGTATGCAGGCAAGCAACAATCTGAAATGTGGGAAGGGACCCAGAAATCTCTCCCCAAAGACAAATGCATGGAATTCAACCATGTTATCTATAAGAACTTGGAGACTTCCCAATAACAGGTTAGGACAGCCTTGACATATCTGATACTTCAGCAAGAGCCCTGTGGGAATGACTCACACCAGCCTGTGCAGCTGGCAAGCACCCAGCTTCCACACAGAAGATCAGGAGAGTCCCAAGAACTCATTGGGACAGCCAGGAATGATTAACAACTTCAAAATCAGAGTAATTCTCCCTTCTACAAGAGTGGGAGAGAAGACCTATAATGGTTAAGCAGTCAAAACACATTTCCAACTGTCCTGTAATTCTCCAGTTGTAACCTTCTGCCTGTCTCCTGGAAGAAGTGAAGCACCTTAAATCCTATACCCATGGGATGCATGGAATCCTACATGCTTTCCAAACCACTAGTAAACACAGTTCCATGCATCAGGGAGATTAGCAAATTACTTTTCTACCAAATGAAAGCTGCAACCATGAGTCACAAGATGGCAGGACCAAGAAGTTCCTTCATGTTGCCACTCTCCAGAAATTTGTATAAAACTCGGCTCTCTACAACATCCTGTGCACAATCTCAGTTCAGCTCTAAATGTTCTACTGCCTACAGAATATTTTCTGGTATTAAACTGCTAGGGGCGAGGGGAGGGGGATGGTTTGTATTTGTATTTGTATTGATGGTTTGTATCACTGCAAGTTTGTAAGCTGATCAATCAACCTTCTCAAATTTGCATTAGGGAAACAGTTTCTCTCTTTCATTATTTATTGATTATTGCTTTTTTTACATTTCATTACAGCCAAGACCTAGATTTTGAACCCAGTCCCTAACCAAATTTACTTCACTTTTGGAAGGTGAAAAGTAAAATATACCTTTCAGCTGAAAAGCAGCAAGATCTACCTTCACACGAGGGACTCCTCCCCAGTTCTCCACTCTCTGTTTGCACAGCAGGATCAAATCAGGCTAACAGGTTGCACTAGGGTCGCTACCAACCTTATCTTCAGTTAGTAATCCCACATATCTTTAAGAGGCAGGAACAACTTTGGAGAGTGTAATTGTGAACAGCCCATGAGCTTAAGTGAGTGAGCTCTAGCATGGGCCTTTTAATTCATTGCATTTCCACCTGGGAGGTAGAGAAAAAAAATCTCTTTTTCTCAGCTCCACGGAGCCCTGTGTGAATTTCAACAGAGATGCAACTGCACTGGAAGCATCTTCTTTCCCTTCAGTGAGTGGTAGGGCTACAAATCAACATTTTATATGCTGCTCCTACTTATTTAATTTAGCAGTTCTTTTTATGTTTTCAATAAAAAAATAATACAACTGGATTAGGGAAAAAAAAAAAAAAGAGTAAAGCCTGTGAATTTTTTTTCCCTCACATAAATATGTACAAAGTCCTTGGATGTTCCCATAATTTTCTGGCCTTGTCTTTAAAGACATTAATATGCTTAAATACCTGGGAATTAGGTTTCAATTACCAGGATCCCCCAGAGGTGTTTTTACTTTTTCTTCTTCATTATGCAAAGAACATGAAGAAAGATCAAGTTTTTTATGAGCCCACCCACAAAGGCTTCAAATATGCTGACTCTTAATAACAAATTTGGAAAGGAGAACCTAGCCTTGGTGAACATATTTTAATGTTTAAAAAAATATATTAAAAAGAAAATCGTGAAAGAGGTCCTTTCACTCTGACAGAACAATCACAGGACAAGAATGAAAATAAGGTGACTTCAGAGTTTCCCCAAAACAATAATTCAATTTTATTTCATCACCTATAAAGGCGCAGGGCAGATTTAACTATTGCTGCTGCCCTCTTTCTCATTTAAAAAAAAAAAAAAAAGTGGAAAAAAGAGATTTGGCACCTTCACTTTCATCCTGATCTCCAGGCAGAAACAACACCAGCCATCACTCACTAACACCTCCCTGGTGTTGAAAAGACTGAGCTAGCTACCAGAATAATAATGTAAAAATCAACAGGTGTAGACCCATAAGAGGCAGTTAATGCAATTATTAATAAATGCAGCCATTTAGTGAAACCATCCACTTTACTTTGTTTACACTCTAGAAATTTTAGGCCTCCTTGGAAATTATCTTTCATCCTCTGGGAATGGAGTCTCATGGTTGGCTTCAAAGATGCTGGCACAAAGCATAGACCTTTTGTTTAATTGCCCTCTTTTGAAGCGGAATATTAAATCAGGTTAGACTGAGTAAGAAAGGGAGAAGCCATACTGGAGTTGGTGGGAATGAGAGACAGTAGTACAAACCATATCTACCCCTTCCTCTCAGCTCTAATGGTATTAAGGAAAGCAGTTTCCCATCCAGACTCTGCCAAATGCTTCAGAAAGAAAGGGGGAGAAAAAAGGAGAATTATTTGGATGGAAAAAGCACTATACTTCCCTGAGTAAATTTTATTTAATTTTATTTTTTAACATACAACAATATCCATAGACTATGTATCTAAAGCTGTCAATCTCAGCATTGGAATAGTTTCACTTGTCAGGAAATATCTGATCAGGGTTTCTACGTAGCAGATGTGTAAAAATAAGAATAGATCTCTATTTCCATGGATACATGTAAGTAAATACACACAGAAATGCAGCACCAACCACACCTCTGTGGACACTAGGGGTTGGTTTGCCCCCAGGACTTAGGACTTTTCCAGCATGTTACAAATTTTTATTTGCATTTGTCAAAAAGAAACTGCCAAAGTGAATAGCTTGAACTGTTTTCATTTGCTGATACAAATTGTTACACAAACAAAAGAGAGCAACTACTCAAAACCTATGGGCATGCAGTGAACTGCTTTATTCTTGACAAAGAAAAGTTTATAGGGGGAAGAAAAATGGTCCCTTCTCCTTTTCCTGTAACAGCAAAATTTTCTGCTCTTTTAAAGTATATTCAGGGCATTGCTTACTTAAAGCTTCAAAATTTAAATGAAACCACTGCCTTAGTTTTATCCAGTTAAGTAAGCAATCATAGATGATACAAGCAATAAACTTCTAGAGTGCAAGGAGGTGGGTTGCTTAGTCATCTCTGTTGAGTGCCTGAAACTCCTGTTTAGAAACATTGGTGTTGGATTTTTATTTCGTATTTGAAGTAATTATTTTCCTTTCTCTTGTAAAGTCTTCACATCAAGGTGGTTATAGCAGGCTGGGGTCTGATGAGGCAAGGGGCAAAACCCTTTACTTTTGGCCCTGGGAAGTGCATGTTGTTCCCATGCAGGAGATAAACTGTGGTCCTAGACGGATGTGCAGCATGGATGTAGACAGTTGATAATGAGTCATTACATGTAACACACAGCAAAACACAGAGGCCATGTGGATCCAAACCAAGGCGTGCATGCAAGACAAATGCTTTCTTGGGCAAATACAGAAATGCACGCTCTTCCCTGCCACGGCAGTCAGGGAATTCTCCAGGCATAGATCCATACCGTACTGTATGTTATGGCCTGCTATAAATGAAAAATGCTGATTTGGGGATTGTTCACTTTGTTATAATTTTCCGAGAGTAATATCCTGCAGGGAACAGCCAAGTTAATACAATGTTTCCACTCAAAAATTGGCAGTGCAAGCACAGCCGATGGGGTGTATTTAATGAGACTTTGCCTGCTGATAAAATGTTATTGCAGAACGTGCAGCCTAAGGAGAGCCTCATAGTTTCCATCCCGGATGAAATGTTAGCCTAGCAAAACCCAGTAACTAGCAATACTTTTCTGGACTTGCAATACAATGTAGAGTCTTACTCTGTTTTAGACATGTTCTATAATTGGTAAGATCTTTTAGCCATCAGAAGCATACAGATGCCCTTTTGTCTGGCTTATTCTCAAAGGGAGAGGCTTGGGATCTGCCACGAATAAATACGACCCATACCTGTTATTTTCACACTTGGCTCTGATGTGCTGCACAAAGTTTCATCTGCTCCATCTGAACCTGAGTGTAACTTATGGAGCTAATCACCTCCAACATGAGCATTTGCTCATCTTTCCTGAACCTACTCCATATTTTCTCCAAACTTCCTATTTTTGGCCCAGGGAGTGAATAATTTCCAGTGAAATGTGAAACTACAGTAATGTACAAAACAAAATCTGGGATTGAGCAACTGAACTGAAAAAAAATCCGAAGTGTCAAAAAGCCCCCGCTGCTCTGTTGTGAGCATGGCACGAAGGTAACAGATGTGTGCAGCCCTGAAACCATCCTCTCTGCTCCTCTCCCTGCCCTATGCCTACAGCGCTCAGCACTCCTTTTGCATCCATCAGCTTGCATAAAGCTCACAAGCTGCTGAAGTCTGAAACTCATGGAAACATAACACAGGGAAAACTCCATTTCACGCTACACCTCCGTGATCAGCATCATGCACAGATGAAGTTTCAGCTTCTGCATCCGTTGCCAGATGACAGATCAGCGCGTGAACACCGAGGGCTCGAAGGCAGGAGCCAAGTACCACAAAAGCCCCTTGGGCTGGGCGCGGGAGGTTGCACAAACACACACCAACAAATGTTACGGGCCTCCCCCAGGGAATTTGGGGGAGTGCTGAACATGATGCGAATTGCATGGAGTAACAATTTTGCCCTAATTTGTACAATATCATTTTGCAGTACAACTGCTTTACATCCAGCATTGTGCAGAGGAGGAAAGAAACCCCTAAACACTGCCTTGAGATCACAGGCCAAGTGCTTGCTAGAGCTACTAACAAACATGTGCGTGTGTGTCAGCATGTGCGTGTAACTCCACAGCTCTTTTCTCCACCCCCATACACAGCACAGGGAATACACTAATGCTTAAATGGTGGGGGGTCAAAGATTTATTGTGGGAAAGCCAACAGTAATTTTGCTGCCTCTCTAGAATACTGCAAATGTTCAAATTGCACAGATTACGCAGAAAAATAATTTCAGACCTTTAAGAAATTGTAGGTTTACTGGTCCTAGAATCCACCACTGACTGTACAGACCCACTGTATATTTCCATAAATTGAGGGCAGCAAGTTATTCCCTTATAAGCAGAGCTCCTTCTACATAAAATGACAACTTTACAATGGTAGAACTGAAATGTCAGAAACCTCTCTGCTTACAGGCCTGTCAAGAGCCCAGAATCCTGCAAAGATTTCTCCAACTTTGGTTGTGCCTCTTCACAAGAAGAGGCATGCAAACACTTTGGCAAGAGGCAGAAAGATCTCATGGAAACACTGTGGAAAGCACTGTGCTTGATCTGTAAGCAGGATTTTCTTTAACAGCATGAGGGATGAACTAAGGGAGGTTTGCTCTCTCCCCAAGTGCCCATTTGCTTCTGGTCACACACACGACTTTGGGGATCACCATGTGCTGCAACTGTGAAGCGTCCCAAAGAGCAGACATAACCAAAAGCTTATTCAATCTCTGGGCTGCAGGGTGGCATTTTGAAAGATGTTATCTGATCCCCCAGGCTGGTCCCGGGCTCAGTCTTTGCTTTTGGGAATACATTTTTCCATGGAAGAAAGCGGCTAGTGGGAAAGACCCTCTGCGCTCAGGAGTGGCTGCATATTGCAACACCCGCGTTTGGCAGAGGAGCCGCAGCGTCCCTGCAGCTGTCCTGGGTAGCAGCCAGGAGCTCTCGCCGAAGGTGCTTCATCCTGTGTCCAAGTCTTTTATGAGTCCCAGACTTGCATAAGAGGACTGATGCCAAGTTCAGTATGTTCTTGGTTTTACCAGCTGCCTTTTTAAATTAAATTATTCCAATTCATAATGGGATGAGAAACTGAATATGAAATTAGTAACGAGGTGCAAAAGCTTCACTTGATTTTGTTCAAGTTCCTCAATGTTTAGCTGGAGATATTCACTCCACAGCCCAAGGCTTCAGTAAGTGCCAGTGGCTGATGCAGACTTTTCTCTGGTAGGAGAAGGAGGCTAAAAGCATTAAAGTGCCAGTCCCATGTAGAAAGCATGGTGCATCTAGCTTGTCCTATGTTAAACTTATGCTGAGTGACTAAAAAGTGAGCATCTCTATGTACTTCACCCCAAAGCTTCCAGCAATTTTTTCCATTACCAAACCTCAAACCATTTGTTTTTTCAATCAGTTGCATTTTAGACCTCTGTGAACTACTTTTTCATTCATCACAGGTACTCAGAGACCCAGTACTTTGTGATTTTTGCTCTCTCCACCCTTAAGAACACTATGGAGAAACATGGGGCAACACTCAGTGTCAAGGCCTCCCCAGCTTTACTTTTCAGACCTCACCACAAGTAGACCCCCCTGGTGACTGGGTTCACCAATGAAAATTTTCATTGCTATGTAGGGCCCCAGGCCTGAGGGATCTTCTCTTGCATTGTATAAATTTCTCATCCAGCTGGCAACTTCTTGCCATTATGATCCCAAAAGCAGATTAACAAGCGTTCACCAAATTTGAGAAGAAATCCTGAGGATGCTACATGAACCAGCTGGGTTTGGATGTCAAGTGCCCTGTCCAAACATCTTGATCTTAACCAGTGAGGGTAATGGAGTGAACAAGCCAGGCCAGTAGCTGAAATGTTTTCTAAAAACCACTGAAAAAAAAATTTAGAAATTCAATTGCTGGCCTCACACAATACCATCAATACATGACAGAAAGCAAGCACTTGGTTTCAAAGGGGTCATTAAGCTTTAAACTAGCCACTTAACAGAAACGCCAGTAGCAATACTGGTCAAGTCAATGTTTGTGCATGATTACACTTCAAATTTAAATGTGAAGCTGTTGTACATAACAGGATCTGTGGAGACTTGTTTCTCTTTCTAATGGATTTTAATTGACAATAAAATGGAGCCCAGGACAAAGGTACAAAACAAGCTTGAAGAACAAACACGCATTTTCAAAACACCATGAAGTTATCAAGGGCATTTTGCGTTGCCTGTCCAATGCACATAATTTAAAAGAAAATATTCCATTAAAAATAAAGAAAAACTGTGGGGAAGGAACACCTTTTGAATCAGATCATAGAATGGACAGTCATCATATGGTGCTCTTCTTCACTCTTCCCAGCTGTAAGATGCTTTTCCTTTGTATGAAGCTTTGTGCAAAGGCACAAATCAGCCCTGAGAATGCTCAGCCAACTGCAAACTTATGGTGAGGGCAACAGGTGAGTTGTTGGGCAAAGGAATAAACCTATCCCACCTCAGGAGAAAAGAAAGTAAACACAGTATGACCAAGATTGGCATCAGGTTCTTTGGCCAAGGAGAAGTATCCAGCCCTCTTTTTCGCAGCTCAGTCTGGCCAGTTTGCAAGTATCCTTGTGATACAGTAGTTAAGTACAGAAGTTGTGCAGCACCTTTTGCAGGCTTTCCAGACATGACAAGGCTAGTTTTACCTTATAAAGGCCTTTTGTCTTCAGAAATCATGTTAGATCTGCAAAGCAGCTATTGTCCTGAGATTTTTGCCATAGACCAAACTCTCTTTCAATGAAAATAAGTTATGCATTCCTTAAGCCTCTACAGTATTAAATGCTATTAAAAAAGAAAGTAAGACTAGAGATGTAAATATCCCACCTGTTATCCTGGCATTTTGCAGAAAGTAGTGTCACTAAAAAAACACCCAAAACCCAGGCAAAAAACAATAACAAAAAGCAAACAGCCAAACCAGAATTCACTATACCATGTAGGCGCCTCATAAATATCCTCTTTAAGTCTTTACCCGCAGTTGAATTTGGATTGCAGCAAAAAATCTCATTTGTATTCAGCCAAAGGATTGCTGCTAATGCTGCAGGAAAACACAGTGCAGATTAATTCTCAATATTAATGAAAGCAGAATATCCTAAAGCTGTGAACTAATAAATATGCAGTCATGGCCAATGAAAGTTTGTAGACAATATATAATTCAAAGCTTTAAAAGTTTCTCTTTTTTTTTTTTTTTAAATTCCCTGCTTTGTTTTCTATTGGTCCACAACTTAGAAAGCTTGATAGACTTTGTGAACAAATGCCATGGACAGACAAATTAAAGGGACCTTAAGGAAGCTGTTACGCAGCCCTCACCTAGAGAAGTTTTCACAGGGTGAATCATGCCTAACCCAAACACAACCTCCCAACTTATCGAGGAGGCTCCAACCCCTGCCGATGCCAAGCCGGGGCCAAAGAGCAAAGGCACAGAGCTGGGTCAGCACCACGGCTGTGAGCGGTGCCAGGAGCCATGGGGCAGGCAGAGGCTTCTCCTGGGCACGCCCGGGCAGCAGCTCCCACAGGGGCAGCACCCACCCAGCGGCAGCACCAGTGCAGCGTTTGGCACTCGAGGATGCCCACACATTGCTCACAAAGCCAGAGACAACAAGTAACGGGTACGTTTCCCCAAACCAGTGGATTGTGTGGCAGTTTCCAAACATGCACACACAAACATTTAAGACCCCAGCACTTACACACTGCTGTGGCTTCACTCACCCTCTGTTTTACACTTAAGAAAATGAAGTCTCTTTAGTACACCTATCTTGTATTGCAGCACTTAATTCTTGATAACACACAATTACTTGGGGTTGGGGGTGGGGTGGGGTTTAGACCATATCAAATCTATACAACAGTGCAGACAATTTTAATACTCAGATCCTGATTTTATAATCCTCTTTTGACTATCTCATGGGAAATCCATTATTTGGATCCCTATACAGTCAAGTCAAATCCACCCAAACAAAATCAAAACCAAAGCTCTCTGCAAAATCCAGAGCTTGCTAATGATTTGATACTTGAATTCAGGTAATTTTAGCTCCTCCTTGGTCTATCTTTTTTTTGGGCACACTTTTTCTGAGCATACTTCTTCTTTCTTGGGCACTTATTCTGAAACACTAAACTGAAGTCTCCTACTTTGTCTGCAACAGATTAGAGTTCCCATGCAATATTCTTACTGTAGTTACAGTGGCCCAAAATAAATACCAAAAACAACAAAAAGTTATTGGCAGACTATGGCATAAGACTTATCTATAATGAATCATCATAAAGGACAAACTTTTCTTTTTTTTTTTTTTCAACAAGTCCTTTACACCTGACAGCCCAGACTGGAAGCAAACCTGAAAGACTTGCATCCCTGCTTTTGAACATTGCTTTTCCTGACTGTATACCCAGGTCTGCTTTCAAACTTGAGCACAGTACCTCAGCATTTCAGCAGGGCTGCAGAAGATCTTCCTAAGAGTAGAATGTGATCTTATGTTTTCATATCACAGTGCTGAAGACACTTACACTGCCCTTTTTTCATACCTGTGCATGTAAAAGTACTGTCAGCTTTAGGTAACAGCTGCCCATGCAGCTGCCTGCAGCACAGGCAAATGTTTGCTATTCCTTCCTATAAATGAAAATATGCTGAAAATATGCTAATGAACTTGCCTGGCTTTCAGAAGTCTTTGGTGTTTAACTTAGTCCACAGCTAAAGAAATCTCTCTTTAGCATATCTTGTTGTATACAATCAGGAAACACAGCAAGGGAGCGCTAAGCATTATAATAAATCTGGTGCAATGAAATATGGAGTCCATGAAATAACTTTCTAAACCTTGGGAAGCCTCCTCTCCCTGACATCAGCCACTCACTTTCACTTTGTGCACAGGCTGTGAGTTATGGACAAAACGTCATTTTCAGGTATCAACCCTACCTACCAGCACATCCTTTAGGCAAGGCCCTGAACTTCATGTACTGAAATAATGCCACTGCCTTTAAAATTCAAAACAGACTGTGCCCTCAACGTCTCTGTGAGCAGATGAACAAATAAATTTCCTTCCTGGGTAAACTACTATGAATGGTGAACCCAGTTCCTCTGCCCCTGGGAGCTCCTTTCAGATAAACACTCATCAGACTTCTAAGCTTTTCTGCCTCTATGTCTCCAAAACCATTTTTAATATGCATCTCAAGCAGCTTGTGAAAAACCTGCTAGTGCAGGAAAGCATTCCCAACATAACATCAAGTTTATCATCAGAACTGAGTGATTGATTAGATATCAAGCAGACAGGCTGGATTTTTGAAGGTGGATGTATATTTCTGAGATAAATCACTGCCTGCATTCAATTTTTGATGTAGTACATTTAAAGTACTACATACAAATAACAAAATATATCATTAAAAATTCTGCTTTTTTACTTCTTTTTGTTGTCTCAGGCAAATTATCATACATGTTACGTGTCTGAACACTTTCGCTACACACCTATTCATTTAATACAGCACTGGGGACATGCATGAAATATCTTTTATTCACTGGACTACCCTGTCATATTTGTTCCAGAACTAAATTGAGTTTTTGAAGAACCTTCTTAGTAACTCTCTCAATCATTTTTTCTTATTGTTTGGGCAGCACCACAAAGGTGCTGTTTCCAGTCCCAGGATACAGTCCTTATTGCTGCCTTTAATTCAGTGAACTTCCAGGTGCTTTTGGCATTTGTTCAAACAAAACATACTGAGGCTGTAGGATGGTTATCAAGAATAAACCTGCTCTACCATCCTAAAGTAAGAGTGACAGTAAAGATAGTTACCAAGAGAGAGAATTCATGAGAAAGATCTAAATGGGGATTACAGAGATGGAGTATCAGCCTAAGTGCTGTGGGTTATACTACAGTGAAGGTGTACATGGTAGAGGTTCAGAAATAATCCAAAATTGACCTATCAATGTTTATGCCTGCCTGACCCAGGCTAGGAGGGGAAAGCTGCCTTACAATCCAGCATGGCTTTCATGCAAAACTTGTGAATTTTCAGAGGCATTTTAATGACAACCTATAGCTTCACCAGGGCTTGGGTTCAGCCCTGAACATCCAGATATAGCAGGGTCTTCTTACACCTCCGTGTCATAAAATGAAAACTCACATAAGTTTACAATACCAGACTCAGACTAGCTTAAAACCTTTCCTAGGCCTCTTGCCTCCCCCTAAAACAACTACATTTTTTAGTATAGAAACTTTTACAATGTACTGCTCTAATGTTTAATAGACAACAAAACATACTTATATACACACCCCCAACACATATTCCTTGTTATATCAAATACAGGTAATACACAAATGTAATATGTAACCTTGTCCAAAATCCAAAACAACCCACAAATCAAAACATCTGATACTTCCAGTTACTCATTACTTCCCTTTCAATCATTTTCAGTGTCTCATTGTAGAGAAATGCCAGGTATCTGACCTCACCAGTCACACCCTATGAAAGTGTCACCACTGGAACCTCTCAAAACCATCACTCCCTTTCACAATGCAATTTTTGTCACCTGTAAAACAAGACTCTTGAAGCTGTACAAATGCTAGCCCTACACAGAGCTTAGCTGATTTCAAAGGGATTGTACATAGACTTGAAATAATGCATCTGTCAAAGAGCTTGCTGAATTAGATCTATTGCTATTTATTTCCGTTAAGAACTTTTCTCAACTTCTGAACAAATGCATGATCTCCTTCCACTGTAGCATTCAAGTGTTAAGTTCCTACTCTCACTTTAGCTACATGCACTTTAAAAATCTGTCTAATGTACTTCTACAAGTGCTACATAGATGGGAGCTGCTTCAGTACCGGGTGGCATAGCAGTTGCTGTGGTAACACCATTTTTTCTTAAATGGTAAAGCAAGAGTGCCAGAGGCCTCTATATACTAAGAATTACACATTAACATATCATCTCAGGCCTATAATAAATACTTCTCAGGAAGAGAGAGAGAGAGAGGTGTGTGCTACATACACAGGCTTCTTTGCAAGAGCTCCCATGTAAAAATTTTGGCTTCAACACATAAAGTGTGTGAGTGAAATGCCACTCAACTCGTTAAAGTTCATTCCAGCAAGTTTAGAGATACCTCATCTTTGCTAATCCATAGGACCACTGCTTTGGCTGGCAGAAATCAATGCCTGAAGCTACAGTGCTTTACGCAGCCTAAAGAATTCACCTATATGAATCATATCCAAAAATATATCTAGAAACAATCTTTTCAGAAAAGAAAATGGAAGGACAATTACCAGAATATCTACTTACTGGACTTACTTGCCTTACCCAGGCAAAAGACTCATTGCAAGTTATAATACTAATACCACAAAATCTTGGGATGTGATTATCATCTTACCTTCTGTTTTGGGAGAATTACTTTTTGGCATAGTGTTCATATAACACAGGGTGGTATTCCATATCAGTTTTTCCCTTTAAACTAGTTGAGAAGAATTTTCTTAGGCAAATAAAGTAATAAAAAAACCCTGAACCTGCAGTGGCAGGCAAAATATCCACAGACTTCAAAGGGATATATTGCCTACGGTTTGCTGGATTGAGCCTGAAGAGAAAATGCATGTCCCTGCTGCAATGTTACTGTAACTGAGAAGCAAGAGCTCCAGATTTTCTTCTCTCTCTAGCAGCTCTCCATAATTCTACCTTTTCCATAAGCTGCCATGTATGTAGCTGCAATGCTTTTTTTTTTCAAAGTTGCACATTCTGAAGCTGGAGAGCCAAATCATTTTGAGGCCCTCCTTGAATTACACTTTCCCACCCCCAGTCAAGTAAATCAGGAAGGTGGAGATAGAGCAAGCAAGTTTATCAAAGGGTCATTCAAGATCATTAATTTAAGAATTATATTTTTCTGGGGTAAAGCACTCCTGAAGCTGTATAGATGGAAACTGGAGAATATATTCCCCCAAGATACCTTCCTACCTCTACCATCATCCCCTAAAGAAAATAAAGCAAATAAATATGGGCAAGCAGTAACTCTAGGAGGACAGACCTTGTGTCTATTTTGCACATTTCTGTTCCCCTCCTTCCCAGAGTATAAAAATGAAACTCCACCTACAGGCAGGTAAACCAGCTCTTTCTATCCCATGCTGCAGAGGTAGAAAGTCCATGCTCAACTCTTCATTAAGCTTTGTATTAGCAATGCTTACGCATTGGATATGTTGAATATCACCAACAAAATATCAGAGCTGGAGCAATTCACTGCTTGACTAAACTAATGACATATTTTCCTGCTGTCCTCACCGCATTATCAGTGATGTTGCTTAATGCACTGTTAAATACCATGTGCTATTTATTTTCTTGCAAAAGAACTTCCTTCTCTTCCCACTTTGGATTAAAGCCCATTTTGCATCACACTACGGCAAATAATTTATCTAATCAATCATGTGGAGGGGATGAGGGGAATAAAAAGGAGATAGGAATGTAGTAGTTGTGAAAGCAGTTTGAAAGAGACCATACATTGACACAGCTTGTAAGTTATACCCAAAATTTAAATGCTTCTTTTTTTAAAAAAATAGAGTATTAATGCTTATGAAAGTAATTAAGCCTTTGAAATGTTAACGTTCTAATAATTCTAATGCCAAAAAATCCACACTGAAAGCTAACATCAGCGTAGAAATACAGTAAATTTAAACTATTTTTTAATTTTCATACAAACCCTGCACTGACATTGCCTATTTCTGCTGACCTAGTGAGCAACTGGCAGAGGTAATGAAAAAGTGCCTGTCCTCTACACACAGGAACCTCAGATGTAAACCCACCTCAGCCCTAAGTAAGGGACTTCTGGGCAGCTACAGCAACAGCGGACCTGAATCATTAATTTTTAGCTGACAGTATTTTCTATTATTTATTATTAGAGTTATTACATCTTCAGAGCGAAAGCCTTATTTTATGAAATTACATAAACACAGTTGATAGTATCCATTTATTCCAGGACCTTAAGACTTTCACTGACAATCTAACAATGGATGGAATTACTGTTGACAATTTTACAAAAGCTTCTACAAAGAGTTTATAGGCCGTAAAGCCCAACAGTGCAATCACCAGTACGATATCATCTTTTTCAGTAGTACAGAGTTGGCCCATAACAATCCATTTTCTAATCTTCTCTGTTATAATCAGTCTGTTTACTTAGAAGTCATATGTTTGCTATTTCTGAAATTATCTGAGTCTTTGAAAGTGTATTTTAGGCCACAGATGGGATCCAATAGGTCCCATACTAAACAGGATAAAATAGCCCTTCTTTAAAATTCTAACAATCAATTCAGATTTTCTCTTCATAAGTTGAAATACAAAACACAGACGTATGCATACCTGTATTAAATTGCATGATTCAGGCAATACAATAAAAAAGGTCATATTTCTCTCTAGAAAATCAAAGGATTCAGTTCTTGACCCGAGTTTGTCATTGACACCTTTCCATGCCCTGTGCTGTCAGGAATTAATTTGGCTGGTAGTAACTAACGACCAGACAGAAAAGAAATAGAGAAGGTATTAATTAGCTATTTTTATTCTTAATTCACTGAATAGCATGTGCTCATTGATGCAAACAGACTGCTGCTGTTCAAATCAAGATGACCCTCATTTAGAAAAAGGGTCTGTTCTTCCTTTTTTGCACATGCTAAGTCTTTCATGTGTCAGCAAGAATTATCCACACTTACTGATGGGAGCATCTTACACACTGCTGAACACAAACTTCCTTGGTGCTGGATTAGTTCATCTACCATAGACAACTGTGATAAACTGATGCTGCCTAGGGGATCTGCCTCATTAAGGACAGAAAGAGAAAATAAGATCAGATTTGAAGTAATAAAATCATTAACAAGAGCACCTTAAAGAGCTTATTAGGTAGGAAATAGACTGACGATAGCATTGTTCAACACTTAATTACTTTTTGAAGACCAGATGGAAATAAGAGAACATTTCAGTGGTCATCCTTTCAAATTCTAAACAAAAAGACAAATACCAAACTGATCCATTAACTGGGCATGTATCCTAAAACAGATGTTTTAAGAAATAATGAGATCCTGCCATATAACTGAAGATGCTCAAATTTCAACTTCACCTCTTACTTCAGACTTCCTCACTGCAAGAGGTTAAATTAGGAGCTAGAAATTACTTTTACACCAAGGTAAAAATGCTGCAACTCAATTACTTATCCTTACAGGCAGGTGGAAGCTGAACACATATCATAAATCTGTCTTACATGCTTTCCCTTCCAGATCTGCTGTGAAATACTTGTCCCTGCTCCTAGTCTTGAAGACCGAATTTCTGCCATTAATTTCAGGGTAGTGATAACAGCATCAGTATCTATCCAGATGTTACAAACATGGCAATAAAGTCAAAGTGTGGAGCTGATAGCACCTTGCCAGTACCTCACTCAGTCCACTGCGCAGACACCAGCTCAGTTGTCATCTTGACCTTCCTCTGCTACACGAGTGAAACTTCCAATAGAAGCCTGTGCTGTGTCCTCAACATGTTTGGGTACACAAGGACCAGCTAGAAGGGGCTTTTTTCATTAGAAAGCCAAACACCAAATGATCCATCTGCACAGGCAATCAATGCCCTGCTGGCCATTGTGTCTCACTAAGGACAGTCTCAGCATTCTGATATCACTCACAATTCAAATATGGAACTTGTGGTGGAAAAAACTCTCCTGCTTGGCATAATTCATCTTCTGTTCACATTACCACAACTCTCCGTTAGGAAAGATCTGGATCAGTACCTGAGGGAGATGTGACTGGTTTTCCTACAGCTTGGTACCTAGGAGTGTTTTCAGAACCAAACTAAGGGAGAGAAGTCGAATCTCCTCAAATGCCAGGGGCCCCACGTCCTACCCGCTGTTCTGTGGCGCATAACCCATGTTCATGCGGAAATCTAACAGCTTCAATTATGGTCTAGCTGTGACAAATCAGCTTCCAGAGTCAGGATTTTGCCAACTAACACTTCTGCTTCCAAAAAAATTGGTTTGTTTTGTTCTGGTTTAATTGGTTTTTCACTTGGGGTTTTCTGTTTGTTTTTAATGGGGAAAAAAAAAAAAGGCATGTACTTGGTGCTGAGCTAGTCTGAAGAGCAGTAAAATAAATTAAATCCTGTACAAGATGTGAGAATGTCAAAATTCCATTCATGAGAAATAGGTTGCAACAAAAATTGAGGAGAAAAGCCACTCCACTCCTCTAACTTAGATTTTCATTTTTAAAGGCACTTGCTATTCAGCAGTTTCCAAAACATCATGCCGTCTGTCACTCAGACTTAAGGATACCTCCTCCACATTTTTGTGGGGGAAGATCCTTGTCTTCATGTGCCCAGTAGATGATCTGTGAACCTTCAGATTTAACATATGAGAAACGAATTTGTCAAAAATTAGTCATATCTGCTCATATCACAGCTGTCCCTTCCCAATGATTAAAGGAAACAAGGAAGGTTTTATTCTTCTCCCAGCTTCTAAAGTTTGTGTAAAATTCACCATGTAACTTCCTTCATGTAACTTGCACTCTCAGAAGAAATAGTGATCACATATGTAAAATGGTATTTTTATCTGGCACTGAAGATCTGTTATCTTCATTCTTTTGAAATCCCTTTAATCAGTCTTGTATAAATCTTTTGTTTAATGCACCTTTCACGCTATATTAACTGAAAAAGTTGGAAAGAAACACAATAGCAAAACTTTATCCTGAATAGAGCAGATAATCACTTGGACAGTAGGCCACAAATCTTACCATATCCTAAGGCTCCATATCATATTGCCTTTGATAGTCCAGGGTGCATTTTCTTAAATTAATATTGTTTTGTACATGGCACAAACAGGTATGACAGAGTAGTAGAGTGAGCATACATTTTAAAAATACTATTTTCACAACAACAAAGCCATCTGGGAATTTTCAGTTCCATAATATAGCTACTTAAAATTAAAACAAACTACAAAATAACAACATCAGGAAACAAAGGACAAACCGACCTTTTTTGTTCCTTGTCTTCTACATTGAATTGCAATGCTCTCATCCAAAGTTCAAATCCAAGAGCAGAAGTTACAGGTGACTCATGAAGCGCATCCCGTTGGAAATACCAAGGACAGCATATAATCCATGAACACATCTGAGAAAAGCAGTTTTCTGCACCTCTGGTTATGCATATCCATGGGAGTTGATGGCCAAATAAGTCATGAAGGAAAGCTAAGACTGCAACAACTGTAAATATTTGGGAAGTACCTGTTTGAGAATTGCCTGCTACGATTACAGAAAATGGAGGTGGCCCTTGGCCAGGTAACTTATTTTTCCTGTTAAGTATCTGTTGGTAGAAAATTCACAAGAAAATATAAGTGTAGAAGATACAGCACAATGCTACCTGTGCAAAACATATGTGCACCTCATTTTAACGTGAGCTCTGGTTAAGTGGCTTGTGTTGAAATGCTACCTAGCATTCCAAGTGTAAACCAGCTTAATCATATCTATTGAAAACCACATAATAAATAACATAAAATATTCAGCATGCCATCCTAATTGCAGAGGTTGTCTCACTTACTAGAAGTTATTTATTTATTCAAATGACTTGAGCTACGTGATTCAATCTGAATCATGGGAACTAGTTACTGATTTGTGCAAACAGCCTCTTACTTCTTTGCTAAAGGCATTGTTAAAATAACTGACCCAACTGCTAAAACAAGCTTCTTCCCTGAACCCTGCCTCCTTCTTTAGTTTACTTCCTGCGTGAACTTCAGAAAACATAATTGTTCTACAAAAACACTGTAAATTTAATTAAAAGAAAAAATAATTCCAATGCAATGAATTAAGTAATGCAATGGGAAAATTGGTATTTTCAAGATGAAAAAATTGCTTAGTAATAGGGAACTGCATATGCAGCCATAACTTCACTTTGCAGACCTGAAGTACACAGCTCTCAAGAAGAAACATCCACTGCCTCAGATGTGACTCAGACTTAACTTTCAGAATTGCACATGTGTCTCAGAGCTTAATGGGGGAGAGGGAGTGAATATATATCCATGAATACATATCCCCAGACAGAAAAAGCTACAATATTATTTTTTTTGGTTGGTTGGTTTTAGGTTTTTTTTTAAGTTAAGCATTGCAAATGTAAAAACTGCCATCATAACTGTGCTGCAGCTACATAAAAAGCATAATTTAGCAAACAATACATCTGCTTACACACAGCCTTGATTTGCAGCTACTGTCTCACACTGCTGTTATTTCAGGAGCTGCCGGGGCTTCCCCAGGGCAGTGGAGCAAGAGGCCAGGCATGCTGAGCCCTACCACAGGCAGGGAGGGAGCACACTTCAGCCACCAGGAGCCAAGCCAGATGCCACCAAGCATGCCACCACAGGTCACCTCATCCCAGGCTCCGGCCAGCCTCCATCAAGGGACATGTCCCCAGGGAAGGGCACACAGAAGGGCCTTCAGGAAAGGGAAGAAATGATGCTGCACATGAGACATTTTTTGACAGCTTGTGAATAAGCCCCAAGTAGGATGTTGGTTACCTTCAACTCCAAGGCAGTGTTTATCATTGGCTTGGGCATGGGATGAGAGGCCAAAATACTAGCAGGCAGCTTCATCAGTGGCCAGATGTATTGCCTCAGGCATTCAAAGTCTCTGTGGCTTTGAGCCCTTGAATCATGATAGGTTAAAACAATACTTTTCCCTATCTAGGAAAAGTGCTGTGTAAGCTCGCAGTGCCCCAGTGCCAAGACTGGCTGATTTCCAAGGCTTTCCTGGTTATCTTTGTATTTACTGCAGAATCTGGTGATGGGGAGGCAGGGATTATGCCACTATGTCCTGATTACCAAACATACAAACACCATCCCCGCAAAGTGATAATTTTCTTCTTATAAAAGCCAGAGCTAAAATACTACTATCCTGTCATCAATACAGCTGGTTTATATCGTCTTCTCCTTCCTTCCACCTCTTACCCAGAAAACATCCTGTCTGTCATGGTCCCTGCCGACTCATCCAACCCTTCAGGTCTCTGCACCCAGGAAGGAGCCCTCTACCTTGGCAGAGTGGTTTAGGCACAACTGCCTTTGCTGGCCCTGAATACTCACAGTTTCTCAGTTTGGGATGGAGGGAGCTGGCAAATCCCCAACATTTCCAAGGAGCTGGAGGATACTCCTGGGGGGGGCTACCTGCCTTTCACACAGCACCTTTGCAAGGTAAAGCAACCAGGGAGAGAAAACCGCTAGACAAGAAGGTTTTGAACCCACACAGAAACGTTGGTGGCCCTTGGGGCATTGCTACTGCTCGGTAGTGCCACCCTGCCTGCCCAGAGCCCCAGCCCGCCTCCAGCAAGGAGCCTGCAAGGCTTGGGCTCCTCCTCTGGGGCTCAGCAATGAACAGTGAAGGCGCCAAACATGTGGAGCCCAGGGAGGTAATGCATACCAAGCTTCTTTTAATTGAAACCTATTTATTTATCCCTATTTAATTATTTTTACTATTTCGTCATTTCAATTTATGAAAATAGAAAAAAGTGATCACAAGCATTTTGGATTTCATTTATCTCAGTGCTCACAGGGTTCAGAACAGAACTATTAATGTGTACACAAATGACAGTTTACCCCACTCCCAAAGTCTTAATTTTTTGAGCCAAGCTCAGCAAACATGCCTTGGCCAAAAAACTAAGTGGGATGGAGGTATAAGAAAATCAAGTGGTATTCTGGTATTTTTAAAATAAACCTGCAAATTTTCATTTCAAACGACTTTTCATTTTGCTTCTTATCCAACTTGAAAAGAAATCATCTCAAGTCAAAATGATCTTCCAGATTAAAACAAGGCTTTTTTCTTGGTGTTTTGTTGCTGTTTTTTTTCTCTTCACTTCACTAAAACCACCCCTGACATACTTTTTTCAGTATTACTGGAAGTTATTCTTTTTTCTAGTTTTTTTTTTTCCTCTTCAACCACTGCAACAAACAAAAGCCACACATGATTAAACGCACTCTGTAGGTAGATCATGCATGTGAACACGTAGATGTTTACTTTCATGTACGCAGATGTGCTGGGCAGACAAAGGAACGCTGGCAGAAAGAGAATCCCTGCATCTGCCTTGCACAGATCTGTCAACAGGCAAAACACACTTTGCATTGAAGCTTCCAAATGAAAGCTCACACATCCCTATGAGATACGTAAATCCAGCACGTCTCTCTCCTAACTATGGCTTCAGTTCATTAAAAAATAATTTTAAAAAGGTGTGGTGTGGTGTGGTGTGGTAGCACTTGCACTTGTTAGCTGAATGGCCAACCCACATGGCCACATCATTTCACTTCGGCCATCAGGAAGATTTCCTGTTTAAACACACAGTCTCACAAGTAAGTTTCTCATGTTTCTTCCTTTGAACAACCCTCAATAACATTAAGCAGGAGAGCCTAATATTCACACACACATTCCCCCACATAAGACAAACTACAAAGTCATGTCATAGTTCCTAATAAATAACCACCTTGCTTCAGCAGAAACAGACATTTATTTTGGTTCAACTTCTCTGTACAGAGGAGTACATCTTTTTTTTCCACATTTCCTTTAGGAATGACTTCTTCTGCCCATACTAATGACAAATGTTCTGTAATATTTCTGAAATTTAAAAAATACACTATTACTCAATACTGTTAGGTCAGCAGAATTCAGCCATAAAAAGGGAAGCATTACAATTCCGTTTGCCATAGTTGGAAGTCAAGAAGTAACATAATCAGAATGGACTGAAACACCACTAGGTATCATACTGTGCCTACTAATGTTGTTCCTGGAAGTTCCTGGAAGAAGGGGCACAGGAGAAGGTCAAATCCAGGATCAATGTGTATTATTATCAGCTGTATTATGCTGAACAGGGACTGTCAAAGTCCACACAAACACTAAGGAGTGGATTTCCACACTGTGTACCATTAATGCCTGGAAAAACATAATTTACCTGAACACTTTCTACCAACACCTACACAATGCTAACAAACCCATAGTTCAGGCCCTCCGTGTACTTGTGCATTTCACAAGCTCTCTGAAGCCAAGAGGTATGAACAGCAGTGGTTCTCAGGAACTTCTGAAGAGTCACATCCAACACAGCTCTTGTACCACCCTCATCACCAGAGGTATGTGGCATTGCAGAAGCTTTGTTTGAAGGGTGCATCCCAGCGGTAAGGGCCCCTCATTATTATCCCTGTTCCTCTGCCATAGAGCTCAGCATCACACAGCTCCCAGCCATGGTCCCTATCACAGGTGCTGGGTGAAGCACTGCTCAGGACCCAGAGAGGCAAGTTCTGCACTTAGAGCAAGATGTGTTGCTCAAGCTAACCTCAAGGCGATTGTGAGACCAGGCAACTATCCCTGTCATGGCAGAAACTGCTGCTTGAGTGTTCATGACAGGCTACAAACCTCCTACAGCCACCACAAAACAAATGCAGGAGTCAAAAAGTGAGAACGATCCTTCCACTGAGAAGCAAATAACAGCTCTGCTGCATTTCCTAATAACTTTCTCTTTCTGCTAAAGCTAGAGATTTCCCAGCCAAGCTGAATGCGATTCTTGTGCCAGATGAGCCCTGACTGACAGAAGTTCATTTTCCACTAGTAAGTAGATGTCCAAGGAGAGCAGTACAGCAGAATGGGGTTTGAGAAATTATAAACACAATTAGAAGATGCCCAATGCAATTCACACAATTCCAAAATGGCAATTATTCTATCTATCAAGTAATCTTTTTACAGAATTTGACTAGATTTATAAAGGTTTGTCAGCCAGGTCACCCTAGGAAGCATTCCTAATATAGAACAGCCAGAAGATGCTTTTGTGAGTACAGCCTGTTCTGGCTCCCTCAAATGAAAGTTCTACAAGTCAAATTTGTGTTACACAAACCCTTTTGCAATACAAAAGTCTAACATGAGATTTAACACAAGTTCTCATACCTGTAAATGCTGGTGCTTATAACATAACATGCTGACACCAATTTTGAGTATCAGTTCTTTCTGGGATAATCCACTCACATACATGGTGTGACTGTACTCTCTGATGCACACATACTACTGAAACCTGGACTAGTGCAAGAGTTTGTAGCAACATCAACAGTTTTATGCAAAACCATTCCATTAAGGTACTGTCATCCTCCCAAAAATGAAGTAAACCTTCCACTAGGCTTGTTTCTGAAGAGCTATTAAGCAAAGGCAGTTTGTGCTCAAGGAAGATAAGGACAATTTCTAAAGGAACTGGTTTGGCTAGTCAGCTATCTTGCTGCTAAAGCTAGCATATCCCAGTGATTTCAGTGATACATGGATACCTAAATGCAAAAGTCAGCCCTGAGGACCATAATGGCACTGTGCGACACTCCCCAAAAGTCTCTCTTTATAAATTAACAAATAAATTACAACGGACTACTCTGATTGTAAAGTCTCCAGGGCATTGATCTTGATTTCCTATTTATCAGCAAATCTCTTAATATACTCTTGATGTAATAAATAATACATTTGTATTTAGTAACACTTAAGCATCTAGTTTGCTCACCATACACAAACTTTGCTGAGAGGCCAATCTCCCTTGTAAAATTTTGCACATAGTCACTATATTTTGCAGATTGCCTGAATTAAGGAGATGACTTGCTAGCATTTTACCTTCCCTTCACTTCTCTTAATGATGAGTTTTGGGTTTTGTTCTTAATCATACACATACTGAGGCACTGGAGTAAAAGCAGCTCCACACTCAACACTTTTATTTCTATTATCTCACCAAATTGGGCCATATGAGTATCTAAGTTTCCATTTCTCTAATTGTATTTACCATCAAGACTGCACAGATTTATTTTAGTTTGCAAATCCAAAAATGTTTGGTCATTTACCAAGGAAATAGAAATTAACAAATGGTTGCATAGATGAGATCTCATATAATAAATACCTAATCAAACATACTACTAACTCCCGTCCACATAGAAAATTCCACTTGTGTCAGTGGTAATACAAACACAGGAATGAGAGAACACCGTACCAGCTCTCCTGGGACTTTCTCAGGAGTATGAGACATCCTTCACCTGGTACCAGGTAGACAGAGAACACTGCTGATTTCTCAGACATGCTGTGGATGCGTGGGCAGTCCCCTGCTCCTGGGAGGCCCCCATAGCAGGCACAACTCACAGGCTCCTGCCAGATCTCTGCTCCACAGAGCAGTGGCCAGGTTGCACTGGAGTGCATCTGAAAGGCACTGCATTCTTGCATGTAACTGGATCTGCACAATCCACAAAGACTCTAGATGTCTACTTGTAGGCATCTGTCACAAGTAAGCACGGAATAATACACAGTGCAGAAACTACAAGACAATACTCAATATAAGTACACACACAACCCACACGTAAACACTGCACAGGATATTAGACAAAAGTGTTTTTCTTCACATGGACATGAATACTTGGATACCCTTAAAGAACTTAGTCCTTTGTATAAGAGTCCAGGTACAGAAAGCTACCACAGTCCACCCTGGCAGCTCCTGAGCCGCCTGGCACGCCTGTATGCACACTCCCGACACGGAGCTGCACACTCCCATCCCACAACGTCTGCAGCTACAGATCAAAACTAGAGATATAAAACCAGTATATAGCAACAAAAAGCAATTTGCTGGACCGTAGCACAGTCACGGAGCACTGTCACACAAAGGACACGGGTCAAATGCAGCCAGCATAAGTGGCATGCCAGCTATCACAGGTATTTATCTCAGGTACCACAAAGCGGGCCTCCTGGGGTACATCAGTGGAAATCCAGATTAATTCTGCTTCACGTAATATGGGTCAACATCAGAGCAGGTATATAGAGGTGGGTATTGATCCCTGTGCTGAGAGTACTTCACTTTTGAGCAGTGCTGTTTGGTTCTGGAATATGTTCAATTCGGCTTTTGTATGTATCTTAATGACTACAGTGTTACAACAAAAACAGGTTTCTCTCATCCATCTTCAAGAAAATTAATTCTACAATTTTGGGAGAAGACACAATTGTATTTAAATTTCCATTCAAACATTATGTTGATTGGATTTTATAGGCTGATTCTGATGTTCTTCTAACAGCTGCCCAGGCACCTTTTTTTTTTCAAGACTTCTCATTTTGAACAAATAGAACAAATCAGGTTGAAGTTTTAAGAAGTGTCTTTTCACATGCGATTTGAACTTGCAGAAGTGTTCCATATATTTATGACAGCAAGCTTCCTTTCAGCATTTTTCTGAAATCTGATGCTAGGTCTTATCATTTGACCAAGGAGGCAGTCCCAAGCATACACTGATCCTCTACTACCTGCTGGACCTGTTGCTTCAAATCAACAACACACAATTCTCAGATGCTGCTTAATTTTGTGCCTCTGAGTAATTTTCTTGCTTATCTTTAACTGTGGGGAGAAACTAATAAGTCAAATCAATTGATTAATGCTTTCTGAAGAAATCTTCTGCCTCCACCTCTGCCACTGAGCCTCCAGCTCAGTTCCTCTGGTAGAGGAGCAGTTACTTGCGGACACAACATCCTGCGAATAACCTCTATTGGATTTATCATGTAGCCGTTGATGATTTAGCAATCCTCAAAAAACTGGCAACCTCCTAAGTTTATGAGACAGAGAATTAAGCATTATAAATCTCCTCACCCTTAACATATTATACAGGGCATGTGCACCTGAGAATGCATCTCAAAAGACAGGCAGAGCAGATGGGAGGCACTTTACTTCTCACAAGCTTCAAAGAGTGAGGAAAAATAAATAAATAAAAAGAAAACCAGGAAAGAAAAACTGCCCATGTTACATCAACAACAGGTATGAACTTGATTTCTGGAACAAGAGAATCTTTCCGCTTTTTAAAGGTTGTGCAACTAGTTCTTTTGGATGGGGTGTTCCTCACTTTCAGGGTGGCTTTACTGTTCACAGTCACGAAAGACTCTTAAGTTGCTCTAAGCCATGCAATGGCTTCTAGAAACTAATAGTTCTCCCGCTTTTTCTTTAAAAAGAATGAAAGGAAAAAGAAGAAAAACCAAACCACCCAAATCTGCATTTTTTCCTCTGGCTGGCAGATTTCCAAGATAAAGAGGACTGCTCTCCGGCTGGAACAGCAGCCGGGGCCTGCTCTCCAAACTTACAAAAGAGAACACCACACACAGAGAAAATGCGACGGGTCTGACCAGCCAGCAACGTCTTCTCATCCTCTGAGACAGCTTCTCCACTAAATAAGGAAAACCCAAGCACCCGCGGCAGCCCCACGCCCCTGCCCCATAGCCAGCCCCGCCGAGCTGTTCCCACGCACCGCCGGCACGGGCGGGCAGCGCCGGGGCTGGCAGCGCCGGCAGCCTCGGGACGGGACGGGACGGAGGGATTAATCCGTCCTCTTTCTGATAACCAGAACCCACACAAAGTTTCCATTTTTTTCAGTCACCTCCTCCCCAGGTGTATACTTTTTTCTATTATCGCTATGACTATTTTTGAACAGGACAAGCGGAGGTGTCCGGGTCAGAGCGACAGCGGGTTACCGGAGCGGCGCTTACTCGGGAACCCCACGGCTTTTCCTCGCCGCCCCGGTGCAAGGGAGCCGAGAGAGGCTGTGCTGGGCTGAGCCGGGAAGTGCTCTCCAGAGAGCGACTGGGAAACGTGGGAAGGGGGAAAGAAGAAAAAAGAAACACTAAAGAAGCACAACCGATGAGATGTGCCAAGGCTTATTCCCTTTTATTTCCTCCACCCCCACAAAAGAAAATAAGCCAAGAATCAGGAAGTCAGGGCTGCGTGATCGCTGCTATAGGTTTAGTCTTCTCCTCGTTTCTCCCCTCTCTCTGTTTTTGGGGTGGGTTTTTTGTTTTGATTTGGTTTTTTTTCTTAGGGAAATAAGTAGTTGGGACTTTCCCTCCGCCTCTCCCCACGGGAGACCGCGGAACGCAGCCGCCCGCAGCCCCGGCTCTCTGGTCCCCCAGTACGCAGCTGGCAAAGGGCGGCGGGACCCCGCTGCCCTCTCCCCCCCGGCCCCCTACCTTTCTTTCCCTCCACGGCAAGGCAGAGAGCGAGGCGCCCCAGCAGCAGCACCAGGACAGCGGCGCCGCGGGGCCCGGCGGCAGCGAGGGGGCTGCGGCCGCCCATGCTGCGGGACCACCGCTCCCTCGGCGCAGTGGCTCTGTGGGTCGGACGGGACGGGCGCACGGATGATCCCGCGGAGCCGCTCCTGCTCCCTCTGCTCTTCTCCCGCGGCAGCGATCAGCTCCTCTCCGGCGCTCTGCCCTGCGCGGCTCCGAGCAGCATGCTGGAGGGCGGCCGTCGAGGTCTGCGCGCACACGTGCGTGCCCCGCTGCGGACGGGCTGCTGCCTTCCTCCTCCTCCTCCTCCTCCTCCTCCTCCCACCTCTGCTCCTCCTGCTACAGGCGGCGGCCGGTGCACAAGGGCTCACGGAGCGGCTGGAGCCGGCTGTGGGACGGGGTGCGCCCGGCTGCGCTCTCCACTCGGTCGCGGAGCGCAGGGGCTCCCTCTGGGGACGCCAAGGAGGAGGAGGATTGGGAGGGAGCAAGGAGGAGAGGGGAGGAGAGACCGCCAGCGCCGTCCCCGTCGAGGTGGAGAAGAGGCGGGCCCCCCACCTGTCCCGGAATATAGGATGAGAGTAGGTGGAAGCGGGGACGAGATAGTTTAGTCGTTCCTCCTTGCTCGGCAGGGTGTGTATGTGCGGATTTTCTACTTCCCGGCAGTTTCTGCCCGGCAGCTGCCAGAACATGAGCGTGCATTTGCGGCGCTGCTCGCAAAAAAGCGGAGTGGCGCTAACGCAGCTTCTGCCTCCCCGTGTGCTCCCGCCCGGCAGTCGTGGAGGGGCAGAGGGTTACAGCAGTGCGGGTGTCCCGGAGGAGGTCGCAGCAGGAGCTCTGTCCCGTCCCGTTCCTCAGGGGGAGCTGTCCTCTCGCAGCGCCGGGGAGAGGAGTGCGGGCAAGGGAGAGCTGAGGCGTTTTACCGGGAGAAGCGAAGCAGCTCCGGAGGTTCGATCCACTCCCCAGGGGCGTATCTCCGGGGCTCCGGCCTCATTTCTGCTCCCGAAATCAGCGGAGCCCACTTGGCCTCTGCGAACAGTCCTGCTCTCGTTCAGGCCATTTTACTCCCAATATTTGTAAGGCCAAGTGTGTGCGTGGAATAAAACAGTGCAGTTTTAATGCGAATTTAGCACAGGGATAACAGGGTCCCTGTCTGCCCGTACCGCTTCTGTTCCCCTGCCACCAGCACTGAGAAAGTGTTCCTTGCTCCGCGTAGCAAGTTGCTTAATAAACACAAAATAACACAAGTGTTCCTGAGGTGCTCCAAGTACATCCACAGACGTTAAGCAAAAGAGTATGGTGCTCCTTTCCGTCAAGAGGAAAACCCAAGCTATTCATGAGTCATTTAAATATTCCTATGGATTTTTAACAGGCTGTTTCTCTGGAAAGTGGGAGGAAGCACTGTCTTGTCACTCAGATATGTAAATAGGACACAGACGTGCCACTTGTCTGGGCTGGAGTTTCTCCGAGTAGATCATGATTCAACACTCAAACCTGCTGAATGCCGGTGGTAATTTCTTCATAAAGCTCTTCTGAGGGCTTAGGTTACACAGTCAATAGGATATGAAGACTTAAAACTGCTGTGATTAAGTGGGAACTCCAGGACTAAAACCAATAATGACATGAGGTTCGGGAAATTCCGTGCTAAATGTCTGTGTCTGTCACAGGGTACTGGAGCACAATAGGTTGCAAAATAGTCACTGAGTGCACCTTGACTTTTCTCTGTTCTGCATGTTTCTTTGAGAGATCCATCACCCTTCTCCTACCAGTCAAATTCTTCTGAAAAATCTTTTTTTTTCTGATACTTTAACTAGCCGCTCTCCTAACTAGGCATAGAAAACTACCATCCCATTTACACATCCTAGCACAAAGCCCGATGCCTGGCCACATGCCTTTAATCGTTTCCTAAGATGAGTTGCATTACAAGACTGCTTTCACATTCTGTAACTGACATTCTGGTTCAATTATATTTTGTAAATAATGTGGAAGGTGTACTTTGAAGTAAACTCACACATTAACAACATCGAGGAGCTCTATTCATGTGATTGGTTTCATGGCTGTAACTGAAGGCAGAACCTTAGCTTACAATACAATATCAGTACAAATTTGCTTCAAAGATTTTCACACAGTGCAACTTCATAAACACTATGTGTATATGGTTCTTTTTTATTTATTTGGACAAATAGGAAGATCTTTAAAAGTGAGAGAAACCTAGGAAAAAGAGATCAACTTCTAGGGAGGGAAGATTTGCAAAGCATCCTCAGCACACACTAATGATTACAGCTTGCCTTATGATTAAGGAAATGCAATTAAGACAAGCAAGAAATGGACTTCAAATCAGTTCTGTAGGTAAATAAAAAAGTGCCCCTAGACATGCACACTGGGTATCAAGCTACTATAGAAGGTAATAGGGTTTTTTAAATTTAGAAAAAGAAAGGATTCAAAGTGACAAATGAAAACCAAACTAAACATAGGTAAAAAAAAAAAAAACATTTTTGCATGTGAATTCAGTGGAGAAACTGGTCCAAATCCTGTCCTAACATGCTGAAGAACAAATACTTGTTTTGCAGAATTTTTGTGATTCTACTTGATATACCGAGCAGGAACATTTCATACTTGCTTCACCCGCCATCATGTACTGCCCTTACACAAGCACACATAAATTCAAGTATTCGATACTAACTAAACACCTCCTTCATTGCTGACATGGCGAGCAAGGAGAGACTAGGCAAATTCCCCTTTAAATCTTTTTCCCATGCTTCGGATACCCACTACAGGAGACTCTCATCTGCTACTGGCAGTGCAGTACTGCTGAAGGGGCTGCACAGCAAGCTGCTGTAAATTCTGTCCTCCCACCTTTGTGAGCACAAATGTGTTACTTTTGAGGCATTGCACTCTGCTTGACAAGGTCACAAGACACATAAAGGAACTCTAAGACTAAAGTTTGAGAAGCTTATCACAGGCAGGAATTTCAGGCCTTTTTTGCCAACTGAGCAATTTCTGAAATGGTTTAAATTCAAACATGACATTTTCCCTAAACAGCTGGTCACATACCCAGTGACTGCCTTTGGTGTAATTCCTTTGAAGCAAACATGAATTTTACCAAGGGCATGCAATATTCATGTTGCAAAATTTTATTGCTGGCTGCATGTGTGCATGGATCAAAGGTTATGGAACAAAGGCCAACCTTTTGATCACCAATTTTTCAATTGACAGTTCATAATGAAAATACTAAATGCAACATCTGTCTTCAGCTTTCTTTTGATTTGCTTGCTTTATAGTATGTGTGTATATATATGTATCATATCTTCTATATATTAAGCATAAACATGCCGACCTGTGAAGTGAAGATGGTGTAATCTGGTAATTCTTCCACATGAATATGCTTCTGGATTGCAAAATTTGACTCACCGCCACTTGCCTGCTCCACTGGGCTGGTTACTTTGCCACACATGGAGAGAAGTAGCTGTAAAAGGATGAATAACTGATTTCCCTATCAGTGGAAAAAGCAGGATTAATTCTCCTATCTCTTCCACATTTCCTCCAAACAAAAGAGAGTTTCAAAACCCTCTCAAGAGTTAAAAAATCCCTGCTGCTGGATCTTTTCCTTACATGAAAAAAAAAAAAAAGGTTGCTTTTCATTATCCACCAAGAGTGGGTCAGCATTTGCCCTGCAAAAAAATTTATCAGCAGCCATTTCTCAATGGTGATGCTGTTCTACTCTGTGAAGAAGTTGTGAAAGTGGTTTTAAAGGCAGGCCTTTTACTTAGAGACAAGAAATGGAGACAAATTAGCGGAGTTTTACAATCTGGTTTGCTCAGATTTTGCGTGTTGTTTGAGATTGTTGACACTGTATTTTGCATAGTAGTTTGTATTCTATGACTGCTCACTCAGGTTTTAAAGCAAGGGCTGAGATAAAAATTCATAGACCTTTATGGCACTTTGGATGTTGAAAATATTGCACACACATTAAGTAATTTATCTTTGCAAATCTCCTGTAAAGCAGGTTAGTACCTATCATTTCCATTTTATAGATGTAAAATAATTTGCCTTGGGCAGAGCTTTAGTGGTAGAGCTAGGGTTATCACTCAAGAGCTCTATTTAAACCTTGGATCATGCTATTTCCGAAGAGTGTCCCTGATGAAAATAGATGGATTTTTACACAGATTATCTTTCTCTCTTCACTTAACACTATGTACAGAATCACAGAATATGCTGAGTTGAATGGAACGCATCAGGATCATTGATTCTAACTCCTGGCCTTGCACAGGACACCCCAAGAGTCACACCACATGCCTGAGAGTGTTGTCCAAACACTACTTGAACTGTGTCAGGCTTGGTGCTGTGACCACTTCCCTGGGGAGCCTGTTCAGTGCCCAACCATCCTATGGGGGTAAAACCCCAAACCTTCCCTGACACAACTCCAAGCCAGTCCCTCAGGTCTTGTCATTGGTCACCACTGGTCACCACAGAGAAGATTCAGTCTCTGCCCCTCCTCCTCTGTTCATGAGGAGATTTTAGCTGCAATGAGGTCTCCTGGCAGTCTCCTCAAGGCTGGACAGACTAAATGACCTCAGCTGCTCCTCATACAGCTTCCCCTCATGGCCTTTTACCATCTTTGTTTCCTTCCTTTGGTTGCTCTTTAATAGCTTTGTATCTTTCTTACACTGTGCTATCCAAAACCACCCCCAGGCCTCCAGGTGAGGATGCCCCAGTGCAGAGCAGAGAGGACAATCCCCTCCTTTGCCCAGCTGGTGATGCTGTGCCTGATGCACCCAGGACAGGCTTGGTGCTCCTGGCTGCCAGGGCACTGCTGACTCACATTCAATTTTCTGTCAACCAGGACCCCCAGACCCCTTTCCATGGCTCTGCTTCCAGCATCTCATTCACCAATCTGTCCACACATCCCGAGTTGCCTCATTCCATATGCAGAATCCAGCAGTTTCTTTGGTTTTTTGTCTGTTTGTATAACAGAACTTAAAAAGGACAACACCAGCAAATGCATCAGTGTTGAAATTAAACCTTAATCACAATAAAGTGCACAGTCAGTATTTCAACACATGACCAAGGTATTATCTCAGGAGGGTTCCTACATGTTCTTTAATTTTTTTATATCTGTGTTACATTTATCTATCATCTCAGTCACCAAGTTCACTGTGGCATTTTTCAGCGAAATTCTCTTAAATCAGGAACAGCCTTTTAAAGTTATATAAACTGTGTTAGGGATTCACAAAACTAGCTTGTACCTTAATGAAAGTAGGCAACAAAAAAATCAGTTTAAAAATAAAACCTGTGTGGCTGTAGTGGTTTTTAGCTCTCAAACATTAATTGCAGCCATTGCATGGGAGAAAGTGTGAGCCATCTATTTTGTGAATTATGGCTTCTCTTTGAAAAGACCCCCAATTTTTGTCCAGTATAAAGCAGGGGAAAAAATAGTTTTGTGCATTTTGATTAACACCTGAAGTAATTACAAGAGAAAAGAGATATGGCAAATTCTTTCAGTATTGAAGATAAACACAGCAATTGATAAGATAAACTGAACAAGGTTATCAGGGTTTCATAGGAATAACTACACTGTATTGACAAAAGTATTCAGATTTACTCTCTCTATAGTTGTTCTTTCCCCTCTAGCAAAATCTCTGCTGAACTCCTGGGGAATGTGGCACCTCCGTTGCCATCTAGGAGATAATTCCAAAGAGTAGAATGCATTTCCTGCTTAAAAGCATCTGTCATTTTGTTGTTTGTAACTTCATGTAGAGACTACTGTGGTTTTTCATAAACTTTAACAAGTACCAAAACTAGGCATTTCTTACCTCAGTAAGTTTTGCAGTCTGTGAGGGTAAGGACATAAGGATTGATGCTATGATGGAAAGAGGTATATTATATACAAAGTCTTTGTTACTAAACAGCACAAGTTTCCTACATAAAAACAAGCTCCTGCCTTATTTCTGTACTCTGTTGAGGTGACTTACACCTGGATATTAGTATGGTACATATATTCTTTCATTCAATCAGAAATCATACAACTCTGTATGATTGTAGCAAATACAGTTTGAGCATGCTGTCAGTTAATGGGATGTCAGTGGAAGCAGAGCTAACACCAAATCACAGAATGGGTCACTGGTGACCACAGTGGGTCACTTGGTCCAGCCTCTCTGCTCAATCAGGGTCATCCTAGAGCAATGACACAGCATCCATATTGTTCTTGAATATTTCCAGTGAGGGAGACTCCACAACATGTCTGAGCAATGTGTGTGGGCAATCTGTTTGGTCATCCGCACAGTAAAGTAGTTCTTCCTCATATGCAGATGGAGTTTCCTGTGCTTCAGTTACTGCCCATTGCCTCTTGGCCTATTGCTGGGCACCACTGAAAAGAGCCTGGATCCATCCTCTTGACACCCTCTCTTCAGGTATTTGCATGCAATCATAAGGTCTCCTCTTGTGGACATGGTTCATGGGCAGCTTGTTGTTCACCAGGACCCCCAGGGCCTTCTCCACAGAGCTCCTTTCCAGCTGATCAGCTCCCAGCCTGTGCTCATGCATGGTGACACTATCAGAGCACACTGTGTAGTAATTCAGGACGGGTGAGTAGTAATGCTAGGTGTCTGATTATGAACACTAATACTGCTAATTGCATTACTCTCACTGTCAGTTCTGCACTCTATGCCCTTGCTCACCTCATTCCTGACCTACTGCATAGCCTGTCACAGCCCATGTATGTCCACCGTGATGAAGAGATAGGGACAAGGCATAAGCCCATGCCATGAACTTTGACTCAGGAAGAGTAAAAGTGCCAAGCTCAGGTGAGGTGGTTGGTTTGGGTTGCTCGTGTTTATCCTGCACCTTCCCTTCCCTTCCCTTCCCTTCCCTTCCCTTCCCTTCCCTTCCCTTCCCTTCCCTTCCCTTCCCTTCCCTTCCCTTCCCTTCCCTTCCCTTCCCTTCCCTTCCCTTCCCTTCCCTTCCCTTCCCTTCCCTTCCCTTCCCTTCCCTTCCCTTCCCTTCCCTTCCCTTCCCTTCCCTTCCCTTCCCTTCCCTTCCCTTCCCTTCCCTTCCCTTCCCTCTTCCCAGCTCTCACACCAAGTTCAATACCACATGCAAATACTGCAACTGGTTGCTGAAAATACTGCCTCCTTAGGTGTTTGTAGCGCTGAGAAATCTATGGCACAGAGAGAGTGAGGCAAGCTGATAGCCCTGAGTAAATGCACAAAGAATGTGAGTTGCATCAAGGGTGTGGCTAATGGGGGTTTCTTCAGATTCAGCCATCTCCTGCCGTTTGCATCCAAAGAGGACAAAGACAGGAATGATAAGACATTGCAACACTCTGATTCTTCTGAAAAACTACAGCAACCAGTCCTTATATAGTCTAGCAAATATAAAATAAGTCAGGTTTCCCTTATATCCACTCCTTGTTTTGCGCTATGGAGGCGTCTCTAACCTTAGCTGACTTTTCTACATTAATTCCTATATGTTACACAAATTAAAACAAAGATAGACAGAGGCTGACTAGACAAGTAACTGTACAGGGCCATTCTCCGGTGTGAAATGAATTGTCATAGAGTAGATTGTATCCATCAAAATATGGAAGTCTCTCAGCCTACAGACTGATGCGGTTTCATCCTATGAGGAGCACTCCTTGCCCTCTGCTGCCTCTCCAACTGTGGAAGAGTACAAGCCATTCTAGCCTGGGACTGTTTGTATAAATGAATAATGCAGATGATCTAGCACAATGTACAGGGAACACTCCCTGCACAATTGACCAACATGAGCATGGTCATAGCTATTTCCCAATATTTTGAAATCATCAGTTCTGTTCCTTACTCATCTCAGTGCACACAGATTCAATAACCAAGGTATCTGAGTAGGTATATATTCCTTTCTAGTAAAAAAAAACCAGAGATGATCGTCGGTTCTTTTCTCCCAGCCCTGTTAGTAAATACCCTAATGTTTATAGACACTTCCTTGCTTCTTTCTTCTCTGTGATCCCAGAAATATGCCACTAAAATAGTTACCTTGCATATTTTCCACAGGAAAACTAAGCCCAATAGCAAAGCTGTCACTGAAGAGAAGGGGTAAAGCATTTTTCTGTCATGTGCTTTGAGATTTAGTCCCCCAAGGGTTTTGACCACAGAGTAGATGATCATTTTTATTTAAAGCAAAACAAGTCATAATGCTTTTTGAAAAATTCTATCATATTTTATTCAGCACTGCATGGCTAAATAATAAAGACATGTTGCAAAGTCTGGTCAATTCAATCTGATGAATGTAACCTAAATACCAGAGATATTGCAACTGCACTGAAACAAATTTCAGAGGACATGGACAGGTAACCAGCTGATCTTTTTATCACACCTTTAACTTTCAAAATCTTTCTCAGGTAAAAGTTTTCTGCAGCATGTTGGAGACTGTCAACAAATGTGACTGAGCAGAAGAGCATCTTCTGGAAATCAGAGATGCCACAAAGTGCCAGAATTTCCAGCAATGGCATCTTTCTTTTCTAATGAGGAGGAGCCAGTGTAAATGCCCCTGAGGAAGGCCAAAAGGCAGTTTGGTCAACATAGCAAGGTACAATATTAAAGACTGATATTTGGGTAAGTGACTTGGTGTTGGAGGATTGGATTTGTGAAGTAAAACAGCTGCAACATAAGCCCTGTCATTGTCACTGCATCTGTTTCTGGGCATTTCCTGTGATCCTGTGGGCTGAATATCCATTACTCATTGGGGTATGCTACATATGCCCCTGGAGCACATCTTTCAGCTTAGCTCTTTTTGGAAGAAACACAGATTTCTCACCCAAAGTCCATAGCATGAGGAGGATCAGCCTCAGAAGCACACTCCTGATGCATACCAAAATGCTTTTACAAATGCTTGCCCACAATCTGCAGTTTCCAGAAAAAAAGGGAAGCAATAAAATATTTTAGTTCCTACAGAAGTAATAATTTTAATCTTTAGAAGACAAGACAAGACCTAGAACTTCAGTCTTTGAGGTTTCCAAACTGGACTGACCCCAAACCCAGAACATAAATAGACTCAGTCTTTTATGGGTTACCTAGAAAACCACTTGATATGAAAATGGCAATGGGTTGAGAATGCCAAGCACTTCCCATTACCCAGTGATACTGCAAAGTAAACAACATACACAGGACCTGTAATGAAAATAACAGGTTAAAAGCAGCCAGGCAGCTCTTCAGGGAGCCATTACAGTGGTACACATAAACAGGTGGTCAGGGTGCGAACCAAGGCTGGCCACTGCATCCACAGAAATAAGGTGCTGCAACTCAGGACAAAGTTAGTTAGTCCACAAACCAGATAATTAAGAGTTGATATCCCATTTTATGTGCTGTCTAAACATGGCTACAAAAAGAGGTTGTAAGGGGCCACCTGAATGCTCTGAGCTTTTTCTTCTTTCCTATTTGTAGCATGGTCCCCAACACACCTCAGGATATCTATTTGATCTCAGCTCTCTAGTATTTACTTCTTGAGCTCCCAACAGCTTTGATGGCAGTATTCCCTTTCTGTTCAGACAGATGAGCAATTCTTTGGGCATTTCAGTAAACCTTCCAGAGGTAATTAAGATACAGCTGTCTCTGTAGCTTCCTCTTCTCCAAACTCAGAGTCAGTCCTTAAAGTCCTCTTGTGACTTGACAGCAAGATGATGTGAACCTATAATCAATTCCATGTGCACACTCCCACCTCCATCAGACCCCCAGCTACCAGTTTGTGATATCCTGCACTGCTGGCAAGAACACAATATCCTGGTGTAATAGAAAGCATACCATAAAAGTGCCCAGGGATATATGAGGATAAAGAGACCTGCCTCCTGCCAATTCTTTTTCTGAAACAGGTCAGATTGCATAGGTTACTTCACATTCTCCATCATCCCATCCTCATAAGCAGCTCCCCAAACTTACAAGCTCCTCATCATTTGATTTCATGCATTACTTCCTTTCCCAGCCACTTCTGCAGAACTAGAGACCCAATTCATTTAAAAAATGAGACCCAGTTCATTTTAAAAATGAAACCCAGAGCAAGAGCATTAATTTTTCCAGACCTGCTTCCTGCCTGACCTTACTGCTTATTTGACTGTAAAACAACTGATGCTGCAGTTTTCAAAGAGGCGAGTGTGGACCACAATTTCTATTCCCAGTCTGTGGGAGTGGGAAAGTGACTTTGGCATAAATACATGCAATTTGATACTTTAAATGTATTTTAAACCAGCTCCTTTTCCTTTAAGCCTAATTTCCTCTGAAGCTAGAAATTTATCACCAATGACTCAAGCTTCCTCAAGGTTTTATCAATTTAAACCTCAATAATGTTCTTCCTTCATGGGTTCATGCTACATTGCCTAGCCCTTGCTTGTCCAGCCACCACTTGCTCATGCAAACCAATACGTTGGCTTTTCTGGCTTGTTTGTGTGACTGCTTTTTCATTGTGTACCTTGCCCAATCTATTAATTTCAGATGGGGGTCTTGTGGAATTAAAAAGTCTGCAAATGGATTTATTAAATTTTTTTAAATCTGTTTAAAATCTTGCCTGCTTTCTATATGGTTACAGAATACAGAAATGCTTCTTCTATGGAGCAGGCAACAAATGCCTGGAGCTCTCAGCAGTGGAATGACTGAAGACTGTTTTTCTACAAATGATTTTGCTTTCTCCCTTTGTTGCCTGTCATCTGCACTACACTCCTGTGTCCTCCAACACCAGCTGGATTAGAGGCAGCTGGTATGGAGATATGTCCGTGGTAATTGGCCACATGGGCTAATGGTGATACAACAGCTTCATCATCTCCTCTTTACCTATCACCTGATTTCACAAGGCTTGGGAGGTCCTTGTTCTTCCATGGTATTTGGTTAAAATTAGTCAACAGGAATGGGGATCAACAGATGGAATGACTGCATGAATCTTTCTTCCAAACTAAAAAATTGGGGGCTGGCAAGAAGCTGTGATTTTGTGACTTGAAACAGCTGAAATGTGTCCTTGATGTTCTTTCTAGTGCCTCAGGAATAATGACAGGTTTAGAGAATGCAATTCTGTGACCTTATTTGAATTGGAGCACACGGCAGTGTGTCTGAACAGCTCTCTCCAGGCTTTTTTTTTTTGATAAGTTTAAAGAGACTATATCAGGACATCAGTGTGGTCCAAGGTTATCAGAGTTGTTACAGCTCATGGCAGAAGCACATGTGCTCCATGATTCTGATGTTTGTCATTCACAGATCTGCCCCGACCTTTGTTTTTATCTCTGCATCTCACCCTGAAGCTAACATGAAGTACAACAGAAGCCAGGTCTACTTGAGCAAGCCCACACTGAAGTCAGAGGGCTTCCTTGGAGAGTCCGCTGCTGGCTCACAAGGACTTCCCCCAGGAAAGGAAACACAAGGAGGTTGTGTTTGTTTTGCACTTTCTCAAAAACCAGAAGACTGACCATAAGTTAACAAAAGTCTTATCTGAGTATGGAGAAGGAAGTAAGGGGAAATGAGAATTGCAATGAAAAAGTCTTAAAACCTCATAATTTCTATATGTGGACTGAAAAATTAGATGCTGAAGTAGGAGTCAGAGCTTCGAAAGCTGGAAGTCTGTGTAAGACCAACCTTCCCTATGTAAAATGGGGATAACAAGTAGCACAAATACCTAAAGAATTTTTAAGAATAACAATTTAATAACCGCATAGTGCTTTACATCCAGGGAGAGCTTCAGGAATGCTAAATATTCTTAAAATCTTGACGTTCCACAATGATGTTGGTTTGATATCTGCAAAGGGGTGCTTTCTGTTTCAGGGACCAGCTGCACTCTCACTTCTTAAGTGAAGGTTCTTCCCTGAAATAGAAAGATAACCAGGTTGATGGGATAGAGCACTGACATTGCTGCTCTGTTCACTCTTAATTACTGGTGTGGTGACAAGAGCAGTATGAATCAAGCCAGTCCATCCAGGAGATCTTACCACAGGCTGGCTAACCTCTACATTAATATGAACATCTGACACTTCATTTTCTAGAAGGGATTAAAACAAAGGTAAAACCTTGGGGGAGGCCACTTGCTTATATGTATGGGTCAAGGTGGGAGGAACAGAGGCCATGAGCAGAAAGTTCCATGGCTTGAACTGGTTCAGCCCTCCCTTTTGCCTGCGATGTGGAGCCCACTCAGACTTACTTGGAGCCCAGTGTGAAAGAGGGCAATGAACTCAGGTGGTGTTTGCTGCGTAGTGGTTGCATATGTGCCTCTAAGCAGGTCCAAAGCACAAAAAAAAAAAGTCACTGCTCTTGGTAATCAGAGTGGAATGATGTAGTTGCTTTTTTTCCATTTTAAAACAAAAATCCAGCCTGAGTATTTTAAATAGCAGCATTTCTCTAGGAAAGGCATTTGTTTACTTTAGTGCCTGTAAAATTTGTCAGAACAAGAGTATGGGAAATAGAAAGCCTCGTGTTATTCACAGAACAAGTATAACAAGTTCTGCAAGTTCTCTTCCAATGTTTCACCAATTCACTCTGCTCAAAGTTGGCAGATTAGACTTCATCCTATACACAGTACAGAGGTTTTCTGTAGGTTACGAATTAGATACCGCAGTCTTTATAAATCTGGGTCTAACACATGTAAGTACCTCCCACCCAAATAGCAATGGCATTGCTAACAGGCACCAGTTTTGCTGGAGACAGGGCCAAGATATTGAGAAACTTGCTCTGCTGACACTTGGCCCAGAAGAGCAGAAGTCTCTGGCCATCTCCTGCAGGACCCGTAGCCCACACTCTGCAAGAATTTTATTTTATCAAAGCTGCACTTCTCCCCTCAGTGCCCAGCTTTGCTGGGAAGGATATTGCCATAGGATGTGGTGATGCATGTGAGCAATTTATAAAAGAGCTCAAGTTCATTGAGGGTTGCTAAATACTGGGACACAAACACACAAACACAATTGTTGACTCAGGAAAGCCATAACAGCACAGCAGCAATTGGGATTGTTTGGGATGGAGAGAGGTGTCATAGAAATACAGATTTTAGTTTGATGCAGTACAGCCTATTTCCCCTTAATTAAGCAAGCAGAAGTGGAAGTCCTTAGGCACAATTCTCCAGCTTTTAAGATATTTACATATACAGAACACCTCCTTCCCCTTGGGAGTGAACAGCCTTTATCCACCACAACTGGAGCTATTTTTAAACAGCAGAGAAGGCTTTTCCAGTGTCAAGTCATGAGCTGCTCTCTCCCTGAGCTCATGGAATGAGACACATATTCTATCCAGCTACTAAAAGTATTTATGGAATGTTGGATGTATAAGGACTGACAGATCTCTCAGATATCCACAGAGGTGAGTGATAATTTGAGTTGAGTTCCCTTGATTTGGCTTTGATACCAGGCTGCTGCCCATGTGTTTTTCGCTGTTGACTTTATTCCCACATGACACAAACCTATTAAGGATCTGTGGGATCACATCAACTCAGAGGTACAGGATGGGAAGAAACCCTAATATTTGTCCCTAATGCTGCAAGAAAAGGCTCTAAAGTTGACCATGTATTAAGTAACATTTCACTAGGAGCTTCTCTCATCTCCAAAGCATTACTCATAGAGAAGGGACCTTTTTACCATGAGTAAAGCCTTTGGAATCCTGTCTCTGGTGTGGAACACTAGGTAGCCACACTGAATATGTAAATATCTGCTTTGTACAATATGCGCATAACATTAGGAAAACACTATGGAACAAAGAGCAAAATAAGGAAGGTTGTTCAACACCTCAATCTACATTCAAACTGCTGATTTACAGAACCAAGGGACAAACTCTTGATCTTATGTTCCAACAAATTGCAGGAACGTGATGCTGACAAGTTGTCTAAGGAATGTGGTCCTCGAAGGACTTATCAAACCTGTCCATAAGTCCATCCATGTGCAGAGGCATTGAAATTCTTGGACAGCACTAAGAAAAGAGACCAGACTCCATAGGCACATGCATTGCTTCCACAGATTCTAGAGAAGTCTCACAAAAGATGAGGATACTCAAGACTTTTGTGGCTTGACCTTCCTTAATCTCAAGCAGCATTCCTCAGAATAATTTACAATGGCAGAGAAGGAAAGATGGCAGCATTTGATCTTTTGCTTTGCTGTGGAAAAGGAGAGCATATGGTAATGCAGAAAACACATTTTCTCCTTTGCCTGAATGCTAGTACCACTATAGGAAGTCAAATTCATCAAATTATAGCCTAGTGAATCATATATTTAACTGACTTTGCAGGGGAGGCAGAAAGGGAAGGAGAGGAATGGAATTTGTTTCAGTCTTGTCCTCATGACATAAATAAATAAAAAGAGGGGAAAAACCTCTTTTAGTTATTTTTGCTGTAACAGAATGGTGTTCAATGACTACACAGCAGCAACACAGGTATCATTATCACAAAAATACACATAGGTTCTTTGACTGCTTTAGTTTCATATAGGGCTTGCAATCCACAATCTACAATGAGATGTGAGAATGTGGTTAAGAGTAGGGAAATGAATAAGAAAACCCAAATGTGTTATTTTAACGAGCAAATTCTGCAGTCTACACCATATTATCTCACTATCTCCACTTGAAATTAAACAACATCCAGTCTGAATTATCTGTTCAGTTCCTGTCCTTCACAGAGGTGTCAACAAGAGGGCAGAAGCTGATTTTTATGATGTGAATCAGGTCTAGTGGAAACTATTACTTCTTACATTTCAGCAGTGGGTTGTCCTGATAGATGGCATAAAATAAAGACTATCCCTGCCCTAGGGGGTTGCAGTCTAAAAAAAGACCAAAAGAAAGTATTTGTCTCTTGCAAAGTGATTTATTCAATTGGGTCTCTGAGTTTACTTTGAAGGTTGGCACATTTGTTATGTAAATTCTAGTTTCTGTGAGAATCACAGAATAGGCCATACTGATGTATGTGGATTCCAGAAGTTGTATTTGGTTTAAAAATTAGAAAAAAAATCCTGTCTGTTCAGACATTTTGAAGTTGAAATGATTATTGGTAAAGAATAAATTTTATTTCTAGACTTCCTTGAATAATGTGGATAAATAAAACATCTTATGTACAAAATGTGTCACTTCCAGAAGTTATTCTTTCTACATTTTCTGTTAGGGAAAAAATACAGGGAAAAAACTGTTCTGAAGCAAGAATATTCCAAACCTGAAAGCTGCCAGCAGCCTGCCGTTCAGTAAACTCTACCACATTAGACAAACTAATAATTTCAAGAAAGAGTGATAATTGTGAACAAACCCACAGCAAAGCAAAGTGCTGGACTAATTGTTGGATCAGGTAATCTGCAGGACTCTGATTTAGTGTTTGAGGTCATAATTGGGTCCCTGACCACCTGCTTTGGTCACTGGAAATGAATGCAGCTGGACTTGGCTGGTCACTCTGCCAGACATTTGCTGAAGGGTGCACCGAGTGCTCTTGTTAGCAGTTGGTTGCTATTCAGGCTTAAGTCAGTGTAAATTGTTGCTGAGCTTAAGTCTTGCTGTCAGTAACACCAGAAGTAGTAAAGTCTCTTAGGTAAAGAAATAGGATTTCCTTTCCTTTGTCACAGGGTTTTCTGAAGCACAACAGCATGAATGCATGTTAGATAATCTACAATTCAGAATGCTTCCTACACGGAAGAGGCAAAAAAAGTAACATGGCTTAGTAGAGTCTGCAGGCTTTGTGTCAGAAACCTGGTGCCCCAGTGCATGTATCTGCTCTGCATCCTTCAGCTGAGGGCATAACCTTTGACCCTGCACTTCTCTTTCCTTTAGATAATGATATCTACCCTCTTTTTAAAAAATGTTTTTAAATATACATGTAAGATAGGTTGGATCATTACAGAGCAAGCACACAAACAAATATACACACACCCAGACAAGCCATAGTGATACATAAAATGCAGACACTCCCATGCAGAGAAATGTACTGATGACCTTAGGCTAATGACTGGAGTCTGGGTGGTACTGCTGGCATTCACAGAGCACACACTCAAATAGCTGTGCAGGTCTGCGCAGGCAGCCAGAGAGCCTTTTTGCATGAGGCTGGCTAGCGTGGATGTTCCCAGGCATGCTGAGCCATTTAGGGTAGCTGGCAGCTGCTGGGATGCTGCTGGGCAGGCAGCTCTGCCAGCTCTTCTCTAGCCTCACAGGGCAGAGCTTATACTCACAAGTAAGGAAAGGGGAGAACAGTTCCCACTTTCTAGAGAGTTGGGAGTTTTATTTACTTATTTATCAAAGCTGCTATTTCAATTAAAGTCCATATGTACTTATCAGGAGCCTTGCTAGATCAAATGTGGTGCAGCTGCTGGTGAAGTCTCAGAAGTGTCTCTCATTCAACACTTCCCACAGTGGCAAAGGGCCTGGCCTCTCCCGCATAGTTTACAACTGCTGTGTTTGGAAGTGTGGAAAGGAAAAGCCTTGGGAGGAGCAAGAAAAGAAAAGGCAAATCAGTTGTGGAGAACTTCTAGCTCCCAAATTTTAAGTGCAATTTTAAAGCAATCAGAAATAGTTCATTCTAGATAAGCCCATGTATTGTAATTTTCGAACTTCCAGAGCCCTCCCACAGGATATCAGGTTATTACTATATTTTACCAGAAACAAATTTCACAGGTATATAGTATTTTCAGTACACAGCACTGCACCTTGCTCTGCTGAGAGGTTAAGCCAAGCAATAACTCCTTCACTGTCTGTCAGCTTCAAGTCTTGCAGCAGCTCAGCTGAGTCTTGTTTTCATGTATTGTTTGCTAGATCACCTACAAACTTGTGAAGTGAAGCCGTTGTTCCTTAAAAGAAAAAGGTCTAGTGATGCTCCTGCTCTCTATAAACGGAGCCTTTCCTCCAACCTTTGTGCAGGGCTCCTGTCCAGTCTCTAGCAGGGTGTTTCAAGCTGTCCTTGCTAAGCTAGCACATGCTGAATGGCACCGGTCAAATTACTGCAGCCATGTTGTTCTGGTTAGAATCATAAGCTGAAATGGACTCCATCCCAGGAGGAAGAGGCTTACCACACACTTCTCCCCTTAATCTAAGATCTTGCCCAGACACAAGTTCAGTCACATGTGAACAGCACTGTTAGTGAACCAAAAGAATATGTGAAACTTTGGACCCATCCTACCTCATAAACAGGGTTCAAGTTCAGAAGTTATTCAGAAGCTGTTTATAGCAGCTCTGTACAATCAATCAAACCAAAACCAAAAGCATGCAAACAGTGATCGATGCCTGAACTCAAGCACCTCAGCATGCTTTTGGCTGCTCCATATCCAAACTCATTGTGTGTATTCAAACAGGATGCTACTTTGCAAGCTCCCAGGTTGCATTTGATCCTGAATAAAACTGCTTTATCAGGCAATGCAATCCAAAGTGCACTTATAGGAGACTGAAAGTGTTTCATATGCAGGCAAATAACTTTATCACCCCTGACTCGCTCTATTGCTTTGTCTTTCAACACATTCGACATTATGAGATCTTCCTACATTTCTGCCCCAGCAGCACCTCCTTCCCTGCTACTACTAACCCTTCAGGAACTGCTTCTAGTTTGGTGACTGCTAGTTCCCAAAAATAAAAGATTATTGTAACCTGGCTTCTGAGATGAAACAATCTTGTTGAATACTAGACAGTCACCTCAGAGAGAGAGAGAGAAATGTTTTGTACTGAAAGAGATTTCCACTGAACTTCTCTTCAAACCAAAGAAAAGAAAAATAAATAGATTTAATTAATGTATTACATTAATACAGGATTTCTACATATTTCTTTAATGAAACAGATTTATAGGAAATTAGGTTTCTTGAGTTCATCCGTTCTTGGAACAACTCCCTTTTCTGCTCTCAAGATAGTAATGAATTTTATAGATCTGTCAGAATTTCTCAACAAGTGTTTGTAATAGTTAAGACACATTCTACTTCCAAAAGCTCTTTAAAGGCAAAGGCTGCTCTTCATTTTTTTGATGCTTGATACTCTGTGTTTGGCCAGCATGACTCAGCATAGGAGCATGATTTGTATTCCCTGAATGGATGACTCAGTCTGTACATACAAGAGCAGTGCCTGAAGAGCACACAGCACATTGCATGCAGAAAAAGATAAGGAAAATAGAATCCCCTAAGAGTCTGCTTTAGACATATTAAACATGCTCTGTAGATATTATTGGCTTTTTCTATGTAGGAATATAAATGGTCATGAATTTAAGGGAAAAAAATTAAATTCATCAACAATTCTTATCCTCACCTTGGCACAAAATAATTTCCAGTTCTTTTGGTTTTTGGAGTTTGTGTTTGTTTTTCTTTAGTTTTTATTTGTTTGTTTTTGTTTGTTTTCTTGGATTTTTTAGGGGTCTTTTTTGTTTGGTTTGTTTTTGTTTGGTTTTTTTTTTTTTTTTTGTATAAATGCATTTAATGAATAGATTAGCACTTGTGTCTGGAAAAATAAAACTCCCCTCAAATATTCCTGTGTACAAATGTGATAACTAGTCCAGTTCCTTGATGCACTCTTAGAAGAAATCAGATGGTGACCATGCTACAAAGAGCATAAGGAGACAGTGCACAAACACTATCTTGCAAGAAGTCAAGTAAAATGGACTTAGCAAACATGCTTGCCAAAACCAAAAGCAAACATTCCCAAATGACATCAGACCCAGTGCTAAGACCACAAACTCCAAGGGATGGGATGACTGCAGTGACCCTCAGTGTACAGAGGCTTTCCCCACTAAACACCTTGACAGAGGATTGGTCTTAAAACAGTTCACATGGGGCTTACTGCCTTTATGGAACACTCAAGATGGAACATTCTTTGTGGATGTTCCATGTTCTTTGTGGATGTTCTCACTCAAGAAGCAATAGATGGCTATGGAAGCATAGCTTTAAGTCTGTAGAAATGCTTGACCAACATCTGCTGTATTTTAATATTTTGGTTTTATGGATGCTGGAAAATGAAAAGACACAGGAAAAAAAGGATTAAAGCTGGTATTTTTTCCATCCAATGTGACAGTTATTAGGAGTTCTTAATTTTACTCTGTTCACTGCCTAGATATAACAGCCAGAAACCAGGGAAAAAGCCATCTGAAGAAGAAAACAAACAAAAGCCAGGCTGCCTTGAGTAAGAGCCCAGGTCTCTCAAACTTGCAGTAGCCTGCAGCACACCTTGACCACAGCACTCAGACACTCCAGGCGAAGAGCCCAGTGGCTAAAGAATATGGCTAGCAGGCAAAACACTTGGGCAACTGAACACCGGTCACCCCACATTCCCACTGTGGGCAAATTATCGTAGCTTGTGTTTGCCAAAGTTTATGGGTGCCGTGAGGGTCTAGTTGTCTATGTGGCACTGGCTTCTTGCCTTCCTAGAGCAAGATGTATCCATCTGTAGAGCCAGACATTGCTTACCTCAGAAGACTTTTGGTAACTTGTAAGAATGCTACTTGAGACTTTTACCTGAAAAGTGAATCATTATAGTTCTTACCAGGCCTGAATTTTTAAATAACAAAATAGAAGTCTCAGTCACTTGATTAAAAGGTGATTAAATACCAGCACACACCAATAATTTGCTTCAAAGGACCCAAGGCATATGATTTAGGAATAAAGAATGCTTATGACTCTTGTACAGGACTTGCCAATAGCCCTGCTCATGTCATCTAGGAAATTTAGTCCTTACCTGGCTTCTTGCTGAAAGGGTTGTGGTGAGGCAGGCACATTTGTTTAGTGTTGATGGTCTCTCTCTGAACTGTACTGTTCTGGGACAAGAGAGATACTTGCCTATTGTGGCTTCTCCAGGAAGTTCTGCTTGAGAAAGGACAGCAGGCAAAAGAGGTGCTGAGGTGTTCTGGGGGCTGAACCACAGCCTGTGAGACCCAAGAGAGTTTTTCTTCTCCATGTCAGGATTTGAGCCCTGCAGAAGCATCTGTCAGTTGCACAGCTGTTAAAAAAATATTAATTCAAGTCACACAAACCACTAAAACTTCCACATTCAATCTAAAACTACAGTTCAGCTGAGCTGAGTGACTCTCAGAAGGTACAAATTACGTCTTGACTTAAGACAGTCTGTAGCACATGAAGACAGAATCCAGCTCCTAATCAATCTTTTCTTAGGTTGGCTATGCCAAATTTTCTTTAAGGACTTTTGTCCTCTAGAGCATTATTTCCTTACTTCTCCTGCAACTTTGAAGCTTTTCAGGGGTGTTCAGTACTCTAGGGTCATGAAGCTCTTCTCTGAGGGCATCACCTGATAAGGGAATGATTTGTTTTCTATCCTGTTGTCTGACAGCCTTCTGTGAAACCTGTCTGACTCTGACGCATGCTGTTGAAGTTGTGCTGTTGTTAATATTTGGACTGGTCATATTTTACATACTACATGTTTATAAATAAGAGTTTGGACAACAGTTGTTCTAGTGTGAACCCATGGTATTTCGTATCTTTCTTAAATTTGCTGCCTTGGTTTAACAGAGAATTCCAATCTACGTATTTTAAGGAAAATGTCATGCTCATTGGTGCTGCATGAAAACTATAAAAATTGATATTGAAATGACTGGTAAATGAGAAATAAGTAAAAAAAACCCACAAAAGGTGGTGATCTGTAGATACAACACCAGAAGGCAAAGAAGCAAAATCATACTAAGATGACCTGATTACTAAAACCAATCATGCTGTTCCTGGGCAATAGAGTTTTGAATGTTTGTGGCTTGCAATACTAGATACAAATGTATCTGAGCAGACACAGGGAGGAAGGGGAGGAGGGAAAAGTGCTACAGTGCCTCATCCCTGGGACCTGGGGACTCTCTGCCACCTTCCACACAGAGGCTTTTTCACGTCCTGCACAGAGTTAATTAAGTTCTAAGACTACTAGCAGGAGCATTTCGTGGATGCCTCTATGCTATTTCTTTCTCTGGTTCTCTGTGAAAGCCAGGTTTGGAGTGCAGGCCATGCCAAGAAAGGTTCCCTGGGGAATATCACTGGATCATTGCTCACTTCAAGCAGTCCCAAACATAGAGTGAGATTGCCATGCGCAGCTCAAAGCAGCTTTTCTGCAAGAAAAATTGCAATCTGTGGCCATTTGGCCCTTGGCAATTTTCTACCACAGTACAGTAAAACTTTTTCTATTAGCAGTTATTTGTACCAAAAGTATCTATTTTCTCTGTTAGACATCTTTATACTTGCAGCATTAGGGAATGCCACCAGAATAAACACTGCTTTATAAGCCTGTGGAGTTTATGATATGGGTGGGAGCTGGGAAAAATACTTTGTCTATGCCTTGCCAACTCTGTGGTAGCATAAAGCAGAAGCCAGACATCAAAACATTGAGAGAATGCAAAACAGACTTGACAATATTTTGCACTTGCCAGAGGCTTACTCAAATTTGGAGAGGTAAATTTATTTATAGCTGTTTTTAGAAGTGTCTACACTGAACCAAACTGTGCACAAGTAGTTAGTGCTTTCAATACTTAAACTTTAAAGGAAAGAAATAGTTCCATAGATATAATTCAGAACTAAACACTGCCATCTTTGCTGTTACAAGTAATTATTTCACTACCTACCAAGTATTGTAGAATGTCACAATTAATTTAAGTACCTGATTCTTGCCATCTACAACCTAACCTCAGTAATTTACAGTTACACCAGACAGGATTTCACCTGACACTTAATTCCTACATCACTGCAGCATTTTGAACACTGGAGAGGAATTCCCTATGGAGAAGTAACTCACGCAACAATAGCCTTATCATGAAGCAAAACTTGAGCACTGGGAGCAGTATCTTACACTAATCTACCATCTCTGACCGTGGTGTAAAGGTCAGAGGAGCAGCCACAACACTTTGTTCCACGTGAAACAAGGAGCAGAGACAAAGTAGCTTATAATCACCTGCAAGAGGCTGTTTGGGGCAAACCAAAAACCTTTACCATACCTTGATGATTGTTTTGAGTGGATTTCTTTCCTTTTGAAAGAAAGCACTGCAGAATAGCTTTTTCCTCTACAGTTGGCGCAGTACTCCACTAGGTAGGCTCAAAAATGGAATTCCACCATCAGCCTTGAATATGTTGCAATATATTTCTGGAAGGAGAATAAAAATAATTCTACTTTTAAAGAAATATACCTTGAATTATGCCCATTGCTTATTACAGCTGTGTGTACATAGTGTATTACAAGCACACTCACACTAAAAAATATCTTAGTGACCTGTGTATATATTTGAGGTGATTTTCTTTTGTCTCTTTTTTGTCCTGCTTAATAATTTTCTCTTTCTGTGTGTGTCCATGTTCAGACGTTGTTGAACCACCAGGTGTCCAACACCTTTAGTGACTCCCTTGCTATTTGAGGAAAATACCATTTTTCATATAATGCTACTACACCTCATGCTATTTGCAGCTTGTTTTCGTAAGGTAATGAGGCTACTGTAATTGTGCAGTGTGTGTGTATGTTTATGTGTATGCATAACTTGACTCGGTCTCCTCCCAGAAATCTTCGATCTGGCTGGCCTGCCAGTCCAATGTAACAAACATATGGCAGCTTCAGATATTGTCAGTTCCACCAGCAAGGGAAGTAGGCCAGCAGATAGTAAGAAGAAAACCCCCATCAACTCCCCCACTGAGAAGGCTACAGCATGGTTGCCCCGGATGGGTGCAAAGAATGAAACATCCTGGACTCTAGTCCTGGAAAAAAAAAGTGGGATTTTCCATCTAATTAGATAGCAGATAACACACTACAAGACAAAACTATAGGAAACCAGATTCCACCACCTCCACAGCTCTCAGATGACTTGGGCACCACCTAGGTATGGGTTAAGGTTTAGGTTGACTCTTGACACATGGCCACTGCCATGTTCCTCATTCAGGGGACCCCTAACTCAATTTTTGCATCATGAAGTGTCCACTGAACATTCAAGAAAAGTTCCCTGTATCCCTGAAGATGTGGAGCCCTTCTGTAGGCACAAGGGACATCATGGTTTACAGATTAACCTTGGATGGTATACGCCATTTTCTTTCCTCTTTATTTAAGGTGTTCAGTAATTTGCTACCAGTGCAATGACTGACAATTGCAGCACGTTCCAAGCTATGGCTGCGAATTCAGAGGTAGAGGCAGAGAGGAGAGTTCCCTGACCCAGTTTGCCTTAGCTGATGATAGCTATTAATAACTTAGATCTCCAAATAGCTTACCTGGGGGGCTCAACTCTTTCTGTAGTCCAGGGAATTGACTACATTATCAAAGCTACAGGGGCCCTGTGTACAAGTCAGTGAAACATCATTTTTCCAATTGTCTAGTCAGCTTGCAACAGTACACCTTCTTTTGTGCTGTTGGGCTGCTCCACCCATGGTCAGAGGCCACATTGTCTGTTAGCAGCGCAGCTGATCCATCAGCAGGCAGACAAAGCTGGGGAAAGAACATGCAAGTCCTGCCAACTCACCCAGAAGCATTACTTCCTCTTACCCAACTGGCTGCAAATTGCTCTGTCTCTCTAAAATGATGATTAGAGTTGGATCAGCAAATGCAGCCTTCCGTGCTGTCCATTTTCCTTGTGGGAATGCCTTGTTCCTATAATAGCCATGCCTTAATAAAGCCAGTAGGAAGTATTCCGGGTTTTGTAAATCATAAGATATCTCAAATAGGAAGGGACCCATAGGGGTCATTCAGCCCAATTCCCTGCTCCTCATAGGACTACCTAACACTAAAATGTATGACAGCATCCTCCAGACACTATTTGAACTCTGTCAGGCTTAGTGCCACAATCACTTCCCTGGGGACTCTGCTCCAGCACCCAACCATCTTCTCAGTGAAGAAGCTTTTCCTAATGTTCAATCTGAACTTCCCCTGATGCAGCTTTCTTCCATCTCCTCACGTCGTCTTGCTGGTCACCAGACAGACAAGAGCAGCATCTCCCTTTCCATTGTCCCCTTGAGAAAATCATAGGCTCCACTTAGTTCTCCACTAAGCCTTCTCTAAGCTGAACAAAACCATTGACAGCTGCTCACTTAACCTTGGCAACACCTCCAATCTTGGTGAGCCATCATCTTCATCAGTGTTTGCTTTGACTTCCAGAGGCTTGTACCTATTGTACATGGGATGAGTGGAGACTAAATATTGCTTTATGATGAGCATAGCTTGTGGTTTATCTGAACAAGAGGCATAAAAATTAGACAACCAAACAGCACACAAAATAAGGCCTTACCCAAATTTCACATGAGTATTTCTGCCAAAGCCACTGACCATGTCAGAGATCGGCAAGAGAACAGTTGCTTCACAACAGAGGATAAGACAGAGCCCAGGCGTGATCCCAGTGCAAGAAATGCCATCACCACCTAGGCTGCCACCCCACAGGAATAATATGGTTAAGTAACAATCCCTTACAGAGCAACCTAAAGGATCAGGTCCAGAGGACTTTTCAGAGTCCAGTCACAAGGAGCAGGAGCCAGAGCTAGAGGTCCAACCAGGTGAAGAGTCAGCGACAGCACTGAGTGCAAGCACTGCTTTTGGTCAAACAAGAACCAAAGGCTCAGAACTGTTGCCTGAATTGATCTTCTGGGTCCACTGGCAGAGAGTGTGGGAGAGGTCCAGGTGAGTCTGATCTGGGCTGTTAGGGTCTAATCGTTCCCTAAGGGCACTGAGAAGAATTTTAAATTTTACTCATAGTCAGGTATCAGGAAAACAGCTTTAGCTGTTCATGCAGTTTCTTCTCTGTTTTTGTCTATCTGTCCATCCAGGCCCTCAGAAGAAGCTTCCACAAAACCTTCTCTGATCCAAGATTAACAGGATGTGATGGAGTAATCACAGTGTGCACCTGCACCCAGGAAAAGCCACTACCAACACAACGGGTGGAGCCACAGGCAGTGACACCAGCTGGGAAAGAATGATTCACAGGTGATGGATCACCACCCAGCGCTGGGAACCATCTGCAGGACAAAGGCAAATCTGTGCTGATAAATGAAAGGCTTTTTGGTTTCTAGGTCAGCCATGCAGGTTTATTGCAAAGAGTACCTGCTAATTGATTAGCTCTTCAGCTTGAAGATGAGCCAGCCTGCAAACCCAGGTTTGCTTGCAGCAGAAAGCAGTGTGGAGATGTGAGGCATGGGAGAACTGGGGGAAGAATGCACGGACATTTCAGTGTCAGAACCTGTCCAGAGCTCATGCCCACCCCGTGGAGATAGAAAATAATCCTAGGAACTGCAAAATACACAGAACCAGCTAATGCCATGACAGATAGCACAACCAAGGTGGAGTAACCAGCAAAGAAATAAACCAAATTTGATTGCAGTATTATCTCCTAAACCATGAGTGCCCAAACACAACATACCCAGTAGTTGTGGTTATCTAATCTTCAAAATCAGCAGGAGGGCAAGAAAAGGCCCATGGAAATGAGTTTACATACTGTACTTTGATACCATATCAACACAGAGTGAGGAATGGCACCCACCGAATACCTCCCACACCCTGAAGCATCACTGCAAGATTCTTCTTAGTGTTTGAATATTAAAGCTGTCACAGGGTGAAGTGGTGCTGTTGTGAGGTTAAAAGCCAGAGCAGGAATTAACCTTTTGGCAATGTCATGTTCACTTGATGATTCTCATGCATTCACAGGCAGAATCTTAAGGCTTCTCTTTTGCAAAGGGTTAAACATATAATTAAGTACATGTGTGTTAGCATGGTCTTAGTTGTTACATTGAATAAAAAAAGAAAAAGAAAGTCTCAAGGGAATATTTTTCACTCAAGTCTAATAATTAAAAAAAATTACTGACTTTTCATCTCTTAAAGGTTTGAAAGCAGATGTATTTAAAACAGTTTTTCTGCTACAAGAAACTATGTACAGATTTTAGTAAAATTTTTCAGAAACCTGTATATCTGAGGAGAAAAAAAACCATAACAATAAAAAAGTTATCTTAATTTTCAATTTATAGAAATTTAAAAATTATCCATAAAACATTCTTTATAATTTTTCAAATTTATTTATTTAGGAGCACATTGTTAGAGTTCCTTGCATTAAGTAAGAGAAAGATCTAAAATGCATTACTCTCCATGCCACCAAGCAGAACTAACTCAGAACTCTGAATGACAAAAGCATACATTTAAATCGACTTATTTAATTTTTTGCCCAGAATTAGCCTCTGTGTTGCAGCTTTGTTGCCACTATAGCTAATGGTAAAAAAATATTTGTGTGAATGTAAACACTGGAAAGGCAGGGAACTTTCCCCTTTTATCTGTTAGGAGATATCTAAAAGATGCCGTGTAGAAAATCTGCAGAAGAAATTTGCCTTATTTTCTTATTATGGTGTGATATAGTGTAAGGTCATGTTGGCTTTGGCTGAAATCTTATCAACAGTATCTCATCCTTTAGGAATCTTTGCTACAATTTCAGTTGGAGTACCTTTCTGGAAAAAGAAGACTCTTGAGAAAGAAAAGCAGTTGTACAAGATGACCTAATAGTTGAATAATCTTTTCCCTTGAGGCAAAGCATGAAAAAACATGAAAGCTACCAAACAGGGTGATCAGAAATAACTGGAAATACGTGTCCTGAAGGGTGGTACATGATAGATCCCAAGAGTCACTCAAAACCTCACTACCAGTTATTTATCCCTTCTAAAGCTGGGGGTCTTTGGAGACTGACACTTTTCTCCCCCTTTATTCTCTTTCACACACACACATTTACAAACACGTAGTGCCAGGATCTACACAGATATGTACTGCTGATGGGAAGTAAATGGCACTATAGAAGTCCTAGAGATTCAAGAACAGAACGTTCGTTCCTATTCTTATGTGAGGACATGTTAAAGAAGTGACAGACTCTCCCTTCAGGTGTCTGCCATACATGTGCTGCACAAAGATGAACACATTATATTCTACTTTGTTGAACATGTATTTCCTCAAGTTTTCTCTGCAGAGCTAATTAGGCATAATGAGAGTGGACTGTAAAAACCATTACTTAGGACAATATTAATACGCATTTTGTTTAAAGGGACCTTGTTAGCTCACTGCCAAGTAACACGTAAGAAAATCATCATTCATTAGGGAAGTTTGAGTAACATTGTAAGGACCCAATTTTCTTAAAGGATATGAAGTTATTGCTGGGCACATGTCCAGTGTTTCTTCAGAAGCATAGAAAGAGTATTTTCCCCCTGAAGTTACTTTTGTGTCTTCTGCTTTTCAAATGTGTATTTGAATAGAGAAATTCACATGAAAATAATACCTGGGAAGTTACTTTCTTTATAAAAAGCAACCATAAGAGGTAGGTCAAATGCTGGTCCCATTTCAAAATGCATTGACTTCTGTGGGGGTTTAGTGACCTACCTAGGAGTAAAATTTGACTTTGTGTTCCCAGAAAGAGTTATGGTTGGGAAATCTGAAACCATGTAACCTTTGTGCATTCATTAAATGTGCAAGTAATAGAACTGCTGGTGTACAAAGTACTTTTGGACTATGCCCGTGAGACTGGCTGTCAGCCTTTTCAGAAAACAACCTTTCCTCTTTCTTTTCCTTGAACTTCAATTAAAAAAAAATACAAAATCCCTCAGAATCATTTTACTAGAATATACATAAGGTTAGGGTAAGGGGAGTCAAATTCAGGCTTTTCTGAGGCAGATTAACAGCAAGTGATCTTGATAGTTTGGGGTGCCAGATGGCTTGTGCCAGTTATCAGACACAGGAGGGAGGGAGTCAGAGCATCCTGCAGCTAAACAATATTGCAGCAGGGAAACTGTCTGTCCTTAAAGGGAGCAGATATTTAGGCAGACTGGACATGTCTGTAGTGGGACACCTGTGCCAGGGGAACCACTGTGCCACACCTGAGTCAAAGAGACTACAAAGATAGCTCTGGAGTTCAGGACTTCAGGCTGGCTGCTAGTGGCTGCTAGAACATCAGGGAAGGAAGGTATATGGAGCTTTCAGGGAAAAGAGAGGATTTGTGACTCTAGGGAAAAAAAGCAAGAGAAGACAAAGGATAAATGTCACCTCACTTGCCAGGATCAGCAATGAAGCAGACAGCTCTCCAGCTGGAAAGTAAACAACAGACAATGTGCGTTTGTAGCCCAGAAAACCAACCTTGTCCTGGTCTGCAACAACAGAAGCATGGCCAGCAGATCAAAGGAGGGGTTTCTTCCCTTCTGCTCTGGTCTCTTGGGAGCCCACCTGGAGTGCTGCATTCGGGGTCATCAGCACAGGAAAGACATGGACTTGTTGGAATGAGTCCAGACAAGGCCACAAAAATGTTCAAAGGCTGGAGCACCTCTTTTACAAATACAGGCTGAGAGAGCTGGGGCTGTGGAGCCTGGAGAAGTGAAGGCTCCATGAAGACCATATTGTGGCCTTTCAATACTTAAAATAAGCTTAGAAGAAAGATGGGGACAGATCTTTAATAATAGGACCTGTTGTGATAAAACAAGATGTCATGTCTGTAGACTAAAAGACTGCATAGATTCAGACTAGATATAAGGAAAACCAAATTGTGATCAGTTTGGTGAAATACTTCTACAGGTTGACTGAGAAGTTGTAGATATCCCATCTCTGGAAACATTCAAGATCAAGTTGGATTGGCCTTTGAATGCCTTGCAGGGTAAGAATTTGAAATTGACAGGTCTTAATAAGTGTACAAAGCTGAATAACTCAAGACTCTTATAAAATAGGTGTTTAAGTAATCTTGAAGTAATTTTAAAATTTGCCCGACTTGTGGTAAGACCTGAAGAAAATGTAAGAGAGAAGTTCTAACCCTGCTTTAGCCCACCATGAGATGCTTTAAAGGAGGTTATTCTTCCATGTGTACAGAGAAAGCTCTCAAAATAAGTCTTTAACTTGTCTCAAAGGTGTTCTAAAAAAACTTTGAACACCAGACCCAAGAGTAGCCTGATCAAAAAGACCCTGCACACAAGCATAGCACATCCTCATGGAGGGTCAGAAAAAGAACAGACAATGCTGTGTCTCAAATGCTTTTACATCTGGCTGGCAGAAGGTCATCTCCAGTCTGAGGTGCAGTGATACTACCCTCGCTTGTGAAATATCTGAGACAGAGAGGCTTAGACAAGGTCTGAAGTAAAAGCTGTGGATATTTTTCCTAAGAAACAAGTGTAAGAAGTGCCAGGAGCAAACCTGAGCAGCAGGTCCTTAGCATGGCTCTGTTTTGTTCTCCTGCAATCAGCTGTCCCCAAGGTTTGGGATATCTCTCACAAGCTGGTATGTATTAGGATACACTAATTTTTATTCCTTTCACTCTGCACTGTGCTCCCAAATTATCCCATCTTGTCTTGTACCCTTAACTATTTTATCACATCCCCATACCATTTATCAGGGCATGAAAGAAATGCCCTCAGATGGACTACGTGCTCTGGAGGAGCACAATACAGTCCTCACATCGTTCATTCACTCTGAACACAAAAAATGACAGCTTGCAGTCAGGAGGGCATTGAATGCTCTGCTGACTGAGAGTGTGGATGTCTCCCTACAGCTGCACCTGCGGGCTTGCCCTTAGGCAGAGGTACAGGAATTTCCCTTTGGAAAGAAGATACACAAAGCTGCAGGGAGGTGGTACAACTCTCCATCAGTTCTGACTTTCTCTCCTCTCAGTGGACAGGTGCACTTCCTGCACACCTTCAGAGATTCCTCTCCTATGAAAACACATCAAAGTTGGCAATTCAGCCCCATGTTTTCTAAAAATAATTTAAAGGAATTATTTCCCAATTTTCCCTTCTTTTCTACATTCCTTATGCCCTATGTCAAGTACAACACCTTCAAATGGCAACAAGTCATAGGAGACACTGTCAATCTTCCCATTCTAAATGGGGAGAACCACTTCTTTAATGATGACCAGAGTGGAACCAAGACCAGTTCTTTCCTAATTTATTTGTCACTGAGTGCAGCACTTGGAATACATATGTTGTGATGCCTGGTGCATTCCTGTGAGAGGTATATCAACTCCCAGTCACGTGGCAATAGCTGCACTCAAAGATTGCAGTGTATGTGTTCTGAATTGCATTATTATGCACATACTCACACAGGTAAATATGCTGCATTGTTTTTGTGATTATAATCAAGATACCTATGCAAAGTAGATGCTAATCTCACATTCAGGCACTGGGGAAGGACTTCCATTGCAAAAACAGATCAGTCAGGTGTTGCATTGGGTTGCCATGTTCCCAAAAGGCTGTAGCATGAACAGTTGGCACCTCAGAAACTTCCTTTTCCAATGTTTGCTTTCCCCTTTTGTGCACTGCTGCCTGCATCTGTGTTTATGTGCACAGAGAATCTTCTGTGAGTAAACACTGAGAAAGGGAGCAGATCTATGACATGGGTACATACATGTAAATGCAGAGGAAATCTCATCTTCTCTTTTTTTTTTTTTAGAAAAGCAAAAATCATTAGGGCCACCTGCTTCCTTTGGACTCTAACCAGTAAAATACATTTATAAAGTAGCAAAAGTACTGAAGGAATTTCTGCTTGGTGGCATGGATAGTAATGCATTTTAGATCTTTCTCTTACTTAATGCAAGGAACTCTAATGATGTGCTCCTAAATAAATAAATTTGAAAAATTATAAAGAATGTTTTATGGATAATTTTTAAATTTCTGTAAATTTTAAATTAAGATCACTTTTTTACTCGTTGAGGTTTTTTTCTCCTCAGATATACAGGTTTCTGAAAAATTTTACTAAAATCTGTACATAGTTTCTTGTAGCAGAAAAACTGACTGTTTTAAATACATCTGCTTTCAAACCTTTAAGAGATGAAAAGTCAGTAATTTTTAAAAATTCTTAGACTTGAGTGGAAAATATTCCCTTGAGCCTTCTTTTTCTTTTTTTATTTAATGTAACAACTAAGACCACACTAACACACATGTACTTAATTATATGTTTAACCCTTTGCAAAAGAGAAGCCTTAAGGTTCTGCCTATGAAAGCATGAGAATCCCATACAGCTCATTTTTCTATACATGCATATATACTTGCCAGAATATTTGGCTCTTCCCTTGCCCAAGAAATTAGTTATTTGAGCCTTTTGATGAAATGATCTGTGGAAGATCAGTGTTCCAGAAACCCAAAGCTTTAATAGCTATTTAATTGTATCTTTTGGGTAAGTGACAAAGTGATGGATGGAGTTACCACAAATTACATTCTCTTCAAGTGAAAACACTGTCTTTTGGGTACAGTAAGCAGCAATAATTTGGCCAAGTAATAGTTAAGTGACTTTGTAATAAAGAAGCTGATAGAAGCAAAGTCCCAAAAAGTACTGAGCTTTCATTTGCCTTTTGGGAGGACACTGCAGAGACCAAATGCTTGAGGAGGTAAGCTCTAAAATATACTCAGGTCAGAGATATTGTGTTGGATATTTCTGATGCAAATCAAAGGGAATTGTAAAGAGCTCAATTAATTCTTCTGTCCCAGCATGATGCCTGTTCTTACATAAACAGAATCTGGTGGAGTGGTGCTTGTTACACTAGGGCAGTAACTTTTTAATGCCAGTTCACAGCCACTGCTCTGTATGTGCAGGAAAGCCCATGAAACATAGATTATTTTGTATGAAATTGTAGTTAAATTCTTGCAGAAGGTCTATGCTACCTAGAGAACCTGTCCTCTCATCTTTGAAGTTGTGGTTCCGTGCTTGGTACCACCACAGCCCTGCTAAGCTCTTGAGGCAGGACTGCCCAATGCTGTATTTCAGGAAGGCTCATTCTGCCTTTAAAATATGCAAATTAGTTAATCAGCATTGTAAATTGGACAGCTACTTATAAACTTTTTTGCATACTCTTTGACCATCTTGCACTGTCCATGCGATGAAGACAGATCTATGATAAAAAAATAAGATCTGATGAAAGACATCACTGTTGAGTGAACTAAAGCTGGAGTGTCCGAAGGAATCTGGGTCAGGAGGAAGGCTGCAAGAGCCGTATCCTCAGCTGCTGTCATGTCACTGAGCCCAAGAAGAAAGCCTAGTTCTCTTATAGCCCTTTGTACAGGCAAACTATAGCTTCCAGATTAAAATCCTAAGGATTTATTTTAACTGGCTCTCCCTTATTATAGATTCTGCAAAGTGACACTCTGTAATGGAATTCCTGAAAGAAACTCCAAAAGGAGAAAAATTCCAGCATATTTTTTGCTTGTATTCACAGACACGGGCAGTGACCAAGAAGCCCATATGGTCTAACTTTGACATCTCTCATCCATCAAACCAGCTAGTCCCTCTAGTATTTAATATACAAATCAGAATAACCACAGGCTGGGCAGACATGAACCTTCCTGCCCAGGAATGTTTGTGCTGCAGAGAAATAAATCCTGGCAGTGGGCAAGAAAAACTAGTACTCAAACAGAAGTTGGAGATGTGGGGCTGCACTTGTGATTTTAAGAGTTTGGTGTTTTCAAGAAGTCTGAGAAGGAAGAGTGGTCAAACACCTCTCAGATGCACAACTCTACTGCCAGCCCTGGTTTGCACCACTGTAACCAAGAACAGCCTTCTAATTATACGTCATGAGGAGCGTGACAGAAGGCATCTCCCATCCTCACTGAAAGTTAGGATGTTTCCAAATGAGATGGGCTTTCTGTGTTATTTGCCATCACACGTAGGACTAAATAACAAAATTACTAATTTTTGCCATTATGATATTATCATTTTACCTGAAATTTCTTAGAGGCCTCAAGCTGTCAACTTACTTTCTGGTGAAGAGGAGTTACAGTCAGTCCACATCTTTTGATGTAGTTCATAAAGATAGAAACTGCTTTTCTTTTCTTGTTTTCCCAACTTATGATTATAATCAAACACAGGTGGCAATAAGTTCTAATTAATTGGTTTGAGGTACCTTCATTTAGTAGTTTGCATGGTATATCCAAATAATGGGGTACCTGAATTTTTGCCAGAACTGAACAATTAGAATGAAGCCAGAGTTAAAACTATACAACAAATTGCCACCTAGACTATTTTTTTGGACTAGATAGCCTCCAGAGACCTGTTCCAATTTAAACCATACAGTGCTAATAATTTGTTCCATGAGGTTAATTTTGTGCTTCCATGCACATTCAAAACACAAGTGAAAAATCTGTATTTTAGCTTTACTTGTGTTCTTTATTCTTACCCCAACAGCTCTGTCAAAACTAGCAAGGCTCTTGATGGAGTAAAATCCTACTCAAGGTGAGTAAAAGTACCACAGGGTCTGAGATCTGCTGTTAAAATGCAGTTATGCATATTTGTGCACTGTTCTACACAGACACTCTGTGTTTGGAGGTTGGCAGGATGAAAGCAGGTGTCTTACCTTCCAGTTACTCTGTGACTAAACACATTCTTTTCCCAAAGAATCCAGTCCAGTTTGCCATGAGTTTGTTATGACTGTGAGTCGTGACATCAGCAGAGACACATTTTTTGGTTTGATCTGAAGTATGTGGAAATTGATGGAAAAATATACTCACTTTCAAAGGTATTCTGTTTTTTGCTCCTATCTAATATATAAATAATATTCTATTTTGTTTTTTTCAAGTATCACACAATCATTAGGACATACACTGTTTTTTGGCTGTACAAGAAGAACACAATACTTTGGTATTCATTTAATAAAACATATCTGGGTTGGGGGAGCTATGAGGGGAAGGACACAAGGAAATACTACATGGAAAAAGTAGTCAAACATTCAGAATTTCTCAAGAGAGAAATTGGAGCTTCTTTTTGCATACCAAGATAAATGATCATATTGGTTTTGCCCTTGTGCTTCTGAAGAATTCCCTTCAAAATACCACTTACCTCAGAAGGGAGACATGCTTCTAAGGAAAAAGTCAGGACCAGCATGAACAGGAAATTAGGTGAGAATGAGCAGGACAAGTTGTTCAGACTTGCAGAGCAAAAAAACCCCAAACAAACCCCAAATCAGACACCCAATTAAATATGTGAGAACTGGCTCAGGTTTTTAATGGGTTGTTTGGATTAACACACCCTCAAGAAGGAAAAAGACACCATTTGTGTTCACAGTCCAAGTGCTCAACCTTCCTTAGTTCTCACTGCTTTCACAGAACGGATGTCTCCAGAGCTGCTGCAGAAGTGGCAGATTCTGGAGAACGCTGAGGGAGATCTACTGAGATGAAAAAGCCTGAAAGACAGGAATGAGAGTTTGTGAAACATGCACACTATGTGAAACCTGTTCAGCTGCTACAGCCATTTCTCTAGATTTCTTCTTCGAATCAGCAGAGCACTCAGGTCAACTTCTGAGTCAATCAGCACCAAAACAATACAAAAGAGCAAGTGGGAAATTGCCCATTTCAGCAACCACTTTAAAAAGGGATGGGCCTTTAACCCTTCTACTTCAGAGGCATCTCTACCTTTTGTGTAGTTCTGCTGTGACTACATACACACATTTATCAAATCTGTTGCTCTCCACAGTCAAAAGAAAATTTTCCTGTTGTGCCAAAACCCCAATCTATGCCACCTGAGAAGGTCCTCAACAGGCAGCAGTTGTCCAGCACTTGGCCATTCAGGCCTTGAAAAAATCAACAGATAAATGAACATCTGGACCTGCCCTTGGATCAACTTCACCCCACTACTCCCCTTATCTCTCTGGGGTAGATAAGACTGGGCAGGTGCTGCTGAGCATTAACTAGCTCTTGTTCTACAGGTCCTAGAAAGGAGTGAAACTGTAGGTGATATCTCTCCATGTGCTCTCTTTAATTGAAGAGCTGCAAAGGACTCTACTTAAAAGTTAAGGCTGTCTGAGGGAATGTGATTGTAATTCATTATCAAATCTGTAATTCTTTAGGGGCTAGCTATGAATATCTCAACATACAGTATCAAAGACTGAAGCATAATTGCTATGAATCTTCTAATTCTGCAGTCAGAAATACATTTTTTTTTTTTCCCAGTAACTATAAGGTGTGCTATGTTTTCTTCCCAACTTCATTTACAGGATTCCTACACATTCAGACCTTCCACATCCTGCAAAATTCAGAGATACTAAAGAAATCATATGTAAAATTCTCCCAGAATAAACGATGTCCCTACCATTTCTTCACAGCTCCCAGCTGTGTTGCTGGGAGACCAGCTCTACAACACCGGAGCCTCTCCAACTACCAGCTACAAGTGGCAGTACGTCATTTATTCCCAGAAGTTTTCTTCTCCACTTGTGCCTTTTCCATGGCTGAGCGTATCCATTTTTCCCACCTCTCCTCCAGTAAGAGTTAAGGTTTTAAACCTCCTGATCAGAATTTCAGAGTTTCTTCACAGCATATTTTCATCAGTGTAGTTTTTTTTTTTTTTTCTGCCAAAGAGTAGTTCATCCACCAATTCCACTCAGATTTTTCTTTTTCTGGACTATTGTACCTTTCCTGAGATCAGAACCCAGATGGAAATTATCATCAAGCTGTTTTAGCTCAGCACAAAAGATGAATTTGCTCAGATAAAAAGTGGATTTGGGAAAGAAACTTCTGTATGTGCATGTTTACAATGCTTTCTGACATAGCCTTCAGAGTCACAGATTGTGATCTTATTTAACATCAGCAGTCTGAAGAAACAAGCTCCTTAGGCAGTGATGGTATTTCACCTGTATTGAGGACAAGAATAGGATTAAATATATTCCTGGACCACTGTCAATTATTTGGATTTTTTTCCCCAGAAAAGCAGCTAATGATCTTGGATGTCCCATCTGAGACATCTGACTTATGGAGGAGAATTTCTGAAGAATCAAAACCCCATACCCAGCATATGTTTTGAACTGGGCACCCAAAGCAAATGGACTCTTGGAAGGAGGCTTTTTGTTCAGAGTGCTTTCTGAACACTCCTAAATGACTCTGAATACTCTGATGAGGAATTGAGGTGTCCACCAGAACATTGCAAGCTACTCAGAAATGTCAAGCACCAGAAAGGATCATTAAGAAAAGCCTATTTGGCATCCAATGGCAAATTAAAAGAAAAATTAAAATAATTTAAAATCCCAAACAAACAAAAAACCTCCACCAAGATAAACAAATTAAAAGATTATTAGTTCTTAAAATGGTAAAAAATTCTGATTCACATTGTTCAGCAGCATGTCCCTGGCAGAATTGGGGTTAAGAGTGGCCCAGACAGGGGTACAACACCAGCTCTCAGCAATCAGCCACTTCAGTATTTGCTGCCAAATATCTCCTCTGGGATCACTATGCCTATACATATGCTATTCTTCCTAGAATGCCTTCAGGAAAGGACTGGGATAGTGCACTAGAGAGGGGAGGAAGAGGATGCATTGCATTGACTCTGGGAGCAGGACACAATACCTGGGCTCCACCAACTGGTTACAGGCTCTGTGAAGTTTGACCTTTAATTTTGGCTCTCACTGACTCAGACTGCACACTCACAGTTCGGCACTGGGTGAAAGCAGCCTCTGGACTGCATGAAAGCTAAAACCAGAGCAGGGGAATTCTTGCCCTTGGCATGAACAGCTATCACAGCAGCTGGCTGAAAATGTTATAATACATGGGAATCTGGCAGGTGGCTTAGGGCTGCATAGCTTTTGTGGAAACATTCTGAATTGCCCCAGAAAGCAGAAGTCAAGAGAAAACGCAATTTGTATGTACTAAAAAGTGGTAAATGGAAGATTTTAATAAAGCAAAAGATACCATCCATGTTTCATACGAAATATAAATCCCACAGATTACTGTGAAATCTTCTTGTGTCCTGAGAGCAAAGCATGCTCTCAGGGAAGGGATACCATGTACATACCACAAGTTCTCTGGATGGCAGAGCAGTTCAACAGGCCATCATGCTGCTGCAAATACTAGAGGAGGCACGTGGGGATCTGTAAGGCTCTGGAGCCCTCTTAACAAGTGCTGTGTGCTGTGCAGAATCAAGGAAGGAGCTTCTGCACAGGCAGGGTTATCCCATGTCTTTGCAATGTGTACAGCAGTGTTTGAAACCTCACTTGACTTCTCAGGTAAATCTACTTCTCCAGAACCAATTTGGGACTTGCAGATGTTGATCTAGTTGTAGATAACATGATGAGCAGGATTAAAATTCTCTGAGCTGTAGATAAGGCCCAAGTACATAATGGAAAGGATTCACTGTTTTTTTTCCCCATTCTACAACATACTTCTTCCAGAGAATTGTGAATGTTTTTGAAAGAGAAGAGAAAAAATAATGATGAAAGATTTTGAATATCTGTACAAGTCATTAAGTCTGAAGAATTCTCTCCAGAACAATTTCTCAGATATTTTGGGATATTTTGCTGGCTGTGAGGATGTGATGTTCATAATTTAATACAATACTCATAAAATCAGTGTGATGTCATAAAGTTTTGTACTGGTATAAGCCCCAGTAAAAGCCAACATTTTACAGAGCATTCTTGCAAATAGAACTTTAAAAATACATTAATTTAATATTGTGAGTTTGCCTGGGATCAGCAAGGGGACTAAAAAAGTAGATAGAACAACAAATTTAAAACTATGTCCTAGAGAAATATATTCACCAAAGAGATGCATCCTTAGGTTTTTAATATTTTTTTTTAAATTTAAGTCATCTTGTTAGGTTAGAATTAATACCAAACCAAATTCAGTAGTAATTCTGTGACCAATCAGTGTACATTTCCTATATATCAGCATATATGCACTTTATCTATGCATTTCTGTAGCTGTTTAGTAACTTCAGGGTTAGCTTTTCCATTGCCTAGATTATGCCTGCAAGGCTTCAGTCCCAGACTACTGTAAGTGCTTCTGTATGTACATTTATTGGCATATGAGGGTTAATGTTAAACACCTTTAGTGAGATTTACATCTCTTTTATTACCCCATTTCTCATTCCTGAAAAATGTGAAGCAGGAGTAGAAGGAAGAGCAGATCCCCACACCAAGACGGGTGGGAGCAAGGCCAGTTCCCAGTGAAAGAGTACATGCCCATCCTCCTTGACCATGATACCTGCAAGGTGGAGGACACTCAGTCCTACCACAAACTCTGTTTTTAAATGATATTTGGATGCCTCATGCTTAGAGTGTGTGCCTCTCATGAACACCTAAGGGGCTCTCACACATCTTTTAACACTTTGCACATGTATGTGAAAAATTGGACATTATGTTCTAGTTTCATGTACAGGCTCTGTGGTTCTTTTTTTAATTTTCCCCTCCTTTTTATTTTTCTATAAACATTCCTGTAAAACCAATGCTTTTAATATCACCATGTGTTTAGCCACAAAAATTGCCAACTTTTGTTGGAAATGCTGCTCATGATTCAACTGTTTGCCAATTATTTCCTTTAATGTTTTAATCCTATGTGGTTCCATAAAATAGTTGTATGCAACTTTGATTTTTTCAGACATTTGATCAGTCCAGCTTGCCTGCTAAAAATGATGCTTGACTCATATCCTGGCAACAGTGTTTATTTGACGTGCACTGGTGAAGAACTCTAGAAAACTGTACTCAGTCTATTCCAAATTTAGCCTCCTACATCTGTGTGTGTTTTGGTGTTTGGGTGCGTCTGAGTTATCGGCTGTGTCTAGTGGGTGACACAAGCTGATCAATGCACCTTTGTTGTTTAATTGGAAGTTCAGTGTTGAAGAAGCCTTGAGAGAGAAAATATCTGTGTTCCTTGTGGGCTTTTTTTAGATCTGTTTATCTTGGGTAGCTTTGTGCTATAAGAAAATCCAAGTTGATTTAGACTGTGTCTATCTTCAGCCAAGCTCCAATTACTTTTGTATTTCTGTCCAAATAAAACTACTTGCCGTAAGTCCAAACCTATGAAAAATGTGCAGCTGTGAAGTTACATCCATTCCTATGCTCAGAAATGTAAAACAACAGGGCCAAAGTGTTTTTTCAGAGGGAGAAATACCTGAAGACTAGACAAGGGGAGAGGTTGGCCACATGCTGGGTTTCATGTGGGAATGCAGGACAGTAAAGAGGGGAATGTCTCATTAAAAGTAGCTGTGCTAAGTTGGCTGTGTTGGTCTTCCTGTGCATGATGGGTGTCAAACAGTGTGATTACCTTGCCAAGGAGCGTCCTCCAGGATCACAACAGGCCAAGGTTCCAGCCAAACCCAGGCTAGGACTGCATGCTGCTTACTGAAAACTTCTTGCAGTTTGAGTTCAGTGACACGTTTCTCGCTCCTACTCCAAGAAGTGGAAAGATCTGGGGGCTGGCTAGTTTGTTCTTCAAAAATGGGTTTTAAATCCTCTTATTCCTGTTTACATGAAGTGAGCAAACACGTAACTGCTCAAATAACCAGGCACTAAATTCACTTCATTGGCACCTCACCAGCAACTGCACCACTCAACACAGACCTTCAGAGCCTGTGGTGCTGCATGCCAGAGCTAATTGGGTTTGCTCATCAGTGGAGGCAGCAAGGGCACAGGTGCTGGCAGTGGGAGAGGGCAGGTGCTTTCACCACCAGCCTTCCACCATTGCCGCTGCTTCAGACACCTCAGAGCACTCCTGGGCGCTGCATGAGCTGCAGTCACACCATGGCTATAGGGTGCAGACATCTGAAGAAAGCTGAGCACATCTCCTTTCCTACCATGTCTATGGTAAATTAGGCTGCATTTTCACCAAGCACAGGCACCCCTGCCCATGCTATGAGGACAAGGCAGCATCCTGTCCCAAGGAGCCTGGTGGGATAATACTGCTCCTCTGGGAGACCTGACCAGTCCTGTTTGTAAAGCTGTGGAGGATGATGGGGCTGCTAAAATTCCCTTCTGCTGATTCATTCCTACCTGAGACTATTTACCTTCAGGGCTCGAATCAGTCTGGCTCTGGAATGTATCAGATTGTGCCAAAAAAGAAATGATGGGAAAAAGCAGGGTAACAGCAGGAGATTTTAAACCAAGCTACCTGCTTCCAGCCCTGCCTCTGCACATGCTCTCTATTTCACATCACACAAGCAGGGTGACATACAAAAGCCTTAATGCATTCAGAATATTTCTTTTCAGGATGAAAGTGCATTTCCAGCCAGCGCAGCAAGCTTCAGTTAGCTTGCCAAGATTTGTTGCATTTTTTTAAAATACAACAGCAGCCAATAGGTTTAAATTTGAGACCCAATGAGCAGAATCCCTGCCTCTCCACCCTCTTCACTGATTGTTTGAGTCTTTAAGAAACAGCTTCCTAGTGTCTTTGGGACAGTCGAGAGAGCCTTTAAGCACATGCTTATCTTCAGCTAATGCATTGCACTCAGCTGGGTGGTACATGTTTGCCAAGTTTAGTGTGCTGAAGTGCTTTCTGGGGTGGAGGCTGGAATACACTTGGTTCACAGCTCTAAAAGCATATGATTGCAATGAATTTGTCTTGCATCAGAGAGGATTTTTTTTGGATGGTCTCCTGTTTAAACAACAATCCACTGGTGCTTATGAGGCTTCTAGAACAATTTGCTATTAAAAAATGCAAGTATTTCAATGTTGCACAGATGCAACATTATGTGTTGTATATAGTTTGCAAAGTGTGGGAGACTTTTGGCGGAAAAGTGCTCTGCACGTCCATAATATCACCACCATCATTATAAATGCATTGAAGGCAGAGAAGCCTAAGCTGATCTATTATGGGCACCTGTCCCTGTATAATTTTCTAACACTGCCTGCCTGGCTGAACTGATGAGATTGCCACTAAATTGGGGTAGCCTGTCTTTTTATTCAGATTGAAATGGATTTTCTTGCCTTGAATTCCTGGCAGAGAGAAAACAATCAAAAAATAATGGCTCACAGATAATAAGGCTGCATGTCGAGCTAGGCATAACGGATATACAGCTGTCAACACTTTTCCTGCACACGTTTACATCATTTCATTATTAGATGAGCAAGCCCAGGATGAGAGGCAAAAACAGGGCCAGGGTGTTTGCCATTTAACCCCCTCCCCAAACCAGCTTAGGATCCTCCTAATAAAGCTGGTTCTCATAATTACAACAGCCAGAGAGCTGTCTCCCTAGCAGAAGGGTAGGCAAATAGTTTGCCTTCCTTCAGATAAGCAAAACTGATTATGTTCCACTGAAATGCTATCTAATAAGGGCTTTTGTATATTTTGGCCCTCAGCATGGCACTACTTCTCCTGCTCTCATCTCTGGAGAGCTCTCAAAGTCCATGTGACGCATTTTGTAGAGATTTCAAGAAAAATACTGGCATTCTGGACAGCTTTTATTTTTCAAGGCTACACAGGAAGCTGTAACTCAATAAATACGCTTGCCTTGGTTGTCAACAGAGTCACACTGGCCCGGGACAAAAACCTGCTTGAGCTCCATGACTCCATTCTCATATTGAGGCCAAGGCACACCAACTTCACAGCAAGCAGCAGACAGGAGAGGGATGTTGTTATCACACCAGGCTGACTCTGATTCACCAGACTGGATGAAATAGTGACATTTTCCAGTGGGATGTGCCTGAAGTGTCTTGGTTCTCTGGTTTCAGAGAGACCTACTTCAGCTGCTCTTCCATCCTGTCCATGTCATGTCCTTTTTGCTTACCTGATTCAGTTTGATAAGCTTATTTTTGGAGAAAATATATCTAAAAGATATGTTTGATTTGTCTCTTCCTTGCTGTGTCTAAGTATGTACTGCAAAACTGGAAACAGTGGAGTTAGCAGCAGCTGCCTGCAGCTCGTCTGCTGGCAAGGTTGGAGCTGAAATCACATTCTCAAAGTGCCAGAAAGACAGACCTTCTGAAAGGAAGTGTCGGGTGAAAGAGCAGGAAAGCAAGTTTGCTTCCAAACAATAAACATGCAGATAGGAAATAATTGAGGCACTAGAACAAGGAGAAGGGAAAACAAAACAAACCATAACAAGAGATCCTCCGATGAACTGGTTTTCCTTGTAGTAGGGAAGAAGGACAAGGTGGAAAAGGAAGAAACCAAAACCATCCGGCTTTAGGTAGCTCAGAACTGATCAGAGTAACATTTTTCATTTTGTGATAAATCCTGAGGAGCTGCTATGTTCAGTGTCACAATGATAAGCTGGCATCCTGGTGGTTCTGGCAAAACAGACAGAGTCTTTCAGGACCTGTCTGCCTGCTGGCTGACCTGCTGATGAGCCAGGAAACTACTTGCTGTGGCTGGTTTCCTTTACAGCACCAAAAAAATTGACCTGTTTCAACAGAACATATCAGTTCTACTAACACACTGTCTTTCCAGTAGACTCCTGTCTGATGGGGAGATTTCCAAACTGCTCCATGATGCCAGACAATTACAGCTATAAACATTTTTATTATGGAATACCACAGTATCATTCTGTCAAAAGACATAGAGACAAAGAACAGAATAAAAACTAATTTCCTTTACTACTAGACAGCATTTAAACTGTGTGAGAATGATATCTCCAGGCTCCTAAGCAGATGGCCTGTGGGTCACTTGAGGTCCAAGGACAGAGGGACAAAGGATTCTGGAAAGAAGGGAAGCACACACACAAAATCTAGAGCCAAGCAGGGTGAAGAGACTTTTTTTCATATCTTCATGGGATACAGTGTACAGATGTAAACGTACGTGACACTGTTTTCTACAGGACAAGAAGGATTACTAAAGCACTGAATTTAGGCACCCAGCCTAGCTGGTTTAGTTACCTGGCTTGCCTCCTTAAATTTCCTTAATAGAGAAGCTCTCCCAGAGGCAATTCAGAACAGAAGCCTGACACAGGCTTACTGAATTGCTCCTGGGAATGAGTCTCTCTCCCCCTGTTTTTCCATAGCCCAGCTGGCTAGCATAACCAGCCAAAATGGGTGGCTAAATTTGGGTGGTCTGAACACCTCCACTTCTGCATGAGGCCTGGATTAGGGCTGGACCTTTGTCCTTAACACCTGCATTGCTAGAAAAATACATTTTGCCCTTCAACCTTATGTTGCTATGCTTTAGATGAACTGTATATTTATGTTAGACATTGCTTTTCACTTGTACATAGGATATGAAACTGAAAATCTACTGGTGTGTTGTATCAAAGAATGGGAGGACTGGGGGAAGTTAGTAAACAACCTGGAAGCTATCAGAAGTTCACATTCAGTTTGAGGCATTGGCTCTATTGAAGACAGCATCTTTCTGCTGAGTGACAGAAGATCATGATGAATAAATGTAAATTATATCAGTGAATATTATCCCTGAGTGGCTGTATGAGCAACACGGTATTGTTCATTCCTTGTTCACCAGTTTTATAACAAAATCTGAGTGTGTCTGCTCTCTGTCTGGTTTTTGCAGCCTTCCAAATATGAACATGTCTCTCCAGCTTCAGCCTGCATTATTGCATTCCAGCAGGCTTGCTTTGCATGACATACCAGTTACCTTCAAACAAACTTTGGGCTAAGTTTCACAGACCAGTTCAAAGGGTGTCATTTAAAGAAGCTGAGCTTTCACCACACATTTAGTCAGATGTTTCTTTCAGGCCAGTGAAATAATATGTAGGCAGCCACCTCCTGCATTTCCAAAGCTGGCCTTCAACAGTGCAGGCTCAGACCAGATTAGGAAGCTGAATTGTAAATTATTCCTTAAAAAAAATAAGCCAAGTCACTTTTTGTGGTCCCAGGAGCCCAGTTCTTATCCCAGTATGATGAGCTGCCTCTCCTGTGTGAGTTTGCAGTTTGAAAGTGGCAGTATCTGCAAACACTTGGCAACAGAAGGAAAAACATGGATAGACCTGGGCCTGTCAGTCCAAGCAGAAGCTTGGGAGAATGATGTGGTCCTGCTCTGGAACACTGTTCCTTCCTCAGGTGATGCACAATCACCCAAAGGGTCACATTTTGTAGCCCAGACCTCTAGTCCCTTTCTGAACAGACAAGAGAGAAATAGATATTTATTTTCAGAGCACTCCAAGCATGAAACTAATAGGCCAGAGGGTAAATCGTGTTGACAAAGATGGAGCTATCATTACTAATCCATTTTTCAAAGCAGAACCATGGAGATTCTGTGTCATACATCTAACTTTTCCATATGATGGGGAAGAGGAGTGGTGTGGTGGGAAGAAAGACTGAAATGTTTTCCTGTCTTGACATTACTGCTACTGCATACTGCTTCTTATAGTTCCTTTCAGCTGAAAAGGCATTAAAGAACCCATAGATGTTTGGACTCATACAGAGAAACATCAGAGCAGAAAAAAAAATTCCCATGCTCCTGTTGCCTGATTTTCACTATGCAGAGCACAGTCTTGGAAATGTGCTATTATATGTTATATGTATTATATATTCTTCAAATAGGGGTAAGTCTGAAAACATCTGGCCTGGTCACATTGTGCTTGGCAAGGATAAAAGTTAATATATAAGCTCTAATAACCAAGATTTACTGATAGGCAAAAAATGCTGAGATTTTGTTGTGTATACTTTGGGAGAAGTAATTACATTTCGTTATATAATCAGTTATACAACACAGATTCTCCTCAAAGTAAATGGTAGCCCCATCCATGAAGACTTTTGATGTGTGTTCCAAGAATTTGTAATAAATCAAAACATAAATAGACTTTTTTGGTGGCACAGGTTGGATGGCTTACAAGGAAATAAAAGTTCCCTTGAAAAGAAACACAGCTTTTAATCAAACACTTTGTTTTCACTGAATTTTTATGAAATCCAAGACTTTGGGCCATACCTGGGTCTAGGGAGAGTTTGCTTGAGGCCAGCAGTCTTCAGGTCCTGGAATCCCTTGGCCTCACAGCACCTCACACGTGCATCTGGTCTGCAGCCACATCCCCATCCTGCTGCCAGAGCTGCTAGCACTGGAGTGCTCCTAACACCTGAGTGCTCCTGGCTCCAAGGCTCATCCAACAGCTCTGCCTTAGGAAAGGGGGATGTCTGGAAGCTGCTTGCTGCCACCCTGAGAGAGGAATGTTTTTGAATATTGTGAAGCCAGCAGAGCTTCCAGCTTGATTGCAGAAAATTAAATAAAAGTTGGATTCTCATCAGAATCTAGACAAGTTGAATTAAAATTAGAAATTATTCTGCAAGCCTCTGAGTGGTGTGTGGCACTCTCAGTATTTAATGTCTTGATTTTCTCCAGAACTGGAAGCAGTTTTGTCAGCACACCAGGACGAACTATCAGCTGGTTCTCATTCAAGTCAGAGGGGACTGTGCCTGATCAAATCAGCCAAGGAAAGCAGAAAGTAAGCATAAAGTTCATTTTTTGGGTCCATTAGTGCTATGTAGAAGCAACTTTTTCCTGTCACCACTGAGAAGCTTTGACATATTTACTGTGGTCAGCATTCACATTTCAGTGCTGCAATGCACAAATGAGCAATGTAAGAAAGAGATACCAAATCCTTCTGGTTAAATCCAAAATCTTGTGTCTTACTTAAAAGAAAAATCTAAATAATGAACAAAAAACCTGGAAGTATTTAAAAGAGAGTGTGAAGAAGGAAAAAAAATGGGGGGACCTTTCTAAACTCTAGCACAAGTAGCTTGGCCCATCTTGCGCTACATGTCTGCAGGGGCTGGCCAGCAATAATCTTGATATTTTGTCCTCAAGGCCAACAGTAAGGCAATAGCCAGAAACATTAGGCTGAGGGATTGGTGGGGAAATTTAGGTCACCTGACTTGACCCCCAGATTCATGCAGAAGATTTTAATTAATTTTGTTGTGGTTATCCTGACATTCTATTTCCTTTATTACTATGGCTTGAAGTCAGCAATACACTTGAAAGTACATGTATATCTTTACCATAACTTTGAACTTTTGAGAAGCCCCATTATACTCAATGAACATAAGTGAGTACTTTCCTGGAGACTGGGCATGATTTTACTCATTGGTTCAACAGGGATTGCCAAAAGAAGAGCCTCTTTTTTTTTTTTTTTTTTTTTTAATTAAGTAGAGCATGACAATAAAGATTCTGTAAATTATGTCCCCCGTTAAACCAAGAGAGGCATTCATTTTGATGCAGTCATTATTTCTATTTCATGGCTCCAAACTGAAGCAACAAAGGTTTAAAATCACTTTCAGTATTTTACACAGCTCCACATGGTGACCTAGTGCATCTGCAGCTGTAACACAGAGATGTATTTAAGGCATTGCCTTGTTTTGGTTATTTAGCTATGTCACTGCACAAGTTCAGAAGGCCTTTTATCAGGAGATTTTCTGCCAGGCTATGGTCCATGGAAGTCTGTCAGGACACAGTAGAACTGAAAATTTTGGTTGTAGCAATCATATAAATTTCCCCCAGTGCCTTTAATGTTTTTCTCAGAGGCAGCATTTTATGGATTATCCCCTACAGTCTGTCCATTAAAAAAAAAAAAAATAGGAAAACCCCATTGCCAGCTTCAAGTTTGGATTCTTATAGATTAATGCAGCCAACTCAAACAGTGTGAAAATGTCTAATCAGACATGTTTGTAAACAGGACATTCTCCTTTCCTACTAAAGTAATAACAAATGCCTTTTCTTGCTGAATGACCTCTACAAAATGGGCTACATATATTTATGTGAAGTTAATTAGGTCATAACATTTACTTTTCCTGTTCACAAATTAACAACTTCTTATAAATCTGAGTTGAAACTTTGCCTCATTACAGTATGCAATTTTCAAAATACTTCTGGTGACTATCATAATTTTTTTTAGATTTTGATATTATTGTTATTACTATACTTGCAATGGGAAATCTAATAAATTAAATAGAATTGTAGCTTTTCAGGCATCACACTTTTCTACATGGCAAGTCTCAACTTTTTTAATGCTGAAACACCATTTGAATTTTTTTTTTAACCTATGTTAGAGATTTTTCTAAGGATTAAACCCACCAGTTTATAAGTATGCATCCTGTAGTTAAGGTCATACTATCGATTCTCATCTGTATGTAAATATATTCATTCAGTGGATCCTAAGTCTACAGTAAAAAGACACTTATGAACATATTTCCTTATAACAATTGGAAGCCTATTCAAGAAAATGCCTTCAAAATCACCAGTTAAATGTATTCACAGATATGTACATATTTATATATATATATAAATATATATGCCCATACATGTGTATGTATATGTATGTAGCACTGCATAACATTTGAGAAAGTACCAATCTTTATAGGGCTGCTCTCAGTGCCAAGAACATAATTAATGGACAGCTGCAATAATTCTGTAAATTATACTTACAACAATAATATATGGGCTCAAAAAGGGGCCACAGTAGCATTTTTGGCACAGTGTGAAGCAATTCATTTCTATTTATGTCTCGGCAACAAAGTAATTAAACACATGCATAAATCCCCAATAACCTGAGTCGAACTTCAAAATATTTCAAAGGGCTCTGCATAATGGACCTAGGACATAGGAAGTCAGAAAGGGCACAATTCTACTTCCCAGCAAATATTAATATTTTGACTCTTTTCCATATTGATATGGGGCAATAGGATGAAAATATTTTGCAAAAGGAACAGTCCATAATTAATTTTTATAGCAAAGGTTAGCAATTTCAGAAAGATTTGACAGGTAAACTATTACAAAATAGTAATACATAAATGAAAATAAATTCCTGCAAGATCAATAGTAATGAAAAAAAAAAAGAGAAAAATATGTTGGTGCCTTCCAAATAAATAAAAATGAATTCTTCATCTAAATGTTTTTCTTCTCAACACTATAAAATCAAGATAATCCCCAGAAACACTTCTAGTCTCAAAAAAACCCAGATTCCAATTAATTCTGTTTTTGAGTTGTTTGTAAACCAACCAACCTGTCTTATTTGTAGGTGTAGGCATGTAAAACAAATCCTGATGTCTATCCTGCCTTCAGCATTCCATTAAGTTTCTACAATGATGCAGAAATTGATCTTTGTGCTTCATTATACGGTAACTAGAGACTGGGCTGCATGTTCCACGCTTACAGGTTATGAAGCAGCAGCTGGGTATCTTCATAATGGAATTTGGGTAAAAACATGCCTAGAAATAATGCACATTGTTTTGGGAGTAAAAGAATACTAGCAATACATCAACTCTTTGCAGGGAAAAGCAATGAAAAAATGCACAGTTTAAGCTGGGGAATTGAATGTTCTCAAAATTAGATGTATAAAAAAATATGACCCACCCATTAAAAAGTCTTAATTTAAAACCAACCAGGCTTGCTCAGAGCAAGACACACACCCTCCTTTTATAATTTCTGCTGCAGTAGTTCTTAGAAGCCCCTATCATGCCACACACTGCACAAACATTTATTTATTTATTCTTAGAGCATTAGATTTACCTGGTCTTGAGTGAACAGGTAAAGCGCTGCTTACTGAGGGCACCACATACACCCAGGCAGTCAGCCACAGAAAGTAATTTCAGCCTTTGTTTTAAATAAATACCTGCATTTTCATATGGAGAAAAGAATTTGTTTCACAATGAGCTGTCACAGCATGCTTGCCTGCTAATGAACCAAAGCCTCTTTGAATTCTCTCTCCCATTCTTCCCACACTGCAATTTTGCCAGCCAGGACTATCCCTTTTAGTGCTTTTTCTTTTCCTTTTTTTTTTCTTTTTTTTTTTTTTTTTCCTCTTGAACAAAACATTCCTGCTTAGGCCTGCAGTTACTTTGTAATTCCCATTTCACTTACTCCAGGGAAAGGCCCTGTTTCCGTTCACAGGCAAAAGAAGCAGGTCGTTGTCTCTGCTGTGTGCAGACAGGTAGTCTCTGGTTGATGGTATTTCAGTGGAAAAATATATTTGGAAAAATACATTTATATAGACAGGGAGCTCAAGACAAGGCTTCTCGTGGCATCCAGGATCATGCCATAAGATACTGTGCCACATACAATTCAACCTAGTCCCACAGTGCCTGTACACTCCCGTGCATTTAATCCCCAAAGACCTCCAAGGATCAGGCCCTCCTCCAGCGTGAGAGTGTCTGGCGTGTGTCAAAGCACACCCTGCTCCCTACAGGAGCCAACCCCTGCTTCTAGCACTGTAAAACCAGACTCAGCCTCTGCTTTTCTGGATCATATTGAGCAGAGCTCCAATGGGACTTTACACAAGAAAGTTTATTTTCTTTGGGCTCCTGGATCAAGGCGAGTCCTTTGGCAGTTATGGCATTTAACCTTTCTGCTCCCCCAGATGCTCGCTGGGGAGAAGCACATATTGAAGAAGTGATGTTATGCAAGCACAAGGTTTTTTTAACCCAGGAAATTTCTCAAGGGGCCCATTATATCATATAAGGAAGAACAACTGAGTCATTTTTAAGTATAGGAATTTAGCATAAAAATAGCCAAGAAATCCTTAGCTTGAGCATCTGTCCCAAACTCACCCCTCCTCCCTTTCCTTCTGCCTCCGCAGCAGTGTGGGCTTTCCCTGAGCTCATTCGGTGTTTTCCTTGCCTGCGTTGTACTACTGCATGTATCCCACCTAAACCTTATTTCATGGCAACATGAAAAGGACTCCAAAGGCACTCCCTTCTTCCCCCAGCTTAGCAGAGGAGAGCCTGCCTGGGCAGCCCACCAGAGTGCTGGGGGTGTGGGGTTAAAGAGGGCCTCTGGCAGCACGGGCTGGGGCATGGGAGTGAGAGAACAGCCTAGTGAACGGAGGGAGAGGAGGTGTGGAGGCTGTCTGCTGTCCAGAGGTGTGGTGATGTGTGACACAGAGGTGTCAGTGTCACCATGGGACATCTTCACAGGGTAACCTCAGTCATCCTCAGCACTTCATTATTGGGAAGCCTCTTTCAAGCTCCTATTTTCTTCCAAATCCTCCTTCCCTGAGCATCAGACTTCAAAAACCACACACATTTTTGAGCTACACACAAATAATAATGTAGAAATAAAATGTTCAACAGCACTGTGGCACCTTTTGCAATACAAGTACTCAGACTGGGTAAAGGAAGGAGATGGGATGGCTCACCAAACGTCCCCCTCTTCTTGCTCTTTGCAGGAGTCAGCTGGGCTGTCCTTAGGGGCCTGGCATGCATGTCCCAAGTGCCTAATTTGTTGGCACCAACAAAATTCCCCTGGAGAATGGACAGAGTCCCAGCCCTGCCTCGCCTATCAGGACTGGGCAGGAAGTTGAAGGACCTGCTGCCTGCGGTCCATACCCTCAAGCTGGCATAGTGGTGTTTCCAGCAGCGTCCCATCTTCCTCTGGCCTAGGGCCACCAGCATCACCTTCCAAAGCAGCCCTCCTTGGGCTAGCACACAAAACCAAATATGTTTAAGCTGAGGCTGTAGCAAGCATGGGCTTTGCTCCTGTAACAAATTTTTCCTCACAGCAAAGTCACCCTCTGCTTTGTCAGCTCTGTCTTGAAATTAGAAGTACTTAATAAAAAATAATATAGGGAATATAGCAAGTAAGAATTGCCTAAGTACAGCATATCATATTCCCTTTGAGGCTGGACTGCTGTTCCACCATGCTGACTGAGGGATCAGACTAAAACCTGTGTTTATGTTACAGAGATGGGGAGGGAGATGCTTTTGGCTGGGAGGCAGAGGATGTGGGGCTGTGACCCAGTGCTCCTGCTGCCCTCTACCAGCCCGTGGACCAGGGTCCACACTCTGCTTCCCCCTCCAAGTCCTGCAGGTGGACCTGACACACAGGGATGCCCAGAGAGGCCAAGGCTTTGAAACTCCGCCTCTGCACAGGTAAGAAATAAAGGAGAATATTTCCTTTATTCCTTGCCACAAGCCAGCTAGAACTAAGGCAGATTACAACAGATGAGTATTAACATGTAAGAAAGAAAATAATGCAAAACAGATAGATATCTGATAAAAGTTCTCAGATGGACGTCTTTTAGACCCTTATTGCCATATTTACTGTACTACATACCTGTTTTACACTTCCAGGGACATCAAGTAGTTGATACTAACAGAAAATTGTGTACTATCTCAACAGCAGAGTTATACCAAGAAATTGAACAAGAATCTACCTTGCTTTGAATTGTGGCTGAATTTAACTGAACAATGTCAAAGTCAAATTAAATTTAAAAAACCCAAACCAAACAAAAATTCCTTATTTACAACTGCATATGCACAGCTGGGCTCACCAGGATTGAAAGGACCAGAGTGGTTTTCTTGCACCTTGATGAAAGCGAATCAACAGGCCCAAAGACCATTTTAAAGCTGTCTTGAAAGACAAACTTAAAAGAAATACTTTATAACCAGAGGGGAAGGTGGTAGGAGGGGATAGCATTTTCTTCTCCTGTTTATTAAAAACACACCTTGGGCATGATTCTAATCTGATTTAAGCATCACGTGAGGTGCATTTATTACATGGGAAAATTGCCTCAGTGTGTTCACTGACACAGTTTGGACCCAGCCTGTAGAAGTTCCTCTGCAGGCAGAAGACTCTCCAGTACTCAGAGATGAAGTGCGGGGGAGGGAAGAGCAGTCAAGAAATAAAAAGGAAATATCTGGGGAAAAGCCACCTGAAAAATAACAGAAGGTTGAGTGAGCAAGGACATCCTGCTCCTGAAAGCTGAAGGGAAGTGACAAACAAGAAGGGTGGGACCACTGGCAGAGGGAAAGGAGAGTGTGAGGAGAAACCAGTGCAGTCTGAATGGTCTTGGAACCATACTGAAAAACTGAGCAAATTATAGTTGGCAAAATAATGTGCGAAACAGCCAGCTGTTCCTGAAAATGCTGGACTCCTGCTGCTGCGAGGTTTCAAGGTTTGTAGCCTGAAGGCACAGAAACCCCAGAAGGAGGAACAAGTAGTAATACTCTGGTCTTCCAGATGGACCAAAGATCATCTGTGGGACACCCACTTCACAACACAGAAAACAACTAGAAAACAACTTAGGGGTGTGGGCAGTGAATGAAAGTGTCTGGCAATCACAGCAATGGGGACGGATGAGCTGAAGCGCCTGACCAAGGGTACAATGAGCAGAGAAGAGCAGCTTTACACTGCTTACACTGCTGTTAACTCAGTGGAGTTAACAGGCATTTATTTGGTGAGGGCTCCCTCCATGCAGCCCAATCTTGTCTCCACCTCAGTGAAACTGTTGGACTTGACATCAACATCACCATGTGCGTGGGATAAGGGAGGCAGTGAGAGAGAAACAGCCAGGGTCTCATTATATAATCATGCATCTCCGATCCAAAAGTACAACTTATTATTCAAAAATAGCCAGTTTTCTGGGCAATAGCCCAGGGAGTACTTTGCCAGAGGTCTGCAGAAACCAAACCCATCCTTTTCACTTTGCTGCCAAAGGAATCGCAATAGGCTCCCGATGATATCACAGTCACTCCTTTCGCCTAGAAACACAGTTGGAGAAATCATCACAGGGGTCTCCAGGGTTAAAATCCAACCTCTCAGAGTAGATCAATTCGTTATCAAAATACTTCAGCAGCCTCCAGATAGCGCTGCAACAAGACCAGTAAGTCTGAAATTACTGTTTCAAAACTTAAGTGTACTCCAGATTCTTAAAAACAGACACTTCCTTTGGAAAATTCTCCCTACAAACCTCTGGCTGCATGGAAAAGCACATTTAGCCCAGTCTCATCCTTACATTCAGCTGGAAGAAGCCTTCTGAACTTTCAGAGTCCTGTCATATTGAAGCCACAGGTGGAGAGGCTGAGGTTCTGCCTACAGCAGCTAGAGAAGGAGGGGAATGATGCATGTGTGGGGAAAAAATATCATGAAAGTGTCTTTAATATTCAGCAGAGCTTGTGAGAGCCCAGTGGGAGTTAGGACCCCAGAGTGCTGAGCATCATACCAGGCTCTTGTCCCCAAAAGGAGATGGGTAACTACATGGGAATCCCTGCGGCAACAGAAACCAAACATACTCTCAATGCAACAGCATCCTCTCAGTCAGTCACTGAACAGCTTGGTTACCTTGGGCAAGGCACATTGTTATGTGTCTCCTGAAGCCCTGTCTGACGCATCGGCACCTGAAGCCCTTGCCAGGAGTGTCCGGCCTGGAAAAAAGCCACCAGGAGCAGTATCTTATGCTTATTTGGATTTAACTTAAATCTTATTTGGATTTAACTCCAGTCCCACCCCCTCTGCCCAAGTCTAGAGTCCGGCGAGATGCAGATTGAGCTCTGGGTGGGAGCCCAGCCCGACACCGAGAGACTCGGGAGGAAGAGCGAGACTTGTGAGCGGGTAGATGGTGAGGGGAGAAAAGCCCGGGGTTCCTTTGCTGGGGAACCTCCTCGGAGGCACCAGCTTGGGCTGCTCATGTGTCACTGTGCCCTGAATAAATGGCTTCATGGAACGGGGTGTCTGACACTGCCATGGGAAACCCGGGGTCAAACTGGTCAGCTCTATTAAGTGACAGTGTTAAGATCAGGCTATGAGTGATGAGACCCCTTTCAACATGGCATTATTCTGAAGCTGGCCAAATTATTCTGGAACTTGGTTATTAAGTGCGGACTGTACTGGATTTATTAACAGTGGGCTTTCTACACTGCTATTGTCCATTTTTCAGGATCAAAACTACATAATGTCAATACACTACAAGAAATGCCTCATCCCAGATCACAGAAAGCAATTTCAGTAGGTGAAACTATAATGGTAGCAGCATTTTATGTCAGTCACTGATGTAAAAAAAGCAACTCCTGTATACTATCTCCTCAAAGAGACCCTCTGTTTTTCCTAAATTAGGTGTGAAATGCCACATTAGGATATGGGCTTCCTACTTCAGGGATAGAAATGTGCAGTCAAGCCTGCAGATGACCAAAGCACCATCTAAACTTTGGCAAGCACAGGCATATGCTGAAGATATGGGTCGCAATATCTGGTTCTGAATTTCAGTCCTGTACATAACTTCTAAAGGTGAATTCAGGGCAGTTATGCGAAAACATCATTCTCACTTCAGAAGCCACATCCACAGAGGAAATCATGGCAAAGTCAGTTAAGAAGGGGCCTCAAGAAGATTTCTGCTTTACCGCCTGTGCTGAGGAGAATCAGAGGTTCCTAGCTGGTGTGTTGGTTGGCTCTGTGACTGAGACAAATACATATTAGTGTGGAAGAAACCACATACTGACTTTTATGATACCAGGTTACTTCTTAGAAAGCTGCATGGTCCAGGAGGGTAGATTGTGGTGGCAGCAAAATGATTTGCTATTAATTAGATCTTTGGCTGCAGCTTAAAGGCTGCATTTTATCTGTCAGGTCAGACTTTCCTGCTGCCAGTGCCATCAAAGAATTTGTAATTGACTCCATAATTGACTTAAATTTTTTTGCACTACATTGAGCACTACCTGAGACTCCTCCCTACATAAGTTTCTTACAGTGTATAGGGTAATAATGAATTATTTAACCCATATATGTATTTTATTTCCCATGCATAAAACATCAATTGAAATCCAGATTATTATTTTATTATCCAGAGAAAGCAGCTATCTCATATTTCACATGGACTTCCTTGTGACTGCAAAGACATTCTGGAAGAAAACAAGCAATTCAGGGAAACTTGCAGCTCAGTTTTCCTTCGCTCCTGCCATAAAAAAAAAAAATTAATGATTTATTAAGAAATTGGTTCTGGCTCAGAAATCTGATTGGCAAAGTCAGAACAGTGCCTTCCTGTCTACCAATCCCATCCCTAATTAGGTACTCGAAATAGTTTCATTTCATGGGAAAAGACCTATAGTTTCTGCAGCTACTGTAGAAAACTCATTCTTGAGCTGCTTACTGCTCCACCAGGAATTGTGGTTGGCATACACTGTGATATAAATTTCATGGGTTAATGTCCGAGCATTTAATGGCAGAACTACATGAGAAAGTAACGAAATGTAATAAAAATAATTAAAGAGAAGAAATAATAATTTAAAAGAAATTAATATATGGTAGTTCAAATGCACATTACTACATGAGCTAAATGAGTCTTCTTAGACATTAATGAGTATCCCCTTCTGATCAGGAGCAAATACACCTAACATGGTAGCAGGATTTTATTTTGTTTCAAAAACAAGAAGATTATGTGACTGTAGAAAAAGAAATTACAGCTCCACTATGGAAGCACTCATTCTCAAGGCTACCATGTCTCTCCACAATGTTGCAGGGAAGTGCTCGTGCAATGGGAAGTGAAATTGCAAACACTACGTCAGACGTGGCTTTGACAAAACATTAATTCACTTCAGCTGATTTGATTCACTATCTTAGCCTCGGCTACCATGTCAGCTTCCAGAATGACAACACAGATCATGAAGAGCTGTCAGTCACTGTTAATATTCTAACAAGAAATATACAAGAGAGAGCTATGAGTTACCCCCACTGCCCATGGGATAAATGCTTGATTGTTTTCCTGAGCTAGAGGATGTAAGAAGTGTGCTTCTTTATTGTGTGACCCTCAATATCTCCATATAACATTTCTGGTTTATAGGGAAGAAATCAAAGTGAAGGCGACTTGTCTGACATTACATGGTGCTAAAAACAAAATCTGGGTGTCACAAATCTTGGTACAACAGCAACCTTTCAATTTCATACCAACCTATTTCATCTCCAGCTCAGCAATTCCAGGAGCAAGATTCTTTGTTTGGAATTTATGAACTACTTGCTCCTTACATTTACTTTGGATGAGAAAAAAATGCCATGGTCTAGCACTGAAAAAACTCAACCCTCCCCACCACCTGCTAATCTCCTACATAATTATATTAGCACAGCATACACTGGGTTAACAATTTTCAATTAAATTCTCAGCCTCTTAACATTTTTTTAGCCCTACGATGAGTGAAATTTCAGTCTATTAACAACAACTTGATTTGTTGTTTACTTGTCTTTCATGTCCTCAGAAGCACCTCATGGTCTGTGAGGGCTTTGGCAAACATGGACTGAAACCACTTCTCTCTGAAGAGTTGCTTGTCAAGGAATTTTATGCCTTGGTCTTTTACACTGCAACATAAATCCTACAGTAAACATAAGGCAAACTGTGTATTCAAGTGGACCCGCTTATTTTCAGAGTTTATTACTTCCCATCTTGTCACATCTTCGCCACCTTTGATTTACACAATACTTGTCATCCATAAGGGCTTTAGACGCTTGCTCTAAAATGCTTGTGTCTGCTGCAGGCATTCCTGCTTTCCCAGGACAAAAGCCAGAGCCACCCTCTCTCTTCAAACTCCACAACACAGAGGAAGGGAGTACTGCTCTCCACTGGTTAAAAGCCATGCTTCAAACTGGCAAATACCAGAGGCAAATTATATCTGTTACAGGCTCACATGAACTACAAAGTAGTCATCAGTAAGCAAGATTTCTATGCTGATATCTTAAATGTCTTAAAGAAATGCCTTTCTCTCCTTAACACAGGCTGCTGCAGAAGGATGTAAGGATGTCTCTGCAGTGTTTTACTCAGAGAGGCAGCAAATCTCCTCTGCTTTCACCCACGGCTGAAAAACTACAGACACATTTGGGAGGAGCTAAGCTCCTGGGCATGGTTTCCACCATCATCAATCTCAGCCCTGCACCAACTCCTTGAGCAACCCCAAGAAAAAAGCACCAAACAAACCAACAAAAAATGACCCTTCTCATGCTGCTGTCTGCATTTCATCTGCAAGATGAAGAAAATACTAACTTCTTATCAATGTAAAATGTCTGTCAATCTACAAGGAGACCTGCAACTCTATAGATGTTACCACAGACTGCTTAACAGCTATTTGCTACTGTCAATAAAGCATAACTCCTCTGGGAAAAAAGCCAAAAATAATTGTAACAACCAGAAAATATATTTCAATATAAATATGTAGTGCATTACAACAACACTATTATTATTATTATTATTATTATTATTATTATTATTATTATTATTATTAACAAAAGCAAACTATAGTAATTTGATGCTTGGATTTTGATCAAGAAATGATGCAAACTTTCAGGAAAAACATTTTTTGCTCAAGGAAAGAGGAAAAATGTTGCCTATTCTCCCCCTCTAAAGACATGCTCATTTTGGAAAAGAACAAATAAAACTGACAATCTACTGAATGCTGAGCAAGAGTCTCATCCCTTTGACATTTCATCTTCTTGAATAGTGGTATTTCCTCTTGTGATAAAATATCATAGTGTCTCCAGCTTTGAGATCCCAGGCATTAGGTCTAGATAAGCAGTTGCCAGCGAACCAGACACCCCTGGTACGTGGTGACCTCCAGTGCAGGTGTGGACCTGCCCATAATGGAGCAATGTGTGCCTGTGAGCAAGGCTCCTCTTAGGAGGTACGTGTTCCTAATGGCAGCTCCAGCTGGTGGCCCTCTCACCTCAGCAGGGCCTTGAGGGATCCTCCCAGGGGCAGATAAGGAGAGAGAGGCCTTCTCTCCCTATTAGAAGTCACTTGCAACACGCAGCATGGAAGGTGATAAAAGGAAACAAGTCTTGAAAACCTAAGTCTGAAGTGCAGCCTTGCTTGAGGTAAATGCTTGGATGTCTGGGTCTATTCGAACTGTGCAGCTCTCTTGGGTTTGTGGCAAATGGGCTGTGAAATTTCCAAGGCAATTGACTGGTATGAGGTTATCACTACTACAGGGAGTGTAGGAAGCAACTCAAATCTGATTTTCCCAACTCCCTGTGTGCACAGAAGTCCAGGACACAGCTACTATTTGGTACACTGACTGCTATTAAAAAATGTCTTTCTTTTTTTCTCTGCTCCTTTCACTTTTTTCACCCTTCTCAGTTTGGTGCCTTATGATGACATTTGAACTCCTGTGCAGTGAAAGTTAATGTGCCCCTGCAATCTGGTAGTGCTCTACATCCACTTTGCACAAACATAAATTATTTAGCAGTATTTCAGACAGCAGCAATTGGGTCAACACCACCCACCCTCTCACAAAGACAGTGCTTTTTGCTCTTGTCTTGTTTGCTTAATCTGAAAGGTCACTGCAACTGGAAGCATAGGTTTATTCTTTTATACGGAAGATATAATACTACTTATTTTCTTCCTGAGAAGCCAGAATTGCTGGAATAACCATTTCTTTCACAGCATTACTGCTTTTCTGCTTCTTGTCCTGTCTGGAATCTAGAATTTCAAAAGGACATAGAATAATTGAAAAGCTAGGATGAACATTTCTGTAAAGTAAAAAAGGGGAAAATTGATTTGGGTTGTCTCTAAAAGTACAAATTATTATGCATTTCAAGTAAGTTCATCCACTTTGCCTGACTTTGTGTTCCCAGGGACTGTCAGCCAGAGCAATCGCTAAGGCTTCCCAATGAGTTCTTTTGAAAGGATGCATTTTCTTTTTTTATCATCAGCTTTGTCTTATCTGCAAAATGATAAAGAAATAAATCTATATTAATGATGTGTACCCATACAATTAATCCATCCTTTACTTTTAATTTAAGCTTTCAGAGTTTTGTGGCAGAGCTATAAGCACTTCTATAAATTCTGTAATTCTACAGTTTTTCCCTGTGGATCCCCTTAGTAGCTTTGCCAGAACTGAACCTAAGCTCAGCTGCTAAGGCAGAAATTGCACAGTTCTGTGGAACAAAATTTCCTGGTGTGTGCCAAGAAAATACTTTAATTCATTAATAAGTTAAAAAATCAGAAAAAAAATGACTTTATTTATATAGTAAATGACCTTTATTTATGTAGTTCTGCAAACTACACTTAGAATTTCTGAAATATTTTCTGCATAGTTTGAGCTTTAACTTATTTTAGCTCTGAGTCTCCTATGGGGAATTTCTGGTTATTCTGAGAATTTCTGATGGGTAAGAACCATGGCATTTCCCTGATTTCCACATCAGTCAGTGACCAGGAGTCTCACTCTTTAAAAGCTCTTTGCTTTCTTGAAAATAGAAGTAATATCTGATGCATGTGATACCTGGGGACCATGGGTGAAACTGTACTTGAGAGTCTTCGTGGAACTTTGCTCTCAGTGTTATCCATGCGATCAACAACATTCCTACTCAGGAGTGATAGGTGAAAGGAATGAAAGGCATGAGGAAAAGTCTTTATAAAGAATAAAACAAATAGGCTAAGTTTTGCTCTTTCACATGACTTCTAGCATGCCAGGAAAAAAAAGCAACTAACCTTCTCCGGTTCTTCAGACATACTCATTTTAGTGTAATGACAATAAATGAAAAAAAATGTTTTATTTTGCTTTTCAATTTTTCTTTTTTTTTTTTTTTCAATTAAAAGCTTAAAAAAGATAAATTCTTCCAGACAAAGAAATATTTCCTCACTAAAGTGCAAGAGAATTCTTGCAGTAGTACTCAAGGTTTGCCTGCTGTATTTTTAAGGAACAGATTCCTCTTTCTTTTTCTTGTACAGCATTTTACTTCCATAAGTTATGCCCTGAAAATGAGCATGAAATGAAGGGCTGGATGCTATCTGAATGAATGGCAAAACTAGAAACAAGAAGCTCAGGCACCTACAGTGCATTGTAAGCATTTTTTTTTTTCACCTCTGGCAGGAGCTTGCAGAGCAAGTAGTTAAATTCAATCTGAAGAGGAGTAGCAATGTACTTAGCCACCAAATAAAAACCACTAGATAGATCGGTAACTTGTAAAGATGTTGTCCATGGGACCAAGATTTTCTTTCTCCCTATATATATATATATAGATAGATAGATAGATATATAGATATATATATATTTTAGCTAGGGATGTCATTATCCTAGAGAGAGAAAGGTCTTTTCCCTCCTCTGGAATTATATGTTAAAAAAAATTTTAAAAAAATCTGTCTTTATTCATTATTTTAACATTTCTCTTAATAAAGAGGTCATCTACAATTTCTTATTTTATATTTTTCATCCAAAGAAAATCACTTACAAGCCACAAAGAGATGACCTTGGAGGTCCATAAATCAATGTGACAGGTGATTCAATCAGCCACATGCCTTCCCTGATTTAAGCAGCTGCTGACTCTCCTGGAGCATGCCGAGTGCAGGTCCCCAGCGGCCCTGCCAGTGATGAAGAAAGCAGTAGGTTTGCACTTTTAAAACCACTGAAGCCTGGCTGAGGAAATCACTGACACAAGTGAAATAAGAGGGACTGAATATTTAATTTGCATGATCTGCTGGCACCGTGCACACCTCCACACTGCGCTTCCTTGTCCTACGTGCGCCATCAGTGTCGCAGCACAAACTGCAATTGCTGTGGGGATTTTTTTCCTACAAAGTGATACTTCAAGTTCATGACAGCAATTTTTGTGTACTTCCCAAGCAAGCACTTCATGAACTTTTAGAGAACTGCAACAAGGGTAGAGGGAATACTGCTCAAACTCAAATGGGATATGCAGAACTGGATAGGCTGCCAAGTGCCAGCAGGAGACTTTCACCTGGCTAGTCAAATTCTCCTTAAATTCAGAATGGCTCATTATAGAGGAATGACTTACTGCTAAATTTTTATGGCATTGCTTTGGATTTTTTTCAGATAGATAAAATAGGAAACCTCAACAGTGTTGCTAGGGTCTAAGCAAAGATATAGTTTATCCCTCCAACAAAAACTGTATACTTCATCTACTCTGATAGCCCATATTTTTCTTCTCAGTTAAAATTTATTTGCACATTTCTATCCCAAAATACCCTGTAAATTCAACAGTTAAGAGTACTTTCCCAGGAACGAAACCTGTCTTCTCAATTTTACCCTTCAGGACACCAAAGGAAGCAGAAAGATTCAGGAAGATTTTCTGTGCGTGCTGAAAAGCTTCATGTTTGAAAGCAAGTTGCCAGTATGCTCCTAACTTTGTAAAATCTACTTTGAATAAGTATTTAGCAAGCTTTTGGAACTATCAGGTTTCATACAGTTACTTAGAATAAAGTGTCAGAGTCTCAGTACCATTTTTTTTTTTTATTAGAGGATATTGTACGGATTAATTCACTGAAAGTAAATGAAAACATGGAAGAAAAACCAGAAAACTGTCAACTTATTTTATAACACTTGCAAAATTCACCTCTTTCTTGGGGGAAAAACAATGAAAATGTTCTGAAATGTATGTAGAAGAATTCCTCTAGATCCTGGAATATAAGATCTCTCAGACAACTTCTGAAGAAAGATCTGTCTAGCCCAGTGTCTTGATTTAAAAGTAGAGACAGTGGAAGCTCAAGCTAAAAGTCACATGAAAACCAAGAGATAGTTATATAAAGCAAAACTATCCCTTAGTTTACCACCTCCTGTCTCACTGCGTCAGCATGTGGCCACTGTCATGACTGAGTGGCAACTGCCTTGCCAAGGCTCTGAATTGTATCAAATTCAAGCAAGTGGATGGGCCATATGCACATTTCACCTAGAAAAACAGCTGATTTTTCATGGCATGGTTCCTTTTTGTCCTCTCCTTTACACATGGTTTTGATCAAAGCTTAATTTTGGAAAGTTTTGTGGCTAATGTTATGAAGAAAATCAGACTGATTTACTGCAATGGTCCATTTTGTCCTTGAAATGGAAAAAAAATGGTGCACAAAAAGTTTTGAAGGATGTACTCCCTCACTCTCAGGAGGGAAAATGAGAATGGCAAGGAAAGGTCTCTAATCCCTTTCTCTTATGAATTACTTTCCTTCTACTCACTGTGTTTTCCATCATCATTATTTTTCCATGGATCTGCTTTCTCCAGTATCTTACTGTCATCTTTCCTCCCTCAAATAAGCCCATTAAGCATGTACAACTTCAAAAGCTAATAGGCAGAGGTGCAAAAAACCACTGACACAGACATGATCATTAATAATGAGCAATGGTCTTATGCTTTTTCTCTTTAATTGCAGTGCATCAGCTGTATTAATGTATGTTGCCTAAATTCTATCCCACAAAATAATGTAGGCTTAGGGGAACAGCAGCCCAGTCCTGATTGTTTCAGGCAGGCTTCTTGTCACCTTCAAATTGTAATTTTCTGCTGAGTCCTCAGCCAGCAGTGGGGAACATGCAGGTAAGAAAAGTGAAATACTGAAACAAAGATCAGACCTTCCTTTGGCATTAAAGACTCTCAAGTGAAGTACACAGACTGTGCAAGAAATCCCTGAAACTAATCTATCCTCAGGCAGGTTGCATGACTACACTATTTCATGCTATTTTTACCTAGAAGAGATGAACTAAAGGCACGGAAAATATTTAGGAACAGAGTAAAGACCATGCCTCTCAGATGGAAAGCGAACTTCTTTGTAGACAAGGTGAATTTAAAACTTGGAGTATAGAAACTGCTGATTGGATTAGGGGGAAAAAAAAAAGAGAGAAAAAAGATTTATGGTACTTTCACACTTAAGTTGATCTGAAACATAGGTAATAATTCTTCATTTAGTAGTTGAAGAACGGATTAAAGGCTATTTCCTTAGTTGAAGCAAGTTAGTTCTATGAATATGAATAGAGGTTTGCATAAGGCAAGGATAAGGCTTTATATTTTTCTAAGTGTATAGTCAATTTGCTTATTTTCATTATATTGCTAACAATGAAATAATTTGGGGGAGAACCACGGAAGAGTTAAAGGAAAAAACATAACATGGGAGCTTGTGCCAAGGCTCCAGCTGCTCTGAAATGACAAGTTCTGAACGTTCTCACTGAAGCTACAGTGAAACATCTCTGTCTATCATTTCATCTGCTTCAAAGATTTTCAAAGAAATATATCACCACATTCAAAAAACTCAGTCCTATGCCCTGTATTTCTTCACTTCTTGGAATACTTTTGACAAGTTTCCCATATGAACTAAGTCTGAGAAAATCAGCAGATGAGAAAGAAACAACTTTCTAAGGAGTTAAATCACCAAATTATCCTTAGAAAAACAGAAATTACAAAAATTAGGGTTTTTTAAAATAAAATCTAAAAATATTTTTTATAAAATCTATAAAATATTAGTTACAAAAAAATTTATAGTAACTTTATTAGTATAATGAACTGTCCATGTATGCTATTTTCTCCCTCTCTCACTCTTTTTTATCTATTTTTTTTTTTTTTAACTAGTAAAGTCTTTAGTAAGGGAGTGGGCTCCAGGGTACTGTGATGTCACATTGTGGGACCCCTGCCCACCCTACATAGCTGCTCCTCCTCTGCTGGTCTCTGTAGCTAATCTCCTGCTCCTCTGCTCTGCCTGTTCTCCAGGAATTGTGGAGTGAAGGCTTAGGACAAGCATTTCAGAGAGGTAACACTTTGCAAGTACTTTCTAATTTCAAAGATGTTAAATTTTACAAAGACTTTCTTTTCTCTCAGGCTCCAATTTTTGCACTCCAAAGATTGTTGCCCTGCATTAAGATGACTGCAGAACTGCTTAGAAGTAGTTGCTTGACTGTCATTTTTGCACTGCATAAAATTGCTCTACTTTAGGATAGGCTTATATTTATTACAGAAATGCTGCAACTATGATAACACAAACAAACACAAATTAGACACTTAAGGCAAATCCACTATGTATATTCATGCCCACTCCTCTCAACAAGAATCACTGGACTCTCCCTACTCTACACATCAGAAGACCAAACTTTGGGCTACATTTTTTGCCTGAAATGTGTCTTTCATCAAGATAAAAGGCAGCAGACAGAAGTGCAAGATGTGAGCAACATATGCCCTTTCATTTGCAACTGCAACAGTCTTGTTCTGATGACTGGTAAATAAAAAACATATTAACTCCTCCATCGTGTGGAAGAAGAATATCTTTATCTCATTGTCACTTGATCCTGACCCTTATAGCAAGGTGTGTATGGAAAACAGGAATGGTTTTCTATCTAAAATTTCTAAGGCACCTTGAGAATTATGTTTTCCAATCTTGGTCTTTGCTCAAAAGTACAAACACAGCTCTGTCAGCTCATAAACAGTGTAATAAAGATGAAAAAGAGACAATGGTCTTGCAAATCAATCCAACTATGCTTGAAGAAGGAGCAAGAGTTTTTAACTTGACTTGGATTTAATCCTCATTAACATGGTATTTGGTTTGGATGCAGTAAGTGGCAGGACCCTGGAAACAAGGAGAGTACTGGGGAGATTCTGATCACTTTTCTCATTGGAAATGGGAAAGTTCACTTTTGAAGATGGATATTTTGAGCATCAGTAGACAGCAGATAACAAAGCCTGCTTTTCAGAGTTGGATGAGAAAGAAATGTTATAACAGTAATTCCACTCTTTTGCATGACGTGCCAAAATCTTTAGCTTTATCTGAAATTTTAAAAATGTTATGCTGACCCATTCTAAGGAGGCTTATATTTCTCTGTTTAAAAACTCATGTGGGATACTTTTTTACTTTTCTTTCATTCATTTAACAAATTATGAAAAGGGGGGAAAATAATGGCCGTAAAGGTTATCTCTGAAAGTTCAAATGACCAGGAAATGCAGTGGTTTTTTCAGTCATGTTGAAGGTTTTGGAAGTGTGCATAAATCTATTTATTTCAATTCAATCACTATCAAACATGCCACACTTCTAATATTCAGAGTATTATTTTGGAACTCTTTAGTTTCTCAGTTCAATTTTATCAGCCTAGTATCAGTTTGAGAAACCTTGGCCTGTAGCAGTATTATCTTTTTAATCCTCCAAACAACTCTGAGAGATGGAAGGTTATGCTCAAGATCTTCTGGCTTTAGGGAGAAGCAGAGTAGGGACAGAACATAAAACAATCTGCTCATGGGCAGGTAGCAATTCAGAGCAGTCCACAGCCCTTGTCTCATGGATTTGGTGCCAGCTAAGGGTATTCCTGGTCTTGCTTCATAGTGTCACACTTCTAAACTCAAGCATGCATGAGTTTAGGAACTACATCAATGCATCAGGAACTACATCAATGACCCATACTGCAAAAGATTGAAAGGAGTTTATTCCAGCCCCTCTCCAAGCTGCAACTGGTGTTGAAAACCAAATGTGTGCATGTAAGGTGAGGAAGGATAATGTGGGAAGAACCAGCTGGGATCAGCTATGACAAAAGGGAACAGTTTAGACCAGCATAACTTCTAAACAAAAGGTCTGAGCTGGCAGAGCCAGGAGAAGAACATGTATCTTCCTGACATTTATTTCCAGAGGCATGTGTGATACATGTCATATCTTGTTTCTCCCAGTTTACCACCCAAGTTTCCTACTCAGTTCTTAACTCTCTAACATTAAATTTTCTAGTTTTCTACACAATATTTTCCTTGTTTTCACCAATAACATCCAAAGGAGGTCTAAAAAAGGCGACACAAAGATCAAGAAAGGGGGGAGGAGAAAAGATGCCTCTTCATGTGACAATTTACATGTGGATAATAGTATGCAGTGTTCATTAGCTGCAATTTGAACCAGGTTTCTGGAGTTTTTGAACCAACCTAGTAAACTGGTGCCAGGTCTTGACCAAATCTAGGCTGAATTTCAAATGATGTCACCCCCTCTCCATGGCCTTCACACAAAGTTTACACATTATTTCAGTATGGTTTGGATAGATACAATGAAGGCGTGAGCAGATGGATTTTATTTTGCTTTTAAGTTGGAAACTATCTTAATGCTTGTAAGTTATGAATGATCCAAAGTGAATGCCTCAAACTCAGGTTTTATGCAAGAAATGGTGCAACACTTATTACTGTGATATTTGGGTGGCCTTTTTTTTATGGTACAAAACACAATTAGTGCTTAGAATAATATTTCACACTAATACTGTGACAATCACTGAAAGATCCCTGTTTCCTAATAGTTATAAGGGTTACCATGAGTCTTTTGTACCTCAGTAAATGTGGGGAGACAACACATGAGATGCACACACCAAAGCCCTATGTGTACACTGAACATTCTTGTGCAGCTTGGGCAAGGACATGGCTAGATAATATAGCAGGCAGAGAGGTATAATAATGTTTTTTCTTTTCTGAGAGTTTCAAAAGCAGAAACTGAAATAATCCATCAAATGCATTCCAAGGGGGGACACAGCAGAGCTATCTTTGGATGTGACATGTCTCCCACAACCACAACTTCACACAGACTAACTACTGATAATTAATTAAGAATTATGATCCTTAGACAGAGACAATTGTTCATCTGTTGAACTTCACTCAGGGTCTTAGTCCTATGACTGAATGCAAAGAGAATGGTGACTATTTCCATATTATTTTGAATCCATTTCACCCTTTAGCTTATAAAGCTCCTGAACCCTAATGCACTGTTAGACAGTCATCTGACTTTGGATGTTTAACAAATTAGAAGTTCTACTTCAGACCGACATCACTGCACCCTTCTTTCTATTTTTCTCAATTTCATCTGGTCCAATAAAAGTTCAACATTCTTGCAGGGATATGAGTAAATGCAGGGGCTGAGAGAAATGAGGGGAGGGTGCAACAGCGGCAGGGTGTAGTGCCTGGCATTGTTGAGGCTGAAGCATTTGGACACTGCAGAGATGGAGCCGCTGACCTGAGTGAGATAAGCTGCAAATCCTATGCATACAAAAAATGATTCATGGTATGCTCTTCATTGCCCTCTTAACCAAATGACTCTGCTTCCCAGGACTGCCCGGTCAGAGATGCCAAGCTTGCCCTTTCTGCAAAAGCAGCCATGGTTTTGGGGACTCCTTCAGAGCCTATATGCTTTGGCAAATTCCCCAGTTTTCTCAGAGTCTTTTGTGGGCTCAACGAGGAAGGTAGAGAAGGTACTCCAAACCTCAAGATGGCCTTCAAGAAACAGCTGAGAAATTGGAGCAGGGACCAAAATCAAGCACACGCAGAGATTGGAAGAAGAGAGTAAATCCTTTGACAGCTGGCAAGGAGAAAGCAGAGGGGACTGCAGCACTGGGAGGAAGATAACCTGCAAATTTCCAATCCAAAAAATCCTTCAGAATGCACTTAAGCCCTTTGAACTGCACTCCATTGATGGTCATAAACACATTGCACCTCAGTTTTCTATCACATTCCACAAAGTTTAAAAATTATTTCTATAGAAAGATATTTATTTAATCCTTTTAATCTCTTCAAGTATATCCTCTGTGTTTGTTATTCAGTTCTGATCTTTAGATCTATGAGATTAAATTTGTATTGCAGAAGAGCCTGGAGTGTTTCTTTTCAGTTTTGTTTTATTGAGGAGGGAAAACCCCCCAAGTATAAATTACTGAAATAAATATTGAATGACCCAAGCAGCAGTTCATCAAGTTCACACCACTACAAGTCAGAGCAAGCTATGGATTTAGAAAGCATGAACCATGAGAACAATTGCAACATAGAGCCAGTGAAAACCCCAGTCCCTAAAGAATTGCACTGCTGTTTTAGGCGGTCTACATCTATCTTCCCCGGGTGTATGCTTTGATCATTTTCCCACAATGACATTTATTTCAGATTTTGTGACCTCTTCCTTAATTCTTTGCTGCCTCACTCCTTGAATGCCTGGTTTCTTCTTGTGCTCTATGCAAAGTGAGTTTGGGGTGGTTGTAATGATTTGAAACAGCTCTACTGCCCACGGGACATTCACTTTGTATAGGAGTGTGAAACTCCCTCTGTAGTTCTAGGAGGCAAAAAAATAGCGGGTCTTGCTGGGTGGTTTTCTACTCTACCCCTCCCCTGGCCTGTTTCAAAATCAATTTGTAATATGGTTCGTGGCCCAGCCTCACAAATAGCTTTACTGCTGCACCTCAGGGAACAGCATGGGAAAACTGTGGCCTTAGCAGTTAAAGGAATCTGCTGAGTTACACAAAATTTCTTTTTAAACTATGTGGAATAAAAGGATAACTATCCTGACTTTAGAATGAGTGTATTCTCTAGGTTCAGTTTCATAGATAGTATATATTATATTGGCAAGAACTAAAAAAATACCCCATCCAAAAAAGGAATTCCTTGCCATGGGAGAAGAGCAATTTCTCTGTACAAAAGGTCAATTTTTATGAGGCTACATGCAACTCTCATTTCAGTATCTTATATCAGTATCAGTCTGTGAGAAAGGTCAGGATAACCCACTGAAAGTGTGAGGGGAAAGATGCTTGGTGACGTTTATTCTCAGCCATTCTGTGTTGGCAGTGAGCAAGTCCCCCTTGGCAAAGAAATGAGATAAAAGGTCATGGATTTTACTCAATATTTTGCAGGTAATCAGTTACCAGCCCAGCAGACAGGCAATAACTAATTTTCCCATGAAATACACCTCAGCTGACACTCACCAGTGCCTGATGTCACACCTTACTCATGCTCAAGTCCCACCAAGACCTTGTACCTCTTACCCTGATATTCCTGTTTCTCATGATTCACTCCAACTAGGCATGCCTAGAGGGGAAAGAGTCCATGGTGATTTTGGGGGTGATGTTCCCAGGCCCTTGTAAAGCAATAATTCAACAGTCTGATAATCTGCCATATGAGAGAACCAGGTTCAGCTCCTTCTCCATCAGAAGAGTTGTGAGACTGCATCTCCCCTTATACAAGGAAATGTTTTAGCCGAGACCAGAAAGGTGGGCATGTCCCTCAGTCCTCTTTGCTGAAGAGGACAGACAGATAAATTAATTATTACAATTATAAACAAAAAGTACCAAATACTTCTAAATCCATAACTGCTGCAGTTCTTAAAAACAAATATACAACTCTTGGCCCCACAATGAAATGATACAACATAAGGATACCTGCTGTAACTGGAAGAGTGGCCTCCTCCACATGTACCTGTTCAGCATACACAGTTCTTTTTGCTGGAAGGGCTTGGATATTTGCTTTGAAGCTCAGCATGGAGCTAAGGGGAGGAGTTATCACTAACCACTGCATGGTCATGTATTCTTTTCTCATTTTCTTTAAATCCCTTTTATAAGATATTTCATCCTCTTGTAAGCTGCTGCTCTAGTAAGCTGCAGCAATGTTTTTGTGGATGCATGCTGTGCTTTGAATACAGAGTAAGCAGTGAGGTTGCTGTGTCAGTGTTTGCCTTGCATGAAGCAGCTCTTACTGCATTTTCAGAGTTTGCTTCTTCTGTTTTCAAAAGCTTAATAACTATGGTAACAAGTGTTGTTTGTTTTGTTTTGTTTTTATATAAAAAAGATGGCAGCATTAAGTAAGAAAGCGCTATGTAGTGTCCTAAATAGGAACCTCTGAACTATACAAAGTTTAGTCTAGCTACTCAGTTCAACTTGCTCTCCATCATAGGCTCTGTGAGGGGCACAATTCATCAACAGTATTTTCAGTTAGGACTCTGCAAGTGTATTGACATTATCCCTGGCAGCTTGACTGGAAGAAGAGGCCTTTAAAAAACTGCACTAACACATTAAGTTACTCAATAAACACGTATGTGTTTTGACAATTGTAGAGTTGTATGATTTAACTTCAAAACTAGCCATCCTTCAAGAACTTGAAGGAGCCTGTTTTTTTTCCTCCTCAAAAGTACAGGGTGGTTGGGCAGTAATTATTAACATCACAGTGCCTCAATGCACATTAAAATACCTCTGTTCTTCTTAAAATCCATTCTAGAACAAACCCCCTTCTCATCAACTGTATGGATAGGTGAAGAACTGCTCAGAAGAAAGGGAGAGGAAGACCACCTTTCAGCAGGACTTAAACCTCACACTAAACACCTGAAAGCTCCACCACTACTAAAAGCCCCTCTGAGAGCAAAGGAAGACAGGCAGCGGAGCAGAGGACACTTTGCAAATGCCCAAAATAGGCAGCTCCACTATAGTGAAAGGCTGAGCTCACAGACAGCCTGGAAATCCTGAAACAATGCCTGCAGAGATATGCAGTGTGAGAAGGACAAGTATATTTGCCTCCAAATATATGTTTCCTGGCCCAGATGCCCCTTAGAAAGAGATGCAGGGTTCCTTGGCTGCCCAGGTGAAAGAGAAAGAAATAGCAGGACATGGAAATTAGGAGCCATCCTGGAAAACCATAAAGACCATATTTTAAATCACCGGAGTATGAACCCATCGTGTGCAAAAGAATAAATTAATTTGGGTGACAACCCCTCTGTTTCACTCCTCTCTCCTCACAGACTTTCATGGATATTCACATGTCGAGCAGAGTGCTGGGGCAGGGATGGTAGAAGAGATGTAAACTTCCTGAACCTGGAAGTATTTGCAAATGGTGCAAGTATAGGGAGAAATTGGGGTGTGTGGAGGGTATTGTGTGATCCTCAAACACCACTGACTTACTATCTGCAATTTATGCCCAGTGAAGGCTTCTCAGGCAACCAGCAATGCTACAGCAAGATGAGGTGCAGAAGAAAATTCTTTCTTTCAGATAAAGTTTTTGAAAAGTGATTGAGTAAGAAACTGTAGTTCATAAACAAATTGCTCAGTCTTTTTTTTTTGTGAGAATATGACATGGAGTGGTTTAGCTGAATTAGGGCTGTGGGGTTTGCCCTTCAGTGCTGCTCTGAAAAATTCTTATCAAGAACTGAGCCTTACCATTTATACTGGCCCAGCTCCTCCTGCTTTTCAGAAAGCAGTAATTGCACACAGCTTGCTTTACTTTGCTTCAGCTCTCCCCTGGGGAACCAATACTTCTCATTTCAGTGAACAGAGCTGAAGCTGAGAAAACGAAGCCTATTGTTACTTGAGCTTAAGAGGCAAAAGATGTTTGGAAATTTTATAAATTTGGCTTAGAAGACAAGAGTCTTTCCTACCCTCACCATCCACTGGGACTAGCTGAGCTAGAGGCTTATGTTTTGATAATATGGAAAAATGTTCTCCCACAACGGCACCACCCTTCTCCAAACACCTTTGTCCATTGAGCAGACCTCTTTGGCAGCTCCCTCAGTACAATTACAGTCCATCTCAAGCACTGCATATATCATGTGTCCTGATTTCCCCTAGGTGTTCAAATCCAATTGAGCATAAATGAGCTGTAACTACACCTTAGATGGGAAATAAGGCTTCTAACAAGCAGAGCAGAGAGGATCTGAAACAGTCATGTCACTGGAGGAGTGAATATAAAAGGTTTATTTATTTTTAAAACATTGATCTAGCATTCTCTAGATTTAGAGTGAATAGTTCTCTACATAACCATGAGGTTACTGCTCATGGCATCCCTTCTAGGCCCACAGCGTACCAATGAATTTGCATGAAGCTAGTAAGCCACTGGGCTAATGCTCTGTGCTCTGAGCTAACTAGTACTCACTGCAGCTGCATCTCCATTTCCCAACAACTAGCTTTGCACATACTAGAGAGCTGGAATACACAGATCTTCTTAATCCAGTGGAAAGATGTGCACCTCAGAGACTACAGAATTCCACAAGATATGCTGGCAATATATTTGTCTCTGGCAAAAGATATGTTTGCCAGAGATGCATAATATAACTTCTGCTGCAAAACTTTTTTTGTATAACCTAAGCTAGCTTGAAGCTGCAGGACATCCTCCTCTTCCCTTCCTGTTAAAAAGACATCAGCTGAGCCTTCTCTCTTTGCAGTCCCTGCCACCTGCACCTCTCATTCAGCTGGTTATGATCCTGTGAGACTTATGGCAGTGTGAGCCAACCATCTTCAGAAACCAGGCCTTGCTATACTCCATCCAAATGCAAGTCTCGGGGTGGACTGACACCTCCTAAGTCCAGTCCTTCTTTTCCATAACCCTTTCCTACTTGGGAAAATTCAGTAAAGAGTTTCCCCAAGAAACAGCACAATGGGACCAAAGGTATTCTTCATTACTGTCCTCGATCCTGTGAAAGAAATCCCCTAATCAGACGCTGATTTAAGGTACAGGACTGGTTTTAAAGTATTCCAAATGTTTGGTACTTACCTTCCTGGCTTGGTGTGAACCTTGCAGACAAATAAATGATATTAGCAAAACCTAAAGGTGTCTTGAGTGCATAGTCTTAAAACTCGTGTTTCTCACATTACTGTAGGTCATTCATCACTCACATTATCCTCCTGCACAGAATAACCAGCACCTCAGATTCACCTTTTTAGCGACTGATCCACCAAAGTTTTCAGATGCTGTAATCTACCTCATAAATACTCAATCAGATTGACACACAAAAATGGTTAGGAACTTCATGTGTCACAGCTGAACCAAAGGGATCCATACCTTTATTAGCTCAAGAAATGGCAAGGAAATAAGAGACCACACCAGCACAACCAAAGTGTTGAAAATAGCCATTTCTACTTCTGCTGCAGGAAGGCATCATTTTGCAAGCTTTTTGCAATTTTAAGGGACTGAATTTTTAAAAAAGCTGCTCAGGAAACACATACTGCCAAGAAAGTCCTAACTTAGGGATTTTGCAAAACATTTATCTGCACATGGTGCAGTTTGGATTTCTGACAGCTCATACATCAGGCAATTCTAAGCCTAGAGGTCCATCTTGTAAGAATTGTTTTTGTTTCCTTTTTTGGCCTTATTATTTGGCTTCTTATTCTAGATCTGTGATTTTAAACAAGCCTTTCTTTCAAAATAAGACATATTTCCTGCTGGAATTTAAACAACTGTCTTACAGCACTACATGAATTTTCCCTTTAGACAAATGTCAAAATATATAGCACACTGAAAACAAAATAGTGCCTACTGTCTTCAGTTCAGGCTTGCAAGCAATAAACTCCAAGAAGCTTATGTAAAAGAACTTGCAATTGTGTATTTTATATGAAATAGCAGAAATATTTTGGCACCAGAGTGCTAGCATAAAAGCAGTTTTAAAAGTATACTTCTCTTGTCCTTTCTAGAGATCAGGCAAACAGGCAAATGAATGAAAGTAAAAAGTTTATTTTCTATGGAGAATTCTGAAAAGCTGAAATAATTCTCTTTTAGACATTTTAAACTTATCTTGTCTTTGAAACTTAATTATATATGGGGGATTTTGTAAAAAATTAAAATATTTAGACTTTTGAAATGTTTAGGTCCTTCCCAAAGACATAAGACATAAATCTTCAGCAAAGCAATTCTTTACTAAAATTTTGCTTTAATTTCTTTTCTTTTTTTCTTCACTTATTTTGTGAGAATGGCACCCATGAGAAAAGTTAAGCTTCAGCATGTGGTGATTTGTGTTATTATTCCATGTTTCCAGAAGCTTCAAGAGGATATAAGATATAGGATTAAAATTATGTTACCGAGCAAGCACATTTGCCCTGAAACCATTGAGATTTAGGTTGAAATTTAAGAAAACATCTTTTGGCATATAAATCAGAGGAAGTAAAAGTACTAAGCTTGCCCACTGACTTCTGTGACTGGCTTAGTGTTTTTTTAAAGTCTGGCTTCTCTTTTGTGATCCTGAATTTTGACAAAGAGTTTTAAATATCCAGACTTTAATTTCTGTTGCCATAATATTTTGTATATTTCATTTACATTGTGAAGGTTTTGTATAGCTTTACATACACATATAGAAAATTATATCTTCAATGTCACCACAGAATATTGTAGAAATTGAAGTTATATTTACCTTTTTCAGACAGTATAACCTCCAAGTGTCATCACTGAAGATGAAGTTCTCCACAGAGAATTTCAGCATAGCTAGAAACAGCTTGGTCCACTCTCTCTTCAGAATGGCCCTGTGCTACACCTTCCCTGTAACACACTTTCTGGCCCTGATTTAGTCCTTTGAAACTAAGCAGATGGTGCTGCTACCCCACTGTCCCCTTCTCCATGAAAGGCTGTTGTTGGCCAAGTGAATCCTTTGTAGATGGAACCCAGGAGAGGTATTCACAGTGACAGCTGTGGGACCAGCTAACCCTTGACTAATGGGGCATTTGTGATGGCTGTGGTTTCTGAAGACATTGACAGTCTTGGAACCATACTGCCAGCCCTAGAGGGAGGTCTGGTATTTCACACACACTGTCCAGTACATAATTTTTACATTTGGGGGTTATGCATGGATGAGCTAGGCTCTCAGTTTTGAACTAGGTTCAACCATTTTGAACCTTCCTAGTGCTTGGCAGTGCAGGCGCAATCCTTAAAAAGAACCCAAACCAAATCACTAGGCTTGGGAGGCCAAAAGCAACAAAGCCGCAGTTTTGACAAATGACTATTAAATTGATGTTCTGGGATACCGTAATTCTGGGACAACAAAGTTTATGATCATCACTCTTCTTGATTCCAGGTCTCTGATGACCAAGAGCCAGGTCCTTCTGTCTGGCCACCTGTCACGAGGTGCTGTAGACTGAGCAGTGGCCTCAGAAGAACTTGTTCACTGTCACTGGTTTTGCAGATTTGTCACATGGAGCTGGCTAGAGTTTGGGAGTCAGTGGTTAGCAAAAGAGCTGCTGGCAGTCAGTAGAAGCAAAGAGCAAAGTGCACTTCTCAGCAGCAGACTCAGCAGGTAGGACAGATGGCAGCTCTATCAGATTAGAAAATATTGTTTTAAAATAGGTAATACTTCAGAGAAGGACCCATTTTTTTAGGTTTTGTGTAAGGGCATTTTGACATATGTGATGGAGAGAAAACCTGGAGGTCTCTCATTTATAAGCAACCTATTCCAGTTGTTGCTGAGCCTCATTTCCTGACCTCAGGGACCTAACATTTGACATCTACTAAGCCATTTTTAGCCTTATACCAGAAACTGAGACAATGGCCTTGTTCTAATGGGAAGCATGACCTCTGAAATCCTGCCCATGTGTAAACACCCATCCTGACCCACTTTGTACAATTGACACAGCACAGCTGTGCACAGCAGCCAAATGAAACTTCATACACTTAAAACACTGTTTCTATGTAGAGTCAATCAGTAGTTGAAGACAAGCCTGTCTCATCTCTCACCTGCCAGCCACTTGGCTTGGGGTGCTAGTCAAGTGAGCTCTCCTAATTCATCAGATGCCAAATCACCAAAAAGTGAATATATTTTGCAAGTTATTCTTCAGTGTGTTGTATCTGTTATTTATCAAATGCTGTTCTGTTGGCTTACTTTATCTTCCCTGTTGCCCACCCATAACTCTTGGCACTTCAAAATAAGCATCTCTTGCACTTCTTTTAAATAATAAGTTTTCAGAATAAGTGTTCAGTTAATCATCTTTCCAGTGCTATTCTTTCAGCTTCTATCCTTCCACTCAGACTAGTATGCTACCAACTATTATTTAACAATCAAGGGAGCTGAGATAAGGAATTTAAGGGTTTTCTCAGACCTACCGGAAAATAGGAGAGGCCTTTTTTGCTCCTATGATGCATTTTTTCTGCAATTTTTGTGTTATTCAGGGGTCCTTCCACAAAAGCTCTGAAAACTACAGTTGTCCAGACTGTTTTAAAATCTTCTAGGGTTAGAAGACAGGGATGAGAGGTGCATGCTGAGTGATGGTTTTTATGGTCTTTGAGCCACATATACATATAGTTTCCCTATACACAAACTAAAAAGAGCTTTCTTTAAGGTTAGGTTTGAGCAGAATTTTTAGAAATCAAATTTCAACTCTGAACTTGTTTAGTTCAAGTCCTAATGGCTTCGCACCTCTTCCCAAGTTTGTCATGTGTCCTACTTTTGGTGAAGGAGAGTTGATCAGTGTAATTAAGTGCTTAAAACAAAGAAGCCAGAGCATAGGTCCCTCAACGGGCATCTTCTCACTGCTCACAAAAAAGATGGATTACCTGACATACACACAAACTGCACCGCTAACATTTATCCTGCCAGTTTTGCTCCATCCTGAAGAGGACATGCAGATGCTCTTGAACCCAGCCTACACCTAATCTATGTCACACCAGATCTCACTCTTGGCAGGAAGCAGAACAAACAAATTTAAAAAGCACAGTACTGCCATCTGCTTGATTTTATTTGGAAAAATACGACCTAAGGTTGATGAAAAGGCAGAAAATTCCTCAATCTATTGTTAAAAAAACAAATAAAGTAGATATATGGATATTTGTTGGAAGGGACAGGAGATCCATGTACATGGGGACCATGAAAGGATTTGGGGGAGCAGATGAGAGAAGAAAAGCACTGAATGGGTGAGATGATCAAGTAAGCAGTGCAAATTATGAACACTGAGGTGTTTCCTGAATGTTCACATCCTGAATAATGAGACGACTGAGGCCCCTGGATGGACAAGAGCCATGGCTCAGTAGGTCAGAGCACAGCAGGAACCAGATGCCCAGGGCCTGGAAAACTGCCCAGTTTGATTTACCTGAAAAGGAGATGTACCATCACTTGGACTTGCAGTAGAAGACAAGAAGACATCAGCAGCAATACACTTGTGAATAGTTTAGATGAATAAACTGGCTTAAGGGGAGGGAAAGTGGAAATGGTAGCTGATGGGGAAAGACAGACACATCTCCCCTGTTTTTGGTTTCTGTAATTCTGGAATAAAATGACTAAGACTTTGGGATACAACCCAGGACCGTGATTCCTCTTGGTTGGCCAGTTACAAGTGACACACACATGGAGTACTTCAAGTACTTCAATGTCAAAGGGTAAGGGATAGAGAGGGAGAAGCAGGTAAAGCAATTCAGTTTCTAACTATAGTAGTGTCTTAGGCAGATAAACTCATTTCCCATTTGGCTGTGAATGTTTTCCCATGGCAAGAAGTTTGCTAAGGGCTATTACTTTGCTACCTTTGAGAGGAAGCATCCTTGAGCTCCTTCACAGGCTCCCAGGGCTCTTTGTTCCTATGTGGCCAGGTGAGGCAGCAGAGCTCTCCTGGCACAGAAACATGGTCCAGCCACATCTTTTCTTATAAGCACAGCTCACTTCTGACTAATACAATGGGTACAAGCCACCCAATCAGTGCAGCCAGAAAGTTGTCACTGGCTACTGCTGGCTGCAAGGAAAGGGCAGTCAGAGGCTTCAGTATGCTGGAGATGTGCTAACAGTTTCATTATCTGTGGGTTTTCAGAGAATTGATTCTGAAACATGTAACTTTTCCACCACTCTGAAGGTGAGAGGTGTGCTGAACAGTCAGTTTCAGAAGGCAGTGAAACACCATGGCATCTCTTTCATTGCTAATGAAGTTGGCTGCTAAGGAGCAAAGCTCTGAGGCAGCAAGACTGAGTTGCAATGGCAACTGTAGTCCTTGAGCCCTCAGGGAGGTACTGTCTCTGCCAGCTCCTCCTTGGCTCCTACCACTCTAGAGACCTCACTTTATTAGCGGGAAATCACATCTGCTTTGCCAGTTTCCAGAGTCTGTTATTTTTCTGTGCTGCACCAGCTGTACCCTCCATGACACCAACACACAAGTGAAAGTTAGCTTCTATTTCTTTTGTAATTTATTGATTGCGTATCCATTTGATGCAAAGATAAGCACTGCACCTGGGAGGGTTTCCTGAAACCCACAGCAATATCTTGCTCACATGCACAGGCTGCAGATTGGCTTACACTGGAATCTGCTTGTGGTAATTCCTTCCATCATTTTGTTTACAACTGTTTCTGCATTTTGCATAACAGGCTGTGTTAGTAACTACTGCTTGGGATTCTCAACATGTGTTTGATTTAAGAAGACAGATACCAATGCAAAAGAAGCCAGAAGTGGCAGCAGATAGTGTTGGCATACTTATACATAACAAGAGTGAGAATCACTGCTGCTCCTTCTGCTGTGCAGAAGAAAATTCACATAGGTAAATCTGAAGTACTAATCAAAGAAGAAGGACAGACTGGACTTCCTTCTGGACTAATGAGGAACTACTGGACAAAACTAAAGTTTTTCACCCCCTATATCTCTCTCTGTTTCTTAAGAATGCTTAGAACTTGGAAACATTCAAATGCTACATGAAGCCTTAGACCAGCTTATAATTTTCCCACATAGCTCTTTATTAGGGGGCTTGTACTGAAATACTTGCGATTTTTGGCTTCTCATTTATACCCACTTCAAAGCTTACTAATAACAAAATTATTCTCTCTGAAGAGTTGAATTTTGCTGCATTTGAAAAGAATGAAAAATAATTATGTATCAAGTAACGAAGGATTGGTCCTTAGACTCTTGGCCCCTGAAGAAGTACATGGTATTCATTCTGTCATTGAGACTAAAGTATTTTATATTATTTTGAGTTTGCTATAAGCAACTCTCAGAAATCCTAGTGGGAAGAAATAATAAGGGAGGCAGTCAGCATGAGATGCTGTTGATTAAATCAGCATTAACAGAGGCATTTGTGAAGCTGAAGAGCAAAACTGTACACTACCAGCTTGGTCCCACTGACCCCCAAACCCATAGGAGATAAAAATGACTGCAGATGTGGGGAGGCTTCTCTATAGCCTGGACCTCTTCTCAGTTCCTGCTTCAGGCATTCTTCAGAGCCATTGTCACCAGATGTGGGTCCCAAATGCTGTCACTACACAGAAAGACACACCTCCCAAGTGAGTAACATGAAGATAGGAATTACAATTTATTTCCTACACATCTACACAATTCTGGTCACAAAGGCAACCATGATCAGAAGAGGGAGGCTATAATTAATGCTCAGTATGAAAAGAGACAGACCAAATTGCTCCTACTCTAGCTGATGCTTTAGAAAAATTGAGCCCACCAAAGAATTACAAATTCCAGGGTGGAAAGCTGAGAAATCTCTTGGGTGACCCTTTTTTCCCTCCCTCAAATAAAAGTCAGAATTTAAAACCTAAAGCCATGATTTGCTTACAATTTCTGTGAAGACTTTTCTGGTATTTTCAGGGAACTCTGTCTTACAATTCTCTCCTCTACAGAGAGAAATTGAACAATTCCCAGGATTATGAAAACAGAAGGAATTTGCTGAGTTGTATCATATCCAAATGATAATGGAATCATTTCAATTCAAGGGAGTCAATTTTTCCATTTTAGCGTTCCCTTTAGGACACCCCACCCTTTTCTGCAGACTTGCTAAAATCTCATTCCTTCCATCTGAGCTGCTCCAAGAAAAAAATGGAGGGAACTATTTTCCTCAGCAAAAGCTGACTTGGGAGAAAACATCCTTTTGAACACAGCACACAGCATGCTATCTTATCAGAAGCTGGATGAAAATATCTTGGAGGCATTTTCTTTGTTCGGTGCAGTTACAGGGAGTTTTAAAACTGTTCAATCACTGACAGACTGTTTCTTTTCAGAAGGATTTTACTATCTGCCTTCCATTTGATCCCACACTACTTAGTATGTGGATGTTTCTGCACATCCAACCAACAGATCTAGACACAGATGGCTCTGTCTTTAGGAGCTGTGGTGGTGGTAAGATTAAAAAAGACTAGCTGTTGCAACTGTGTGTGCAACTCAATGTAGAAAGGTCTATTCTGAAAGTACTATTAAAACTACCATTAGATCAGGCATCTTCTTTAGAAACACAGCTGTCTATTAAGTCTCAGATCTATTCTTGTCAGGCAAGCTGAGGTGACCACTACAAAGATTAATACATATATTTGGAGGAAGCCATTGCCAGGTCAATCTGTATAACCAGATCTTTGGAAACAGATTTTGGTTGTGGGGCCTTTCCCTCTCCTTCTCACTTCTGCAAGCTCTGTAGAAGGAATATGAAGAATGCCTGGTAATGAACACTTGAGCAGCCTGAGGCTGCCCATCTTCTTCTTCAAGATGGGCATGAAAACGTGGAGCCTGACTGTGCACAGAGTTATATCATTTTCCCACATACTTCATAGGAGCCTTTACTGCTTTTCCAAGGACAAAGTTGAAGGTGACCAGAGAGTGAGCTCATCAGCTATCTTGGATGTCTAAAACAAATGTCTGAATGTCTAAACTAATTAGCCCATTTGATAACTGTCACTGTAGAAATTGTTGTCTCAATAAATAACCTGATTCTCAGATGCACAGAGCAGTGTGCACCTGCTTTGAGTATCAGCTGGAGCCTTGAGAAATAGGGACCTCAGAAAATTAGGGCATTTATGGCGATTCAGAGAGCAGTAAAAAATATTTGCAAATAGCAGCCAAGACTCTAATGCTTACTCAGTGTGGGCAATGTTGAGGCTTGTTCATCTTCCTATAAACATTAATAATGCTAAAAAATATCTAGGAGGGCTTTTTGCTTAGTTTATTTTCAGAAAGAAGAAGAAAGAGAGAAGAAGGAGGAGTGGAGACTATGAATGCTTGTTGGTGCTTGTTTTCAGCATACTAACTAAAACAATTTCAGTAAAATTCCTCATTATCTCAACAAGTGAGAGTAGAGATACTGTCAGATCATAGAATTTGTCAGGACCCACCCTAAAAATGTCAAGTGTTTGGATAAGCCTCTTATTAAAGCTGCCTTAAATGTACATTCTCCTGTTTGTGAATGTTTGTAAGCTAAAAATATGTGCCATTCTGAAATGGACATTCTCTTTTGCAAATTCTGTGACTGGTAAAGAGACATAAATGCTTCTATGTGAGAGATTTGTACCCAGATAAGGAAATGTGTCTGGATTGCCGCCCTTTCCCCTACTGAGGTGTGCAATCCCTGCATGAGACATTTCTTGAGACATGACAATTCTCTCTTGGTATTCTTCTTATCCACTTAAGCACACAAACATTTTATAATGCTACAACCAAGAATCAACCTATGTAAAAAGGACAGGAACATGAGTTAGTTGCAATATTGGCACATTCATTCTTGAATCTCCATTTCTCTGAACCCCTGTAAAACAGATTAATAATGCCTTCACCTTGCCAAACTGTCCCTGTGACCTACATCCACTCCTGCTGCACCCCCGCCTCTGCCACAGTTTGGCTGGAATCTTTGTTCCCTGGACCAAACCAGTCACACACATTTCTTTTGGAAGTGACAGTCATCTGTTCTCCTCCCAGCTACTGAAATCTCCTCCTGATTCCCAAGCCATGACAAATTCAAGCTGCCCTACATGATCTGTGATTTTGTGATTTACATATCATATGGCTGCTCTTCACACATGAATGACTTCAATTTTACATTCAGCAAAATTCATAGGTTAAACCTTATCCTTTTCATCCACGAAGGGGGAAACAGGTATGAGTTCTCAGCAACTGAGTGGAGTGGGAGAAGAGGTTGAGGGAGACGGAAAGAGGAAAGGCTTTATCATTCTTCTCTCATGTTGAGGTGTCTGCCTGATGTAAGGAAGCATCTAGCCAAGAGAAAAATTAGGAGAGTGTTAATGAATTTCATTCTATTGTTGTAAATTTTGTGTCCAATTAAACTAGTGCATAAAGCAAGACCCTCTACAGAAAGTACTCTTAAAATTGTCATTAGGTCTAGCATCTTCACAAGAAATGTGTCTGCCTGCAAAGTCTCAGGCCTCCTCCTTTCACAGAAGCTGTGGTAGCCACTACAAGGAATAATACACATTTTTGGAAGGAGGGATTTTCTTGGTCATAGGCTGATGATCCTGGTTATCTGTTCTTGTTAGTCCACTGAGAATAAGATATGTCCAGAATGAGCATTGAAAAACAATATTTTTTTTTTTCCTTTTTCAGTTAGGTGACTATCTTATAGTCATCAGCATAGCCTACAGACATTAAGGGACGTTTAACAGCCTGGTAGCTTTCCTCAGTCAACAGGAGCTGGAGTGGGGCATCCCTTTAGGATTTGCCTAGATGGTGATGTGCCCATTTTGACAAGCCCTGCTCTGCCAGCTCACCCCCAGCCACCTCTAGCTAACCTGCTCACAGGCCTTTCCAAGCCTGAAGTGCCAATATAAACAATGAGATGAGCACTTGCCTTGTTTCTGCTGGTGTTTCAAAGAGGACTGAAACATCATGACATGAATTAGCTACAAGCCAGAATCCATTGTTTTTTCAGCTATTTATTTTTTAAATAGGAAGTGGTGGTGCTTCATTTCAGGAAAGCATCTGGAAAAGCATTTGGAGACCTTGTCTCCAAATAAACTGCTTTTAGACTAAACTTTGAATGACAAGCTTCTGAATGAAGTGAGCTCTTCTAGCAATGTATAAAAGAACTGCCAGCAAATAGCAAAATATATTGTTCAGCTATAATTAGAGCAGCAGACTTAAACAATAAAGTTAGAAGTATTTGGGCTATACCTGACAATTTAGAGGGACATTTGATGAGAAAAAACAGTTTCAGTGTGAGGACGAGTGAGGGAGTACTGATAAACCCGTGCTACATTCAAACTAACAGTATCCACACAGCCTTGCTAAACAGAAAATTCAACCCCAAATGGAAAGGAGCTTGTAGTCACTATGGCCTGTGTAAATGCGACTGAAGTTAAATCAGACAGACAGATACTACACGTGTGAGCAGCAGTATCTAAAACTCCAAGCTTCAGCTGGACAACAGCCACTAGTCAATCTGACCTGCCGAGCTATTCCTAAAATGCTATTAACCCAGTATCAGGATACCAATGCCATTGTGATGTTAGAGGGCAATCAATTCAGCCTTTGGTTATCAACAGAGTGCCATTATGCCAAATTCATCGACCAAACAAAAGCTATAATGCATGACAGGAAAATAGTTACTTGTGTCACTGTGGAGGTTCGTTTAAGTCTTGTGCTCTGCTCTGCATCCTTTCAAATCAAGACGTTTCTCATGACTGTTTTCCTTCCAAGTAGCTCATCTGTATGAACCACCTCTGATAACGTTCACGTGCTGTATTCCCCACAAAGGCTTTTACCAACTGACTTTAAGAAGAGATGCTTTTCAGGGCTGCACAGCACAGCCTTTTGGGGCTGCCTTATCCTATGGGCTCGATTCCCCCTTGGCATTTGCCTGGCTGCAGGCAGATGGTGGTGGGGGTCTCTGGCAGCCGGTGAGCAGATGACAAGCTCTGGGTGTGCTGTCTGCTCCAGCATGCTGCAAGGCAGCCAAACTGAGCTCCTCCTGACAGGGGTCAGTCGTCCTTTGGCATTCTGAGGATTGCTCTAAATCTGGGAAGGAGTTAATCAGACTGAGCTGGCTGTGATGTGTCTACAGCCTTAGAAAGCTGATTAATACTTTCTTAAGGAGTAAGATCTCAGTGTAGTCACTCCCAGCGACATATTGAATTATTTTTGAAAGGCTTCAGCATCAGTCTTACATTAACTACATTTTATTTTTATTATTTACAGAAGCAATGAAGAAGCAGTGAAATCAAAAGATACCATAATCATATTGCATTGTAGGAGGTACCAAGCCATGAAGGATATTTTGTGCTGGTTTATATCCCAAACTGTGTCAAATCACAAGACCTTTAGATACGTAAGAGCAGGAATGACCCCTCTCTGGAGAGGCATGGGAGCTGGTTGCAGCAAAGGGGTTTTAAATCTGTTTCCCAGAAGTTTGGGGATTGTGAAGATTAAATGTTGCTTTGGAATCATCTTTCTGTTGTCTGAGGCATTCAGTCCGGTGCCTTGACCAGACACCACATGCTGCTTGTTCCCTGTGGCAAACCTTTCACACTTGGCAGCTTGGAGAAAAAACAGAATACATTTGCAGGAACTTTACACATGCATTAATTCTTGGCCAGAGATAAAAGAAAATCAAAACAATAATTTCATGGATAAAATGTTAAACCATTGAAAAGGGGGGCTTTTAATAAAACTGATGATTTAATTCATATCAGCAAATTGTCCATAGCTGGACCATAGAATTGTCATCGCAAATAGTCCAGTGTGAAGATTTTAGCCCCTGGATCAAAAGCACTGGTGTTTACCATCACCCTCAAAAGCACCCTCAAAAGCTCAGATTCTGTGGTTACAGAAGGACCAATCACTTTCAGGTGAGAGCGTAAAGCACCTCAGCCTGTCCTCCACTGGGGAAAGGGAGACAGAACTCACTCAAAAGTAGCTGCTAGTGAGGAATGCAGTCTAAGATACCCTGCTGTGAAAGTGGTTTGTTTGCACAATAGTCTTATGAAAGATGGCCTACTGTATAGCTGTTGGGATTTCATTGTTGGTCTTCTACAGCCAGTGGGGATCTAACCTTTAGGTCCTCAGATGCTCCCTAGTGCAGCAATCTTAGTCCTCAGTAACCTTACCAGCCATCACAGTTCTCGTCCAACAAACATTTGGAAATTCCAGCCTGATTTCTCAAGAACTCTTAAAAAGTGACTGAAGCAATATCCCCAAGTCAGAGATAATCACAAATGCCTTCCTGCTTGCAGAAAGGAGCTTTAAAACTTAGTCACACAATAGTTCATGTAACTTGGCTACTGGTGGGAGCAATGGGAAGGGATAGTCAGCCTAATTAGTGGTCTATTATGGAAAGGAGGAGGAACCATTGTAATCCATCCCAGAAAATTTTTCCTACCTGAATTGGGTCCTATGCATGAACAGACTCCCACTGTTTAGCTCTGGGGTGAAAAGTACTTTAACCTCAAGCAGACAAGGGAAAAATGCTAGACTGGACCTTTCTGCCTATTGGTCTGTGGGGTGAGATACTACACTGTGTTAGCTAAGGAATGTTCTCAACTTGGGTTCATCAAGCAGAGATGAATCCGCAATATAAATCTTAGTTCATCCCAGACAAGATGACTTAACTCTTTTAGAGCTTGCTGACATTTCTGCTTTTTATCTACCAGAGAGCATCATCCTTTCAAATTCCAGGCAGAAGTTTCCCAGAATCTCAGCAGTATTTCCTCCTTTCCACACTAGTAAACTCAAACAAAAAGTATCTTCTGACATGTCTTGGTGCAAGGAGAACCAAGTGTTAAGTTGCTCAGCCTTCCATCTCTGCTCTTGCACCGCAGAACATGTGCTGTTATTGCAGATCCAAACACCACTTCAACACCTACATTATTCCCAGATACAAAGACCATTCATAGTGGGGCTCAGAACAAGATTGTGGAAGTTTGCCAATGCTCAGGTAAAATTTAAATTAATTGAATAATGTTTCTTTGGGGTGCTTTGAAAGGTTTTGATTATAACTGCTTAAGCTAAAAGGATCTTTCCTTTAACTCCTGTGCATTGCTACTTCCTCAGGAGAGATTTTAAACAAATATTCCCAATATAGATGGCTATGTTTGTATTGGAGTGTTACGCATCTTCTACATGGCTAAGACATGCAAATGTAGCTGGCATTATTTTCATTCTCCAAGCTGTTAAATACATCAACATCTAGATAAAAAAATTATTGGTACTTTGAGGCCCCTGTGTAAAAATAATCAGATGTCATAACCATTAGAAAGAAATCAAGGCCTCATCCAAGTCTGAATTTATGCTGCAAATTATACTTGAAACTTCAGAGCATTGGAATCCTTATGATGGGTTCATCCCTGCTTGGCAGAGGGCTGTCTGCAAAGGTCATTTGTACCAGGAGGTGTCAGAGCTCCCAAGTGGCCTTGCTGGCCAGCTTGGAGGAACTGAATTGTGCCAGGGGTAAGTTGGGGAGGTGAGGAAGGATGGCTGTTGTGGTAGAGCTGCTAAGCAACAAACCTCAAAACTATCAAATCCAGACAGCCAAAGCAGCAGAATCTGTTCAAAATGGCATTGATTTAGAAAGGGAGATAAAAGTACAAAAACATTTCCTTCTAACTATCATACATGTAAGGCCTACTTCTGGAAAAGATTTCTCTTCACCCAGTCTAGAATTCAGCCCTTGTTTTGAAATGTAAAAAGAGGTGTTTTCTCACTGTCCAGAAATACTTTGCCCAGTCCAGAATTCAGGAAATTCTGTTATACAACACTTAGGAGATGGATGTCTGTTTGACCTTTAGGAAGCAGAAGTATCAGTCAGAGGTATTTAAAAGCAAAATTAGCAGCATGGAATCCTGTGGAGTGACCTGACAGGGCAGCATGTGTTTGCTTTACAGCTTGACCTTCCAGTGCTGGAATTTTAAACAAATTCAGAGATTTTCACTGGACTTGGTACTCCGCTTCTCTTATCCTATGTCACTTCTCACAAGCTGTGAAAATACTTATATATGCAATGGAAAACTGCAATTTTTCTTCCTGTAGTTTTTTCCCATAATGTAAATCTACTATTTGCAAAGACCGACAAAGCAAAAGTTATTTAAGGTCAGACAGTATTTTTCTTCTGTTCAGGGCAAATTAATTATCAATCAGAAAAAATCCAAGAGCATATTAAGTGAGTTACTCCTGAACTTGTTTGTACCATAATCACACATGGCATTGTAGGGAATTGCCAAAACTAGACAGGTAAATGAATGCACAGAGCTTTCAGAAGACAGTGCAAAGCAGAGGCATAAAGAAAAAAGAGATTAGGGACACAGTACCAGCTCTCCTGGGAAACTAACTAATGAAGGTGATAGGATTAAAAAGATGACAAAGAATCTTAATGCTTACTTTTCACTCTCCCTCTCCCCCAGACTTCTCCAGAGAAGGTTTTTGAAAGTTTGAACACACTCAAACCTAAGGGGACAAAAGTAGGAATCTGATTTGGCATCCTGTTTCAGAGACTCTCTATGATCTATGGATCTGACATGACTGCTCTCACACATTGCATCTTACAGTAATATTATTGCAGCTGTGGAGAAATCCCAGTGTCTGTATTTTCGGATGATTACAGATGGACATCATGCCCTGGATATAACCTTTTGGTATAGCATGTAGTAAACTGTAAATCTACCATGACAATCAGGAACAGAACTTCAAATCAAGAAGTGTTGGTTATAATTGCTCAACACCCAATAATACTGATAGGAATGTGGCAGTCAAAGCAGAATATAAGTCTCTGAATACATGCCAGTCCTCAAGTCCTCACTACATCAAAATCATCCCATTATACTGAATTCAGCATTGGCATGGATGACCGAAACTATTTAGGCATACACACTCAACTCCAATTTGATCTGAGTGATGACATCAGTCCAACCCATAGGATTTCCATTAAAATGTATTCAAGAGATAACTCTTATCTCTTCCTCTGTTTAGCAACAAAGCTAGACATGACAGTTAAAAAAATGCATTTGTGTCACTAAAATATTCTCAGATACAATTATAACCTAGTTTCCTAGGCTATGAAATTAGCTGGAAGAAAATGGTCTTTATTTCTCACCATTATCTTTGGACCTTCTCTGGGCACCACATTTATCACAAACACTATTCTGAATGAGGCACAGACATGGTTAGAGTACTTCTGGTGAATAATTAGCAACAATACCAAGAACTAGTACTAGCTAGGGATTTTTTGTACTACCTAGTAGTACTAGAAATAGTACTACTAGCGATTTTTTTTCTCCCGCTGTTAGCTCACAGATTGATTTTCTTTTTCTGCCTTGACTTTCTTCTTTAATAAATATTAACAATTTTGAGCCACTGGGAAAGTTGATTGGGAAAAAAAATCAGTATCCCCTAATGATGGCTTTGTTAGAATTGATAACCTCTCAGAGTGCAATCAGGCAAGCTTTAGACAAGTAATGAATAACTGGTGAAGCTGAGAAGACCTTTTTCTTCCCCACAAAGTATTCATACACCCACAAACACACAGAGTAAAATGTTCATTGCTTATCTCTGCTGCCTTTCTCAAAAATGTAACAAAATATTTCCCTCATTTGTCCCTGAGAAAGATTACCTACTCAGGCAGGAACAGCAAAGAAGAAAAGCGTGGTTGTACTCTTATATCTTCTTCTTATGTGAGCAGCTTAAAAAGCAATATATAGAAAGGTTTTGTTTGTTTTTTTCCTCCACTGTACTTCTGGCCCTATCACTCTGGTGCGTCATTCCCACTCATCTGCTAAAACTGACACACAATGTGCTGCACATTTTGTGTGTCTGAAACGAAGGGCTCCGCTGGGCAACCAGGATGCAGAGTACCCAGCACATCTATCCCATGCTCCCAGGAGAGGACAAGTGATACAAATGAGTTTTTCGATCCAGAGATCTAATTTCATCACTTGTTATTAACTGTACAGAGCTGCTCCCTACTGTGTAATTCATCAATTACAATAATAGTTCATCAAATTACAATAATAGTTCCTGATCCTACTGTCCACATCCCCCCTCTTTTATTTTACAGCTAGAGAGTCTGTCTATCAGCAATTTCATGGGTTCATTATTATTCAAAGTGAAGTTTAACACCTAAGATAGAAAGCTGTTTTTCTTTTTGAATTAAATCTGGCTGACATTTACTCAGTCGTTTCTCAGATCTACAAGTAAAACAAGAGAAGTAGCTTTGTTATTTCAGACTGCTTTTATAATTTTTCTAGGCCAGCTTGAATTAAAAAACAAACAGGAAGCCCATATACTGAGCTTTGCCAATGAAAAGCCCTTTTGAACAGATAAAATGGTAGACTAAATTCAGGGGTTATATGTCAAGTGGTTCAAGATTTCCATCAGAGATAGATACAAGAGTCTAAAGCTAAAATCCCAGCTCTGCTTAAATTAAAACCAAAGACTCATGATCATTTCAGCCCAAGATCTTGTAAACCAGTCAAGAGGAAGGAGGAGCTCATCTGCAAGTTAAGTTGGAAGGAGTCTAAATTAAACATCCGTGTGTGATACGTATGTGATATTTGTGTGATACTTGTGTGATGTTGTGAAAGATGTCCCCAGAAGGCGACAAAGAACCCCTAAAGCTAGGGCTTCAGTGAGAGCAAAGGTCTATGGAATTTGGTAGATAATAATACTTAATAAAATATTATAGTCATTTCTAGACAACAACGAAAATTTCATCCTGCTATTATAATCTACAGATGGATTTAAAATTAATGGAATTAATTCAAGAGTTTTCTATTACATGCTGTAATTTTTCCGCAACACTGTTGCTATTATCTTAGACTTGGCTGGATGACTCACAAATACTGGAAGTGACTCATGCTTTCCACTGAGATCACCATTAGGACAGGTAAACCCTGAAGAAAGGTGCTTCTGGCAGGTATGCAGAGACAGTGATTCATGCGTGAAGGCAGGAGACAGATGTTTTCCCAGCTGAACGCTCCTGGTCATTTCGGCTACGTCAGAGCAAGGCAATTGCAGCGATCGCAGTGCGGACACCAGCCAGGCAAGGCTCCAATCTCTTTGAGGAGACAAGGGCTCCTCATTTTTGCTGTTCCACCATAGCATTCAATATCACTTTGGCCATTTTGATATCTTCACAGAATCATTGGCCATTAGTAATCTTGCTATAGGTATCAAAAATTTTACTAGAGAAAAATGGTTGACATTACCTCCAACTATGAGGACATAGCAGATGCAACAAGGAAAAGAGACTCGTGCTCACCTAGGCGTCATAATGGAAACTCAACAAGCTTAGCACACAGTGCTAGACCAGAAAGATGCCCTTCTTTCCTCTTCTCCCAGTAATTAATGCAGAAGAAGGAAAATCAGGACATGGATCATGATGGATTCCCATGAGTTAAAATGTAGACTCTATGGAAAGTGGAACAGCATAGAGGATCTATAACTTGAGAGGCCTTTGGTCCTGACCAGAAAAAACCTTCTATCTATGCATGCAAGATAGTAGAAAAAACCCTTGACGTCAGTTGCTGGAACATGTAGTAGAAGATAGGTACTTTCCTGTGGTGTAAATGGGTACTTCCAGCACCTGTCTTGGATTCCCAAATGGCAGTAGCTTGAGTGAGTTGCACCAGTGGTACACAATACATAGATTTTGCCATACAGTTTTATCTTTCTACTGGCAGTAAAATACAGGCAAAATATGTTAAAAACACAGTGAAAATGTTATCACATTGTAATTGAGAAATTGAGAAAGAGCAAGGCACATAGAAGGCATATTTTCTGCATGAAGTAGCTGTTCTTTCTGCTTAAAAAAGTCTTTGGGGTTCAATGAGGAATTTCAATAGGAATCCCAAATGTTTGATTTCCCTTGAGCGTGTTCATTAAGCATGTACAGGCAGACTTTCAAACATACTCACTTCTCAACAACTCGGACTAAGAATAATGAGACTGGCTGTATGGCAAACAAATTAAAGATGTAGCAGGAACAGGATAAGGAAGCAAAGCCTTCACAAACACAGCAGTGCCAAGGATCTGCCACTGAGCTCAGCAGTGCTTCTTCTTGGCCTGTTCTCTTATGTCGGTGCTACTGGAAACCGTTGTCAGATGAGGCAAACATTGTCAGCTGGTTTCTCATTGCAGTCATGCAGCACCTAACCCTGAGAAACTATGGAAAACTATGGAAAACGATGTCATTATTTGGCTTCATCATATTTACATTGATCTGACATGTACACAGAGGAATGGGAACCGGGCCCTGAAACTTCACATGCCATGTGGGAAAGGAAAGTCACTTGTTGAACACCAACAGCACATTTGATGAGTGCCAAGAATCACAACATATTAATAATATTTTCTCTGTGGCAATAAGAAGCTTGAAATTAGATCCAAAAGAGCAAAGAAGTTGCTTGGAAAAAATGTTGTGCACTTTCACTGCTGTCGTATGTCACCCTGCCAGCACGACTGATCTTACAGAAGATGAGCCAAAATAAAGAGTGGGTGATTTCCTTTGCAGTGAGGACAATAAAATATATTTGCTATTAGACACAAACCATAAAGATGAAAAGAAATGTGGAATGAAAAAAAAACATTATTAAATACTTGTATTTTTTGCAAATACTCGAAAATATAATGAAATCATTTATCTTTGATTGAAATTATCTCCATAAATGGTGGGTAAGGTAATCTGCTGATGGCAACTGTTTTCCCAGACTGCCAGAGCTAAATTGATAGATTCCCCGTTTAAGTCAAAACAATGCCCACCAAAAGTTTTGTGTTATCTTAATTGAACTTGCTACAAGTTGGAAAGGGAAGAGCAGAAGAAAAAGAAGAAAGATAACCACACTTTAATTAAATTGACACAACTATGCTTTTAGAAACCCCATTCTGCAGTCCTGGATTTAACAATCCTGCTTGTTCTACCTCAGTTTAGAAGAATACCTTCATTTATGCCACACAATATACAGGCATAGTTGCTGCTGAAGCCCTTTAATGGGCAACCTCTTAGAATGTTACTCAGTGCATGCTCCAAAGAACCAAGTTCAAACAGTTCCCCCTGCAAATGGGGAAAGGAGGAAGAGAGTAAACAATACTTTAAGTGATTAAAGGGAAAAACCAAAAATATTTCAGATCAAATAAAGACGTCAATAAATAACAGAGGAGCCAATAGTGACAATGAATGGCAGTTATAAGTTGATCTCTGTGATCCTAGTGAGTGTATCTTTGGGAAGATGGGAATATAAGTATCCCTTCACACCACAAGGTGGCTGTGAAGATGATAATATTGCAATCTGCAAAGCAGTCAGGTACAAGGATGATGGAGGCCATATTAACTTACAAAGATAAAAGTGTGGTAACCCAAACCAACAAAAACCAGATCTGTGGTTGCAGCTGGTATGGGGCCTCCTCTGTAGTTACAACTTTTATGCAAATAAGTGCCATACTGCCACCAGCTAATGTTTGCAAACACCCACTCTATCCTTTACACTTTGGTTACAGGTGATTTAGAGAGAGCAAGTTACAGCAGCAGTACCAGCTAGTTCTTAGCTAGGCTCTACAGCCAACATAAAGCATGTTATAGCAGAGCTGCTTCATCAGACCATGAAATGTGTAATAGAAATCCTTTGTGTTCCAGGTACTGGTACCTTCCTGATAGTTTAAATTCCCGAGTTCCACCCCACGGTCCAACACTGGAACCCATTTAATAAAAGCACTGTCTCAGTCTCATTGACTGAGCTATTGAATGTGCAGTATAGTGCTGTAACTACCTACAAACTTTCTGTAAAGTTTTCCTGGAGTCCTATAGGCTTACAAAGACTGGTATATATGCCACATATATGTAAATATGGATAAGTACACAGGAGAAACCATTTATAGAATTTGAATTTAACCTGCAGATCCAATTATCTGGGAGAGGTTCTTTGGTTTTGCCATTTTACTTATTTTATTGCTCTTTTGTGAAGGACACTCTAAGGTTATGTACTAATTTCAGCCTTCTCTGTTAATTAATATGTTTTATCTTAGTCCTCATCCCTGCTGCATATAAAAACAAAGGACAAACATCAAGAGATACTGAACGGATATTTAAGGTGATTAACAGCCACGTACACCTGGTGTCTCACATCAGCCCATATCAGCATGTTCCATGAGGGTCCATTATACAACAGGCCATAAAATAAGGTTACCAGGCCAGAAATCAAATTACTAAACATTTAGGTCTGATAACCAGCTGTAACTCATACCAAGTCAAAATTCACTGCAGCAAGATGAAGTAGGGGAAAAGAAAAGGAAAACCAAAGCAATTCAGAAGAGACACTAATTATCTTTTGCAGTTCAGGCAAGGGAGATGCATAAGCAGGGAATTATCTATGTTACATTCGGGGACAGTTTGGATTACAGCCTTCTAATAAAAAGACATAAGTTACTATGTAAAAAAATCAAGTAAAGAAAAGATCCATAATAAAGTTGCAATTATATTCTGGTTTGTCTTGGGTGTGGAATCAGGGAGAAACTGCTCATGGGAAGTTTTGGCATCTGTCACAAAAATGTATTTAAAACAAAGATGAGCTTCAGCTGCAAAGCATGAACCTGGATTTCCCCAAAGCACACAGATGTTTGACTCCAAGGTTTGGTTCAAGTGCATCTATATATAAAGAGTTGAATGAAACCCTTAAGATTCACTCTAGCTGTTATTTTAGACCTGTTTTGAAAAGTAAACTAAAAAAGGGAATTTGAGCATCTACAGTTTAGGACAAACGGTTCATCTCTAAATCAAATTGAGGTGCATCCGAACAGGTCTGAATAATTTTAAAAAAATGCACCCCTGACTCCCAAAAGTCACTTTTAGTCAAATAATATGGTATGCAACCACTGATTATTTTAATTTGCACACTACGATTTCCACAGTTGCTTTGCAGAGTGACAGCTCCTTTGGCATTTGATTTGCCTTCCAAACAACACTTTTTTTGTTTTTCTCCCCTCTATCCATTTTTCAGAGTGTGTTTAGTCTGCTATCTGATTCTTCTTATTTGTACCTTTCTTTGATGCAAAAGAGGAGCAAAAAGCAACTACCACAAACATATTTGATGTTCTGAGGAACAGAGGGTTACACCTAGGAACAGCTGGGAAGGAGGAGAATATCCAGCAGGGAATAACAAGAACAGTATTTCTTTTCAACCAAACCATTGCCAGAGGGACTCACAAGCCCAGGAGTGTGCAGCAGCTGATGAGGGTCAAAGCTACTGCCATTCAGAATCTCAAGCCCACCCCAAGTGCTACAGAGGTGATTGGGATTGCTTGCTGCTGCCCTCTGCAAAAACAGTGTGTACTGTGTTCAGAGACAAGAAATACAGACTATCAATCAGGAATATTTTGAATAAGCAACTGTTGCTTGTTCAACCCTATGGAATTAAATCTAGGTAACCATATAAACAACTTATGCTTTTTCCTTCAGGTAATGGACCACAGATCCATTTATACTCGGAACTGTTTTGAGTCACAAAGGCCTTGAGCCAAGGATTTCTTCTCCATTAGCCTTATCATAGATGCAGGTCACAGCTCTGCTCCAAACATGACACTCCCATTACTCAAAACATGCCTCCCCCATCCTCCCATGGAATAAGTAAAAGCCTTTGCTTTAGCTGTCATCAGTCAATAAACAGCTGCAGTTTGCCATTTCTTTCTCATCTTACCATTTTTTCTTTTGACTCAGTTCCAACCTTAGCTATCCTCAAGACCTTCATATGTGGCAAAGTGTGTAGCCTAATCCTCCTCCTACTGCCTACATGCTGTGAAAATCCCATTATGGCATTTCACTTCTCCTGGTGCCATGTTCCTATGAATCACCTCACTGAACATCTGTGGTCCATCTGCTGGTGGCCATTTACCCTGTAGATCTCTAAACCCAGAAAATATCACCTAAACATCTCACTGCTTGAGAGATTTTAAGAAAACAGCATGGCCTCTGTGGCTACAACTACTCTGGGTAAAAAAAAGATCCTAGGATCATTGGACAACTGAAGTGGGGCAGACTATCACTCACTTTTCAGTGGATCAGTCCTAGTAAGATACTAGACATCTCTTACTAGCAAGTGGCAAAGAGCATTCAGGGAGCACACCGGAGCCAACATGCCAGCTCTAGCAGATACAGTTTTTCCCTTGCAGCTGGGCTCTGGTAAGCCCTTTGCATATTGCCCCTTATCTTAACCTGTGGGCCAGCAAGGATAGGCCTCAATCCCAGGACTGACATCCCAAGACCAAGAAGTCCTGGATGCTGACGCAGCCCTGCTCACAGGGTGAAAGCCACCCTGGTACTCACTTCATTGCTGAACCTGTCAGATCATACTTCTCTGACACCACCGCTCTCAGAGGAGTAGCCTTGGCTTGACACAAGTAAATAAACCTTGAAGAACTTGAAGAACAAGGGAATGGTCAGATGTGAAGCTTTCCTACTTATTCCAGGCTCCATTTGGCTTATAATCTCACCAAAATGTTTGTGTCAGCTTTTTTCCGCACAGCACTTCTCTGCTGCAGAACTATTTGCTGTTTTCTCATCCCAGTCCTCATGGCCTGCATGAGTAACTTCCATTAGCAAGAGACACCATCTTGCTTTGACACCTGACTGCTTTTTTTTCAGTTTCTTCATTCAGTATTAGACAGAGGTATTTAGGAGCAGTACTCAATTAGTAAAATTGTGTCAAGCTCAATTTCTTCATAACAGTCTTTATAAGTCACCTCTTGATAATATTGAGTGTGGCATACTGCCTCAAGCACTCTGAAGAATGCAGATATATAGATCATCTCCAGAGAAAGAAAAGATGGCTAGTTACTTGTAACTTGAATTCTTTGAGGTATTCTCTCTACACGTTTCTTCTTTTTCTTTCTCTCTCACCTCACTCTTGACTATTTCTGTTCAACTCATACTTTCAGAAGAGCTGAAGGAAAGGACATTCTTTCCGAGCCCACATGTACATATAAGAAGGGGACAGAAACTCAATCCACTATTGCTAAGGAAAAACAACAGCTTAAATGCTGTGTCCTCTTGGCTCACAACCATGAACACACAAAACAGACACAGCATATCTTAAGCAACTTTGATTACAGGAAAATGGCATCACTTGGGCATGAGAACATGTGATTTACAAGACACAGAGTTTCTTAGATATCTTCAAATTTATTAAATATTTTGATTCCTATCCTACAAGTAGGAGAAAATATGCAAAGTTGTCTCAATTTTTACCACAATCTTTCTAACTTTGTCCAGTGTGGCTGTAAATGTCAAAGATGTTGCATATTTGGTAAGATAGCTTAGATATTCCTGGTTTATATAGCTATGTAAGCACAGATTCTGAAGAAAGTCTATCACATTTGGAGTCACTTCAAGTCTAATTTTTCAGTGGAATGGTTATTTCTGGGTGAGGGAACTAAAACAGAAAAGAGGGCACAAAGGCGTCAGCATTGCTGACCTGTCATACCTAGGCTTATGTTTCTTACATATTTACATTACAAATATTTTTAAGTGCTCCTGCTGAAACCTTGTGTTTTGGAAACAGTAAATCTTTACATTTTGATGAAAATAGAATCCCACTTTGATGACTGGATAAGTAATGGAATTACAGGAAAACAATCCTCTATGTCTCCTTTAGCTTAACTAACCATTTGCCAGACTTTCAACTCCCAGCTTCTCCTATTGACATGGATTACACACTGGGAAATATAATTAGCAAAATGCTCCTGTGGAATAGTTTTGGGTACAGCACCCTACTGAAAAATATCTTTTTTACTTTCTAAAAAAGTAAGAACAAAATGGCATTTTTGAACAAGAACAACATGGTGAGACAGGCCCATGTCTTAGGTATTGCCCTCCTTACTTTTTTTTTACCTTATCTTAGGTACATACCTTTTCTTAGGTATTATAGTACCATGTTTTCCCCCTTTCCAACTGGTCTTGGCAAGAAAACATAGATAATCCAGGCCTACAGCAAATCTCGAGAGGCTCAGACATTTTCCCAGAGGAACAACACTCTAATCCGGCTGATGCACATGAAAGTTTGGGTATTTCTAGGGTCTCTGCATTCCAAGATAAATAAAGCAGCAAACTCTTACACACACCTGCTCCACTCAAATGCTGGCAAATCATCAAGCTTCTCTTCTTGTAGGGAGACTTGGATAAGCAGCAGACTTCCTTGGGCTCCAGTTGTTCTGCAGGTAGAGGGTAAAGACCCAACCACCCTACCTAGCTGCCATTCCTAGTACTGTGACCTCCAATTCCATCCTGGAAACCTGCACAGAGTTTTGCTGGCTGACTACAGATTTAGTCATCATCTTATTTATACTCTTGATGAGTAAATGAATTTTGTTTGTATCAGTGCCATCTCCCTTGCCAAGAGCAGTAACAATACACATCTATTGGAAAATAAGGGCACACATTTCCATGGAAAGAAAAAAATAGCTTGCTGTTGACACCTCCTTATAATTTTGGTTACTTCATGGTAAATGCCACACCCAACATGTGCAATAGATTTTGCCAGTAGCTGATCTTCAAGTTCTTGTAGGATATAATGTCCACTCAGAAGGTAACCCCAACTAAAGATATGCAAATAAATGGAATCTTCATTTTAATGTCTACTTTCACTGCCTTGTCCTTTTAAAAAGAAAAACAAAGAAAATTAATTCCTCCATTAGCATGTGGGTTAGTAGGAAATATTTTGTAGCTTTTTCTGGGTAAAAATTTTGAAAGAAATGGTTCAATATTTTAATTTTGAATAAACTGAAAACACATTTTGACTTTTGAGATTCTTCTGGGATTTTTTTTTTTTTTTGCTATCAAATCCTATTAAATGAATAGTGAGAATTCTGTTTGAAACAGTACATTTGTTTCAAAACACAATTCATTTGGGATCACTTGCCCATGTGTAAAATTGCTCGGTGCAGCCTTTTGTGCAATAGCAGCCTCCCAGTGGACCATACTGACTGATTCTCCCCAGTTCATACAGATACCACAGCAGAAGCTCACCACTGACTCAGGAGCCTTTTAGTATCTTTGTTCAGGAAGATTGTTTTATTTTCTTGTTGATCATGTGGTGTGTTTAGATGCATTCGGCAGTGTGGTAGCATTTTCTTCCTCTCAATTTTCTAGACCAGACATAACCAAATAAATCACTACTGAGAAGAGTTTGATATTCTCTGTAACAATCAGACAAGACTTGCTAGAAAGGTTAAATTCTGTTTTCTCCCCTTTCAATAAGTATATCCTCCTCTTGTAAACTACAGCTTTTAATTCTTATCACCCTCATGGGCTTGTGCACAAAGAGGCACATACACTTTGGAGCATCTAACCAAGAGGGGACGACCTTCTAATCTGAAGTTGACTCATTGCTGGTAATATCAAAGACATCCGATGAAGTGAATCCACCAGCAATGAATGCTAATTACACCAAAAAAAGAAAAAGTCAGTTTTTGTTAACCACAAAAGCAGTTGTCACCTAGATAGTGTAGACACTTTACCAAATTTCCTTCTTATGAAGAAATAGATATACCACAAAATCTTCTGCATGCTTTGCAGGGCAACTTCCCTGGCAGAATAGGTATCAAACATGAGTTATGAGATTAAATAGAGACTAGCACCATCATATGCTTTCCTTTGCTGCACTGCCAAATTCAATTTTGTGTTGTTGACCCTTGCAGCCAAAATAAATGTACAGCTGGGATGAAGTTGGCTGGTGACTCCTGTTCGCTTAGCTTTCCAAGGTTAAGGATGCTTGGAGTACTGCAGAGGCGTTGCCTGCAAGTCTCCAGGGCAAATGCCTTTTGCAGAGGCATACTTGAGTGACAAAGTACACCGAGCATCAAAGTAAACAATGCAAAAGAACTATAAAACAGACACCTGAAAGATGGGGAACAGATCTGGACCTGAAAAGAGACACCCTTTTCTCCTGTATCCTTCCAGTGACTGTGTTGTTCTCTCCTTCCAGCGGCACAAAGCTGGGCCTAGTAAAGCTGAAACAATACCATGATTGTTAAAGTTCCTGATGAACTTTTGTTTTCCTTGTAGATCACTTTTTATATTTTACTTGAGAAAACCTCATGTTCACCTATAGTCTTCTCATTTCAAGGTTACAACAGAGCTAATGCCCCCACAGCACTGGATCTTAAATTCTTGGGAATATATGCCTCACTTTGGTCCACACAGCTTTCCTGAATCATATTGCATCCCTTTCATGTGCCTCTTCTCTAAAGGCAGATGGGCATGAGCCCCAAAACAGACTCCGTTTTCAAGCAAGGCATTTAAATTCACGAGAAACAGCTTGCTTAATTGTTCCTCCTCATGCATATTCCAGTTTCGGGGAACATCAGAAAGCTGGAGCCACCTGTGGTTTAGGTGGCCAAATAATAAAGACTCTCTAGTGCCTTTCAGCTTGAAGAGAGTGCCAAAAATAAAATCAGACAAAGACAAAGCAGATCTCATGACACTGCATCCCTCTGTGGTCTGTATTAATTCCTCACTTCCACTCTATCCCAGAGCTAACCTGTCCACTTAGGTTATAACACTCTGCCAGTCTGACACTGCAATCACAGACACAGAAGCTTCCTCCTCCTCCTCCCTGGCAATTTTACAATAGCTCTTTCCCTTCAGCTGTTGGTATGGTGAGCATATGAAGAATACTTGACACAACAGGTTCTTTAGGGTGGATGATCAGAAATGCAAGTGATGCTGTGGGGATGCCCTGAGACTCACTGCCTCAGCTTCTTTGAAAAGACAGCACTTTTCTTAGATTGCAATTACAAGGTACTCAAAACAGATAATGGGCAACAGCCCTGCACACAGCAGTAACTCATTTAGAGAGCACTCTTCCTTTTCCTGGGGCTAATGCCGCAGAGAAGTTGTTCCATCCTTCTTTTGGATTGGTTTATTGCAATGCCCTTTTCTATTTCGATCAAGTTTATTTCCACAGAGGTAAGTTATTGTCTGAGTTATTTCACACGCCTAGTTTATACAGCACATGTTGAACCATGTCTTTGTTAGTGCTCCAGCAGGTTGAAGCTTAGATAGAGCCCCAAGTGTTGCATCAATTGTCACTATGAATTCTTTTGATCCAAAAGTGCTCACATCTTGTCTTAGGCATGTGTGCTTATCTCAAATAGCAATGTCATTGCAAATAGATAAGTAATGATATTTTGTGTTGCTCTTCCTGCCTCTTTGCTCTGCTTGGTGCTTTGTTTCGAACAGTTACAGTTACTCCTTTATAAGCTGCTAAGTAGAGACTGAAATGTGTCACTATTCCACCTGTCCCTACTGATGATGGAAGTCAAACTTCTTAGATCAAGTAAGCCTAGAAGAGAAACAGTGCTCTCAAATATCTGGTTTTGTTAGAAAGCATGGAGCACTGTAGGGCAGATTTGGCTTCAAACAAATCAGTAACAATGGAATCCAGTCCAGTGGCTGTCTTCTGTTGCTCCTCTTGTGATGCCTACCCTTTCCAAGATGCCCAGCTATCTGCCCTGCTCTGACAGTGAGGAGCTCCCTGAGCACCATTAGCTCGGCCGCACTCTTCAGTGACAATAGCATGGCCAAACTTTCTCCTAGTTCTGAGCACAAGGTATGAGCAACCAACACAGGAGCCAAAGGAGGTTTGGCTTCATAAAAGAAGCAACAAAGCAAACATTTTCATAAGGTCTATGTACCATTGATGAATAGTCACACGCTAGGTTATGGGCTGAAGCCAGTGATCACACACGCAGGAGCAAGCGCTCACAGAGAAGCACATGCATTTCCCTGGATAATTGTATTTCTATTATTACTCCAACTATTACTGAGTTATTACAGTCACTAAGTTTAATAGTCATCTGCAAATAAAGGCAAGCTATTAAGGCAAAGTGACCACTATTAAGTACCTTACAGCAATCCTTTGAAGGTTGTCACTGGAGAAGCAGAGCCTGGCTAAAGCTCCTGCTGAACTAGTTTCAAGGAGCAGGACAAAAATCCAGGAAAGCATAGAAACAAAGGACTCTTGCTTCAGTGAGGACATCAGGCTCTTGGCCAAATGCAGAAATTGTGTAAATGTTTTGTATTATGCCAACAAAAATGCAAGTCCTTGCCCTTCTTTCTCTTGACCTGAAATGCTACAGCAAGAAGGCAAAAGTTCTGACAGATGATGGTGAAAGGAATGCCCTGATTTAAAATACAATGACTTTGAATCAGATGATGGAGAACAAGTTTGATACAGGCATTTTTCAGCACAAGATTCCAGCTTGAAGGACCTGCACTCAATTTGTTGGTCCTCTCTTCAGTCCCTGTGATCTTGGACTAGTCAGACACTGTGCTTCCCCTTTGGAAAAAGCATCAGGCAGTGCTTCCCTGCCTCCCTGCATTTGTGAAGATGCACTCAAGCGCAATGCTACAGGCTGTCAGTGTGTGGGGAAGAGACACCTGTAAGGCAATGGACCTGGGTGTTCCACAGCACCACCAAACTGTGGTTCCAATGCTCCCTTGCCATCTTCCACTCTCCAAGGCACTTCTTAAAGTGGAGATACAAGTGCCCCCTCTCTTGTAGATCAAATGTACTGATTCCTTCAGGAGTTTTCATCCAGCAGATCCTCAGAACACAAAACTCTGTTATCTGTCACTCACTAAAAATCAATAAATGAAATTTTAAAACCCATTTTTTAGTTATCTAGATAGGCCAAGTACTTTACTGGCAATCTCAATACAACTTACGGTGAATGAGTTCATTTTAACAACCAATGTCACTTTACAGTTTTTGTTGCACTTTGGTACATTAGTGAGACAATAAATTCTGGAAATAGAACAGGTTAATCACAAAAGGCACTGTGACATATGAGATTTAAATAAATAGCAGTAGTTCTACCTCACTCCTAGGTTACATGTGTCCTGAGTTCAATAACAAAAGTGTCACTAAGTGTAATTGACAGGTGTAATGACATTCACTGGTTAGTACTTTGAGGGCCACAGCTACAAACAGCCCAGCTTTCTGTGGAGTCCTTGTTCTTCATCCTGAAATGGCACAGCAGTAGTTAGACAGTCTTACTGTGCTGCCAAGATCACTGGTGGAGACCAAAGGCACTGCACTCATCAAGCTACAAAAGCAACTTGCCAGGTAGAATCAGTGGAGTATGTTTGCCTATGCAAGATATTCTATGCTAATTAAAATGGATACACGCCACTCAGATCTCAAATTAAAAAGCAACACAGAGAGCCAGTCTATCATTATATTGCTTTGTTACTTCTGAGAATGTATTTCCCAAATAAAAGAGTCTTTGACATGCACAAATATCATGTAACACTCTCAAGAGGAAGATCCTGTCTCTTCAGAAACTGGTTGAAGTACTTAAGGATGCAGAAAAGGAACAACTTCACCAAAAAAAGCCCCCACTTTCTGCAGTTGTCTATGCATTAACCTGTAGTAAAGAAGCAGACATTGGACATTTGGAGCAACTCATCCCAGCAGGACAGAATTAACTTATGGTGTGTATGTAGCCTAATTTCAGTCACCTTCAGATGCACGTGATGGATAAACCCCTCAGAAAGGTTTATATGCAGTGAGGAAGCCATGAGGAGAGCAAATGTTGGGTGTGTGGATCAAACAGAAACCTCATTATCGTAATTGAGGAAGTCCTGAAAACAAGCATTTGTCAGTTGTCATTTTTTTCCTAAAAATTCTGGTTCAGCCATAATTGGTCACTGGCTGGCTACCTTGCCTGTGTGTTATCAAGGCCCTCACATTAAAGGGTGTGGTTTACGGCAACACAACCGGGTGGGAAATCAGTTCACTAAAGGTGTGAATCAGTTCACTAAAGGGGTTGATCTTATCTTTAGTGTCTTAGAAGCACACACATTTTAATCCTGGGGGTGTCAGGACTGCAGGATATGGGCACAGACAGAATGCTGCCAAGTACCTTAGCACAGCAGCAATGGCCAGCTCTCAAAAAAGAAACAGCTAGGCCATTTACCCCAGCCAAGGGGTTGGTTTATTGAGGGTACAAAAGCTCTATGCTTCCAAGCATGGCTCTTCTCTGCTCTCCTCCTTCAGAGCTTGCTTGCGCACACATTCAGCTTCTACATCCCAGCCACACAGTGAGGCTGGGAGGTGGCAGGGATCCAGATCTCCCTTCTTTCCTCCTGCACCTTCATCCCAGAGATGGCAGTGCAGAAATTCCTAAACTTCTGCAGAGCATCTCAGGCTGCTCACAGACCTCAAACACTGCTTTTATGTACAAAGCTCCTTGTTGGGAACTGGTTAGCCAGCTTGAACTATGAATCATTTTTATACTCTTGTGCTTCCTCCAGAGCATTCACCTTTGGGGTAAGAATACCATTAGTGTGTTTCGGCTTTCAATCCACACGTTTGCAAGAGATGGTGTAAGAAAGCAGGATTCTTTTGTGATAATACCACCTTTTCTCCCCTTCTACAGGGCAGCTAAGCTCACAATAAGAGCTAATGTTCATCCTGCAAGTACATTGATGTGCCAGAAAAAGAAAATGTGAATTTAATTTTTTCATTTTACAAACTTAGTTTTCTCATTTCTTGTCTGCACATGCCAAAGGAAGACAAGAATAATTTTCTCCCAGCTGACACCACACATGACTTTTTATCTGTTGACACATATAAAGACCCAAGCAGTTCAACCACAGCTAATTTCCTGAACTGCAGGTGCAGAACCAGCCAATCAGTACAATCAAAGCAGGGCAGTAGAAGCCTATAAATTATACACATTTAGTTTTTTACATCTTCCAAAAAGCAGTGGGTTATTTAAGTAATTTCTATCTAATCCCTTGGCTGTCACCTCCCACAAAACATTAAACAAATCCTTTATTAAAGAAGAAAAATCTCTTTTTTCACTAATTTTTTTTTTTTTTGGAAGGTCTTTCAGTTCACTGTATTTGACCTTCTGTATCTACTTCACAAATCCTTGTATTTTAATTTTCATAGTGTGACCTTTCTTATTGTCAGTTGCTTCCATGTTAACACTGACTGCACAACCCAAAGGTCTCTTAGTAAAAGTAGATATCTAATTGAACTTTGACATACGGAGAAGAAATGCTCTGGCTTACATTGTATGATCTCTCTGTTGTACCCTCAAAAGATGCTATGCATCAATTCCCTCACCTCTTCTCCATCTTTCTGCACCAAAATCCACAGGTAGAAACCATTTATCATTGGCTATGTCTGTCACATTGTTTCTCATGTCAAAGTAGGTCTTGCATGAAATCAACTTGATGTGTCCTGTCATTAAATAATCTGATATTTATCGCATGCAAGAGAGGACATAAAACGGGAAAGGCTGTTATTGATCATTAGGCTTCATAACCATGATTTCCTGTCCAGGCTAGAACAATTGGGTTTTATTCATTTTTTAATTTATCTGTCTTTTTATTTATTGATGCAACATGCATTCCTATTATCCTATATAATCTGTGACAACACAAAGGTATTACATTGATATTATAATACAAAATAAACAAACTATTTGATGAGTAAAAATTGCATGTGAACAGATGCAAGAAGACACAAATCAAGGGTCATCCTTTAGATCCTTCTTAACAATTCTAAGCAAAGTTATTTTCACACCCCTTTGATGTTCAAACACTATCTGTAGTATATACTGTGCGGATCTATGGCCTAGGGGGTAATTTGGATTTATACAATCTGCTATAATCTTCCAGTGGGTGCCACCCCAAAATCTGAGCTATGCAAACAGTCAAATGTTGTTACTTTTTAAGCAAGGGCTGTATCTGCCTGTCTCCTGCCTGTAGCAAGAAACAAATCATTGGTGTCCCTTATATAGACACAGAGGGCTTGCTTTGGGTTCTGAGAGCAGCAGCTTGGAAAAGACAGTATCTGTTACCAAAGCAAATACAGATATTTCAATATAATGCATACAGAATAAGTACAATTATTTGCAATATCGTGAGGACTTTGGAAATCATCATGTGAGAAGAAGAATGAAGGTGCTTTCTGGTTAGGAGTAGTATTTGCACCATGTGAAGTTCTGACCTTTGTAGATACAACAGAATTTTTAGTGCAACTAACTACCTGCAAGACTCTACAAAGTTAACACTGCTAGAAATTTTTCCTAAAATGTTGCATTAGCTCACTGAAAACTGTCTGAGAGCAAGGAGGCAAGAAAGAAATAATTTTCCAGCAAATTAGAGTGTAAGTAATATGAAATATTGATCTGAAATCATAAGCCCATGAGAATCTGATTTTAAAAAGCTGCCTGAAATGGACAACACAGCCTTCCACATAAAGCAGTACAATTTTCTCTATGATACCTGGTCTCATCAGCTCCAGTCTGGTTTATTATTAATTACTTCTGAGAGATGCAGCTGTAGCTGGGAAAGCTAAATGTGGTGGTGTCTGGTAGAGATTTTTCCTTCATATTAATCCCTTTTATGTCTGAATTAAAGCCAGAGGCTATGGAAGTTAATTCTATGCTGGCCATGCTAGAACTATAATAACCTGTGAAAACTGCAACCTTGACAAAGAGAATTAATCACTGTTTACATGTACGGGCTTGTGAAACCAAGCAAAGGTTTACATCAGTAGGAAACGCATTTCTCTTTTGCTGATTGAAGGACGGGAATCTACGTGCTCATTCAACATCTTGGCACCATGAAACGGGGATTAAAAAAATAAACCTTTTTACCACTTTTACAGAAGAAATTGGATTTGCCAAGACATTTAAAAATATAAAGTTGAAAGATTTATTTGTGCAGGATTAAATGAGACAGCTGAGAAAGTGAAGGCTGGCAGCAGGGCTGGCAGTGTAGTTACTCACAACATGCAGCTATGTTCCTGCCTCAATCAGTGCCATTAAATTTAACACGGAGACAGTACAGAGTCAGAGAAGATTGTTGGTGGTCCAGGAAGCTCACAGTACGTCCTGGGAGCTAGTTACTAAAAACTTCTGAAGCTAGGTCAGGATTGTAATCTCTCTGGCATGCAGGTTCCTCCGTGCAATCCCTGATCCAGAGCACAAAGCCTGACTTGGAAAGCATCCATCTGAGCAACAGACTAGTCACTCGATGTTAGTTGTAAGATCATAGTGGCTACCTAACAGGGGACCTGTATTCAGATCTTTCTGCTACAGATTCAAAATATTCTCCCACTTTCTAGGCATGTGCTTTCATCCACATACTCATGGAACCATCCCTGTTTAGGTTGTGGGATGAAATCAGGTTGCTGTGCAGCTGGCAGGAGCTGTGGAACAGACGAGGCTGAGCAAAAAGGGAGACTCAGGTGGCAGTGGCAACACTTGAAGTCCTAGAGGGTTCATTCTGAGTTGTTGCTCCTCATACAAGTATATGTACTTAGCTTGCTTAATCCTAGATAGCCAAATATTGAAGGAGTGCAGTTCCGGGTGGCAAGGAAGCATCATCCTGCTTTGCACCTATGGTCTTTGCTTTTTCTCCTCTCCTTCCAGCTCCCTGTTTACATCCCTCACTGTACATTAACCAAACACAACCTAGAGGTTAGGTCTCTCTTTCAGAATGTGTGGGATGTGCAGGAGTAAATCCCTTTGCCCCAAGAAAAGAAGTGATGCAGATAGCTCCATTCTTAGGTAAATGCTCAAACTATTAGACAATTATACAAATCAAAGGAAATAGAGCTCCTGCCTCATTTTTTAAGCAAGAAGCCTGTCTGCTGAGCTTTGTTCCCTATTACTTTCTGCCTCCAATGACATTAAGTCGGTTCAGAGATTTCAGCCTTATTGGCCCAGAACCCTCTCTGTCTCATTTCTGAACTGCTATAGTGCTACATAAGGTGCTAAGCAGGCAGATCCTAAGTTCTTTGGAGAGAGGCTTGCCTGTTGCTCTGCATTTGGGCTGTATTCAGGTAGACACATTTAAATCCCCTTGAGGATCTGATGAATCTAAGTTCCTGTTCAATATCCCAGAAGAATTCTCCAGTGAAGGAAAAAATCAAGTGGAGGTGGAGAAATTTTCAGTCTTTAATCAATTATTAATCTGTAAGAGCATCTACTCGTAAGAGTACTGGTCTCGTACTATGCCCAGGTTCTTATCTTTAATAATTCACTTTGGACTGAAGAACTCTAAATTATTGAGACCCAATTTTAATTCTCTATTTATCTCTCTATTGGGAGTTGCTTATCTTTGCTATGGCTAAAAATTATTTTATCTTGTTTTCCTTTAGTTATGCACTAAGTTAAATAGCTTATATAACCATGATCTTTGTCCCTACATTTCCATTCAAATTCTGCTAAACATTCCCCATAGTCAAAAAACAAGCAATGGCATGCACTTCTTTTTTTTTTTTCTTTTTTTCTTTCTTTCTTTTTTTTTTTTTCCCAATTAGGGAAACAAAAAGATACAGTCTTGACAAGGAATTATATTTCTACAACAGCACTTTCTAGTTGCTACTGTGTTAAAACTATGTTGGTTAATCATATCACCATTTGCAGGTATTAGAAGAACAGACATAGAAAATGTGATTGTTCAATTTACAGGTCAGGAAACTGCCACCATGTATGCCATGATGAATGAGTTGAGACTTACTCATTTTAAAGACAGATGCCTTGCTTGAGCAACTCTTAAGTGATAAAACTCCTCAGAACATATTCATGAAACCTCTGATTTTAGTGACAGCAGTGTTTCCCTGCTCTGTCTCACTGCATTGAGCTGCACAGGGATTTTTCTACAAGTCATGAGAATGTGTGTCTTTCTGCAACATGACAATAATTGCAGTCACATCTCAGTGCCATTGCAGCACAGAAAGGAGGACTGGAAATCATCTCAGGTTAAACTGGCAAATTTCTGTGGGTTAAGATTCAAGTTACATAGAACAACACAGACCTCAAGAGCTTTGATTCATGGGCACTTGCACAAGCTGCTTTTTGTTACTGGAGTGACTTCCCTAAAGCCAGACCTTAAATGCACATCACACCAGTCACAAAGGAGAAAGTTCAGTGGATGGGGTTTACTCATCGTCCCAGGGCTGTCTGCACTTTCCACAGCCCCTGGGACAGCTTCATTTCTGGACAAGTGACTGAGATGTGAGTCACAGGTGAAGCACTGCCAGCTTGTGAATGGCCAAGGAATGTTCAGGATGAGTAACAGTGCAGACAATTACATGAAAGGAAAGACAGAGAGAGGCTGAAGGAACCTTCCTCCTAGACTGAACAACTATATGAGAACATGAAAATCCCCAGGATTTTTAACAGACTTTTCAATAAATGGGCATCTAACTTCCTTTGCCAGTCAGAGTAAGTAATAGAAATCCCAAGCAAACTGCAAAGCCAGAGAGGATCTTCCTCCTATATAGGCCCTTAGCAAAAAGTGAGCAGTGCCACATGGGAAAAAGACATCCCAAAATCTCTTTTCATATTCTTATGAGAACACACACATTAAAAAAAAAGACCAAAAAACCCAAAAAAAACCCAAACCCAGTTTCCTTTTGATCTCCAAGTGCTGGCAGTTGTCTCATACCATGAGAATGAGAGATTATGGGTTCTGTCATTATCTGCATAAACATCAAATCCTCTTCTGACCCCCACTAAAATATTTGCTTTGCTTCAGGCTCAGGGCTTCCACAGTCTAGTTAAGCTCCATGTTGCACTTCACCTGTAACAAACTCATGCTCTGTCAGGGAGATATTTGGGACAGGCATGTTGTGACCATGTTAAGGTGACATTAAGCCTCTCCATACACTGAATGATCCTACCTGCTTTCAGGCACAGCAGCAGGGGCTACATCTGCCAAAATGCAGAGATGGTGCTACATGACCCTCTCTCCTTCCTTAACTGCAAGTTTGGTTTTGTTGAGTGTTGAAAAGCTTCATTATATCCTCCAGGGTTCATTTACATGGTGTCTGTAACTTAAGAACCAGACTCAGATTATGCCCCATAGAAGTAAGATCCTTGATGTGACAGGTCAATCAAAGAACAGTAATCTGAAGGATTACTAAGAGGCACTCTTAAGGACCACAAAGCACTTCTCAAAATTTGGAGAGGGTGACTTTCTGGAACTACACTGTATTTACCCTTCCCACAATGGAGATACTGCTTTTCAAATTTAATAATTTCTACATTTGGAACTCTTTCCTAATATTTTATTCTTTGTAGGCTGATCTAGCAGAAGAAGATGAGTCAGTGGTTACAATTCTGCCTGATACTCAAGACTCACAGAGTGCCCACTTTGTGATGGATTCACCCTGGATTTTAAGCAAGTAATGAATCTTATTTTCCTATTTTCCCTAAATGCATTGTGATGATAAAGTATCTAATGGATAGGGGTGTTACAAAGACATATTCTTTGTATCAATGTGGCAGCTGTTACATCATTGTGTGCTGATGTAAACCCGTAAGATGAAGGTAGAGAAGCTGTAATAACACTATAGAGAAACCCTTCAGCTCTTCACACACCAATGAGATGCACTGTTTACTGGATATTGAGAAAAAGCCGCAAGGAAAGGAGTCCTGATCCACCTGAAATGTGACTGAACTCACTGGAATAAGGATTAGCTTTTCTGTGTTTATAACAGAAGTAGTACAGACTGAAGCAGTCCTGTATACTGTCCTGAGGACAGGCTGTCAATTGGCAGATGCAGGATAAATCTGTACAGTCCTGAATAATCTTATGCTATTATGTAACATCATAAAACATATTTACCTTTCCACTCCAGAGCACGGAGTTATACAAGAACCCCTTCCCCACTGCCAAGGCATTGCCTTGTTAATATCTGGGATCATCTTTCTGTTACATGTCCAGGCTTTTCCTTTCTGATGTAGACTGGTTTGATTCCCACAAATAAGCCTGCAAGCAAGTGATTACACTCTTTGCATTTCATGCAGAGGTATGGAAACCAGCCTGTTCCATCAGAAGTCTGAATGCTGCCTGGGGAGTGTGTGGGAACTGGGCAAAGGGGACTTTTCTTGTCCTTTACAAAAGTTTAGTGCTGGTTATAGTATTAAGCTCTTGGAGGAAATATGCCAGTAAAACTCACGCATGCCTGAGCTTGATTAGGATCTGGGGTTTTTTTAGCCTCTCAATTGTCTTTTTATCCAAATAGAATGAATTCACTTACTTTTTATTTATATTAAATAAGCAAAGATTAATGGCACTTGGGAGAAATCTAGAGCTTGAGCAGTGACTACAGAGGATTAACTTCCAATAAAGTCAGACCAGAGTGAGGAAGTACACACCAGGACACTATCTCTGACCAGGTCTGCTGGCTAACTGAGATTTTATTTAGGGAGTATGGCATCCAGCCTCCTCAGATTTATGTTTCTTTTAACCACTTATATACTTGGATCGTCTTGATCCTTGCATTACTTGGTTGCATGCATTCTACCTACCCCGAATGCCCCGCTTGCATAGCCTCGTGATAACCTCTCAGATCCTTCACAGCCCCAAGGCCTGCCTTGGTTAAGTGAACTTAATCACCATCAAAATGAAAATCTGAGCAATGCTTTGCTAGATGTAGCAGCACTAACTGCTTAGTGCTAATTCCTTTGCCAGATTGTGTTATTAAAACATAGAGTGAAAAGTGTGGGACAAGTCGAGTAATTTCCATCCTACAGAAAGGTCAAAGCTGAGAAAACATGAGCTACAGTGATGTGTGAAGGTTATTGTCACAAATACAGTTTGCTAATTAAAGATGTGGGGCTTGTCATTACATCCACTGGAACAACTCCGCTGGTGCTGGGAGGTCTCAGGGTCATAAGACAATCTCTCTTAACTTGGGTAAGCAGTCCTAGAAAGAAAGTAAGGGAAGCCTTGTTGCATGGAAGATAAAAGCAGCATGGAAAGCATTTATGTCTCCAGCCCTGAAGGTGGAAGTGTGATACCTCTACCTTACCCCAAGGCAGGACTGATGTCAGTGCTAATTTTCTCAAAAAAAAAAAAGCCACGAGGAATTCAGTCTTTTACATATGAGAATATTGTTATTTTCTCACAGGCTTTTTTGTTGGTGTTATTTTTTAAGAGTGCATGGACTTAACAATGTTTTTTCTTAAAGCCTCAGCTCCAGGAAGCAAGTGATTATATGAGAAATTCAGCTGTAAAATTGAAATAATAAGGAACAGTTTCTAGCCTCATCACTAAAGAGAGAAGAAAAATGGGAAGGAGAAAATAGAATCCCTAAAGTTCAAAATCAGTAGGGCAAAAGATCCAATCCCAAAAATTAGCCCAACTCTTCAATCTTTACATCTGTGAAAGACAAACACTGATAACATAAAATTAGAATAATGCCAGCTTCAATCAAGAACTGTACAATACCTTTGTCAAGACAAAGGTATTAACACAGCTGTCCTGGCATATTTACCAGCTTTTGTCTTCCCAGCCCTCATCATTTAAATACTTTCCATTAGAAACAGTCTTTGTCTTCCTTCTGCCAACAGAGACTGGAAACTGACTTGGCAGAACACAGCACCCACCATGCTCTCTCTCCCTTTTGGCTACAGGTGAAAAGACCTCTACATACAGAGCCAACTCCTTCATTCACTTGATTTTCCATGGGTTTAAGTTACCCTGCATTCTCCCTGGTGAAAGAGCAGATATTGGCACAGGGCTGTGAAATGCTTTGCAACTCCTCAGCATGAAAAATACAGTTAAAGAGGAGGTGTAATTATTAACACGTGAGCTAGAGGAGACTGTCTGAGAACTTGGAAGCAAACCTAAAATTACAAGCAAGATCAAACTAGTCACCTGAGGGAGGGTGGAGGGGACAATAAAAATTTATTTCTCAGGGCAGAAAGGCAACAGCAGTCTTGTTGGTGCATGCTAGCAAATGTACCCATTTCTCTCATTTTCTATCTGAAAATTAAGGTTATTATAAGGCACATATATCCTATACTTCATGAAAACATCTGGAGCCAGACTCTACTAAATAATACTCTGCACCTCACAGTTTGTACCTCTAGGTATGCCATTAAAATTGGTCCCATGTTTATTGGCTTATGCTTGCTGAGGTGTGAATGGCATGTTCATGCATATCTGACTAACAACTGATAAACAGTGTGAACAGAGTGAGCCTTTGTGGATGAAGACAATTTGTTATTTATCAGGTATATTTATCTCCAGTGTTTCTTGGAGCTCAGTTGTTTTCCCCTAGGGCTCAGAAACAGCGGTTGGGTGCCTCAGGGCTGGACCAGTCCTCTGAAACCTCTGTCTTGCACTCAAGCTTCTTCCTTACATGTTTCAGCAGCACCTCAAAGACCTAAAGATCAGCACCAGTTTATACCTTGTACAAATTAAAAGGCACTCCCTGGCTTGAATAACCAAGGTATATACCTTCTTCTTCCTTATCTATCATTTGCCAGCCTTCCAGCTCTGTGTCCACCGTTTAGCTCCAGAGAGCAGAGCAATGGATGAGCTTTCCAATGTTTACCTGTCCTGGCTGAATTCATAGTCCCCTTCCCTCATGTTCCTGCTCAGCTTCTGCACATACTCCTGCCACTTCTCTGCTGATGAAAAATTACCACACAGGCTCTACATGGCTGAAAAACAGTCTCCTTGCCATGACCCACAGAGCAGGAGGCACATTTCTAGCAGGGGTGTGCAGGACAATGACATAGATTTGATAACAGCCCTTTTTTCTTTTTTTTTTTTTTTTTTTTTTTTTTTTTTTTTTTTTTAGCAAATCTAGAAGTTCCTTTCCCACAAGAGCAATGCCTGTGCCCACCATGGTGCCCTGTAAGACCTGCAGCAGGAATGCCACATCACTTAATGAGGCATAATCGGCATCTGGAACACAGCTGGCCATGGCTATCCAGGTAGATGTAGACTGAATTTGAGCAAAAAGATTTCAAAAAACAGACTAAAGGAACGTGCACTTTTATACAGAATGTAAAAAAATGTAACAGGAGAATTTCTTGTGAATTAACCTGTCATAGTGATGTTTGCTACGACTTCTAAAGTAGTCACACAGAGGAGAAAGTAGAAAAAGAAAGAGGAAAAAAGAGATAAAGTAAACCACAGATCACATTGTTCAAATTTTACCTTAAGCAAAACTTTATGGGAATCTGACCTGTTTCCCCCCAAATATTTATCCTGTGCTTCCTAACAAATGGGAACCAGATCTAATTCTTTTGCAACACGGCTCTGATCTAGGATGAATTATAATTTTAGCTCTGTTACCAGCCTCATCTACTACACTGGGTGGCAAATTATTCAACCATACTCTGCTTCAATTTGGCACAGTTGATCTGTCCAGTGATACTTTACCCAGCCTTCTCTGAACAAGTTCCTCACAATATCTTTCTGAGAAGGCTCATTTCAACATGAAGCAGAGCCTTCTGCCCCACTTGCAAGTGGCACATGAAGGTTACTTATTGTGGGTTTGGTGGCTGTCGGAATCTGTGGGTATTGGTGATTCCGAGATTGTAGAAAGTCTCTGTCTTTCTGCCCCGTTGCCAAAGAAGGAGCCATAGTTCGTCCGTGCTGGTTTCAAGGTTGTTTATTTTTGCTTATCTATAACAAGTTCTGCTGCCCTGCCGCTGGTCTGTCCTGCAGGGCAGCGTGTGGGGCTCTGCCCCTCAGTGGGATGGTACAAACATTATATACAAGAAATTACGTGTACTATATTTACAATAATGTGCCAATATCTATCATCTACGTTGAATAGTGTGTCCCTAGCCTAAACCAATAGAAAAATGCCAACATCACCAAGAACATGGAGGTAAGGAAGAAGAAGGAGGAAGAACAGGATCAGGTCCACTTTCCTCCATCTTAGAACTCCTGACCCCCCTGTACAAAGTAAAACCCCCCTGTACAGGTGTTAAAACCCCCCTGTACAATACTAAAAAATTTTACCCTCTAATTTGTGACTACTTTTACTATACCATCTAACCCTCTGTGACTGCTTGTTCCACCTTTAAAGTTGGTAATTCATTCCATGGTTCAAACTCAAAATCACAGCTGTTTTCTGCTGTTTGCCAGGGTCTAAAATGCTTCTGACCAAGGCCTGGAACCTCTAAAAATGTCTGAGGGACATTTTGAGTTCCGACAGGTGGCATTATTACAAAAGGGCACTACAGAATTCTGAGATTAATCTATTTTAGACCTGCCATTAGAGAGAAAACGGGCAGTTGAGTGTGGTACAATGAGTATATCTGGACTGACGACAAGTTCTCCCTTTGCAGTAGTAGAGATCTGCCCTTTCTTCTGTAACTGGGAGCAGGAACGTCTCCTATGATTACACTGAAATGGACCAAATTAAATAGTAACCCTCACTGTTCTTCATAATTAATATTCTTTCCTCATACTGCCTCTGCCTCCTTTGATGATTTAAACTCCAGCTGTAATGAGCCATCCTCTATGCTTAAGTTTCTTAGTCACAGCTTCAAAAAAACCCAAACCATTTAGTTTGTTCCATGACTTCCGACCATATTCTCCCCCTTCTACAAAGTACATACAGATCAGTCAGCAACCATGATCTGCTCCCTTTAGGACAGAAATTCTGTGCCTTGACACAGTTACAACAGACTTGAATGGCTCTTTTTACTTAGTCTTGGACTCAAAAAACACTTAAACATGGCACACTGGGGAGCAGATCACTAGAGGTAGTGTTTTTGTTTTTTGTTACCATCCACCACAATGAAAGAAGTCAACAACATACTGACAAGAGAGAGGGAAGACATTAACCTTTTATCCCCACCAGAAATGCTTCCTCCAGCAGAATGTTTGGAATGAAGCCACTGTTGTGTCCCTATCACCAATGCAACATTACTTAAAAATAAAATAAAAATCCCACCCACTGGACGAACTCTGTTAATGGGAATCTCTGTCCATCTGGATGGAGCTGCCTCCCAGTACAAGCAGCTTTTTGTTTTACAGAGGCTGCCAGGTATTGTAAAGCTGAAGTTCCTGTTTAGACTTATTTGGATCACAAGGCCCAAGTCAGCAGAGAAAAGTAAAAGAAGTAGCAAAAATAAATACTCCAAGGTTGAAGTATCAGCTGCCTTATCATTATGGCATAAACATGCACTTAATAGTGTTTATTAATAAACAAATAATAATAAATAATTACTTTTCCAATTGTTTTTCTTCCGAGAAAATAAAAAAGTTATTCCATTACTCAAAGCAAGAAACTATGACTCCAAGTCTTCTTCTATTGTAAAATTCTGTTAGTTTTCCATACCCATCTCCCTTATTTTTCTTACACCTTTTGAAAGCTGTATCATGAATATTGATTGAAAAACCTTATAATAGTTAGAAAGCCAAAGAACAAACCAAGCAGGAAATACCCACACAAAAGAGTGTTTTGATAAGCAGTAGAGATTTTCTGAAGAGTAAATGAGGGTGGGTAACAACAGTGGGCGAATCTGATGCTCAGTCAAAAAGGGTGCAAATATTTTGGCACAGAAAAAGGTTCGCTTCCTAGGAGATGTACAGGAAAGAAGAAAAGCACAAAAAACACAAAAAGAAATTTCAGGCCAGAAATAAATTAATCTCACTTGCCTTTCCAGGTTAATTTCTGCCTCACTAGAAGCCTTCTCCTTTTTATATCCCTATTTTCATTAATTTAATCTGCCCTCTTACTGTCTGACACCCATGCTGCCCTTCACACTTTCATGCCTGATGAATCTCTCTAATTCTGTAGATTAACTGGTCAAAAAGAATGAGAGATTCAGGACATTTTTCTCTTCTGTGGAACATGATTACTTTTTAAAAAAAGTCTTATTTGAGGACATAATTTATTGCTTTCAAAAACAAGGGGTAGCTGCCTCTCAGGTGTTTTATGGAGAGATACCTATTCCTGAGTGTTACAGAAAACAAGAAAAGCACTATCAACCACCAGTACACCCAGACATGAAGAAATTGGCTTGCTCTGCAGGTTTATACTGAGGAAGAAAACTGTTCTGTTTACATGGACACCTCATCTAATTTTTCCAGGCAAAGAAATGCTTGACTCATTAATGCCTGAAATATTTCTCTCCCTTATCCTACAAGCCAGATTAGATCAGATATACACAGCTGTCATGATAGATGAGTCTCCTTCTACCTTTCCTAAAACTAAACAAAGAGACATTTTCAGGTGTCTGCATCCAACACCTAATTTAATAGTGGTACCTCCTTCCTTGAATCACTGGTATGAGGTGCAAGGTGTTTAAAAAACATAATTAAAGGAGGTTGAGCATTCTTTACATTTAAAAACTGATAGAAAAAAATTGTAATTTAACTTTTTTTTTTTTTAAACATACATGTTACTCAAATCTGATGGCTTAATGACATATAATGTAATATATAATTTAGCAACTATGGGTACACTTACATGTCCAAATATTGTGACAGATACTGTCTATACTTTTATTACATATATCATCACATTCTAATGAATCTACCTTTAATATTCAAAAGTTTCAAGACTGCTGTTAAAAATTAGGAAAGCTCTGAACAACATTTAGAAGAAACAAATAGATCAACTAGGGTGTTATCTAACATTTCTCAGAGATTGAATTTCTTCTCCCTGTATTATGTATCTCCCAGATAAACAATGCTGGGAAACTGATAACAGCAGATGAGAAGGCTGAGGTACTCAACAATTTTTTGCCTTAGTCTTCAATGGCAACCTCTCTTCCCACATCTCTTGAGCTGATAGACAGAAGGATGGGACTGGGGGACAATGTGCTTCTCACTGTAAGTAAAGACCAGGTTCATGACCACCTGAGGAACCTGAATGTGTATAATGGACCTGATGAAATACATCCCAAAGTCCTGAGGGAACTGGCTGATGCAGTTGCCAAACTGCTCTCCATGATATTTGAAAAGTCCTGGCAGTCAGGTGAGGTCACAGGTGACTAGAAAAGGGGAACCATCATACCCATGACTAGAAAAGGGGAAACACTGTACCCATCTTTAAAAAGTGTAGAAAGGAGGGCCCTGGGAACCTCTGACCTGTCAGTCTCACCTCTGTGGCTGGGAAGATCATGGAACAGATGCTCCTAGAAGCTGTGCTGAGGCACATGGAGAATGGAAACAGGATTCAAAACAGCCATCGTGGCTTCACTAAGAACAAGTCCTGAGTGACCAACCCAGTGGCCATCTATGATGGAGTAACACATCAGTGGACAAGGGAAGAGCTACAGATGTCATTTATCTGGATTTCTGTAATGCCTTAGACATGGTCACCCTCAGCATGTTTCTCTCCAAACTGGAGAGAGATGGATTTGAGGAAGGGACTGTTAGAGAAGAAGAAAGTGGTCGAACAGTCGCATCCAGAGGATCGTGGTCAATGACTCAGAGTTGACAAACTTGATCTTGTGAAAGGTGTCTCTGCCCATGGCAGGGCAGTTGCAACCAGGTGATCTTTAAGGTCCCTCCCAACCTAGGCAATTCTATAATTCCCTGCTTGTACATCAAGAAAAGGTTTATCCTACATCAGTACATATGTCCATTGCTCGCGGTCTTACAAACTTCCCTCAGAGGTGCTTGTGCAACTCAAGTGGTGAATCAGCTTTCGAATTCTTACAAAACCAGGCTGTTCCCATATAGAATTTTTGAATGTCTTTCCAATTGTATTGTTTTAATGTGTTTCTCAAAACAAAAATAGCTCTCCGGAAGAATTTAGTGGAGACTAACCACAGTCCATTTCTACCTCAGTCAAGGTAGACACCTTGAGCTGTACATCTTCAGCAGGGGAGTTCTCCAAAGCTCTAGTACAGCAAAATGGGCTGAAATTTATCTCTGCTGAGATTGTCAATCAAGGAAGTAATCATCAGCTTGTTATTCTTTTATCAAAGTGTCTTGTAGCACCACATGGCTGAGAAAGAACCTCAGATGCTGTCAACATGGTGTTTCTTACAAGAATTTATGTCTCATGTGATAATAAGAATAAAGCTTAAGTTGTGCCCATATCCTTCACTTTGATGATAAATAGAAGATGATGTGCAGACAACTATAAAACTGCTGTCCTGCCAGAGAAACCCACACAGCAGCGAGCTGGACTTGAAGAAAGTCTGTGCTCCTATACGGACACAAAACTCAGGAACAGTGGGGCAGACTGGGAGAGGTGTTACCCATAAATTTAATGTCACTTGAAGGATGGGACACAACATGTGCCAGTTGCCCTGCTAGGACTGGGCCAGTGGATATAAAAAAAATCACAGTTCTGTACATAAAAAAAGAGCTAATCCTGGGATTGTTAAGACCTTCAAATATGCACTACTGATTACTTTTTCTTTCTTCAGAGTTCAGGTAATAGTCTCATCCTGGCAGTTCTCTACAGTTTAACAAGTCTAAATTAATTTTTATTTTTTTGGTAAATGGCCCTTAATGAAAAGGCTATAAACAAGATGAATGAATATGACTGAGGAAACTGCAAATCACATACCATGTGCTGTCAAACAAATGCACTCTAAAAGACCTCTCAAAGGAAGGCAAACCTAGAAAATCATGAACACTTGGAGCAGGATGGACACTTAGTATGGGGTATCTTCTACTGGACTAAAGGAAGCACTAAAACATTTTAATTGGTGAGCTGCTCCCT